>NC_088684.1:297231734-298459564 GCF_028017835.1 Emys orbicularis
TCCCCTCCTTGGGGAGCCTCTGGTGCTGCTCAGCGCGGGCCCCTGGGCTGCCTTCCCGGCCTGGGAGGCTTTTCTGCCTTGGGGTCCTGGGGCATGGCCCCTCCTGATAACACCGTGAGCAATTTCACTTTCCCAGCCCCGTCTGCCTGAGCATTGCTCCTGGCCACACCGACCCCTGCTGGACAAAAGCAAACAGTAAAGTCTGGAGAGCGCGACAAAGGGAAACAGCTATGAACAAAGACTGGCCAGTGTTCGCACTGGGATCCCCCGGCAGCCAGTTGTGCCACAGAGATCCTAGACCAATGGGCCAAATCCAGAAGGGACATAAACCTGGCTGTAATTTACATAAGGGAAGGGGAATGAAGCCGGATAGGAGCTAGCAGGAGGGCGAAAGGGGACAATGCTGCACCCCCCCCCCCCCCCCCGCCACCACTGTGTCTTGCCTCTCCCCACCCCCAGCCCCCAGCTACTCAGCTGGGGTATATCCGCCCAGATCCATTGAGCTGTACAGAACGACACCATTTCACACCCGTCGCAGAGCGTCACTTGTAACTGACCCCATCCTGTGAAATCCGAACGGGCCCCGGTGGGTTCCCCCTCCATCCCCACTGGCTGGGAGCCTACGCGCAAGCCAGTTCACAGGCCGTTTGCAGTCACACCCCAGCAAAGTCACCCAGCGCCTGGGTGGAGCAAAGGGCCCAGGTCAGCTCAGTGTCTAATTTAGACATCAGCAGATTTTGAGTCACAGCTGAGCTGGGAAACTGGCTGCTCCTGGCATCCACGGCTAATTCCAATGCTCTCTGGGGCAACTGCCTAGAGATGTCTCCATCACACCAGCACCAGACCGTGGGACCACCCCTGCAAGGGGGAAAGAGGGGTCCCTTCACCCCACCATCACCTACTAAACTCTGCACCCACCTGCCAGCTCCACAGCTCTGCACCCTCCCCGGGGAGGTTTTTAGCCCTTACTGATCTTCTCCAGTTCGTTTACACCACCTCTGCCCTTTTGGGGGCCCGCGTTCGGAATGGCTGGGCAGGCCCGGCCCTAGCGGAGGACCACAGGAGCTAGGTGTGCTGAGCGCCGTTGGAAATCTGGCCCATGCTGGGCATCGCAAAATGAAGGCATCAAAAGCTCAGTGGCCACTTCTGAAAACCATGGCGTGTAGATGCCTTACCCGAGTCCCACACAGGACAGAGTGGTGGATAGGCCCCAGGAAGCCAGTCCCGTTCACAAAGTCCTTCCGGCTGCTACAGCAACCAGCTGGGGCACTGCAGCTGCTCTTGGCCATTATCCGTGACAAGCGGGGAAGATCGTCCCAAGCGTCCAGTGTTCTTCGTTTTCAGTCGGAGTGGTCTCTGGGTCTGGCCAGTCCTGCCCCGGTTAGTCATTCTCACCTGGCTGGTTCTCAGTCCAGCCCCCGTGGGTTTTGGCAGGCAGGCTTCCCCTTGCTCCATCCAGGCTAAAATCGGAGGTTTGGGAACTGGAAGCCCTGTTCGCAGCGCGGGATCAGGCCTGACTCTGGTTTGCACTGATTTCAGTTTCACTGACGTACTGGGTTCTGAATGAAGCACTGGAGGGGAAGGTGTAGCTGAAGGTCGGGTAGTTCCTCTGCTGGACAACCATGGAGATGCACCCAGGCGTTTCACTGACACGGGGAGCTTTCACTCCAGGGGGCATTCGATAAAAGGAGGGGAGGGTTTCAGTGCTGGTGAAATGCACTGGGCACCACAATCATCAGCAGAGCAGGGATAGCATCAGTGCCTGGCTTCCACACCACCAGTGGGCCTCTGCCCTGCAGGGAGGGAGGGAGGAAACCAGCCACCTCTAAGAGCGAGAGGGCGACTCGGTCTGCACGGCCCACCCAGTCCCACAAAGCTGAGCTGGAGACAAAGGGATGACATATATATAGTAAATACAGACATGGGTACAGACAGAGGGATAATGTCCAAAAATTTCAAACGTGTGTCCTCACGAAACTCACTGTACAAGATTGTCCTCACAAATTTTCACCTTGAATCTGGGCCTATAGACTACGAAAGCCTATGATGATGGCCAAGCTACCAAGCTAGGGCACAACCAGCCAGTCACCTCTTTTAGCTCCCATATGAAGATAATAATGAGGAATTCTCACACATAAATAAATCCTTAGTCAACCAGACGTAAAACTCTAAAGACACTAAAATGTAACAATTCTCGACCTTTCAACACACACTTGATCCAGCACCAGCCACTAGTTGTTATTTGTTTATATAATCAGCTGATCTGAGAGGACATGTTCATCGTCGTCTAATCTTGTGCCATCAGAACCGATAGATTTTTATTAATATTTATAAACATTTTAAACTCTTTAATATGACAAAATCTATATCAGTTAACAACAAAATTATGTCTTTTACCAAATCACATCTCTTATTTGCTTAAATTTGCAGCTCTAAGCTGAGAGAGTGTGTCACATTTTGGTCCGATAGGGATGTGCATAAAAACAAGTTGCGAAACTTATCAAATGCCAAAAAATTAACAAGTGTGTAAATTCGAGGCCCCCTTTGAACTTAAGGCCCAGGCCAAATGGCCCTCCTGGCCCTCCCTCTGATTGGCCCTGTTTGCAGCAATGGGATTCCTGAACTGTGGTGGAGCGATACACAACACATATATCCCTATTTTGGCATGAGACCATCTTGCCACATAGTACATCAACAGAAAGGGTTATTTTCCTATGGTTATGCAAGCGCTGGTGGATCACCAGGGACACTTCATCAACATCAGTGTTAGCAGGTCAGGGAAGGTACATGACACTCGCATCTTTAAAAACACAGGACTGTTCAGAAAGCTGCAGAAGGGACTTTCTTTCCTGATGGGCAGATTACCACTGGTGATTTTGAAATGCCAATAGTGACCCAGCCTCCTCCTTACTCCTATGACTCATGAAACTGAACACTGGTCATGTCAACGGCACCAAGGAAAGATTCAGTTACCAGTTCAACAGGTGCAGAACAGCAGTTGAATGTGGCTTTGGTAGACTGAAGGGGCGCTGGCATTGTTTACTCACAAGGCTGGATCTCAGTGAAAAAAATCCCAATGGTTCTAGCTGCCTGCTATGTGCTGCATAATATCTGTGAAGCAAAGGGGGGAAAGTTGCCACCAGGGTGGAGGTGGAGTCAGGGCCAGATTAACTTTTTGTGGGCCCGGCCCCAAACATATTTGTGGGGCCCCCCGGAGGCAATGGGGCATGGCTGGGGGGGGGGGCAGGAAGGGTCAGTGAGGGGCCAGCCAAGGGCAATGGGGCACAAAATGAGTAATAAATTTTTTTTAAAAAAATTCAAGTTTAAAGCAAATACATTAAACCTTAATAATTGTATGGAACAAAGCTTAGAGAATGGGAAGGAATATTCATGCCCATTGTAGCTGTACATCCAGCAACCATGGTTCTCACAGGTCAGTGTATATGAAGCTGTGGTTGTCCTTAATGTCCCCTATTGTGGACTGGTAGGAGTAGGGATGTAGCCCCTGAACCCATGTGAAGTGTTGAGGTGGGTGGAGGGAGGTGTTATAGCGGCATTCTCCATGGACTGCAAAGGATGGCGAGCCTGGAGTTGTTGTACCTGTATATCCACAACAGACTGCAGCATCTGTGTTTGCTGCCGGAGAAGCCCCATTATATCTTGGTGCATCTCCCTCTTCTTATCATAGAACTGGACAGGACCTTGAGAGGTCATCTAGTCCAGTCCCCTGCACTCATGGCAGTACTAAGTATTATCTAGACCATCCCTGACAGGTGTTTGTCGAACCGGCTCTTAAAAATCTCCAATGATGGAGATTCCACAACCTCCTTAGGCAATTTATTCCAGTGCTTAACCACCCTGACAGTTAGGAAGTTTTTCCTAATGTCCAAACTAAACCTCTCTTGCTGAAATTTAAGCCCATTGCTTCTTGTCCTATCCTCAGAGGTTAAGAACAACAATATTTTTTCTTCCTCCTCCTTGTAACCACCTTTTACATACTTGAAAACTGTTATGTCCCCTCTCAGTCTTTTCTTTTCCAGACTAAACACACCCTTCCCCCCCCCCCCCAATCTTTCCTCATAGGTCATGTTTTCTAGACCTTTAATCATTTTTGTTGCTCTTCTCTGGACTCTCTCCCATTTGTCCACATCCTTCCTGCAATGTGGTGCCCAGAACTGGACACAATATCCCAGTTGAGGCCTACTCAGCGTGGAGTAGAGCAGAAGAATTACTTCTCATGTCTTGCTTACGACACTCCTGCTAATACATCCTAGAATTATGTTTTCTTTTTTTGCAACAGTATTACACTGTTGACTCATATTTAGCTTGTGATCCACTATGACCCCCAGATTCCTTTCCACAGTACTCCTTCCTAGGCAGTCATTTCCCATTTTGTACGTGTGCAACTGATTACTCCATTTAGGAAGGAACACTTTGCATTTGTCCTTATTGAATTTCATCCTATTTACTTCCAATCATTTCTCCAGTTTGTCCAGATCATTTTGAATTTTAATCCTATCCTCCAAAGCACTTGCAACCCGTCCCAGCTTGGTATCGTCCACAAACTTTATAAGTGTACTCTCTATGCCATTATCTAAATCACTGAAGAAGATATTGAACAGAACCGGGCCCAAAACTGATCCCTGCGGGATCCCACTCATTATACCCTTCCAGCATGACTGTGTACCACTGATAACTACTTTCTGGGAATGGTTTTCCAACCAACTTTGCATCCATCTTAGAGTAGCTCCATCTAGGTTGCATTTCCCTAGTTTGTTTATGAGGTCATGCGAGATAATATCAAAAGCTTTACTAAAGTCAAGATATACCACATCTACCACTTCCCCCTATCCACAAGGCTTGTTATCCTGTCAAAGAAAGCTATCAGGTTGGTTTGACATGATTTGTTCTTGAAAAATCCATGCTGACTGTTACTTATCACCTTATTTTCGTCTCGATGTTTGCAAATTGATTGCCTAATTATTTGCTCCATTATCTTTCCGGGTACAGAAGTTAAACTGACTGGTCTGTAATTCCCCGGGTTGTCCTTATTTCCCTTTTTATAGATGGGCACTATATTTGCCCTTTTCCAGTCTTCTGGAATCTCTCCAGTCTTCCATGACTTTTCAAAGATCATCGCTAATGGCTCAGATATCTCCTCAGTCTGCTCCTTGAGTATTCTAGGATACATTTCATCAGGGCCTGGTGATTTGAACACATTTAATTTGTCCAAGTAATTTTTAACTTGTTCTTTCCCTATTTAGCC
Organism: Emys orbicularis; assembly: GCF_028017835.1. Classification (NCBI taxonomy): domain Eukaryota; kingdom Metazoa; phylum Chordata; order Testudines; family Emydidae; genus Emys; species Emys orbicularis. The sequence continues at coordinate 297,237,001 of NC_088684.1, forward strand.
TTTTCTGATCCTATCTCATTTGCACTGGTATTCACTATGTTAGATGTCCAATCACCACCAACCTTCTTGGTGAAAACCGAAACAAAGAAGTCATTAAGCACCTCTGCCATTTCCACATTTTCTGTTATTATTTCCCCCCCCGTCCCTCATTGAGTAATGGGCCTACCCTGTCCTTGGCCTTCCTCTTGCTTCTAATGTATTTGTAGAATGTTTTCTTGTTACCCTTCATGTCTCTAGCTAGTTTGATCTCATTTTGTGCCTTTCCTTTCTAATTTTGTCCCTACATACATGTGTTATTTGTTTATATTCATCCTTTGTAATTTGACCTAGTTTCCACTTTTTGTAGGACTCTTTTTTGAGTTTCAGATCATTGAAGATCTCCTGGTTAAGCCAGGGTGGTCTCTCGCCATATTTCCTGTCTTTCCTATGCAGTGGGGTAGTTTGCTCTTGTGCCCTTAATAATGTCTCTTTGAAAAACTGCCAAGTGTCTTCTATTGTTTTTCCCCTTAGACTTGGTTCCTGCTGGGACTTCTCAGCCTGGCTCCTGTCTGCTCTCTCTCTCTCTCCAGGCTAACTGCAAAATTCATCCTCCAGCCCCTCTGTTCACAGGCTGATGCAGCACTGGCTTGCAGGCACTCACTGAACATATCGTCTCGAGTCCTCTTCTTTCTCATCCTTTCCTGGCTCAAGGTTTCTGTGGTATGGAGGGGGAACTTCTCAAGGCCACAGTAGCACCTGCTACAGATAAAACACACAGAGGTACCATTGTCAGTATACTCACAACAGAGAGCCAAAGACAAGGGAACACCCCCTTCCCTTGCTTCCCTAAAGTGTGAAACAAGACATGTTTATTAACATCTCTGCTTCGGAGTGCTTGTGCACGGCCCCACCCACAGCACCTGCCCTGGTGAGCAGGGCTGTCCCTAGCCATTTTGGTGCCCTACGCAGACCCCCCGTGGGGGGGGGCAGGCCCCAGGCCTCCGGGGGCGGGGCAGCCCCAGGCCTCCACAGGGGGGCAGGAGCAAGCTTGGGAGACAAGGGGGAAACTGCCCCCCAGCACTCAACGGTGGCGTGGCTGGGAGCCGGCGGTGCGGAGCGGGCTGGGGCCGGGTTGCTCCACTTCCCGCTGCCCTGTGAGTGCAGGCCTGACCCCTGTTGCAGTCCTCAGGGGAGTGGGGGCAGGGCTGGGGCAGAGCAGGGTCATGGGGAAGAGGCGGAGCAGGGGCTGGAGCAGCACGCAGTTGCGTAGAGCACCAGGAAATTTGATGCCCCAAATTTCCTGGTGCCCTATGCAGCTGCGTACTTTGTGTATGGGTAGGGACGGCCCTGCTGGTGAGTGTGGCCCACCAGGGGTGAGGGAAATTGAGGGAATTACTCAGCTGCATGAAGCTATGAGTACAGAGCAACGGCACTGAATCCTGGCACCATTTTCCACAGACAGTGGCGATTGCAGCAGATCTCTCACTCCTGAGTAACAAAGGCACAGAGCACAGCTGGGCCTGTATGCTGCTAGCCTGTGTATTCCACAGAGGTGCCCGCCGAAGCGACCACTGACTGGCGTGGTGGGAAAGTGTCCTGCTGGGGAGGAAGAAACAAGGCACCCATCCCTAGAACCCTTTGGGACAGGATCACAGAGCACCCCCAGGGACATTGCATTGAGCTCTCTCAGGCGGATCCAAGGGACATCCCTGTGCACATAAACAACTGGTGCATGTGCCTCCCCTGCCCTACCCGCCTAACTACAGGGGAACGAAGAGCAGATAACAAGGCTCCCTCTCTCCCGTGTATCACTGCCTCTCCAGTACGAGTACATTAATCAACAGACGACAGCTGTGTCCTGTTAAGCTGTAGGCGCCATCGATACATCAGTGATGGGAAATACATTTACACACTTACCCGAGGTTCCTTCCCCTGCATCAGGCCCACCCGTGCTCGGCTAGCGGGACGGACTGGACTGCCTGCCCCAGCTCCTTTGCTTTCACGGGGCACTGCTGCTGGTCCCTGTCGGACCCCTTCTCCTGCATCCCCCAAGCAATCCGCTCAGAGAGGTCCACCTTTCTGTGGCTGGTCTCTTCTCCCCACCGGCCACGGAAGTCCCACATCTCCTGGAGTGCATCTGGAGCGTGTAGTCAGCATGATTAGCTGGGCACTTGCACACAACAATGGAGGGTTGCTAGGTGTATTCACCAAGCCGGGCAATGGGGAAAAGGCATTTCAAAAATGTGCGGGGTTTTAAAGTGAAGGGGGGGGGGGGGCTTCTGGTCTCCATGACCCCGGGGCAGTTGAGTTCACAACTGTGACCAGAGCGGTCAACGTCAGGCATTGTGAGACAGCTGCTGGAGGACTGGTAGGGTTGACATAGGAAACGCAGGTTCTACGCTTGCTCAGTACTTCGAACACGGCTCAACGCCACGCCGGGCAGTGTTGTTACTGCGTCGCCATAATGGGGAGCTTACATCAGTGGGAGACAAATTGAAGCGTAGACACATACACAGCTAGGTTGATGCAAGATGACTTACGTCACCCTAACTTCGTAGCGTAGACCAAGCCTTAGACATAGCACCAAGTGTAAACAGACAGTAGGGTTTAAGAGCACGTTGACTGGTACCAGAGTCCCAGCTAACCCATTTTAAACCCCACTTTTTGTCTACACTTGGTGCTAAGTAGGGTTTAAGAATGTGTTAATTACCACCTTAGCTAATGGGTTCGCCAAACATGCCTCCTTTTCCCAGTCTGGCCAAGGACAATTACAGTCCTTGGAAGAGCCGGTCGCTGGGAGGCACTCACAGGGCTCTTTCATTAATTAGCATTAGAAATCCACCAGGATTTAAAGGCTGTACCATTTGTTCTTACATGGCTCTAAACAGCTTTTACCTGCAGGCTGGTGGTGGCGGCCAGCCAAACATAGGGCGAGCGGCCTCTTTCCTGTCCATTCTTCTCATATTTGTGTTGTAGGCGCTGGCTAGTGAGTATGTGCAGCACTGACCTCTACTGGACAAGATCAACTAGTGTCATAAGCCCTATTCTGCTGGCACCATATGGAGATTCTCCTTTAGCCCTGTGCTGTCAGTGGAGGAGGATCAGAGTTCTGTCCCAGCTGCCAGTGTGAAGGTTTGGGTGGCTGCAGCGTCGGTCATGGATTTGTTGTGGGACCCATCTACCAGCCCCGGGGGATTCTGAGCTCACCCCTGATGCCCTGCAAGGCCGAAGGGAGGGGAACTCGGAGCCAAGGGACCCTAGATTTTCAGTAGCACATGAAAAGCTGCCGGCTCATAAAGAGGGGAAAGTCACTTGCTTCCTCCACTCCTTAAGCAGATTTGCTCAGTATGGGCAGGCTCATGCGTCAGCAGGATAACACAGGCCCGGGAAGAGGAGGGGAGGCTTGGGAAGGATTAACGTGGAGAGGGACCTTGGGGAGGCAGCAAATGAGCAAGTAGCTTCCCATGCAACGTGGCGGTCAGGAAGCCAGTGGGATTAGGCGCATTTCAGGGCAGAGAAGGATGAGTTCTCTCCGCAAGGAGAGACTAACTAACGCGCCTATCGCCACTGGGTTCGTACAGGAACAGAGCCACTGCCTCTCCGACTGCGCGTAGCACTGGGTGGCTCAGCCCCCGAGAGCCAGTGCACAACCCAGCACCTGTACAGCTCCCTTCATCCACAGCTCCCAAAGGCCTTCATCGGGTAGGGTGACCAAATGAGAGACGTGAAATATCGGGATGCAGGGGGGCTGCCGGCAGAGCAAAAAAACCCCACGAGCCGGCGGCGGAGGAAAAAATAAAAGCACCAAAAAAACAAAACAAAAAACCAAGAGCCGCCGGAGCATAGGAAAAATTGGTGGGGGCTGAGCACCCACCGGCAGCTCCACACCTCGCCCACCCCCGCACCAGCTTGCCTCCGCTCCGCCTCCTGCCGCGTCCTGCTTCTCCCCCCTCCCTCCAGCACTTGCGCCACCATACAGCTGATTAGCACAAGCCTGGGAGGGAGGGGGGAGGAGGAGGAATGCAGCGTGCTTGGGGAAGAGGCAGGGCCAGGGCGGGGATTTGGGGAGGGATCCAATGGGGCAGTGAGGGGGCGGGGCAAGGGCGGGAATTTGGGGAGGGATCCAATGGGGGAAGGAGGGGGCAGAGTCAGGACAGGGCCGGGGCAGAGGGGCGCGAGCCCCCTCCGCCTGTGTGCTGGAGGGCAAAATATCGGGACAATTCGCGTCCTGACCGAACATCGGTCAGGACGCAGGACAAACAAGTAAATATCGGGACAGTCCCGATAAAATTGGGACATCTGGTCACCCTATCATCGGGGCAGTGTTAACCCTGCTTTACTGATGGGGAAACCGAGGCAGCCAGCAGCAAGGGGACTCTCTCAAGGTCACGTAATGAGTCAGTGGCAGAGTAAAGGGATAGAACCCAGGCTTCACATCTCCCACCCAGCCCGGGGCCCTGTCTCTGGACCTTACCACCTCTCCTTGGTTTGTTAACACTTCTCGGAGGCGATAAAACAGTCTACGAATAGCGGGAGCAGGGCAAAAACTGTCTGGCTTCCAGTACTGCTGCCAGGAGCAGCTCTTCTAGCAGAATGCCAGCCTGGCTCTCCGCTCTGCCCCAGCACAGGGCAGGAGGAACAGCAAACGTCTCTTCAGGTGGGAATTGCTCACGAGGGCGGTCGCACTGGGGGAAACGGGCTGCGGAAATCTAGGGAGGAAGATGCTGCCAACGGCTTCAGCCAAACCTGCTCGCTGTGAAGACAGGCTGACCTAGGGACAAGAAGTGCTCTTCGCTGTGGAGCCGGGCAGTAGAAAGGCTCCCACTGATAAAAGCTGGGACTCGTTTCCATGGGCTTGGGTAATCAAAGCAGAGGAGGGCTGGAAGGGACCACTAGAAGGCAGCAATTCCAACCCCCCGTGCTGCTAGGGGGCTGGTGAGAGCATCAGGTGTGAGCTCCATACCCTTAGGCAGTGGTTCTTAACTAGGGGTATGCATACCCCTGGGGGGACACAGGTTTTCCAGGGGGTACCTGAACTCATCTAGAGATTTGCCTGGTTTTACAACAGGTTACATAAAAAGCACCAGTGAAGTCAGTACAAACTAAAATTTCATGCAGACAATGGCTTGTTTATACTGCTCTATACTGTGAAATGTAAGCACAATATTTATATTCCAGCTGATTGATTTTATAATTATATGGTAAAAATGAGGAAGTCAGCTATTTTTCAGTAACAGTGCGGCTGTGACACTTCTGTATTTTTAGGTCTGATTTTGTAAGCAAGTCGTTTTAAAGTGAGGTGTAACTTGGGGGTACACAAGACAAATCCGACTCCTGAAAGGGGCCCAGTCGTCTGGAAAGGTTGAGAGCCGCTGCCCTTGGGTATCTTCTGTTAAACCAAAGTCCACTTCCACTCAAGCCCAGGCCCCAGTGCATTAATTAGTTCTACAGGACACGGAGTAATACGCCCCCGTGCAGTCCCATGCCCCCATCGGATCCTGCTGCCTTCCTCGTACCTGGGAAAAGCATTCCTTGGTTGGCACAGGCACGTGGGAACCCTTTGCTTCCAGGAGCCCTGGGAGCGCACAGATCTCATGTTTGCAACGTGGAGGGAACAAGGTTTTGCTCAAAAGCACACGGCCAAATCCTGCATTGACCTCCCTGGCGCTAGCCTGACTTACACCGAGGGGGGTGAACCGTGTGGCGAGGGGCACCGCACAGCAGGGTCGGCCTGAAAACAGGAAAAGCGCCTTTCTGCTTCTAACTTAGAAATGAATGGAACCCGCCCAGGGCATGGATCCTCGCCGGAAACGTTCCCAGGGACTATTCACTCAGCAGCATCTAACTCTGGGCTGGGTGGCGCTGTGGTGCCCCCACTTGGCTGTGGAAGGAGCTGCATTCCCCTTCCCAGGTCTGCAGGCTGCCCGAGGCTGCCCTGGAGAACGCGACTCGGGGTGGAGAAGAGGGCCCAATTCTGCGATGACTCCGCCAGGAGGAGCTGCCCCTCGGGTCTCATCTCCAAATGGGAAAATCCAGCCCTGCCCTGAGCACGCTTGGTACCATGATTCTGGGCAGAGCCATGGAGTGCTGCCTGGCACGGACGGGCTGGCTCCGTTTCTGGTGAGCAGAGTGGCCAGGCGATGGTAGTGAGCAGAGGGAGCACAGAACACCAAAGTGCTGCCTGAGCGTGAACACACAGCGGAGCTGGGCAAAGCACGCCAGGTGCTTGGCGGGGGGAGGGGCAGAAGAGCAACGAGCCCCCTAGTGGCTAATATGGCTAAGAGGGCGGCAGGTCTGGCCAGACACCAGCTGGATCACAGGGGACATCCCGTCACCTGGCACAACCCCTGCTGGTCCATGCAGTGGGGTCCACACACACCTGGCACCAGAGAGGGAAGGCAAGGAAGCCATCAGACAATGGATAACTCCACTGTGCCAGCTGGCACCTGGTGGGCATCCCCCCCCCCCCACTGCTCCACAATGGGGCAGCTCAGGACCCGCTCTGGCAGCCATCCTTACCGCCCTGCCCCACAAGGACCAGGCAGGAACCGAGCGGCCCCATCACGGCAGGGTCGATCAGCTGGCCACAAGTGAGGCAGGGACCGAGTCGCACCAAACACGGAAGGGGCAAGTCCTCGCCCTGCGTGGCTCAAACCACGCTTCTCTGCACAGCAGGGCAACAGTCCGGTCACCCATGGCTTGAATTGCCCCTTACCTCCCACAGCCAGTCTGGCTCCAGGATTCAGTGCTAGATGCGTTGCCTGCCAGCCAGCCGGGGCGAGCCTAGTGCTAAGGGCACGACGTGGGCACCAGCCAGTCTAAGAGGTGTCCCACCTGGAAAAAGAGTTGATGGAGTTCTCGGTCTGCTCAGGAGCGATTTGGGAACACCGGGCATTGTACAAGGGAACAGGTGTGTGCAGACGCAGGATCCGGCAGGCCAATGACTCGCCCTCGGCTGGATTCACACCATCCTGCCCATCAGCCCTCTGCTCAGGAAAGCCAGTGCCCAGGTAGCCATCCGTGCCCCAGGACAGGCCTTGCACTCACCCATTGTCATCCGGCCACCGACCAGCCTGCCCCAGGAGAGGCCCGGGAGAAGGAGCTGCAGGGAGAAGCTGCCAATGCAAAGTGGCATTTTGGAGCCAGAGGAGGGGCATCTAAAGTGGCACTGACTATTAACCAAGAACGGGTGCAGTGCCCATCCCCACAGCTTTAACCAGCACTGAGTCCACACACAGGCTTGGGTTTGGGTTTTTTGTTTTTTTTTTAAACAGAAGTTTATGGTTATATGCAAATTAGGTCATTAAATGATTTGCATAAAATGTTCTCGCAGGACAGCGACTATTCCTAATTCCCCTCCCCCCCAGAAAGTAGCAACCCTACTCAGCCTAGCGCACTTGCACATCTACCCCCTGCCGGCGGGCACATGCCCCGGGTCACACGTACACGCACCCCCCAGACGCAGGAGCGCAGCACTTTCACTCAGCCACCCCCCAAGGCCTTGCCTTAAACAGCACCCCCCCTCCGGCTCCATGCACACCCCCTCCACAACGCAAGCCTCTCTCCTAAACGCACGACAGCCACACCCCCTCCCACCACTGCTCGGACTCACCTCCCCATGCGCTCACCCGTGCACTCGGCCTCCACCCCTAGCCGCTCCTGCTCGTACAAGTGCGCCGCTGCCTGATTGTCCCTGTGCCCCTGCCGGGCAGTCACACACTCCTGTGCCCGCACCTCTCGGGGTGCAATCACAGCCAGTCACTCACACCCACACAGCGTGCCTGCTACATGCCCTTCCTGCATGCCCTGCACTCACCCCTTGCCACAGCTGGCACTCCCACATGGGCATGGACATCCAGCTGTGTGCACACACATCCTGTGTACGTGGACTGCACTAACACTCCCACCTGCACTAACACACATGCTCACGCTCGTGCCATGGACACCCCCCTCCTACGCCCCCTGCCAACCAATCACAGCCTCCCAGGGCTACTCACACTCACCCCTCCATTCCTAGACTAATCCCCCTGCCACACGGCTGCCTCATTCAGACACACTGGACTCACGTGTGCACACGCACGATGCAGTATATGCTCCCTGCTTGCACTCAGACACGCACCACTGCGGCCTTACACACTCCCCACTGCACACTAGCCCTGCAGAGCCCTCCCGTACACATGCCACATGTTCACACCCGTACATTGCTTACACATCTGCCGCTGCAAGTTCACAAGCACATGCATTCACCCCCACACACACAACTGCAGTCACGCCTGCAGCCCATGCATTCACACACCATTCTCACGGACATGCACACCACAGGCTCACACACTTCTCCTCACATGCCCCGCCCCCCCCGGACAGGTGCTGGTGCCCAGATGCTCAAACTGCACCCACACCTGTCAAACTTACACAGGCACGCTCGATTCCCCAGCTCACACACATGCACCGATGCATTTGCACACCAGGCATATTCCCAAATGCTTCTCTCTCTCTCTCCCCCTCACACACGCCTCCAGCACACACACTCAGCCCCCGTCACACACATCCCCCCCCGCACACTCACCCCTGCCCTTCCATGTCCAGGCGCACGCTGCGTGCCCACCCCGTGCACTCGCCCCCAGGCTCCAGGAGGGCTGTCCACACACCCCATGTCCGTCACTGGAATTGACAGCCCCCAGCCACTCCTAGCTATTGGTCAGGAAGAGGCGTCTGTGTTTGGAGGTGGAGCCACGAGGCCGGCCCCGGCGCCGCCCCCGCCCCCGGCTGCCATAGGGGTTCCTGCTGGCCATGGCGCTCTCTCCCCAGCCGGCGCCGCCCAGGGTCGGCCCGGGGAAGCTGACTTCCGCTTTGGGCGGCTGGTCTAAGAGCCCGCTGGCCTCGGGCCCCGCCTCGGCGGGCGGGGCCTGGCTCTGGCGCGCGCTGGCCCGCTCCTGCCGCAGGTAGCGCAGCTCGTCCCGGATGTCCGTCAGGACGCCCAGCAGGCGGAACTGCAGCTCCCTGTCCCGCGCCCGCTCCTCACGCTGCGTGGCCCGCTCCTCCTGCCACATGGCCAACTCCTGGTGGTACAGCTGGTCCCACTGCTCCTCCAGGTCCAGCAGGCGGTGGATGTTAGTCCTCCAGCTCTCCCTCCTGCCCTCCCGCAGCCAAGAGCAGCCCAGGCCCCGCGGCGGCGGCCCCGGGGCGGGGGGCTGGTCCTCCTGAGGTGAGGCAGAGGAGGGCAGGGACTCCTCGGTGAGCGCGCCATGCAGCGGGGAGCGCGCCTGCTGCTGCTGCTCCTCCTCCTGCTGCTGCTTCTCCCACGTGGGCCCCATCAGTACCCTGGGCAAGGAGCCCACCTCAGGGCCCTGGCTGCCCTCCTCCTCTTCCGGCTGGGAGGCGTCCAGCACCCTGCCCAAGGAGGGGATGTCGGAGACCCCTTCATGGGCCCAGTCTGCGTGAGCGTCCACGTGATTGAGTGTGTCCTCGGGCAGGGAGCTCATGGAGCCCTGGGAATTGCACCGGCGGATGAGCATGGCCTGCCGGGATGCCTTCGCGCTTTCCTCTGCCGACAGCTGGGGCTCCGGGCCAGGCTGAAGGCCCATCGCTGCACTGGGGCACCCGTCCCCCTCCTGGCCTTCCCGCTCTTCTTCCTCCGACATGGAGGCGTAGGAGACGAGGGACTCATTTCTCAGAGGCGGGGACATGGCCGACATCTCTGGAGTCCGCAGCTCCGGCCCCGATTCGGCTGAAAGAGAAGAGAAGCTACCAGGTCAGTCTATCAGCTTCACCCCCTTTGGCGCCATGCGTTAGATTCCCAATTGGTCCCCTCTCCCCACATCCCTGGGACCGCCCCAGGGTCTTCTTCTGACTAAAAATCACTAAAAGCAGCCACAGAAAAACACACCCTGGCAGGGCTGCATGGGCGCTGGTCAGACCCAACAGGAACGTTCCTTTCCCGACAGAGGCCAGAACCAGCTACTTCACAGGCAGGTGTAAAAAGCCAGCGGTAGCAGATATGGGATAATCTGGCCCCCAGTGGGAGTCTCCTCCTAAACCCTAATACTTTGAGGCTGCCTTGGGCCCTGAATCATGAGGTTGTTACATCCCTTCCAACATCCTTTTGAGGATTAAGTTGGATAATGCTGGTTATTTTGGTCATCCATATAAATGCTCAATCTCTCTTGGAATCTTGTTAAATTCTTGACCTTGACGACATCCTGTGGCAGTGAGTTCCACAGGCAACTTGTGTGCTGCAGGAAAAATATTTATTGTCTTAGATCAGTTTGGAATTTGCTGCCTTTTCGTTTCGTTGACCGTCTCCTTGTTCTTGCGTTAGGAGACCTGGACACTAGAGGGCAGGAGCGCTGGAATAGTCACCCACAGTTGGAGCACTGTGAACGCACAAGTGTTTGCCCTGAAGCTAACCACTAGGCTGTTCGACACTGACAGTGGGGACACGTCCTTGCAAAGAGTTTCCCTGGGAGTGCGTGGAGGGCTGAGATTTGACTATGGGGCCCTACTCCATTCCTGGTGCAACTTCACTGGGGCTACGTAACAGATATGCTTGGCCCAGGTTCTCAGAGTCACAATCATTTCACCATTTTCAACAACAAACACTCCTTGGCCTTCTCCAGCATCCCCACTGCAGCGCCTGCTGGAGACAGCGCGTCACAGACAAGTCATGGACAGTGTGATCATTTCCCCCATGCTCAGGATTCCTGGCTGACCCTTTAACAGGCACCAGCAATAGGCCTGTGCCCCGGACAGTCAGCCTGGCCTTTGCTGTAGCTATCGGCAGCTTCCCCATCACCCCTACCTGAACTGCTCTGCCCCTCGCCTCGGCTGTATTCACAGATCACAGAAGGGTCTGGACTCTGGACCGCGAGCCGGGGCACAGCGGAACCTTCCACGTCAGGCAAAGAGGAGGGCTGCCCATTGGTGTCTATGTAGATGCTGGGGTGGCTGACTGCAGGCTGGAAGGACATGATCGATTGCTTGGACGCACCTGGGAAAAACAAGTCTGCAGGAGAAAGAGACGATTGACTTAAGAGGATAGACACGATCATTCCACAGGCTTCGTGTATCACAGGCTAGGATTCCCCTAGGGAAACTTCCTATATGACTTTTCAGAGATCCCAAGGCCAGAAGGGACCATTGTGATCATCTGGTCTGACCGCCTACATGACACAGGCCAGGGAACTGCCCCAAAACGATTCCTAGAGCAAATCCTTGAGAAAAACATCCAACCTTGATTGAAAATGGTCACTGATGGAGAATCCACCACCACCCTTGGTCAATTCTTCCAACAGTTAATTACTCTCGCCATTAAAAACGTATGTGTTATTTCCAATCTGAATTTGTCTAGCTTCACCCAGCCATTGGAATTGGGATGAAACCCACAGGGGCATGTAAAAATTACTCCAACAAACTACAGAACTTAAGAGAACTAGATCCTTTCTATAGGTTTTCTGAATGGTCCTATAAAATTCTATAGCAGGGAGTTCATTCTCTGATCAGCTCTACACGACGGTCCAAAAGCACCCTACAGAAAGATCAGGATTTTCTATTAAGTCCAACTGGATATTTCCATTGTGTTTTTATATAAGCCACGTCTAGCCCCAAAACAGCCTGGATTTTTTGCAGTATATATTTAAACTAACAATTTGTGCTTGTATGTCCCTCTTTCACCAAAAGCTAGTGGTCTGATCTGAACTTAAAGGTGACCAGCAAAGGGAACGAAAATTGGATTTGGCCCCCTTTATTTATTTTTGGTCCTCTATAAGGTAGAAAAGGCCGCCTGAAATGGGTCTTTAAACAAACGAACAAAAGAATCAAGGTTTTGAGGTTTTGTTTGTTTGATCTTCAACATATTGAGAATGTCCAGTCTGGTCTTCCCTGCTTTACTGGCAGTTCCAGACATCTGGACTAGGAGTTCTTTCCATGTTTTGTTGAAGGAGGAGGAGAGTCTTTAACCCTGAGGTTTTTCTCCCAAGTGTGTCTCATGTATTTGAGTTAAATAGTGGGTAACAAAAAGCAAATAAAACAAAGAGTTTTAATCATTCTGGAAAAAAAAATCACTCTCTCAATTAGGCCCCACTTCTGCAAGGTACTTAAGCACATGCCTAACTTTAGCACCAATTCAGCAAAGCACTTAAGCACGTGCTTAACTTTAAGCACGTGTGGGTAAGTATCACTGAAGTCACATGTGCTTAAGTGCTTTGATTAACAGGGATGACCTTAAGTATGTTAAAAAAGTTAGACAGGTGCATCAATGCTTTGCTGAATCAGAGCCTTCATCAGGTGACTCCTGCATGATTTGTCTGATGTCATGTTCCTTCAAGTTCTACAGTAGCGCAAAGAGTCTCCCAGGAAAAAGAGGGCAGAGGACACCTACATTTCTAATGTAAAAACAAGCAGAATCCCTTGTGCCTCCCCATCCCACCCATTTTGATTTTTGGATGTGGGGGGAGAACCCTCCTTGATACACCTGAGGACTTGTCGTCACTGCAGAGTTAACTCGAGTGCTGCCCAAATCCTGCCCCCACACAAAAGCCCTGAACTCGCGTTGGCTGGCTTAGCCGAGGATATAGGCTAAAGCTCAAGTGAGCATAACGTGTCAGCACGCGCACCCACTCTGCACACCTCCAGAGCTATTTCACAGTGGCACTGTTAACTCAGAAGAACACATACCCATGCAGTCAAAAGGGGGCACGAACCCATGATTTTCCCCCCGGCAAGTCACCTGTAAAAGGGATGTGATCAGGCTAGACGCAGTATTTCGATGTTTTTAAAAACAAAAAAAGTTTTACAAAACCGAAGATCAACAGGAATATTTCCACCATTTTTTTTTTAAATTCCAGGGAAAACTATTTCCTTTAGTTTGGCTATTTGAGTATAAATATTTCCCAGCAGCCCTTGCCACCGAGAGTTTACAGTATTCTCCTACTGCAGGAAAACCCAAAAGGGAAACTGACTAGAAAAAAGGCAGAATTGACAGCCTTTTTTCACCATCCTCTCTGAGCTAGCACAATAAGTAAATGTTCACCAAGAACCAAGTCCCAGAGGGCCAGGGATTTGTTACATTACTATGAGGTGAGGCTGGTGTGTTCAGATGGTGACAACAGGGTGGAAACAGATGTTCATGAAAGCCCCTTTCCCTGGAGGAATGGTCTTCTGGCTCCATCTCCTTTACCCATAGACCTCCCCGACCCTACCACCATTGTGAGCTCATGCGCACCAGACCTGCTATCAGAAAAACCCAAAGCTTAGCTCACCGGGGTCAAAGATAATCTCGGGCTCTGAATCATGGCTGGCCTGTAAGAAGGTGGAGGCCACCATCTTCTCCAGGGGAGTGAGGCGGGGTTTGTGGAGAGGCCCCCCTGCCCTGTTCATAGGGGGATGCTTCTTGGAGGTGATCTTCTTCTTGACATCCAGCCGAAGGTCTCGCCACTTGTGCTTGAGGTCATCAATGGAGCGCTCGGTGTAGCCCAGGAAGTTGACCCGGCTCTGGATCTGGGTCCACAGCTGCTTCCGCCGCACAGGGTGAGCTCGGAGGGATTCGGAGCCGTAGAGGGCGCTGAAGTGCCGAACCACGTTCCAGACCAGAGTCTCCGTCTCGTCGTTGGAGAAGTTGGCTTTCCTCTTCCGGCCAGATGTGGCCAACCCCTGGGAAGCTGCGGCAGAAGTGGAAGGGGCACAGTTGGACCTAGGTCCCCACTCCTCTCGGTCGGCTCCCGAGGAAAACATCGGGCTCCGGGACCCAGAGGGAGCTGAAGAAGGAGGAGCAGAAGCCAGAGCAGCTGAGGAATCCATGGTGCCAGGGGGGAAAAGGCCTGGAGCCAATCCTGCTCCGGGACACAAATCCGGACAGAGATGGGTGGCTTGGGGAGATTAAATAACTGCTCCAGAGTGCCAGGTGGCGGGGGAGACGCTCATCCCAGCTTGAAAGCACCTGAGAGAAGAGAAAAAGCCAGAGGTAAACGCGGGCTCTCTAAGCACCCTCCTTAGACAAACCATCTTGTAGTGGAACAGTTAATAACCCCCAGTTTGACCCAGTAGCCCACTCCAAGCCTGGGATCCTCCGTGGGTGGAGAACCAGAGCTAACACCTGCTCGGTCAGACATGGATTACAGAAGAGAGACTTGCCAGTCCTGCTAAGCTCTATGTGCCTCAGTTTCCCCATGTGCGAATGGGGATAATATGCTCCCTGGCCTCACTGGGGAGTTATGAGGACTGCAAGGTGCACAGAGACCACAGCGATGGGGACCAGCGAAGTACCGAAACAGCTGGATATCAGACCTGGTCCAAAATTGTCCACAGAACCCTGGTTTTCGGTCAGAAAATGCCCCTTTGTCAAAATCGAACTGTTCCACGGGAACCTGCCCATGCCAGCAAAATTCGGTTTAGAGAGTGGGGAAAACGGTGAAATCAAGCGTTTGGACAAGGCTTGAAACGGCCCCTTGAGACCTTATCCAGGCGGAACGCTCTGACGTCTCGTTTCAAAGTGACTTCAGAATTTGGTTTAGTGATATTATTATTTCATTTGTAGATATTACTCTATAGGTTATAAAATATAAGCTATAGCGCGCACACACAGCCATACCGTGGAGAGACACACACAGAGCCATACTGTGCACACACAAACATGCACAGAGCCATACTGTGCACACACAGAGCCATACTGTGCACACACACACACACACAGAGCCATAGCATGCACACACACACAGCCGTACTGTGCACAGAGCCATAGCGTGCACACACACACAGCCGTACTGTGCACAGAGCCATAGCGTGCACACACACACACAGCCAGACCGTGCGCACAGAACCATACCGTGCACATGCACACACACACAGAGCCCTACCATGCGCACAGAGCCATAGCGTGTGCACACACACACACACGCAGAGCCATAGCGTGTGCACACACACACACACACTCCAAGCTCAGCATTTTCTGCATACCACGGCCGGCTGGGGAGCTAATCTGCTCTGCTCTCCTCTCCTCCCCCTCCCCAGCGCTGAGCCGCTCAGAGGCCTCCTGCGAGCTCAGCCCGCCCGGCTGGGGGCTCGGGCCGGCCCCCCGCGTCCGGCCCCCCCGGGCTGCTCCTGCGGCAGCGGCGGGGCTGGCAGGCGCAGCCTTTTGTTCGCTCTCCCCCTCCCCCGCTCGGTCCCTGCCGCGGCGGGGAGCGGGGCTGGGGCTGCAGGGCCGGCCGGGGACGGGATTAGCCGGGGGGCGACTCCGGGACGCCTGGGCCCCCCACCCCGGGCAGGCCCTTCCCAGGGCCGGCCTGTGCACCGCCCCCTGCTGCTCCGGCCCCGCTCCCGGCGGCAGAGCGCGCCCAGCCCGGGGCGCCCCGGCCCCGGCCGAGGACAATGGGAGCCGCTGGCGGCCGGGTGGGCTCCGCGGTGCCGCGGCAGCGGGGCGCAGGAGCCGCCTCCCCTCCGCCCCGGCGCCTGGCTCGGCTCCAGCCCAGCCGAGCCGCCGCTGCAGCGGGTAGAGACGCGCGGAGCCCCCGGGGTTCGCCCCGCAGCCCGGGGCCAGCCTGTCCGGCGGCCCAAGTTCTGGTGCCGGGGAAGGGCCCTGCCCAGCGGGGCAGCCCCAGCCCCCTGCAGGGACCCGCGCTCCCGCCGCCCCGCGCAGCAGCAAGTGGGTCCCGCTGGCAGAGCGGGGACAGCGGCCAGAGCCTGCATCGCCCCCCGGCAGAGCTCGGCTCCGCTCCCGCGGGCGGCCCGCAGGGGGAGGGCGGCCAGGCGCTGCGCCCTTGTCCGCGAACTCCCAGCCCCGCCGCTCGCCCCGTGCCCCGGCTGCGGGGGCCAAGCGGCACCGCCGCCCCCGCCAGCCCCGCTGCCAACCTCCCACCTGAGCAGGGCGGCAGCGCTCGGGCCCCCTCCGCCGCGGGCTGGGCTCCGCGCTCCGGCTCCCCGCGCCCGGACTCACGGCGCTGGGCGCTCCAGCTTCTTGGGCTAATGGCTCCTGACTCAGAGGAACTCGCCTTCATTTCCTCTGCCTCCGAGTGGCAGGCACGGCGAGCCGCCGGCGAGCCTGCTGCTGCCCTCTGCTGGCTCCCGCCCTATGGAGGCTTGTTCTCCAAAGGGGGTGGTGGGGGAGAGAGGTCATCTACCGGGTTTGCTCGTTGGAGGCACCCCCTAGTAAACGGTTCCCCCCCCCCCCTTGGCCTGGCACAAATGCTGCCTTCTCCCTCCTCTTCTTTCTTTCTGCTTGGTTGAGTTCCTCAACACCGAAACCTCAGATGGAGCAGGTGGAAAGAAGCCCTCAGGCCAGGAGAGATGGCCTCTACTCTGGGCTCTGCTACAGCCTTCCTGTGTACCCTTGGCCACATCCCCTAGCCTCTCTGTGCTTCAGGTCCCCAGCACTAAACTGGGGACAGTAATGCTCCCCTACCTCACAGGGAGTAGGTGAGGATTAATCCATAAATATCTGGGACGAGCTGCTCAGATGGGGGGGGGTAGAGTGTCTAGGCAGATTGCAGTTACATGAGGCAATTTTTCTCTGTTTCTGTATCGTTTTGTTTCTCTTATCTCCCAACCCCGGTTTGTTATATCCAATTGTTGCATCCTGTCTGACACCTAGATGGTAAACTCTCTGGGGCAACGACTGTTTTCTTTGTTACTTCTCTGTACAGCAGCTCGCACAATGGGGCATGTCTCTTACATTCAAACTGAGTGTAGGAAAAGGAATCTTAGAACCTAGAAAGCTACACCGTTGGGTCACATGCAGTCCATCTAGGGGGAGCCTGGGCAGGATATTTCCTGATGCATAATCGAGATAGTTTAGTTCAAAGCTGACTGTGAAGAGTTACAAAGGGGTCTCACTAAAATGGGTGACTGGGCAACAACATGACAGATGAAATTCACTGTTGATAAGTGCTAGATAATGCACACTGGAAAAAATAATCCCAACTATACATACAAAATGATGGGGTCTAAATTAGCTGTTACCACTCAAGAAAGTGGTCTTGGAATCATTGTGGATAGTTCTCCGAAAATATCCACTCAACCTGCAGTGTCAGTCAAAAAAGCAAACGGAATGTTAGGAACCATTAGGAAAGGTAAGATAGATAAGACAGAAAATACCATAATGCCACGGTATAAATCCATGGTGCACCCACACCTTGAATACTGTGCCCAGTTCTGGTCACTCAAAAAGGACAGAGTGGAACTGCAAAAGGTTCTAAGATCATCCAGGGTATGGAACAGCTTCCATCTGAGGAGATATTCAAAAGATTAGGGCTGTTCATTTTAGAAAAGAGACAACTAAAGCAGGGTATGATAGAAGTCTATCAAATCATGAATGGTGTGGAAAACAGGAATAGAGAAATGTTATTTATCCGCTTCCACAATACAAAAACTCAGGGTTACTCAATGAAATTAACAGGCAGCAGGTTGAAAACAAACAAAAGGAAGTACTTCTTCACACAACGCACAGTCAAGCTGTGGAACGCATTGCCTGGGGATGTTGTGAAGGCCAAAAGTATAACTGGGTTAAAAAAAAAAACTAGGTAAGTTCATGGAGGACAGCTCCCTCAATGGCTATTAGCCAGGATGGCCAGGATGCACCTCACTCATCGGTTGTCCCTGAACCTCTGACTGCCAGAAGCTGGGACTGAACCACAGGGGATGGATCACTCAAAATTGCCCTCTTCTGTTCATTCCTTCTGACGCACCTGTTGGAAGACAGGATACAGGACTAGATGAACCATTGGTCTGATGAAGTATGGCCGTTCTTATGTTCTATATCCAGTCCAAGATGGAGGTTCCCTTGGGAGACTAGCCCAAAATCTAATAGCTTGGTAGAGAAAGTCAGGGGTTATGGCTGAGATTTGAAAAGCAGATGGTGAGCTGATAGGACAGAGGATTATGTTTTGTCTACACACACATTAGAATCCATTTAACTATACCGATATAATGAAAGTGGTACAACCCTCCTACTGTGCATGCAGTTCTGCTGGTCTAAAGGGGCTTATACCGGTATAGCTGATACTTGTCAGAAAGGGGAATAAGCTATAAGACACCTTTATACGGGTGAACCTGTGTCCACACTAGCAGTTATATTGATCTAACGAAGGTGGTTAAAAAAAATCACACCCTACTCGAAATAGTTATACCAGTACAAAAGCTATCCCTACTGTTACTCACAACTTCTTGTCAACTGTTGGAAATGGGCCATCCTGATTATCACTACAAACGTTTTTTTTCTTCTGCTGATAATAGCTCACCAAATAGCTCACCTTAATTAATTACCCTCGTTACAGTTGGTATGGCAACACCCATTTTTTCATGTTCTCTGTGTATATATATTTTCCTACTGTATTTTCCACTGCATGCACCTGATGAAGTGGGTTTTAGCCCACGAAAGCTTACGCTCAAATAAATTTGTTAGTTTCTAAGGTGCCACGTTCTTTTTTCAGTACAAAAGCTATAAGGTGAGGTCTTATAGGAAAGTTACAGGGAGAGAGTGGCCGATCTGAGACTCCAGGAGAAATGCTTTTGTCCCTGGGGCTCCCCTGTGATGGGGTCCAGGGACCAAGTCAAGGACAGGATTGCGGGCGGTTCAAGAGCCGAGTAAATCCCATTCCAGAGTTGCATATTAGCCGATCACGGACAGCTGGTGGCACCCTCGAGACTGGATGCTGAGTTTGTCTGGAGGAGAAGAGCTGCTGTTAGAGAGGGAGTGAGCTAAGGAGGAGGAGGCAGCATCTAAACGGGAGTGGGCGGGAAGAGGTGGCGGGTTCATTCTCTGCCCAGTGACAGCGCGGCAACAACCTCTGCAGCCCTGGAAACCAAAGGAGGGAGTGGCCAAGCAATATCTGCGGGAGTTTCGGCAGGAGGCAGGAGGCAGGTGAAGCGCGAGGGTGTTTGCCTCTGGCTCGTGGACCGCATCTGTCCCCCAGGAAGAGAATGGCTGCAAATGGTCACCAGCGAGGGAGCAACCTTTCCTGGCGTTCTGCTTCCTGCAAACAGACTTTCACAAAGGGCCTGATCCTGCCACTGCCAGGTCTGCGAGGTGCTGCGCACCCTCAGCTCCCACCCTGCACTGTGCTTAATCATAACACAACAGCACCGCCTGAGGAGCAGTTTGCTCAGCGTGCCAGGGTGACCAGATGTCCCGATTTTATAGGGACAGTCCCGATATTTGGGGCTTTTTTTAATATGGGCTCCTATTACCCCCCACCCCATCCCAATTTTTCACACTTGCTGTCTAGTCACCCTACAGCGTGGGATTAAGAATATTAGATTAAGAACGGCCGTACTGGGCCAGACCAATGGGCCATCTAGCCCAGTATCCTGTCTTCCAGCAGTGGCCAGTGCCTGTGCTTCAGGGGGACTGTACAGAACAGTCCGAAGTTTAGGGTCATCCTGAGCATGGAATTGCATTCTTGATCATCCTGGCTAATAGCCACTGATGGATCTATCCTGCATGAAGTTATCTAATCCCTTTTTTGAACCAAGTTATACTTTTGGCCTTCACAGCATCCCACGACAATGAATTCCACAGGTTAACTGTGGATTGGGTGAAAAGGTACTTCCCCTTGTTTATGTGAAACCTGCTGGCTATTAATTTCATCGGGTGACTCCTGGTTTTTGTATTACGGGAAAAGGTAAATAATACTTCTCTGTTCACTTTTTCCACACCATTCATGACTTTACAGACCTCTATCATATCCTCCTTTCGTTGTCTCTTTTCTAAAATAACAGCCCTAATCTTTTTAGTTTCTCCTCATATGGAAGCCATTCCATAGCCTTGGATTATCTTTGTTCCCCCTCTCTCAGGGCCAGCTCTGGCTTTTTTGCTGCCCCAAGCAAAAAAATAAAAAATAAAAAAATAAAAAAAATGTGCAGGGCGGCCGGAGCAGCGAAACAAAAAAGAAACCCAAAAAAAAAAAACAGGGTGCAAAATTTCAGTGCCACTTATTTGGCGGCTCGCGGCTGCCTTGTCTGGCCGCGCTGGCGAGCCTCTGGGCAGGCGGTGGCTGCACTCTGGCTAGCGGGACTCCCTGTGCTGCAGATGTGCCCCGGGCAGCGGAGTGCGCGCCCCGGCTAGCGGGGGGGGGGAGAGATAGAAGGAGGGCGGCCAGGGCTTCCTTCAGCCGGGGCGCTCGCCACTCGGCTCCTCCCGCCGCGCCGCCTGCCGGGAGGGCTCCTCCCGCCTGCAGGTTAATTGAAGGTCGGCAGGGAGGGAAGGACGTGGGCTGCCGGGCTTGCTGTAGACCTGGCACTGGCTGGGGCAGACGGAGCAAGCAGAGTGCTCCCCTCCTCCGCGCCGCCGCCCCCTACGGGGCGGCTGGAGCGGCAAACCAAAAAAAAAAAAAAGGGCGGCCGTGCCGCCCTAGGATTGGGCGGAATGCCGCCTCTTAGAATCTGCCACCCCAAGCACGAGCTTGCTCAGCTGGTGCCTGGAGCTGGCCCTGCCTTCTCTGGACCTTTTCCAGTTCCACTCTATTCTTTTTGAGATGGGGTGACCAGAACCGGACACAATATTCAAGGTCTGGATTTATAGAGTGGCATTGTGATATTTTCTGTCTTATTTTCTATACCTTTTACTAATAGTTCCTAACATTCTGTTACCCATTTTGACCCCTGCTGAGCATTGAGCTGAAATTTTCAGAGAAGTATCCATGGTGACTCCAGGATCTCTTTCTTGAGTGGTAACAGCTAATTTAGAACCCATAATTATATATGTGTAGTTGGGATTATTTTTTCCAATGTGCATTACTTTGCACTCATCAATATTGAATTTCATTTGCTATTTTGTTGCCCAGTCACCCAGTTCTGTGAGATCCCTTTGTCACTCTTCACAGCCTGTGTTGGATTTAACTATCTTGAATCATTTTGTATCATCCACAAATTTTGCCATTTCACTGTTCACTCCCCATTAATGAACACATTGAACTGTACAGGTCCCAGCACAGATCTAGGGGGACCCTGCTATTTAACTCTCCATTGTGAAATCTGACCATTTATCCCTACCCTTTGTTTCCTGTCTTTTAACCAGTTATTGATCCATCACAGGACCTCCCTATTATCTCACAACTAGTTAGTTTTCTTAAGAGCCTTTGGTAGGGTGACCAGACAGCAAGTGTGAAAAATCGGGACGGGGGTGGGGGGGTAATAGGAGCCTATATAAGAAAAAGACCCCAAAATCAGGACCGTCCCTATAAAATCGGGACATCTGGTCACCCTAGCCTTTGGTGAGGGACCTTGTCAAAGGCTTTCTGAAAATCCAACTAGACTGTATTGACTGGATCACCCTTATCCAACTGCTTGTTCACACCCTCAAAAGAATTCTCCTAGATTGGTGAGGCATGACTTCCCTTTACAAAGGCCATGTTGATTCTTCCCCAACAAATCATGTTGTTGGATGTGTCTGATAATTCTGTTCTGTATTATAGTTTCTAGATGAGTTACTAGTCCAGGGGTCGGCAACCTTTCAGAAGTGGTGTGCCGAGTCTTCATTTATTCACTCTAATTTAAGGTTTCGTGTGCTGCCAGTAATACATTTTAACGTTTTTAGAAGGTCTCTTTCTATAAGTCTATAATATATAACTAAACTATTGTTGTATGTAAAGTAAATAAGGTTTTTAAAATGTTTTAAGAAGCGTCATTTAAAATTAAATTAAAATGCAGAGTCCCCCAGTCTGGTGGCCAGGACCCGGGCAGTGTGAGTGCCACTGAAAATCAGCTCGCGTGCCGCCTTTGGCACGCGTGCCATAGGTTGCCTACTCCTGCACTAGTCCATAATGCAGGAGTGGTCATTTTGACATTTCTCCTTGGTAGCTGAGCCCCTCACAGCAATTGGATTAACAGAAAAGTCCCTAGAAGCAGCCATTTAAAAAGTCCCAAGGGGTCCTGTATTTAGCTTTGTTAGAACTCTGCAACACCCATCACAGCACGTTATCAGAGTCACCACCTCAGCAATCCATGGGCAGAGGTGCCAGCATCTGACAAACGTCTTGAGTTAATCCCGACGCAGCGACATGCCAGCAAAGGAGAGAAGAAATACCATGGCACGAAGGCCAACCAGATACCCTCCCTGCAAGTGGCACAGAAAGTTAGAGCCAAGGCAGCAGTTAGACCATTTACCCCAACAGCTGATGTCAGAACCACCCCGAGGCTCCGTGCTACTGGAGGTGCAGGAGACATCTCGCTAGAACCAAGTTGCACATTGGCTCCCTTGTTGATGGACATCCCACAACGCTACCACCCGTGCTTCTGTGACATGCTGTAACTAGCCCCACTGCAGGGAGTGGCTGTGGGACACCCGTCCCGAGTGGCCTGGTAGCTCACAGGGTGCACCATGCACTCAGAGGCCAGCACTGTAGTCCTCCAAGCAGTGGGGTCTACGGGCTCCAGCAGGGTTGGCCCCTGCCCAGGCTCTCCTAGGATTGTCCCTTTTTTGAGGTAGCTGTCCCAGGAAATCTGCCAGGGTGCTCTGTACCCACTGCCAGCTGTCCAATCTCATGGGCTCAGGATCATCCCAGCTGTCCCAATTCTTTGTACCTCAGACTCCAGCCCTCCTGAGTTCCGCACACAAGTCACACACTCTGAGTGACAGCGGATTCCTTTCCTAGGGCCGGCTGAAATAAACAGGAGCAGGCACCTTGGGCACGGTTACTGCCCCAGTTAAACCAAGAGAACCCAACCGATCCTCGCCCAGACTTTGCAGCAGTCTAACACCTAACAAAGGCCTGGGTAACCTCTCCACATTGTCCGCTTGCCTGCAGGCCACAGCCCTGTGTCCTCCTGCTGTAGCTACAGCCAGCGCCACAATGTGTCTGTCCAGCTCTCAGGGCCTCCAGCCCCAGCTCTCAGGCTGTCCGCTATCCAGCCGTCCCTTTGCAGCCAGCTCCCAGGCTGCTGCCCCCAGCTCCCTTCTGAGCCAGGTCCACTGTGACCTCCTTCACTGATTGCTGTGCTGTAGGGATTATGGAGTCCTCTGCAGGCTGGGTGTTAAACTAGGGGCTAGCACAGTGCTCCCCCCCCAAGTACACCCTCCCAAATGTCTCCACCCCCTTGGTGAAAAAGAAAACCAGCAGCCGCTGCAGCAAACACAGGCTCCAGGACACAGCCCACCATAGCCACTGAGCAGAGCAGTTCTGATACCAAGAAGTGGCTGTGCGATCAATAAGCCACTGAGGTCGAGAGGCTCTTATCTGTCAGGGGCTGAGGTCGTCTCATGGCCTCCTTCCTTGACATCTCCACAGATGGGTTTATCCACAGCCTGCGTTGGTCTGTGAGGGTTGTTTGTGATTGGCATTATCGGGATTATGAAAGACGTTGTCATGAACATACAGCTACGGGTAGCATAAAATCCCTCCTTTACCTGTAAAGGGTTAAGAAGCTCAGATAACCTGGTTGGCACCTGACCAAAAGGACCAATAAGGGGAGAAGATACTTTCAAATCTGTGGGGGAAGGTTTCTGTTTTGTCTCTCTCTCTGTGTTCTCTCCAGGTCAGTGAGGAATCAGGGCAGGGAAAATACATCTCCCAAAGCCAGACCTGAACTAAGCATCTAAGATTACAAATTGTAAGTAATAGGAAGGAAATGCATTAGATTATCTTTTGTTTTAGCTTGTGAACTGTCCCTGTGCTAAGAGGGAGGTTTATTCCTGTTTTTTTGTAACTTTAAACTTTTGTCTAGAGGGGAATCCTCTGTGTTTTGAATCTTATTACCCTGTAAATTACCTTCCATCCTGATTTTACAGAGGTGCTTCTTTTACTTTTTTCTTTATAATAAAGTTCTGGTTTTTTAAGAACCTGATTGATTTTTAGTGTCCTAAAAACCCAAGGGTCTGGTCTGTGCTCACTTTGTTAACCTATTTGGTTGGTATATTATTCTCAAGCCTCCCCAGGAAAGGGGGTGAAGGGGTTTGGGGGAATATTTTAGGGAAACAGGAACTCCAAGTGGTCCTTTTCCTGAATCTTTGTCTAACTCACTTGGTGGTGGCAGCAGTACTCATCCAAGGACAAGGAAAGGAATTTGTGCCTTGGGGAAGTTTTTAACCTAAGCTGGTAGAAATAAGCTTAGGGGGTCTTTCATGTGGGTCCCCACATCTGTACCCCAGAGTTCAGAGTGGGGAGGGAACCCTGACAGACGTAACAGCAGAGAAAGGTCTGGCACCATCCAATGGCTGGGAGTTGAAGCTAGAAACACACAGACTGGAAATAAGTCCTAAATTCTTAATGGTGAGAGTAAATAACCAGTGGAACAATTTACCAAGGGTCGTGGTGGATCCTCCATTGCTGGCAATTTTGAAACAAGACTGGGTGTTTCTCCTAAAGGATCTGCTGTAGGGAAGTGATTGTGAGGACGTTCTCTGGCCTGTGCAATATAGCAGGTCAGACTGGATGAGCACCATGGTCCGTTCTGGCCTTGGAATCCATGAATGGGGGCAGTTGGGACTGAGTCCCGTCATCATGTGAGAGGGGGAGGAGCCTGTGTAGCCCTGACCCCATCCGGTGACTGGGGCCAGGAAATAACATTCAATTGTCTCTGACCAAGCACTCCTTTATTACAACCTGGCCAACTCCAGCGGAGCCCGGTGGCTGCTGGCACTTAACCTGGCATGGGGTCCCGAGCTGCCCTGAGCTGGATTCAAATGCCCGGTGGTCCCAATGCCGGCGACCTGTCTACATTAGGGAAGCTGCAGGTAAAAACAAAGGATGGAGCAAAAGTGAACAGCTGGTCACGCAATGAGTGACAGACAGATGCTGGCAGGGGGAAAGGGACAGAAGGGAATGCTACCCGAGGAAAATAAGAATTTGTGGACCAGGGGCAGTAGGTGGTGATTTTGGGCCCCACAGATCTGACGAGCTCATTTTCCAAGCCGGAAGTTCATTTCCAACGAGTGAGCAAAGCAGCCATTAGGAGAGACTGATCTGCAAGGGGAGGTAAAACGTAGAGCCGGATCTGCTGCCCTCTGCCCAGCGAGCCCTGAGAAACGCGATCCCCCTAGAATCTGTAGATGGCTAATTCAGAGGCGACAGTGACAGGGGAAGTGGCTGCAGGGGCTTCTGCCAAGGTGAGAGCTGGGCAAGAACAATCAAGACCAGACAGGATCTCTGGATTTGTCCTGTCAGTGGCTCTCTGTGGTCCTCAGAGTCTAAGATTTTGTTAGTAATAATGGCACATTTCCAGCCCTTCTGGTTGGGTAGAGGCTTCCGAATGTAACCCTGTTTCCCTGGGGGATCTGCATTGCTAGTGGCTGCACCAGCCGCTCCGAAGGAAGCATGACCTGTCCAGGGGTGATGGTGCCCTTTAAAGGCTGGTGTTGTTAACCCTTTCACTGCTGAGCTTCATGTCAGAAACACCCAGCGGGAGCCCTCATCCAGCGAGGCTCCGGAAGTCCCGCTCATGAGAGCAGATGTTCTGCAGCAATAAGGCTGAGAGCTTGGAAAACACACAGAATATTTGACTCTCTGATCATTGAAATAACAGCAGATCAAAATCTACCCTGTGGGCCTGATCCTGAGGGGTGCTGAGCTCCTGCAGCTCCCCCGAAATCATTCCATTCAGACCAAATCGCAGGGCAGGCCCTTCCCCCAAGCACGGTGGCTTTCTCAGCTAGCCCTTATCCTCCCCACACGGGATCTGGAGACTGCGGCACCCACATTACCCCCCCCCCCCCACACACACACACACAGCAGCACAAATCTAATGTAGCTGTGTTACCAGGGCCATTCCTGTCTCCACCTCCCCTCCCCAGGACCCCCATTCTAAGGGGGATTTCCCTCCTACAGAAAGGGCCCATGGACGAGATAATACAGCTCAGGTGCCATGATTTTTTCTGGGTGTTCTCCATGCAGCTGATGGGGGAACCCCCCCATCCCTCCCCAAAAAAACCAAAACAAAACCAAAACCACACCAGGCTGAGGGTCAGGGCCAGCCTGTGGACATGGAGCAAGCTGCTTACTATCAGGACCGAAGCGAAGGGCAGAGATCAGTCTGGGGCCAGGCCAGGCCAGGCTGGGTAAAAGCTGCAAAGTCAGAGTCCATTACCAAACTAAGAACTGGGGTCAGGCCTGACCTAGCCAAGGTCTTTCACCAGGGTTGTTACCGGCACAAAATTCTCTGTTACACACGCTCTAAGGCTTCCAACTTTACCCTACATTCGTTGTCTGCACACTCTAGGACATCCCACCTCTACCTAGTTCCTAGGGCTCAAGGCATAACCCGGTTGATTTAGGCACCCCCACCCTTTCCCAGTTCCTAGGGCTCCAGGAGAAAGGCACCTAACTTTACCCCTCCTTGGGCTCCGGGCTCGACTCCTCTGAGGGCTCTGGGTAAACACCATTCCCTGTGGACTCAGAGCAAACACCCATTCCCTGTGGACTCAGGGCTTAATCTTTTGCGGGTTTACGGGGTCTTTTCCCAGTGAAAGAGCCTTACACATGTAAGCAGAGTCAAAATTAGCTCTGTTATTACACAGTGGAGAGAAGAGGGGTAAAAGTGGTGTTTAGGGCCCTCAGAAGGGGCCCATACTATGGGGGAGGGGCCTGAAGACATATTGGTGAGCGGCTAGCAGAATGGCTGGCGGAGAGGCGTGACTAGCAGGGCGGCTAGCGGAGAGGAGCGGCTAGCAGGATGGCTGGTGGAGAGGCACGGCCAGCAGGACGGCTGGCAGAGAGGAGCGACTAGCAGGATGGCTGGTGGAGAGGCGCGGCCAGCAGGATGGCTGGCGGAGAGGAGTGGCTAGGAGGACGGCTGGTGGAGAGGAGTGGTTAGCAGGGTGGCTGGTGGAGAGGAGTGGCTAGCAGGGTGGCTGGTGGAGAGGAGTGGCTAGGAGGACGGCTGGCGGAGAGGAGTGGCTAGCAGGGTGGCTGGTGGAGAGGAGTGGCTAGGAGGACGGCTGGCGGAGAGGAGTGGCTAGGAGGACGGCTGGCGGAGAGGAGTGGTTAGCAGGGTGGCTGGTGGAGAGGAGTGGCTAGCAGGGTGGCTGGTGGAGAGGAGTGGCTAGGAGGACGGCTGGCGGAGAGGCGCGGCTAGCAGGACGGCTGGTGGAGAGGAGTGGCTAGGAGGACGGCTGGCGGAGAGGCGCGGCTAGCAGGACGGCTGGTGGAGAGGAGTGGCTAGGAGGACGGCTGGTGGAGAGGAGTGGCTAGCAGGGTGGCTGGCGGAGAGGAGTGGTTAGGACGACGGCTGGCGGAGAGGAGTGGCTAGCAGGGTGGCTGGCGGAGAGGCGCGGCTAGGAGGACGGCTGGTGGAGAGGAGTGGCTAGGAGGACGGCTGGCGGAGAGGAGTGGTTAGGAGGACGGCTGTCGGAGAGGCGTGGCTAGCAGGGTGGCTGGTGGAGAGGAGTGGCTAGGAGGACGGCTGGCGGAGAGAAGTGGCTAGCAGGACGGCTGGTGGAGAGGAGCGGCTAGGAGGACGGCTGGCGGAGAGGAGCGGCCAGCAGGACGGCTGGCGGAGAGGCGCGGCTAGCAGGACGGCTGGTGGAGAGGCACGGCTAGCAGGACGGCTGGTGGAGAGGCGCGGCTAGCAGGGTGGCTGGCGGAGAGGAGTGGCTAGCAGAATGGCTGGTGGAGAGGAGTGGCCAGCAGGACGGCTGGTGGAGAGGAGCGGCCAGCAGGACGGCTGGTGGAGAGGCGCGGCTAGCAGGGCGGCTGGCGGAGAGGCGCGGCCAGCAGGGCGGCTGGTGGAGAGGAGTGGCTAGCAGGGCGGCTGGCGGAGAGGCGTGGCTAGCAGGGCGGCTGGTGGAGAGGAGTGGCTAGCAGAGCGGCTGGTGGAGAGGAGTGGCTAGGAGGACGGCTGGCGGAGAGGAGTGGCTAGGAGGGCGGCTGGCGGAGAGGAGTGGCTAGCAGGGCGGCTGGCGGAGAGGCGCGGCCAGCAGGACGGCTGGTGGAGAGGAGTGGCTAGGAGGACGGCTGGTGGAGAGGAGTGGCTAGCAGGGTGGCTGGCGGAGAGGAGTGGCTAGGAGGACGGCTGGCGGAGAGGCGCGGCTAGCAGGGCGGCTGGCGGAGAGGAGTGGCTAGCAGGGCGGCTGGCGGAGAAGCGCGGCCAGCAGGATGGCTGGTGGAGAGGAGTGGCTAGGAGGACGGCTGGCGGAGAGGAGTGGCTAGCAGGGCGGCTGGCGGAGAGGAGCGGCCAGCAGGACGGCTGGTGGAGAGGAGTGGCTAGGAGGACGGCTGGCGGAGAGGAGTGGTTAGCAGGGTGGCTGGTGGAGAGGAGTGGCTAGCAGGGTGGCTGGTGGAGAGGAGTGGCTAGGAGGACGGCTGGCGGAGAGGAGTGGCTAGCAGGGCGGCTGGCGGAGAGGAGTGGCTAGCAGGGCGGCTGGCGGAGAGGCGCGGCCAGCAGGACGGCTGGTGGAGAGGAGTGGCTAGGAGGACGGCTGGTGGAGAGGAGCGGCTAGCAGGGTGGCTGGCGGAGAGGAGTGGCTAGCAGGGTGGCTGGCGGAGAGGAGTGGCTAGGAGGACGGCTGGCGGAGAGGCGCGGCTAGCAGGACGGCTGGTGGAGAGGAGTGGCTAGCAGGGCGGCTGGCGGAGAGGAGCGGCCAGCAGGACGGCTGGCGGAGAGGAGTGGCTAGGAGGACGGCTGGTGGAGAGGAGTGGCTAGGAGGACGGCTGGCGGAGAGGAGTTGTTAGCAGGGTGGCTGGTGGAGAGGAGTGGGTAGCAGGGTGGCTGGTGGAGAGGAGTGGCTAGGAGGACGGCTGGCAGAGAGGCGCGGCTAGCAGGACGGCTGGTGGAGAGGCACGGCTAGCAGGACGGCTGGTGGAGAGGCGTAGCCAGCAGAACGGCTAGCGGAGAGGAGTGGCTAGCAGGGCGGCTGGCGGAGAGGCGTGGCTGGCGGTGAAGACTGCAGCAGAACCCCACGGAGGGGCGTGGAAATCGGCCGTCGACCCGAGCAGCAGAGCATGTAAGCTGCCCCCATACCTCCCCTGCCTTTCACGCAGGCTGGGAGGTGGACTCTGTGGATGAAGTTTTGAACTCTGGGGGGGCTGTGCTGACCAAGGACAGAAACCATGGGTGGGGTGACTGTTGGGTTGCTGGACTTAAGACCCTGAGGAGAAAAGCACACTGCCAAACTTACTTGGGGGTAAGTCTTTTGCTCATGGTCTGTGTTATGAATCCTGTTTGTGGTGTTTCCCCACCATAATGCCGCATTGTTTCCCTCCTTTATTAAAAGGCTTTTGCGACACTAGGGTACGTCTACACCCAGCCGCTAGTTCGGCGGCTGGGGATCGAAGTTCCGAGTTCGATTTATCGCATCTGGTGTGGACGCGATAAATCGAACCAGGAAGTGCTCGCCGTCGACTGCGGTACTCCAGCTGAACGAGAGGAGTACCGCGGAGTCGACGGGGAGCCTGCCTGCCGCGTGTGGACCGCGTCTGAACCGCGGTAAGTTCGAAGTAAGGTATGTCGAATTCAGCTACGTTATTCACGTAGCTGAATTTGCGTACCTTACTTCGACTTGGGGGGTAAGTGTAGACCAAGCCTTAGACTCTGTGCTTGTGAGAGGGGAAGTATTGCCTCCTAGAGGCGCCCGGGGTGTGTGTGTGTGTGTGTAATTGTCCCAGGTCACTGGGTGGGGGCTCGAGCTGGTTTTGGACTGTGTTATTGAAAAGGAACCCCTAGATACTGAACCCGGCCCTTGTTGCTGCCGGCTCTGACGGGCAGAAGGGTCACACACAGTAATATCCTACTTAACCTCTATTTATTAACAATCACCCAAACAGAAGGCACACACTAAGCATGCAGTGCTCACCACTCCCAATAAGGCAGATGAACTTTCTTGCTGGCCAGTCAGGATCAGGTCATCTGGGGAACTCCAGCTCCTGCCCGGGGTCATTGGCAGAGTGTTGAGGTCTGGCAGCTCTGATCTTGGGCTGTGCCCTGGAGTTGGTTCCAAAGAACTTCCTCTTGGACCCCAGTTTATAGAGTGACACTTGAGTCTTGCTTAGCTGCACCTTAACCAATCATTTTACTAAAATATTACTAAACAATTTTCTAACCAATCCTAACATGTTGTAAACCAATCCTTTAGCCAATCATACCCCAACACCATGGTTGATTTACACCCAGGGCTGGCTCCAGGTTTTCTGCCGCCCCAAGCAGTGAAAAAAGAAAAAAAAAAAGCCGATCGACGGCAGCTCAATCATGCCGCTCCATTCTTCGGTGGCAGTTCGGCGGCGGGTCATTCGCTCCCTCTCTTCCTCTTCGGCGGCACTTCAGTGGCAGCTCAAAGAGGAAGAGAGGGACTGAGGGACCCGCTGCCGAATTCCCGCAGAAGACCGGGCCGGGCCGCTCCAATAGCGGACGGAGTGCCGCGCCTTTGTATTGACCGCCCCAAGCACCTGCTTCCTTAGCTGGTGCCTGGAGCCGGCCCTGTTTACACCTAGCAAAATTAGTTATGCAACAGACAGAAGCAATCAAAGAGCCAGACAGAGCCCAAACAGATAAACAATAGAGAAGTAGGGACCATAAAGGCAAAACAATAAAGAAGTGGGGATTTCACAACCACAACTTGTTGATAAGTGATTTCTTGTCAGACAGGATGCTATCAAACAAAGTTTTCTTTAACCATCTTAAGATTTGTTTCTTTATCTGGTGATGGTGGGTGTTATTAGGACAGGATCTCCTTCTTAACAGCCTGATATTACATTGTTTTAATATTATTTAGATGGAATGTGGGGATGTGACTTTCTGCCTTTTAGCTCACGGCTGCTGCTCTCTTAATATGGCCACTGACAAAGGCCTCAGATTTTACAATATGGCAATAGGAAAAGGCCTCATCCTTACAGGGTCAGGCACAATCTTAGGCCAAAGACAGAAAACCAGGAATGGGGGTAAGGAGCCAAGCCTACGTTGAGTGCTGGGAGTATGAGATCAAGGCAGGTGTGCACCAGAGGTCTGTGTTACTCAGACAACTCCCAGAAATGGCTTCCTAGTTTATATTGAAAATGCCAGCCAATCAGGAAACCACAGAGGGCTGTCGCTCATGCCCCTTAGGACAGGACTTCCTGCAGGGGTCAATCTCTCAGCACCTTCTGGTGTCCACCCTGCCTGTGTCCCTGGTGGTGAAGCAGAAGCGGCAGCTGTCTCAAACCCTTCCAGCCCTGGCTGTAGGCTGTGGGTTCTTACGTCAAGACTCAGGGTGTCAGAAGGTGCTGAGTGTATAATGCTTCTGATTGCAGGGCCCAGTGGGGTTAGGTGACATCGCTGCCTGTGTCTCCTGGGAAGAGTGGAAGGTTGTAGCTGTATCAGGATTTGATGAGGGAGAAGCACTAAGGGCTTGTCTACCGGATCAGCGGGCAGCGATCGATCCAGCGCTCTCCCATCGACTCCGGTACTCCACCAGAACGAGAAGCGTAAGTGGAGTCGTCAGGAGAGCGTCAGCTGTCGACTTACCGCAGTGAAGACACCACAGTAAGTAGATCTAAGTACGTTGACTTCAGCTACGCTATTCATGTAGCTGACGTTGCGTATTTTAGATCAACCCCACGCGGTAGTGTAAACAGGCCCTAAATGTTGACCTCGCTGGGTAAGGATGTCAGACCTAGGAGTAAATTGCTTCTGGATTATCAGGGATTTTCCTACACCCTCCCTGAATTTTCCCAGCACCCCCACAGTGGTCAACTAGTTAAGCAGTGATGCCAATTTAGTCATTGGTTGGAAATCTGAATTGAAATTGAAACTTTAATTCACACTTTAAAAGCATATACAATATGTGATAAAATAATTGTACCTGAAAAAGCATAACAGGTTTGAAAAGTATGAACAAAGACTAGCTTCCGCACACAGCTGTTGTTTTTTATGGCAATGTCGGCGCATTTGTTTCTGGGATGTTGGCCAACCTAATAATTTATATTATGATTTGTAAGCAAGGTCTGAATGAGCTCTTTCCCTGACAGCTAGTGATCAGCTGGGGGATGAGGGGGAAAGGCTTACATGAACACACCTACTCTGCCTCTCTATCCAAGCAGACAGAGCTGTGTTGCCCAAGTGATCAATGTTGGCTGGTGTTGGGTTACAATTTTGGCTGGTGTTGGGTTACAAATAGTTTCTTAGCCTACGTGGCTAAGACCATGAGTATACATTCTCAGGTACTGAGGGACAATCTTCACTCATTGATGTATTTGCTTTCCACAACCAGCCCTCTGTATAACCTTTCATGTGTGATGTACCTGAATATTTAGAGACCTATATCTAAACTGTATCGTTAAATTTATTCACCTAAATTTGGGTTATTGCCGATTATGTACTATATGTATTGCATGACTTTTAAACCAACCTTTGTACTTTTGGATAATCTAAGCACTATACCCATCTGTACAGACACTCTTTCCTTAACCTGTGTATTATATAATCTTAACATTAGCTTTAATAAAAAAAAAATTTGAATGTGGGGGGTAATTAAATGTTGTTATTGTATGAATAAAGGGCAGCAGAACTGTGCTTAGCCTGTCCTGATTGAGGGGGTCACCCTCAACTGAACTGCACTCGCTGAGCAGGAGGTTTGGATGGCAGATGCCGGGACGGGAAGGAGACAGGGGTTTTGTTCGGTGGTGTAGGCTCTGCCTAAGAGTCACAGGCACCATTTAACCTGCCCCTCTCCCCTGTTTAGAGATAGAGCTGATTAGGCTCCATAGAGAATCTTTTGTTTTAAGTGACCACTGGAGCTGAACTCATTGATAAGCAGGGGGGAGGGATAGCTCAGTGGTTTGAGCATTGGCCTCCTAAACCCAGGGTTGTGAGTTCAGTCCTTGAGGGGAGCCATTTAGGGATCTGGGGATTGGTCCTGCTTTGAGCAGCGGGTTGGACTAGATGACCTCCTGAGGTCCCTTCCAACCCTGATATTCTATGATTCTAAGTGCTTAGACCTGCTGTGGGACAGTGTTTCTGTGGAAGAGATGGCCCAGCCTGCACTAGCAGTGAGGTTCGAGAGCTGAAGTCCCTGAGAACTGGGTAGAACCTCAAGAGACCAACTCGCTGAGCTCACAGTGGCAAGTGGCAGCAGAAGGTGACAGCATCGGGCCATTGGCGACAGAGCGGTGGAGTGAATGGTGGCATGATTGAAAAACAGTGGCCAGAGTGAGTGGCAAGCGGCTGTAGGAACTAGTAAGGTGACTCCTCCTCACCCCTGTGAATTCATGTGAAAGCACCTCTGAACTCTGAGGGCTAGACTATACTGGCAGTGACTCCAAGATCTCTTTCTTGAGTGGTAACAGCTAATTTAGACCCCATCATTTTGTATGTGTAGTTGGGATTATATTTTCCAATGTGCATTACTTCGCATTTATCAACACTCATTGCCAGGGAACGTTGTGAAGGTCAAAAGTATAACGCGGTTCAAAAAAGAAGTAGATACGTTCCTGGAGGACAGGTCCATCAATGGCTATTAACCAAGATGGTCTAGGAAGCAACCCCATGCTCCGGGTGTCCCTACACCTCTCACTGCAAAGACAGGGGATGGATCACTTGATAAATTGTCCTGTTCTGTTCATTTCCTCTGAAGCCTCTGGCACCAGCCACTGTTGGAAGGCAGGAGACTGGGCTAGATGGACCTTTGGTCTGACCCAGTATGGCTATTCTTATGACCTGGAGCTGGGCACTCTCCCACCCCACCCCACAGATACCCTCACCCCACTTGGTCTCAGACAGTGAGTGCTGCAATCCTATGGGAGCTGTATCTGTGAACTCAGAGCTGGAATCTTAAGCACTGGGGTCCTAGATGAAACCAAACCCAGCTCCTGGAGGGTTGTTTTATTTTGATTGATCTTTTCCATGTTGAACTCATGTCTAGTTCCCACATCCAGTTCGTCTCTGGGGTGAGACATGTGGGGTCTCCAGATGAGAAACCTAGGGCTGTGCCTTGTCACTCTTTAGTCCCCCTGATAAGGGGCTGGCCCACAAAGTGCAAAGTTTACACAGGTCTGTGAGGCCCCCCCAAAGCATGGGCCCATCCAAACAGAATGAAAAAGAACGCTCAACTGTAGCTGTTGTGACTGGGAGTAGCAAGAGATGGATTCCTACTTCTTTCAGCCCAGGAAACAGAGCACAAAGATCGGGTCAAGTCACTAGTGATCATAAAAGAGAAG
The DNA here is from genome assembly GCF_028017835.1 of Emys orbicularis. Taxonomy (NCBI): domain Eukaryota; kingdom Metazoa; phylum Chordata; order Testudines; family Emydidae; genus Emys; species Emys orbicularis. The sequence goes on from NC_088684.1 coordinate 297,271,020, forward strand.
TTGCAGTCAAATCTACATGAATTCGTCGTAAGATATTCCACTCTGTGCTCAAATTCTCTATTCTGTCCTGATCACATGGCAGCCCCATTGCTGGTAGTGCCTCACTCCACTTAACCGTCAGTGTTTTATAGGACAGGCATTGGTAAAAACTACGTAGAGGTTGAGTAGAATCCAGAAGTTGCTGTTGTCGATTTGTAAGAATCAAGTCTGTGTGCTTTTTCAGCTGTCTTAACAAACACTTCTTGTTCTTTTCATTTAAGGATTCAGTATAAGTGCCTTCATTAGTCAACTTCTGGACTGAAATCTTTGCTTCTTCCGGTATGTTTTCAATTGATATCTCTCTGATTGATCCACGTGTAGCTTCCATTGCTGGACAAAGATCTACTACAGTTGTAGCAGATGCCTGGATGGCATTGTATAGTGACTCAAGTGGTTTCAACAGTAGACTTACAAGAGAGAGAATGGCGATTGTGTTCTCTGAACATAGTAGCAAAAGTAATCCACCAGCCTCACTACTTAGATCTGTCCCATCTTGGTAGATACTTTCCAAAGCCAGTAATAACGGTTGCAGTAATTTTAAGATAACATCCAAGGATCGCTCATGAGAAAGCCAGCGGGTTTTCCCAGGGTGGACTAATTTGAACTTCAGATCCAGTGTATCTTCTGTTTTTTCCAAGATGTTTAGTCTTTTTGGACTCTTGCTGAAAAAAGAATATAATGAAGACATTAAATTTATAGCTTTTTAAATGTCTTTTGAAGAGTCTGCAGCTCGTACTAGCGCTAGCTGGAGTAGAAGGCCTCTGCAGTGTGTGTATAGGAGAGATTAGGGTTACACTTTTCTCTGAGCAAAGCCTGTACTCCACTATGTCTTCCAAGAAGTTTGCAGCTCCATCAAATGCACAAGCAGCTATCTGTTTGGGGTTCTATCAACAAGCATTTAACTCTTCTAAGATGTGGGTTGTCACAGATGCAGCCGACGTGCCTTTTATAACCAGAACATCTAGAAATGCATCTACTGGCCTACCCCTGACATCAAGATAAGATATGCAATGACTTAACACTTGACACCCTTTTGCATCGGTGCATTCATCAGCCATGTATGCAAATTTTTTGACTGTGGTGAGAGAGTTCTTCACTTTTTCAACTGCTGAGTCTTTCACTGTTGCACTGCATGCTTCTAGCCAGTCAGTTGAGTTTCTTGCAGAAAGATAATGAGCATTTGCTGGTCTTGGTCGGAATCAGTGTCCACCTTCAGGATTAATAAGTGACAATGCACTTAACATGGCCTCCAGTCTGTAGTATGTGGTATCTCTTGCTTAAATACAAAGTATGATGTGACAGCCATGTTTGTTCACATAAACTGTGTTGTGTCTCCAGCATTCTTAACAGCCTCATTAAGTACTTCTAAAATTGGCTTTGACAGTAACTGGCTAATAAGGCTTTCTGCATGTCAGTGCAATCCAGAGGCTTGGTGTTTTGTAGCCTTTTCACGTAGTTTGCCAGCATTGGCTTTGCTGATTGATCTGGCAAACCAAGCTCCTCCACTTTTACCAATTGTAGCATTAGGAAGATTTCCTTCTTCATAAACTTTTTTGCAAGAGGTGCACCAATAACCATCTTTTGTAACTTCACTAAATTGGAAAACTTTGACCGACAAACATCGGGAACTGGCTTTAGGTTTTGGACAGACTGTTTCTTCAGTAGGTAGCTGTATTTGTGCTTTGGACTGGTTGGATGTAGATACACCACTTGAACCTTGAGATGACATGTTGGTATATTCTGGGTTCTTGATGTGTTCTTCATCTTGGTTGGTTTTTGAGGTCTTTGAGTGCAAAAACTGTAGCATTGATTTTTGTCTTTTCATTTTCACTTTGACCTGAAACATATAAAACATATATGAATAAATTAAATGTTCTGTTAGGATAATGCAAACTTAAAATACGGATAATGCAAGTTACGCCAAAACACATAACAGTTCTAGATTTTTAAAACAAAAAATATCAAAACATTTTAAAAATATATTTAATTTAAATTGACTTTTGAAAAGTAAGCAGTCATGGGATAAGAGGGAAAGTTCTCTCATGGATCAGTAACTGGTTAAAAGATAGGAAACAAAGGCTAGGAATAAATGGTCGGCCCTCAGAATGGAGAGAAATCAACAGTGATGTCCATAGGATTTTGGTGCTGCAGAAGGAGCTGTCGTGATAATGTGAGAAGGTCCTCTAGGCCCGTGATTGTCAGGGCTGGGCAGAGCTCTGTGCGAGAGCCTCAGGGCTGAGGACACAGACCTGGCCTGCCACTGAGCCCTGCCTTCCACACATGGCCCTAGAGCAAAGAGCGGGTCCTGGGGCACTGGGGGTAGGAGATTGGGGAGGCAGGGAAGTGGCGTTGCTGGATCAAGACAGTAACAGGAAATGGCTGGCAGTCCCCCTGTCTTAGGGACAAGAAGAGGGTAAGTGCCATCTCCATATGGACAGCCACGCTGAGGAGTGTATTTTGTATGCGTTAAAGGTTGACTTTTCAACCTGGAGTTATCACACAGGTTGGCAGAGGAATAGAGGGGAGTTTAAAATGTCATAACACAGAGTACACCATGATTTGATTTATTTTTTAAAAAAATCTCGTGGTTTTTGGGCTGATCTCATGATTTTTAGAGTCTGACTCATGATTTTTGATCTCTTGAGGCTGACAGTATTGTGGATGGGGGTGCTTAGGTACGGGGAGGGCAAGAAGGCTGGTATCCCTAGAGTTAAAGCTATGGTTGGCGTGTAGTCTTTGGTGTACAGCAGTGGGAAGCTGTGTACCTTTGGGTAGAAGAGTAGAGGCTACGTACTGTCAGGTAGTTTAACTTTTCCTTTTCTTGCTGTTGGGGCTTTGTGTCAGGTGTATAGGGTGTGGAAGAACCAGAACTGTTCCACAGCAAAGCCGTGTGTTAATTATCCTGGTGCTGGCTGCTTTATACTTTGTGACTCTGACATATCACAGGGTCTCATTCAGTCCCCAGTAGGCTTCACTTCACAGTGTTCAGCTTCATCCTGCTCCAGCCCCAGCAGACCCCTCCCCCACCCCCTAGCTTCCTGCTGCTTAGTTAGGCACTGAGCCAACAAAGCACTTAAGCATGTGCAATGGGACTGCTCACGTGCTTAAAATTAAGCACACATTTTAGTGCCTTGCTGGCTCAGCGCCTCGAGGACTTGCTGCTGTCAGCAGGAAAAGAAAAACAAAATACCTGATCCAGCAAAGCACTTAGGCCCCACTCCAACAAAGCACTTAAGCACGTGCTTAATTTAGCATGTGAGTCATCTCATTGGCTGGCTACTCACATGACTCCCGTGCTCGACTGGTTCAGGGCCTTAAGCATGTGCAATGGGATTACTCCCATGCTTAAGTGCTTTGCTGGACAGGGGTCTCTGTTTGCTCTAATCCCACTCAGGAGCAGGGGGAGAAAACCCTGCTGAAACAACACTACATTGTGCGTTGCTGCACATAAACCTCCCTCACACACAACCAGCACAGCAAGGGAATGAAGTTGAGCCACCTAACAATAGAGACCCGTCCAGAGACACTCAGCCTAGTCCCAGCTGCACAAAGGGGACGTCTGCCCTGGAGCCGGAGGGGTCATTTCCAGATCAGACTAGTGCACTCAAAATGGAAGTGTAGCTCCGGTGGCGGGCTCTAGCGCTAGCAGGGGAAAGTGGCCTTAAAATGCATCAATTACATTTCCCCCCATTTTCAGGCTCCTCTGGACTGCCAGAGCAGTGTGAAAATCCTTGATGTAAATGAGAATCAGACTTCACTATTAGTACAGGCAATGTATGCTACAGAGCGCACCTGTAACCCGAACTGCCTCAGACATGTAGCATCTCCTTCCCCAAGCTTCCCACAAGGGCAGAGTTGAGGTTGCAGCTCTTCTGTGAAGCCGGACTGTTGGGCACCACCTTATCTTCCCTTGGATCTCCCCGAAGACTCACACTGCCCGCTTATATTGGCCAGGCAGGCACTGAGCTGCGACTGCTGCTTATTTCTGCCAAATCATGCTTGTTCTAACGTTACCCAGCGTTCTCCCCCCCCATACTTGTCTGTTTCATCCCCCAGTGGTGCTTATCCTAAACCTAGATCGAGAGAGGTGTACAGCATCAAGCACCTTGAGTCTTGACTGGGGCGTCTGCATGCTATTGTAACATAAATAATTATCTCTCTGCCTCCAGCCAGTTCAAGAGCCATCTCCTATGATTCGAGGGCCGCCCTCGAGCTAGTTCTGTTTGGTGTCTGGGAACTCGTGGCCAGCAGCAGAAAACGCCAGCATCGGAAGTGGAGTTTGGCTCAAAAAACTGCCAGGGCTCAAATCCCTCCTCTGTTCTCCTCACCCCCACCCACCAGAAACAAGAAATTCCATTATGGCCATTTGACTGTCGCCCCGGAGCATTGGGGCTGTTGGCAGGGATGCCAGAGGGACCAGCCAGAGACTGGATGGGGCAGGGTGAGGGGAGGCCCCCAAAGGCCCTGATCTGGGCCAGTGAGCTCCTGGGAGAGGTGAAGCTACACGGATAGCCAAAAGAAGGTGACCCAGGGCAAGTACAGGCAGCCTGACGTGCCCACCCCAAGATAGTGCAGAACTGGCTGCCGGCTCGACCCCAGCATTAGGGAAGGTCCCCATGCAGTAGCAGCTGGAGGTGACCCCAAGGAGATGGGGATGGCCTGTAGGGAGGCAGTAGGAAGCTGAGGTGCTTGGGTTCTGGCTGCCCAGGGAGAGCGGGTCCCAGCAGTAAGCTCCGTGGTCAAAGGCAGGACTGGAGCTGTCCCTTGGCTGGGAGAGGAGGGCCTGAGGGATCGCTGGCCCTCACCCATGTGAACTACTGAGGCCGATCCAGGGAGACCAAGGGAGGAACCTGTCTCAGAGTAGAAGACAGATACACACACTCTGGCCACCAGGGCAAGCTTGGCAGTTCTGTGCAGGGAGTTCCACAGGAACTTACCAGGAGGATCCCAACCCAGCAATGTGGCCGCAGGGGGAGGAATGGGACTCCCCCTAGGAGAGACCCCACAAAGGGTGACACTTGCAGTGGCACATAAGCTAGCAGTCTAGAGAGCAGGAGACTGCCCGCCTGGGAACTGGGGGAGATGCCAGTACCCCAAGGAAGTTTGCCTAGGAGCCCAGTGAGGAGGGGGAGGAGTCGCTGACCCCACCCGGGAGCTGGCCTGATCGCACAGCAGAGTTGCCCCAGAATTCAGGCCACTTTGACAAAGTTGGGGCCATATCTGGAGGCCCCAGAACATCAAGGGCTGCAGTATTTGGAGGGCCCAAGCCATCTGTGTCCTGGCCTCCATGGGACTGAGGGGCAAGAGCTGTTCTTGGCCACAAAGCTATGTGGCTTAGGTCTCAGGGTATGTACACAGTGTAGCCAAACACCTTGAGACAGTGAGAACTGGGTCATTGCTAAGGGTGTTACATGCCTAGTTTTCTTGTATTTGTCTGCTGAGGTACCTCCTTAGCGTCTAAAGCCCATGGTCTGAGGAGGGGCTGGGGATCTGGACCTGTGTGTGCCAATATGCAATGCTCCATCTTGATCTATGCAGCCTTCTGCTTAAATAGACATCATCAACTTAAAATCACATTTCTGTCTGAGTTTTACCTCCAGTTACTAAAGGAACATCTGCGAGGGCTGTAGCGGAAAGAAGTTAGAGAGAAAAAATCTGTTCTTCCAGTGAGTTTTGTGCATTCAACAGCTCTCTGGGTTAAGCTGGTGTCACTGTTCCTTGGGTAGTCGGTCACTTTCCCCTGCTTCTTGTACCGGACTTTCACGCAGCAACAAGGGAGAGAAAGACGTCTGGAAAAATAGGAACCTACGATTGTAAACAACAAAAACAAAAAAACACCCAAAATTTGGCAGTGAGACCTTTTTGAAATTGACTAGATTTCAAGTTGTCAGTGTTTATTTGATTAATAATACAGTCATTAATAATGAGCAGGCGTATTTTCCAACATCCAAATGAAGGACAGACTTCACATAACTCCATATCTTCTACTTTAACTTTATTTAACTACACTTCGATACGCTCAGTCTCACATACAATTATGCCCTTACAAGTTCTTTATACAAATTGTAACAAAAATTACATTGACCAATATTCTCATTTGGATAAGTGTAAATTGTGAAGGGCTGTTTGAATCCCCCCAAAACATAATGTGTTACGTTGCACATTCTGGCTGTAGACTCCACTGGGCAAGTTCTCTGCATTGTAAAACTTTCTGCTACTTATGGCACCCACAAGAATAATGCAAAAAAAATGCTGAGTAGATTAATCCTGAAACTATTACAGCTGGGGCACTCAGACTCGGACTGAGTGGGGCTATGACAGAGGTCTATAAAATCAGGATGGCGTGAAGAAAGTAAATAAGGAAGCGTTATTTACCCCTTCACATAACACAAGAACCTGGGGTCACCCGATTAAATGAATAGGCAGCAGAGGAAGTACTACACACAATGCACAGTCCACCTGTGGCACTCACTGGTCATCAGTTCACGAGAGTTAGACTATATCTACACTGTGCACCTTACAATGGCACAGCTGTGCTGCGACAGCCGCGCCTTTGTAAAGGATGCCGAGTAGCTGCCCTCTGTCGCCAGGAGAGAGCTCTCCTGAGGACAAAATAAAATCACCCCCAGCGAGGGGCGGTAGTTTGGTGGCAGGAGAGTGTCTCCCACTGACGAAGCAGTGTCCCTACCAGAGCTTTCCTTGTTAAACTTATGTCGTTCGGGGGGTGTTTTTTTCACATCCCTGAGCGACGAAAGTTTTAACGACGAAAGTGCAGCGTAGACATAGCAACGCTGCAGCACGGCCTTCCTTCCTCCGGCTACTCGGAGGGGACTCCCCTTCCCCACCCCCACCCCCAGGCTGGGGGAGCTGCCATCCAATCCTGTCCACCTCCCACCTCTATCACTGTCCTGTGCACCCCCTCAGCCTCCCTCCTGCCCCCAAATCCCCCCATTCCCCTCTCAGCCTCCCTCCTATACAACACTTCTCCCCTGCTCTCCCCTCAGCCTCGCTCCTGCCCCCCATATTCCCCTGCTCCCCCCTCAGCCTCCCTCCTGCTCCCCCCTCAGCCTCCCTCCTGCCCCCCATAATCCCCTGCTCCCCCTCAGCCTCCCTCCTATACAACACTTCTCCCCTGCTCTCCCCTCAGCCTCGCTCCTGCCCCCCATATTCCCCTGCTCCCCCCTCAGCCTCCCTCCTGCCCCCAAATCCCCCCATACCCCCCTCAGCCTCCCTCCTGCCCCCCATAATCCCCTGCTCCCCCCTCAGCCTCCCTCCTGCCCCCAAATCCCCCCATTCCCCCCTCAGCCTCCCTCCTGCCATCAAATCCCCCCATTCCCCTCTCAGCCTCCCTCCTATACAACACTTCTCCCCTGCTCTCCCCTCAGCCTCGCTCCTGCCCCGCATATTCCCCTGCTCCCCCCTCAGCCTCCCTCCTGCCCCCAAATCCCCCTATACCTCCCTCAGCCTCCCTCCTGCCCCCCATAATCCCCTGCTCCCCCCTCAGCCTCCCTCCTGCCCCCAAATCCCCCCATTCCCCCCTCAGCCTCCCTCCTGCCCTCAAATCCCCCCATTCCCCTCTCAGCCTCCCTCCTATACAACACTTCTCCCCTGCTCCCCCCTCAGCCTCCCTCCTGCCCCCAAATCCCCCCATTCCCCCCTCAGCCTCCCTCCTGCCATCAAATCCCCCCATTCCCCTCTCAGCCTCCCTCCTATACAACACTTCTCCCCTGCTCTCCCCTCAGCCTCGCTCCTGCCCCGCATATTCCCCTGCTCCCCCCTCAGCCTCCCTCCTGCCCCCAAATCCCCCCATACCTCCCTCAGCCTCCCTCCTGCCCCCCATAATCCCCTGCTCCCCCCTCAGCCTCCCTCCTGCCCCCAAATCCCCCCATTCCCCCCTCAGCCTCCCTCCTGCCCTCAAATCCCCCCATTCCCCTCTCAGCCTCCCTCCTATACAACACTTCTCCCCTGCTCTCCCCTCAGCCTCGCTCCTGCCCCGCATATTCCCCTGCTCCCCCCTCAGCCTCCCTCCTGCCCCCAAATCCCCCCATTCCCCCGTCAGCCTCCCTCCTGCCCTCAAATCCCATTCCCCTCTCAGCCTCCCTCCTATACAACACTTCTCCCCTGCTCTCCCCTCAGCCTCCCTCCTGCCCCCATATTCCCCTGATCCCCCCTCAGCCTCCCTCCTGCCCCCATATTCCCCTGATCCCCCCTCAGCCTCCCTCCTGCCCCCAAATCCCCCCATTCCCCCCCAGCCTCCCTCCTGCCCCCAAATCCCCCCATTCCTCCCTCAGCCTCCCTCCTGCCCCCAAATCCCCCCATTCTCCTCTCAGCCTCCCTCCTATACAACACTTCTTCCCTGCTCTCCCCTCAGCCTCGCTCCTGACCCCCATATTCCCCTGCTCCCCCCTCAGCCTCCCTCCTGCCCCCATACTCCCCTGCTCTCCCCTCAGCCTCCCTCCTGCCCCCATACTCCCCTGCTCCCCCCTCAGCCTTCCTCCTGCCCCCATACCACCCTGCTCCCCACTCAGCCTCCCTCCTGCCCCCCACTCCGGCTGCATCTCCTTCAGCTTCCTTGCTGCCCCACATTCCCCTGGTCCCCCATCACCCTCCCTCCTGCCCCCCACAACCCCTGCACCCCCTAAATCTGCCTCCTGCTGCCCCTCACTCTCCCCATCCCCCTTTCACGGGGTCTCTGCTGCTCCTCACAGCCCCTGTGCCCTGTCCAGCCCCCTGAATCCTGCAGTGGCAGCCAGTATGCCTGTGGTCAGGGCTTCAATCCCATTGAAAATAGTGGGAGGTGGAAGCCATCTTTACTAAGGGCAGCCTCACACTCCCATGGGAGATCTCAACCATAGGGCCATGGCAGCGACCTTTCTGGCTTCAACCCATTGGCAGTAATAGGAGATGGCAGCCATTTTGAATAAGGGAAACTTCAGAGTGGGCCCCTTTCATGGTGTTTTCTTGAGACAGGTATAAAACCAGGCCCGGATGGCTAGAGCATTGCAGCAGTACTGCAAAAGAGGACTGAAGCAGTACTCCAAAAACAAGCACTGAAAAATCATCCATCAACCCTCAAAAAACCGGGCACCCTGAGGCTTCCTGGCATAGGGAGCAGGCATCTTTCCTGCGGGTAACCTGGCTTCACTCCTGTTGGTAACAAAGAGAAGCAGCACCTAAATCAGTGGTTCTCAACCGGGGGTCCGCGTACCCCTGGAGGGATGCAGAGGTATTCCTGGGGGTACATCAGCTCAGCTAGATCTTTGCCTACTTTTACAACAGGCTACCTAAAAAGCACTGGCAAAGTCAGTCCAAACTGAAATTTCATGCAGACAATGACTTGTTTATACTGTTCTATACAGTATACACTGAAATGTAAGTACAATATTTATATTCCAACTGATTTATTTTATGATTATATGGTAAAAATGAGAAAGTCAGCAATTTTTCAATAACTGTGTGGCTGTGACACTTTTTTGTATTTTTATGTCTGATTTTTGTAAGCAAGTCATTTTTAAGTGAGGTGAATTTTGGGGTACACAAGACATATCAGACGCGTGAAAGGGGTACCATAGTCTGGAAAGGTTGACAGCCACTGAACTAAATCTTCTTCTACATAGGCTGTACCTATGGTGCGTACCAGGCCGGGCGGGTCCAGTCCCCCCAAAATCAAAGGTCAGCTCCCTCAACCGAGGGGAGGAACCACTGAGTCCAGTCGGCAAGTGAGGACGGGACTGAGAGTCATAGAGCCAAAACAAGGGATCCAGAGGGGGACACCAAGCAGAGAACCTCACACCACCAAGCTCCTCACTACATAGACTGTAGGGAAAAGGCCTCCACTGAAGGATAAACCTTCAGTTACGAAAAACAACAGCAAAAATAGCCCTTAATCCCAGTTATTTCTTGCAAAAATGCCACCTTGTACCAGATCTTCTCAAGATGCACCTCTCAGCCAATGTTTGTGCAGATACACAATATTGTTTTGAAGATATACATCAGCAATATACAAATCTGACATCAGGAATCATAACACTCAAAAACCAGTAGGAAAACACTTCAACTTCTCTGGCCACTCAGTAACAGACCTGAAGGTGGCAATTTTGCAACAGAAAGACTTCAAAAACAGACTCCAACGAGAAACTGCTGAGCTTGAATTGATCTGCAAATTAGATACCATTAACTCTGGCTTGAACAGAGACTGGGAATGGCTGAGTCATTACACTACTTGAATCTATTTCCTTATGATAACTATCCTTACACCTCTTGTCAACTGTCTGTAATTGATCATCTTGATTATCACTACAAAAGTTTTTTTCCTGCTGATAACAGGTCATCTTAATTAATTAGCCTCTTAGAGCTGGTATGGCATCTCCTCTGTATGTATATATATACTTTTATTATATGTTCCATTCTATGCATCCGATGAAGTGGGCTGTAGCCCACGAAAGCTTATGCTCAAATAAATTTGTTAGTCTCTAAGGTGCCACAAGTACTCCTGTTCTTTTTACGGATACAGACTAACACAGCTGCTACTCTGAAATCAGCAATAACGTATAAGAAATCCATACATATCTCAGCCAGAGACCAATTTTAGATACTGCTCATCATAGATGCCGACTCTGTGGGTGCTCCGGGGCTGGAGCACCCATGGAAAAAAAATAGTGGGTGCTTAGCATCCACCAGCCACCAGCCGATCATCTTTCAGCAGCCCCCGCCGCTCAGCTGTTTGGTGGCGGGTGGGAGGCACTGGGGGGGAGGAGGTGGAGTGGGGGTGGGAAGAGGTGGAGCAAGGGCAGGGCGCTTGGGGAGGGGGCGGAGTGGAGGTGGGGAGGGGGGCGGAGTGAGGATGGAGTCTTGGGGAAAGGAGCAGAGTGGGGGCAGGGCTATGGGGCAGAGTAGGATTGCCAGGCGTCCGGTTTTCGACTGGAACGCCCGGTCGAAAAGGGGCCCTGGCAGCTCCGGTCAGCACCTCTGCCTGGGCCTGTTAAAAGTCCAGTTGGCGGCGCAGCAGGGCTAAGGCAGGCTCCCTGTACCCTGGCGCCGTGCCGCTCCCCGGAAGTGGCCAGCATGTCTGGACCCTAGGCGCAGGGGCGATCAGGGAAGCTCCGTGTGCTGCCCCCGCCTCCAACACCTGCTCTGCAGCTCCCATGGGCCGGGAACGGTGGCCAAATGGGAGCTGCGGGGGTGGCGCCTGTGGGCGTGGGCAGTGCGCACGGTGCAGAGTCCCCTGGCCTCTCTGCCTAGGGGTTGAACATGCCGGCCGCTCCCGGAAGCAGCACGGAGCCAGGGCAGGCAGGGAGCCTGCCTTAGCCCCGCTGGGTTGCAGACTGGGAGCCGCTTGAGGTAAGCGCCGCCCAGCCAGAGCCCACACCCTGAACCCTCTTCCCCAGGTTGGAACCCTCTCTCACACCCTAACTCCGTCCCAGAGCCTGCTCCTGCACCCCCTCCCACACCCCTACCCAAGCCCGGAGCCCCCTCCTAAACCCCAAACCCCTGAGCCCCACCCCAGAACCTGCACCCCCAGTCAGAGCCCTCACCCTCTACTGCACCCCAACATCCTGTCCCAGCCCGGAGCCCCCTCCTGCACCCTGAACCCCTCATTTCTGGCCCCACCCCAGAGCTCGCACCCCACCCACACCCCAACCCCTCTAGTCCAGTGAAAGTGAGTGAGGGTAGGGGAGAGTGAGCAAGGGAGGGAGGGGGGCTGGAGTGAGTGGGGGCAGGGCCTCAGAGAAGGGGTGGGGCCTAAGGGCAGGGGCAGGGCAAGGGTGTTTGAGTTTGTGCAATTAGAAAGTTGGAAACCCTAGGGCAGAGCCAGGATGGAGCACCCACCCATCTAGAAAACTGAAAGTCGGCGCCTGTGCCACCCATTACAAATGGATTACACAGAACCCAGCCAACACTACACCGGAAGTTCAAGGGGCATGACAGCTAACACCATATGAAATTTCACGTGGAATAAGGCTGCCTACATAACAAAACAACCAAGAATGTGTGTCTCGTTTTCAAGTGCATTCCAGAACTCAGCTTTTACTATGGAGTTGTTACTTTCTCCCAAGCTGCTTTGTGCAAGCCGGCTTTGCACTGTCCTTGACTCGGTATTCCAAAGGCAAACTCCATCTGTTTCGTTGTTCCGGCACCCAGCAGCGATTTGTAAGACCACCCTCTGGCCTTGGTCCAGCAAAGCACTAAAGCATGTGCTTAATTTTAAGCATGTGAATAGTCCCATTGCACGTCCTTGAGTGCTTTTCTGGACTGAGGCCAAGCTAAGCAGCAGGGAGCTGAGGTGGGGACATGGCGTTGAATGGAGCTGAACTTTTTTTTAGCGAAATCTGCTAAGTGATTAAATAAGATTCCATGATGTTTCATAGTTACAAAATCTAAACCAACATATAACACTGGTGTAATCTCCCAACCAGCTGTGTGCAAGGCAGTTTTACACGGTCCCCTACCCAGTGCTTCAGAGGCACCTTCCAACCTGACGTCTGTTTTTTTCATTACAGCATCCGTCAGTGATTTGTGAGCCCATGCCCGCTGGCCCCTCTCCAGCAAAGCACTTCAATACGTGCTTAATTTTAAGCATGTGAGTAGTCTCACTGCATGTGTTTAAGTACATTGCTGGATACAGGCCAAACCAAGCAACCAGAAGTTGAAGTGGTTTTTTTGCAGAGGTTGGTTGGGAGATGTATGGAGCTGAAGTCTGTGTGTGGGGGTTTTACTAAATGACTAATAAGGCTTCATGATGTTTCAAAGTTAAATAAATAAAATAATAAATAATTAATGGAGATATCCCATCTCCTAGAACTGGAAGGGACCTTGAAAAGTCATCAAGTCCAGCCCCCTGCCTTCACTAGCAGGACCAAGTACTGATTTTGCCCCAGATCCCCAAGTGGCCCCCTCAAGGATTGAACTCACAACCCTGGGTTTAGCAGGCCAATGCTCAAACCACTGAGCTATCCCTCCCCCCTCCCCCTGAGTGTTCCATATAAACCAGCAAACAGCAATCAAATCTCCCAAGCAGTGGCCTGCAAACCAGTTCTACACTGTCCCTCACTCATCGGTGAACCGGCAAATTCCAGCCTACCAGCATACACCTGTATTTTGCAAGGACACGTACTCTGGCTCTGAGCCAGAAAAGCACTTAAGCACGTGCTTAATTTTAAGCATACGAACAGTCCCATTGCACATGCTTAAGTGCTTTGCTGGAGCAGGGCCTAACTAAGCAGCAGGAAGTCGAGGTGGGGTTTTGGCAGTCTGACATTGGAGAGATCTGAACATTTTTTGTAGTCCTTAGTGCCACCTCCTGTATCTGATGAGCAATGAGCCGAATAGTACCCATCGCTGGCCATGGTCTCCTGTGTGGGAGAGCGGCAGAGGTGACACAGCTGGGTGTGGTGCTGGGTGCGCGGTGTGGAACAGCGTGTGCTCCTGACAGAGGTGCGCTGCAGGAGGGAATCTTTTGATCACAGATTTATACAGCCGCAAATTTTCAGTCACCGCTGATGACAGATGTCTCAATTTGGGCTCCCAAGCAGTCATACACCCAAGATTAGAGACCAGCAGAAAAAATATAGGCCCAGATCCACAAAGATATTCAGGCTCCTAATTTCTTCTGGGCCCTAGTCCCTAAATAGGAATCATGATGGCTTACAATGACTTAAAATCTCGGCGAGTCTGAACACCAGAGTGTTCCATACTGTCAGTGCGTCTGTGATGAACCTTTGTTACCCTGTTTTAATGGACTGCACGTTAATCTGAGCTGTAGAGGGAGCCTTTATCTGCTATTTAGGTGCCTTGTAGCTGAGTGTCAGAGCAATTTCTATGGCAGCTTCTTAACATCTTGATTGTGAAATACTGCATTTGCCTGGGCAGGTTTTGCACATCCATGCTGGAGATTGGCATGAAATTCAACGGTCTAGGGAAGTGTTGGGGAAAGCAGTAGATGGTGCTATTCTCCATGGGTCTATGCCGTATATGCCCAGTCGCATTGCCACGGAGGGTGTTTCGCACACCACAGTGACTAGTGTATTTCTGAGTACGTAGCAGCAATGGGATGCGGTGTGCCCGTCACTGCAAGCTGGTAATTGAGAAGTACTGCACTGCGATAGAGGCCGCTCGGCTGGGTGTGAGTGGGGGGTCGGGAGTGGGGGAATCGATCACACACTAAAGAAACTTTTCCCTCGCCGGTAATGATTTCTTGTGCCTCTTTGGTGTTTACCCCCATCAGATATTGGTAGACTGTTATGTCCCCCTCTCAAATGTCTCTCAGCCAAGACAGGAGGATTTAACTCATATGTTGATCTTTCCAGCCTCCTCAATCTTCTTGAGGCCTTTCTTCGAATAGGAGCCTCTGGGCTCCAAATCCCGCCTTCTCTTTTCCTCTTTGAAACCTTCTGTTCTTTTACTTTCTCGGCTTTTTTATCCTCTTTTCCCTCTGCTCCTTCCTCTTCTCTCTTCCCTCATCCTTCGATCTATTCCCTCTTTCTCAGCCCTGCCCAGCTCTCACCCTCCTCTTCTCCCCGCCCGCTCATTCACACCATCATTGTCACGGGCTCAGCTGCTCCTGGAGGTGCCTGGTGGGCCAGTCTGTATTCTGCCCTGATCCCATGGCCCACGGGGGATATTAGTTGGCGGCTCCTTCATGGAGCCGGGAGCAAGGGCGTGTACCTGGCAGGGTTCCCTGACACTTGCCCCTTTTGCAGCATGAGGGAGACTCTGGTGCACATCTACCTTGAGTGCGCCAGTTTGCAACCCCGTTTCCTTCTCCTCCAGAATCTTCTGCTTCGGTTCTAGCTGCACTTTTTCCCACACCTCCTGAACGCACATCCTGTCCATGGCCCCACGAAGTCACGAGACCTCCTCACCAACCTCCTCCTGGTGCTGGCCAAGGAGGCCATCGATTCCACCAGGAGGAGGATGCTGGATGGGGAGGTGCTGTGGGTCTGTGGGGCCCACTTCCGTTCCTCCCTTTGATCACTTGTCTGAGCAGAGCTCCTCTGAGCCGTGTCCGCTGGCTCCCTAGACACCTTTGAGGAGCAGTGGGTGCTGTCTGGGGTTCTCTGCTCGGTGCCCCCTCTGGATCTCTGATTTTGGACCTATGACCCTCATTCCTGACCCTATTTGTCATTATCCCCCAACCTCACTTGAGTCCTGGATTTGGTAGCTCCTCCCCTTCGGCTGGGGGAGGGGCCTTCAGGTGTGGGCAGGCACAGGCTCCTCCCAGAACTCAATAGGTGCTCCTGGAGGTGGCCAGACTGCAGGCATTCACAGACATGGGGGAAGAACACTGTGGAGGAATAAGCTGCAGTAGCGTGGAGGAGCTCTGTGATGTGAGGAGAGCTGGGTTTGAAATCCTGCCCCATGTGTGTTATCAAAGAACCAGGTGCGTGCGGACTGAGAGGAACTTCCAGTCCGCGCCATTTCAACCCAGAACTGCGGAGGTTGTAGCGGAGCCCCAAAATTGGGTCATTGCCAGGAGTGAGGCGGGACAGGAGAGCAGTCTGTGGATTCAGCGATGCGGAGGGGAAAGTCCAGGGCTAGGTGGTATCCTGTGTGCAGGTGTGACAGGGCTGTAAAAGGGTGCGAAGGGGTCGTTAAATCGCCCAAATGTGGCATTCTGTGGGGGAAGCAGAGTCACTGTCTGAGCATAGAGCAAATGCAGGCAGTGCCCTGTCCGTTACAGGGGAAAGGCACAGTGGGAGGGTGCGCGTTATGGGCAGCGCTCAAAGAGGGCAGAGTTAAGGTTATGTTGGCACACAACACAGCATGTCCTGGTTTTCAGACATTTGCGGTTTGCTGAGCTCAGCGTTCTCGAAGGGCACAAGCTGTAGAATCACAGAACCCTAGAAAGGGGGGCTGGAAGGGATGGGGTGGGGGGTCACCACGTCCAGCCCCCCTGCGATGAGGCAGGACTGAGTAAACCCAGCCCAACCCTGACGGGGGTTTGTCCAACCTGTTCTTAAACACCCCCAGTGACATGCACCTGCAGCCCCCCTCGGAAGCATTAAGGACCCTGCGAACTAGAGGTTTCCCTAACATGATCTCACCTAACTCCCGCTCGCTTAATGACGCTCCAGCGTGCCAGGGACGGTGCTATCCCGATTTTAAAGAAGGGGAAACTGAGGCAGCGGGTTCCGCAGCAGCGCTGGGATTGAATCCCGACTCCCAGGCGGCCCCGCCAAGCAGAGCAGAGGGGACCCTCGGAGCAGCAGCCGGCGCCGGGGCGAGAGCCGGGCAGGGCACGGGCGCTGGGGGCGCTGCTCCGCCGCGGGAGCCGCAGCCATTTCGCAGGCAAGCCGGAACCAGGGGGAGGGAGGAGGCAGCGTGGGCCAAGCGGCTGCCGCTGCCATCAGCTGGGACCGGGCCGCCCGCCCGTGGGCCCCTCCGCTGCGCTCCGGGCGGAGCCCGCTGGCCATGGCTGCGGCCCAGGTAGGGGCTGGAATGCGCCGGGGCCCTGGCTAGCGGGCTGGCCCCGCCGTGGGGCTGCGGCTGCGGGGGGCCCCGGCACGCGATGGCTCGGGGCAGCCCCCGAGCCCCCCTGCAGCCCGCACCCTGGGGGGTGGCCGCAGCCCCGGCCTTAAAGCCCCGTGGTGTGAGCACAGCTGAGCGCAGCGCCCCGGGGGAGCTGGCCGCGGGGCTCCCCAGCCCGGGGGGGTGGCTCGCCGCCAAAGCGGGCAGGCTGGCTCCGCGGTGGAGATGCGCTTTGGCAGGGGCGCCTGCCTGGGGGAAATCCCCCAGCTTCAGACCTCATCAAACCCAAAAGGCGGCTGTCCGCTCTCACCCTCTCCCTGGCTCGGCTCCCTCTGTGCCCTGCCCAGGGCTCTGCCCTGCACCAGGGGCCCCAGGGCTGGCCGGGGTCTTTAAGCACCGGCATAACCCTAGCGGTGGTCTTGCCTTGCCCCAGAAGCAGCATGGAGGAACTGCGGGGGGGGAACAGCCCCTCCATTCTTGGAGGTCTTTTAAACAGAAGGAATGGGAGAGGCGGCATGGCCTAGCGGTCTGAGCACAGTCGTGGGAGTCAGGAATCCCCCGCCCCAACCTTGTCTCTGGGCCCTGTTGAGTACTTCACCTCTTTATGCACTGCTTCTGGTTTCCCTTGGGGGGTGGCACTGATGAGACCCCCCGGGGGTTGGGAGGGAGAGGTGGTGGTCCTGCTGCGGTGTGAAGTGTGCACTTTGCTCTTCCTTTGCAGTGTGCGAAAGCACTTCATTTCCATGCACACAATTACCTTCATCCTTGCCGGAGCCAGTACTGGAATTGCTGGGGGCTGGGGTCTCTTGCTTCCTAAGGGTAACCGTGCAAGCTGGCATGGGCCAGCTGTAGGCGTCTAATTGCACTGCAGACATATCCTAAGCTGCGAACACAACCCCCTGCTGCCCATCTATCCCTCAGAAGACTCGGTAGAGGAGTTAGAAGTTCTGTGTTGGTGAAAGGTTCAGTGGCTCATGGGGGAGGAGAGACAGGCCTCGGTTGTACTGAGCGTAAAGGGGATTCCTTACAGAGGGAGCTGGACGCAGACAGACCCTGTAGTTCTCTTGCTCCCCTGCTCAGTAAACACAGCCTGTGCTGCTTTGAGAACTTGCCTATGAGCCTTGAGGAACTGGGAACAGCCAGAGTGCCGTGTACTCTGCCCGTGCCTCCGATCTGAGGAGGAGAGGCTGCGGGAACTGGGGTTATTTAGTCTGCAGAAGAGAAGAGCGAGGGGGGATTTGATAGCTGCTTTCAACTACCTGAAGGGGGGTTCCAAAGAGGATGGAGCTCGGCTGTTCTCAGTGGTGGCAGATGACAGAACAAGGAGCGATGGTCTCAAGTTGCAGTGGGGGAGGTTTAGGTTGGATATTAGGAGGGTGGTGAAGCACTGGAATGGGTTCCCTAGGGAGGTGGTGGAATCTCCTTCCTTAGAGGTTTTTAAGGTTTCTTTAGAGGTTTTTAAGGTCAGGCTTGACAAAGCCCTGGCTGGGATGATTTAGTTGGGGATTGGTCCTGCTTTTGAGCAGGGGGTTGGACTAGATACCTCCTGAGGTCCCTTCCAACCCTGACATTCTATGATTCTATGATCTGCCCCCGAACTGGGAGCAGGGCAGGCCTAGAGCTCTTACACCTACACTGGCTGGCGAGGGGATAGAATCAGGGGCTGTCTCCATCCACTTTCAGGCACCTCCGTGCTGCAAGAGTGGTATAAAGAGGCCTTGGTGTAACTGAGAATCCGGCTCACGTGAGACATGATGAAAGAGGAGTTGAACCAGCCTGTAGCAGCCCGGGCCACGGAAACAGAAATGGACGGTGACCTCCCCCACTGTGGGCAAACCAAAGTGGTTTGGTTCAGATGTTTGGTACGGGAACGAGGCACAGCTTGTGCAGTGATTTCAGGGCTGTCCAAGTTTTCCGACTCAGAGAATTGAAATGACCCCATTCGGGTACTATTGGTTTTTGACCCGGCTCTGCCACATGCTGCCAGTGTGATCTTGGACAAGTCCCTTAACCTCTCTCTGCCTTGGTTTCCCCGCTTGTAGAATGGGGATAACTCTCTTTTCCTACTTGACAGGAGGGCCGTGAGAATGACCAGATGCTCTGGGTTCCCCAGATGGAAGGTGCCATAAAAATACAGAGAACCGTATCCAAAGTATCTGTATCCCTGGAGCGCTAAGAGCTGTGGAGCCCCTCCTGTACATGGGCTCTTCTTACCCTCAGCCTGCAATTCCTGCCTGGAGGAGGTGCCATGCAAAGAACCATCACCTCTACCCCCAGGATGGCACGGAGTCTAGCTCCAGTGACTGCCAGTTATCAGATTCCCTACTTATAGGAAGGCTCTGGCTGTATGTTACTTTAGCACCAGTCAGGATCAGGCCCCGTTGTGTGAGGTGCTGTACACACACACACAGTAAATGACTGGCCCTTCCCTGAAGAGATTAGGGTAGGAGGTGTCCTCGGAAACTCAGGAAGGAAAACCCGGCAGTCTTGTCAGAGCTGGCAGGCGATGGACGCAGACAGGGTTGAGTAACTGCTTGTGATTTCAGGTGCAACTGACCTTTGAAGATGTCACCATCTCTTTCTCCCGGGAGGAGTGGGAGGTTTTATCGGAGTGGCAGAAGGAGCTGTATCGAGAGGTGATGAAGGAGAATTATGCCAGTCTGATCTCACTGGGTAAAGATCAGTGTTCGGTTTCTGGCATGGAGCTGTGGGATCTTTGGAGGGGTTTTTAAAGGGCTTTTGATTCAGGGCTAATCTCCTGACCCGTGGATTCCTGATGGAGCCCAGCTATGCCCACTCTAAACAAAAGTGGAGCAATCTCGCTTACTTCCTTCCATCCACGTGGAATGGGGCACGATGGAATCCCGGAGCACAAACGGACAGAAATAGGATTTACAGCTTTGTTCTGGTTTAATAGTAATATTTCTTTGTAACTGACATTTCGGGGTCTGATCATCCTCAGCTCCTGCAGATGGTGATCAAGAGCTCATGGGACTGGGCCAGCTCCTACCGATGGCTCTGTAATCCCTTTGTCTGTGTTCACAGGGTATCAATCTGGGAGTCCTGCCATTTTATCGCAGATTGACCCAGAGGAAGAGCCGGGCCTCTCGGATCAGCTGGATCTGAAAGGAAAAGAATCACCTGCGTGTGAGTGGCAACATTTGCATAGTCACTAGGCCTGCGCCTGCGTTCCTGGTGCATTCGAAACACCCAGGGGCAGATCTGCTCCTGGCATGGGGGGAAGCTGATGGAGCGTAAATTGAAGTTGTTGGAGCTGTGGCAATCCCACAAGCTGTGGATCCAGTGAAGTGCGGGTGACTCGGGCACATCAGGAATGCAGGATCAGGCATTGCCCCTGCAGGGCTGGCCCTTTGCACCCTGTTGAATTGCACCGGCTAAGTGCCGCGCAAGTGCTTGGTGCTATTACCACCTTTCTCGCCAGAGAAGAATGCTCAGCGTCAGATGTGAGGGGGTTTGTATCGCTGCAGAAAATGGCGAATGTGTTTTATTCTTGGCACCAGAGTCCACGTGTGACACTTTTCAGGGCTAACCTAGGTGCGTGGGTTGAATCGCTATTACCTGCTAACAGCATGAGGGAGTCTTGTCTGCGCCCACCAGAGGAAACTCTCCCGAAGCTACACAAATTCCACAGCAGGCTATCGCAAGCCCTGCTCTTTCCCACTGCAGGTTAGCAGTTTAGTACAGCCGAGTGCCTCGTCCCCTGTCTTCAGGACACCCACAAAGTGCGCTGATCTGTTGCCTCCCTGGAAGCAGTGCTCTTGGGTTCACTGGCCTCACCTCAGTTCAGCGTTCTCTTTGGCACAAGGCACTTAGATGTGTCTACGGTAAAACCAAATGGAAGTTTATTTAGCAAAGCTTCAGTAAAAGATTCAAATGAAAGCAAGTGAAAGGATTTGGAAACATAAGGATACAGGTAAAAGACATAAAACGCAAACTAGAGCCTGTAGTTATTAGACTGGAAAGGCACTTGTTAATAAGATATTTCTCACCCAATGGTCGGTCAGTCCGTCCAGCCAGCACTTGTCCAGCCCAGAGAGCGGGGATCCCCTTTCCATGAGACACTCCCGCTGGCAGAGCAGCACCTCTGGATGGATAACATCGTGTGCCCTTTCTTCAGCTCTTATACAGTCCCAGACTTTTTATCTGTTTTCATAATCGGGCCATCACATTAACTTCAGCTCAGCCCAGCCCTCAGGGCCCCCTAGTCGGAGTCGTCTCTTGGGGTCCTTTTGTCTTTGTCAGTGCTCAGGCCTGCAGGTGGTCAGACGCTGGGCTGGGTCGTGTTCGCACTCTTGATTGAGTTAGTTCTGGGCCCTGCCCCGCCTCAGGTGACATGCTGTGTCTCCAACACATTTTCCATCGCTCTTAAAATATTTCCTGTACTAACCTCTCGTATTCTCCATGAGGGTCAGCTAGTTCTGAGCTTTCGGCAGAGCCCACACACTACCCCGTCCTTAGGTGAAGTATCAAGAAGGTGATTGGATATGCAGTAGATCTAATGCCTGCCTGGGTTGGTCTAGGCATGCCTACATCATCACAGCCCCTCTCTGATTATACCAGTTTTCCTTCTTGTCTCCCTTTATCAACGGGAAGTTTACGGTGGGTTCTGTGGTGTCTGGCCGGATAGAGATTCCCTTCCTTTGCTCAACATGGCTCAGAAAAGAAGGTGTCTACAGTGATCTCTGTTAATATGGAATTCCTGCCCTGTATTTTGGGCAACTCAGAGCCGTTTTGTGCAGGTATAATCCTCCAGCCACTAACAGGGAAGGGGGTTCAGCTGCATTGGAATGACCAACCTTGCAACCCCCAGTAATGGTTGGAGTCAGGGCGATTAGAAATGTAATCAGTTCTCTCCCTCTGCCAAAAACAAAATTCTGCCGGTCTGTTGTTCCGGATGAAATGGCTTCTGCTGTACCCGCACTTAGCAGGGAAAGTGATGTGGGTCAGATCCAGGCCCAAAACCTCGGGGCGGAGGGGGCAGTTGTATTCATTTCACTGTTGAATTCACATCTTGGTGTAGAGGGTGGTGGGTTTTTTTTTACAATTCAGGTCTAGAGCACAGTGTCTGGATAGCAAATTACCTGCCAAGACATGCTGGTGGGTTTGTGGAGTCAATTTTGTCCATCTTAGGCCAAGTCTACACTACGGACCTTACAGCAACCCAGTTGTACTGCTGCAGCTGCGCCGCGGTAAGGTCTCCGTGTAGCTGCTCTGTGCCAGCGGGCGAGAGCTCTCCCACTGGCATAATTAAACCACCGCCAACGAGCAGCAGGAGCGATGTCAGCAGGAGAGTGTCTCCCACTGACTAAGCATTGTCCACACCGGCACTTTTGTTGGTGACACTTATGTCCATCGGGGGAGTGTTTTTCCCCCCACACACCCCTGACCGACAAAAGTTTTACCGAC
This sequence comes from Emys orbicularis, assembly GCF_028017835.1. Lineage (NCBI taxonomy): Eukaryota > Metazoa > Chordata > Testudines > Emydidae > Emys > Emys orbicularis. Next base: position 297,292,953 of record NC_088684.1, read on the forward strand.
AAAACTGCCGAGCGTAGACACAGCCTGAGAAGAGCCCTTGTGTTCTGGACTAGGAGCCTGATGCTACACGTTGCAGAGTTCCTCTTGCCAAGTGGATTTGTGAGCCCCGAGCTGTTCCCCTGGCAGGCCCATACGAAGTTTCTGAAAGGCTCCGTGTCTTGGAATCCCCCCGTGAAACAAAATCTATTGTCATGTCAAGATTCTTTGTCTCTGACCATTGTCTGGCCATTGATTCTAATCCTGCAGATGCTCTCGGGGTCCGGCTCAAGGTGGAGAGGCATGACGAAGGGTATGATGGAAGCCTGGGACAAGTCAGTATATTACCCGGGGACTGTAGGGAGCAGGCCTTGCAGGTGTCCGGCGAGGAAGAAGACTGCCCAAGTGAGAGCAGTGTCTCCAAGCAGAACAGGAGGCTGCCCACGATGTTAGCTCTGTCCAGCCTGAGCCACAAGACGTCTGCTACAATCCCAAATCCCTCGGAGCGGGACAAGAAGAAAAGGAGCCAACGTGAGAAGCACTTCTCAAAGCATGCAGATCCGGACTGTCACCAGCTCACACATGCAGAGAGGACCCGTGTGTGTGCTGAATATGGGAAATGCTTTGCTCAAAAGCGAGACCTGGCAATGCGCCTGAGAGTCCACACAGGGGAGAAGCGGTTTAAATGCACCAAGTGCGAGAAGTGCTTCATTCAGAAGCAACAGCTGCTCAGGCACCAGGAGACCCACATAACCAAGCCACTGTGCCTGTGCAGAGAGTGCGGGAGACGTTTTCAAGCCATTCGTGATCTTCAGCGTCACCAGGTCACTCATGCAAGAAAAACGCCGGTCTCGGTGATCATGGTTCCAAAGTTCACTTTTCCTGTTGTGCGTTACAATAAAACAAGCCAGGAGGCTTAATCCGCTGGGCCGCAAGTTGCACAGAAAGAACAAAAATCTGACATTTCATTGCACGTGGGGAAAACTTGCCCGGACAAATGAAAACATATTGTGCACCCAAGTTAGGAACAGCATCCAAAAAGTGTAAGAAATATTCCCCCACCCATCTGATGCGATGGACACTTTAAAGCTCATTGTTCAGTTCACCCTTAATGAAACCACCGTACATCAGCACATAGGACTTGAATGGAACTATTGAAAGGGTGGTTTTACTCTGAAGAGTAAGAATAGCATGTTCTTGCTCAACACATCTGCTGGCTGTGTGTGTTTAAGTTTTGCCCCTGTGAAAATGACTTGAACTTAAACAATTCTGTTGATGATTCCTAGATTCCAAGGCCAGAAGGGACCATTGCAACCATCTAGTCTGACCTCCTGGATAACACGGGCCATAGAAAATCCCCACAATGATTCCTGCTGATGTCCAAGAAGGTTTAGAATCCAGCTCTCTCCCCCTTAGCTGGTCTAGCTCTGGAGAACTAAAAGGAGTCAAAGTAGTGGCCATCTTTGTCGTTAAAGTCGGTGGAGAGGACTGTGAAAACGTGTGTGCGCACACACAGATCTGTCACTTAGGAAAGTCTCCAGGAACCTCTAGGGTGGCTCAGTGCTTCAGCTGTCTTCTGGTAGAGGTGAGATGACACAACATGTGCTGAGGTGTTAGAGCTGATGGAGTCACCAGGCTTCGCAGGATCTCCAGGCAATTTTTAAAAAAGTCGAGGAGCACTGAAGAGCAATTCCTAATGAGAGGGTGAGCTTTCTGCTGCTAGGTTTAAATCTCGCTGGGGTTGATAGTGATGGAAAGTGGCCCATGAGAAATGAATATGCTGGGTCTCAGCCATTTTACCAGTAGACAGCTCTCCATGTATTTCCTGGCATTCCCAGCAGAGAGGCTGAGGTTTGAATGAGTTGTGCAGAATTACCGGTCCTGCCTGCTAGTACTGGACTTCCCCAGATCAAGAGCACGGTTTGGGTTGCTTGCACCACGCTGTCTATGTACATGCTCTGGGGATAGAGGAAGCCTGTCTCCGGGGCTGTCACCTTTCTCCAGCACCACACCGAAACATTCAGACACTTTTAAAAAAAATCTAGTCTGAAGTTTGTGTGCCTGATGCTTCTCTGAGCCAGGCTAGGGCTTGATTTTCCTGTCCTTGCACCTCCTCGTCTGTGGGAGCTTGGAAGGCCCAAGAACGGCTGGCATCAGCGGAGGCGTTGGGCGTGTGCTGCAGACCTCACTTGGAACGCACAATAATCGTTCGCTGGTGTGAGTAGCAATGGCAGAAACCAATGTCTCTCTCTAGTGGTGAGCGAAGGGCTTTATTGCATTGTTGTCGCGTGTGGTAGAACCGTACAGCAGTTAGGGATGTAAAATGTTAACCGATCAGTATTAGTCTTACCGTTAATAGATTCCAGTTAATGTTTAAAACAGATTGGTAAAATAATTTTGTGACATTGTAATAGCTAACGTGCACATCAAAAATGTAACAGCAATACCCAGGGGACGCGGGAGCTTGCAGCGCTTTTGCAGCTCGGGGTGCCGCTGGATCAGCCTGTGCCCGGCAGAGAGGGCACCGCTGGGGGCAGGCCAGCAGCCCCCCCAGCTCTGCTTCTCTTGCAGCTGGCTGCAGCGGTGGGTCTGCCCGGGAACCACTGGATCTGCTGGAACACTTGGATCTGCCCTGGCACCGCTGCTCTCCCGGCAGTAATCTGCCGAACTAGCCGCACTCAGCAGTGCCTAGAAACTGGGAGAGCGAGAGGTGGCAGTGCCCAGCCGTGCACATGCAAACCGTCCCGCAGCCCACTGCACTCCACCTCCGAGGAGAGACGGCAGGGTGGGTCCCCCCACGCCAGGGGTAGATTGTGAACTGGTGAACGATTAAACTGTTAACAATAGCATTTTAATAGTTTAAACAGGTACTTCCTTAAACGATAGTTACATCCCTACCAGCAATACCTGTGAATCCTGTGTAATCTCATGGACTGGGTGCAGGGTGTTTGGAGCAATAAAAATAGTGTATTACAAACCGAGCTCTTTCTGCAGATCTAATTAATTCCAGGGCACGGCCACTGTGCTTCTCAAGCACGGATTCATTACAGCCTCAATCCATTCAGCCATAGGCGCCGACTCCGTGGGTGCTTAGCACCCACCAGCTGCCAAGCTCCCCTCCCTCCCCTCCCAGTGCCTCCCCCCTGCCCGCAGCCCCACTGATCAACTTCTTCCCCTCCCTCCCAGCGCCCCCCGCCCGCTGCGGATCAGCTGTTCCGTGGTGTGCAGGAGGTGCTGGGAGGGAAGAGGAGGAGTGGGGACAGAGCGTGCTCAGGGGAGGGGGCAGAAAGAGGCGGAGAAGGGGTGGGACTGGGGGCAGAGCAAAGGTGGGAAGGGGTGGGGTGACGGCTTGGGGGAAGAGGTGGAGTGGGGGCAGGGCCTGGGGCAGTCGAGCACCCCACCAGGTAGAGAGGAAGCCGGCGCCTCAGATGTGGCAGAACTGACATAATGCCTCAACAAATCCCGCTAACGGTTTCCTAAATCCCCCAGCGGAAGGGAGTCCAATACAGACTCCACAGGACCTACTTACACAGCCCTAGAGTGGGTGGGAGAGAGTCGAAGTCGGTGTCATTTCAAGGCCACCCTCCCCTCTTGGTTCCTTGGTGAGTTCCACCAGTTTTGACACCCCTATATGCCATAGTCCATCTAAGGGCCATTTAACTTACAGCTCAGAGACTCTGTCCTTCACTTGTGCGTCTCCTCCAGCCTCCGCTCCATGTGGAACACTCTGTCCCGACGGCTCCTAGCCCGGGCTGGCAGAGGATGGATGAAGGCAGGTCTTCTATTCCGTGGTGCAGGGCCAAGGCACCCAGTCCCTGTGCTGCCCGCTCACTAATGGCAGCTTGTGACGCTTCCCACGACCCCACCACCACCTGTCCTTAGTGGGAGGATGTCTTGTCTGGACCTGCTGTGGATTAGCTCCCTGAAACCACCAGCCTTCCAGGCCTCCGCCGCCCTTGCTCTCTGTACAGGTTAGCGATAGGCATCTGCCAATGGCCAAGTCCTTGGAACATCCCTCTGGAGTGCTCAGCCCTGATCCACTTGTTCGAGGGCTTTCTTTTCACCCCCTCCCCCAGTTCTTGTCACGCAGACAGAAAACAGAAGACCAGAAGTCCGATGTGCAGGCAATGCAATCTTCATTGGGGTTAGGTTCAAACAAGCATGTCCATGATTCTGACACCACACAGCCTTGTTTCCCAGTGTCCTGGTCCCAGCTCCGACGCCGCAGAGCCTTCACCCCGCGTCCCCCTGCCCGGCTTCAACGCCGCGGAGCCATCACCCCGCGTCCCCCTGCCCGGCTCTGACGCCGCGGAGCCTTCACCCCGCGTCCCCCTGCCCGGCTCCGACACCGCGGAGCTTTGCCTGCGTCCCCGTTCCCTTTTAGCAGGCATAATTATACGTGCAATGCACACCCTCGGTCCCACCCCTTACAAGTTATGGTCGTGTCCCGTTTGGGGGGGGGGTCATGAGTCTGGGGTCTTTGTCCCACCTCTTTTGTACTCCATGGGAGGGGCAAGGAGTGAGGTTGTGTACCGTCAGGGACAGGCATTTCTTTGGCCTTTCAGTGTTTTATACCTTCCCCCCAATCCCCCTTGTCCCTCCCGACTGGTTGCTTGACTTTGCCTTGAGATAGGGATAGGCAGTCTTCAAGTGTGCACTCGTATATTACACTCCCACCATGCCCAGTAACGCTTTGACTGTTATCATGTGTTCTATACTTCAACTGCTCTTATCTGTTCCCGTTATACTAACAAACCCATCTGGCCAGGCAGAAGCAACACACACAGTGTCTTTGTCCTTTGTTCACACATATTAGTAAGAATATAAGTGTATCAAGAATCAAACAGGCAAACAAGGCCCAAAATTCTATCTCAGGTGAAAATACAGGCCTGAATCCTACATTATCACTTGTTCTCCTAATACCACTGAATGCAGAGCTCTCGGATTCGCTGCTCCCAAAGGATCAGAACACGCCCGCTCAGGGTCCCCGCTCTGCATCACACGGCTCTGGTAGATGTATAGCGACAACAGGGATATGTTTAACATCAGAGAACTGAGATTCAAGCGAGGGACAGAAAGGATGTTGGAAACAAATGGTTACATATGAAACAAAATCATAGCATGCTCGCTAGCACCTAAACAGAACTCTCAAGGCACGCCCCTGGCTCCTGCAAGCTAGCTGACCCCCTGTCCTTTCCCCAGCCTTTTCAACCCCTTCCCATAAGATCAAGCCCACTGGTGGTTTGTTCACATAGACTGAAGGAGAACTGGGGGTTCATCTACACCCCAGATATACTGTAAAAGGATAACCCCGGGTGTTCTTGTTTTGTCCTGCAACCTCCACAATCTAATGACTAGCATTTTGCTCATATGGTAAATGGCCGTCCATTGTGAATTGTACAGTACTTAATTTGCACATGACCGCAGAAATAAAGGAAGAGGGAGGCACGCATCAGGACCCTAATTGTGCCCTTGGTGATCACTACTTCCCACCACCCAACACAGATGTAATGAGGTTGAGTAGTGCCCATATAAGAAAAATTAAAACTACTGATTATGCCTCAAAAAAGGTTTTAAATGACTTGACTATAAAAGCAACACAGACAAAATAAGAAAAGCAAGATTAAAGACCAGCACTGAATAAGGATTAATATAAATGGCAAGTTATACTGAAGACAAGCACAAGTACATGTAAAATTATTATTCATTAGCTACTTACTACTATTTTAACACTATAGTATCAATACAACTTGAGATCAGTTCTGCCCAAGCAACCAGACTTCTTCACTCCATAACCTTACCCTGCATTCACCCGAGAATACATTACCCTTCAGTCAGCCGTTTTCTGCACGGCCAGGTACAGACGGTCGCGAAGTGCACGTCCCTTCGGTTCAGGGGGTGTGGGTCAGGTTTCCCTTATGTCCAAAACACACACGCAGTCCCGTGCCTTTATACTTTTTATCTGATCTGTCCGCCATGTCTTAAAACAGATCGACCCATTAGGCTCAGCCAAATCTTTATTGTGATTAGCGTTGTCGCCTTGGCTGTATAATTTATGCTTACGTATTTTCTTGTAGCCAATTGTTTTAATTGTGAGTTAGACAAGCTGTGCCCCCCTGGGGCACAGCTTATCTCCTTTTATAGGAGTTAGAATGTGTTATCTGGTTGCAGCGCGTTTGGATCACAAGTCTTAGTTGACTTCTGCCAAGCATGCCCCTTTCGCCTCTGCCAAGCGTGCCCTCTTTGCCTCTGCCAAGCGTGTCCCCTTTGCCTCTGCAAAGCAGAAGTTTGAGGCGTAACACTGACAATACCTTTGTTTATTTTAAGCTTGGCAATACTTTTGCTCAGAGATTAATCACAGCGACCAGCCAGAATGAGATGAGCATCAATTACCCCCTGCCTGACAGGAGTTTGTGGATCACCTGTCAGTGACTTGCCTTAACTCACCGACCTAGAAAACAGAGTTTTTAGCATAAAACAGAACTCAACATATTTTCCATACATGCATCTTGCAATGATTATGATAACCAGTGTGACACACACTTTCATTGGAGACCCTACATGACATTCATGGGCCGGCTACTGCATACATACCAGACCCGGGGGATCCTTGCAACCCTTATGTACCGCTGTGCCATCTGCAAAGAGGACCTTGGGTCACCATTATTTCATGAAGTGGTTGTAGTGGAGTTTTCTTGCAGTGGGATGCAGGCTGAAGAAGTGAGAACTGATAAATCAATCATTCCAGAGACTCGGTGAAATTTTCCTCTTGCTTTTACACTGCTATAAATCCAGAGTGACTACACTGGGAGCTGAGCAGAATATAGACAGCTGCGCCGCATGCTGTTATACACGTATCAGAGTTTGGCTTGGAGGCCCCTCAGCCCTGTGCCATGTTAACAAAGTCCAGGGCTGAAAAAGCTCTTCACCCTTCCTGATTTGCATCATCACCTTACACAACGAAAACTGCCTCCTCTGACCAACCCCCAAACCACCTCTGCTGGAAAGAAAGTACTGATCAGAGCATCATGGAATATTAGGGTTGGAAGGGACCTCAGGAGGTATCTAGTCCAATACCCTGCTCAAAGCTGGACGAACACCCACTAAATCATCCCAGACAGGGCTTTGTCAAGCCTGACCTAAAAAACCTCTAAGGATGGAGATTCCACCACCTCCCTAGGTAACGCATTCCAGTGCTTCACCGCCCTCCTAGTGAAATAGTGTTTCCTAATATCCAACCTAGACCTCCCCCACTGCAACTTGAGACCATTGCTCCTTGTTCTGTCATCTGCTACCATTGAGAACAGCCGAGTTCCATCCTCTTTGGAAGCCCCCCCTCAGGTAGTTGAAGGCTGCTATCAAATCTCCCCTCACTCTTCTCCACCAGTCACCCCGGGGCTGGGGCAAGTAGCTAATGGGAGGAACCAGCCCCCGGCCCCTAACATGCTTTAGGGTGGCTGGTTTTTGGACCCAGAACCAACTTCTGTTAATGGCTCCTTACAACTGGCCAGCCCGACCCCTGGCCCCGACCCCCGCCCCACCGAGGGGGGCCTGAAGCTCCTGCCCATTCGCACCTGTCGGTGTGGCAGAAACGCGCCGGTGGGGGCGGGGGCGGGGTCTCCGGTAATTACACACACGTGGCGCTGGAGCGGGGGTCAGCGAGCCCCGCAGGAGGCGCTGCCCAGGCGAAGCGGGAGCGTGCGGGGAGCCCGCGGCTCCCATGAGCAGGGGTTGGGAGCGGGGCTCGGCGGGGTCCCCGCTCGGCTGCAGCGGCGCCCGGGCGATGGCTGGCGGGGCCCCTGCTCGGGTAGGAGCCGGGGGATGCTGCGGGTGCTGGGCGGGCCCTGGGGGTGGATCCCAGCAGGGCGAGGGAGCGTCCCGGGGAAAGGGGCAGGGCCGCCCGCGGGGACCCCCGCACCCCGCTTCACCGGGAGTCAGGGGCGGAGTTTGCAGGGCCCTGGCGGCCTCCTCTGGGGCTGCGGGGAGCAGCTTCCCCTGCTGCCGGGAACACCTGCCCCGCTGCTGCTGCCCCCCGCCTCTTCCTCGGGGGGCTGTGAACTGGGGCGATTCCCAGGGCTGCCATCAGCTGGTGCCAGGCAGGGGCGCCCCCCCCCCCCCCGCGGCAGGGCAGGGGGTGGGTTCCCCTGGCCCCACTCCCCCAAGCTCTGAACGCCCCACGCTGCCGGGATCCTGCAATCCAGGGGGATAAGCCCTGGCACCAGGACTGGGCTCCAGCCAGGCCCCCTTGCCCAGCACAGGATCGGGGCCCGAGATTGGAGCAAACAGCCCGACTAGGGCGCTCGTTACATGCAGTGTGTCCCTTGGCCCCCTGCAGGTGTAACGCTCAACTCTTCTGCCCTTCCCAATCTGTTGGCTGGGCAGAGAGACAAGGTGGGTGAGGGAATCTCTCTTGTTGGAGCAGCCTGTCTCTCTCCCCAACAGAAGCTGGGCCAATTAAAGATCTGACCTCACCCAACTTGTCTCTCTAATCTCCTGGCACCAACAGGACAGACATGCCAAACCCGTGGAAAAAATGCAGAAATTTGGGCTTGTTTTTGGCTTAATTGGCTTGTGAGTTGCTTGTTGGCTAGTTTTTGGCTTGGAGCTTGTTTGGCTTGGAGCTTGTTGCTGCTGCTTTTTTTGATTGGCTCCCGGCAAGCAGGGCAAGGCTGCAGGGGCAAGGGGGCGAGAGAGTCAGGGGTCACAGCAGGCCCACCCCAGTCCCAGACTGCACGCTGGGGGGGTCTAGTCACATAGAGTGTTGGGGTTCTTAGGGATTGGCTATTTTGGCCTTGTTTTGAAATGGGATTAGCTTGATTTTTGGCTTATTGTGAAAGTCAGGGGGCCTATTTACCGTGTGAAAATTGGCAACTGTGCAACGGGGCTACAGCACTTTATAGCCTGCCGCGGCTGCTTGTGCTCTAAAATCAGGGAAGTTGGTGCTGTAAACGCTGGGCCTCCATCATCTAACCGTTAAAAGACAAAAATAAATGTCAGTGTCAGCCCAACATGTTCCAAAAAAAATTTGCATTCAGTGCTGTGAAGAGCATGGAAAAGATGCAAAAGTCTCAGGCCGCATTGAAAGCCCACTGGAGTCTAGAAAGACTTGCATTGACTTCAGTAGGCTTTGGATTAGCCCTCTGTGAGATAGACCATGCAGATGTGTTTTCACGAGAAGCCGTAATCTCCTATTAGGTGTGGAGATTCTATATGTGCAATTTATAGAGGTGATGGATTCAATACACTGTAAGGAATAACCCACTAATTGGGGCACAGAAAGGCAGGGTGCAGAACTATATACTCAAAAGACAAAACCTCTGAATTGTAAAGTGCCTCCAACCAATCAGGACTTTACTTTTCTCTCTCTGGAGGTTCTGATTGGTCAGAAGGGGCCTGTAGCAAGTGATTGGCCAATGTATGGTGTAAGACTAGGGCCTTGGCTACACTTGCAGCTGTACAGCGCTGTGAGGTAAACCTGTCTTCGTACAGCTGAGTAGGGAAAGCGCTGCAGTCCGTCCACACTGACAGCTGCCAGCGCAGTGGCGTGGCCACACTTGCAACATTTGCAGCTGTGTTGGGAGCGGTGCATTATGGGCAGCTAGCCCAGCATTCATGTGGCGCAATGTGCTTTTCAAAACGGGGGTGGGGTGGAGTGGAGTGTGACAGGGAGTGTGGGGGGAGAGAGAGTGCTTTTTGGAGCGTGTCAGCTCTCTATTTTGCAAGTTCCAAACTCCCGGCCCCCTGCTCATTCATTCACTCACTCAAAGCAAACAGCAAACTGTTTGCTTTTTCTCTGTGGTACGAGCTTTGAAACCGGCACTTCCACATTCCTGCAGCCGGTCACAACAATGGAGAGGATTGGCCACTTGACAAGGTGATCAGTACAGCGCTGCAGGTTGATTCCTGGTACACACTCACAGGGGAGAGTCCTAGCCACTCCGCTGTATCTCTTATGCTTCTCGGAGAGATGGAGTACCTGCAGCGGTGTACCCAGGGAGATACAGCGCTGTACGTGCCTTGCCAGTGTAGTCGGTCAGTGAGTTACAGCGCTGGGGGCGGCTTTACAGCGCTGTAACTCGCAAGTGTAGCCAAGGCCTGAGAGTTCCAGATGTCCAGGAAGAGTGGAGGACAGGCCTGTGTGTGTAGAGATGGAGCAATGAGGAAGCCATGTAGCGGCAGCAGTAAAGTTCAGACTACAACTTCTAAGCTCCTTTGGGGCTTTTTATCTCTTTGTTGAGGTGCTCAGATACCACTGGATAAATTAGTGAGCACTGACTCTGTACCAAACGCAGTTCCTATTCCTGGGAGTTTACACGTGTCCAAAAATGAGACTGTGTGTATGAAACATCCACAGCAGAATATAAACCTGCTGTACAGCATAGAAACACGTCCCTCTGCCTGTCTGAGTCTCAGGGCGTCAGCAGTAGGTGCTGAGTGTATGTCCCCCTGGATTTCAGGTGCCAGTGACATTTGAGGACGTCGCTGTCTATTTCACCCTTGAAGAGTGGGAGAAATTGACAGAATGGCAGAAGGCGCTGTACCGGGAGGTGATGAGGGAGAATTATGATCATCTGATTTCACTAGGTAAAGATCGGTTTTCATTGTTTGACTGCGTGTTGGAGGAGCTTTGACGTTCCTGGGTGGGATCAGAGATGGAGGCGAATATCCGAGCTCCCAGCTTTCCCAGGACATAAAAAGCTGCAGAGTTTTTGCAAATGAACATTGAAGTGCCGAGTCCTGGCCCCACTACTGAGTGATGCCGCTCAGATGCGGGTGTGGATTGCTAGCGCTGTCGAGAGCTTGCTCCAGGGGGTGGGAACAGGGAAGTCGAGCACAGGGTGGAAGGAGACTCTTTCAGACTGTTGTGTAATCCTGTCTTTGTGAACAGGGTATCCAGTTCCCAGACCTACTCTTGTGTTGCTGAACAATCCGGAGGAAGAGCCATCGCTCTGGGAGCATCAGGATCTGGAAGAAACAGAATTACCTGAAAGTGAGTAAGAATTTTACTAGCTTCCCTGCCATAGAAACCGTGAGCAAATTGCTACCATCTGAGACAACAGCAGCAATCAGAGATGAGTGTTTGTGTTGGGCTGTATTGGGAAAGTGATCCAGGCCGTTATCAATCCCAGGGACCCATGGGAGAGTTTACTGTCTAGTGAAAAGAATGAATTTTTGTTTCGGGGCGATTAACTGGAGGATGAGATCCAATGGAGTGTGGAGCTGGAGTAGAGGATTCAAGGAATTTTAGAGCAAACGCAGAATGGGTTGATCTCAGAGTATCCAGGAAAACTCTCTGAGGGGTCCAGGCTGTGAAACCTGTTATGTGAACAGGACTCACTCCGGCAAGTCCCTCAGCTACATTGATCTTACAACTTAATTCAATACCACACACTTTTTGGAAAACTGTTCTAACATACAGCCAGATTTTTGTCACCCGTATCTCACCTTACTCCAAAGATAGTCCCACTGATTTCAATGGGAGTGCTTAATGCAAGAGTGGCAGAATCAGACCCATAATTAGGCCTGCTCGCAAGTGTATTGAGCTGCAGCTGTAGCAGACCTGCGTGACAAGGGCTGAAATTCTTGGAAGCAAGGGTTAGTTGGTAACAGATTTGGTCTTTGCAACCAACACATGTGGATGCCCAGAATGTTTTTTTTCTTTTTAATTCCAGCAGCTGATTTCAGGCTCCTAATTAAGGAGGATGAGGATGATAAGGAAAATGCTGAGAACCTGGGACAAGTCGAGACACCATTCAGAGACTCTGAAAAGGAATATAATTTGCTTTTTTCTATCCAGGGAGTAAACCGCACTGGTCAGGGCAGCCTTGCTGTGGGGAGGAGAAAAGCCCACCTGAAAGGAAAGCATGTTGAAACCACAAATCCACAGCAGCTCAGCCCAGATGAGAAACCTCACAAATGTAGCGAATGTGGGAAAAGCTTCCAGAAGCGTGGGAATCTGAAATGCCACTTTCGGACGCACACCGGGGAGAGACCCTACCCCTGCCCGGAGTGTGGAAAGAGCTTTCGCCAAAAGCACCATCTGGTAACACATCAGAGAACCCATTCAGGGGTGGCACCGTATAACTGCCCCCAGTGCGGGAGGAGCTTCAGCACGTCTGCCCGCTTTAAAACACACCAGAGCACCCACCTGGGGGAGAGGGCATTGCATGGCAGAGAGGGTGGGGAAAGCTTCCAGACGCACGGGGTTCTTCACTTTCACCAGCGAACTCACGCTGGGGAGGAGCTGCACGTGCGTAACGACTGTGGGAGAAGTTTCAGCTGTAAGCAAACCCTTAGGATCCACCAGAGAATCCACGCTGGAGAGAAACCGTACAGAAGCCCTGGCTGCGGGAAAAGCTTTTGCATGCCCGTGCATCTCAAACTGCACCAGCAGATCCACATGGGGGAGCGGCCCCATACGTGCGACGAGTGTGGGAAAAACTTCCGGAAGAGCGAGCACCTGAAGCGGCACAATCGGATCCACACAGGGGAGCGACCCTTTGCATGCACGGCGTGCGAGAAAAGCTTCATCCAGAAGCAGCACCTGGTGAAGCACCAGAGGACCCACACGGGCGAGCGGCCCTACCTGTGCAGCGAGTGCGGGAAGAGCTTCCGGATACGCAAGGATCTCAGCTTTCACCAGCAAACTCACACGGGAAAGAGGCTCCACGTGTGTGAGGCTTGCGGGAAGAGCTTCAGCCACAGGCAATCGCTTATGAGGCACGCGAGAACTCACGCGGGGGGGAGCACCTACACGTGTAATGACTGCGGAGAAGGCTTCGCGGTGCACAAGCAGCTCCGACGGCATCGGCAAAGTCACGCTGCGCAGAAGCCCTCCGAGCACACCTGCAGCGAGTGTGGGAAGGGCTTCCGGAAGAACGAGAACCTGAAGCGCCATTTGCACACGCACACAGGGGAGCGCCCATTCCTCTGCACCGAGTGCGGGAAAAGCTTCATCCAGAAGCAGCACCTGGTGACACACCAGAGAACCCACACGGGCGAGCGGCCCTACCTGTGCAGCGAATGTGGGAAGAGCTTCAGCACCGCTGAGTGCCTGAAGATCCACCGGAGAATCCACACAGGCGAGCGGCCCTACCTGTGCAGCGAATGCGGGAAGAGCTTCCGGACACACCGGGTGCTGAAAGTTCACCAGCAAACTCACACCGGGGAGAGTCTCTTCATCTGCTGCGACTGTGGCAAGAGCTTTCGGCACAAGCAGACTCTGGTGACGCACCAGAGGACGCACGCTGGCGAGAAGCCCTAAGACTGCACCCTTTGTGGAGACGCCATCAGGACCCTCAAGCTCCTCAAGATGCATCAACACAAGCACACTGGAGTCTGGCTCTACGCCTGCAGCAAGTGCGGGAAGAGCTTCCAGAAGGGCGAGAACTTGAAACACCACTTTAAGACTCACACGGGAGAGAGACCTTACTGGTGCATCCAGTGCGAAAAGGGCTTCATTCAGAAGCATCATCTCCGCATGCACCAGCGAACCCACCACGGGGATAGAGCCCATGTGGGTGAGGGATACGCACCTGTCTTCCCCCAGGGTGAACGTCTGCAATGTCCCCTGGAAACCCACCTGTACACGGAGGAGCTGAGTGGGGAGCTCCCATTCCAGGTGGTCATTGTCGACGACTTTCCTTTTCCTGGCAATGAGGCACCGGGGTAATAGCCTATCCGGAAGGAGATGGCAGATGAACATCTCAAGCATTGGGAACTGAATCCAGGAAAATCTCTTGGGTGAGTGAAGATCAACAAAAGCTATTGGAGATGCTCCCAGTTGTTGTGAGCTAACAAGCCACAAGAAATCCAGGGTAACCATCTACCCCTTTTAAATATGGGGAGATGCAGAAACATATCTGGGGGAAAACTCCTCAGCAAAGTGGGCTGCCTTATGGACTTAGGAGTGGAAGGAACTCTTTCAGGTGTATGAACTTCTGGTCAGCCAGGGAAGGCTGTCGGAGAGTGACATTCAGAAACAAGCAATGAACAGTTCAGCACAAGGGAGCCCACACAGGAGAGAGGCCAAATCAATGGACCAATCAGGTGTATGACTGGGAGTCACTGAGCAGAGTAATAACCAAAGGAAGGAGAGAAAAGGTCTAGCGTGGCGAAGGGGGAATCACTGGAAATAACAGGCGGAAACGGAGCAATGGTAAATGTAGGCTGAATAACCGTCTCCAGAAGGGAGACCTACTTGTCTGAGACACGGTCTCCCAGAGGAAGCTGTGGAAGCCCCAAAGCTGGGACCTTTTGAAAGAAGATTGAGCAAAGCCTGGGGGAGCGGTGCTGCCATGGCAAAGGGGAGGAGTGCTTGAGGTGGCTTAATATGTCTCTCGCGTTCAGCTGCAAAATCAAGTTGCCATCCGCAGCAGACCAGTGATGGGAGAAACCAGGACTCGAGTACAACAGCTGGAAATGAAAACCAAACCCAACCCACCTACTGTTAGAAGGGATGCCCAGTTAAGGCCAGATCCTCCGCTGGTGTAAACTGGTGTAGCAACAGTGACCTCAAAGGCGTTATCCCAGTTTACACCAGCTGAGGATCAGGCTGTCCTTCAAAGCGGTGCCCAGAGGAAGGACGTGAGTGGATTTGCCGTTTGACAATGCTCCAAGTAATCGCCCTGCAAATTTCATAAATGCTCCTGAGAATGAGTCCTCCTCAAATCTATAGGCCAAAGGCATCCCTGATGTAAATCTCCTGACTTCAGTGGCAATACACCAGTGATTTGTTTGGCCCTTGGTCTCATACTATAAACAGGAGATGAAGCGTTGCCAGTGTTTGCGTGTATTTTGCTACTTAAAGAAACAAGTTGGCTGGGGTGTTACAGACAGGCCAACCAGTCGTCCAGGACATCCCATGTGCTTTGTTTCAAGGCAGTTCTATTAGAAATGTACCAAAGTTTATCTAGAGAAAAGACCCGACCGGGGGTACAGATGGGTTTTGTTTCTTTCGTAGTGCCCATCATGGAGCACCCTAAAGGGTCAAGTAGGAACACACCCCATAACCCCAGATGGGCTGAAGAAAGCTCCTTGCCCCAGTAGTTGCAGAGAGAGCCTCGTGAAGCAGGTTCCCGCGGGCCTGTTACAAGAGCCACACTTGTGACGCTGAGCTCATGGGATAAAGCTGGGAGGCGGGCATTAGCCACGTGAGGAAGAGCCATATAGAGATGTGGGGCTGGGCTCCTCATGGCGCTGAGCGTTCTGCCCGCCCACCGATGCCAGGGAGAGCATGCAGCACTGCCCGGGAGGGGCTCGGCGCCCAGCATCTTGTGCATCTTCTGGAAAAGAAACCCAAGTAAGAGGTCAGCTCTGACCACCAGCAGGGGAGGTGGGCAGAGGAGAGAGCAGGCATTGGAGGATCCCTGACCTCCACGGGTGCTGTGCATGCCTGGAATGTGCGGGAGAGGGCCAATAAATAGACTGCCCTCAACCGGAGTTGTGGCTGAATTTTGTCCAGCAGGTCTAACGGTGAGAGCATTGCGGGGGAAATTCAGCCCATGCAGATGGCCTATGCACCTCTCAAATCCCACTTCAGCCAGCGGCCCCGGCGTGCGCACACGTACACTAGCGCTCAGCGAGCGAGCACAAGTATCACTAGCAGTGTGGCTGTGGCAGCAGTGGAGACACGACTGAGCTGGGCCGAGTACAAACGTGCCTGAAAGCAGCGGGTCTGTGTTCTGCACGGCTCAGCCGTGCCTCCGCTACCCATGCTGCTGCCGCCAAACTGCTAGTGATACTTGTGCTAGCTTGGTGTGAGCAAGCGTGAGTGTGCCTGCACAAGCAGGAGCCTCGTGCCCCTCGCTCAGAGAGTAGACATAGCTTCGGAGTGAACAGAGCTCACCAAATGTAGCCACAGAGGCAGGTATGTTGTGAGCGACAGTCTAGGAGCCATGCGCTCCTGAGTTCTGATGCTGGCTCCCGTGGGGGCTTGGGAAGATCAGGTACTGTCCTGGTGACCTATTTCCTGATCGGGCAGACACAGGGCGGACGGGAGGGGGTTGGGAGGGTTATCTAGCACTTGAGTGCAAAGTGCTTTTGAGCTTGGCTGCAGCTCGTTGTCCCATAAGGAAGTTAGCGGTGGAACGGGAGAGCAATCCGTTGAGCTGGGGTGGCTTGGACGCTTTGGGCGGTATCCCTGTTCTGTCAGAATGTGCTGACACCGTTCCGAAATGAAAGGGGGGATCGTAGAGTAAACCTCAGCTGACTGCTCTCCCCATGGGGGGGAGGTTCTGAATCAGAGGTTTGCTGGGTCTAGCTTCTTGTGTCTGTTCTGCTGGACGCTTGGCATTAAAGCAACAGCATGTGTGTAACATGGCAACACCTGCTGCTGCTTCGTGGAATCCATTTTGCTGATTCGTGTTCTCTGTTTCTCTGCCCCCCACCTGCATTTTTATCCAATGCCAGAAAAGATCTGCATTCCTTTAGCGCTCAGCTGTGTCGACTCTCATTTGCCACCTTAACTCAGCCTCCCCCCCCCCCACACACACACACCGGATTGGTGGCAGCACAAATAGTCACTGTACTTTTGGGGACAGTATGTCTAGGGGGCCGAGTAGGGGACGGAAGATTCAGAGATTTATTTTTGATCAATATGGTTCTACAGGGTACTGGGGCGTGGGACAAAAAGCACAAAGCTGTGGGCAAAGTGCCCCTCCCCTAAATGAACCAGGACTCTGACCTGCTAAAGACGCAGGGAAAATACAGGCCGTAGGTCTGAGTCCATCAGTAAACAGGGCCCAGGAGAGCTTCCCCTGAGGTCTACCGCTCTGACACTCCAGGGAGTTGCTGTACATGACCTGGCTGGGAGAGGTGCTACTGTAACCACCCCTGCCAACCGCTATACGAATCCAGGGACTGTTCCCCTCGGGCCTTCTAAGGCCGTTAAACTCAGCGGGGTGGTACGTGCTGTCTGGCCTGACTTTCCCTCTGAGAGGGGCTGAGGGTGGTAGGGTCTTTTCTCACCAGGGACCTCACTGCGGGAACTCCTTCCCCAGGCTATCTGCCAGAGCCCCTGGGCCCTTTGCTGTCAGGTCTTTACAATGAGGGTCAGTCCAGCCTGGACATTTTGGACTCCATTTTTTTCTCCACAAGGAAGGAAAGAGGGACTTGTATCTAAAGCGTTGGCATGGGGTCAGGACACCCCAGTATTTGTGTGTGTGTGACCCCAGCCAGCCGCTTAACCTCTTTGTGCTCCACTGTCCCCAGCTGCAGACCGAGTAAAACTCGGCTGCTTGAAAGCAGGGTTGTGAGACTTAATCGTAATCAGGGCCGGCTCTGGCTTTTTGGTCGCCCTAAGCAAAAAACAAAAACAAAAAAACCCGGGACGGCTAGAATGGCAAAGCAAAAAAAAAAAAAACCTGTGGTGCGGCCGGAGCGTGGGTGCAGGGGGACTCCCTGCGCTGCAGATGTGCCCCGGCTAGCAGGGGGAGGGAGCGGGGGGGAGAGAGAGAGAAGGGGGGCAGCCAGGGCTTCAGCGGGGCACTGTCACGTGGCCCCGCCGCCTGCCGGGACAGCTCTGCGCTGCTCCGGTCGGCTGGGAGGGAAGGACACGGCTGCCCTGCCGGGCTTGTTGCAGGGCGCTCCCGTCCTCCGCGCCGCCGCCCCCTACAGGGCGGCCGGAGCGGAACACCACCAAAAAAAAAAAGCGGCCGTGCCGCCGGGATTGGGCGGAATGCCGCCTCCTACAAGCTGCCGCCCCAAGCACCAGCTTGCTCGGCTGGTGCCTGGAGCCAGCCCTGATTGTAATGAAGCATTTTGAAATGTTTGGACAAAAAGCGCTTGGGAATGGGAAAGCCCCGGGGCCTGTTCTATTTTCTACTTTGTCTAAAGAGCCAGACCCTGGAGCTAGAACTTGGCAATTACCAATACAAGAAAGTAGCCCTTTCCCCCGGCAATGGTTTTTCACACTCCTGCTTCATCCAAGAGATTGGGCAGCTCCACAAGCACTTTGAAAACAAACTCTTCAGCTCCCTGGTAAACGTTTCTGTTTTCAACCCCACCCGGCTCTTCTCTGTCTTTGCAGAGCCGAGACGCTGATTTCCCAGGTTTATCACGAATCGCTCCAAGGAGGGGCGCAGAGTGAGGGCTTGTCGACACAGCGAAGTTGACGGGCAGAACTATAGTGGTATAATACCCATGTAGTCCAGCTCCCAGTGAGAATCACATGGACATGGGATCAAACACAACCTGTAACCCTCGCCTGGGTGTGTTGTACCCTCCCCTGAGACACAGGCGAGGGGCCTGTCCTTTTTTTTTTTTTTCCTTCTTATGCTTCGGCAACACTTGTATCCTAACTTGTCAGGCCCATAGAGTTTCAGGGGATTGAACATACGCAGCAGGTGCTGCTGTGCAAGGCTGAAGACGGGGGCTAGTGATGAGAACATTTGCAACAGGATGGGTAAAAATGCTCAACCAGGCAGGCCCCCGATGAACTTACAGCAATGTCTCCCAACCTTTTTGGGGGGAGCTATCATTTACCAGCGGCAGAATACCAGCCAGTGTCTGCTGCCGCCCATTCGCCTCTGACCTACAAGGAAGCTGAGCTGCTCCTGACCCCGGGCTCATGCTCACCGTGCTGTGGGGTGGGCAGCAGTATGGTGCCAGGGCTCCTGCACAGAGGCACATCACTAAGGAGAGGGGGCAGCGTGCCTCTGGTACCAGTAGTGCTCTGGTAGGCACCAAACGTGGCCGCCTCTGCAAAACTGGTGGTACAGATCACGTGACACTGAATATGTTAATGGAATTTCTGGAGCTTTTTGCTTTTGACCATCTGTCCCCATTCAAGTCAATGAGTATATGGGCACCTCAAAGTTTAGGTTGAAGACAGCTTGTAACTAGTCTGCTGTAGGTCTTGATGATACCAGTTTTGCTTTGAGTTTTTCACTGAAAGTTGGTTTCAATCTTTCTCTAGTGTATGTCGAATACAGGGTATCTGCCCCACGTTAAGCTGTCTGGAAGGGCATGAGTACCAACCTCAGGGCAGATCGTTAAAAACTAGGGCACAAACTCCAGATTGGCTGAGAGTTCTATACTGAGATTTCACCAACCAAGTATAAATTCCTCAGGCACTGTAACAGTCTTACCATGGAGTCACAGACCGTCTCCTTGGGTACTCTGGTCTGTCTTGCCACCCAGGTAAGCTTGCTGTGCGCTAGATGGTCACTTACACCCAAAATCACAACAATATTCAGGTTGTTCCTAGTCCCAAAGGACCAGTTACTTACCTCAGGTCAATTGCACTTTAGATCTCACACCAAAGACAACCCTTGTAGCCAATCCTAGAGTAAACTATCTACAGATTTATTAAGTAAGGAAAAGAAATGAGCGTTATTTACATGGCTAAAGCAGGTAAACATACACACACAAATGAGTTACAAAAGGTGACAAAGCTGCTGTAATAGGGCAGTGCTATACATCTTTTAGGGCTAACCCAGGCAACACAGTCGGGGCTCCCTTCCTCATGCTTAGAAATTTGTGCCCTCCCAAATCTCAAGCAGCAGGGGGACTCCAAATTCTCCTTGTTGGGGCTTTTTATCCCCTTCTCCCCAGAGTCCGAGCTGAGGGGCTCATTCACACACGGGTTTGCTCTTCGGGGAGTGGGGAGGAAAGCAATTCAAGTCTGCGTTCTTTCATGTTTCACAATGGCTTGTTTGGTTTCCATGGGCCTCCTTGGTGGGCAGGACCGAGCATCATCTGCAGAACCCTGCAGTTGACGGGTAATGCTGCTTTCCTGGGTGGTGACTTACAGAGACAGAGGTTTACAATGCAAACACGATCACCATACAATGGGCTGCTGAGCAGTGAGATCAATACATGCAGCATCCTACAAGCGTTTCATAAAGTCTAAACACATTCTTAGAAGCTTAACATCTATTTGAACAATATTAACACACAGGGGAGCCAGACTGGTTTCCAGCTATGCATGGTCTAAGGGGCCTTGGCACGAGCTGGCACCTGGTCTGCCAGCATCACAGTTGGAGTCAACCTTTTTCTGCGGTATGAATACAGGGAACTTATATTCTTACAGCACATAAAGGGAGAGAACAGCTTGAATGGCAGGAGGGGAAACAGCACAATAAGGATAATGGAGTTCAACCTAGATGGAGCTACAATAAGGTGGGAGCATAACTGGTTAGAAAACTGTTCCCAGAGAGTAGTTATCAGTGGTTCACAGTCCTGCTGGAAGGGCAGAATGAGTGGGGTCCTGCCAGGATCAGTTCTGGGTCCAGTTCTGTTCAATATCTTCATCAATGATTTAGATAATGGCAGAGAAAGTGCACTTATAAAGTGTGCAGATGATACCAATCTGGGAGGGATTGCAAGTGCTTTGGAGGATAGGATTAAAATTCAAAATGGTCTGAAGTAAATAGGATGAAATTCAATAAGTACAAATGCAAAGTACTCCACTTAGGAAGGAACAATCAGTTGCACACGTACACAATGGGAAATGACTGGCTAGGAAGGAGTACTGCGGAAAGGGATCTGGGGTCATAGTAGATCACAAGCTAAATATGAGTCAACAGTGTTACATTGTTGCAAAAAAAGCAAACATCATTCTGGGCTGTATTAGCAGGAGTGTTGTAAGCAAGACACGAGAAGTCATTCTTCCGTTCTACTCCACTCTGATTAGGCCTCAACTGGAGTATCGTGTCCAGTTCTGGGCACCACATTTCGGGAAAAATGTGGACAAATTGGGGAGAGTCCAGAGAGGAGCAACAAAAATGATTAAAGGTCTAGAAAACATGACCTATGAGGGAAGATTGAAAAAATTGGGTTTGTTTAGTCTGGAGAAGACTGAGGGGGGGACCTGATAACAGTTTTCAAGTACATAAAAGGTTATTACAAGAAGGAGGGAGAAAAATTGTTCTCCTTAACCTTTGAGGACAGGACAAGAAGCAATGGGCTTAAATTGCAGCAAGGGAGGTCCAGGTTGGACATTAGGAAAAACTTCCTAACCGTCAGGGTGGTTAAGCACTGGAATAAATTGCCTAGGGAGGTTGTGGAATCTCCATCATTGGAGGGTTTTAAGAGCAGGTTCGACAAACACCTGTCAGGGATGCGATAGATGGTGCTTGGGCCTGCCATGAGTGCAGGGGACTGGACTAGATGACCTCTCAAGGTCCCTTCCAGTTCTACGATTCTATGGCGCGGGTGTAATGTCAAAAACTGCTACCCAACAGAATTTGCTGCTTGACTTGTATTGAGCATGTGCAAG
The DNA here is from genome assembly GCF_028017835.1 of Emys orbicularis. Classification (NCBI taxonomy): domain Eukaryota; kingdom Metazoa; phylum Chordata; order Testudines; family Emydidae; genus Emys; species Emys orbicularis. The sequence goes on from NC_088684.1 coordinate 297,314,149, forward strand.
TGGATTGAGCATGCTCAGTAGTATCTGCTGAAGCCACTGCCCTCCCTCTGCCCTTACTTGGGATTAAAATCTGCTGCCTCCCATTCACAGGGTTTCAAAAGGGGCAAATCAGTGGGGGGAATGAGCAGGGGGCAGAAACTGACTGCACATTTACATGCAGCCTCCCCCTACCCCCACCCCCACCCCCACAAAAGTGTGTTATATATTTTGAGTATTGAAAAGAATCCCTTATCAGTTTATATAGAATCATAGGACTGGAAGGGACTTCGAGAGGTCATCTAATCCAGGCCCTGCACCCATTCATGGCAGGACTAAGTATATGTCTGCATAACATCTCCTAGCAGTTCACAAATGTGTCTTATCTGCTGCCGATTCCCCGAATTGCACTTTCTTGTAATGAATTTTAAATAGAGTTTTGCTCCTTCTAATTTACTTTTAAAAAATGTTTTTACTCCTCTTATTACTCTTAGCACTTCCCTCATTTACCTTTGTCAACATTGTGCAGATGGAGATCACTGGGCTATTTAATTTATAGCTTAATAGCAAATAATCATTGAAAATATTTATAAGTAACTAGTTGCTAGCAGTTTTAGCAATGACACCTGTGTTTCTAGTATTGCACTTCCTATATTTTACTGTGATTTTTCTATTGGAATTTTTAATTCAAATTTGTTCTTTTTCTAGCACAAATGTATTCTGTTGGATCATGTGATTTCCAGTCTGACAGATTTCCTGGCCTGGTGTCAAAACATCTTCATTTTCATTTCATCCACCAATGGGGAGTGCCTTTCTCAACTCTTATTTTGCCTCTCAATCCAGCCCTTAGTGATTTTTCGCATGTGTGTTGAACCTGGTTCCCAAATATTCATTAAGGGCAGCATACTATCTAATATTAAATCCTTCTCAAAGGCAAAAATCTACTATCATTTTTACTGTACATAAGAACGACCATACTGGTCAGACCAATGGTCTATCTAGCCCAGTATCCTGTATTCCAACAGTGGCCAGTGCCATGTGTTTCAGAGGGAATGAACAGAACAGGGAAATTACTGAGTGATCCATCCCCTGTCGTCCAGTCCCAGCTTCTGGGAGTCAGAGGCTAAGGACACCCAGAGCATGGAGCTGTATCTCTAATCATCTTGGCTAATAGCCATTGATGGACCTATCCTCCAGGAATTTATCTAATTCTTTTTTGAACCCAGTTATAGTTTTGGCCTTCACAACATAATGAACACACATCTACAGTCCCAAGATTGCTTGACAACCACACGAATTCAAAAGTCATGAGTTATGCACCCTCAAGTCATGAAATTTAAAAAAGAAATAAATGATATTGGGTTCTCTTTATGTGCCCTTTTGTTCTTGAGCCTGTTGGATGCAGGAGGCCCAGATCCACAAAAGTAGGAGCCTAAACCCCTGAGTGAATCTCGGCCTCGCCTCATACTTTTGCCGTTACCTCTCCCGAACGATTCATATATCTAAGGCCAAACCTACACTATAAACTTATGTTAACTCAAGTTCTGTCAGCATACAGTTGCCGGAGTTAGTATGTCACTTGTGCGCGGGCCTACTTGGCTCCTTGTGTCAGCGGTGAGCGTACGCCCCAGGAGCGCTTGTTTTGATTCAGAGTGCGGTGCATGATGGGTATGTATCCCACTGCACAACTCATCACTGTCCACTGCACTGTATTTTGGGAACACATGTTGGGGCCCAAACGGGTCGCACAGGTGACTGGGAGCATGGGATCAGCTTCCCATAATGCAGCATTCACCATCCCATAATTTCATACATATCCCATAATTTTTGTATCTTTTTTCCTAAATTCCATAATCCTGCATGGCCCTCCCCACAGGGGCCCATTTCAGGATGGCGGGGGGAGGGAGGGGGCCTCACAACTTTATCCATGATTCCAAGGGCTACTTAGACACCTGAAAACTCTAGTTTCTTTGCAGATCATAATTAGAAATTAGCTGACAGGAGTCCTGCATCTAATTTTTATAGAAAGAAAGAAAAAAAAATACAAACCCCAATTAAAGCCACATTTTAAGTTTATATGTAAATTTAGAACACTCAGGAGATAATACAGCACGATATTCCCAATCCCAAACCTCAAGGTGTCAGTTTTGGAGCCTTAACACAGATCTCAGAAACACACGTTTGATACTTTGTACACTATCGATAGTAGAGATAAATAAAAATAAATAAAATCTGCTTAAAATCTGCTTACTTTCTCTAACAGACACTCTGTGTTACTGCCATTATCTCCTCTATTTTAGTTGATTGTTTCTCACTCCACTATAAACATATTTACTTAATTTTAACATGTGGTTAAGTTTTTTTCTCTTTTATTAACAGGAATTTATTTTTCTGATTAATTCAACATTTATGTTTACCGATCTCAATCATGTACATGACTCACTAACATTTGACTCCGTCATTACTATTAGTGGCAGACATGGTACCGCATTTATTTTCATCTGTATTAAATTATTTTACAGATATAATTAAAAATACAATTTGAAAATAAGCGACCTTCATCTGCACAGTGTCTAAAGTTATGTGTTTAGCTTTATTTTTTTTTTTTTTAAACCGGCACTGCTAAGGTGAATACAAGCTAAATTTACATTCTAGACACATATTATTATTATTTGACTGTACCACTTTAAATAATAAATGACAAAGCACAATATGTAACAATGATAATTACTCCAGCCAGGACAGGTTAGGCAGTTTAGCACTCACTACTCAAAGAATTCAATTTAAGCATAAGAGAGAAATAAAATTATGAAATGCACAGACCAGTCCAAAAACTCAAACAACAGCACTGTGATCCTTAACGAACTCTGAAAGATAAAAGGACAGAGAATATATGTGTCTTGCGCATTTCGACAGGAAGTACCAAGAAGTAACAACAATAATACAAGGGTGTGAGGGCGAGAGAAACTGCGTATTGCAGGGAGGGAGGGAGGGAGAGAGAGAGAGAGAGAATGTGTGTGTGGGGAGGAATGTGTGCGGGGACCGTGTGCCTGAGCAGTAGCGTAGCTAGCGGGGTGCAGGGGAAGCAGCCGCTCCCCTCAGTACATTTTCCAAAAGCGGCACCTTAGTTAGGGGTTACCATAGTGCCAGCGGGCGAGGCCCACGCTCCGCTCTGAAGCTTGGCCTGCCGGGCCGGCGCTGGGCTCCTACAGGCAAGGGGGGCAGCATAGCCGGAGGAGCCATGGGGAGGGGGCAGCTGCACGGCCGGAGGAGCCATTGGGGGGGCGGCGGGGGCGGCACGGCACGGCTGGAGGAGCCATGGGGGGGCGGCGCGGCCGGAGGAGCGAGGGTGGCCTCAGGCGAGGAAGGGGAAGAAGACAGGCGAATGGAGCTGGCGGCTCTCGCTGCTCCGGGGTGCGTGAGGGGAAGCGGGCGAGCCCCAGGGAAGAACAGAGGCATGCAGGGATGTCAGCCTAGGCGGGAGCCTCTGGCTCTTTGCCGCCCGGCCTGAGCCGGGCAAGCGGGGGATGAGTTCAGGGCGGCCGGCGCGCAGCCTGGAGCGCAGAGACTCCCCGAAACTGCCCTACTGCCCAAGGGGCTCGGACCCGCCAGGAGCTGTGTTCCCAGCCAGCCGTGAAGGGTCAGAACCCCTGAGCAGAGCTGGGCCCTGTAACCCCGATCCAGGCTGTAACCCCCTCTGTTCCCTGCCGCACCCCAGGCTTGAAGGGGGGGCACAGCATGGCCGCAGCACAGCCGGAGGAGCCATGGGGTGGGGGGCGGCACCGCTCTGCAGCTTGGCCTGCCGGGCCGGTGCTGGGCTCCTGCAGGCAAGGGGGGCAGCATAGCTGGAGGAGCCATGGGGGGGGGGGCCCGTGGGGGCGGCACGGCATGGCCGGAGAAGCCAGCTAAGGGGGGGGGGGGCGGCGTGGAGCGGCCGGAGGAGGAGCCAAGGGGCGGTGCCTTTTTAATGTTTGCTCCCCCTGCTCTTAGAACCTGGCTACGCCACTGTGCCTGAGTGTGTCAGCGCGCTGTCTCTTTAAATCAAGCCCTCAGGAGCCTGAATGCTTGTTCAGTACAGAAGCAGCTGCAGCTCCCACTCCTGAGCCAGAGGCGCCCTGCCCCCGCCCAACCCCCTGCTCAGCGGAGACCCACTTGGGCACGCCCACCTCTAGCATCGGGCAAGCTCCCCCCGTGCCACACCAGCCACGGATCAGCTTCCCATAGAAGGGGAGCTGCTGGCCGGGCGCCCAGCTCTGGGAGGGGTGGCTAAGGCAAATGTTGGGGTGGCAATAGCCCCCCCAGCGCTGCCCCGTCTATAGAACAGAACTGCCTCGCTGGGGAGACAAGCTTTCCAGCCACACAGCTCTGCAATTCTTAGCTGTCTGGCAGGTGCTTTCGGAGGGCGGCAGCAGCTGATTTTGACCTGCCAACTATAGGCACCTTTTGATCCTCAAAGGGAAATGCATTTGGAGGCTTTCCACTCTGCAACGTCAGGCTCCAGCCTCGTGGTGGAACAAAACCAAACGCCCAGCAAAGAAAGCGAGAGACGCTTCATAGCAGGAAATATTTAGTGCCTCTACAGCTGCCTGGTCCGAGTTCACGTTCGTCCTCTCGCCTCCAGTTCGAACAGCTGCACTTGTTTCGCTGTCAGAGCTCTTCCCCGGCATCGGACAAACGTTATCCCCCACCGAAACCTCTGTGGTAGGTCAGCACGAGAGTCCCTATTTCAGAGGGGAAACGGAGCGAGAAGGGAAGTGACGTGCCCAGGCACAGAGGGACACAGGAACTGCCTCTTCCAGGCGAGGTTTATACCCGCACCTGGCTCCCCTTCATTGTGAGATCCCTGGATATCAGTCATAGCATTGCTGGATCCAACGAGCAGCCCCTGAGCGGATCAGCGGAACACACAGTAACCCTTGGAAACGAGGCTGGCACCAGGGAAATGGTGGATGAGTTGACAGAGGCGGGGGCTGCCATGCTGGAGCAGGGAGGGGGAGGATTCCTGGTTGCTGGGAAATGGGGGTGGGAGACTCAGCAAAACCTCCCTCCCTAGTAGGATTCCACCCTCCCGCCTTGCCCTGTACCACCGCCCTGCCGCCCGATCCTGGGCATGCCTTCTGGCTGGGAACCAGCAGGAGGTGGCTCTGTTGGGCCGGCCAGGAATTGGCTTTGCATGGCGAGACTCCGTGCAGGGAGGTGGGGTCAGCCAGGGGTTCAGGTACTAGGGGGAGTCGGGGTGATTTTTCTCAGCTGGGGAAGAGAGGCGCCAAGTGTACGCATCTCCAGTGCCTCCCTTCAGAACCCAGAGGAGCGGCCCCCACAGCCATAGGTAAGTTACACCACTCAACACAGGAAGGGCCAAGCGTCTGCGTCTTCAGGGGCTTGTGGGCATGGATGCCCCGAGCATCTCTGTGATCTCTACCAGTCAACATGGTACCCTACAAAATAACGACACAATCCCTCCCACTCTGCAGGGTTCAACAAAGAACTAGATAAGTTCATGGAGGATGGGTCCATCAAGGGCTATTAGCCAGGCTGGGCAGGGATGGTGTCCCTAGCCTCTGTTTGCCAGAAACTGGGAATGTGCGACAGGGGATGGATCACTTGATGATTACCTGTTCTGTTCATTCCCTCTGGGGCACCTGACATTGGCCACTGTCGGTAGACAGGCTACTGGGCTAGATGGACCTTTGGTCTGACCCAGTAGGGCGTTCTTATGCACATCGGTGGTCTGACCTCATTTCACCGGAGCTGTTGCTGGAAGCAGCCCTTTGTCTCTCTAGCTCTCCCGTTTCGCTCTGGGACATTTTGTTTTACAGCCAGAGGCCAGAGCACCCCTAGGAGCCCAGCCAGTTGAATATTACAGACCTGGCTGTTTTCCACGCAACTGCTTAGCACACAGCGTGTTCTGAGAGCAGGTTCTCAACAGCTGCAATTGCCAACGCCGTTGTGCTCTGCGGTTTGATTTTTCCTCCCCATTCTCCGTTCCAGCTGCTGACACAACTGGTTACTGATGTTCAGCATCCCCGGCGGCTACCTGCAATCTGGGGAGCTCCCTAGCCCGACACTCTGCCTTTGCATCCAACGCAGTGTTAGGCCTTGATTCGGTAGCTCTGATATATGAGGTTTGGCAGGTGGAGGCTGCCTGTCCCACCCACTGCAAGGCCTGGCACTGTGGCTAGAGACAGTGACTCGGGGTTCTCTTCCTTCTGCACAAACCACACGGCTAAAGGTCTAGCCGTGGATTTTAAGGCCAGAAGGGACCGTTGTGATCATCTAGTCTGGCCTCCTGCACAGCCTAGACCCAGAACCCGCCCCCGCCCCCCCGCAATCCCCACACCAAGCCTGTATTTTGTGGTTGAACCAGAGCATGTTTATTACAAAGCAGCCATTTCTCGTGGGAATTTTCAGGGGCTGCGCATGATTCGACTTCAGAGGGAAACTTTCCTCACCTGTTTCCATATGCACCTTTCCAAGCAATCCGAGTGACCGCACTTAGAAGAGGCAGCATTTAAAGAGAACGGAGTTCTCCACCATCACTTGAGCAGAGCCACAGGGGGCCAGTCACCCCGCTAAAGCCACAGCCCTCCTTTAAAACAAAACCCTTTTCCCTTACCCCAGTCTGCAGGTCAGGGCTTTTCATTCCCCGATCTCTCTGGAATTCGGACAGTCCCCACCTCGAGGTAGGGGATGTCCCACAGTCATTTCAAATCCCAAACGTTTACATGCTCAGTTGCACCAGTTTAACAGGTCTGATATTGATCCTCTTTAATGAAAAGAGCCAAAAACCCATGTGAACACTTTTCTTTCTCTTTAAACCAGGCTTACTTCATTTATTTTAAACTGACCAGGAACAGATTTAATCTAAGCCCAAATAAACTGAAGTAAGAGTGTCCACACAGGGCTTGTACTAGTTTAACTAAATTGGTGCAAACTTGTGTGTAGACAACCCCTAAATCAAAAGTTCAGTCTCTGTAAAATGAGCAAACCAATCCAAACAATAGATAAGCTGCCCCTTCTTCTCAGAGACCCCTCCTGGCTCCCTCTGAGTCTCTCTCGCATTTGAAGGAAGGTAGATTCTTATATACCCCAGCCCTTCCTCAATAGGCCTATTACAGTCCTGGCTTCCCTGGAGCCTACAATTCCCAGAGTCCCTTGCTCTGTGGGTCTGGTAAAAGAGAGGCTAGATGGATCATACAGAACCAACTTGATCCCTCAGTATTAAGAGCAGAGGGTTCCAGCCCTGCCGGCACCTTGGAATCCCGGCTCAGGCCTTGAACAGGGGCAGCAGTCGGGAGATACTTCCCTGACCACACCCTGCCCTCCCAAGACCACTCCCTCTCCCTCTCCCTCTCCCTCCCCACATTCCTAACTCACAGATACGTCTCTTGGAGACGCTCCTGGAATGGGGCAGTGCCGGGCCCAGAGGGCTGGTACATGTCCACGCCCAGCTTCCATAAGCACGAGGTTACGGCTTCTTCCCCGCATGGCTTTTCAGGTGCTTGGCCAGTTCGTTCTTCCGATGGTAGCTCCTCTGGCACTGGGGACACTGGTATGGCTTCTCTCCGGTGTGGACCCTCTGGTGCGTGGCGAGCTCCTTCTCACTCCGGAACCTTTTCCCACATTCGGCACATTCCGGTCGCTTTTTCGTGTGGATTCTCTGGTGTTTGCGGCGCTGCGAGACCCGGTTGAAGCTTTTCCCGCAGTGGCTGCAGTTGTAGGGTCTCTCCCCGGTGTGGGTCCTCTGGTGATCCGTGAGCGTGCTCCTCGTGCTGAAGCTCTTCCCGCACTCTGCGCACGGGTAGGGGCGCTCCCCCGTGTGGATCCTCTGGTGCTTGACAAGCCCGTTCCGGCGGCGGAAGCTGCTCCCACACTCGGTGCATTTGTAAGGCCTCTCACCGGTGTGGATGCCCTGGTGGGAGGCCAGAGCCGACTTGTGCCGGAAGCGCTTGTCGCAGTCGCTGCACTGATAAGGCCTCTCTCCCGAATGGATCCGCTGATGATATTTCAGGCGGGAATTGGTGGCGAAACCTTTCCCGCACAGGGCGCAGGGGTATGGCCGCTCCCCGGTGTGGATTCTCTGGTGATACCTCAGCCCTGGCTGTGTGGTGAAGCATTTCCCACAGTCGGCACATAGGTACGGCCCTCCCTCCCCGGCATGACTTTTCTGGTGCGTCAGGAGCACCTTCCTCTGGATGAAACTCTTCCCGCACTCCAGGCATTTATGCGGCTTCTCTCCCGTGTGGGTTTTCTGGTGCTGGGTCAGGTAGACTCTCTGGCTGAACCTTTTCCCACACTCTGTGCATTTAAAGGGCCTCTCCCCCGTGTGGATGGTCTGGTGTGTGAGGAGGTTGGACTTCTGGCTGAAGCTCTTCCCGCACTCGGTGCACTGGTAGGGTCGCTCGCCCGTGTGGATTCGCTGGTGCGACACGAGGTGCTGCATGCGGCTGAACCTCTTCCCGCACTCGGTGCACTCGTAAGGTCTCTCTCCAGTGTGGATTCTCTTGTGCGTGCTCAGATTCTGCCTCCTGGTGAAGCTTTTCCCACACTCGGTACATTTCAGCAGCTTCTCTTTTGTGCGGCAGCTCTGGAGATCAGGGTCGCTGGATCTTCTGGTTTGTTTGCACAAAACCTTCTCTTTGAACGTTTTTGATGAGGTCCCTTGAGCTTCCGGGTTTCCATGACATTCTTGCAGGTCCGACTCCCTTTTAGTTTTCTTCCTGGACCAATTCCCTGATGGAAAATTACAGAGAAATTCCGCACGGATGATACGCTTCATATTAGAAAGCTGCATCACGATGAGGTGGGAATTAACTGTCTAACCACTGTGAAAGGTCAAGTTACAGACACTCTCAAGGTAAAATTCATACATATTCCACACAGAACAACTGCATTAAAGGAACGTTATTTAGGTGGCAAAGCCAAGCATCAGAATGTTGGAAAATTCAGATTGACAGATGCCCACGCAAACATAATTCAACCCCTCGTACATCCATCCTGTGTGCTGAATGAGGCCAGGGTCCTATGCAAAACCAATATGTGATCATGTAATTAAAGATCTTAATGATACCAGGGGCTGAATTTAAGTTGCATGGGGAAACATACATTTGGCATTTCCTAGCTTTGGAGTGTCTGACTCTGCAACCCAAATCACGGGATTTTAACATGGATTTTGTAATGAAATTTCCTAGTTATTTTTTAAATGGCAACAGGGAAAAAAACCAGTGATATTCTGTTCAACTGCAGCAACCCCACCCACTCTTTTATGCATTGTCAGTCAGGTTTGAACCCTGAGCTGTTAGCACTGCTGCCTAACTTCTCCCACCTGAGCTACTAGACTGGGGGTGGGCAAACTTTTTGGCCCAAGGGCCACATCTGGGTGGGGAAATTGCATGCAGGGCCATGAATGTAGGGCTGGGGCAGGGGATTGGGGTGCGGGAGGGAGTGCGGGGTGTGGAAGGGGGTGCAGTGTGCAGGAAGGGGCTCAGGGCAAGGGTTGGGGCACAGGAGGGGTGTGGAGTGTACGAGGGGGCTCAGGGCAGGGGTTTGGGGTGCAGGAGGGGGGAGGGGTGCGGCAGGGGGCTCAGGATAGGGGGTTGGGGTGCCAGAGGGGTTCAGGGTGCAGGCTCCGGCCCGGCTTACCTTGAGCGGCTCACCTTGAGCGGCTCCAGGGTGGCAGCGGCGCGCAGCTGGGCTAAGGCAGACTTCCTGCCTGCCTTGGCCCCGCGCCGTTCCTGGAAGTGGCCGGCACCATGTCCCTGTGGCCCCGGGGGGGGGGGGGGGGGGGCAGAGGGCTCCGCGCGCTGCCCTCACCTGCGAGTACCTCACCTGAAGCTCCCATTGGCCGAGGTTCACCGTTCCCGGCCAATGGGAGTTGCAGGGGCCAGATCCAAAGCCCTGACGGGCCAGATCCGGCCCACAGGCCATAGTTTGCCCACCCCTGTACTAGACGAACCACATTAGCTGGCAGTAGGAAAAGACTGTTATCCCAGCCGATTTTCGTGGTGTTTAGGTACCAAGGTCCTACAAGGGGCAGAGGTTCGTTTATAAAATGCTGCTTTTACTTCACTAATCTTGATGAAAACTCCCAGTTTATAATGGGCTGCACTTTGAATTCACTTCTCAGGTTCTGATCTGTCTCAACTCAGGCAAAACTTGCCTTAACTTCAACAGCCCAAATCCTGATCTCGTCGCTCAGGGAAAGTCCCAGGCTGAGCTGGCAGGGCTGGGTCTAAGCAGTCGTTGGGAATACTCACCCCTGGAAGCACTTGGAAGAATTTCTCTCCCCTCCGGGGCCTGCTGGTCCCCGACACACAGCTCTTCTCGTTCAAGTTTGGTTATGATCTCAGGTTTGGCATCTGCATGGCCTGTTTATGTAGAGAGAAAATTGCATTAGGTTTGGACAGATCCAGCCCCTGGCACCTGCAGGGCTCACTTGTCTGCCTGATTTCAGGGCTCTAAATGTCAATCTGGTTTTAACTTTCACTGAAGGGAAACATCAATTTCTACTCTTGTACCGCAGAGATGGCTTCAAAAATCTAACTAATCATCAGAGTTGGAAGTGCAGCACTGATTACTGAAGGGGCCCCCTACAAAGGGTTAATGTGCAGCAAGGGGAAAACCAGTCTTGGGATCTGTGACACTCACATCTGTGGATTCCGGCATATTTGGAGGTCACCAAACCAATCGGCAGCAAAGTTAGCGCTAGCCAGGCTAGCTTGGTTGGGGCTAGGGCTCCCTCTCTCTCCTGGCTACTGGCCAGCTCCCGGCAGCCGAACTGATTCCTGTATTGGCAAGCAGGGCGGCTGCATGGCTAATATCTGACTGAGTGTTACAAAGGGCACAGGTTATTTCAGGCCATCCCAGGATATTTCAAATGCTTATTGAAGGGATTCTGAACGTGTCTGAACACGAAGCAGTGACCATGCCTCCAAAATCCTGTATCCTCCAGCCCAAGTCACTTGTTACAGTACCTAGAAGAAATAGATTCTCATAGTTCTCCAGCATCACGGCCCGGTACAGCTCCTTCTGCCAGTCTGCCAGCATCTCCCACTCCTCCCGGGAAAACCAGACGGCCACCTCCTCAAACATCACCCGGCCCTGCAATCACAAGCATTTCACGCTCAGCCCCTGCTGCTGCTCCCACCTCCTGACACCTGCCGCCCCACACTCAGCCCGGCAGGAGGGTCACACCTGAGGGCAGCCCAGCTGTCATCTGATCACAGCACCTCACCTCACATGGGTGTAACGTCAAGGTCCCGGAAGGGAACAGGAGGCCCCCTTTGCTTTCTCGGGGCTCACTGGGCTGACAGACACTATCCGAGCTCTCTCATGGCTCATTCGGATGGTGCATATGCTATCCTGGGATATTAACAGGGAAGCCAGGCCTGAGTCCAGCCTCCACTCAGACATGCTTTTATTATCTAATACGTGCATTTCGGTAGTGCCCAGAGGCCCCAGGCAAACTCAGCGCCCCACTGCCCTGGGTGCTTCGCACACACAGACTAAGGAACAGCTGACAGTGTAAGTGGGCAAGACAAACCCGAGCGGGGAAAGGAGCCATAACACACAATAACAGAATCGGAGCAACGCGGGGCTGGACGCAACCTCGGGAAGTCATCAAGTCCAGCCCCCTGTACTGAGGCAGGACCAAATAAAGCTAGACCATCCCTGACAGGGGTTTGTAGCCACCTCTCTCCTGAAGTGAAGTGCCCCGAACTGGACACAGTACTTCCGCTGAGGCCTCAGCAGGACAAGACAATGGCCTCCTGTGTCTTACGTACGACACTCCTGTTAATACACCCCAGAATGCTGTTAGCCTTTGTCACAACTCCATCACATTGCTGACCCATATTCAAACTGTGCCCCACTCTAACCCCCAGCTCCTTTTCAGCAGCGCTGCCACCAAGCCAGTTACTTCCACATACAAGCAGAGCAAACCATGAAAGTGTCAGGGACCTTCCACAGTACTTTTTGTTTAGATCTGTAATTTGGGGGTAGGGTTTTCTTACATTATTATTAGGGCCCTACCAAATTCATGGCCCATTTTAGTCAATTTCAGGCTCATAGGATTTTAAAAATTGTAAATTTCATGATTTCAGCTATTTAAATCTGAAATTTCACAGTGTTGTTATTGTAGGGGTCCTGACCCAAAAAGGAGTTGTGCGGGGGGGGGGGGGCTTTGCAATACTGCGACACTTACTTCTGCACTGCTGCTGACGGCGGTGCTGCCTTCAGAGCTGGGGAGCCGGAGAGCGGCGGCTGCTGGCTGGGAGCCCAGCTCTGAAGGCAGAGCTGCCGCCAGCAGCAGCGCAGAAGTAAGGTTGGCAATACCACAACACCTCCTCTAAAATAACCTTGTCACCCCCCCTTGCAGCTCCCTTTTAGGTCAGGACCCCCAATTTTAGAAGTGCTGGTCTCCCCCATGAAATCTCTATAGTATAGGGTAAAAGTGCACAAAAGACCAGATTTCACGGTCTGTGATGCGTTTTTCATGGCTGTGAATTTGGTAGGGCCCTAATTATTATACATATTCGGCCTACAACAGGACAGGAGTGGGAGGGAAGGGAAAACAGGAACTGATTAGCTCAAAGGAAGATGCAGGAGAGGAAGTCGGGGACTGGGAGAGGCAAGAGCAGGGAGAGGCCGAGGGTGAGGATGGAGGGCAGCTGAAGTGAACAAATTGGAGGGGGGCGCAGGGGGTCTGGAGCAAGCAGCCAACCAGCAGACAAGAAAGACCATTCTGAGTTTATAAGGGCTTGTTGGTAGCTGCCCCTCACGTTCCAGTGGAGAGACGGCTGTATGGAGAGGACAGCCTGCATCTCACAGGTGGTGGTGGGGCTAATCTCGGTTGGAGACTAGCTGGAGCAACCAGGAGGGCATTAAACTAACAATAAAGGGGGAGGGGAAGGGTGTTAAGGAAGCAAAGGGGATATAAACTCACACTCAGTGTCTCACAAACAATTTGAATGAATGTGACAGAGAAGGAAGGGAAGAAATGTTTCGATTGCTTCTATACCAATGTAGGAATCTGGGTAACAAGCAGACAGAATTGGAAGTTCTCACTGATGAGAAGGAATTTGATACAACTGGCATTACAGTTTTCAAGTACATAAAAGGCTGCTACAAGAAGGAGGGAGAAAAGTTGGTCTCCATAACCTCTGACAAGAAGCAATGGGCTTAAATTGCAGCAACGGAGGTTTAGGTTGGACTTTGGGAAAAACTTCCTGTCAGGGTGGTTAAGCACTGGAATAAATTGCCTAGGGAGATTGTGGAATCTCCATCATTGGGGATTTTTAAGAGCAGGTTAGACAAACACTTGTCAGGGATGGTCTCGAATACTTAGTCCTGCCTTGAGTGCAGCGGACTGGACTAGATGACCTCTCGAGGTCCCTTCCAGTCCTACGATTCTATAATTACTAAAGCCTGGTGGGACAATTTGCAAGACTGGCATGTTAAAATGAATGGTTATAACATGTTTAGAACGAACACAGGGGCTAAAAGAGCTGTTGGGGGGACACATTTCTACACCTGTTTTAGAGTTTTTGATACCTCAGAACCTCAGGATCTTGAATGCATATGGATCAATATGCTAACTACAAAGCACAGGAAGGGGTACTGGTAGGGGTCTGGTACACACCACCTTATCAAGCCAAAGAACAGAGTGAGTTTCTCCATAGGCACCTGTCTGTAATGTGGGGAAAGAAAAATTGGGCCACTCTGGGGGACTTCAACTTGGAATGATGTGCTGGGGGCCTCATGCAGCCAATAATAAAACATCACTAGGAGTTTCTAAAAATTAGGAACCATTTTTTTGTTCTGTGTTTGTACAGTACAACGAATGGCATCTGGTCTGACAAGCACTTCTAGACACTACAGTAATGCTATTATTATTTGTCTAACCCAAAAGGTATTGCCCCCAACACAGGGTAACTATTTTGGACCTCATTCTGGCTGGCAAAGATAAATTAACCACTGGACTGGAAGCTATGGTTGCCTCAGGACCAATGATCACGACCTGATTACATTCAATATAGGCAAACAGGACAGTCCCAACCAGTGATACATATACATGGTGCTTCAAAAGGGCTAATTTCCCAAAGCTGAGGAAAATTTTCAGTGAATTTGAAATGTTCCCGCTCCTCCCCCTCCCTCCCAGCATGCCGCCAAATGGAGGGAAGCGCTGAGAGGTAGGCGGTGGCAGGGCCGGCTCCAGGGTTTTGGCCGCCCCAAGCAGCCAAACAAACAAACAAACAAAAAAGCCGCGATCGCGATCTGCGGCGGCAATTCGGCGGGAGGTCCTTCACTCCGAGCAGGAGTGAGGGACCGTCCGCCGAATTGCCGCCGAACAGCTGGACGTGCCGCCCCTCTCCGAAGTGGCCGCCCCAAGCACCTGCTTGGTAAGCTGGTGCCTGGAGCCGACCCTGGGCGGAGGAGCGGGGACGCAGCATGCTTGGGGGAGAGGAGGTGGTGGTGCGGTGGGGGAAGGGAGCTTGGGTGCAGAGCACCCACTAATTTTTCCCCGTGGGTGCTCCACGGAGTCGGCACCTATGGACACTCTACCAGAGAAGTAGATTGTATCATGGAATGGGCCACCCACATACCCCGAGAGAGCCTGCTTCCATACAGAACTAAAGCCCCCTGACTATACACCCCTAGTTGTCACCTACCACCCCCCACTGGAACCCATACGGGGTATCATCAAACAACTCATCTGTGACAGTGTACCCCATAAGGCTTTATGGGGGGGTGCTTATAAATGTATGTATGATAGAACTGGAATAGGGTTTTGGTACGTATGCCATGTAACATATCTATGTAAAGGTTATGATCTACTGGTTATGTTCATCCTAGTTGTATGCAGGCACCAGGTGTGTGTTCAAAGTTATGAATATTGGCTGTATAATTGCTTGATTTCTAAGTAGCCTTAGTTAGAACATTTGGTCACTTCTTGGGAAAGGAATGTGCAAATTAGGTGCTCAATCAGGAAGCACTTAACAGACAAAAGAGCTTGGAAGACTCCAATCCACATAAGAAGTCTACCTGAGGACCTTCAAGGTAGCATGTGGGTAATGGCTACTACCTGCAAGTCCTGAGTCATGCATGGGCATGTGACTTGCCCGTGTGATTCCGAATCTCCATTTTGTGACTGGATTCTACACAGGGTGAGGAGGGGGTCTCCACCCACAAGAGAAAGTCTATATAAACCCCTGGGAGACCCCTCCATTTTGTCTTCAGCTGGCTAAAGAAGGAGCCTCTCCACCCCCCAGGATACTTGAAGGAAACTGGAACAAAGGACAGTAACTACAGGGGGTGTGAGTGATTGCTGGACCCAGGCTAAAAGGAGATTAGCCTGTAAAAGGGAGCATTCTGGAACTGGTGAGGATCTTATCTGTATTCAGTTTGATTAGACATAGATTTGAGCATTTTATTTTATTTTGCTTGGTGACTTACTTTGTTCTGTCTGTTACTACTTGGAACCACTTAAATCCTACTTTCTGTATTTAATAAAATCACTTTTTACTTATTAATTAACTCAGAGTATGTATTAATACCTGGGGGAGAAAACAGCTGTGCATCTCTCTCTCTCAGTGTTATAGAGGGGGAAAACGGATTTATTTGGGTTTAGACCCCATTGGGAGTTGGGCATCTGAGTGCTAAAGACAAGCACACTTCTGTGAGCTGTTTTCAGGTAAACCTGCACCTTTGGTGCAGGTAATTCAGACCCTGGGTCTGTGTTGGAGCAGACGGGAGTGTCTGGCTCAGCAAGACAGGGTGCTGGAGTCCTGAGCTGGCAGGGAAAATAGGAACAGGGGTAGTCTTGGCACATCGGTTGGCAGCTCACAAGGGGGTTTCTGTGATCCAACCCGTCACACCATCCTCAATGGAGACCCCATCCTGAAAGAAATATTTCCTGAACCCCCACTTCTGGGCACCAAACAGCCCCCCACAACGCCAAACTCATCATCAGAAGCAAGCTTCCCGCAGACCTGGTAACACCAACTCAAAGCAGCACCAGACACTGCCAGAACAGATGCAAAACCTGCAGACATATCTCCACTGCTACAATGATCAACACCGCCCACAACGCACCCCTCAAGATCCATGGTCCTACACATGCCTATCACAACATGTGGGATACCTCGTCCAGTGCACGAAATGCCCTGATAGGAACCACATGGGTCACACCAGACCATCACGACGCTCTCAAATGACCTCACACAGGCAAATGTTAAAAGACAAAAACACCCTGTCACCTGTGGGTGATCACTCCATATCTGACTTCTCAGTTCTCCTCCCCAAAGGAAACCTGCACAACACCTTCAAAAGAGGAGCCTGGGAGCTTAAATTCATAACCCTGCTAGGCACTAAAAATCATGGACTGAACAGAGACCCTGGATTTATGGCTTATTACAACAATCTGTAAACCTTTTTGTCCCTTGACTGCAGAGGTGTTAACCAGCAGGGTCGGCTCTAACTTTTTTGCCGCCCCAGGCAAAAAAAAAAAAGCACCACCCTGCCATAACACCCCCCCCGAGCGCCGCGCCACCGAACCCCCCGCCCCCCCCCAGTGCCGAGCCCGGCCGCCAAACCCCCCCATCCGAGCGCCATGCCGTGCCGCCCAAACCCTGAGCGCCGGGCCGGGCCGCCCAAACCCCAAAAGCCGCGCCATGCCAACCTCCGCCCCCCCAGTGCCGCGCCGCCAAAGCCCCCGCCCTCCCCGCGACAGCCCCCGCCCCCCCAGTGCCGTGCCGCTGAAACAAAAACATACAAACAAAAAACCTCGAGCGCCACCCCACCGAACCAAAAATACAAAAAACCCCGAGCGCCCCCCGCCACCCCAAGATTGGCCGCCCCTTCCCAGGTGCCGCCCCAAGCAAGTGCTTGGTCGGCTGGTGCCTGGAGCCGGCTCTGTAACCAGCCACTCCACCTTGAATGATCCTAACTACTTACTCTCGGCTAAACAATCTCTTCCACCTTGTATTTAGCTGCGAGGCTCCAGTACCTTTCCCAGACCTGAAGAAGAGCTCTGTACAGCTCCAAATCTCGGCTCTCTCCCCACAGAAGCTGGTCCAGTCAACGATAGGACCTCACCCACCTGGTGTCTCTAATCAAGAGGACAGCTTTGGCTAACAGCCCATCCCGGTTCAGTGGTGAAGTAAAGGCAACATTTAGATATAAAAATCAATAGAAAAGTGCAGGGGCGGCTCTATGTATTTTGCCACCCCAAGCATAGCAGTCAGGCAGCCGTCGGCGGCACGCCTGCGGGAGATCCGCTGGTAACGCGGATTCAGTGGCATGCCTGCAGGAGGTCCGCTGGTCCCGCGCCTTCGGCGTACCCGCCGCCGAAACCACGGGACCGGCAGACCTCCCGCAGGCATGCCGCCGAAGGCAGCCTCACTGCTGCCCTCACGGTGACCGGCAGGCCGCCCCCCATGGCTTGCCGCCCCAGGCACGCGCTTGGTGCGCTGATGCCTGGAGCCGCCCCTGGAAAAGTGAAAAGAAGGGAAACGAGACAACAATCATCAGAGGGGTAGCCGTGTTAGTCTGGATCTGTAAAAAGCGACAAAGAGTCCTGTGGCACCTTATAGACTAACAGATGTATTGGAGCATAAGCTTTCGTGGGTGAATACCCACTTCGTCAGACGCAAGATGCAATAGACATTAGAAATGCAGAAAAAGACAGGAGCCAACCTCCTGTCCCACCCTGGGGGCAGGACCCCACACGCCCCCACCCCAGGGCCTCCCACCAACCCATCCTGGGCGTTCGCAGGACTCTCCCCCCAATAAAATGGATAAAACAATAAATTCCACCAAATCAAACTAACCATGATTAGAAAAAGCCGGGAAATGCGGGGGCTGGATCGGTCCCTGCTGGCCCAAGGCTCAGGGACTTTACTGGGGAGGGTAATTAAGCCCTGGGACAACGCTGCGCCGCGGGGCGGGCGGATTCCCCATCCCTGGCCGGGTTTCAGCCCAGCCGGGCTCTGCTCGGGGGTCACCTGCAGGCGGGTCTCTGGCCAGCCCAGAGCATCCCCAGGGCTCCGCGGGCAAACCCGCAGCTCGCCTGGACCGGGCATGCGGGGCGTCCCTCCAGCGGCTCGGCTCGGCTCTTCCCAGGCTGCCGGCTGCGCCTTCCCCCGGAGCCGGGGCTGGAAAGGGGAAGGGGGCAGCCCCCTGCGGCCAGCCCGAGGCAGGAGCGGACACGCCGCAGGCTCCAGGCCCCGCTGTGATCGCTGCTGGGCCGGGGGGCGCCCGGCCCTGAGCCCCGGCCTACCTGAGCAGGGGGCGCCCCGGCCCGCGGCCTCTTCCTCCCCATGGCGCGGCGCCCTCGGCTCCCGCCGCGCCCCTGCTGGCGCCCCGGGAGGACGGGAAGCGAGCTCCGGAGCGGGGAGCGATGGGCCGGGAGTCCTGCCACAGGGACGCCTGGCGGCCCCGCTCGGAATAGCCCCGACCTGCCGGGAGCGGCGGCACCGCAGGGCCCCAGGCAGCTCCGGGTCTCCTCGCCGGTCTCCTCCCCTTCCCAGCGCGTCCTGCGCTGCGCCCCCGGGGCCGCGCCGCCTGCCCCAGCTGGGCTTTGGGGCGTCCTCCAGCTCTGCGCCCCAGCCCCTTTCGCCGCCCTTCCTGGCTGTGCTGGGAGCGGGCCGGGCTGCTGGCTAGTTCAGGGGAAGGGGGGAGGCCTAGCAATGCCCAGCCTGGCCAGGGGAACCCCTACAAACGGGGAGCCTGTGGGCACTGGTACCCGGGCTCTGGTTAATGGCATGACAAGCTGTGACACTGTTTCAAGAGGCCCAAGAGTGGGGTCTATGCCACGTGAAAGCGGGAACACAGGACCTGCCCCCTTGGGTCAAACCAGGGATTTAGGACCATCTCTGACAGTGGGCAGCTCGGAGGAAGATGCAAGAAACCCCACTGTACATGTGGGATAATCTGCCCCATTAAGAGTTTTATCCTCATCTCCAATAGTTGGAGATTGTTTTAAACCAGTGGCTCTCAACCTTTCCACATGACTGGACCCCTTTCAGGAGTCGGATTTGTCTTGTGTAGCCCAGGGTTCACCTCGCTTAAAAACGACTTGCTTACAAAATCAGAGATAAAAATGCAAAAGTGTCACAGCGCACTGTTACTGAAACATTGCTGACTGTCTCATGTTGTCTGTATGAAATTTTAGTTTGTACTGACTTTACTGGTGCTTTTTCTGTAGCCTGTTGTAAAACTAGGCAAATCTCTGGATGAGTTGATGTACCCTGGGAAGACCTCTGCGTACCCCTGGTTGAGAACCACTGGTTTAAACCATGAAGCACAAGGTTTAGCTCCTTTCCCTTTTTGTTAGCATTAACTATCGAAACTCTGCCTATCCTGGTTAGCCATGTAAACATCAAATTCCTCTTTGAATCTTACTGCATTCTTGGATTCCATGTGGCAGGCAGTTCCACAGTCTAAGTGCATTGTGTGAAAAATATTGCCTGCGATCAGTTCTAAATCTCCTCGCCTCCCTTCCAGTTTCATTGATATAATGTACCGGCCAGGGGCTAGGGCTTTGCAATGGGTATGTGTCTCCTTCCCCTTCTCCCATACAAGCTTCCTTCTCGTGTTTGATCCCAAACACAGTCAGGTTTATTTGTAGGCTCTCCTGTGGTGCTCGGCATAGAGGGAGCAGAGCAGTTCACAAACAGGAGTGATTTTATCCTTATAACAGCCCCCCACGGGGAATGTTGGTGCTCGTGTCTCCATTCAAAAAAGAACTAGATACGTTCATGGAGGATAGGTCCATCAAGGGCTTTTAGCCGGGATGGGCAGGGATGGTGTCCCTAGCCTCTGTTTGCCAGAAGCTGGGAAGGGGCGACAGGGGATGGATCACTTGATGATTCCCTGTTCTGTTCATTCCCTCTGGGGCACAGGTGCCAACTTTCCAAAGTGCAAGGGGGTGCTCGACCCCTGGCTCTGCCCCAGGCCCCACCCCCGCCCCGTCTCTTCCCCCCCAGATCCGCCCCCTCCCCGAGAGCGCTGCATTCTCGCACCTCTCCCCTCCCTCCCACCCCCCACCTCCTGAATGCTGCGAAACAGCTGATTGCGGCGGGCAGGAAGCGTGGAGAGGGAGGGGGAGGCGCTAATCTGCGGGGCTCGCCGACAGGTGGGAGGTGCTGGGGGGGGGGATGGGAGGCGCTGGGGGGATGGGAGGGAGCTGATAGGGAGGCTGTCGGTGGGTGCTCAGCACCCACCATTTTTTTCCCATGGGTGCTTCAGCCCCAGAGCACCCATGGAGTTGGCGCCTATGCCTCTGGGGCACCTGGCACTGGCCACTGTCAGAAGACAGGATACTGGGCTGGATGGATCTTTGGTCTGACCCGGTCTGGCTACTCTTATGTGCTTATTATACAAATGGAATTGAAGCCCCAAGAGATTAAGCAATGCACGCAAGGCCCCAGAGGAAATGTATGTGATAGTCGGTAACTGAAACCAGGTCTCCTGAGTGCTGGCCCTGTGCCTTAATGACAAAACCACCCTTCCTCCCACATGTCTTTTCATCTTGGGCTTTGTGACGGAGTCACAGGCCTGATATTTGGGAACTGCTCTGTATGAAGCCAGCCAGGACTCCGGGTAACGTGACTCCCCTCAGGACTGTCCAGGGCAAAAAGCCTCCTCGGCTACGGCCTTCCCAGTCTGACCTCAGAGCATTCAGCCCCTCTGTTCACACTGCACACTTCCCTTGGTGGGTCCACATGGACAGGACCCTGGGGAAGCCAGAGGGCCCTGCACCCCAACTCTGCAGCCAGCCGTGACTCTCAGCCAGCGTGTAACACAGAAGGTTTATTAGTCAACAGGAACACCGCGTAGAACAGAGCTTGTTAGCACAGAAATCAGTGAGTTTTAGCAAAGTCCATCTTGGAGAATCCTGGGCCAGACGTCCTGGACACCCCCTCTGAGTCCCAAACAGGAGACTGCCCAGCTTCCAGCGACCCAACCTCCGACATGCCCGTTGCCCCTCCTCTTGGTCTTTGTCTCGCTTCCAGGGCAAAGTGTCACCTGGTCGCATCCCCCTCCTCGCCTATGTGCAGGCAGCTGGAGCTGCCTCACCTGCCCCCAAGGGTCTCAGCAAAAATCACACACCCTTATCCCCACCACCTAGGCATTGGTGCAATACACAGGGAAACTGAGGCACACAGTATTCGTGTAAAAGAGTAAGACTCACATAGGCTCGCGTACAACATAATGAGGAAAAATCCACTTTGTCACAGGCTTCATAGTAGGTTTAATGCCCTGTGCCCATCTGTCATTGTTTGGTCTGGCCTGGCAGGGGCAATATGCACATATGACCCATCTGTGCTTACCTGAATTTTGATTCTTCTTGAACTTCATTGTGGTGGGAACTTTAAAGTAGCACCGTTTTGCTCCTTACTCCCTGTGCACAGGCAGCGTCTGAGCTCCTACACTGTGGCAACACAAAGTTTTTCCTGGTTTTTACTCCTGTCAGCCCTGCAGTGGCAGAGAGTGGGTGAGGTGAGAGTTCTGGGAGAGTGAGCTGGATTTTAGTCCATCTCAGGCATCAGCAGCAGAACGTTAACCATGTTCTAATTGTGCAGTCTTCATGAGTGGCGGGTGACCCACCAGCTTGCAGAGACTAGCCCCTGGCCGGCCCTGCCCCTCCCACCCCCCTTCCCCCACCAGAGCCCCCACACACACACAGTCGCCAGCCCCATCCCTCCCCCCCCCCCCCGGAGCACCGGGCAGGCAGCATGCGCCCCCCAACCCCGAGCAGGGGGGTACTCCCCGAGTGCCAGGCGAGCAGCACGCAGCCCCCCGGGCAGGCAGCACGCGGTCCTCCCTAGCCCCCCCTGAGAGCCGGGCAGCACGCCCCCAGCACCCAGGGACTCCCCAGCATTGGGCGGACCCAGCTACCCCACGTCCCCTAGCCCTAGCCCCAGCACGCTTCCCTGAAGAGGAGCAGCCAGCCTGCCTGGGCTGGGGGGCCAAAGGGGAAGGGCAAGCACAGGGGCCACGCTGGGCTATTTGGGGTGCCATAGTCTCCCCCAGCCTACAATACGCGCCACCCATGGCAGTCTTTATTGCTGGTGACTTTTACTTTTCCCGGTGGCTGCTCCAACCCCGCTCCATCCCTTCCCCGAGGCCTCGCCCTCACTCTGCCTCTTCCCACCCCTGCTCGTCCCCCTCCCAAGGCCCCGCCCCCGCTCCGCCTCTTCTTGCTGTCATAAGAACGGCCATACTGGGTCAGACCAAAGGTCCATCAAGCCCAGTATCCTGTCCTCTGACAGTGGTCAATGGCAGGTGCCCCAAAGGGAATGAACAGAACAGGTCATCATAAAGTGATCCATGCCCTGTCACCCAATCCCAGCTTCTGGCAAACAGAGGCTAGGGACACCATTCCTGCCCATCCTGCCTAATAGCCATTGATGGACCTATCCTCCACGAATGTATCTAGTTCTTTTTTGAACCCTGTTATGGTCTTGGCTTTCACAACACCCTCTGGCAAGAAGTTCCAGAGGTTGACAGTGCGTTGTGTGAAAAAAATACTTTCTTGTGTTTGTTTTAAACCTGCTGCCTATTAATTTCATTTGGTGACCCCTAGTTCTTGTGTTATGAGAAGGAGTAAATAACACTTCCTTATTTACTTTCTCTATACCACTCATGATTTTATAGACCTCTATCATATCCCCCCTTAGTCGCCTCTTTTCCAAGCTGAAAAGTCCCAGTCTTATTAATCTCTCCTCATACAGAAGCCGTTCCATACCCCTAATTATTTTTGTTGCCCTTTTCTGAACCTTTTCCAAGTCCAATATATCTTTTTTGAGATGGGGCAACCACATCTGCATGCAGTATTCAAGATGTGGGTGTACCATAGATTTATATAGAGGCAATATGATATTTTCTGTCTTATTATCTATCCCTTTCTTAATGATGCCCAACATTCTGTTCGCCTTTTTGACTGCAGCAACACATTGAGTGGATGATTTCAGAGAACTATGCACTGACTCCAAGATCTCTTGCTTGGGTGGTAACAGCTAATTTAGACTCCATCCTTGTATATGTATATTGTATATAGTTGGGATTATGTTTTCCAATGTGCATTACTTTGCATTTATCAAAATTGAATTTCATCTGCCATTTTGTTGCCCAGTCACCCAGTTTTGTGAGGTCCTTTTGTAGCTCTTCGCAGTCTGCCTGGGACTTAACTATCTTGAGTAGTTTTGTACCCCACTTCTTCCTGCCCCTGCTCAGCCCCTCCCCCAAGGCCTGGCCCTTGTTCCGCCTCTTCCCACTCCCGGTCTGACCCCTCCCCTGAGGCCTCCCACATGCCGCTCACTACTCTCCGCCCTTCCCCGAGCACCTCCCGCCAGACGTCAGCCTCGCTGAACAGCTGTGGCTTGTGGGTGCGGAACACCCCCTATATTTTTCCATGGGTGCTTGAGCCCCGGAGCACCCACGGAGTCGGCACCGACGCTTCATGGGCCAGCATTGAGGCATCTTGGTATGGGGAAATATAGGCTGTTGTGCCCCTCCAGCTTTGTACCTTTTTGCTCAGGATCCAGAGACGTTGCATCTGGTATAAAGGTGTTTCTGGGGCCTGTTTCTGAAGGTTGGGAGGAAGGCATCTTATATCCACACGGGGAGGATTAGCTGGGGACGCATCGGTTGGAAGTAACGGAGGAGGAGAAGGACCTAGGAGTCCTGGTTGACCGCAGGATGACTATGAGTCGGCAATGTGACGTGGCTGTGAAAAAAGCTAATGCGATCTTGGGATGCATTAGGCGAGGTATTTCTAGTAGGGACAAGGAGGTGCTGCTTCCGTTATACAAGGCGCTGGTGAGACCTCATTTGGAGTACTGTGTGCAGTTCTGGTCTCCTATGTTTAAAAAGGATGAACTCAAACTGGAACGGGTACAGAGAAGGGCCACTAGGATGATCCGAGGAATGGAAAACCTTTCCTATGAAAGGAGACTCGAGGAGCTCGGTTTGTTTAGCCTAACCAAAAGAAGGCTGAGGGGGGATATGATTGCTCTCTTTAAATATATCAGAGGGATAAATACCAGGGAGGGAGAGGAATTATTTCAGCTCAGTACTAATGTGGACACGAGAACAAATGGATATAAACTGGCCGTGGGGAAGTTTAGGCTTGAAATTAGATGAAGGTTTCTAACCGTCAGAGGGGTGAAATTTTGGAACAGACTTCCGAGGGAAACGGTGGGGGCGAAAGACCTCTCTGGCTTCAAGATTAGGCTAGATAAGTTTATGGAGGGAATGGTTTGATGGGATAACGTGATTTTAGTCAATTAGGCAATAACGTGCCATCGCTGGTAAAATGAGGGTCCGGCTGGAGAATCTTGCCTGTATGCTCGGGGTTCTACTGATCGCCATATTTGGGGTCGGGAAGGAATTTTCCTCCAGGGTAGATTGGCAGAGGCCCTGGAGGTTTTTCGCCTTCCTCCGCAGCATAGGGCAGGGGTCGCAAGCTGGTGGATTCTCTGCGACTTGAAGTCTTTAAATCACGATCTGGAGACTTCAACAGCTGAGTTAAGGGAAAGTGGGTGGGTCAGCTTTTGTGGCCTGCATCATGCGGGAGGTCAGACTAGATGACCATAATGGTCCCTTCTGACCTTAAAGTCTATGAGTCTATGAGGATGGGCAAGGTCCTTGGGAGTGTTTACAACTCGGTCTTTTCCATCTCCAACTTGTGTAGCTCAGTGATGAGGAGACCTCAGCTAGGAGTGCGCAGGGAAGTGTTTGAGAAGGAAGTATTTGCTAGCGGAAGACAACGTCTTCCCACCCCTCTGCCCATGATGTGTGTAAACGTGATGAGTTAAAGGAATTATCCTGTAAATTAAGATCATATTACACAAGAGCTTGTCTAAAAAGACCTAGGTTCCTCCTCAATTCTCCCTTGAAGCTGCAAAGGTCAACAGGCTGTTAATGAAAATGACATCATAAAGAAAGGAAATATCCCCATTGGCTAATAAAGGATCTTGCTTCCCATTGGTTCATACCTGACGAATCAAAATGTAAGGTTGCCATCCTTCCTCCCTCCCTTCCCCCCACCACCACAGTGTTGAATCCTCAATCTGAGCCTCTTTCGCTCATCTTGCTGTTTACTGCACGGAGGGCCACTGAGCGGCAGGAATTTGCAATCATGTCTGGGCTGGGAAAAACCAGGGAGGCCCCTCAGGCAAACTCCAAGTCCCAGTCTTCTCAGGAGAAGTTGCAGTTCCCTGTGAACCATATAGAGAAGATGCTGCGTCAAGGACACTGCATCAAGCGGATCAAAGGTGGAGCACTGGTTTACCTGGCTGCCGTGATTGAGTACCTGACCACTGAGCTCTTGGCACTGGCTGGGAACGCCACCCGGGACGACCCGAGGAGATGTATCACGCCGCGGCATCTGTGGCTTGCCATCCGCCGTAACAAGGACCTCCACAAGCTGCTGCTGGGCGGTGATGCTGTCTTCCAGGGGGGAATCCTACCCAACAGCCAGGCCATGCTGCTGAAGGTCAAGAGCAGCAAATCCTCCAGGAACAAGAGTCTTCGCCTGCCGGGGGATAACACCCTCCAGGAGAAATAGGAGTGACTTTGACCCTTCCCTTTCACAGCCACCCACGTGCTCTATTAAAAGATACAAACCCAGGACTGCTTTTCATTGCCAGGGATGGATTCATAAAAGTGTATATGGAGAAGAGAAAGAGGGCGCCACGTGGGATGTATCTGAGCCCGGGAGGAGTGATGTCCTGAGTTCTAATCCCAGTTTTGCAGTCGGGCCTTGGGCAAATCCCCTAATCTGTGTCTCTCAGCTTCCCTATCTGTAAAAGGGGGGAATCAATTTTTACCTACCGTGGACTCCTCAATATCTCCACAGTGCTTTGCACATGAAGGGCCAGACCCTGTCTTGTTGACGCCAATGGGAGTTTTGCCATTGGCGTCAACAGACCAGAATTCGGACCGTAAAGTCCTAGGTGCTGTATGGATAAGTGGCTTAAAGAACCATGGCTGTCGGCAGCGTATTTTGCTCTCTGTCTTTTGTGATAGGCTGGAAGCCCGATCGTTCCTCCCATGAGAGCAGCTGAATTTGCACTAAGGTGCTGGAAGGTAAAAGGCAGGAAAACAAACGTATCCTGGGGCACGAAAGGCCTGGCGGGGGAGGAGAGATGAAACAATGTTAGATTTGTTGGTTTGAACCCCATCTTAAAATGTCGTATTAATCATGTCGGGCCAGAGCCTCGGGTGCTGTTGATCAGCAGAGCTCCAAGTCTTCAATGGAGGAGCTCTGCTGATTGACACCAGCTGAGACTCCGCCCCTTAGTACTTTTCCTGCTGCTCCACCCTCGATCCAATAGGCCTCTGCGGCTTTCAGAACTTCCCTCAGAGCTTCACTTCCTCCACGATGGCTCTGTCCCAAATCTTCCCTGGTGGAGCCAATGGCAGCAGCCCAGGGATGTTCTTTGGACCCCTAACCCTAGTCTTCCTGCAGGGGCGCCATTTTGGGGGGGCTCCTCCCCCCCCCCCCAAGTTTTGAACCAGAAGTCCGCTCATAGCGCATGCCCCAGCCCCCAGACAGAGCTTGAGGCCTTGGCTACACTTGCGAGTTGCAGCGCTGTAAAGCCGCCCGCAGCGCTGTAACTCACTCCCCGTCCACACTGGCAAGGCATTTGCAGCGCTGTATCTCCGTGGTTGCAGCGCTGCAGGTACTCCACGTCCCCGAGAGGAATAGCGAGTATTGCGCTGCCGCTGCAGCGCTGCGGCGCCAGTGTGGCCGCCCAATGCGCTGTGAATGGCCTCCAGGAGTATTCGGTAGTATCCCACAATGCCTGTTCTAGCCACTCTGGTCATCAGTTCAAACTCTACTGCCCTGGCCTCAGGTAACCAACCATGTGACCCGCCCTTTACATTCCCTGGGAATTTTAAAAATCCCCTTCCTGTTTGCTCAGCCCGGCGTGGCATGGAGTGCTATCAGCGAATCTTTCCAGGTGACCATGCCTCCACGCGCCAAGCGAGCCCCAGCATGGAGCAATGGCGAGTTGCTGGACCTCATCAGTGTTTGGGGGGAGGAAGCTGTCCAGTCCCAGCTGCGCTCCAGCCGTAGGAATTACGATACCTTCGGGAAGGTATCAAAGGACATGATGGAAAGGGGCCATGACCGGGACGCCCTGCAGTGCAGGATTAAAGTGAAGGAGCTGTGGAGTGCCTACCGCAAAGCCCGTGACGCAAACGGCAACTCGGGTGCTCCCCCCGCGACTTGCCGATTCTACAAAGAGCTGGATGCGATACTTGGGGTTAACCCCACCTCCACTCCGAGCACCACCATGGACACTTCAGAGCCGGGGGGAGGAGGAGGAGAAGGAGGAGGAGGAGGAAAACGGGAGTGAGGGTGGTGGGCCGGATGGAGACACCCCGGAATCCCTGGAGCCAAGCAGCCAGGAGCTCTTCTTGAGCCAGGAGGAAGGTAGCCAGTCGCAGCGGCCGGTACTTGGTGGAGGACAAACAGAAGAGCAGGATCCCGGTAAGCAGTTTTTTTTTTCGGGAAGGAATTTTTTCGGTGCGGGCTCTTTGGGAGAGGAGGGTTAGGCATGCATGCCTAGATGCGGAATAGTGCATTGATGTGGTTCATCACATCGCGGTAATCGGCCTCGGTAATCTCGAATGTCTCATCCAGAATGTGTGCAATGCGCTTGCGCAGGTTTATCGGGAGAGCCACCGTGGTCCTTGTCCCAGCCAGGCTAACGTGTCCGCGCCACTGTGCCGTGAGGGGCGGGGAGACCATTGCTGCACACAGGCAAGCTGCATATGGGCCAGGGCGGAAGCCGCATTGCAGTAGAAGTCCCTCCCTTGCTTCCCAGGTCACCCTCAGCAGCGAGATATCGTCCAGGACGAACTCCTGTGGAAAATGTTGGGACAGTGTTCAGTGTAGGTGCCCCCTGCAGCTGTTGGCTCTCCCCAAGGCACAGAAACCCAGAGGACAGTACAGCCCTGAAATAATCAGTCCCCCTTACTCACCATTTTGAGGCTGCCGTGGGATATGTGTGCTCTGTTTCAGATGGGAAAATTATGCTATTGTGTAGACCCTGTGTGTTTTCTACTCCTGAAGTGCGGGGGGAATAATTACTCTGTCTGGTATAAACAATGCTGCCTCTGTTAAATGTTGCATTTTGCCTATACAGCTGCATCAACCTTGAGACCTCAGCCGTCCCTCTTATCGCCTGCTCAGAGACTGCAAAGACTCAGGAAGAGACCGCGAAAAAGCAAAGAAGACATGCTGCAAGAAGTGATGCGGCAATCTATTAAAGAGAATGAGAAAGCACAGGACTGGAGGGAGAGAGAAAGCAGGATCCGCCAGAAAAACGCAGTGCACTGGCGGCAAAGCACCGCGCACCGGCGGCAAAGCACTGATAGGCTCATAAGCATCCTGGAACGCCAAGCAGACGCTATCCAGGAGCTCGTAGGCATGCAGAAGGAGCAGTACCGCAAACGCAAATGCCACCCCCCCCCCCACAGCCCTTGTCCCAAAACTCTTTCCGTTGTGCCCCACTGTCACCTCCAACCCACTTTCCCCAACTTCCAGGTTCTTCACACCACCCGCTGCCTCCAACACCAGTATCTTCACCACACAGCCCTGAAAACCACGACCCTTACCCTCTGCACTCAACCCCCATCACCATGCAGTATAGCTATCCAGAAGTGCAGCACTCACTGCACAGCACACCAGACAGGACATACGCGAATCTGTGATTGTACCGTTCCCCACTCCACCCCCTTGTTTCTTTTCAATAAATATTTTTTTTTCTTTTCAATAAATGGATTCTTTGGCTTTGAAAACATTCTTTATTATTGCATAAAGTAAAAGACTCCTTAGCCCAGGAACTAAACAGGCACTGCAAGTCTGCTTGTCTGCTTAGCAAACACTGATTCCTAAAGATTGGAACTACTGCACTTCACTCCCGTGCAGGGCACCAAATATCACTGCTGGTTTGCAGCCTGAAATTGCTCCCTCAAGGCATCCCTAATCCTTGCAGCCCCGCGCTGGGCCCCTGTAATAGCCCTGCTCTCTGGCTGTGCAAATTCAGCCTCCAGGTGTTGAACCTCAGAGGTCCATGCCTGAGTGAAGCTTTCACCCTTCCCTTCACAAATATTATGGAGGGCACAGCACGCGGATATAACCGCAGGGATGCTGTTTTCGGCCAAGTCCAGCTTCCCATACAGAGATCGCCAGCGGGCCTTTAAACGGCCAAAGGCACACTCCACAGTCATTCAGCACCGGCTCAGCCTGTAGTTGAACCATTCCTTGCTGCTGTCAAGGCTCCCTGTGTAGGGTTTCCTGAGCCACGGCATTAACGGGTAAGCGGGGTCTCCAAGGATCACAATGGGCATTTCAACTTCCCCTACCGTGATCTTCCGCTCTGGGAAAAAAGTCCCGGCCTGCATCTTCCTGAAAAGCAAAGTGTTCCGAAAGATGCGTGCGTCATGCACCTTTCCGGGCCAGCCTGTGTTAATATCAATGAAACGCCCACAGTGATCCACAAGCGCCTGGAGAACCATAGAGAAATACCCCTTCCGATTAACGTACTCGGATCCTAGGTGGGGTGGTGCCAGAATAGGAATGTGCGTCCCATCTATCGCCCCTCCACAGTTAGGGAACCCCATTTGTGCAAAGCCATCCACTATGTCCTGCACGTTACCCAGAGTCATGGTTCTTCTGAGTAGGATGCGATTAATGGCCCTGCAAACTTGCATCAACACGATTCCAACGGTCGACTTTCCCACTCCAAACTGGTTTGCGACCGACCGGTAGCTGTCTGGAGTTGCCAGTTTCCAGATTGCAATAGCCACCCGCTTCTCCACTGGCAGGGCAGCTCTCAATCTCGTGTCCTTGCGCCGCAGGGTGGGGGCGAGCTCCTCACACAGTCCCATGAAAGTGGCTTTTCTCATCCGAAAGTTCTGCAGCCACTGCTCGTCATCCCAGACTTCCATGACGATGTGATCCCACCACTCGGTGCTTGTTTCCCGAGCCCAAAAGCGGCGTTCCACGGTGCTAAGCATGTCCGCGAATGCCACAAGCAATTTCGTGTCGTACGCGTTACGCAGCTCGATAGCATCATCGGACTCCTCACTCTCACTGTCACTTTGGATCTTAAGGAATAGTTCGACAGCCAAACGTGACGTGCTGGCGAGACTCGTCAGCATACGCCTCAGCAGTTCGGGCTCCATTTCCCGCAGACAGATCGCGCTGCACAGAAACCGTTGAAAGATGGCGCCAAAGGTGGATGGAAACAAAGGGATTTCTGGGATGCGAAGCGATGCATCATGGGATGTTGGGACAGGACCCAGAATGCCCCGCACTCACGCCCCCTTCCCACAACCCACGGCACCAGAATGGGAAGAGGTGCTCTGTGGGATAGCTGCCCATAATGCACCGCTCCCAATGGCGCTGCAATTGCCGCAAATGTGGCCACGACAGTGCGCTGGGCAGCTGTCAGTGTGGACAGACTGCAGCGCTTTCCCTACTCAGCTGCACGAAGTCAGGTTTAACTCACAGCGCTGTACAGCTGCAAGTGTAGCCAAGGCTTGAGTGTGGACTGTGATGAGTTCTCTGCTGCTAACAACTTCTGCCCTTGGGGCAGGGAGTTTGTTTATAAACAGAGGTGGGTGATTAAGATAACAAAAGGCTTGTCATTAAATTAAATTAAATTAAATTAAATTAAATTAAATTAAATTAAATTAAATTAAGGATCTTTAGATGATCCTGAAAGCATTGCCAGGCACTCCAGTTAAAAGATAGGAAACAAAGAGTAGGAATAAATGGTCAGTATTTCGTAGTGGATTGAGGTAAATAGTGGTGTCCCCCAGGGGTCTGTACTGGGACCAGGGCTGTTCAACATGTTCACAACTGATCTGGAAAAAGGGGATAACAGCGAGGTGGCAAAATTTGCAGATGATACAAAATTATTCAAGATAGTTCAGTCCAAAGCTGACTGAGAAGAGTTACAAGGGACCTCACAAAACTGGGTGACTGGGCAACAAAATGGCAGATGAAATTCCATGTTGATAAGCACAAAGTAATGCACATTGGAAAATATAATCCCAACTATACATAGAAAATGATGGGGTCTAAATTAGCTGTTACCTGTCAAGAAAGAGCTCTTGGAGTCACTGGATAGTTCTCTGAGAACATCGGCTGAATGTGCAGCGGCAGTCAAAAAAGCGAATAGAATGTTAGGAATCATTAGGAAAGGGATAATAAGGGATAGATAATAAAACAGAAAATATCATGTTGCCCTATATAAATCCATGGTATGCCCACATCTTGAATACTGTGTGCAGATGTGATCGCCCCATCTCAAAAAAGTTATGCAAACCTGACTTACGGAAATCTGGATTTACGGAAAAGTTCCGTAAGCTTTTTTTTTTTGCGTAATTGTCGGAGATACGTTCCTGACTTACGCAAAATGCGACTTACGCAAGGCGAACAGAACGCCTTGCGTAAGTCGGGGAGCTTATGTATATTGGAATTGGAAAAGGTTCAGAAAAGGGCAACAAAAATGATTAGGAGTATGGAATGGCTTCCGTATGAGGAGCGATTAATAAGACTGGGACTTTTCAGCTTGGAAAAGAGATGAGTAAGGGGGGATATGACAGAGTCTATAAAATCATGACTGGTGTGGAGAAAGTAAATCAGGAAGTGTTATTTACTCCTTCTCATAACACAAGAACTAGGGACCACCAAATGAAGTTAATAGGCAGCACTGGCCACTGTTGGAAGACAGGACACTGGGCTAGATGGACCACTGGTCTTACCCACTATGGGCATTCTACTGTTCTTATATATAACCCAGATGTAGCTGCCCCTGCTGTAACCCACTAGACCCCACTCCCCTCCGAGAGCTGGGCTAGGGCATGTGCTGTGAGCAAACCCCTGGTTCAAAATTTGATGTGGGGGACAGGAGCCCCCCCTGCCTTTCCCTAAATGGTGCCCCTGCACTAGACCCCACTCCCCTCCCAGAGCTGGGCTAGAACCCAGGAGTCCTGGCAGGGTCTCTCTCTCTGCAGAGTTAGTAACAAAGTAAGAATATACATTAAAATTTTAAATCTAATCGGTGTCCCTTCAGTGACTGGCCACAAGATGTCAGAACATGTTATATTAGAGCTGAGTGGGTCTAACAGTTATTTAAATGTTCTTTCTTTTATCTAGGAATTAGATACAGGGCTCCTGTCAGTTAATTGTTAAATTATCTGCCAGAAAACTAGACTTTTCAGGTGCGTACATACTACATACAAACTAGAGTTTTCAGGTGCCTCCTGCTACATAGCCCCTGGAATCACAGTTAAAGTTGCACCCCCTTCACCGAAATCTGAAATGGTGCCCCTGATTTTCTCCCTCCTCTCCCCTGAATTCACCAGAGGAAGCTTGGATTTCCCAGCTGGGAGCTGGCAAAGCAGCCAGCGTAATGGACACGCCAGGCTGAGCCAGGTCCTTCTCTCTCCTGGCCTGAGGGCCGTAGCAGAGACGGTGCCAGGATCTCAGGGGTGAGTGGAGAGGAGGAGCAGCGGGGCAGGAGGGAGCTGGGGCTGGATGGTGGCGGGTTGGGCTGGAGGCAGAGATGGGATGTCGGGTTGTCTCTATGGGGGACGAGCGACGGGCAGAGGAGACCCTGCAGCTCGGTGCACAGAGCCCCGTCACTGCAGGGCCCACCCAGCGCCCCGGGTCGGGCACCTTGGGCAATAACAATAGCAGGATGCCAGCCTCCTCCATCAGCCCGAGCCCCGTTAACTGCCATCTGGTGTACGTGAACCTGCCCGCTTGGTGCTTGCTGGCCAGGCTGCTATGTCTACCTCTCCTCCATTGGCTTGGGAGCGCTGCTCCTATCGGCACCTGGGCCAGGGCGGGGGTGAAAAGAAGAGGCACAAATAAAAGGCGCCCGCAGCACTTCAGCCTGAGAAGGGCCTTGGCTGCCAGCAGCACCTCCAGCTGGGAGCACGGGGTGAGCTGGCCCTGCTGGGGACAGGCGTCTGAGCGCTCGACTGTGTGCCATCAAAGGAGACGGAGGGGATGGAATAACCTGCGCCAGGCGCGGGACAGGGGACCAAGGGGCGCTCCGCTCCCCCATCCCTCGGTGCATTGCCAGCCAGCCAAGCACCGCTGCCGTCCGTGTTCCCCACTCCTCGGCCCGTGGGACCCCACTTTTCTGTATGTAAAGGGAGAGGCCTGGTGCCACAGGCTGGCTGGCCCTTTAGGGAGAGTCTGGTCCAGTCTCACCTGTGACAGATCACCTCCCCCAGCTGATCCCGATTGGCTGGAGAGCAGGCGGCCCTGGTCAGTTACTAAACCCAGCTGGGAAGGGGTCCTGCAATGCCGACAAAGGGCGAGATTGCTCAGTTAGTGCAAGGAGCTGTGGAAGGCTCTGGGGACCGGCTCTGGAAGAGGGGAGGCTCCCGGAGGAAGCCCTGAGAGAGGAGCAGGAAGAATTGGGTGCTGAGCCCACAAGAGGCCAAGGCCCTTCTGTTGATGCTGCCCCTGGGACTGTTGTCTAAGTGTGTGTCCGGCACAGAGAGAGACCAGTGTCTGGGAGAGTCTCCCCAGAGGAAAGGCAGGCCTGAGGCAGGGAGCGCTGGTGAGGGGTAACTAGCTAAACCCAAGTAGAAGGATGGGGCCCAGCCCAAGACTGGGATGGAGGCTCTTCTGTTGATTTTGTTATATTTGTTTGGGAATGTTGGTTTCCTGGGAGGGGTGGAACTTCGGGTGAGGGGTAAGTCGTCACAGCATCAGACCACGTGGGAGGCAGCGGCCAACCATGGACTGAGGGAAACTGAGGCAGGGTGAGTATTGTCCCAGTGGGCAACCAGGGGGCACTGCAGAGGCTGACTCTGCCACAGCTGGCCCGTGCATGTGTCTGGTTCCCAGGATTTTTGCAGGGTGTTTTAAGGAGACACAAACTCCTTACCACACCTGGGGGGAGGGATAGCTCAGTTGTTTGAGCATTGGCCTCCTAAACCCAGGGTTGTGAGGTCAATCCTTCAGGGGGCCACTTAGGGATCTGGGGCAAAATCACTACTTGGTCCTGCTAGTGAAGGCAGGGGGCTGGATTCGATGACCTTTCAAGGTCCCTTCCGGTTCTAGGTGATGGGATATCTCCATTAACCAAACTCTCATTCATGCAGTGTGGGAAGATGTGGTTTAATAGCCCCAGCTGATGTGACCATTCAGACCCCATGATTCATAACAGGGGGGTTGTTACTATGTGGAGATCATCCACCCACCACTGAAATGGAGCCACTAGCAAGGCAGTGCAGTGGTTTAGGACAGGAAGTGAAGGAGAACAGCAGATTCAGTTGGAACCAGGAGGAAAAGGCAAGGAGGGAGGTGCAGAGGGTAATTAAGCTGGAATTTGGCAAGGACACTGTGGTTAACGATCTGACTCTCATAAATAGTGTCATCCAGAGGAGGGGGGTAGATTCACACATGCTGGCTCAGAGAGGGGTAAATTCCACCCTGGAGACAGCACACCACACTGAAGGGAGGATGGGCAGCGTCACAGCTGCCTAGGGTGACCAGACAGCAAGTGTGAAAAAGCGGGATGGGGGTGGGGGGGTAATAGGAGCCTATATAAGAAAAAGACCCAAAAATCAGGACTGTCCCTATAAAATCAGGACATGTGGTCACCCTACAGCTGCCATCATCTCTGAGTTCTGTTCAGGGCTTCCAAGGCTGGATTGTGACTCGGGTTTGAGCCCAAGCCCCCCTTCTGTCCACACAGAAATCAGCAAGTACTCAGGGCCCAGGTCCTAGGACCCAGCTAGGAGGGTGGGTCAGAGCCCGAGTCCAAACCCTGTCACTTTGCAGTGTGGACACACAGCTCAAGCCACAGACTTGAGTCAGAAGGTCTGTGCAGTGCAGTCTGGATGCGTTAGCATAGCTTTGAGACCTGTGTCCAGGAATTGTAAATCCAGGTCTACAGTGCAGTGTAGATGCTCAAGTGCGGGCTTGGAGCCAGCAAATCCACAAGAGAAGACCTGTCCAGTAGCACACCATGGATGGCACAGACAGTTGTCCCATGGCGGGGGTGGGGCATGAGACATCTGGGTCATTGGTTCATAGAATCAGACATAACCAGCCCCACTCCTTGCAGTGGAGACTGCAGCTTAGGGCTGTCTTGTGGACACTGCCTGTATCTAACAGGAGGTGCGGAGGTGAGAAGACACAGGCTAGGGCGACACAAGGAGATGCCAGACTTTGGAGACTCTGAGTGAGCTATTACATCTACTATGTTCTTGGTGTAATAACTGAATAAAAGCAACAGAGGGTCCTGTGGCACCTTTAAGACTAACAGAAGTATTGGGAGCATAAGCTTTCGTGGGTAAGAACCTCACTTCTTTCCATTACTTGCATCTGAAGAAGTGAGGTTCTTACCCACGAAAGCTTATGCTCCCAATACTTCTGTTAGTCTTAAAGGTGCCACAGGACCCTCTGTTGCTTTTTACAGATTCAGACTAACACGGCTACCCCTCTGATACTTGAATAAAAGCAATTCACTTGGGACTCGCTGCTTCCTCATGAACAGCAGAGGAACCACCCACATCCTGGATCCTGATGCACCAAATACTGAACTGAATTCAGGTCTGTCTAGACCAGTGGTTCTCCATCTGGTTGGGCTCAGGACCCATTTGTAACCTTGACGGCCCGTCGTGACCCAGTAAATAGCTTTAATGCAAAAACCATCTGGTTTACTACATATTTCGTATCCACAATCTATAATATACACATTAATGTAATAAGTACTAACTAGGCACTCTGTGCGTACCATGGTGGTGGGTCCTGCCGTTCCTGTCCCATGGGGCTGGCAGGGCTCGGTCGGGTCCCCTCTCCCAGTGTTGTGACCTTCAGGATTGCAGTGTTCAGCGGCGTATTATCGCCTAGGCCAACAAGGTCTAGGCCTAGGGCGGCAAATTTGCAGGGGCGGCAAATTTGCTCGCGCCCTCCTCCCCAACTCCGCCCCTTCCCCAAATCCCCGACCTGCCTCCTCCCCCAGGCATGCCGCGCTTCCCTCCTTCCACCTCCCTCCCAGGCTTGCCACGCAAAAGCGCTGGGAGGGGGGGAGAGGCGAGTAGCGGCGCGCTCAGAGGAGGCGGAGCAGAGGTGAGCTGGGGCCCGCGGGCACGGGGAGTAACCGGGGGGCCGGGAACCGCTCCCTGCCCCAGCTCACCTCCACTCCACCTCCGCCATCCCCCGAGCGTGCCACAGCTCCCCTTCTCCCCCCTCCCTCCCAGGCTTGCTGCAGGGGAGCGGAGATGGGCTGGCGCGGGGGGGGAGGGAGGCACGGCAATTTTTTGAGGGCCTACGGGCGGCAAATTTGTTAATCTGCCCCTGGCAGTGCTGCTCAGGTTTGGCCCTTGCCAATGGGTGGCCAGCCAGGCCAAATTTGCGTGACTGGTGTTGTGACCCGGCGCATGGGTCGCACCGCCACGCACTCAAATTTGGCCTGGCTGCACCCCTGTTATCATGACAGAGGGCTAGCTGGGCCAAACCTGGGTGGCACCGCAACCCGGTGCACCAGCTCAGAGAGCCCAGAGCAGGGAGCTGAGCCCAGCCAGCCCTACAGGAGCGGAGCTGACGGAGCTGCCACTGTGGGGTGGGTGCAGGGCAGGTTCTACATCCCCCCCCCCCATGGTTCCCCCCAAAGAAGCAGGAGCTGACCCCCCCCTCCCCCCATAACCAGGCCTCCTACATTACCCTTTGACACATTCTGATGGCACAATTTTAGGTCATGACCCACAGGTTGACCCCCTGAGCTAAATTACACCAAGGATGAATTTTCCCCATTGTTATTTACTCTCTGGAAGGCAGAAGCAGTGAGGTGTGAGAGGAGACAAGACTGAACTGCAGCCAATATATATCTGCATATGCTCATTTAATTAGAATCTGAATACTACAAAGTACTGCATATAGTTGTTTGGTGTATTTAAGAATATAACATCAGACTGGCCATACTGGATTAAACCAATGGTCCATCTAGCCCAGTATCCTGTCCTCTGACCGTGGCCAATGCCAGGTGCCCCAGAGGGAATGAACAGACCAGGTAATCATCAAGTGATCCATCCCCTGTCGCCCATTCCCAGCTTCTGGCAGACAGAGGCTAGGGACACCATCCCTGCCCAGCCTGGCTACTAGCCATTGATGGACCTATCCTCCATTTGATTTGGAATCACTTCGGCAGCAGTGTAGAAATAACAATACAGTGCGCTACTACGACCCCTCCCCTCTGGGATGTCAATAAACACAGCGGGGATCTCGACACCACATCTGAGCCAGCACATCTCACGGGTTTTAATAAAAACCCCTAATTAGGAAAATAAAGAGTTCAGCCCTATGACGATATGGGGCCAAATCTTCCGCAGTGTAAAGTCAGTGGAGCGACAGGATTTACACCAGCTGAGGAGCTGGCCCCTGATATCTCAAGAAGCAGCCATGTTCTTCTGCAAGCCCTCAGTACATGAAACGCCTCCCATTGACGAAGTAACGGGCTGGCAAGATTGAGCTTTTAGTGAATGAAGCCCCCTGTGCAATGAATACAATCCCCCATTTACACCTGAGGAAACTGTAGCACAGAGAGGTGAAGCGTCTTTCTCAAGGGCAGAGACAGGACCAGGCCCCAGAAGGCGGCGTGAGTGTCAGTCCCTAACCACTAGACTTTATGCCCTCCTGGGTGGCTAATGTGACACACTCCCCAGTTTAAAGCTCCCAGGAGTGAGTTAGGGCAGGTCTACACTACAAAGTTACATCGGCGCAGCTCCACCGCTGTCGCACATCTGGTGAAGACGC
The DNA here is from genome assembly GCF_028017835.1 of Emys orbicularis. Lineage (NCBI taxonomy): Eukaryota > Metazoa > Chordata > Testudines > Emydidae > Emys > Emys orbicularis. The sequence continues at coordinate 297,351,938 of NC_088684.1, forward strand.
TCTAAGCCGACGGGAGAGGCGGTAGCTATGCGGCCGGAGAAGCTCTCCCACCAAGACAGTGCTGTCTACATGGGTGGGTGTGAAGGTCGGCATAGATACATTGCTCTGGGGTGTGGATTTTTCACGCCTCTGAGTGACATAGTTAGACTGAAGTGTAGACCAAGCCGTGTAGACCAAGTGTAGACCAAACCACAGTCAATCACAGAAGGGGAGACCAAATGACCGTATCTGCATGTTACCCTTTAAATGTAACAAGTTAACCCTTTTCTAACTGAACTGTTGAGATGTAATGAACCCTTCCCTCATAAGTCTGCAGCAGGGTTTCAATCCCAAACCTTCAGCTCTACTGAATCAACCTCTACCACTGGAGTTAAAGGTGGGGAGGGATAGCTCAGTGGTTTGAGCATTGACCTGCTAAACCCAGGATTGTGAGTTCAATCCTTCAGGAGGCCACTTAGGGATCTGGGGCAAAATCACTACTTAGTCCTGCTAATGAAGGCAGGGGGCTGGACTTGATGACCTTTCAATGTCCCTTCCTGGAATAGGATATCTCCATTTCATTTTTAAAAAAAAGAGTAACTTCAATAGCAGTAGTAGGCCAGCCAGTTGAGGGGGACATGACACATGCTTCACCAGTGGATTGCAGAGGCATCTCTACATGGCTGAAATTTTTATTTTCCAGCTTGGATCTATTGATGTGGGAAACATTTTGGATTTTTTTCCCTTTACAGATGTGGTTCAAGGATGAGCTAATCTAGAAGCACAGTGATGGAGCAGTCTGCCTAGACAGTTAATAAAAGTATAACCCCAGTAAGAGTTGGAAGTTCAAACCAGAGACATTACCCGTTAGGCTACACAGTCCTTTGGTTCAACTGACCCACATTTACCGGCCCGAAAACCACTAAGGGGAAGTGCCCTGAATGCAACAGGAACACATTGAGACAATTCCACTTTAAAAAATCCAAACCAAAGAGCAGGGCTACAAAGTAATTTCCTTGGGCCACGCTGAGACCTATGTCCCTGCACACGCCCCTGCAAAGAAGCCAGCACTCACTGTGTGCTTTTGCTTCGGCAACACAAAGAGCTTCTTTAAACATCTGCAATAAAGAGGAAGGGCCAGGTCTTGGCACAGCAGCTCTGAGCCAGGGGAGACCTAGGAATCTTCCACATGCCGCTCAAGCCCTAGGGGGTGGATTTCACCCAGCACAAGTAACACAGCAGAGCACTGAGGGATGCAAGAGTCCAAAGGGAAGAAATGTTCCTCTCGGGGCCTTCTTCCCCGAGGCTATGCCTCCTTGGCTAGCCTGTCTGTAACGCCGAGGTATTAGTCTGCAATACAAAGCCAGGGCCTGAGCTTGCAACCCAGCCTCATGGGAGCGCTCCCTGCTCAAGATGGCCGTAAGCAGTGGTCTACGCTCATCCTTCAGAGTCCTGGGTTCTAGTCCAGGAGCAGGCAAGCTTTTTGGCCTGAGAGCCGCATCAGGTTTCCGAAATTGTACGGAGGGCCGGTTAGGGGAGGCTGTGCCTTCCCAAACAGCCAGGCATGGCCTGGTCCCCGCCCCCCTGACGGCCCCCCCAGGACCCCTGCCCCATCCACGCCTCTGACCACCCCGACCCCTATCCACACCCCCGCCCCCTGACCATCGCCCCCGAACTCCCCTGCACACTATCCACCCCGCCCTCTTACTGCCCTGCCTGGAGCACCAGCGGCTGGCAGTGCTACAGCCGCGCCGCCCGGCTGGAGCCAGCCACCCCACCGCGCAGCACAGAGACCGGGTCAGGCTAGACTGCCAGCTCTCTGGAGCAGCAAATCTCTCTGTGTGTTTGTGCAGCACTCAGTATGAGGGGCCTCCAGAGGCTACAATAACAATGATAATATGAATGAAAAAAGTCACCCCATTGACGTCAAGGGGCCGGATTCTGATCTGGCTCATGCGAGTGTCAGTCAGCAGGAGTATTTCCACCAGGGTCAGGAGGGGCATTGGTTTCAGTGGGACAGCTGGCTTGAGCAAGGGTCATGGTAGCTGGATCAGGCTGCTTCTTTTAAAACCTAACCCTAAAAAAGACTGCGTGAGTCTTACAATGATCCCCAGGGATCCTAGGAATCCACTTGCTGTGGGAAAACGCGGGATTTGCGTTGTTACAGAGAATCTTGTTTTTCACCTTTTGTGAAAAAATAGAAACATCCATTAACTATTAACTAGATTTTACTGAAAGTACCAGTGTCACTTATTCAGTGCGTGCAGCCTCTCCCTCTTGTGGTTGATTTTTAAATGTGCTTTAAATGTACATAGCTAAACACACTCCAATAAACTGCTTCTGGCGTATAGAGCTTCGTGTTTTACTGCATCTCAAATTTCACTTCAGCCTCCAGCCGTGAGTAATTAAAGTTATGAAAAGATGCCACACACTTGAAAAATCACCCCTAAAGCCCATGTCACTGAGTTTGGCAAGGACAAATTTCACATTGATGGTAATGTGCTGTTCTGTAATGTATGCAGCAAGGCTATAGATGACGTTTGAAGGCAGACAGCTGTAGAACACATGGAAAGCACTAAATACAACCTGAATTTTAATCGTGGGAAAACATGGATTTTTTTTTATTGGAGAATTTTGGGGTTCTTTGATCACTGAAAACTAGGATCCCTGATGATCACCAATGAAAGGCAAGCCTCTACCAACTTTGGGCTATCAGAGACATACTGAGCGTAGGAAATAACTGTGACATCATCACTAGGGTGATGATAAATGTTGGCTGTATAATGGTGTAGCAGGGCGGTCACCCCGCTCCGGTTTGGAAGGGGTTAAAAACAGCCTTGGGAGAGGGCTTCCCCGGGGAGCCAATCACGAGTGGGCTGGAGGCAGCCAATCAGGGCCTGGCTGGGCCAGTATAAAAAGGGCTCCTGGGGAAAAGGAGGTGAGTCTTGCTTCAGCAGTGGAGCAAGAAGGACCTAGCTGCCTGGTAGAGACTGGGGTACCTTGGACAGAGCAGTGCTGGGAAAGGGCAGGCTGAGCTGGGGAGCTCTGGCCTGGCGACCTCACAGGCTGAGGCCTTGCAGCAAAGGCCTGAGGAGGTCCTAGGGCTGCAGGGAGGCAGTCAGGGCAAGGGATGAGTGGCCATTTCAGACTGCAGTTTGCCCTTTGAGAGAAGGGGCTAGATGACAACTGACAGTAGTCACTGAGGTGAGGTGGGCTCAGGGGAGTGGGGTTCCCTGGGTGAGGGGCAGCACCCCAAGGAAAGGGCCACCGTGGTCCAGGAGGGACGAGGGGCCTACACAGGGTGGAGATAAAGGGACTGCAGAGAGGCAGGTAAGGGCAGGGAAACTGGCCAGAGGAGGGCGCTCCTGAGCTGGATGAGCTAATTCCCAAAAAGAACAGGAGTACTTGTGGCACCTTAGAGACTAACAAATGTATTTGAGCATAAGCTTTCGTGGGCTACATCCAAGTGGGCTGTAGCCCACGAAAGCTTATGCTCAAATACATTTGTTAGTCTCTAAGGTGCCACAAGTACTCCTGTTCTTTTTGCGGATACAGACTAACATGGCTACTACTCTGAAACCTAATTTCCAAACTGACCAGCAGGAGGCGCCACACTGGTGAGTGCCCCAACCTGTTACAAATGGCAACCACTGTATGGAACACAGCACCTGCCAATTTCAAAGCATTTTATGGCCAATAACTAAACAATGCATTCAGATTCATAGATTCTAGGACTGGAAGGGACCTCGAGAGGTCATCGAGTCCAGTCCCCTGCCCGCATGGCAGGACCAAATACTGTCTAGACCATCCCTGATAGACATTTCTCTAACCTACTCTTAAATATCTCCAGAGATGGAGATTCCACAACCTCCCTAGGCAATTTATTCCAGTGTTTAACCACCCTGACAGTTAGGAACTTTTTCCTAATGTCCAACCTAGACCTCCCTTGCTGCAGTTTAAGCCCATTGCTTCTTGTTCTATCCTTAGAGGCTAAGGTGAACAAGTTTTCTCCCTCCTCCTTATGACACCCTTTTAGATACCTGAAAACTGCTATCATGTCCCCTCTCAGTCTTCTCTTTTCCAAACTAAACAAACCCAATTCTTTCAGCCTTCCTTCATAGGTCATGTTCTCAAGACCTTTAATCATTCTTGTTGCTCTTCTCTGGACCCTTTCCAATTTCTCCACATCTTTCTTGAAATGCGGTGCCCAGAACTGGACGCAATACTCCAGCTGAGGCCTAACCAGAGCAGAGTAGAGCGGAAGAATGACTTCTCGTGTCTTGCTCACAACACACCTGTTAATACATCCCAGAATCATGTTTGCTTTTTTTGCAACAGCATCACACTGTTGACTCATATTTAGCTTGTGGTCCACTATAACCCCTAGATCCCTTTCTGCCGTACTCCTTCCTAGACAGTCTCTTCCCATTCTGTATGTGTGAAACTGATTTTTTCTTCCTAAGTGGAGCACTTTGCATTTGTCTTTGTTAAACTTCATCCTGTTTAACTCAGACCATTTCTCCAATTTGTCCAGATCATTTTGAATTATGACCCTGTCCTCCAAAGCAGTTGCAATCCCTCCCAGTTTGGTATCATCCGCAAACTTAATAAGCATACTTTCTATGCCAATATCTAAGTCGTTAATGAAGATATTGAACAGAGCCGGTCCCAAAACAGACCCCTGCGGAACCCCACTCGTTATGCCTTTCCAGCAGGATTGGGAACCATTAATAACAACTCTCTGAGTACGGTTATCCAGCCAGTTATGCACCCACCTTATAGTAGCCCCATCTAAATTGTATTTGCCTAGTTTATCGATGAGAATATCATGCGAGACCGTATCAAATGCCTTACTAAAGTCTAGGTATACCACATCCACAGCTTCTCCCTTATCCACAAGACTCGTTATCCTATCGAAGAAAGCTATCAGATTGGTTTGACATGATTTGTTCTTTACAAATCCATGCTGGCTGTTCCCTATCACCTTACCACCTTCCAAGTGTTTGCAGATGATTTCCTTAATTACTTGCTCCATTATCTTCCCTGGCACAGAAGTTAAACTAACTGGTCTGTAGTTTCCTGGATTGTTTTTATTTCCCTTTTTATAGATGGGCACTATATTTGCATAGAAATATAGATTTGCAAAGTCCTCTCTCCACCAGTCAGATCCTCAGCTGTTGAAGCCAGTGGAGCTAATCTGATGGACACCAGCAAGGATCTTCACACTACGACCTGCATGCATGTAACATTTAATGTACAGTGTTGGTACTACATAAATAATACAATCAAATAGTTAATAACCAACCAAACCATCTATGATATACTGTATGATTTGTTACTTCATTGAGGAAAAAAACTATTTAAATACTTTCATTGAACACAAAGCAAGACCCGGATCCTGTAAATATTCACGAGCAGGAGGAGAACTGCCTACATGAGAGAAAGCACCACTCCAGATACAAAGTGTTTGAAGGATAAAGTCTCATTTTTGGTGGTTGATGATAATTAAGTAGTGAAAATATAACAGTTGATTTGCTGCCAAGAGAACAAAGTCTCCTCATATAACAGGATTTGAATTCACCACCTTTGAAAGCCCCAAGGTCCAATCCCACTCTGGTGTGAGTGGTTGCAACTCCCAGCAATTTCAATGGGAGTTTTGTCTGCTTATGTCCAGGAAGAATTTGATCCAGAGACCTTATCCACTCAGCTATACAGTCTGTTCTTGTCCTGCATCTGAACTGACATGGTGAAGTTAACGACAAGGAGGCTTTGGCATTGTTCCCTGAATGCATTATTTTATTTGATTTATCCATAAGTATTGCTGTCTCGCTCATCGCCAGTGGGTGAGTGACTCAGGGTATTGATCCTTCATTTTACATGTAGGAGGTAAAACTCTGAACCTTTCTCCCTTTAATCTGTCTTCTTCCATTGGTAGCTGATGATGTGGGGGAATGGTGTCGTTACAACCTGGTTGCATGGGGAAATGCTGGTTTCAGCGGGTGTCTTCTTGCAGCATCCTTTCGAGGTAGTGAGATGTGCGTATCAAGCTGATATGCTGGGGAAGTTGTCACAAGCGTGGGCTTTTCACCAAGAACCTTGTTCTTCTGCTGTCACAAGGTGAAATCTGGGCTCGGTCACCCTCAGAGTCCCAGCTGAGTGTAGGAAGGATAGTGGGGAATGGAGGAGACAGGTGGTCCCAGAGGTCTCTGGACTCTAGCCCATTCAGGGCAAGCACCTAGAAATGGACCCATCATTTGACCAATCATTTGGGGAGGGATAGCTCAGTGGTTTGAGCATTGGCCTGCTAAACCCCAGGTTGAAAGTTCAATTCTTGAGAGGGCCACTTAGGGATCTGGGACAAAATTGGTACTTGGTCCTGCTAGTGAAGGCAGGGGGCTGGACTCAATGACCGGAGATAGGCTATCTCTATTAATTAATTTTTGTATAGACAGTTTTGCTTAGAAGGCGCAGCGCCTTGGTAAGCCCAGATAGAGAAGGTTGCAGCACATTCATGGGTCTCTGTGGCTGGGTCCACATCAGAAAGGAATGAACATAATTGTTTGGCCAATGGAAGGTAGCAGCAGGATTTTCTGATCACCGCAGCTAGTTGAAACTCAAGAGCAATGAGTAACCAAGCAGGATTCTGCTTTGAGTGGCAGGGTAAATATACTCTGTCAGTGAAGGGCAAGGTCACCTTTGCAAACAGTTCCTCAAAACACTTCCCCTGTCCACTTGCATCAGGGCCGGCTCTAGGCACCAGCAAAGCAAGCAGGTGCTTGGGGCGGCAAATTTGCAGGGGCGCAAGAATCCAGCCTGGGAGCTGAGAACCAACAGGGGGCCCTGGGAGCTGTAGTTCCTTGGTTAGCTCCCTGCCTATAGAGCCAGCCCTGGAGCAGGGAAAGAACTACATTTCCCAGCATTCCCTCGGCCACAATTAACAGGAAAGGGAGGGGGAAGGAGTGTGGAACTGAAACCTCATGCTGCGGCTTGCTGTGAATGGTAGGGACAGAGCCAGCTCTAGGTTTTTTGCTGCCCCCCACCCCAGCCCTGGGCTCCCCCCCACACCCGTGTTGCCCCAGCCCTGGACTCTCCCCCCCCCCGCACCCCCTGCTGCCCCAGCTCTGGCCCCCACCTGCACCCCCGTGCCGCCCCAGACCTGGGTTCTCACCCCCCCCCCCCGCACCTCCTGCCGCCCCAGCCCTGGGCTCTTCCCGCCCCCCCCCCCCGCACCTCCTGCCGCCCCAGCCCTGGGCTCTCCCCCAAAGAAAGAATTGGGTGGACTAAATGGACAGTGCCCCTCTCTATCTGAAGCCTAGCAAGGGAGATCCCACTAGAATTTAAAATGAAAAGTAAGGGAGGGGAGGCTCTACTAGGACCTGGGCAGCTTTAGATACAGTACCAGGCACGTAGGAGGATTTACACTTCTGAGCCATGGAAGCAGAAATTGACTTTTCTTTTCCAGATTTAGCTAATATTCAGAAAGGGAATCCAGCACCTGCCTTCCAGATTTGAACACCCTCAAAATTCAGGAGTGCTCAAGCTCAATTTGGGCAGCTGTTACTTCATTTCCCACAAATCAAATATACTGATCCACTGTAACTTGCTGTAGAAAAAGTAGAATAAATTGAGCAAGAAATGCTTCCCAGTGGTTATTAGGACTGGAATTGCTATTTTCAACAGCCATTGCTTTTTTTTTAGTTTTAGTTTTATTTGTTTAAAAGGAAGACAGTGATATTACATTGGCAAATTCCCCATAGAAACGAAGAATGGAACAAAAGAATAATAAAGGCACCTCAACTTTTCCTCATTTATGTAGGACAGTCTTATAATATGCATCCAGATATCCTCCAATCACACAAGCTGAAAATTGTTCCACTTTACTGCAGTTCTGTAACCATATGGGAACCAATCCTGTCTGTGTTCTGTGCACATCCAAAATTCCTGCTGAGTGACCCACCCTGGGAGCGAGTTACCAGTGACCCAGGGCTGGGGCGGCAGGAGGGTGCAGTGGGGGCGGGGGGGAGAGAGAGAGAGACAGGGCTGGGGGGGGCAGCCAAAAATTTTTTTGCTTGGGGCAACAAAAAACCTAGAGCCAGCCCTGACTTGCATCACCTCTGTGCCTTGTCTGGACTGAGCTTTAGCCGGCTGCTCCTTGCCCAGCTCTCCATTCTGATGTAACGGAAAAAACAGCATTCATGTCAGATGAGAAGGCGACGTAGAGGTGGGAGCCATCCATGGCCAAGATGAATTGAAACACCAGTCCCCAGTCCCATGAGCATTCCAATCATAGAACTGTCTTTGGAGTCAACCAGACTCCCGCGCACGGAGCACTTACAGAATCAGACCCCAATTATAACCCAAACCCCTGGGCAATATGGACTGCGGAGTTCAAACCAAGCCAGCTCCCTGCTCCACACCCAGGCCTCCGTGCATGCAGCAAGACGTGGAGCTTACACTACAGGAAGCAAAACAGAAAGCAGACCAAAAAAAGGCAATGAATCAAAGACCCTGAAGAATTTTCCTACCTTTGAACTACATGTTGTGCTTTAAAAAGGCACCTATTAAAATGGGGGGCGGGATAGCTCAGTGGTTTGAGCACTGGCCTGCTAAACCCAGGGGCCACTTAGGGATCCGGGGCAAAATCAGTACTTGGTCCTGCTAGTGAAGGCAGGGGGCTGGACTCCATGACCTTTCAGGGTCCCTTCCAGCTCTAGGAGATAGGCATATCTCCATAGATATAATTTTGATATGGTACATAATGGAAACAATTAGATCAGTGCATAAACAAAAAGGAAACAGCATTCATTAAAGAGGTGTGTCGGATCACGCATGAGGAGCGCAGACAGGAATACCAGCCTGAGAGGCAGTTTTACAAGTTTGAGGCCACTGTGTTATATTTTCTTCTGATCTGTCTGGATAAACGTCACTTCCTCCTTGGGTTAAAGAAGACACCAGTTTAAATCCGGTTGATAATGTTCATTTAAATCAATGGTTCTGAAAAGAGTCTCTCAGTTACTGGGTGATGTGTGGGGACTGCACTGGAGAGAAGGCTATCGGAGCACACGGTTTCATGATCTTCGCCATGTCATAGCATGTATATTTCCACATAAGCAGGGCAGTGATCTCCTTCACTGATGTTTTTGAAAGAACGGGTTCATCTATTTGAAGTAGTTTGGGATAAGTTTAATCAATTCAGCATCCAGGAAATAACTATTATTGGGATAGTTCTGACATTATTTCTTACTCGCCACTGAAAAAGCATCAAGAATAATGCCTTTTGATCACCCACGCATCAGGATGCGTTTAAACCTGCCACACAGAAATAGAACTGGGTCTGTGAGAAGAACAGAAAAACGGATTCAGCATTACTCACTGGCCTTTGCTGTTCTTGGTCAACAGCCAGATTTGCAAAAGCATTTCGGTGTCTAGAGATGCAGCTAAGCGCCTATGAGAATTTTCAAAAGCTCCTAAGCAGGTTAGGCGCCTCCAGCCAGATCCTCCAAGTATAACTCCCACTGGGAGTTAGGTGCGTAACTACTTTTGAGGACCTGGGCCAGAGATACCACTGAGAGTCAAGGGGAGTGGGGTGCCTGACTCACTTAGGTGCTAGTGCAGTGGTTCTCAAACTTTTTTACTGGTGATCCCTTTCACATAGCAAGCCTCTGAGTGCAACCCCCCTTATAAATTAAAAACACTTTTAAATATATTTACCACCATTATAAATGCTGGAGGCAAAGCGGGGTTTGGGGTGAAGGTTGACAGCTTGCAACCCCCATGTAATAACCTTGTGACCCCCTGAGGGGTCCCGACCCCCAGTTTGAGAACCCCTGTGCTAGTGAGATTGACAACAGCACCTATCGGCATCTTTACACACCTAAACACCTTTGTGAACCTGGCCCCAAATAATTTCTTTGAGGGACAGTTTTCTACAGCTGAATGAACACTTCAAAAAGTTATTTCTTTGATTCATTGCTCAACAAGAACCAAATCATATATTTGCTGAATATTATTTGACCAGCTGTTCTTCATACCCCATTAATCATTCTCCACCCCTTCCAGCCCTCCATGTTCCCATTGGCTAGTTGAGGGTACTGCTGAGGGGTCTACCACGCCATACCCACATTCTACAGTCTTCCTGAGGGTCAGTCAAGCTCAGAAGGTTCATCATCAGGCATTTGGAAAACCCAAGGTTTGAATCAGCCCTGCGTCTTCCAAGCTTGCCCCTTCTTCTCCTGAGGGAACGCTCTGCTGTTCAACATGGTTCCTGCTTTGCCAGACGTTTTCTGGACTTCTTGACAATTACATGCTGTTTCCTGACCTGCCGAGCCTTAGAAAGTCCAACACGGTCTCTGTGTTAACCGGAAGGCAGGTTTGAAATATCCCCCCTCTCCTGACGAGGGCAATTCAAAGAGCTGTTTAAACTCTTTCTGGGACGTGTTTGGAAATCTCCAGCTTGAGAGCCCCAATTCCTCCCTTGTTTGCTCCCCAGTAAGCGAGAAGATATTTACGGATGGATCCATACCCAGAGCCATGCACCTCCCTCGATCTGCACGTCAGCCCCCCATTGGCATCAGCCGGAGTGCCATGCAGAGCTGGACGGGAGGGCATCGCCCTAGGCACATTCACTCAGTTGCTGACCCACGTGGATCCTCTGATGAGCGATCAGACTCGTCTTCTGGCTGAAGCTCTTCCCGCAGTGAGCGCACTGGAACGGCCGCTCCCCGGTGTGGATCCGCTCGTGCGACACGAGCTCGCACTTCTGGCTGAAGCTCTTCCCGCAGTGGGCGCACTGGAACGGCCGCTCCCCAGTGTGGATCCGCTGGTGTTTCACCAGGTTGGCACGTTGGCTGAAGCTCTTCCCGCACTGGGTGCAGGGGAAGGGACTCTCGCCAGTGTGGATGCGCTCGTGCTTCACGAGGTTCGACTTCTGGCTGAAGATCTTCCCGCACTGGGCACAGGTATAGGGGCTCTCCCCGGTGTGGGTGATCTGGTGAGCCACCAGCTCATACCTCTGGGAGAAGCTCCTCTCGCACTGGCCACACTCGTAGGGCCGCTCCCCCGTGTGCACGCGCTGGTGCTTCACCAGGTTGGATTTGCGCACAAAGCTCTTGTCGCAGTCGGCACATGGGTAGGGCCGCTCCCCTGTGTGCAGGCGCTGGTGGGAGATGAGCTCATAGGTGCGGGAGAACCGCTTGCCGCACTGGGAGCACTGGTGAGGCCGCTCGCCCGTGTGGGTGCTCTGGTGTGAGGCCACGCCTGACTTATGCCGGAACCTCTTCCCGCACTGGGCACACTGGTGGGGCCGCTCGCCCGTGTGGGTCTTCCGGTGCGAAAGCAGGCCCGACTTGTGGCCGAAGCGCTTCCCGCACGCCTCACACTGGTGCGGCCGCTCCCCCGTGTGGGTCCTGTGGTGCGACACCAGGCCGGACTTGTGCACGAAGCTCTTCCCACACTGGGCGCACTGGAAGGGCTTCTCGCCCGTGTGGATCTTCTGGTGCTTGGCCAGGTTGGATTTGCGGATGAAGTTTTTCCCGCACTCACTGCACTGGTACGGGCGCTCCCCAGTGTGGATTCTCTGGTGGAGGGTCAGGTTGATATGCTGGGTAAAGCCCCTCCCACACTCTCCACACCGGTAGGGCCGCTCGCCGGTGTGGATACGCTGGTGGATGGTCAGGTTGACGTGCTGGCTGAAGCCCTTCCCGCATTCAGCGCACTTATATGGCCGCTCCCCAGTGTGGGTCCTGTGGTGCTGAACCAGCTCCGATCTCCAGGTGAAGCTTTTCCAGCACTCGTCGCACTTGTGTGGTCTTGCCCTTTTCTTGGGTGCCTGGTTCCCACTGGGCCACGTGCAATGGCTGTTCCCTCTTCCACCTTCAACCAGCTGCCCCAGCCAGCCGCCTTCCTCGCTGCTTGGCTCTGGGACACGGACGCTCTGAGTGCTGCAGTTCTTTGCCTTCTCTGAGCCGTTGGCCGAGCTGTTTCCAGTCGGCAGCTCCGGGGCTTCCAACTGTTCAGCACATTCCTCCTCATTTTTCTTCTTGCTTCTCTGCCTGGGCCAGTCCCCTGCTGGATGGAGAAAAGAGTTCAGGCATTACTTATGGATGGGATGGTGGTAACGAGTCATAGATTTTTAAGGCCAGAAGGGACCATGCCCATCTTCCAGTCTGACCTCCTCCAGAAAATTTCACCCAGTGATTTCTACATCCAGACCAAAACTTCTGGGCCAGCTAACGCATGTTTTTAAGCATGACATCCAGTCTTGATTTAAAGCCTTCAGGTGATGGTGAAATGATCACATCCCTATTCCAATAGTTATTATTCCAATAGTTAATTACCCGGCCTGTTACAAAATGTGTGACTTATTTATAACCTAACTTCTCTTGCTTCACCTACCATTCGGCATTTGTCTGCTAGGTTAAAGAGGAATCTACTATCAAAAATCTCTTCTCCATGTAGGTACTCAGAGATTGTGATCTAGGCATCTCTTAACCGTCTCTTGGATAAACTGAAGGAAAATCCTAGACTCACATGTATCCTTGGAGTAGCTCCACTGGCTTCCCTGAACATCGGGAATGAGTCTGGCCCCCAGTGTTTGGAGAGTTATAAGAACATAAGAATGGCCATACTGGGTCAGACCAAAGGTCCATCTAGCCCAGTATCCTGTCTACCGACAGTGGCCAATGCCAGGTGCCCCAGAGGGAATGAACAGAACAGGTAATCATCAAGTGATCCATCCCCTATCGCCCATTCCCAGCTTCTGGCAAACAGAATCTAGGGACACCTTCCCTGCCCAACCTGGCTAATAGCCATTGATGGACCTATCCTCCATGAACTTATCTAGTTCTTTTTTGAATCCTGTAGTAGTCTTGGCCTTCACAACATCCTCTGGCAATGAGTTCCACAGACTGACTATGCGTTGTGTGAAAAAATACTTCCTTTTGTTTGTTTTAAACCTGCTGCCTATTAATTTCATTTGGTGGCCCCTAGTTCTTGTGTTATGAGAAGGAGTAAATAGCACTTCCTTATTTACTTTCTCCACACCAGTCATGATATCATAGACCTCTATCATATCTCCCCTTAGTCGTCTCTTTTCCAAGCTGAAAAGTCCCAGTCTTATTAATCTCTCCTCATACAGAAGCCGTTCTATACCCCCAATCATTTTTGTTGCCCTTTTCTGAACCTTTTCCAATTCCAATATATCTTTTTTGAGATGGGGCGACCACATCTGCACACAGTATTGAAGATGTGTGGGCGTACCATGGATTTATATAGAGGGAATATGATATTTTCTGTCTTATTATCTATCCTTTCTTAATGGCTCCCAACATTCTGTTTGCTTTTTTGTCCATGTTTCCTCTTTTTGTGCAAGTCCTTTTTGATTTTCAGGTCATTAAAGAGCTCCTGAGGCAGCCATATTGGTCTCTAAGCACCGATTTTAGAACTTTGAAACATCCTATTCAAGTTATTTGTGTGTCAGGATTATTATTGCTTTTCAAAAAATATTTAACGGAAAAACTGCTCTCAGCCCTGACAGCAAATGGATACACCAGTGACTGTGTGCGTATATGTGATGTCACAGAACAACACAATCTGTGGGTGTGATTCTCGGCCCTGACTTGAGCTGGTGTACTACACCGGATTCGGAGTGAGGGAGATAAACACGGATAGGAAAGAGAAACTCAACAAAATAATGAGCAATTTCCCAAATAGGCTACACCTCTCTGGGGAGTTACATTCCCCCATTACCACCGGGATTTGTCCTTTGGATGCTTTTCCTATTTGTTCTAAAAATACCTCCTCCTCCTGATTTGCTGGTCTATAGCGTCCACTCCCCTACCATGAGCGGGACGTGTCTGGTGCTTCAGCCATGGGCTGGCCCTCTGCACAGGGGCGAATTTCTCTCCCTCCATTCAGGGAAACTGAGCAGTGACCTGCTTCTGCTTGTGATGACGCATTCCACTGATAACAGAGCTGCACTGAGGACCGCTGGGAATGCGCGTGTCACTTTCCGTGTCCTGCTTTGCTGCGGAGCAGTTCCAAGAATGTTGCTTCCTGTTTTACCAAGTGGGGCTCAGACAGGAAGCCTCTGTGGGGGCTGGGAAGGTGCCGGAGGCTCACGTCAGTGACAGCAGCATTAGAAAGGCTTGTGTTTCCCACATGCAAGAGGTTTGAGGGTCAAGGCTGGAGCAGCATGGGGTGCAGTGTCACCAGGGGGTGGTCGTCTGTTACTGTCCCCCAGGAGCACACTGTCTTTCCCCAGCGATGTCACGTCAGGGGTCGGATCCGTAGCTGGTGTCAGTCAGTATAGCGCTATTGACTTCAATGGAACTACGGACATTTGCATCAGCTGATAATCTGGGCCATTGCATGCTTACTAAGTAAGACTTATCCTAGGACCGGGAGCTCCCTGGAACAAGGACGAGCTTTTTAAAGCCAATGTGTACAGCACCTGGCACTGTGGGGCTCTGATCCTGGACTGGTTGCCCCTAGGGGTTACTGTAAAACCAATAAATAATAATAGACTAAAGACAGCCCAGGGATTTCAATGATCCTGCTGCACCCGGTAAAACAATGAAGGCTGATCCTTACCCAGATAAATCAGATTTGCATAATTCTCCCTCATCACCTCCTGGTACAGCTCCTTCTGCCAGTCTGCCAGCATCTCCCACTCCTCCCGGGAGAAATAGATGGCGACGTCATCGAACGTCACCGGGACCTGCAATAACAAGCACCATACCCTCAGCACCTGCTGCTTCAGTCACCACTCGTCCCTGGCAGTAGTGGCGTTCCAGCCCAGCCTTCCGACCTCTCTAGGCCCCTTCATATCCTCCCCTGTCCTCCCTGGCGTTGAAAAGGCTTCCCATTGCAGTGCCATTGGTGCATGCAATTCGTGGGCCGGTCCCCTCTTTTTCCAGATCATGAAACACACAGTAACCCTCCTGGATATCTCTCTCCAGCTCCACCCGGCACTGTTACTCATTCCCCTTCACTTCCGTTTATAACCCCACTCCACCGCGCCCCCAGGTTCCAACCCATACCCCAGTGGTGGTGTCCAAACCAGTGCCTATTAGCGGTCAAATTAAGATTTTGTGACACCCTGCACTTAGGCTCCCTTAGTGTCTAATTCCATTGCTGCTGCTGATCTCCCCATACCCACTACTTTTGTGAGTTCATCAGAATAAAAGCAATCACATTCGTCTGGCGTGATTGGTTCTTTATTAGCCCTCGCTGCTTATTGCTCATGGTTCCGCCAGCCTCCAGTTGCTTACAGGGTTTTTAACTCTTCATATTCCTTCCGGTGATGAAAGGTAGTGTAATCTAGTGGGAGAGAACTGGACTGAGACGAAGGAGATTTGGATTCTATTCCTGGCAGCACAGTGCGTGACCTTGGGCAAAACACCTCCTCTCTGTTTCCCCTCCCACCCATTGTCTATTTAGACTGTAACCTCCGGTGGAGGGGACCATCTCTTGCCACCTGTCTGTACAGTGCCTAGCATAATGGGGCCCGGATAGGGTGTCCAGATGTCCCGATTTTATAGGGACAGTCCCGATTTTTGGGTCTTTTTCTTATATAGGTTCCTATTACCTCCCACCCCCGGTCCCGATTTTTCACATTTGCTGTCTGGTCACCCTAGGCCCGGATCTTGACTGCAGCCTCTAGGCTACCATCAGTATCTATCCATATATTGATAGACATTGCTAGAGATTAAAGTGTGACAAACCACACAGCGATTGCTAGGATTTCTCTCTTTTTCCACACGCCACGATCTACCTTCTTCCTGTCTGCTCAGCCTCCAGGCTCATTAGCGAATTCCTTTTAAGCCTTACAATGCCTGTTATCTGGATGAGCTGCTTTGGATATATTCTGGTTCTTTGCATGTATCCCATCTCCTGCTGTCCATCCACAGCTCCAGCCTAGGCGACCACACCTCCTCTTTGGTAATTTTCTTACCCATGGCCAGATTTAAGCAGCACGTTATTAGGCGAGCCATTGTAGAGCCCTCATTGATTTCATCCCCTGCATTCACTCCCAGCCTTACCTTTTCCTACAGCGTTTTTTTGTTACCCCAAATCACCACAATTTTCAAAGTCCTTCTTATTCCTCTTAGCTCCTGTGATGGGGTGTCCTACTCAGATGGGTCCAGGCCATTCCGAAGTGCAGGATGGCTTGGAGGTCCCCTCTCTGCTTGGCACAAGAGGTGCTGGCGGACAATATTTTTAGCAAACAGTGAATTTGCTGGAAAAGGCATTTTTCCGGGCACCGAAACGATTTGTGAATGTGGGTCAAAATCAATGAATAGTTTTGGACAAAAAAACAAAATGAACATTTCAGAAATGGCAAAACATTTTTAAGCGTTTGGTGAGTTTGTTCTGAAATGACTTTTTCCAGACCAAATGTTGTTTCCAATCGACATTTGAAATCTTTAGTTGGACCCAGATGAAATTTTTGTGTTTGTTCATTCTGCTGAGAACATTTTTTTTAAAATTCAGTTTTGGTTTGAAGCCAACCAGAGTTTTTTCTGGCTGTTTGGGTTTGGCCCCTGACTCAAAAACCCAGTTATTAACTCAGCTCCAGAGACAACCCCCAGACAGCAGTCGCAAGGTCATCCTGACTTTCTCCTGCCCTTATCTTTTGCTTTCACAGACTGATTATTCCTATTTGGCTGCCTCCCTTTTTCTGTTTCCAGCCTTTTTGGTTCACAGGGACCCAGTGAATTATAATTCTCCCAGTTGCGTTGCACACCTACTCAGCACTCTCTCCCCAGTGTCTTGTAGATTCATCTGATATCCTCTCTTGTACTGAGTATGCACCAATCTTCTGCCCCAGTGCATACCCCATGCAAAACTCATACCACGTCCTAATGCAATATGCTTATGAAGTGTGCTGCCTCTCCTGCTAGGGGTGGGTTTGCATAGAGGATAATAGCCTGCTACTGCTACCATCTTATAGTGCTGCCCCTTCGGCTCAAGTAGTGGCCTCCTCTCCCCTATTTTGGTTCTGAAGCACCTAGGTTCAAATCCTGCTGGTAGCTTTAGAACTGTTCCATTATTTGTCCCCTAAGAAGTTCTTCACATAAACAAACATATGCACAAACACACACAAACACACACATACACCCCCCCCCACACACACACATACACCCCAATTAAATAAATCAAGCTCTTTCCCCCCCCCCCCACCTTATCGGCTAGGAAGGAAGGAAGAAATTGTTACTGTCACTTCTTTAGTTACAAAGCTCGGGAGATGGCTCAGATGCTGTGGCCATAAGAGCCATATCTGCAGCCAGCCAGCCTGCGTGTGCATCAGGGTACCACGCTCCGGGCACTCCGGACATGTCTGCACGCATCCTTGGTGCCCCTGGTGCAGGGGGTAAAGGCCCCCGTCTGGCAGCGAGCGCAGCGCTGCGCATCGCCTCCCCCCCGCTCCATAGCCACACAAGGGAAGTTGATTGTAAAATCTCCTACCTGAGCCAAAGCCCCTCCCGGCATTGTCCCGGCGGCTGGGCCGCAGGCGGGGGAAAAGGCTTGGCTGGAAGCTGGCCAAGCGGCCAGGGCTCCTCGCGCCCCGGCTCCAGCTGGGGGGTTCCCCCGTCCTCCGCTGCGCTCGCGGCTCCGCTCCCCGGGGCAGCCGCAGCCGCAGCCGGGCTCAGACGCGCTCCGGCTGGAACTGGAGCTGGCGGAGGGGGCGGAGGGAGACAAAGGCTGGCGAGCGGGGAGGGGACGGAGCCGCGCGGAACCCGAGATGTCTCCGGATTTGCCCGCACGAGCCGCGCACAGGTCTGGACACAAAGCGGCGCGGCGGGGCGCGCTCCGGGCATGCGGCCATGGCACCGAGCCCGGGTCACGGCAATGCCTCGGGCGCCCCCAGAGCACCAGGCGGCCCTAGCCGCGCTAAACCGGATCACTAGGGATCCGGATCTTCCGTGTAAACCCCCCAAAATCACCCATAAAAATCCGCGTTTTCCCAGGTTTAAAGCGAACTTGAGTTTCCCTAGCCACAAATGTCTATATCCGTGGTGCGCACAATGTGTCCTGATGTACAGGAGAACCCCACTGATGGGAGTCTCCGTTATCCGGCTCCTGTATGACCCGAACCACCAGCCGCCTTGGGCTGACAGCGACGGGCTGGAGCAGTCAGCCCCAACCCCATCAAAAAACAAAGGGTTGAAAGCTCTTTGCCAGTTCTCCTGATTCGCCCAAGTTTGGGTTCTCCAGCGGGGCCCAGTTCGAGTGGATAAACGGGGCTCTGCTGTACATTTAAAGCGCCTTCAAAAATCAACCCCAGAAGGGGGAGGTGCACTCAGCCGGTGACACTGGTGCTGTCAGTAAAAACTAGTGACTCGTTCACACCGGCTTTTCTTTTTTTACACAATGTAAAAACTAAAGATTCTCTGTAAAAATGCAAATTCCGCGTTTTTCCCCGTGGCAAACGGATTTCTAGGCTCCCCGATGATCACCCGGTTCTGGGGTAGCCTGGATCTTCGGCCTGCAGCACCAGGACAGCGATGAAGCTGGGCTTCTGCCAACAGACTTCTGGGTCCCACACTACTCTCAGGTAAACCCTACAGCGTTCCCAGGCCCTGACACCCCTCCATGAAGCCAAGCCAGACCTCTCTGTCCTGGTGGGGCCGAGGTCTGGGGCTCTCACAGTAGGTGGCATCAGTCCCAAAGCCCTGTATGCACGCGATGGGAATGTCACGCCTCCCCAGCTGCGGCAGAAAGCAGCCCCTGGGCCCAGAAATGGTGTGTGTGTCAGGAGCTGGAGCTCAGTGTCATGTCGTTGGGGGGTCAATCAGAGAGAGGTGTGTCCTGAGCATGGGGCTGGGAGCTAAGCCGGCTCCTGATCCTGGCTCTGCCACACAACGCTTTGCAGCCTTGGGCACATCACTTAAGCTCTGTGTGCCTCACTTCCTCCCCCTGAGAAATGGAGCGAATTCCACCGGCCTCTCACCTCAGGGGGATGCCAGAAGGGGTTAACGATGGCTTCTGAAGCCCTGTATAAGGGGGGCAGCTTGGGGGGCATAGAGCCACCATAATGATTCTTACATGCCCCCATCTTAGCAGAGAACATGGCCAAGAAAACGGGGGGTGGCACAGGCATCCCTGTGTTATGCTGATCCCCGGCTACTGGACTGGCCCCTGGGGGCCGTGGCTAGCTGAACTAAAACAGCCCCAGGAACAAGCATCCAAAGCACAGTTCAGGCTCTGGGTCATTAATATTTAAGATTTAAAGGGCCCAGGGCTCCGGCTGCGGTAGCAGCGGCTGGGAGTCCCGGCCCTTTAAATCCCCCCTGGAGCTACCGGCTGCAGAGGTGGCTGTGCATTTGATTTTTCCTTCCTAAGTGAAGTACTTTGCACTTGTCTTTATTAAATTTCATCTTGTTGAATTTAGACCAATTCTCCAATTTGTCAAGGTCACTTTGAATTCTAATCCTGTCCTCCAAAGTGCTTGCAACCCCTCCCAGTTTGGTGCCATCTGCAAATTTCATAAGCATACTCCCCACTCCATTATCCAAGTCATTAATGAAAATATTGACTAGTACCGGACCCAGGACAGACCCCACTAGATACGTCCTCTCAGTTTGACAGTGAACCATTGGTAACAATTCTATGAGTACGGTCTTTCAACCGGTTGTGCACAATTTTGCACAATTGTACTGTCTATCACCCAACCCAGGAAGGCTGTGGACCCTGCTTCCCGCTCCCTCCCAGCTCCCTGAGGATGACCAGCAAAACTCATCGGAGGATGAGAACGAGGAGGCCAGAAAAGCCAGGATCCCTTTGGGACTCAGGACCCTGACACCGGCCACAGAGAAGGTGAGCCCAATTCCTGCCGTGAGACTGATTCCTGCCGTGAAGTAACCAAGCCCGATTCCTGGACAGAAACCCAACCCCTCCAGGCAGGCCTGAGTTCCTCATCTGTACAACAATTCTAGTAGCACGTCCCAACCTTCCCAGGGGCTGTGAGGATAAATACATTACAGAGCGTGAGGTGTTCAGGTGCTGGGGGCCAGGTGAGTACCTGGAGAGAGCATGTGATTCAGAAGTGTCAGCCCCGGAGCCCTCAGCAGTGGGAGAGGCTAGTGGGTGAGATTATCTAGCAACAGAAGAACACACTGTGCAGTCTTCAGACACGACATCTGTCTGAAGGGGGCAGGGAGGAGGGTGTTGGTGATGAAATCCAGAGCTGGGAATCAGGAGAGCTTGGTTTCATTCCTAGCTCTGTAATTGACTCACTGGGTAGATCAGCTAGGCCAAACCTTTCAAACCTGGGTGCTGAATGGTATGGAACTACATTGGGGGTCGGCAACCTTTCAGAAGTGGTGTGCCGAGTCTTCATTTATTCACTCTGATTTAAGGTTTCGCGTGCCAGTGATACATTTTACTGTTTTTAGAAGGTCTCTTTCTATAAGTCTATAATATATAACTAAACTATTGTTGTATGTAAAGTAAATAAGGTTTTTAAAATGGTTAAGAAGCTTCATTTAAAGTTAATTTAAAATGCAGAGCCCCCCGGACCAGTGGCCAGGACGCGGGCAGTGTGAGTGCCACTGAAAATCAGCTCGTGTGCCGCTTTCGGCACGCGTGCCATAGGTTGCCTACCCCTGACCTAGATTGTATTTTATTGATTTCAGGGGGAGTTGCTGGGTACTCGGCCTGTCTGCAAATGAGGCTACTTATTTAAGTGCTTTAATATGGATACAGGGGTCTACTTTAGCTACCCAAGTTGGAATATTTTGGCCTTAGTTGCTTGGTGCCTCAGTTTCCCTTTCTGTAAAATGTTATGCTGCTTCCTCTGCTATACCATATCTCTTTCTCTATTTGAGCGAGCATGCTAAAAATAGCCATGTGGCTGCTGCTCCACAGGCGGCAGCTCAGACTAGCCACTGGTGTCCAAGACCCCCAGGGTCCGAGCTTGGGTGACCGCCGTCCATGCCACAGAGTCCACACTGCTCTTTTTAGCCACTACTTTGAGCAGAGCTAGCATGAGTCTGTTTCCCCAGGCCGGGAGGCACGCTCCCAGCTGCAGTGTAGACATACCCATAATTAGTTAGCTGCTTCCCAGCCTGAGGGGGTGGGACTAGAGGGGTCCTCTGATGCTTTAATGGACACCTGGGCCTTGTACAAGGCCTGAGAGAGCTCAGGCTGGGAGAGGAATCACAGGAAGTGGGCTGGCTGCCCGACCCCGCTGGAGAAGGCCCGGAGCCAGCGTCTGCAGACAGGATGCCAGTGGAGCTAGGCTGGGGGCTGAGAGCTCTATACTGGAGCAGGGAGAAGACTCAAAGCTAGCCCAGAAAGGGATTAAGAACAGGGCCCAGAGGGCAGACTGAAGAAAAGCCCAGGAGGGGCAGAAGAACCCTTTGTTTGCTGGGACTTTTCAGTTAGACTTGTTTGTTTGTGGCTTGGCCAGAAGGCTAAGCCACATCTCCAGCACTGACCCAGCGGGTGGAGTTTGAGGGCCTGAGGAAGATGGCAATGGAGGCACGTTGCCCCTGAGCGGCCAGTGGCCACAAGGGGGTGCACAGGAGGTGGCCTCACCCTGTTATAGAGCAGGAGACATTCCAAGCAGTTTGTCTCCCAGGACAACATGACACTTGTGTCCTCGTGCCATAATAAAACACGGCACAATGTCCCGCTTGAATGGAGAAATGCAACGAGGCAACTGCCCTGCGACCAACCAACCCATTTTAAGGTAGATGGTAAGGGGCATTTTACCTGAACAAAGGATCCCCCTTAAACGCAGAGCGCCGAGGGACCCAGTTAGCTAATGGCGGGGTTTTGTGATGTGGACATGTGGTAACTGGACTGCAGCTTAACTCACATAGGCCACTGCTCAGTGACAGATCTGTCTGCTCCCCTGAGGGTGCCTGTCCCTCCTAGCCTCGGACAGGTATGGAGCAGTAGGGGCTGCACTTCGCAGCAGGGAGATCAGCTCCCCCACCACAAAGCACCTCCCTTTTCCCAGTGGGGGCTGAGATGGGCCTTAAGTTAGACACAGAGTCCTGCCCCCTGCTCCTCCTCTTCTCCCCGAGGCCCCACCCCTGGCCAGGCCGGAAGACGGAGCCAAGCCATGGTAAGGAGCCCCGGACCCTCCATCTGCCCTGGGCAGCGTGCCCGGGGGGGTGGGGACATGGCCAGGGGCTGCTCTCGGGTATCCTGGCCCTGCACGCAAGGCAGGTGGAGGATCCAGAGCTCCCCACAGCTGCCTGGGCTCCCTGAGCGGCTCTTACCATGACCCAGCTCTGGGCTTCCAACCTAGCCAGGGAGCGGATCATTGGGGAGAAGAAGAGGAGCAGGGAGCAGGGCCACACTTCCGGCACTGGTGCCCCCAGTCTTCTACACAGGATCTAAAGCTCCCGTCATGTTTCTCAGACATCCCTAAAATTGTTTTTAAGCATGAAACACCACGCCTCTGGTTAAATTAAATACAGCTGTCAATGTATTGTTTCAGAAGGTGGAGGATGTACCTGGGGAGCACTATTTTAGATTTGATTCTGACTCACAGGGAGGAACCGGTTGAGAATCTGAAGGTGGAAGGCAGCTTGGGTGAAAATGACCATGAACAGAGGTCATTATTCTCAAGGCAGGAAGGGAGTGAGAGCAGCAGAACAGAGACAATGGGCTTCAGAAAAGCAGACTTCAATAAACGCAGGGAATTGGTAGGTAAGGAGGTCCCACAGGAAGAAAATCTAAGGGAAAAAGGAGTTCAGGAGAGCTGGCAGTTTGTAAAAGAGACAATATTAAAGGCACAATGGCAAACTATCCTGATGTGAAGGAAAGATAGGTAGAATAATACGAGACCAATATGGCTACCTCAGGAAATCTGTAATGACCTGAAAATCAAACAGTAAAAAGAGGAAACGTGGACAAATTGCTAAGGATGACTACAAAAGGACAGCACAAGCATGCTGGGACAAAATCAGAACGGGTAAGGCACAAAATGAGTTACAACTAGCAAGGGACTTAAAAGGCAGGACAAAGAGGTTCTATAAATACATTAGAAGCAAGACAAGGACAAAGAAATGTACAAGTCCATTACTTAACGGGGAAGGAGAGCTAATGACAGAAGGAAATTTTATCAGATGGCACAGAAGGCTGAAGTGTTTAATACCTTTTTTGCTTCGGTCTTCACTAAAAAGGTTAATTGTGACCAGATGTTTAACACAATTAATATTCAGGGGGAAGGAAAACAGGCCAGAATAGGAAAAAACAGGTTAAAGAATATTTAAATAAGTGAGATGTATTCAAGTTGGCAGAGCTTGATTCAATGCACCCTAGGGTACTTAAGGAACTAGGTGAAGCCATCTCTGAACCACTGGTGATTGTCTCGGAGAACTCCTGGGATAGGTGAGGTTCAGAGGACTGGAGAAGGGCAAACAGAGAACCTATCTTTAAAGAGGGGGGAAAGGAGGATCAGGGGAGTTATAGACAGTCAGCCTTACTTTGATCTCTGGCAAGATACTGGACCAAATGATTAAAGAATTTGTAAGCGCCCAGAGGATAATAAGGTGAGATCCAATCTAATTTTTTCTTGGTTCATCTTCCTTCCATCAGTTCTAGGTTCTCCTCCCTAACCCATTCCTGTGCTTCCTTAATATGGATGCATTCTAAGGGCCAGATCCTCAACTGGTGTAAATTGTCAGAGTCCTATTGAATGCAATGGAGCTACACTGGTTTTCAGCAGCTGAGGATCTGCCTCCAGATATTGATATTTGTGTGTTTTCTCTGCAGCTGCTACCATTGCAGCTTTCAGGGCCTCCCCCTACTCACCGGTGGAATGTCTGCGCCAGATAAGGAGGAGAAAGAAGAGGGCTCAGGATGACAAGTTGCAGGAGATCCAGCAAGCCAGTGCTGCATGAGAGAACAAGCACAGGGCCTGACCCCTGGGGCACTCCGCTTGATACCGGCTGCCAACTAGACATCGAGCCGTTGATCACTACCCATTGAGCCTGACAATCTAGCCAGCTTTCTATCCACCTTATAGTCCATCCATCCAATCCATACTTTTTTAACTTGCTGGCAAGAATACTGTGGGAGACCGTATCAAAAGCTTTGCTAAAGTCAAGGTATAACACATCCACTGCTTTCTCCATATCCACAGAGCCAGTTATCTCCTCATAGAAGACAATCAGGTTGGTCAGGCATGACTTGCCCTTGGTGAATCCATGTTGACTGTTCCTGATGCATAGATACTCACTTTCAGTGCATAGCAAGGATCCATAGCTACCTCCAGAGTCAGGACTTTGGCACGTTCCAAGAGATCCCGCTGCCTTTGCCCAGGATCCGTGGAGGTACATGGCCCCTCTTCCATGTGAGCATCCTCCAGAACAAGGAGTTCACTGCAAACTCTCTTATACCGAGCAGATTCCTTGGGACTCTTTCCAGTCCTGTCAGTCTGCTGTCTCTCTGAACTCCCATGGGTCATTTTCTGCTCTACCCTTTGGAAAATCTCCTTGTGATGGATTGCCCTCCACTCCAGGGTGCCACCTGACATACTGGGGTCCCAGTGAGACCACTCGTTCCACCAGCCTGGGCTCCCTCACCCTGTCCTGCTGTGCCAGGCCCGCAAGCCTCCTCTAGCGTGCACACACAGAGGTAGGGACATGCCCAGCTGCAGGAAGACACAGGCACTGAAATCAGCTCTGCATGGGAAGACTCAGCTAGGGGATTGCCCAGGACTCAAGTGCACACCCCCTCTGGGGTGCAAACCCAAAATTATATTGTCTTGCGCTGCACAGAAATCTGTACAGTGTAAGCTCAGGAAAATTGCCCCCTCCCTCAATGTAGAGGAAGATATGCATAGCGTTTTGCCCCCCTAGTTATGAATTGCACGAACTGGTTTATAGAAAACAAAAATGTATTAACTACAAGGAATAGATTTTAAGTGATTATAAGGAATAGCAAACAGATCAAATTAGATTACTGAGCAAACAAAGCAAACACACAAACTAAGCTTACTACACTAAAGAAACTGGCTACAAGTAGTAATTTCTCACCATAAATGTTGTTTTAAGCAGGTTGCAGAGATTCCTGAAGACAAACTTCTTTTGCTTGCAGCTTAGAATTCCAGATATTCCTTTCACAGGTCAGACACTTCTAGCCTGGGTCCAGTTCTTCCCCAGTTCAGTTTTAGGTGTTTTTAGCAGTCATCTTGGGCCGGGATTCAGTGAAGAACCGACCCTGATTAACTCACTCCCCAGCCTTAAATAGGATTTACATATGGCGGGAATTCTTTGTTTCCCAGTTTGAACCCCACCCCCTACTAGTGGAAAAATACTAGCAGTCCAAGGTGTCCAGTACAAGGTGACACGATCACATGACCCTGCAGTGTCAAAGCAGCATCCCAGGAAGCTTCTCAGGAAGGTGCGAGATTAGTATCTTCAAAGTCCTATTGTTCTCCTTAATGGCCCATTCAGGCTGATTGCCTACTGTCTGGTGGGCATTCCCCAGGTGTATTGTTACATAGTCAATATTCCTAACTTCAGATACAGAATTGATACATGTATACAAATAGGATAATCATAGTCAGTAGATCATAACCTTTCCAATGATACCTCACATGACCCATCTTGCATAAAACATACCTTAGTTATACCATATTCATATCACTTAGGAAGGAAGAATCCCATGCACCGCTACAGGCTGGCTAAGCGGCAGTTCTGCAGAAAAGGACCTGGGGATTACAGTGGATGAGAAGCTGGATATGAGTCAACAGTGTGCCCTTGTTGCCAAGAAGGCCAACGGCCTTTTGGGCTGCATTAGTGGGAGCAATGCCTGCAGATTGAGGGAACTCTATTCGGCACTGGTGAGGCTACACCTGGAGTATTGTGTCCAGTTTTGTCCCCCCACTACAGAAGGGATGTGGACAAATTGGAGAGAGTCCAGCGGAGGGCAACGAAAATGATTAGGGGGCTGGGGCACATGACTTATGAGGAAGGAACTGTGGTTATTTACAGGGCCGGCTCCAGGCACCAGCCTACCAAGCATGTGCTTGGGGCGGCACCTGGAGGGGGGCGGCACTCAGGCCCGAGACCGGGGCCGCGATTGGGCTCGCCGCCCTCCCCGCGGCGCTCCGGCTGCCGGGGAGAGCGGAGCCGCAGTGGGCTCGCTGCCCTCCCCCGGCGCTCCGGCCGGCCGGGGAGAGCGGGCCCGCGGCTGGGCTCTCCGCCCTCCTTGCGGCGCTCCGGCTGGTCGGGGAGAGCGGGGCCCCGGCCGGGCTCACCGCCCTCCCCCGGCGCTCCGGACGGCTGGGGAGAACGGGGCCGCGGCCGGGCTCTCCGCCCTCCCCTGCCGCGCTCCCCGGCGGGGGGCGGCGGGAGGCTTTTTTGCCTGGGGCGGCAAAAAAGCCAGAGCCGGCCCTGGTTATTTAGTCTGGAGAAGAGTGAGTGGGGATTTGATAGCAGCCTTCAAGTACCTGAAGTGGGGTTCCAAAGAGGATGGAGATCAGCTGTTCTCAGTGGTGGCAGATGACAGAACAAGAAGCAATGGTCTCAAGTTGTAGTGAGGGAGGTTTAGGTTGAATATTAGGAAACACTATTTCACTAGGAGGGTGGTGAAGCACTGGAATGGGTTACCTAGGGAGGTGGTGGAATCTCCTTCCTTAGAGGTTTTTAAGGTCAGGCTTGACAAAGCCCTGGCTGGGATGATTTAGTGGGGGTTGGTCCTGCTTTGAGCAGGGGTTGGACTAGATGACCTCCTGAGGTCCCTTCCAACCCTAATATTCCATGATTCTATGATCTTGGATTTTATTGAACATCAGGAGACTCCTGTGGCGAAGGAACCATATAGCTGTGTGGAAAGCTCTAGCCAAAAGCAGGGTCTCGGGAGGCCTGGAGGGGAGTCCATATCATTGCTCTAGGTGCCTGAAAAGCATTAGCTTTAGATCATATCTCCCCATTCACAAATGAACGCACCCAGGGAGAGGCCCTTCTGCTGCACTGTGTGTGGGAAAGGCTTCATTGAGCAACACCCGCTCACCAGGCGCTCCAAAACCCCACACAGACAGACTGTACTGCTGCCCATGGCAAGAGAGGAGCTTTGCTGAGAACATACCAGCCTTCACACAGCAGAGAGGCCGTGCCACTGCCCTCAGAGAAAGAAGGACTTCAGGGCTAAGCGCTTTCTCACCAAACACTCCATAGTCAGTGATGGAGAATCCACCACGACCCTTGTGGTTAATGATTCTCACCATTAAAAAATTACACCTTATTTCCAATCTGAATTTGTCTGGCTTCAATTTCCAGCCATTGGATCATGTTATACCTTTGTCTGCTAGATTGATGAGCCCATTATTAAATATTTGTTCCCCGTGTAGATACTTATAGACTGTAATCAAGTCGCTCCTTAACCTTCTCTTTGTTAAGTTAAATAGATCGACTCAAAGAGCTCAAGCACTAGAAGGCAGGTTTTCTAATCCTTTAATTATTGTCATGGCTCTTCTCTGCATCCTCTCCAATTTATCAGCTTTCTTCTTGAATTGTGGGCACCAGACCTGGACACAGGATTCCAGCAGCAGTTGCACCAGTGCCAGATAAGAGATAAAATAACCTCTGTCCTGCTGCTCGAGTGTCCCCTGTTTACACATCCCAGGAGCGCATTAGTCCTTTTGGCCATAGCATCGCACTGGGAACTCAGCTGATTATCCACCATGTCCCCCATATCTTTTTCAGAGTCACTGATTCCCAGGATAGAGTCCCCCAGCCTGTGAGTATGGCCCTTATGCTTTGTTCCTAGATGTATACGTTTACACTGAGTCATATCAACATTAATGGTCCAGCCGGGTCCTGGGCACTGTGCTTACAATCTAAATAAAGACAAACGGAGGGGAAACAGGCACGGCGTGGAGACTTGTGCAAGAGATCCCCCAGCAGGTTGGTGGCAGATAGAGACTAGAATTGTGGTGTCCTGACTGCTTTTTCCATAGACTTGGCAGAATTTGATTTTTATTTTTTAATTATTTTACAACAGTCAAATTTGAGAGTCAAAAAGATAACGCTTTATCACTGTTAAAACACCAACTGTCAACATGTCCAAATATACAAATACAAATATCCCTTCATTTAAAATCAAACGCTAACAAGTTCTCAGGCAGCATTTGTCTTCTTTTACCTGTCTATAAACGTCCATTAGTAGAGATAGGAACATTTCTGGTAGGTTTCTGTGTACCTGAAATTGACTTTCCTAAGAAAAATCTCTCCATGGGGAGGGGATAGCTCCTTGGTTTGAGTGTTGGCCTATTAAACCCAGGGTTGTGAGTTCAATCCTTGAGGGGGACATTTAGGGATGGGGGCAAAAATCTGTCTAGAGATAGGTCCTGCTTTGAGCAGGGGGGTGGACTAGATGACCTCCTGAGGTCACTTCCAACCCTGAGATTCTACCATTCTATGAAATCTAATCCTTCCAAGTCATGCTGGCAGGGCAATGGTCCATCCATCCATCCCAGTGGCCTGTCCTTGGACAGGGGCCAATGCCAGGTGCTTC
Source organism: Emys orbicularis (assembly GCF_028017835.1). NCBI lineage: Eukaryota > Metazoa > Chordata > Testudines > Emydidae > Emys > Emys orbicularis. Next base: position 297,380,399 of record NC_088684.1, read on the forward strand.
AGAGGGAATGAACACAACAGGCAATCAATCATCCAGCTGCTTGGCAGCCAGAGGCCCTAGGGGCACCCCAGGGTGGCGGCGGCTGAGCACCTTGGCGAACAGACACCAGCAGAGCCTATTTAGCCGCTAGACTTCGCTGCCTTGCGGATGCTCGGCACAGGCCCCGCCGCTGCTGGTCCCAGGACAAGCCCGGCTGCCCCAAGCGCCCCCCGCTGGGGTCGTGCGGCTGGAATCCACCAGTCTCAGCGCCGCCTTCCCCAGCCGGGCTCCGGTCACACCCCACCCGCCGCCAGGGGCCGCTGCCGCCCCGCTCCTCCCCGCCGCTCCCGGGCCCCGGCAGCCAGGCCGCGGCTCCCTCCCGGCTGCGCTCGCTCTGCTCCGCCCGGCAGCGGGGCCGGCCCGTGGCGAGGCGGCGCCGGGACTCTGCCCAGCCCGGAGCGGGAGCGGAGCTCGGCCGGGCCGGGCCCGCTGGAGAAGCCCCGCCCGGGGGGGCCATGGCCGAGCGGGCCGCTGCCCAGGTAAGGGCCCGGCGGGCGGGGGAGCCTCGGGCCCCGGGAGCTTCTCCCCGCCCGGCCTGGGCCCCGGGAGCCGGAGCGCGGGGCTGCCCGGCCGGGCTGGGGGCTGAGCCCCGGGGCGGGGGGCAGGGACCAGCCCCGCTGGCTTCGGGCCTTCACGGGAGATTGGCCGCTGGAGGACTCGGGTTTGTCGGGTGTCGGGTAGTTCCCGGGGGGGGGCTGGGTCTTTGTCCCCCCCCCCCCCGGGGGAAGCCAGGAAGTGGTTGAGAGCCAAGTGTGAGCGGAAGGGTCCAGGCTGCGGGGGGGGGGGGGGGGGAAACTGGAGGTCCTGTCTACACTATAACCGCAACAGTGTTTTTGTTCCAGTTTGGGACCTGAGTCTGAACCAGTTGCAGCAAACACGCCTCAGTTGTGTCTCTTCAGCCCCTTTTCCACCCCACGGCCGTTTCCCATCCTCCCTACGGAGCTTGTTTCTGGGCATTCCGGGCTCATCCAAGCACCTACCTGGGTGGCCACCGGCCGCAGGCTGTCGTGTGCCCAAAAATCAACACGCAGTGCAGCACGTGGGGGCCATGCACTCTGGGGCGTCCTAGCAACAGCAGTGTCAACCTGGTTACGCAGGCCTGGCTGCCCATTGTGGTGCCAGGGCTGTGATGCTGATCCATGCCATCCTCACATGTGCTCACCGAGTCTCTCGCCCTCAGCAGGGACCGAGCAGGGTTTTCTCAGCACTGAGTGCTTGGACACTGTCTGTCTCTTCCTGCTCTCAGGTCCCCCCACTCTCCCCGCTGGTGCCCAGTTGGTGTGTGCTTGTCACGAGCAGGGAAGAGGAGTAGGAGGAGACAGATATTGGCAAGACCAGAGCCTCCAGGCTCGTGTTACCCCCCAACTGGTCTTCCCAGGCTCTACCACTCCTTCCACTTGAACCAAGGCTGGCCTGGTCCCTCTCCAATACATCCATCTTGCTGGTTTCTCCAGGCTCTCTTCCACCCTGCGACTCCCTCCCCTGCACACCTCTCATACCGCTCACGGTCAGGCCGTGGGGGCGATGGTTGGCTCTTTCCAGCGGTGAGAAATGTCATGCATGGAACGCCACTCAGCTGAGTGGTAAGAGTCTCTGGTGTGGGATAGGCCTGGCATGTGGTCCCCAAGAACCTTCTCCACGTCTGTTTTGAAATGGCAGCGGAATTAGGTCCCCTGGTGGAAGAAGCGTTCAGATCAGCGGGTGTAGCGAGTACGTCGGTGACAAGCCTGAGAAGTTTATATTGTTAGAGTCCCAAACCCACCAACGTGAGGCTGACAGAGAAGGGTCTGTTGCCATTTTTGTTGTTGCATCTGGAAGGCAGCCGTAAAAGATTAACTCTCGGGCCCAGAGAGCGTGGAGCAGCCTGGAACACGTGAGCGGGCTGTACGCCCTTTCTCTTTGTGGCCGATCTCTTCTTTTCTCCTTGCAAGCAGGCTCCGCAATGGGATGTCACAGCAGAGCAACCAGTGCCTTTAACCCCCCCGGCTGCCTCTGATCATGCTTCTGAGGCAGAAATGCAGCTGCCGCTGGAACAGACTGCCATGTGGCCCGAGGTGACTGTGGAGACGACCGTGGAGTCGCATGCCACGCGACTGTTGACGCTAGAGGGAAGAATGGGGATGGCGGAGAACAAACTAGTCGGCTGCGAGAGGACAGTGGTGGAGTTTGGGAACCAGCTGGAGAGTAAATGGGCTGTGCTGGGAACTCTGATCCAGGAGTACGGACTGCTGCAGAGGAGGCTGGAGAACATGGAGAACCTGCTGAAGAAAAAAGATGTCTGGATTCTAAAACTTCCCCCAGGCGCACAGGGAGAAGTCCCCAAGGTAACAATATCCCAGCTAGCACTGAGGGGCAGAAGTAAAGCTGTCCCCTCTATTAGATGTCCCAGGGGTGTGTATCCCAGGGATATTCAGGTCTGTTACAAAATGGCTTGGATAGACTGGGTGCACTGGTGCACAACGAAGCACTGGTCGGGGCTCCTTAGCTCCATTCTGCTCCTCCCCATCTACAGACCAATAAAAGGGGGAGAACTACAAGACACTCTGTCTTACGCTGAGATACCGTGACAGGCTCTCAGATCCGGAGTGAGTACAGGGAGCCATGCAATGAGAACAGGAAATTAGCAAGTGTAGTCTAGAGCTATCGATTTGAACGTTGGTAATCGAGTCTTAACCTGTAGTATTAAGCTTGCAGCTTTTCGTAGTTTGCAACTGGTCAGTGATCAGTTTAAGTGCCAGTCTTTGGTTTTATGTATTTTCCTTCATAAGGAGCGAGGGATGCAATTGCTGATTCGGCACCCAGAGAGAGGAGGAAAGGGGGTGAAGGGAAAACAGGTGATATTAATTGGTCCAGAGCATCCTAGCCATGGTCTCCTCCCATAGAGCTATCACAGATTCGGCGAGCAGGTATCCCTGCTGGCAGGGAGAGGTTTGAGGGGGCCAGGGGCGAGGTACCTGCGGTTACATCAATCAAACTATTGCAGGCTAAGGCATGAAGAGGGGAGTAGAGCCATGCTCAATCAGCAGTGGAAGGCTAGATGACAGTATTGGGTTTGGAGAAGGCATGAGGGAGAATGCTTGGCATACGCACTGCTGGAAGCTTTCAAGATGTAAGGGCCAGCATGAGAAGAGACATAAAGTCAGAACCTGGAGAAGCTGACAGAGTGTTAAGAACAGGGAACTGGGCAGAGTACGGGCATGAGAGGGAGCGTTGGGGGCGCTGTGAGAGGCAGGGGTGAGCTGCGTCACGCTCTGACGGTGATGACGAAGGAGGTTTGTGTGACACTGTGCTGGGGAGGGGAGATGCTGAATACTCTCCCCAGTGGGGGCAGGAGGTGCTGAGGGTGTGACGCTTGTGATTTCAGGTCCCTGTGAAGTTCGATGAGGTCTCGGGCTGTTTCTCCGGGCAGGAGTGGGGGGTTTTAGAGCAACGGCGGGAGGAGCTTCACAAGAACACAATGAGGAACAACTATGAGACGTTGATCTCGCTGGGTAAAGATGAGTAGAAAATTCCTTTAGTATCAGTCAGATCTTGGAAGTGCCAGATGCTGCTCAGGCTGTAGGCACCTGCTAGCCCGGCCTCTGGAAGACTCTGGTCTTATGCACAAGGAGGTAGGGAGCCCCTCTTCCTGATCTCTCTCCCCATGCATGATGGGGGGTACCTAAAGCGTATCCTGCTCCACACTACTTGGCTGATCAGATTCGGGGAGCACTTCTGTGATCAGCTCACAGTGTCTGAGCCCAGACAAAGCGAGCCAGTCCCACATCAGCCCTGTGGGTTACGAAAGGAACAGCCACCCTATCATTTACTGCCACAGGTGCTAGCCATGGCCTCTGGTGATGGAAGGGGGCTGGTTTAAACTAGTTAAAGAGTCTGTGGATTTGTAGGTGTGAACTCAGTGAATTATTAACCAAACCCTAATCCCCTTAATATCCTTTCCCATGAACAGACAATGCTGCTTCCACGCCTGATGCTCAGTCCCCGATTGAAGCCGGGGTAGAGTCTCGAGTCCAAGAACAGCAGGAATCTCAAAAAAGAGAAACCCCGCCGGATCCCAGCACAGGTGAGGAGGAACTGACCAGAGCAACTGGAAGCAGCAAGAAGTCGTCAAGGGCAGGAAATTAACATGAGCTTCCTGTGCTCTTGTAGTTGTTATATTTCTTCTGATGAGCTCGATCAACATGTTCCTTCTCTGTGGGAGTTTTCGCCATTCACAGCTAGTGCTGGCACCAGCCAGCTGTTGCCATCTGCCCTGAAATCCTCCCTAAAGGGTTCCGCGGATGTGAGAGAAACCTAATGTCATTCTCCTTCCCGTGAACAGGATCTCCCACTTCTAATCCCAGCGACAGCTCATGGATTAAACAAGAGGAAACGCCATGTGCTGAGAGTCAGGGGGGCTTGGTGGAGAGAGAAATCCCTACAGAGCCCATCAAGGGTGAGTTACGTACACAGGAAATGCTTTGCCGGCAGAGAAGAGGGATGTTACTGGGCAGTGGAGGTAGCTCACAGGCTGGAGGACCAGAACATGGGGGTGGGAAGGTGATAAGTATGTAAGGACAAGGTAGCTATGGTGAAGCGGGGGGGGGGGGGGGGGGGTTTGTTATGATTGTTTATTTGTATGGCTCCAGCAGTGTGCTAGGCACTCGGCAGACAGGAACCCTCTCCACTCACAAACACCTTCCTGGGCTTCCCTGGTGACTGAGGAATGTCCTGGGAAGAGGTTGCTGTAAAATCCTCTCTGGATTCCCTTTGTATTCCAGCAGATGAGTGGTGTCTTGAGGACAGTGCTGCCATCCCGGAACTTCCCGGGGGGGCGCAAGGAAGCTCAGAGGAGGATTTCCAGAGACCTGCTGCGAGATGGAGCCCCGGAAGTCAGTGCAGCTCACTGACACAGCACGGAAACCCTGCAGGAAGCAGCCTGGGCCAGCCCACTCTGTGTGGAGGAGACTTCAGCGGCCTTGCACCAGCCACTGAGCAGGAGGAAAGTCACCCAGGAGAGGGGCCATATATATGCAATGAATGTGGGGAAAGCTTTGTCTGTAAGCAGTTGTTCGCAGTGCACCAGGGAGTCCACGCAGCAGGGGGAGTCTGCATTTCTCCAGCATGTGGAGAAGGCCTCAGTCAGAAATCCAGTCTTCTACATCCCCAGAGAAGCCAGGTCCTGGCAGGTGCAAAGCCCTACAAATGCTCTGAGGGCGAGATAAACTTTAGCCTCAAATCCAGCCTTCTCAAGCACCAGGTCAGTCACACAGGCCCGTACACCTGCGCTAAGTGCAGGAAGAGCTTCAGGCTGAAGATAAGCCTCCTCGTCCACCAGCGACTCCACGCGGGGAAGGGCGAGGGCTCGCTGCTCTGTACGGACTGCGGGAAGAACTTCACCCACCCCTCGCAGCTGGTCCGGCACCAGCGGATCCACACGGGCGAGCGGCCCTACCAGTGCACCGACTGCGAGAAGAGCTTCACGGAGAAGTCCAAGCTCACCAACCACTACCGCACGCACACCGGCGAGCGGCCCTACGCCTGCGCCCAGTGCGGGAAGCGCTTCATCCGCAAGCACCACCTGCTGAAACACCAGCGCGTGCACACGGGCGAGCGGCCCTACCAGTGCCCCGAGTGCGAGAAGAGCTTCACCCAGAAGTACTACCTGGTCGATCACCGGCGGCTGCACACGGGCGAGCGCCCCTTCCAGTGCCCCACCTGCCAGAAGAGCTTCACCGAGAAGTCCAAGCTCACCAGCCACTTCCGCATCCACACGGGGGAGCGGCCCTACCACTGCGGGGAGTGCGGGAAGCGCTTCACGGAGAAATCCCAGCTCACCAACCACTTCCGCATCCACACCGGGGAGCGGCCCTACGCCTGTGCCCAGTGCGACAAGTGCTTCATCCGCAAGCACCACCTGCTGAAGCACCAGCGCGTGCACACGGGCGAGAGACTCCACCGCTGCCCCCAGTGCGAGAAGAGCTTCCGCTACAAACAGTCACTGAACTGCCACCTGAAAATCCACCTGGGGAACCACTGCCCCATGGGCAGCGCCCTGTCCCCTGAGCAACAAACCCCGGCTAGACCTCTTTGTGTGTGAGAGAGACTGGGCAGGAGTCCCTGGGCGGGGAGTGCCTTGCAGGTCCTGACGTCATGTGACGTACAGGGAGGCTGGGATTTCCAGTTTGACCTACAGGAGTGTGCAGTGTTGTCATAGCTGTGTTGGTCCCAGGATATGACAGACAAGGTGGGTGAGGGAATCTCCTTTTATTGGACCAAATTCCGATAAGATATTACCTCACCCACCGTGTCTCCCTACAGGAGTTAGACATCCAACTCCGGGGCATCACCTTCCCTGAGGCTGCTTGGAAAATCGCAGCCTAAAACAACCCACTAAATTCCTTACATCCAGCCTACAGCCAGTGCTGGGTAACTGTTTTATAACTGCTGGCAGTTTCATGCCACCATCCTGTAAGGGGTATTTAATAAAACTACCTAGTTCTCACGTGGCACTTTTCATCAGTAGAGCCCAACATGCTTTCCAAATTTAAAATTATTTTAACAGGGTCTAAATTTTGGGAGCCCAGCTGGAGAAGCCTTAACGGAGCCTGCTTGGCACTTGCTTAAAATCAGACCTCTTGAAGGCCAAATCAAAAACTGAGGGGGCCCCCAAATCACTTGTCACTGCTGAAGAACATAGGCCATGATGTGCAGCTGACTCCTGTTTAAAGTCTCTTTGGTAATAAATATGAACTTTTTCCCGGGGGGGGGGCGCTTTCAGGTTGGGAGGTGTTGCCAGCTATTCATTGGCTTGTGGATATTCGGAAGGGGTACAGGTTCCACTTTCACTGTTGTTCCATCTCATTTTGCTGCCACACCGAGCCAGGAGAGGGAAGCACTAGACTAAAAAGCCCGGTGGTGTTGAAACGCCATGATCAGCGCTCCTACCTACGGGCCAGGGGCTGGAACGGGGACTTCCTCCCCGCCCTGTTTGGAAGGGAAGGTTTATGCTGGGTGGAAAGAAGGAGGCAGATGCACAGTCTAAGCCTGACATTACCAGGTACTGAGTGGTCTCCGGTCCTGTTGACTGCAATGGGAGTTGATGGCACAGCTCAGCACTTTGTAGGATTAGACCCACAGAGTGGAGAGCTTAAAAGCAAGAGGGACCGAGGGCCTGCAGTGAGCAGCTGGATAGAGTAAAGAAAGCATGGAAAGGGCAGCACTGGGGGGGATGGGGAGGCAGGTGGCAGTGAGTAGGAGAATGGAGCAAAGGGGACAGTGAGGAGGGATGGTGGGGGTGGGGGGAGAAAAGAGAGGTGATCCTCCCAGGAGGAGAGCAGAGTCCCGCAGCTCTTCGCTCCGCCTCTGGTGAGGGGAGTTTGATAGCAGGCAGGCTCAGGCTTGTTTGGTTTGGGGCCAGTGGAAAGGTGGCCACAATCCATTCAGATTCATAAATGGAGGGGGTGTCACTCTTGGTCAAGTAGATCATGGTTTCTGAGTACACTTTCCAGTAAACATCCTAAAGAGCTGCTGGGTTGGTGACAGTAAAACCTGGCAGGGTGTCTCCTGAATGATCCAAACCATGCGGACAAGGAGGGAATTCAAACACTTGTGTAAATATCAGTTGAATGAACACGGTGCCTCTAACTAAACGTCTTTCCCTTGGTTCAAGTCAGGTGCATGGCTGTGTTTTGTACCATACCCCTTTCCATTCGGCCACCTGTGTAACTTGCTTAATGAGTGTCACTAACCCAGCCCACCTCTGTTTTTTCCACTGGTCTATCTTCCACTCCTCCCCTTGCTGCCGCCACTCTAACCTCCGCCTACTACAAGCTGAGTTTCACTAGCACTTTCCCAATGCTTGTCGGGTGAAAGACCCATTTTCAGGGTCAGGCCTATTAATTAACACCCCCAGCGTTGTGAGGTCAGTGAATATGCCCATTGGACAGATGGGGAAACGGAGGCAGTGAGTGCCGAAGGCACTAGTCCAGGGCTGTTGTTATTAGTACTCCTGTTAGAGGTGTATGAAACACTTAAGTGAATCTCGTGCATTAACCTGAAGTTTAAGACTGATGTGAATGGAGCCACCAGCGTGTGCTCCTGAAAAGCTTGTGGTTGTGCATGGCCACTGTGCTGGCCTCCCCCCCCCCCCCAAGTTTGTGCCCACGTTGGCCTGCACACCCAACTCTCCCTCTGTTCCAGTCTAGGGGGCCCATCTCCTTGGCTTGCCTAGGAATGGCAGAGGGGTGCTAGGTGGCCGGTCCCAGTCCCCTCGTCTGGTTTTGGGGAGGTGCCTGGTGTTGGGCTGCTGTTGCCTAACCCTGAAAAATCTTCCAGGGCGGAGGGTAGGACACAGCCTGCCACCCCCAGCCTGGGGCTGAGGGATTAGCAACTGCCCCCTGCCACTAGGGGTCAGCATTGAAACGTGGGCGCGGGAGAATCTCAATGGCTGGCACCGGGGGAGGGTGATGGGAGGGTGACAGCAGGTACCCCCCCCCCATTGCCCAGCGCCAGCTTGCCAGGGGTCCTGGGACATGGGAGCCCTGCTCTCACTGGGGCGCGTTTGCTGCGGGGAGGAGGAGAAGCCGCTTCCCCGCCCCTGCCAGGTGTAACGGGGGTCTAGCCAGACCCTGCAGGGGACGGCGAGGGGCGCCCCCCGTGCCCTGCCCCACAGCTAAGGCGTGGGGCGGGGGATGTCCCGCAGGGTCTGTGACCTGCGCCCTCTCCTGGGCGGCTGTTCTACCGGCAGGGCGGGGGCTGCCCGGGGCGGGGCGGGGCCGGGCTGCAGCGCCCGGACCTTCCCCAGCTGCGCGAGCTCCCGGGCCCCGCAGAGACCGACTCCGGCTGCTGTCCCCGGCAGTTCCGCCGCCGGGGGCGCTGCCGCGCGGCGTTCGCCTTGCTGCGGGCGGCGACGTCCTCCCGGGGCCGTTGGGCTGCCGGGGGCGGGGAAGTGAGCGCTGGGCCGCCGCCGCCGGTGCAAGGAACCCCCTTTTCCGTTCCGGGGCTTCACCCCGCCCGCTACCCCGCCCCAGGGATCCCCGCCCGGTGCCCTGATACCCCGCTGCTTCAGGGAACCCCCCAGGCTGTTTCCCCAGTACCCCCCGCCCGGTGCCCTGATACCCCGCTGCTCCAGGGACGCCCCAATACCCCCCGCCCGGTGCCCTGATACCCCGCTGCTTCAGGGAACCCCCTAGGCTGTTTCCCCAGTACCCCCCGCCCGGTGCCCTGATACCCCGCTGCTCCAGGGAATCCCCCAGGCTGCTCCCACATTGACCCCTGTACCCCTTCCTCCCAGCCAGCTCCCCCCACCGCCCACTGGCCCCCCAGGGATACTTTCCCTCTATCCCTGCCAGGCAGTTCCCCTGGCATCCCTCCGAGCTAGCTCCCCCCCCCCCGGCAGCTGCCCGAGAAACACCCCCTGGGGTACCCCTCCCTCCTCCCAGGTAGCTGCCCTTTCACCCGAACCGCTCCAGATACTCCTGACTTCAGTCATGCAGCACCCCCCATCTACCCACCTGCCCCAGACACCCCCAACCTTGAACTCCCAAAGGTACCCCTGGCGCCCTGCCAGCCATCAGCTGCCCCAGTTGATCACCTCTCACTATTAAGACCCTCTGGAGCCCCAACCCTACCCCCGCTGCCAAACTCCCACCCACCAGCTGCTTCCTACTCTTCCACCCTCAGCAATAGTGTGGAAGGCTGCCTGGGCTCCCTCACCACCACAGGCCTGACTCTCCTCTGAGAAGTGTCACACACCAAGCTAGGCAAATTTGGCCGCGATGTGTGTCCAAAAGCCAGTCCCCTGCCACTGGCGTGAAAGGAGAATCCCCGTTAGCAGTACTGAGTCAATGACACACAGCGGAACGGACAGATGCCACCCCTGGGCAGACACCAGCCAGCGGGTGAGATACTAACGCTGCAGTAGCACAATGCTAAGGGTGCAAATGTTTAAGAGCTGGGCAAGGCAAATGCAATGGGCGGGGGCACCCTGCCGATGCCACAGGGCACCCCGCCTGCCGTGCCGCAGCCGGGCTGTGCACTGGGCCAGCACCCACAGAGGTGACGCGACTCCTGGTTTCTATTTGAGCTTGACACCCTCCCTCTCCGCCGGAGGGGTGGGCGCTTTGCAAACCCCTACGTGCCGTGCGCCCCTCCCCCCTGCAGGGGGCGCTGCTGGCGCGGGGATCCCGGGACCCCCCCCCCCCCGTCCCTGGCCGGCGAGCCGGGCTCCCAGCATGCATTGCTCCCCCAGCATGGCCGCTGTGCCCAGCCCCTATTGAGGAGGTGCTGGGACTCGGCCCAGCCCAGAGCCGTCGCTGCGCTCGGCCCCGCTCCCAGGCAGGCTCCGGCTAGACGATCCCAACCCAGGGCCATGGCTGAGTGGGCGCCCGAGCAGGTAAGGGGCCGGCGGGGGCAGGGACTGCCGGGGGGGGGCAGCATCCTCCCGCTGGGCCCGGGGACCGGGAGCCGGCCCTTCGGGGCGCCCTGGGGTTCCCTGCCCAGGCCCAAGGGGCTGGGGGGCGGGTGTGTCTCAGCCCTGCACCCTGGGGCAGCTCCCTGGTTCAGGGAGCGGGGAATGGAGCTTTGCTGCTTCATGAGCTACAAGAGCCCCCCCGTGTGTGTTTCTATGGCAGCCCATGCTCGGCCTAGGGCTGCTCCCACCGCCTCTGTAGCCCAGAGAAACCTCTAGGGCAGAAGGCTCCGAAGGGCTCCGTCAACGTCAGGAGCCCTCTGGCTGAAAAGCTCTTCCCCGCTGTCGTTACATGGGATGCCAAATGTTCTTACAAGTCACAGATTAGAGAAGGGGAAATTGGGTGGTTGGGTTCCCCCCCCTCCCCCCAGTTATTTGCTTTGTGCCTTTGACAGCCCTTTGTGTCGACTCAGTTTCTGTTTTCTCGGTGCGGGTGGTCTGTTTCCCCTATTGTTGGGGGTGAGGAGGCTTTCACACAGCACCAGGGGAGAGAGGAAAATATCAAAAATACAACTGTCAAAACACAAACATTGGTGGGGTTTCAGGGACAGAGAGAGGAACCGAAATTGCTTTTAATGCATCTCATTGCTGCATCTTTAATGTGACCCGATAGTAATAAAGATCCAGACTCAGGAAGCTCCCAGCAGGCTGTAGCATGTGGCTCGTTTGTTGTTTCTCTTTGTGACTGACTCTGCTACTTGGGAACATGACCCCCCCTTTCCAATATCTGTCATTGCAAACAGGCTCTTGAATGGGACATGGAGTCCCAGGATCTGTCACTTGAACAGCCTCTTGCTGTCCCCGAACCAACTTCTATGGAAGAAGCAGATCTTCAGACAGCAGAGATTTCCCTTACGGTCGTGGCGGAAATCCAAGCTGTGGACAGGAAGGTTGAGGTTCAGGCAGCACAACTGATGAATCTGGAGGGAAGAATGAGGATGGCAGAAACGAAACTAGTCGGTTGTGAGAAGACAGCGGTGGAGTTCGGGAACCAGCTGGAGAGTAAGTGGACTGCACTGGGAACTCTGATCCAGGAGTACGGGCAACTGCAGAGGAGGCTGGAGAACATGGAGAACCTGCTGAAGAACAGGAACTTCTGGATCCTGAGACTCCCCCCTGGCGCTAATGGAGAAGTCCCCAAGGTAACAAGGTCCCAGCTAGTGCTGAGGGGATGTAAAGCCAGACCCTGTACCAGACACTGAAGGGGCGTTTTGTACACTCAGAATGTTCTGCGCAAGTAGATTTGTTTTAAGGGAGTCATACTGTGGGTTTTCCCATCCCCATTCTTGCTGCTCACCTGCTCTGCAGCTTCCCTTTGTCCCATCGTTTCAAAGATATATGGATTCTGCTTCTAACGTTGCTTTCTTTGGAAATTTGACCTCTTAGCTCAGGGGGGAGGCTTTCAGTAATCACGTGACAAACAATTTGAGAAAGGGAAGAGGCTAATGAACCATTAACCAGCCATGGAGAGAAAACCAACAGTGTTTCTTTTCCTCTTCTGTGCCCATCTGACTCATGTATTTGGTTGTATGGAGAATTCTAATGTAAATGTAACAGTGTGGCCGGCAATGGCATAGCTGTATTTAATGGGGGATTTAAATGCAGGGTGTGACCTCCCCAGAGATGCCAACTCAGCCAATTGGAACAGGACTTTGCAACTAAAGTATCTTTTTTTGGATACTAATTGTGCAAAGTGCCCAAGGCAGCTCAGCCTACATAGTGTCTGGTGTATGCATGGCATTTGACAACACATAGGTAAGACATTGCAGTGTCTCATGCAGTTTGGGGGGCTTTGCACGCGTCCCAGGGGCTGCTCATGTCCTTCCCTTTGCAGGATCAGGGGTCAATTGCAATAGACGCAACTAAAGGATGAAGCAGGCAGCAGGCTGTCCAAAGGCTCTGCGATGGAAATCCTACAGAAGGCTTCGGCTGTAGGAAGAGGCGAGGACTCATGAGGTGAAATCCTGGCCCCAGTGAAGTCAATGGGAGTTTTGTCACAGACTTCAGTGGGGAATGGATTTCAGCTGTGTACAGCTGACGGGAGCCAGGCCCAATCTTGGAGCGGCAGGTGGGAATGAGGAGGAACAATAAAATCCAAAAGAGGATATGGCGACCGAGGGAGAAGACAGGGCATAATGGGGTGTTGGAGGAAACAAGGGGTGGCATGTAGACAGAGAGCAGAAGGTGTTGAGTGTATCACCCTTGTCATTGCAGGTCCCGGTGACTTTCAACAACAACTCGTTTAATTTCTCTGAGCAGGAGTGGAAGAGCTTGGACGAATGGCAGAAGGAGCTTTACAGGCACATCATGAAGGGCAATTACGAGGCTGTGATCTCGCTGGGTAAAGACTGGCTGGGGTTTTGTTCCTGTCTTCGAAGCTGTGTGGTCTCTGAAGTGCCAGATTTCCCCAGGGGCTGAGCTATACGAGCTCCATTGCACCCTGGTGGAGCAGGGGTCTGGATGGCTTGGGGCGGGGTGGGGGGTCTGATAATGGGATATGGAGACTTTGACGCAATAGCGGGGTGTTCAGTTAATTATCCAGGCTGCACTGTCAGTCCCCATTGATAGTCAGTGGATGGGTGTGTCCATCACAAAAGAACCCCCACAATTAGCACACCTTGCTCAGGGCTTGTCTACACTACAAAATTAGGTCCACAGCCACCGCAGTAATAAAATCAGCTGTTGGTGTCCATGCTCCCCTCCTTCTGCCAGTGGTGCGTGTCCTCACCAGGAACGCTTGCACTGACCGAAGTGGTGCATTGTGGGGCACTGACAGCCGTGCAGGGCTTATAGCTAGAGTTCCCCCACCCCAGGCCTGACAGCCCTAGCAGTGAGCCAGGCGCTGGGCTCTGTGTCACAGCAGGGAGCCTACCAGCCGTGAAATTGATATTCATGTCAGTTTCACGGCTGCTGCTATGTCCCATTTCCCCTCTGGCTCAGGCTGTCAGCCCAGGCAGGGCTCACAGCTAGAGACCCCCCAGCTCTGGGACTGACAGCTGGAGCCCAGACAAAATGTGAAATAATAGCAGCCATGAAACTGACAAGAATGTCAATTTCATTGCTGGTAGGCTCCCTGCTGTGAAATGAGCCCAGTGCTGGGCTCACAGCTCAGGCTGTCAGCCCCGGGGGTGGGGTGGGGCTCCCGCTTTGAGCCCCACTGCCAGGGCTGACAGCCAGGAACCCCACTGACGACTCCCAGTGAGGGATTGAGTTGCGGGCGAGGAGAGTCCAAGCCCAGCCACCTCCCAGTCAGGGATTTGGGGGAGGGAGGAGAGCCCGAGCCTGGGCTGCAGCCGGGTTCAGGCTTTCCTCCCCTCGCCCCCCCCAGTCCCTCACCAGGAGGTAGCAGCAGGGCTCTGGACTGTCAGCCCCCGTGGCCAGGCTCCAGGCTGTCAGCCAACAGGCGATGTAAGTAACACAGACACTGCGTCACCCTAACTACATTGACCTAAGCGCTACGCCTGTCGCAGAGGTGGAGTTTTTAGGTCACTGTCGTGGGCAACTTACATCAGTGGGAGCACCATTCTAGTGTAGACACTTCCATAGTTAGGTCGACGTAAGCTGCCTTATGTCGACCTAACTCTGTAGTGTAGACCAGGCCTCAGCCTTGACAGGCAGTCCGGAACTTGGTGAGAACCCTGAATACTGGAGCGGAGACAGACAGTTCTCACAGAGCTGGGGCACAGGTAGGAGAGGGATGCTCTCAATGGAGAGAGGGGAATTTACTTTTCTTCTTCCTGCTAAGGTCCAAATCCATTAAGAAGGGTACTTCAGTCTGCTTGACTCTTGGAGGCAGAACCAGTCTGTCAGTCACTGGCAATAAGAGAACACCCCGTCCTCTGTAGTTCCCTCTTGTTTTCTGCGTCCCCAGCAGCTGGGCATCCCCCAGCCGTCCCTGCTGCACAGCATTGCTGAGGGGAACTCCAGACTTCATTTCAAATGTTCAGCCTCAGCGCGGGGCTCCGTATTTTGTCTGCTTCCCAGGGCAGCATTGGATTTTGAAGGAGCTGGTTCCCTCAGCTCTGCTTCCCATTTGCAGGCATTGCCGTGGCTGCTGTCACTCCAGGCTTCGGGGACGGAGCTAGGCTGGGAACAGCCAGAGGCAAAAGGAAAGGTCTGTCTCCTGCTTCACTCCCTTAGCGAGTGTCTTGTTGGGTGCTCAGCCGGCACCGTGTGTGGAGTGCAGCTTGCTCACAGCCCAGTCTGGGCGGGGTCACCGTGGGCCCAGCTTGCGTGGGCAGGAGAGGTGGCAGGTAGGATTGGAAAGCGCTGGCCCTTGGGCAAGCAGGCACCCCATCTGCATGAAGGGGTTGGAGCTAGAAGGGCAGCGAACCAGCATGGAGTCCCCACAGCCCGCATCAGCAGCCACGCCTCTGATTGCAGCTCTGCTGCCACCTCCCGCTCCCCTTCCTCGCGGGTTGTGGATGGAGGGAACTGACACAGCACAGATGCTGCCAACACCAGCGAGGGCAAGGAAAGGGCCTCTGGGCCCAGCTTCGCCCCTGTTGTCCTCTCTCTAAAGCCCCCCCTCCTCCTCCACCTGGATCCTTACTTATATCCCAGGCTGACACTTCCAAAGTAAACCCAGGCCTGACTTGCCCATGTGGATCCCAGGCCACAGAGAGGAGTAGAACTTCTGGGAAGCCCATCCTTGAGCCCCAGGCCAGTACCTTCCTTGAGAGACTCAGAAGAGACGTGTGGGGAAGGGGAAATAAAGAAGTCCAGCCTCTGCAGACAGGGAGATCATTGGCAATATTTTCAGAGCAAGCAGAGCCCAGTTGCACGCTTCCTGCTGAAGCGGCCCTATGGGGACCTATTCCCAAAGGGGGAAATGAATAAATAGAATGAGCGCTGTTTTCCACACTCCCCTGCCCAGCATGCAGCAGGGCCGAGCGATGCAGAAAAGACCAGGCCGTGGAAATATACGGATTCCTCTAGGTGTGTGTGCACACACGCTCCCCTGCAAAGGGAGAGGGAGGCCAGCAGTCTAAAGCAGAGGAAAGAATCAAATAGCAAAAAACAAAACAGGATCGACTCTTCCTGGCAGGAGTGACTGGAGTACTGTGGAGTTTCGCTGACGGGGTCTGCAGCTGCCCCAGACAAGCTATAGCTGTGTATAGCCCAGTGCACCTTGGGAAGGTGTAATGGAGGACAGGGATTTCCTGCCCCTCCTGAAAACCTGAGAAAGCATTGGGCTGTCATCCCCAACGGCTGCTGTGGGGCACCATGCCTTGACGTCCTGGGTATTGCTCCCAGCTTGTGTTGCTGGTCCCATGCTTCGCCCCTCCCTGCTGCTCCCCAGCAGATGGTTATGGAGTGAGGAGAGGGACAGCAGCCCGGCTGTGGAAGAATCAGGAGGGAGGAACGTGCCTCTTGGCCCATCATTTGTTAGTTTCTACCTGACCCCAGTCTCCATTTTCTAAGGCCAGAAGTTTCCTTATTGTGCACAAGTCAGTTTCACCTGGTATCACTACGAGGACAAGTGTGGTTATTTCCTCTGGTGGTCGGCGATTCAGCATTTCTCACCAGGGGAGGTTTTTACCTGGAAGAATGGACTTCTCACTCTCCAGGCCCTTCCCGGACAGCCAAGGCCAGGCTGGGGTCATTTCAGCCCCTGCTTTGGGCATGAAAACAGTCAGGTGACATCAGCCAACCAAAATAAACAAATATGAACTGTCATCTGATGCTCAAAGTGCCCCCCATGCTGCCACAAGCAATGCTAACGTGGGTGAACAGTATTGCAAGTATGGTCCCTTTCAGTCTATACATTGCATGGCCTAAGGACTGCACCCGGGAGGATGGGTGGGTGGAAATTGTGACATTCCCATCGTTCACATAGGTTTCCTGGGATGCATAAACAGGGGAATCTTGAGTTATTTACCTCTTTATTTGGCACTGATGCAACGCTGCTGGAATCCTGTGTCCAGTTCTGGTGCCCACTGTTCAAGAGGGATGGTGATCAATTGGAGAGGGGTCAGAGAAGAGCCACGGGAACGATTAAAGGATTAGAAAACCTGCCTGAGAGTGGTAGACTCAAGGAGCTCAGTCTATTTAGCTTAAGAAAGAGAAGGATAAGGGGTGACTTGATTACAGTCTACAAGTATCTACATGGGGGGAAATATTTAATAATGGACAAATTATTAAATATTGTTAATAATGAACCACTGGAACAATTTACCAAGGGTCATGATGGATTCTCCATCACTGGCAATTTTTAACTTGGGATTGGCTATTTTCTAAAAGCTCTGCTCTTGGGATTATTTAGGGGAGGTTCTCTGGCCTGGGGCGTCAGCCTGGATGATCAGAATGGTCCTTTCTGGCCTTGAAAGGAAACTCCTAGATTGAGCGATTCTTTGAGTAATACGATCCACAGATCCGGCCCCCTAGGAGACAAATGCATCCTCCAGAATCGAGATGGAAATTGACCTCCAGGGATTTGCGTTTGTTGTTAGGTGGAATTTACTGTGCTCCGCAGTAGGAGAAATGGTTGTGCCTTTTCCTCAAGGTATAGTTACCACAGTCTAGAACTTAGGAAAATAGAATGGAATGATCCTGGCTGTGGAAGTTCCCTCGACTGGAGGGAACTGCATGGCGCAGGGCGTTCCCCCCCTGCCGTCAGTGACTGACCAGGCTGCTTCTGCCCCCAAGCTGCAAGCAGGCTCTAGTATCCGTTGCAATGAATCTGGTAACCTTGTTACTCGAAGAAAGGAAATGTTCAGGTAAGCACAGATAAACCTTCCTACTCTCCTCCCCATGCTGCAGGGTGCGTGCCTCGGGAGCGCTCCTGGTACCTGAGCCAGGCAGAGCGAGCCACGGGCGGGTGAGTGTGATTGCTCAGACGGTGGGTGTGAGAGCATCTTTAGCCCCTGTTCCCGTCACCCCTCGCAGCGAAAGGGTGTAGCCGGCAGTGATTTTAAGGGTCTGTGTGTATTCTGACCTGCACTCTGTGAGTATGAATAAAACTTTTTGCCCCCAATATCCATTTCCATATACAGACGCTGCCATTTCCAAACCCGACCTCCTGTCCCGCATTGAACGAGGGGAGGAGCCCAGTGTGGGAGATCAGAGTGACTCTGAGGAAAGACAGATCCCTGCAGATCCCGGCCTGGGTGAGTAATCGATTAAAACTCCTCATAAACAGCGTGAGAGATGTTGAAACCTGGGGCAGTCTGCCTGAGTCTTTCCTGCGTAGCTCTGCTGCTGAGTTTTGTCAATGTTTTTCTTATCCTCAGGCCTTTTTGCCTTTTCTAGCTAGCCCTGGTTCTAATCTGATGTTGACTTCTCTCCTGAAATCTTCTCTAAAGCACCCAGTGGATGTTAGTAAAACAACACGTAATTCTCTCCCCTGTGAATAGGATCTCCCGTTTCTACTCCCAGTGAGAGCTTGTGGACAAAATATGAGGAGCCGCCTGTCGTGAATCAGGGAGTCTCTGAAGAGGGAGGGATCCCTACGGACCTTGGCACATGTGAGTTTTAGACACAGAGCGTCCCAGAGCTCTACGTAGTCAGAGGTGGAACAGAGATGGCGCTGTGTAGATCTGTGGAGGCTGAGAGTGGTTAATTGCAATGAGGGAAGGGGCAGTAACAGAGAGGCCGTGGGCTCTGGAGGGATCATAGCCTCCATGGAAAAGAGATGGGCAAGAGGGAGGGAAAGGGGAGGAGTTTCACGTAGATGGAGTCAGCAGGGCGGAGTGGTAGGCAGACACAAGGTCGGAGTATTAGGGAAGAAAGAGTCTGCTGAGGTATCCGGGGAAAACAGTGAAGGAGCAAACGAGGGGGCAGGGGTGATACTAGAAATGCAAGAATTGCTTGGTTTAAAGGCTGTCTGATCCCTGAAGTTTGAGGAGTGGAGATTTAGAAGAGTCGAGTTGCATTGCAGGGGAAAGGATAAGTGGTGAGGCTCCTAGCCTTGAGAGGAAAGCTGTGGAGAGCAGTAATGGAACTGGGGAAAGAGGACTTCGGCCTATGGTAGTGGGTAGTCGGTGTAGCCAGGACTACAAGCGGGAACAATGCACGTCTTCTCTGCTGGGTGGGGGGTGGAGAATCCAGCCTAGAGAGATGAGGACACATAAAATAGTATTTAAACGTATCTAGAGGCTAGCTGAGCTCTGCCCTGTGTCACACTTGGGTTCTGCTGATGGGATCCCATGGAAGTGAAGGAGGGTGGAAGTCACCCCTTTGCTGAGGCTTCCTGCAAAGCCTGGTTAAAGGGACGTTGGACACGTAATGGGACCCACAGAAACCATGTTACAAGTACATTAAGGTCCCAAGTGAAGCACTCATGGGTTAGGAAGTGCTGGGGTTAAGGTTGCTCGTGCAATGCTCAGTTGCTCTGTGGGGATGGCGCATGCGCAGTCCAGCACACACAACCTAGGAGGGTCTGGAGCATGCGTGGCACGGACAGATTCCTTGAATAACTGATCAGTGAAGCTGTGAGAGTCTAGTGAGCATGTGCAAATTTAGAATTTTCAGAGGGTTATAACTTGGCCAGATTTGGGTGGATTTTCACAGGAACATCAAAAAGCACATCCCTGGCTCAAAGGACCCACCTCTTACTGCCAAATTTCCAGTCCCTGCCCCAAAGCACGGGAGTGCCAGAGCTTCTCAAAAAGAAAGGTTGCAAGGATTTTAACACTGAAAAACAAAATATTTCCCCCTAGCCTTGTTCTCAGAAATGGCTGAACTGTTTTGGCTGAAAATTTACCCCCACACAAAATTCAGCCTGAGGCAGATACGCAGCATGGAACATTCCAACTTGAACCATTAACATTTGGCAAAGTTCTAAACAACTGAAAACAGGGTGTTATACTGGAAAGTGTTGGGCAACTTTAATAATAAGTGATGCCACCAGCCCAGCCCCACCTGTGACTAGTTTTAAAATCATAAGAACGGCCGTACTGGGTCAGACCATCTAGCCCAGTATCCTGTCTGCCGACAATGGCCAATGCCAGGTGTCCCAGATGGAGTGAACCTAACAGGTAATGATCAAGTGATCTCTCTCCTGCCATCCATCTCCAGCCTCTGACAAACAGAGGCTAGGGACACCCTTCCTTACCCATCCTGGCTAATAGCCATTAACGGACTTAACCTCCATGAATTTATCCAGTTCTCTTTTAAACGCTGTTATAGTCCTAGCCTTCACAACCTCCTCAGGCAAGGAGTTCCACAGGTTGACTGTGCGCTGTTTTTGAAGAAGAACTTCCTTTTATTTGTTTTAAACCTGCTGCCCATTAATTTCATTTGGTGGCCCCTAGTTCTTCTATTATGGGAAAAAGTAAATAACTTCTCATTCACTTTCTCCACACCACTCATGATTTTATAGACCTCTGTCATATCCCCCCTTAGTCTCCTCTTTTCCAAGATGAAAAGTCCTAGCCTCTTTAATCTCTCCTCATATGGGACCTGTTTCAAACCCCTAATCATTTTAATTGCCCTTCTCTGAACTTTTTCTAATGCCAGTATATCTTTTTTGAGATGAGGAGACCACATCTGTACGCAGTATTCAAGATGTGGGCGTACCATGGATTTATATAAGGGCAATAAGATATTCTCGGTCTTATTCTCTATCCTCTTTTTAATGATCCTGTTTGCTTTTTTGACTGCTGCTGCACACTGCGTCGACGTCTTCAGAGAACTATCCACGATGACTCCAAGATCTCTTTCCTGATTCGTTGTAGCTAAATTAGCCCATCAAAGCTTAAATTCTGCAGCAATCAGAGATGTTTTCAGCTCTCACCTAAAATTGCTGAGTCTGCAATAGTCCTGTCTCTGTGTTTCCGTCCAGTGTCTTTGATAACTGCCAAACACGGAAGCGGAGCAGGACCCCATTGTGCTAGGCGCTGTACTAACATAGTACAAAGATGGAGCCCTGCCCCCAAAATATTTAGTATCTTTTCCAGTGTAAATGCCATATTCTCCGAGAGCTATTGTGCTTCATCTCCTGAGAAACCGGCCATCTCCATCGAGCTGGGCCTCGTCGCCATAGCTTCAGGCTTCAGTTGTGAATGAGAAATGTTTTGGTCTGTTTGCATGCCTGTAAGGTCTGTAGGCCCCGGCTGGGGGTCATGGCCCCATTGTGCTAGGCACGTACACACACTGAACAGGACAGTCTGCCCCAGAGAGTTTACAGTGTACATAATGAGGCTTTTGTTATGCCACTGGATGAAGTGAATGTCTCTGTTCTCTCTGTTCTGGCAGACGAGCAGCAGTGTGGTGAGGAAGGTCCTGCAAACCTCGATCTTCCTAGCCTGTTACCAGGAGACTGGGAAGAGCTTTTCTCCAGTCCTGAGGAGGAATTGACGAAGGAGAGCCAGTCCAGCTCAGCGATGCTGCAGAGAAACCCTCCCGGGAGTGGGCTGAGGCGATCTGCTCGCCGTGGAAGAGATTTAATGAAAAATGTCTCTGAGGAAGCACATGCAGCAGAGGGGCCATACATATGCTGCGAGTGTGGGGAAAGCTTCCTAGACAAACAGCTTTTTGCCACACATCAGAGAATCCATGCATCAGGGGGAGCCTGCACTTCTCTGGAGCACGGAGAAAACATTAGACAGAAACCCAAAATCACAACTCCGCCAAGAACCCAGGCGCCCGTCCGTTCAAAACCCCCTAAGCGTCCTGAGCCAGAGAAAAGCTCCAGTCTCAAATACGGCTTCGTAAAACACCAGGCAAACCATATGGTGGAGAGGCCCTATACATGCACTCAGTGCAGGGAGAGCTTCAGTCTGGAGGTGAGTCTTATCTTACACCAGAAACTTCACACGGGGAAGGGCGATGGGCCCCTGACGTGTACGTATTGCGGCAAGGACTTCCGGGACCTCTCCAAAGCGATCCGACATCAGCGGATCCACACGGGAGAGCGCCCGTATCAGTGCACGGAGTGCGGGAAAAGCTTCATCCGCAGGGATCATCTCCTGAAGCACTGGCGGGTCCACACGGGGGAGACGCCGTACCAGTGCCCCGTCTGTGGGAAGAACTTCCGCTACAAGGAGTCGCTGAACTGCCACCAGAAAATTCACACGCGGAACCCCCAGCCCCTGGAGGGCTCACAGCAGCTGGAGACGGGAACCCAGACCACCCTCCTCGGTGTGAAAAAAGAAAATAAACAGTAGCTCCCCCCTGGGTGGGGACTGAGGGGCTGTTGCATTTAAAATGGAAGAAAGCATGTGAGGTGCAGCACAACGGCGAATGAACAGAAGCCACGGCCTGTCCTTGTGGCCGTGCTACGAAGCTTTGCTTCACTGACGTTTAAATGGAGTTCCTCTTAATAACTATTGGGGTGAAATCCACCCCATGCAGGGGGCCAGCAGGAGGCCTATGCACCACTTTAACCCTGTGGGGGTTGCATGGGACTTAATAGGCCTTGTGGACTTCACCCTTAGAGAATAAATGAGCTATTCCCCGAGTTGCCAGCAGGGGTCAGCATTTAGCAGGTGTTTCCTCACCTACCCTGTTTCTGGTGCATATTTATAGGAGTGATATGAATTTTCAAGGTCATTGTTTCCCCCCACCATTCCCAGCCAGCAGGCCAGTGGATCTAGTAGAAGAGAAGAACTTGGCTGGGGAGGTGATGCAGGGGTGGGGAAAGGGACACACAAAAAACCCCCAAGCGGGAAGAAGTGGATGCAGAACCGGTCCTGGAATGGGAAGCTAGAGGGGATTGGAGCAGAGGGGACTGGTGGGAGGCAGATGGACATGGCTGAAGGCTGTTGGGTGGGAGAGTAACTCCAGAGGAGGATGTGACTGCGGAGATACTCTATTCTCATTCCACTCCCAAGGGGGTGAAATTACTTACCAAGCAGGCTCTAGACTCTATTTTGGACTTGGCCCAATGGAAAGCTGCCTGTGATTCATTCATATGAACTTCCACTGAAGGTAATTTTACTGGTCACAAGGGTAAGTGACACAAGAGAGAGCAACTTCTGCTAAACCCTGGAAGGGGTTGTTTTAGTTAATGATATATCAGAACTAGAATATTATTCTAAGATACAATAAAACATGTGGCACTATACTTCACAGTTGATCTAAGCTATTTAAATGTATGAAATAACTGACCCAAGTTTTTCAGACTTTTGTAAATATTGGTTGAATTATATAAGAAATAAGTGTTGTTAAGGAGTGACTGTAACTAGATGTCTCTTTCTCTGTGTAATGTCAGCTGCTGGTTTGTGGTTGTGTTTTTGTAATACCTTTTTTGCAAAATCTGTCAATACAGTGTTTCCATTCTGAAGCCCTTGTCTGGCGAATCAGTGGCTGGAGCTCTGTCCTCCCTCCTTGCCAGTCTCATCCTCTCCCCGCTGTATAGTTTGTTCTCCCTTTCCCCCGCTCCCATGCCTGATGCTCGCTTGGCTGTACCTGTTAAGAGTTGCAAGTTTTCGTAGCACTTTCCTAGCAACCGAATTAGTTTGTCAATTGCATGGTCTGAACTAGCTCCCGCTTGTAGTCAATGAGAACAATATTGTCAAGGCCAAGCATTGAAAAATCATGTCACGCCCCCCCCCCCCCAAATCATGAGATTGGTTTCAACATCCTGAGGTGTTAAAAGTAATAAACGATGGAGATGTGTGTGTGTTTTCAAAGCTCTTCATGACAATTAGAACCTTCCTTGTATTCCTAAGTGAAAGTGGTGAGTGGCAGGTGGGCCCAGGGCTCAGAACGTGGGTGTTAAGAAAAACACCAGGGCCTGGGAGATGACAACAACAAGAATCCTCCACTGCTGCTAGTCCGTGTCCCCGAAGGTGAAGCAGAGACAATCCCATGTCATCCAGCGTTGCAGGCCAGTCAGAAAGGGACCGCTCCTGTGGTTCCCATGGCAATGGTGCTGGGGGGGTTCTGGGCTCTCCCCCTGCACGCAGCACTGCAGCCATCTCGTTCTGTATGGCGCTAAGGGGCGGCTCTGGGGCCAGTGCTGTATGGGGGGGCTCCAGCCGCTCCTGGCTCAGGGGATGTTGGTACCTCGGAGACGTTTGAGTGGGAGCTTGAGCGTCGCTGGGTGTCAGACTGCAGCAGGGGATTGGCACCGAGCGAACCTGCCGGCCCGGGGGAGCGAACTCCGTCTGCTGGGGGCCCCGCACCTGCTGTCCACCCCCCGTGGAGGCTACTCAGCCCCCCGCGCCCGGCCTGGCACGGTAGGGAGCTGACGGCGGGAGCTGCCTTGCAGCCGGCCCGGGGAGCTGCGGGGACCTGTCCCGGCCCGAGCTCCAGGCGGCTGAACCGGGTTCGCTCAGACCGGCCCGAGCGACCAACGCGTGGGGCCGGGACAGATCCGGACCCGCAGAACCTCTGACAAGGCCCCGAGATCGGGATGCCCGGCGCCGCGATCCCCCCGCCGCCAGGGGCCGCTGCCGCCCCGCTCCTCCCCGCCGCTCCCGGGCCCCGGCAGCCAGGCCGCGGCTCCCTCCCGGCTGCGCTCGCTCTGCTCCGCCCGGCAGCGGGGCCGGCCCGTGGCGAGGCGGCGCCGGGACTCTGCCCAGCCTGGAGCGGGAGCGGAGCTCGGGTTCGAGTCCGGATCCCGCCGCCCGGCTCGTTCCCTCGCCCGGTGCCCCCAGCCCGGCCAGCAGCGCTCCCCGGGCCGCCCCCGGGCCGCGGTGAGGGGCGAGCTCCGGGCCGGGACAAAGGGCCATGGCCGAGCGGGCCGCTGCCCAGGTAAGGGCCGGGGCGGGGAGCCGGGGCCGGGGCTTTGCTGCTCGGCAGCCGCGGTGTCTGTGCGGTCTCGGCCGGGCGCGGTGGGCAGGGTGCCCCGCACCCGGTTCCTGCCGCCGGGCCGCACGCGCTGGGGAGTGGCCCCGGACGGGGCTTGGCCCTGCCGGGGGCGGGGAGCAACTGGCGGCCGATGACACCGGGTCCGGGGGCAGGTTAAACTGGGGCATCTGCTCCGCCTGCCAGCCCCGGAGCTTCGCCCTTTGTCGTTGCTGGGAGCCTGCGGAGCCCCCCCGGGGCAAGGGGGTAGTCCCGGTCCTGGGCGCCCAGACCGCGGGGCCCGGGGGTTGCTAACGGCACAGGAACAAGGGCACCGCTTCCTTCCCCTGCCCCCTTGGGCTGGGCTCTGGGACAGAGCGAGGATTTTCTCACCCTTCCCTTCGGCCCTAACACGTGTTTGGGGCTCGGACCGGATGCTGCCGGAGGAGGCGTCGGGTAATGCTGCGTCCAGACGGCGCCGCCGCAGCTAAGGGCGGCTTTGCTACCCCTTCCCCCCAATGCTTTTCTAAAGGCAGCCTGAGCAGAGCGTCTGCTTTGCTCCTCTGAGCACCGTAGTCCATTGTATTTGACCCGCTAGCGAAAAACGTCCCAGCTCCGCCCTGGATACACTAGGTTAGCTCTGAATAGAGCCCTCAACAATGCTGGATCTGCTGGGCCTGAGAAGGTGGAAATGTTCCAGTTCTCACTTTGCTGGGTCTGTAGGGCGGTTACAAATACTCAGCTGGTCTTTCAAGGGGGGGCTTTAGACAGGAGGTCTGAAACTTTTTCATGGTGTAGCCCACATCTTTAATAAGGTGTGTGTCTTGCGGACACCCCCCCCCTTCCTCCCACTGGCGGTCACCCAGCCCATCTCCCGCTGGTTTGCACAACTTCCCCGTGGCAACAACAGCAATTCCTTGCATGCAGAAATGATCTCAGGAAAGTGTTTCGCTGTTTGCAATTGTTCTGCTGGTGGCAGCGGTCCCTGCGGGTGGCTCCTGGTTCCTTTCCAGCAGCTACTACTAAAGGCCGCTGGGCTTGGCTCCGCCTTGGCCCCTGCTCTGTCTACACGTCATCAAGTTCTTCCTTCCAGCGAAGGGCCTACGTCCCTGTAGAAGGGAGAAGGTGGAGCTCACGCTGGGTGACCTGTCAGCTCTCCACAGATCAGCCGTGGTCCATGGGCCGTAGTTTGAGAACCTGCTGACTTAGCATCTGGGGTGTGTTTGCAGGGCTAGGGTGGTGTCTTTGTACCATTTTTTTCTTTCCACACTGGGCAAAACTGTTCTGAAAATCACAGACACAAACATGGAGTCCTAGGGCCCTGTTTGCTGCAGAATCTGATTTCAAAGCAGAAATGTGCCTGGTAGTTGATCTTTCAACCTTAGCTTCTGGAATGTCATTACTTTTGAGTGCTTAACTTCTCCACCTGACCTTAGCATAACCTCCTGCTTGTACTCTAGGAGGTTTTGTGTGTGCATTCAGTAAGAATAAAAATTGGGTCCGACAAAGCATCGAGCAGCCTGTAGCCTGAGAGCGGCTGTTGCTCTTAGGAGCTGATGTTGACAAAGGGAATGTGTTCCCAGCTCCGTTTTCCATGTCTTTCCGTACACACAGGCTCCAGAATGGGACATGGAGTCCGAGCACTGGCCTCTTTCACAGCCCCACGCTGTCCCCCGACGGACTTCTGCGAGAGAAACCCCGCTGCACACGGCGGAGATCTCCCTGACTCTAGTCGCTGCCATTCAAGCTGTGGAGAGAAAAGTGGATGCTCACGCCATCCGGTTGCTGAATCTGGAAGGGAGAACAGGGACGGCTGAGAAGAAATTGATAGGTTGTGAGAAAACCGTGGTGGAGTTTGGGAACCAGCTGGAGAGTAAGTGGGCCGTGCTGGAGACTCTGATCCAGGAGTACGGGGTCCTGCAGAGGAGGCTGGAGAACATGGAGAACCTGCTGAAGAACAGGAACTTCTGGATCCTGAGACTTCCCCCAGGCACTAAGGGGGACGTCCCCAAGGTAACTATCTCAGCTAGTTAGATCATACTGATTAACGATGGAGGGAAATTCTGAAGTCATTGAGTCAATTTCTCCTCCACCCACGCAAGGGCCGATGTAACACCCCACCCAGCCCCACGCAGGATGTACAGGTATTAAGCTGATCAATTGTTTTTTGGCTAAGAAGCAGCATCTGCTTCTTGTTACCTTGTGATTCCATCCATCACCTGCCTCTCCTCCTCCCATTGTGTTCTGCACACACCAGTCACAGCTCTGCCCTGGAGGGGCAGTGAGGTGTCTGGAGCAGGGAATCGCTTCTGTGCGATGTTGTAGTGCCTCTATAGACTCCACTCCTGACTGGGACCACGAGGGGCGATCACGATACAAAGAACTAGGATAGAATCAATGGCTAGAAATGACTTGAAAGTGGCTTCAGGTCATCCTTCACCCCTGGGTCCCCCAGCCAATTCGTGAGGGTCTGAAAATCGCTCTTTCATGTTAAGCCGTGGCGGTGTGGGAGACCCACGCAAACAACAGGGAAACTGGCCGGCTTTGCAAGGGAGATGACGGAAATGCGACTCACGCAAAGGTGCTGTCGTGCACATAGCAAACAGGCTGAAAAAAGAGAGAGGAATATCCCTCCCCTCCCCAATCTCTTTCGGTTCTGGGCTCCGTAAGAGTTACATATTAACAGGGAAGTGTGTGGTGGGGGGGT
Organism: Emys orbicularis; assembly: GCF_028017835.1. Classification (NCBI taxonomy): domain Eukaryota; kingdom Metazoa; phylum Chordata; order Testudines; family Emydidae; genus Emys; species Emys orbicularis. Next base: position 297,407,269 of record NC_088684.1, read on the forward strand.
TAAACTGAGGGCACCCCTTTAAAAATAGAGAGTGATCTTGAACCGGATCAGAGCGTGCACTGGACTGGGAATCCGGAGAGTGGGGGTCTGTTCTTAGGTCTGCCACCAACCTGGTCTGTGACCTTGAGCAAATCCCTTCCCTTCTTGGAGCCTTTTCCCCTCCCGCCCTATGTCTGCCTTGTGAGCTCTGCGGGGAGGGGGCTCTCTTCCTGTGTGTGTATACAGCACGCAGCACAATGGGGCCTTGAGCGCAGCTGGCCCTTCCAGTAACAGAAGCAATGGAAGGGGAGTCAGACCCAGGTGATCTATAAATCTGATATAAACCAGCCTATGAGGGCACTGCAAAGCCCTGGACAGAGCTGATTAACCCCATTCTGCTCCTTCCTACCCACCGGCCAATGAAAGGAGAGGGATGAAGCGTGAAAGGGCTGTACTGCTGTGTGTTCTTCACTGGAGCGCGCCTGTCACTTACCATGCGACAAGGATCCTACTGCCGGGGCTGCTTCCTAGGGTGATTTCACCTCTTCGTGTAGGGCCAAGTGGGAGGAGGAGCTTTGACAGATCCGGCAGGGGACAGGGAATTCTGGAGGGGAAACAGGCCCAGATTGTCACGCCCTCACTCACATCGAAGCACCTGAGTGCACGCCCTATTCACCAGGAATAAGGGTATAAGCATCTAGCCCTGGGTGACAGAAGGGGATGAAATGTGATGATGTTTATTTCCTCCTCCCTGTGCGAGTTGCTCTGAGTCGTTTGCCCAGTAATGTGCTTAGAAAAAGAAGAAGAAAAGTTGTGACGTGTTTCTGTGGCATGTGTGTTAAATATTCTCCCCTGGTCTCGTCTGTAGCGTCACGTGACCGCGCCTGCTGCTGCCATTACGATTTGACAGCTGCTGCTGAGCGTGCAATGCTTGTGGTTGCAGGTCCCCGGGCCGTTTGATGACGTCTCCGTCTATTTCTCCGAGCAGGAGTGGGAGAACTTAGACGGAGGGCAGAAGGAGCTGTACAAGAACGTGATGAAGGGGAATTACGAGACCCTGATCTCGCTGGGTAAGGATCCTCTCATAAAACCTGTGACCTTTGAAGTACCCGCCTTGCTCTGGGGGAGGGATACTTTCAGGTCTCTGCCTTCCGGTGGCTGTTGAGGACTCAAGTGAATTTAATGTCCTCTATGCAGCCTGGTGCCCTTCACCGGCAGGTTTCACATGCTACAGGGCTGGAGGGTCAGGCAGCTGTTACCAGCTATTGAATTAAATGCTGGTGTCAATCCAGGAGGTTCCCGCCCCTTAGACCGCAGCCATCACAACTGACATGCTGCTTGGCCACTTCATCAGAGGTGCTTAGGGGAGAATGGGCCCCATCCAGAGCACACGTGGGGGGAGGGATAGCTCAGTGGTTTGAGCATTGGCCTGCTAAACCCAGGGTTGTGAGTTCAATCCTTGAGGGGGCCATTTAGGGATCTGGGACAAAAATCTGTATGGGGATTGGTCCTGCTTTGAGCAGGGGGTTGGACTAGATGACCTCCTGAGGTCCCTTCCAACCCTGATATTCTGTGATTCTGTGATTCTATGTGGGGCAGGGGCCTGGCCCAGCTGCTGATCCAGAGGGTCCTGTGCATGCCCGTGGTGCTCTCTTCTCTCTGTTCCTTCCCTGCAGCTGGGCTAGGGGATCCGCGTGCCATTCCCTCCCTGCATGGAGATGAGTCCTGGCGGCTGTCCCATCAGCTAGCGGCACCCTTTCTGCTTCATGCCTGGCTGGGGAGCAGTCGTGTGATCGGAGCCCACATGGAGCAAGCAGGGCTCCACTCCCTGTGGTTCCTCACTGACCCACCGGGGTGGGGAGAGCAGCTTTGCTGGTGTCGTGTTTGCCTCCATCCCTCTTCCCCATCCCATCGCCTTCCGCGACCAGAGGGGGCTGGTTTGAAAGCCGGTCCCACTCCGTGTGCCGGGTAGCCGGTGAGTGTCGATATCTCTTCCCATGAACAGACTACGCCGTCTCCAAACCCGACATCGTGTCCCAGATAGAGCAGGGGGAGGAGCCGTGTGTCAGAGATCGGGAGGACTCCGAGAGCAGAGAGATCCCTCCGGAGCCCTGCTCGGGTGAGTTCTAGACAGCCTCACAAAGGGCTTTCTGGCCAGAGGCAGGAGAGAGCGAAGGCGCTGGGCTGAGCTGGGGGCGGGGAGGGGGGACTGTGTGCAGAGCAGATGAGCTGGGAAAGCCCTGAGTGAATGTTGCAGAGAGGGGAGGTGGGAGGAGGAGAGGGACTCGCAGGGAATAGGGAACATGCTCACACAGGCCGCAGGAGTGACAGCCGGGCAGACTGGCAAGGGAGCCACGGTGCAGAGCTGAAGGAGGCGATTGAAAGCGGAGCAGAGTTAGCATGTGGGTAAAGAGCCCATCACAGTGGGCCAGGCAGGCAATATTTCAAGCCCCTGGCCCACACGGGAGGGTGTTAATGGCTTTGCTCAACCCCCGATGTTGACCTCTGGCTGGGAGGGAGGGCAGTTCACCTCCTGGGATCCAGTGGACAGGCCACTGGAGAGGAGTTAAGAAGCTGGCTGGATCCCATGGCTGGAGGTTGAAGCTAGACTGGAAAGAAGGTGCCATTTTTGCCGATGAGCGTAATGATCCACTGGAAGGCGTTACCAGCAGGCAGGGCAGGGTCTCCATCACTGACCATTTTTAAACCAAGGCTGGGGGATTTTCTAAAAGATTTGCTGTAGGGGCCGTTCTCTGGCCTGTGTGAGACGCACGGTCCGACTGGGTGATTCAATGGTCCCGTCTGGCCTTGGGATCTTTGCGGCTGTGTGGTCTGCAAGGCTGGGCTCTCCAGCGCGCTGGCTGCGTCCTAACGGCAGGGGGAGAAAGCCACTCGTTCCCAGCAAAGTTCTGCAGAGCGCAGCTGATCGCGGACCCCTCCCCTGAGATATGCAGTCAGCGATTTCCCTGCACCTGGGTGTTCCCCCCCCCCACACACACACACACTGTCTGCTAGGCACTGAGGCCAGCATACACTGACAATGGAGGGAGATCTCCCCTCCCGAGGGCGCTGGTACAAACTGTCCGCTCACGCTCTCGCCACCTGCCCTCCGGAAGAGTGTCGTAGTGGTTGAGATGCTGCTGGCGCCAAAAGGCGGCCGGCACCGATGGCACTGAACCGGGGCAGTGGGAGACTTGCCTGGAGCTCTGTGCAGACGAGGCCTTAGATCAGTAAAACACTATAACTGCCCCCTCTTTCCCAGGGGTATTGTGAGGGGCTTGTTCAGCTCCCTGGCCCTGGTCAGCCCCAGCCCGTCCATGGGCTTGCATTGGGAATCCAGGATGCCGTAGTTTCAGGAGGTTGCCTCCATCCCCCGCCTATGCAGTGAATACAGCCTGGCTTCTCTTTGTATTGCTGCAGATAGCAGGGTGGTGGTCAAAGTGGAGGAGGAGAGCCCTGAGGAGGAGCCGGAGAACATGGAGCTACAAAGGACATTGCCGGAAATGGAGGTTTTCCAGTGTCTGGAGCAGGGAACGACCCGTGAGGAGAGTCTGTGCAGCCCCGAGAGGGTGCCAGCGGACCTGCCCGGAAACGGCCTGGAGGAGCCGACTCGGTGCGGGACAGACCCCCAGGAGCTCAAGCCGTTGCTTGTTCACCTGCAGAGCCCCGCGGCAGCCAGGCTGTTCGTCTGCGCCGAGTGTGGGAAGAGCTTCCGCAGCCGGCAGCATCTCACCCTGCATCAGAGGGACCACGCGGGAGCAGGGGCCTGCCTGCCGCAGCCCAGGGAGAGCTTTGCCCTGAAACCCGGCCCCAGACCCCACCCCGGGGCCCAGGCGGGAGGCAAACCCTACAAGTGCTCCGAGTGCGAGCGCAGCTTCTGCCACAAGTCCAGCCTGCGGAAGCACCACCTGGCGCACACCGGGGAGCGGCCCTACACCTGCGCCGAGTGCCGGAAGAGCTTCAAGCAGAGGGTGAGCTTGGTGCTGCACCAGCGGATCCACTCGGGGAGGAGCGAAGGCTCCTTCATCTGCACGCAGTGCGGCAAGTACTTCAGCCACCACTCCAACCTGACGCGGCACCTGCGCATCCACACGGGGGAGCGGCCCTACAAGTGCACCGAGTGCGAGAAGAGCTTCACGCGCAACCAGTACCTGGTGGAGCACCAGCGCATGCACGCGGGCGAGCGCCCCTATCACTGCGCCGAGTGCGGCAAGAGCTTCCGTTACAAGCGCTCGCTCTACTACCACCAGAACATCCACCCCGGGAAGGGCTTCCCCGGGCCGGGGCCAGGGCCGGGCCACGTGGGGTAACAGCAGGGCCAGAAGCCACGCTCCGGGGGGGCTTACAGGGGGCTGCCTCCCTCCGAAAGCAACACCCGGGAGCTCCAGCCGGCTGGCACCGCAGCACGCACTGCAGCGACTTTATCGCCGGGAGATTTTTACAGGAACGAAGCTATATTTTGAGTGCAGCCTTTTGTTAAGAGAAGTAGGCGTCAGACTGGTTTTAAAACGGAGGAGGCAGCGGAGGGGCCCTGTTCTGGACTCAGGGCCGGCAGAGCCTAGCTGGGAGGGAAGGGTGAGGAGATGGGAGGTAGTTTGAAGGGGAGATGGGGCCCTCCTAGCCCCACCTCCATTGAGTTGTTCATGTTTCAGAGTAGCAGCCGTGTTAGTCTGTATCCGTAAAAAGAACAGGAGTACTTGTGGCACCTTAGAGACTAACAAATTTGTTTGAGCATAAGCTTTCATGGGCTACAGCTCACTTCTTCGGATGCATAGACTGGAACATACAGCAAGAAGATATTTATACATACAGAGAACATGAAAAGGTGGAAGTAGCCATACCCACTGTAAGAGGCCAATCAATTGAGATGAGCTATCATCAGCAGGAGAAGAAAACCCTTTGAAGTGCTAATCGAGATGACCCATAGAAGGTGTGAGGATATTTTAACATGGGGAAATAGATTCAATTAGTGCTATTTCCCCATGTTAAGTTATCCTCGCACCTTCTATGGGTCATCTCGATTATAATTTCAAAGGTTTTTCTTCTCCTGCTGATGATAGCTCATCTCAATTGATTGGCCTCTTACAGTGGGTATGGCTACTTCCACCTTTTCATGTTCTCTGTATGTATAAATATCTTCTTGCTGTATGTTCCAGTCTATGCATCCGATGAAATGGGCTGTGGCCCACGAAAGCTTATGCTCAAATAAATATGTTAGTCTCTAAGGTGCCACAAGTACTCCTGTTCTTTTTGAGTTGTTCATGTGGGGCTGGGCACTGATTTCTCTGCAGTGTCCCAGCCCCTGTGTCCCGCTGTGCCTGAGTGGCAAAGGGCCCCGGCAGCACGGGAAGGGGGCGTCCACGCCTCAGGCCCTGGGTCTCCTGCAGCCACGGCCTGGGTTGGGGAACGCCCGCACCAGGCAGGTCCGCACCCAGCTCGGTTTTAGCGGGTGTTGCCTGGGGATCCCCCGGCTCATGAATATTCAGATATTCGACTTCCTCAGTTTGCTGCCCCGTTGGAGCCTGGGAATCTGTGCGGGATCCGTGTATTCTCATAGCAGGGGCCGTGGACGACCCAGCCGTGATCCTCTAGGAATCTTGCTCGGGATTCCTTCCTTCCCTGGGCTCTCCACAGTTTGTTCCTGTGGTGATCCTCCTTGCAGGTAATTTCCCCACCTGCCTGCTGTTTGGCTGGGGCGCCCTGTGATGGTCCCTGGGGCACCTTGTTACCACCTGCCCTTAGCGTGGGGCAGCTTGGTCTGTGCCTGCCAGGGTTCAGCTTCCCAACGCCAGCGGGCAACACAAGCCCTCCCTGCTAGGCCAGGCAGGACCCACTTCCTCTCTGCTGGTTACCGATAGGCCCCCTCGAGCCTGCAGCGTCTCCCTGGAGTGTCCAGCCCCTGGCCTGCCGGCCACTTGCAGGAGTCACAGATTTGCTGCTTCCCAAGAACCAGCCCGCCCCCCAGCCGCCCCTCAGTTCGCCGCTCCGCTTCCCACCCAGCACATGGTGAAATCGAGGATAAGGTTATTTAACGAAGCCCAGAGCGTCAAGCGATAGCAGAGGGTTCCAGCTAAAATAAAATCATAAGCAGTGTTGTAGGACCTGGCCTTTTCTTTCCCGAGAGCCCCCACGGCTGGTAGAATATTGCTCATCCCCCACTAGCTGCTTGCCTCCGAGGTGAGGGGTTCCGTGTGGTTCTTTGCCCCCCAACCTCTACCAGTCCCATCCTTTGTCTTTATTCATAAACAGGACGTCAGCTGCTGTTTGTGTCAGTGTGTGCAGTCTGCGCGAGAGGACAGTGGCTCAGTGTGCAGCCGGGCCCGTGGTGTGAGCTGTCCCGTCACACACGGCTCTGGAGGGAGAGCGGGGTCTGCTACCTCCTGCCTGAAAAGAGCATTTCCAAGGTGTGTCGCCTCCTGGTGACCTGCCTTGTTCCCTCCAAGACCCTGGGAAGTCCAGAGCCAGCTCTCCTTAACTATTCTCTGTACATACGTCGTGCAGTGATTCTGATGACCGGTAGGTTACTGGCTGTGAGTTGAGACCTTCGGTGCACTCTGAGGCGTACATCCGACCTAGGGGATCCTTGCAAACCCTGGGCCCTCTGCCCAGTGGCACCAAGGAGTCTGCGGGTCACAAGCCCCTCTACGTTGTAACCTTCCTCCACCCCATCTGTAAGGCCATTTCAGCGAGATGGGGCAGAGTGCGTCGCCTGTTGCAACTCAGGCACAGATCCGACCCCATGTGCTTCCGCGTCACTGAGCCAGGCATGGTTTCCACGCTGCCTGAAGCACATTGGAGCAGAGCGCCCCGGGGGACGTGGCCCGAGAAGGACCAAGGTGGGTGGGATGAAGCAGAGAGAGTATAGCTAACACCATCTAGAACTTAGGAAAATAGAATGGAATTATCCTGGCTGTGGAAGTTACCTCAACTGGAGGGAACTTCATGGCGCAGGGCGTCCGTCCCCCCCCCCCCCCCCCATCAGTGACTGGAAACAAGGGCAGAAAGCCAGGAGGAAGGAACTTGCTGGGTTGGAAGGTCCATGGGATGAAGTTCTCACAACAGCCTGGGAGGTAGGGCAGGGCTATTACCTATTACCCCACTCTACAGCTGGGGAAACTGAGGCACGGGGTAAGTGACTCACCCAAGGTCACTCAGGAAGTCAGTGGCATAGCAGGGAACTGAACTGAGGTCACTGAAATCCAAGGCTGGTGCCGTAGCCACTGGGCCATCCTGCTTCTCATTGCCATTTGGAGACGGGGAGAGGAGGGCAGGTTGGTAGCAGCAAGAGTCTGGTCTGGGCTCGATTTGTTTTTGGCCACACGGGATGGTAAAAACAATCCACCCAGCCTCATGACTGAATCCAGTGCAACTTGCCCCCGGCCTGCTGCAGTAGTCCGGCTCGCAGTCTCCACGGACGGCCACCAAGGGCTGGTTGGTCACCGAAGGATTTCTGTGCAGGGGGCAGCCCGTTGGCACGCTGCTAGTTAGCGTCTGCCCGAAACGAAAGTGAAGATGGCTTTGAAGTGACCCCGCTAACCAGGCTCTCCAAAGCGTGCAAGGAGGTGGAGGGAAGCTGTGAACCGGCTGTGACTGGGTAGGTTCCCCTCTAGGTCCTGTCAGGTGCTAGTCTGTATCTTTTACCTTTCTGCAGTTTTCTCCACGCTGACCCCCTGGTTTCCTTGAGAGCACCCACCTCATACCCCTCCCCCACTGCTGATCGGATACCCCCTTCCTTTCTGTAGTTTCCCCCCACACTTACTCCTCCCCCATGACCAGTGTGAGCTGTGGAGGTGGCTAGCTGTGTTTGTGTTGGCTGTTTAGACTGTAACTTCTTCGGGGGCAGGAGCCGCGTCTTCTGTGTCCTGGCACTTAATAAATGATGATTATTCCCCTTACGGTGTGACTACCTTGTCTACTTTGACAGTGTAACGAGAGCACACCTAAACCCTAGCTAGGCTGAGCAGCTCTCCTGAGCTGCTTCCAGGGGAAGTGAGGAGCAAGGCAATGGGGTGGGGGGCTAGATGGGAGGGCTGGAGAACTGCAGGAGAGGGGAGAAAGGAGGGGGCAAACTTTGGAGAACAGGGAGGGGGATCTCGACTTTGGAAACCCGTAAGCCCACGCAGGGTTGGGGGGAGATGGAGAAGGTGAGAACAGAAGAACATGCAGGGGAAGGAGAACAGACCATGCGGCTCGGGGGAGCCCTGGAATAATGTTCTCTGAAGCTTGGTGGGGAAAAACTGACAGGTAGCCCAGAATTTTGGCCACCCACAGCAATAACACATCCTGCAGTGGGGTGCGTTTAGATGGACCCTTATGCCTGTGTGGATCCCCCTGCAAGAGCAAGGCCTTGGTTTTAATTCAATACAAAACATAACAGAGAAGCTGCCTCCATCCCTGGCAGAAGAGCTGGTGAAACCCACCACCAACCAGCCGGAGCAAGGATGGCGCATGGTCAGTTTTCAGACCAAACAACCTTGTGCCCTTGTTGTGGGTGTGGCCAGTTTTCTCACTGGTCTGTGCTGGCCCTAGGAGGCCCCTTGCGAGGCGTCATCATCACAGGGGTCTTAGCTGCCAGATAGTTCTCCCTGAAGCAAACAGCATCAGCCGTCGTCTCCGGTCGATGCCATAGGACCTCGTCCTTTTCCCCAGGGGGGAATATCTGGGAGAATTGTTCAAGTAAAATCGTCTCTGCCAACTGGGCCTCCTGTTTTCATCTCAGGTCTGAGGGTGATCAGACATGGCCGTCTTCCCGGAGGATCCCACTCCTTCTGGAAACATAGCCAGAACGTCTCTTCCCCGATGTCCAGAGCGTTAACGGCTGCTTTGACTTGCACATAATCTTGGGCAGTAACATGGTCTAAAGCGTGATAAGCCATTTGCACCATCCCGGTTAGGTACGGGGCCAGCAAGCCTGCCCATTGGTTCGACGGGCCACCAGGCTGCTGTGACACCCTGCAGAGGTTTCAGGGAAGGCCAGCAGGCCCTATCTTTGTAAGCCTGATGGGAATGGGGGTCGCTTCCAGATCGAGGCTCATTGGTCCTGCTGTAGCGGGCAGCCATAGCATGGTGACCCCCTGTTGTACAGCTGCTGCTGTTGGGTTGTTAGATCATGGATTAACTGCTGCTGGTTTTCCATTCAAACCTTTCTCTGATGAAAAATTGCCTGGTTTTTAACCTGAAAATGTACACAAAAGGCTTTCTTTTTTCCTGAACTTGTTCAGGTTTTGGGTTGTTTTTTTTTTGTCCAAACGGCAAATTTCATGTTTTGCTTTTCTCCTTTTTTGCCACGAAATGCCAGAAATCAAATAAGTTCTCAGGTTGGGACTCCCACCCCGCCCCCCCTGCATTTTTTTATTCTTTCTTTTGCCACATACTCACATCCCCAACTCTAGCCAGAGGAAAAAAGAGACCACGTGTCTCTGCCGTGCTGTAGCTTTTCCAGAGTTGGAAAGTTTTGAAAAGTCACGGATGAGCAAAACGAAAAATGGAGAAAACCCAAAGCCTAGCCATTATTACACACAACAGCAAGAAGGAAAAAAGAGAGAGAAAACAGCAAATCTCCTTTTTTTAAAATAGTATCTGAAGATTTTTAGAAAAAATAAAAATTGTTCCATTTTGAATCCTGACAAACGGCAACAACTTTGAAATTTTTTTCTACTTTTTGACCAGCTCTTATAAGAATGAAAATCATTGACAGAATCAGTCCCATCCAATTTGCAAGTGCTGGATATGAACCTGCAAGTGGATGAAGCCAACTGCTTATTACTGATAACGTCTTACTCCAGAACACCTTGCTGTCCCCAAAGCGCAGGACCTTACGTGACATCCTCTCAGCCTTTAAATCCTGATTAAATACCTATTGGTGTGTACTCCTAGCTACTTCATCATCAGTGAGATCTGTGTGTGTGAATGTCTTTTCCTTTTCTGTTAATAGCAAGGGTTAAATCCAACTGTGACGGTGCACCCCATAATGCTTTATGGAAATCTGCTTATGAATGTATATATGTATATATGACATAACTAGAATATGTTTTATGCTACATATGCCATGTAACATCTCTCTGCAAAGGTTATGATCTACTGAATCTATTCATCCTATTTGTAGGCACGTATCATTGTTGTATTCAAAGTTATGAATATTGTCTGTGTACTGGTTTGATTTTAAGTAGCCTCAGTAAGGCATTTGGTCAGCTTCTTTAGAAAGGGATTTGCAAGTTAAGTGCCCAATCAAGAAACACTTAACAGACAATGGGACCTTGGAAGACTGCAATCCACATAAGAAGTCTACCTGGGGATGTTCAAGGTAGCATGTGAGCAATGGCTGCCACCTGTAAAGTTCTGAGTCATGCATGGACATGTGCCTTGCCCATGTGACTCCAAAATTCCATTTTGCAGCTGGATTCTGCGTAGGAGAGAGGAAGGGGTCTCCACTCACAAGAGAAAGTCTATATACAGCCCTGGGAGATCCTTCCATTTTGTCTTCAGCTGGCTCAAGAGGCAGCCTCTCCACCCCCATAGGATACCTGAAAGAAACTGGTAACTACAGGGGGTGTGAGTGATTGCTGGACCCAGACTAGAAGGAGGCTAGTCTGTAAAAGAAGCTTACTGGAACATCTCTGAGGGTGAGATTTCATCTGTAATCACTTCCTTACTGTATTCGGTTTAGACTTGCGTGTTTTATTTTATTTTGCTTGATAATTCACTTTGTTCTGTCTGTTATTACTTGGAACCACTTAAATCCTACTTTTTATATTTAATAAAATCACTTTTTACTTATTAATTAACACGGAGTATGTATTAGTACCTGGGGGGCAAACAGCTGTGCATATCTCTCTATCAGTGTTATAGAGGGCAAACAATGTATGAGTTTACCCTGTATAAGCTTTATACAGGGTAAAACGGATTTATTTGGGGTTTGGACCCCATTGGGAGCTGGGCATCTGAGTGTTGGAGACAGGAACACTTCTGTAAGCTGTTTTCAGTTAAGCCTGCAGCTTTTGGGGGACATTGTTCAGACCTGGGTCTGTGTTTGTAGCAGGCTAGCGTGTCTGGCTCCAACCGGGCAGGGCACTGAAGTCCCAAGCTGCCAGGGAAAACGGGCTCAGAGGTAGTCTCAGCACATCAGTTGGCAGTCCTCAAGGGGGTTTCTGTGATCCAACCCATCACACCAATGTCCAGTCCTTTAAATGTAAATTTTTCCTTGGAGTTAAACCTCAATTTCACACAACTGCAACTTGATCATTTCCTGATCTTCAAGTGTTTCACATTGCATCCTTCACATTTTTAATGCCATTTTTGGTATTTAATTTCCTAGATTTAAAATAAAAACAATTACTCCCCACCCCTAAACTGCACAAGTGCAAGCCCTGTCCAGCTTCACTCAGGGTCTCTGCACCAGACCCACACAGGCAAAGGTGGAAGGCTATGAGGGGGGAAGGCTAGGGCTGGGTGAGGGCTGGGAGCCAGGTTTATGCAAATCCTGTGTTGCATTCTAGGGATGCGGAGAGACTGAAAAATACCAAGCTCGCAAAATAAACCACTGTAGCTAAAACTAATAATAAATCGGTGGCCTCAATTTTTATCAGTAATGGGGGATTTTGGGTGCCCTGATTTCCATGTGCCCAATGTGAGCCATCTGAAAGGGTTCTGATTTTCAGAGGCAGGTTACTCAGCACTTAAAAAAACGTGGGCCCCATCCACCTATTTAAATTTGGACACCCAAACATGTCACCTCATTGTGACATACTATACCTTGGGGGGAGCGTACTGTAACCCCCATTCCTCATCTGTCTATAATTGTGATCTTGCATATAAAGCAGACCATGTGAGGTATCAGGGGAAAGGTTATGATCTGCTGAAAGTCATTTCTCTATCCATATATGTATATCATTAATGCACATGAAGTTATGAGAATTGTGTTGTATGGTTGTCACTAAAACATGCGGTAAATCAGCCAGATATTAGCTCCCCAGAGGCAACAACAAGGAAAGTAACCAATGCCTGAGCGAGGTGTCAAACAACCCATCAACTGCCATTGTCCAGCAAGGGAGCTACAATTCAATGACTCACCTGCATGAGGCCACACCAGGGGAATTGCTCAGTCTTGCCTGGGGACTCAGCAATGTCCCCCAGACATGCCTGGACTTGTGTGTTCCCTAAGCACCTGGGACTGAGGGTATAAAACAGAACACAGCAGGTGCATGCTTCTTCGCCTTTCTCCTGCCCCCACCAATGCTGCAAGCAACAACGACACTGAGAAAACTTAAGACTCCAACAGAGAAGACTGGCCCAGGTTTCAAGGGTGAAATCTGTGTACTATGAACTGCAATATCCAGTGGGGTGAGAAGAACTGCTTCATCTTGATGTTGCCCAGTCTAATAGGGTTGAGAGTTTAGACTGCGTGCTTATATTTTATTTTATTTTATTTTGGTAACTAACTCTGACTTTTTGCCTGTCACTTATAGTCACTTAAAATCTATCTTTTGTAGTCAATACATTTGTTTAACTGCTTATCTTTACCAGTGAGCTTGCACGAAGTGTAGTAAATCTGCTCAGGTTTACAAAGGTTGGTGTATATTCACTTTCCATTGATGAAGTGGTGAACCAGTTAATAAATCTGAACGGCTCGTCTTGAGCAGTGCAAGATGGTATATTCCGGGGGTACAGTGCTGGGAGCTGGGGGGATTTGGCTGGTGCCTTTCCCTGTGTGATTCATGAGTGGCTCTGGGAGCATTCATGCAATTTAGCTGGGTGTGGGTCTCCACATGTGGTTGTGCTGAGTGATAACAGCACCTGGAGGGGTTTGCTGCTGGTCACTAGCAAAATATTGTGAGAGACAGCCCAGGCTGGAGAGCGTTCGGGGGGGCACAGCAGTCCCACAGTCCCAGGCTGCACCCTGGGGATCCCGTCACACTCATATCACAAGTTGCTTTTGAAACATTCAGCCTGTGCCAATCTCATAAGAACATAACGTAAGAGCATAAGAACGGCCACACTGGGCCATACCAATGCTCCATCTAACCCAGTCTCCTGTCTTCTGACAATGGCCAATGCCAGGTGCCCCAGAGGGAATGAACAAAACAGGGCAACTATCAAGTGATCCATCCCCTATCGCCCATTCTCAGCTTCTGGCAGTTGGAGGTTTAGGGACACCCAGAGCATGGGGTTGCATCCCTGACCATCCTGGCTAATAGCCATTGAGGGACCTGTCCTCCAGGAACTGATCTAATTCTTTTTTGAACCCAGTTATACTTTTGGCCTTCACAATGATTTTCACAGGTTGACTGTGCATTGGGTAAAGAAGTACTTCCTGAAGTTTGCTTTAAACCTGCTGCCTGTTAGTTTAATTGGGTGGCCCTTGTGTGACACTGTATGGAATCTGGGGGACACTTTAGGATATTATGACGACCAATATTGTAAAATTGCAATGAGTTGTGCCAGATATGCCATGTAAGGTATCTGTGAAAATGTTATACTGTAATTTGCCAAGTATGATAATCTTTTTTATATATACTTGTAGCACCTTTGTATTGTAAGTTATAGATATGCATGGTATATCTGTATTTCCAAACTTGTGCTCTGCATCTGGGTGACACCCCCAGACAGATTGGCATTAGCACGCCCAGCCTGCTTGATGGCCCATCAAGGGACATCAGCTGTACAGTGAACCCATTGAAAGGGTCAGAGGCTACATCTTATGACTCAGCAAGGCATGCAGGGGCATGCCTATGAACAGAACTCTAAGGTTTCCTTGCCATGTGCTGGGCAGCTTGTGTTTGAAATAAAGGAAGCACAGGCTGCATGGCAAAAGACTATAAAAAGACAACTGCATCATCTCCATTTTGTCTTCATTCCTGCCTCTTACCTCTGGAGGAACTTTGCTACAAACTGAAGCTCTGAACAAAGGACTGAATGACCCATCCCAGCTGTGGATGTGTTCCAGGGGGACTTTCAAGCCAGTAAACTCACCAATACTGCTAGGAACCTATATATATATGGACTTTGAAGTATTTGTATGTAGGTGACTGTTTTACCATTTAACAACTCTCTTCTTGTTCTTTCTTTTTTCTTTATAATAAACCTTTAGTTTCAGACACTAAAGGATTGGCTGGCAGCGTGGTATTTTGGGTAAGATCCAACCTAATACTGACCTGGCAATGTGGCTGGTTCAGAAGAACGTTTTGTATATGTGAGCAGAGTTTTAAAATAACTTTTGACTGTACTGGCCCTAGGTGCTGATTGGGAGCCAGAGAACTGGAATGCAATAAGGGGTGTGTGTAATTCCTTTTTTTGTGCTTCATTATAAACAGTGGGAATCAGAAGCACAGTTTGTGACTGGTTGGAGAGTTTAACTTCAGTGTTAACCACCAGTTTGGGGAGTGTCTGCTCTCCCTTTTGCAGCCTGCCCTGACCTTGGCATTTCCAGTGAGGGCAGCCCTAGGCACACCAGGTCACATTGGCGTAGTCGGCAGGATCCACAGACCCAGTTCATTTGGGTTTTGGATCAGAACCCCCACACTATTCCAAATTTAAAATTTTGATACTGAGAGTGTTAAAGGTTAACATTAGGCACAATGAGTGATCCACAATCAAAACTGCAAGCCCTGAGAAACAGCCAGCATCTTCAGCATGAGAAAGAAATGGCAGATCTTCGATGGCAAGAAAAGCAAAAGATACCGGATATGGACAAAGAAGCTCAAAGGCAGATGGAACGGCTGTCTGCTATGGAGAAAGCTGCCAAGGAATGCAGAAGGCTGGAACTGGCTGCTGAGGAAAGAGTTGCCAGACTTAAACCCCAAATCAAAGTAATAAAAGAACAGCAAAAACTGTATCTTCCTGAAAGTCCAGATCCTCTCAACAGCAAAGTTTGGGAGATAAACTGTCCGGTTTATAACAATGTTGGTATGTTGTTTAATAATGACATGAGAAATACGCTTAATCAGGTTAATGTCATACCCAGTCCCAGAAAAAGTATGAATGTCAATCCTCTGTATTATCTGTAACTAACAGGGAGATTTGTGAAGGAGGGTGTCTGACAGGAAGCAGTTTTCTGTGTTTAACCAAGTTAAAGCCCTAACTATGGGCAGAGTTTTGGTGAGTGATGGATTGTTGGCAAGTGAAGTTTGTAAAAGTGAGCCTGAACCAAATAGCAATGTTTTGCTTAAAGTAACTCAGTATGATGAGCCACTGTTTGTGGAAAACAGCAGTTTATCTGTTGAGGGAGAAACTGTTTCCAATTGTTTGCCCGGTGCAAATAGCAGTGTGCCTGCTGGAGAAGGAGAGTGTACTTCCAGTCCTTTGTCTGTAGAGCAGACAGAAGGTGCCTTTCAGCCTACGATGGGTGAGCATATTTCAGTTGTCCCAGAGGTGGTTCTGGACCCCAAGAAGGAATTGTTCCTAAGCTTGTGTGTGGGTAACCTGTATATTGCCAGTGAGGAAAGCTGCAGAGGGAAAGAGAGTGCCTCTAACCCTTTAACCACGGGGTTTAGCAGCTTGCCTGAAAGGAGGTTATGTGAAAATCCTCTTGATGTTCCAGAGGTGATTCTGGATGTAAGTGAAAGTCAGAAGAAGTTTGTTGTGGCTCCACAGAGCAATGCTTCTGTAGAGCAGAAAAAAGATGGGTTGTTGTTTAGAAAGTTTCCTGAAGAGAAAAATCTTCATGGTAATTTTTGCAAGCAGTTTGCTGCAAATGATGGGTGTGATTTGATTGAGTTAACTCAGGGTGAATCAATGTATGGAGAAAACAACAGTTCATTTGGGAGACTTGTTTCAGTTCCTAACTGCTGGTCTTTCAGAGGTGTATGGATCCACTGACCTTGCTTTAGAAAGATCCACTCTGGATAGCCTAGAGAAGGTGAAAATGGCTAGGGAAATTGAACAGCCTCCTGGGGAGACAATGTTGTTGGAACATCAGTGTCTCCAGGCTGATCCTTTAAGTAAGCAGTCTGTGACTCAGGTTCTGAGGAAAGATTTGGTTACTGTTTTTTCAGAGCAGAACAGCCTTATGACTGAACCCTCAAGGATGCAGGGAAGAGCAGGCAGACTCTCCTCTCTAGACACTTTGGATATGTTTGGTAGCTCTTTAAAACAGAGTCCAGTCTCTAAGCTGCTGCTGCTGGTGGTGGTATATCCAAAAGCATGCATGCATGAGAGTGTCTGTGTAGAGCCGGGGTGGGAACCTATGGCCCACGGACTGGATCTGGCCCCTTGCTTAAATGCATCCGGCCCGGGCCCTGACCCTGGTCCCCGGCAGGAGCGCCGGGCAGAGCTGGCCAAGCCCCTGCGCCCTGAGCCCACTCCCCATCAGGAGAGGCGGGCGGAGCAGGGCAAACCCCCATGCCCGGACCCTGCACCCCGGCAGGAGCGCCGTGAGGGTGGAGCTGGGCAAGCTCCTGTGCCCCGACCCTGCTCCCTGGCAGGAGGGGGGGAACTGCAGGCAGAAGAGGTGGGGAAGGGGCCTGTCATAGGTTTCACCCCCACTCTGAACTTTAGGGTACAGATGTGGGGACCTGCATGAGAACCCCTAATTACCAGCTTAGATCAGTATGCTGCCACCACCAACGTTTAAACAACCATTTATGAGTCATTTGGGAACTCTTGTCTTCCCCCCCCCACCCAAATATCTCCCTCCCAAA
The DNA here is from genome assembly GCF_028017835.1 of Emys orbicularis. Classification (NCBI taxonomy): domain Eukaryota; kingdom Metazoa; phylum Chordata; order Testudines; family Emydidae; genus Emys; species Emys orbicularis. The sequence continues at coordinate 297,423,882 of NC_088684.1, forward strand.
TACTATAACCCTTCCCTGGGTAGCCTTGAGAGACTTCTCCACCAATTTCCTGGTGAACACCGATCCAAACCCCTTGGATCTTAAAACAAGGAAAAATCAATCAGGTTTTAAAGAAAAGACTTTTAATTAAAGAAAAAGGGTGAAAGGAATACCTCTATGAGATTAGCATGCAAGCTATTCTCACAGACAACAGATTCAAAAAACACAGAGGATTTTCCTCTGGGCAAAAACCTTAGTTACACGAAAGAAAAACCCAATTTAATTCCCCCTCTATTGCAAAACAAAGTCAGAAAAGGAAATAAACATAAGCTAATTTATTCCTTCTCTAATACTCACTACCCTGGTTGATTCCTGGATCTTTTCACTCCGGCACAGAACTTAATGAAGAGAACAAAGGAAAAACTTCCCTCCTTCCTCTTGAAAAAACTTGTCCCCCCATTGGTTCCTCTGGTCAGGTGTCAGCTAGGCTAGGTGAACTTCTTAACCCTTTACAGGTAAAAGAGGCATTAACCCTTAACTGTCTGTTTATGACAGGGCCCCACAAAACTGTACTCCCCCTCTGTGGGGGGAGACTGCTCCCGTCATTGCCCACGCACCCGAAAGCCGGGGCCCACCCAGTTTTCCTAGCCTTGCTTTTTATTTGTGTGTGGGCCCCGATTGATTTTTAATGTGGGTCAATGGCATGTGATAGAAAAAGTTCCTCACCTCTGGTGTAGAGGCTCATAGCGCAGAGGGGCTGTGGTTGGTGGACAGACCTGTAAGCGGGAAGGTTCAGATTTCAGCCTTCTAGGAGAAGGGGAGGGGGGGAGGACCCAATGCTGCTGATGGGAACAGCGTCCAGCCTTGGAAGTAGTAGCAGATGACAATTTGAAAGCTAGGGTCTGGACTGATGCAAATTACCTGGCTGACGAGGGAGGGGGAATATTTGCCCATAGCCGTTAGCACAGAGGACACACCTGGCCAGCCGAGGGATTTAATGAAACAAGAGGCATGGTATAATCAAGATACTTATAAATTAGGCTACGTTTTGGTCACAGGTATTTTTAATAAAAGTCATGGGCAAGTCACGGGCAGTAAACAAAAATTCATGGCCCGTGCCCTGTCCATGACTTTTACTATATACCCCTGACTAAAACTTGTATGGGGGCAGCCCTGGGGGTGCCGTGGGCACTTGTGTGGGGGGCATGGCCCAGGGGGCACAGATCGGGGGACACCATGGGTGCAGGGGGGGCATAGCCCTGGGGAGGGCACAGGTGCTCAGGGGGTGTGGACTGGGGGACACCATGGTTGCTCAGGGGGGTTGCAACTCAGGGGGGATTGTGGCCTGGGGGGGGGGCACCACAGGTACTGGGGGAGCCAGGCTGGAGGGGGTGCCGCGGGTGCCCAGGGGTGTGTGTTGTGACCCGGGGGGGGCGCTGCGAGTGCTCAGGGGGGTGCAGTCTGGGGGGAGCGCCACGGGTGCTTGGAGTGGGGGTTGGCGGGGGTGGGGCAGGTTCCCTACCCAGCTCCTGGGAAGTGGCGACCTCCAGCTCCTAGCTCCACGTGCTGCCTCTGCTCCTCCCCAAGCCCCGGTTCTGCAGCTCCCATTGGCTGGGAACCACGGCCAATGGGAGCTACAGAGGCGGTGCCTGCGGGCGGAGGCAGCAGGTGGAGCTAGAAGCTGAGGGAGAGACGTTCCTGTCACCCTTCTGGGGAGCCCCCCCCCCCGGTAAGCACCACCTCGCACCCCAGCCCTGAGCCCCCCCCATGCCCAAACTCCTGCGGCTGGGGGCGCCCGAGACTGCCCCAGCAGTGGCCAGTGCGACTGGCCCAGGGCCGGGCTATTTGCACGGGCTGCTGCAGAAGTCACGGAGGTCACGGAAAGTCACAGAATCTGGGACTTCCGTGACCTCTGTGACACACCTGGAGCCTTAGTTATAAGTAGTGGGTTGTGGGTTTGGGGTTTTTTTGGGAGAGGGTTTCTTCCGCTTTTTGTTTTTCATTCTCACTCAGTCTCTGCTGTGCGTAGGGTGACCAGATGTCCCGATTTTATAGGGACAGTCCCAATTTTTGGGTCTTTTTCTTATATAGGCTTCTATTACCCCCCACCCCGTCCCGATTTTTCACACTTGCTGTCTGGTCATCCTAGCTGTGCGCTTGCAAACAGTTCTAGGGGGAACTGAAAAAAGCCTTTAAAAAAAAACTTCCTTTGGCCCCTGAGCTGTCAGAATTGTGTTTATAAACAGTGATTAACGGGTGATTACAATAAGAAAGGGCTGTTTGGATGTTTCCTAAAGTTAAATGATTTGTTCCAAGCTTGTGAACTGCAAAAAGTGAGTAGCATAAATGATAGAAAGTAATTGAAGATTTTTCTACAATTGTTTCAATTGTTGGATTCAAGAGGTGGTAACAAAGTTACTAATGTCTTTGAGAAGGTAACTGATTTTTTAGACAAAGGAAATGCAGTAGGTCTAATATCTTGCTGTCAATAAGGCATTTGATACAGTTCCACATGAGAAATTATTAGTTAAATTGGAGAAGATGGGGATTAGTGTGAGAACTGAAAGGTGGATAAAGAACTGGTTAAAGGGGAGACTACAAAGGCTCATACTGAAAGGTGAACTGTCAGGCAAGAGGGAGCCGGTTACTACTAGTGGAGTTCCTCAGGGTCAGTCTTGGGACCAATCTTATAAAACATTTTTATTACTGAGCTTGGCACAAAAAGTGGGAGTGTGCTAATAAAATTTGCGGATGACACAAAATTAAGAGGTAGTGCCAATATGGAGGACCAGAATATCATACAAGAAGATCTGGATGGCCTTGTAAACTGGAGTAATAGAAATGGGATGATATTTAATAGTGCAAAGTGCAAGGTCCTGTATTTAGGGACTAACCAGAAGAATGTTTGCTATAAGCTGGGAACTTATCAGTTGGAAGTGACAGAGAGGAGGAGAAAGACCTGGGTGTATTTGTTGATCACAGGAGGATAACGATGAGCTGTCAATGTGATGTGGCCATGAAAAAGGCTAACACGCTCCTGGGGTGCAGCATCATGTGAGGTATTTCCAGTAGAGACAGGGAAGTGTTAGTAAAAACAACGAGGAGTCCTTGTGACACCTTAGAGACGAACAAATTTACTTGGGCATAAGCTTTCCTGGGCTAAAATAAAATAAATGCCCAAATAAATTTGTTCGTCTCTAAGGTGCCACAAGGACTCCTAGTTGTTTTTGCTGATACAGACTAACGCGGCTACCCCCAGGGCCGTCCTTACTGATACGCAAAGTATGCAGCTGCGTGCTGCTCCAGCCCCTGCTCTGCCTCTTCCGCATGGCCCCGCCCCTGCTCCACACCAGTCCCGCCTCTTCCTGCCCCTGCTCCACCCCAGCCCTACCCCCACTCCACCCCTTCCCCAAAGCCCCTGCCTCTGATCCGGCCCAGCCCTGCCCCCACTCCACCCCTTCCCCTGAGGACAGCATCAGGGGTTGGGCCTGCCCTGCACTCACTGGGTGGCAGGAAGTGGAGCGGCCCGACCCCAGCCCGCTCTGCGCCGCCGGCTCCCACCCGCTCTGCCAGTGAGTGCTGGGGGGTGGTTTGCCCTTGCCCCCCAAGTCCCAAGGTTGGGAGCCAGAGGAGCAGAGCGGAGCGGCTGGGGCCAGGTCACTCCACTTCCCGCCTCCCAGTGAGTGCGGGGTTGGGCCTGCCCTGCACTCACCCGGCGGCAGGAAGTGGAGCGACCTGGCCCCAATCCACTCCGCTCTGCCGGCTTGTGCTGGGGGGTGGTTTCCCCCCTGCCCTCGAAGCCTGCTCCTGCCACCCCCCGCAGGGGGGGCTGCATAGGGCACCAAAATGGCTAGGGATGGCCCTGGCTACCCCTCTGGAAGTGTTTGTGCCGTTAAACAAGGCACTGGTGAGACCTCATCTGGAGTACTGTGTGCAGTTCTGGTCTCCCGTGCATCGGCGCCGACTCCATGCATGGGTGCTCTGCAGCTCAAGCACCCACGGGGAAAAAAAGTAGTGGGTGCGCAACACCCAGGAGCCAGAGCTTGAGTGTGGACTGTGAGGAGTTCTCTGCTGCTAACAACTTCTGCCCTTGGGGCAGGGAGTTTGTTTATAAACAGAGGCAGGGTGATTAAGATAACAAAAGGGCTTGTCATTACAGTAAATTAAGGATCATTAGATGATCCTAAAAAACATTGCCAGGCACTCCAGTTAAAAGATAGGAAACAAAGGGTAGAAATAAATGGTCCATTTTCAGCATGGAGAGAAGTAAATAGTGGTGTCCCCTGAAGGGCTTGTACTGGTCTGGGACCAGGGCTGTTCAACATATTCATAAAAGATCTGCAAAAAGGGGGAAACAGTGAGGTGGCAAAGTTTGCAGATGATACAAAATTACTCAAGAGAGTTCAGTCCAAAACAGACTGCGAAGAGTTAGGTGACTGGGCAACAAAATGGCAGATGAAATTCAATGTCAAATGCAAAGTAATGCACATGGCAAAATATAATCCCAACTATCCATACAAAACGATGGTGCCTAAATTAGCTGTTACCCATCAAGAAAGAGATCTTGGAGTCACTTACAGCACTCTGCAAATTCATAAGAATACTTCTCACTATGCCTGTATCATCTTGAACTCATTCTCCAGCTTCAGAAGATTTAAAAATCATTCCAGCCATCAATCGAACAGACTCAACTCAATAATGTAACTGTCCTTAACGTGCATCAAAACAATCCCAGGGAACTAGATGTAAAGCAGATTGCTGACAGTTTCATCCAGAAGGGACAGTGAGATAGAATGCCTTTAAACTGGGACGTTAGTGAAGGCAGCTTGTGATTTCAATGGTTTGAATATACTGTAATTCAGGATAATGTAATTATGTAGTTCATAACAATTGAATCATTATTAACATAGACACATTCAATAACTAGAATTTGAAAGACGTGTATAAATATGCTGAAAATAGCCTCCGCCCAAAACTGGCAGAGTGCCCCCCCCACCCCTCTTCAAAAGCACCCACCGGCCAAACGAATCCCAGCACCTTTGTGTTCTGACTTTAGTAAGTGTATCTGAGCGAGCTAAGGGCTTGTTCCAGTGCCGCCCCCAGCAACTGAGGCAAGTCAGGCCAATCTTCTGTGTCCTGCTGTTTCCCTTCTATGAAATGTGAGCCCAGCCTTGCAGACCACACAGCGCGCAACGGGCATGACTGGGGGGGTGGCCCGTGCAGACCTCGATAACTGGGGGAAGGAAGCAGCAGCTGACAGATCCCCCGACCCCCGGGGAGCGCGGTTCGAGTCCAGGCTCACCCTAGAGCCCGTCGGGGCTGCGGGCCGGCCCAGGGAGGCGAGTGGGTCAGCGACCCGGGGCGGCCCTGCCCCGGAGAGCGCCCGGCGCCGCGATCCCCCCGCCAGCAGGGGCCGCTGCCGCCCCGCTCCTCCCCGCCGCTCCCGGGCCCCGGCAGCCAGGCCGCGGCTCCCTCCCGGCTACGCTCGCTCTGCTCCGCCCGGCAGCGGGGCCGGCCCGTGGCGAGGCGGCGCCGGGACTCTGCCCAGCCCGGAGCGGGAGCGGAGCTCGGCCGGGCCGGGCCGGGCCCGCTGGAGAAGCCCCGCCCGGGGGGGCCATGGCCGAGCGGGCCGCTGCCCAGGTAAGGGCCCGGCGGGCGGGGGAGCCTCGGGCCCCGGGAGCTTCTCCCCGCCCGGCCTGGGCCCCGGGAGCCGGAGCGCGGGGCTGCCCGGCCGGGCTGGGGGCTGAGCCCCCCAGAGGCGAGCAGCGCTGGGCGCCGAGCGGGGCAGGCGAGCCAGGGGTTGCAGGAAGGGGGCCAGGCTGCTTGGCGCGGCAAACACCCGCTCTTTGTGCCTTTAGAAATACCAAACAGCCGGCTGGTCACCTGGGTCTCGCTCTCCTCTCGCCCCAAACGCTTCCTAAACCTGTCCAGAGTCTTCCCTGCCTGCTCTGTTTGTTTCTTTGTTGTTGGTTTTTTTTTGGGGGGGGGGGTTTAAAACCGGGGCACGCAAGCGCAGAAGCCAAAATGTAAGCACCGAGTTTGCAAATCGTCGCCTTCTTGCATTACAGGCAAACACGACAACGCTGCTTTCTTCGGGTTACTTTGCCATAAGCAGCAGCTGCCTTTTTCTCCAGGGCTCTTCTTGTGTGATGGCCGGTAGGAAGGGGGATGTGCGGGAGCGCAGCCCTCTGTTGAGATGCGGTCCACGTTATGCAAACCTCTGAGAGCCCCCTGAAACAGATTCGTGTGTTTTCCATCCTGCTAATGCTCCCTGTTACCGCCCCCTGTTGAGCGGGGAAATGCTATCTTAGCGGTTTTACGACAGTGTCCACACACACAAAATTAATAAAATTAAAACGAACAGCTGTGAAAATATGCCAGGCAGATGTACAATTATTTCACTGATTTAAAAATAGAAAACAACAGGCAAACCAGCAGGCTCAACATTGCTATCACTGTGGTCTAAGAAATCTACCCCCGTCCCTTGCCTGTCAGTAAGGAACTGACTTAAGCTACATGGATATAGGGCACTTTTATATTGAAGTCAAAGTGCCCTCATGTGGGGACTGCAGTTTCTTAACTGATTTAGTTAAATTGGTACAACGATCTCATGTAGACAAGGGCTGGAGGAGACTCTCCTAGGTTGGATTGAGACCTCAACTCTCTCAATTTCTATCCTTGCACCCAGGCTCGGGAATGGGACATGGAGTCTCTGCACTTGGCTCCTCTGCAACCCCACGTTGTCCCCAAACGAACGGCTGTGGGAGAAACCCCGCTGCAAACGGCAGAGATCTCCCTGTGGACTGTCGTGGCTGCAATTCAAGCCGTGGAGAGGAAGGTGGATTCCCATGCCACGCAGTTACTGAGTCTGGAGGGCAGAACAGGGACAGCTGAGAAGAAAATATCTGACACAGAGAAAGGAATGATGGAGTTTAGTAACCAACTGGCCATGCTGGGATCTCTGATCCAGGAATATGGACTGATGCAGAGGAGGCTGGAGAACATGGAGAACCTGCTGAAGAACAGGAACTTCTGGATCCTGAGGCTTCCCCCAGGCACTAAGGGAGAAGTCCCCAAGGTAACGATATCCCAGCTGGTGCTTAGAGGGAACTATAATGTCTTGAAGCTGGATCAGATATTGAAAGGGGAATTGAAGAGAAACGATCCTCTCTTGTATCTTATGTGCTCTTTTATTTTAATATCATTTGTAGTGTGTGGTTTTCCTCCTCCACTCTCTCTGTCTGCTTCCATCCTTGCTTACCAAGTTATTTGGATTCTGTTCCACCACTGCATCTCTGGGCAGTTTGATTTCTGTGGAGCTAAGAGGAATAAGAAGGGCTTTTACAAATTTATCCAAGGAGAAAGAAATGGATAAATGATCAGGCAGATGTGCTGAATTGCTCTTTTAAATTTGTCTTTAATGAGAAAAATAAAACAAGGTGTCTGAGCAGTGAAGAGGCAAGGAAGGCCTTGATGGTGTAGCTGCTGATGTATATAAAACAAATTTCAGGTAAGGAGGTTATGTTATATTATATATCTGAGCAGGTCAGGGTAACATGAATCCTAGGCGCCAAGGGGAACAGAAACGATAAGCACTGAAGGTTAACAAAGGATATATTTTGCCACAGAGAGTTGCTCTTTTTTTTTTTTTTTTTTTAGATTGAATTGCAAGATTCTCATCTGATTTAGCACACCAACTCAAGGTGTGTAGCCCCACTGAAGTCAGATGAGTAAAGACTTCCTGAGTGATTGAGGGTTTGGAGGACAGGGTCCCTTAGGCACTGTCTGAACACAAATAAAGCATTTAATTTAGTGTCTTGTATTCATACTACAAGCATTAATCTAGATTGGCTGGATATTGGCATTGTTACCTGTATAGAAATCTGAGGGAAGGCCCAGAAACAAAGGGCAAACCCTAAGTTAAGTGGATATTGTCATGTTAACATCGTGTTTTGTTTTTAATTCTTTACCTATATTACAAATGGTTAACCCTTGTGATTTCAGGTGCCAGTGACGTTCAATGATGTTTCCGTCTATTTCTCTGAGCAGGAGTGGGGGAAATTGGATGACTGGCAGAAAGACCTTTACAAGAATGTGATGAAAGGCAACTATGAATCATTGATCTCACTGGGTAAGGATCAGTTTCCTTTCACTCATCTGTTAGAACGTCAGTGATCTCGGAAGTAAACCCTAGAGATGGTCCTTCTAGGACTGGGGGAGGAGAGCAAGCTTGCAGTGCTGTTGCTAGTGCTATATCCATTCTGTGGATAAAGGCCTTCAGTCCACAGGTGCAACAGGCACCTTTCACCAGCAATGATCATTCCAGTGGAGCAGCGCTTATAGCCTTCAGTTTGTGCGTCACTCGTTCCTTCCATTCAGCAGAGAATGAGAGATCTGCAGCGATTGCTCTGTCTGCAGCTTTCCAGCCCTGAATAACAGTTCCCTATCATCGTACCTGTTCAGCCGACACACCCTGGTGCTGATACAGTTTGACTATCCCAGGCCTGCTCTGTGCATTGTGAATGTGCTATTGGATGGGCTGGACTCGGCGGAGGGCTGGGGCTCTTGCCAAGGGTGGTGAGTGAAGACTCGGGTGCTCGCTGTCATTACTTTGCTGTGCTGGGTGTTCTCTCTCTCCCTTAGTAGTCCCAGCCTTTAAAATGTCTCCCAGTTTCTGGCATCACGAACCTCAAGAGCTAAACGCTCAGGAGAAGGAAGGAAGCAATAGTCAGGAAACTGATACACAGCAAATCTTCTAGCTTTATTCGGTTGTGTCTGAATTCGGGAGCGTGGGGAGGGGGAAGCAACCCGCCAGCTCTCTCCCGGCTTGTCTGAGGGCACTGCAGCTTGAAATAGGCACGCAGAAAACTGGGCTTCTCACCGGGCTGCCTGCCTGCAGGAATGGAGGGCTCCTCCCTGCACCTGAACTGGGAGGGCAGATTGGTTTAAAATCACCGTTGTCTGTAAATAATACTCCGTGCCTATGACTAACCCTCCCGCCCCTTCCTGTCCTCTCACATGAACAGACTACGCCATCTCCAAACCTGACCTTCTGTCCCGGATTGAACGGGGGGAGGAGCCGTGGGGGGGGGCTCAGGAGGACTCCGAGGAGAGCGCGATCCCAATGGAGCCTAGCACAGGTGAGTTATGTGGAGTGTCATAAGGTGCTTTGCTGGCAGATGTACGAGAGGAAGGATGGCTCAGTGCTCAGGGCACTAGCCGGGGACTTGGGAGACCCAGGTTCAATTCCTTCTCTGCCACAGACTTTCTTTGCAACCTTGTTGTCTATATGCCGTATCTGCAAAATGCACTTCCCTTCCTCACAGAGGGTGTTCTGAGGATAAATACTTGGGGTGAGGGGGTCTCAGATTATAGTAATGGAGGCTTTGTAAGCACAATAGGTAGGTAAAATAGTGCTGCACAGAGTTGGATGCACAGATCGAGAAGGAGGGGCTCTGCAAGAACAGGAGCTCCCTCTGGCTGTGGAGTGTGAGGTGGTTCTTTACTCATCGGGTACACCGGATGACACAGAGAGAGCGATGAGTGAAGCCACAGAGTTGGCTGGTTTGGAAGCAGTTTGCTCTAACTTCAGCCAGCCAGGATGGAGAGAGCCATGGAGGGGTTCGGAGATGGAAAAGAAGCCAGGAAAGCTTACGTTCCTTCTCTGGTGCAGAATAGGGTGAGCTCCCTGGAGCTGAGGGCCAGGAATTAGGAAATGCAACATAGAAGGGTTTGTACTAGGTGCGTGATTATGGTAGGACCCATATTTCAGCAGAGATAGAGGAAGGTAAGGACTGAGCCTTTGCCCACTGGCCAAGATTTTCCAAAGGGACTAGTGACTCTGAGTGCCATAACGTTCGGGTGCAAGTGCAAAGAGCCGTGAAATCCAGCCTGGTTCCCCACCATACACACCAAACTTCTCTATTGGCCTAAAAATCAGGAACCAACAAAAGCTGCATCTTCACTGCCTTATTTTGTGCAACCCTCTTGCTTGCTCTCCTCTCTCCCTGCATGGTGTTGTACCTAGCCCAGACTGTAGCACCTTTCAGCATGGGCTGTGTCCCTTTCTCTCTGTATAGCACCTGGGTGCTCTGGGTAAACGTTAGCTAATAAAAACATGTGAGTGGGTGGATGTTAGCTAATCACAATGCGATTTCTCTCCCCTCGCAAACAGAATCGCTGAGCCTTACTCATGACACTGTATCGTGGGTAAAACAAGAAGACCTGTACATCAGGGATCAGTGGGACTCAGAGGAGAGAGAGATCTCTACAGAGCCCAACACAGGTGAGTGAGTGATTGGAACGACTCAAACAGTGAGTGCAACAGGAATCTGTCAGTCAGGAGAGACCTTTGTCAGCTCTTAGCGTCCTGTCTTGTCAGATAATCCTCTCTCTCAAACTGCATTTCTCAGATCACTTTCGCAGGACTCAGTCACAGCTTCCCACCAGGCCTGATTTCCAATCAGCCATCTCTTTTGGGGCTCTTTGGAAGGTGGGTTGGAATGGAATTGGTGGTTCTCCTTTATATGCCAAAGGGACGTTCTCCTCTAAGTCTCTTAGCCTGGCGCCTCTCTTCCTTGGCTGGCACTGAAGTACTGTGATTGCACCAGAAGTCCCTGCTCGCTGTCGCCCTGTGTAGGGGTTTTAGAGCGGGGCAGTAAGTTGGAGACACAGTTTTCTCAGGCAGATGGTGCCTGGCAGGGTACTGAGAGGCAGGTGGTGGATGGACAAGGGGCAGAAAACTAACAACTCTTGGTTTCTCCTCTGAGTCCAGCAGATGACGAGGCTGTAGTCAAAGCTGAGGAGGGAATCCCGGTGAGCCTGGAGCTGTACAGCACGTTGCCTGGACGACCAGAAGAGACTGTTTTCCAGTACCCTGAGCAGGAACCGATCTGTGATGATCAGGGCAACGTCAGCATCCAGGGAGAATACCCTGATGGGAACAGACTGGGGGACTCGGCTGCAGGCGAGGGAGACTTCAGTAACTTCACCACAATCATTGTCCAAGAGGAGAGCCTCCCAGGAGAGGCGCCGTACATCTGTTCTGAATGTGGGAAAAGCTTCCTCTACGAGCAGCAGTGCGTACTGCACCAGAGGATCCATGGCGGAGCCTACACGCCTCCTGAGTGCAGGGAGAGCTCCAAGCAAAACCACTGCCTCAAATCCTGCCCACAGAGCCAGCCGGGGGAGAGACTCTATAACTGCCCTGAGTGCGAGCGGAGCTTCCCTCACAAGTCGAGCCTCAGCAAACATCAGCTCTCCCACACGGGGGACCGGCCGTACACCTGTGCTGAGTGCAAGAAGAGCTTCCGGCTGAAGATCAACCTCATGATACACCAGAGGAGTCACGCGGGGAAAAACATTGGCTTGTATATCTGCAACGAATGTGGGAGGGGCTTTAACCACCATTCGAACTTCATTAGGCACCAGATGATCCACACTGGGGAGAGACCCTATGGCTGCACCGAGTGCGGGAAAACCTTCATGCGGAAGGAGCACCTCCTGACCCACCGGCGCCTGCACACGGGAGAGCGGCCCTACCAGTGCACCGAGTGCCGGAAGAGCTTCACCCGCAAGCAGCACCTGGTGGGACACCAACGCATCCACACGGGGGAGAAACTCTGGGGGACGCTGGCAGCACAGAGACGCTTGCACGACCTGCCAGGCAAAGCGCACAGGGGAGAGCCTGTGTCGCTGCACTCGATGCACAAGGAGTTCCCCCCGTAGATGCTGTGTTAAATGCTACCAGGGAGCTCTGGCTGGGGACAATGATCATGATGGCATCTGAGTGAGACCAAGTCTCTGGGTGTTGAACAGAGAACTAAATGGCAGCAGGATGATCTGTGGAGAGGTCTAGGCTGCTGCTTTGTTAACAGTTGAGTCCATTCCCACTATGGCAAAAAAACAGCTAGGCAGCCTCAGTGCTCCATGGGAAGCTTGTTGTTCTTTTCCTGTGTTTCTCTCTTGCTAATTCATTACACTAAAGGTAGTTGCATCTTTCTTAAACCAACGAGAGCTATTTTTCAGTGTTCATAGGTGTTTGGCCTGTCAATCAGGATTCCCAGCTTGTGGTATGCAGGTAAGGTGCCCTTTGGAAAGGGGAAACCATCTCTGTCAGTTAATGGAACACGTTCACTTTTACAATTTTTAATCATTGTCACTGGCTCATGTTCAGTGTTCTTGATGGCAGCGGACATCTTTCCCTTGGGGCTGTCTCAGGCACCATTCAAATGATGGATTCCGTGCTGGAGACATCACAGGGCTGCTATTAACCTGTGAGCATCGTGAAATCGGGATAAATGTCCAGGAGCCCATTGAAGTAACAGACTGCTTGGGGGACATTTTCAGCAGTGCCTGAGTGACTCAGTCCCATTGACTTTCCAGAAGGGGGTCGAACGGGGACTCGTCCACCTGGGCCTGTCCCCCAAGGGAAGTAGCTGGTTAATATTTACATTCCTCTGTTCCAGTAGTTCTAAACCTGCGGCCTGCATGCGGCCCAATTAGCACACAGCTAAAGGCTTCCGGGCTGCACGGTGGGGGCCGGGCTGCACGGTGGGGGCCGGGCTGCCTGGTGCGGCGTGGGTCCAGGGCTGCTGCCCGGCCCCGCACAGCAGGGAGTCTGGGGGGTCCAGGGCTACCGCCTGGCCCCAAAAGGTCTGGGGTCCGGGGTTTGGGTCCGGCCTGCTGCCCAGCTGCCCTGCCACCCGGCCCCATGCGGCCGGGTCCAGGGTCGGGGCTCCTGCCCGACCACACACAGTGGGGTCCAGGGTCCCTGCTGCCTGGCCCCCTGCCCGGGGCTCTGCTCCTGGCCCCACTCTGTCGAGGGGTCTCTGAGTGGGAGGCACTGAGGTTAAGAGGGTCTGTGGGGGGAAATTCGGAGGGGGGAGGGATGGGCGCGCGCTTTGGTTCTCAACCTGTGGCCCAGGTAACACGTTGTGGGCCTCATATATGGCCCACAATGATAAATAGGTTGAGAACCACTGCTCTGTTCGTATCCATGTGAGTAGAGCTGTTGCCCTGAGAGTCATTCACATGTGCGTTGTCTCAAATCCTCTTTTCAAAATGCACAATAATAAAATGTACAATCAACAGCAAAACAAAGATACCATCAGAAACAGACCATCTGCCAAATGCAGCTCAGCCTGCCGCGCAGCATCAGTACGTTTCATTGCACTTATCCGTCTGGTCTGAAATGCCGTGATACATGGGGAGTGATTTAAAAAGAATTCTTACTTGAAGTCTTTGAGATAATTACAAAAAAAAGCTTATTGAAAAAATTGTCAGATGATTAAGATCCTCAGAGGTACCCTCCATATCTGCCTGATTGTGAATTCCATACCCCCATAATGGAGCAGTTACTGGCCCCATTGATTTCCGGGGGACTGAGCATAGGATAAGTGCTCACCAGTGAGAGAAAGGGGGTTTGGGCCCAGCCTACACAAGCTAGGAGGGAACGGTGGGGCTGAGACCAGCTTGTTGTGCATGTAGAAGTCTTTGAGACTCACCTACGCCATGTTGTTCACACAGATGTAGAGCCAGAAGCTGGTTTCCCTGAGCAGCATCCTGGCCCAAGGGTCCTTTATTGTTAAATTATAACATTGATATTGTGGTAGCACCTCAAGGCCGCAACCAGGTCAGGGCCCCATTGTGCTGTTCACTGTATAGACGTAATACAGGACAGTCCCTGCCCCAAAGAGCCTACAGTTTGCAAGACAAGATGCAACAGATAGATGAGACAAATGAGTGGGGGAGACTACAAATATTTAGCCGGATGCTCTCCACCTGCCTAGCCATTATCAGTTTCCAATGTGCATTTTGGAAGACGTGAGTTTTGAGGAGAGATTTGAAGGACAAGGTGTGGTGGCTTTATGGATTTTGACTGGGAGCTTTCCCCACAAGTAAGTGGTGTTGTGAGAGAAGTGGAGAATCAGCAGTGGAAGCTGGCATCATTGGTGGAGCAAAGGCTGAGTCAACGTTGCGCTGAGGGAAGAGGTCCGATCGGGTAGGGCTACATTGTGGAGGACTTTGTGTTTGATGTGATACAAGAGGAGGGGCCAGTGGAGGGAAAGAGAGGATGACAGTGATGAACCAGGAACAGGACTTTAGCCACACCATTTTGAATGTGTCTGAGGGCTGCGAGATTGCTGACATTGAGGAAGAGAGAGTCAAGATGTGAGATGATCAAAGCTTGGACAATAATTCTGGCCACATGGGCAGAAATGAAAGGTCAGACACTGGAGATGTGGTGTGGTAAGAAATGGCAAGATATAGACATGGCCTGGACGTCCGATTTAAAGGAGAGAGCCGAGTCAAAAATATTATCCAGTGATAGAAGGGGCGAGGGGAGAGCTTTGGGGGAAAGATCAGGAGCTCTGTTTTGGCCATGTTAAGTCTGAGTTGACCGCTAGACCTCCACAAGAAGATTTCAGAAAGACAGGCTGTGTTCTGTTGTGGCCATGATTGAAGAAAGGCCCCCAGCAGAACAGAGTGGGTGTATCCATGTCTCAGCAGCTGCTTTTGGGGGGAGGCAGGCTGAGCTTCCTACACCCCAGAGAGAGGGGGTGGAAATAATTTTTCTGATCCATCACATGGGCCTGCAACCTGTGAGTGGGTTTAGGAAATGCCCTGGCCAGGCAGGGCTGCACCAAAGTTGGTATTTAGCAGGTGTTTCCCAGGCATCAATTGGCTCAAGAAGGTTCGGATATTCAGCTTCGTTTTATTGCCAGGTTGAAGCCACTGCGGGTATGTCTACACTGCAGTTAGACGCCCGTGGCAGCTGGCTTAGGCTAATTGCAGTGTAGACATTCAAGCTTGGGCTGGAGCCTGGCATCTAGGACCTGAGAGGTGAATGTCTACACACTGCAATTAAACAGCCCCTTAGCCGAGTCAGCTGGCACGGGCCAGCAGTGGGTGTCTAATTGCAGCGTAGACATTCCCAGTTTCACCCATGGAGTGAGAGAGACCTGTATGTTTTCATACCACCGGCTGTAATAATCCAGCTTGGATCCCTCTAGAGCAGCGGTTCTCAACCAGGGGTCCGCATACCCCAGGGGGGACGCAGAGGTCTTCCAGGGGGTACATCAACTCATCTAGAGATTTGCCTAGTTTTACAACAGGCTACATAAAAAGCACTAGTGAAGTCAGTACAAACTAAAACTTCATAGAGACAGTGACTTGTTTATACTGCTCTATATACTATACACTGAAATGTAAGTACAATATTCCAATTTACTTATTTTATAAATGCTGTGACATTTTTATATTTTTATATCTGATTTTGTAAGCAAGTAATTTTTAAGTGAGGTAAAACTTGGGGTACACAAGACAAATCAGACGCTTGAAAGGGGTACAGTAGTTTGGAAAGGTTGAGAGCCACTGCTTTAGAGGGTTCTCCTTTCCTCCAGGGCTATCTACTATGGGTTACTGTGGTTTAAGCCTGCTATGTCTGTGCAAAGCCTTGTGTCTGAGTGTAACACCTGTGCCAACAAAGCTAGCTTGTCTCTGATGGAGCCAGTGCAGCAGTCTGCCCCACTTTAGGTCCACACTTTGGAGAGACAGGCATCACTTCAAGCTGAAATGGTGAAGCTAAGTGTTGCCAGAATCAATGGTTACTGCAACAGTTCAGCATCTCCATATCCCTCACCAGTGTTAGCTGGGCCATTGTGTGCGGGACATTTGTGCTGCCCCCAGCCATTTCTGTACCACTGCATTGTGGTGCCTAGCCCATACATGTTTAGCACAGCTCCCCAGAGTGGGAGGAGGGGTAGTTGTGGGAAGCACTTGATGTGGTGGAGCAAGTGCCCACCTCAGTCAGGAAGGGGTTAATAAGCACCCATAGGCACAATCAGCTCCCAAACTGGCACATCTGTGAAACCTGCTGCACCGGGAGAAGGGCAGCTCCCTAAAAGAGAGGTACCAAGCCCTGTAAGGGTGGCACTCAGGGGGAAGCAGAGCCAGGGCCTGGAGCTCCCTGAATCCACAGAACCAGGATGCTGACTAGGAAGGCTGCGGAAGATCCTCTGCTGCCCAAGTCCTCTGGATAAGCAGAGGAACCTTCTTGGAATTGTTTTAGTTCCTTAGAGCCCAGGACGCTCAGCCTGGGCCTCTCAGACTGACAAGGGGTTAAAGAAACCCACCTTTGACTTAAGAGACTGACTTGTTTGCCTTGCAAGACAAGCCGGGTGGATCCAGACTGCGTTGGGGTTGCAGGACTGTTCTACTTTCCCTTTTTGTTCAACGACTGCTGGGGGAGGGCAGAACTACTCTCCTGAGACTTGTATCTGGAAACACACAGCTCCTCTGCAGATCAACTCTGTAACAACCCCAGCACCCAAAGGAAGACACCGGGAACAAAAGGAGGTGCCCCTACCCACGCCCCAAAGGGGGCACTCTAGAGGTAAATCCTTTGACACCTGCCATGCTGTGTGTGGCCAGAAGGATATTCTGGGATTTTGTAATGAGCATCCTGGAACTCCCTGGGAACTGCTGCCGTTTCCTATATTCATCTCAACGTGGAGGAGAGAAGTGATTCATTCCATCAGAAAGTCTAATTTGATTGAAATCTTGCTGAATCAATTGGTGGCCAGGACTGGAGACTGTGGCGAGCAGAATTCCAGCAGAGTCCAGGCATTGGGGAGTGGATATTGCTGATATCCTAGAATCCATCCTGGAACTGCAGGCCCTGCCCCAGAAAAGGGGAAGTGAGGGCTCAGGCTGCTGATCGAGATGTCGTTCTATCCCACTGGAGGGACCTGCTGTCTACGGCTTGTCACTGCGATGAATGCCCCTTTGGGATCAGGACCCCTCCTAGTGCCAGAAACAACTCTGTGGGAACCTGGCATGGGGATTGTGGCTGCAGAGCTTCTGACTGGGCACTGAGACTGGCTGTCGGTCATCTCTGGCGGGTGGGGGGGTGGGGGGGCTTGTCATGACCGTGGGACTCCAAGTGAAGTTATAGATTAAAGGGTTATGGATTCTGACGTACCATGTAGCTGCCCAGAGCCAGTCATTCTGGGTGGTACTCCTAGCTTGGCTGGGCAGTGGACTGTGCTCTGCAGATCTAAACTGCCCATTTGGCACTCCCATACTACAGTGAGAGGCACTATAGGAAAAACCTAGTGTCACTGAGCAACATGGTGCATTGCTTAAAAAGAGGAGACTGGGGGGTAGGGCAGTTAACTGAGGGGTGTATTTCTAGCTCAGCCACTGAGCTGCTGGGTGATCCTGGGCCAGTTTCTGTGCCTCTGTTCCTCTCCCTGTCTTGGATTGTGAAGCCCTTGGGGCAGAGACCATCTCACGATGTGACTGTACAGCGCCCGGTTCCCAATCTCTCTGGGGGCCTCCAGGGCTGCTGCTCTGACTACTAATAAAAGGGAAGACCTGGTACCTTGTGAGAATTTTCGGAATTCCTCAAGGGCGTTGGTGTGAGAGAGACAAGGTGGGCGAGGTTGTATCTTTTCTCTGGTGGTAAAAGAAACAAGTCGCTGTCAGAAGACAGGATAGGGGGCTGGATGGACCTTTGGGCTGACCCAGTTTGGCCGTTCTTTCAAGCTACACCACCCTTCTGCAGGGCTGGGGATCCTCGTTCTCAGACAAGCGAATGAGAGTCCAGCGTGACGGGGTTAGGGCCGATCTACACAGCCCTGCCGGCCCTGGGAGCAAGGGGCTTTCAAGGCCGGCCCAGCTAACCTGGCTGCAGTGTTACCCAGAAGTGAGGATGGGGGCGGCAGATCTTACTGCAGGCCTGCACCCATGTCCAAGGTTTCTGCTGCAGCCCTCAGGGTTATCAGCCTAACCCGGGCTAAGGGGTGTGAGGAAGAAGGGAGCCAGGCTTGTTGCCGGGCAGATGAGAGGAGATGGGGGAAGGCTGCAGGGTGCTCACCTGGCCCAGGGAGTTGGAGCCTTGTGATTGGGTGAACCCTGGAGGATGGAGGGCTGCCTAAGCCAATCGGAGTGGGGAGGAGGGGAGGTCAGCTCTGCCAGAGGGGAGCGCGTGCCCCCCGCCCCCACATGAGGGGAATGCAGCTGCGGCCAATTCCCCCCCTCCCGCCTGAGGGAAGCAGGGGCCACGCCCACTCCCCACTGTCTCTCCCCCGCCTGAGGGGATCGCTCACCCCCCCCACTGTGTCTCTCCCCCGCCTGAGGGGATCGCTCACCCCCCCCCACTGTCTCTCCCCTGCCTGAGGGGTGCACTCACCCCCCCCACTGTCTCCCCCCCGCCTGAGGGGATCGCTCACCCCCCCACACTGTCTCTCTCCCCCGCCTGAGGGGATCGCTCACCCCCCCACTGTCTCTCCCCCGCCTGAGGGGATCGCTCACCCCCCCCACACTGTCTCTCCCCCGCCTGAGGGGATCGCTCACCCCCCCCCACTGTCTCTCCCCTGCCTGAGGGGAGCACGCGCCACCCCCCACTGTCTCTCCCCCACCTGAGGGGAGCACGCGCCACCCCCCACTGTCTCTCCCCTGCCTGAGGGGATCGCTCACCCCCCCCACTGTCTCTCCCCTGCCTGAGGGGAGCACGCGCCACCCCCCACTGTCTCTCCCCTGCCTGAGGGGATCGCTCACCCCCCCCCCCCACTGTCTCTCCCCCCTGCCTGACGGGTGCACTTACCCCCCCACACTGTCTCTCCCCTGCCTGAGGGGAGCACGCGCCACCCCCCACTGTCTCTCCCCCGCCTGAGAGGTGCACTCACCCCCCACACACTGTATCTCCCCTGCCTGAGGGGTGCGCTCACCCCCCCCACACTGTCTCTCCCCCGCCTGAAGGGTGCGCTCACCCCCCACTGTCTCTCCCCCGCCTGAGGGGTGCATTCACCCCCCCCACTGTCTCTCCCCCGCCTGAAGCGTGCGCTCACCCCCCACTGTCTCTCCCCGGCCTGAGGGGTGCACTCACCCCCCCCCACTGTCTCTCCCCCGCCTGAGGGGATCGCTCACCCCCCCCCCACTGTCTCTCCCCTGCCTGAGGGGAGCACGCGCCACCCCCCACTGTCTCTCCCCCACCTGAGGGGAGCACGCGCCACCCCCCACTGTCTCTCCCCTGCCTGAGGGGATCGCTCACCCCCCCACTGTCTCTCCCCTGCCTGAGGGGAGCACGCGCCACCCCCCACTGTCTCTCCCCTGCCTGAGGGGATCGCTCACCCCCCCCCCCACTGTCTCTCCCCCCTGCCTGACGGGTGCACTTACCCCCCCCCACACTGTCTCTCCCCTGCCTGAGGGGAGCACGCGCCACCCCCCACTGTCTCTCCCCCGCCTGAGAGGTGCACTCACCCCCCACACACTGTATCTCCCCTGCCTGAGGGGTGCGCTCACCCCCCCCACACTGTCTCTCCCCCGCCTGAAGGGTGCGCTCACCCCCCACTGTCTCTCCCCCGCCTGAGGGGTGCATTCACCCCCCCCACTGTCTCTCCCCCGCCTGAAGCGTGCGCTCACCCCCCACTGTCTCTCCCCGGCCTGAGGGGTGCACTCACCCCCCCCCCACTGTCTCTCCCCCGCCTGAGGGGAGCACGGGCCGTCCCCAGACTCTCCCCGCCTGAGGGGAGCACGGGCCGTCCCCAGACTCTCCCCGCCTGAGATGGGCATGGGCGGTTCCCCCCTGACTGCCTCCCCGCCATGCTGGAGAAGACAGGTGACCTCCCCAGCCTGCCTTGCTGGAGCGGGATGCAGGCAGCCCCCCCATCCCGCAATTGCCTGCCCCCCGCCCGAGGGAAGCGTGGGCGATGCCCCCCCCACTGCCTTCCCCTCCCGTCTGCCGAAGGGGGGGATGCCCTTCCCGCTGTGCGCGGGGGGGGGGGGGGCGGCACAGGCGATGCCCTGACTGCCTCCCGCTCTGCCCGACGGAGAAGCATGGGTGACCCCCCCGTACCTCTCCCCTGCCTGAGGGGGAGTAGAGGGACCCCCCCGTGTCTATTTTGCCCTGACAGGGGTTTGCTGAGCTACTCCAGGGGAGTCAGGCCCCTTGCTGCCGCAGAGAGCGGAGCGCCCCGGCGCATCGGCCCCTCCCCGCCGCCTCAGGCCTGCGCTGCCTCAGCCAGGTACGTGGGTCCCCCCCCCCACGTGACAGAGCCCGGGAGTGCGGAGCAAGCTGGGCCGGTGAACGCAGGGAACCCCCCGCTGTGGTACCTGGGGGTCGGATGGTGTCACTGCTGCAAACCCGCCTGCCCCGTCCCTTCCTAGGCCCCCTCCCCGGGTCAGTGCGGTACAGAGGGGCCGGGATCGCTGCTCCGGCCCTCGAGGAGTCAGGAGAGGGGATGGAGGGGATTTGAGACTGGTCCTGGAGTGAGCCCCGGGGGTACCTGAGCCCGCCTGGGGCGGGACCCCGGGTTCCCGACTCCCCGAGGCAGCCAGGGGGCGGCACCGCTAGTGAGTAGCGCAGAGCCCAGCCCTGGGACCCCAGAGAGCCGGGGAGGCCCCGGTTGATGGGCAGCTGCCTAGGGGGAGAGCGGCTGTCACGGCCCCTTAGCCGAAGCAGCGCGTTGTTCCTGGAGGCTGAGCTCCGCCTGGGATCCCCTGACTCCGGGAGCCGGGGCTCGCAGGAACCCCCGGCCCGGCTGCAGTGGAAGGGGAGGTGGCGGCGCAGGAGCCATCGCGGCTCTGCAGCCACCTGCCCCGCGGGGGCCCCGCTCCAGCCCGGCCGGTGCCCTGCGCCCCACCCGCCGCCAGGGGCCGCTGCCGGCCCCGCTCCCCGGCCGGCTCCTCCCCGCACGCAGCTCCCGGACCCTGCCAGCGAGTCCGCGGCTCCCGGCTGCGCTCGCTCTGCTCCGCCCGGCAGCGGGGCCGGCCCGTGGCGAGGAGGCGCCGGGACTCTGCCCAGCCCGGAGCGGGAGCGGAGCTCGGGCTCGGCCGGGCCGGGCCTGGCCCCGTTGGGATCCAGCCGCGCGGCTCGTTCCCTGAGCCGGCCGGCGGGCGAGTCTCGTCGTGACTTCCCCGGGTCCCTGCGGAGCAGCCTCGCCCGGTGCCTGCCCGGCCCTTCCCGCCGCCAGCCCGGCCAGCCGGCAGCAGAGCTCCTCGGGCCCGGGGCGCTGCCCCGGGCGGGCGCGCGGGGAAACGCTCATGTCCGCCCCTGGGCCGCGGTGAGGGGCGAGCTCCAGATCCTCCCGCCCGGCCGAGCTCCGGCTGCGCCTGGGCCGGGAACAAAGGGCCATGGCCGAGCGGGCCGCTGCCCAGGTAAGGGCCCGGCGGGGGCTCCCCGAGCGGGGCAGGAAACCGCCTGGCGGAGGAGCCTGGACAGTGGGCCCTCGCGAGCTTCTCCCTGGCCTGGACCCGGGGAGCGCGGTGCTGCCCGCTCGCTCCCGGGGCAGGGCACGCACGGCCCAGGCTGGAAGCTGAATGGGGAGGGGGGTCCTGAACCCCTGGGGCGGAGGCGGGAGCAAGAATGGTCTGGCTGGTGTTTCTCAGACACTGGGGGCAGCTCCGCTTGTGCGGGGCCATTTGCTGCTGGTCTGGGGAGCAGGGACCGGGGCTTTGCTGTTCCCCCAGTTGCAGGAGACCGACCTCCCAGCCGGGCCTGCCCTGGCAGCAGCCAACGCCCCAGCCTGGCTAGGATAGCGGGATCGGGCTTCTGCTGCGGAGCTCGAGGAGAGCACTTCATACCCATTTGTTGTTGAACCATAACTCAGGGTATTGTGTTGCGCACACACAGAGTAGCATCGCAGCCGCCTTCCAGAGGTGGCAGAAATGAGCTTTATGGGACCTTGTGACTATTGGAGAGTCCCTCTCTCTAATGTTTCTGCTTAATGATGATGGTTAATAATACATTCTCTTTTATTTCACAACACTTCAGGTGTGGAGCTTTTATCTTTTGTTTCTCTCATAGTCTGGACTGGAGGGGTGAAATCTTAAAGTGTCTGTTGACTTGACCGATAACTCCACAACCCCATTTCTGTGACTTATATTTCACATCATAACAGACCTTAAGGGCTCTGTGTTGTTAGTAATGGTGGCTTTGTTTCTCTAATTTAATTACTTGGATTTTATTATTCTTTGTATAGCTACTTTAATCCCCCAGAGTTCAAAAGCTTTTCATAAAAGGTATACATATTTACTGGGATCCCTAAACAGAGAGACCTCTAGGTGGAATGGAATGTGCCTTCTTTACCAGTGTGTGCAAAACATGTACACAAAGTCAAGGACCGGATATCAAAAATGCCTATTAAACTAATTCTGTGGGCGAAATCTACGAAGAAGGAAAGTCCAGTATTCTCTTGTTAATACCATGACGCTTGTGGAAAGTATTAAGGAATGTTAAATTACCACAAAGAGTCACAGAGGGTCCTGTGGCACCTTTAAGACTAACAGAAGTATTGGGAGCATAAGCTTTCGTGGGTAAGAACCTCACTTCTTCAGATGCAAAGCTTATGCTCCCAATACTTCTGTTAGTCTTAAAGGTGCCACAGGACCCTCTGTTGCTTTTTACAGATTCAGACTAACACGGCTACCCTTCTGATACTTGACACAAAGAGTCAGGTTCTCACTTTTTCTCTCTCATCTGAAGGTATGTCTACGTTGCACACCACTGGCCACGGCTTGTAGGGTATGTGTAGCTGCACGCTGCAGTGATAGGTAGGCTGCAACCACCCTGCAGTATGTAGCTACACCCAGCAATGAAAGGCTTTAGCAGGGGGAGGCAGCGGGGAAAGGCTTCTGCAGTGAGGAGTTGCTGGAACCTTTCCTGCTGCCTCTTCCCTGCCAGAGCCTTTCCCCGCTGCTGGAGTCTTTCACTGTGGTGGGGAAAGACTCCGGCAGTTCCCTGCTGCCAGAGCCTTTCCTCGCTGCAGAGATCTGCTGGAGCCTTTCCCCACTGTCTTCCCCACTGCTAGAGCCTTTCCTTGCAGTGGTGAAATGCTCCAGCAGCAGGGAGACAGTGGGACACTACACTGCTAAATCTAGCAGTATATACAAGGGAGGCACAGCTTGGGCTTGTAGAGAGCTGTGTAGGGTACAAACCCGAAGATTCTGCCATGTCTTTACTCGCCTAAGCAGTGCCTCACCGTCTGCACTGCCGTTTTTACCTGTGCTGGGGGGCATGTATTGTATGTACTCTATACACTGCCATAGGGAGAGTGCAGTGTAGACATACCTTGAAAGATGGCACCTCAGTAGCACAGTGCCTCTTGAATTTCTGATGAATCTTTGCTTAGACATCAGTGCAGAACCAAATCGCCAAAACCATTTCCAGCAGCAGCCAGGGTCTCCCTTCCAGGTTTTCCTCCTGAAAACTGACAAGACACATCCCTTATTTTGTGTATTCGAGTGAGAACGTAACCTAAGGATGGTATAGGAGTGAGCTTCTTAATGGCTTCAAATCCATACTGTGACTCTCAACAATCTAAATACTACTTAAGAGTCTGGCACACGTAGGGAAAAGGGACTACAGACATATAAGAGAGTGATGTTAATTTCCCCTTTTCTAAATCAATTAAAAGATTGAAAAATAACTCTCCCTTTAACTGAAGTCTGTGGGTCCCCTAGATATGAGCAGTAGCTGGACATATGCACTGACTGCTTTTTGAAACCCATGGGAATGTCCCCATAAGACTTAAGATCCAATACTAGGTATTACTAAGAGCGGGAGACTCTTGCCCTGTTTCTCTCTCTAGCTGACCATGTGACCACAACTCCATGTCTAATATCTGTCTTTGCAAACAGGGTCCAGAACTGGATGCAGTGACACAGTGCCCATCTCCTTTACCGCCTCCCATTGTCCCTGAACGAACGTCTGAAAGAGAAACTCAGACTGCAGAGATTTCCCTGACTGTTGTGGCAGCAATTCAAGCCGTAGAGAGGAAGGTGGATTCTCATGCCACACGGTTGTTGGATCTGGAGGGGAGAACTGGGATGGCTGAGAAGAAATTAATAGACTGTGAGAAAACAGCAGTGGAGCTTGGCAACCAGTTGGAGAGTAAATGTGCTGCGCTAGGAACTCTGATCCAGGAGTACGGGCTGCTGCAGAGGAGGCTGGAGAACATGGAGAACCTGCTGAAGAACAGGAACTTCTGGATCCTGAGACTCCCCCCAGGCACTAATGGAGAAGTCCCTAAGGTAACAATATCTCAGCTAGTGCTGGCAGGGAAGACTAAATGTTCAACCAGTCTCTAGAGCTTTGCATGCAAGCTCAAGCCTGCAGTTTGGGTGCAGAATTAGAGGCACATTTTACAAGTGCCTACTGCAGACTAGAGAACAGTAGCACATATGCTATGGCTGGAGTCAGGGGTTGGAGGGGGAGCTGGGAAGAAGTGAGCCCTGGTGAGAGTTAATTAAACTAGGAGCTCAAAGAAATTCAGAAATAAAACTGCCCCTTAATAGCTTCTTGCCTCTTTTCCCTCTTGGGAGCTGTTTGTGGGAAGTGGATCAGAGGAGAATGTCCCTGTTGTGAATAAAAATGATATTAACATAAGAACAGCCATACTGGGTCAGACCAGTGATCCATCTAGCCCAGTATCCTGTCTTCTGACAGTGGCCAATGCCAGGAACTTCAGAGGGAATGAACAGAACAGGCAATCATCAAGTGATCCATCCCCTGTCATCCACTCCCAGCTTCTGGCAAACAGAGGCTAGGGACACTCAGAGCATGGTGTTGCATCCCTACCCATCCTGGCTAATAGCCATTGATGGACCTGTCCTCCATGAACTTATCTAATTTTTTTGAACCTTGTTCTAGTCTTGACCTTCACAACATCCCCTGTCAAAGAGTTCCACAGGCTGACTGTGCGTTGTGTGAAGAAGTACTTCCTTTAGTTTGTTTAAAACCTGCTGCCTATTAATTTCATTGAGTGACCCCTAGTTCTTGTGTTATGGGCAGGAGTAAATAACACTTCCTTATTCACTTTTTCCACACTGGTCAAGTTTTTATGGACCTCTATTATATCCCCTCTTAGTCGTCTGTTTTCCAAGGTGAAAAGTCCCAGTCTTTTTAATCTCCCCTCATATGGAAGCTGTTCTATACCCCAATCATTTTTTTTGCCCTTTTCTGTGCCTTTTCCAACTCCAATATATATTTTTTTGAGATGGGGTGACCAGAACTGCATGCAGTATTCAAGATGTGTACACACCTTGGATTTATATAGATGCATTATGATATTTTCTGTCTTATCTATCAGAGGGGTAGCCGTGTTAGTCTGTATCCACAAAAACAACGAGGAGTCCGGTGGCACCTTAAAGACTAACAGATATATTTGGGCATAATCTTTCGTGGGTAAAAAACCCACTTCTTCAGATTAAGCTTTCGTGGGTAAAAAACCCACTTCTTCAGATAATGCATCTGAAGAAGTGGGTTTTTTACCCACGAAAACTTATGCCCAAATAAATCTGTTAGTCTTTAAGGTGCCACCGGACTCCTCGTTGTTTTTGTCTTATCTATCCCTTTCCAAATGATTCCCAACATTCTGTTCGCTTTTTTGACTGCTGCTGCACATTGAGTGGACGTTTTCAGAGAACTATCCACTGACTCCAGGATATATTTCATGAGTGGTCACAGCTAATCTACACCCCCATCATTTTGTATGTATAGTTGGGATTATGTTTTCCAATGTGCATTACTTTGCATTTATCAACATTGAATTTCATCTGCCATTTTGTTGCCCAGTCACTCAGTTTTGTGAGATCCCTTGTAACTCTTAGTTAAGTCCAAAGCAGACTGCAATCTTGAGTAATTTTGTATCATCAGTGCTACCTCACTGTTCACCTCTTTTCCCAGATCATTTATGAATATGTAGATCAGCACTGGTCCCAGTACAGACCCCTGGGGGACACCACTATTGACCGCTTTCCATTCTGAAAACTGACCATTTATTCCTACCCTTTGTTTCCTGTCTTTTAACCAGTTACTGATCCATGAGAGGACCTTCCCTCTTATCCCATGACTGCTTTTTTTGCTTAAGAGTCTTTGTTGAGGGACCTTGTCAAAGGCCTTCTGAAAGTCTGAGTATACTGTATCCAATGGATCACTCTTGTGCACATGTTTGTTTGACTCCCTCAAAGAATTCTAATAGATTGGTGAGGCATGATTTCCCTTTTCAAAAACTGTGGTGACTCTTCCCCAACAAAACGTGTTCATCTATATTTGATAATTCTGTTCTGTACTATAGTTTCAATCAATTTGCCTGGTACTGAAGTTAGGTTTGCTGGCCTGTAATTGCCGGGATCACCTCTGGAGCCTTTTTTTGAAAATTGGTGTCACATTAGCTATTGTCCAGTCATCTGGTACAGAAGCTGATTTACGTGATAGGTTACATACCACAGTTAATAGTTCTTCAATTTCATATTTGAATTCCTTCAGAACTCTTGGGTGAGTACCATCGGGTCCTGATGACTTATTACTCTTTAATTTATCAATTTGTTCCCTAAGCTTCCTCAGATTTGTCATTTAAAGAGAATGGCTCAGGTATGGGAATCTCTCTCACATCCTGTGCACTGAAAACCGATACAAAGAATTCATTTAATTTGTCTGCAATGGCCTTATCTTTGACTGCTCCATTAGCACCTTGATTGTCCAGTGGTCCCACTGATTGTTTAGCCAGCTTCCTGCTTTTGATGTACTAAATTTTTTTTTCCTGTAGGGATTTTTTAAAGTAGGGATTTCTCAGATCCAGTTCATTAGGATTTGGGGTTAATGGTTCATGGCTGGCAGTCTTCTTCCAGGAGCCAGACTTCTTCTTAGTGTATGCACAATGTGTCTCAGGTGGCACATGACCAGGATTCATCATTGTATTTGGTCCTCTGGCTGGATCATTAGCTTCCACGACCAAGGCCTGGTACTGACGGGGAGTGTGACGTGAACGCTGATCCATGCCCCCAGTAGCCAGACTGATTCCCTGATATTACAAGCTGCTATTAGTGAGGCTACCAAGCAGCAGAAAAGAGCAGGTAAAGGGTGTCTGAGGCTAGGGAAGGGTGGCAGGAAGCAACAGATGGGTGTTTTCTGGTGCCAAGCAAAAGGGCATAGCTGGGACTCAGGAGACAGGCTTGATGTACTTAAAATTGGGACTAGGTGAACAATGCAACCAAAGAAAAAAATAAAAGTTCCTTTAGTGTTCATTCATATTTGCATTGACAGCTTTTGCACTTCACAAATATTTTAGCAAGCATGTTTACTGGTGGAAATGTCATGAAAATGGTATTTAAAAAAACAAAACATTGCTGCATATTCATAGAGACTATCACATTTATAAGTGTGAATACTTGACTGGAAACTTCATTCTGTGTCATAGTCATCCAATCGGAACTGAAACAAAGGCTGTGTGTCCAATCCAAACTGCTCCTTTCAAATATTCATAACAAAGTCCTTGCAAATTAGCTACAGCTTGAAATTATCTGCAGAAATAATTAGTTGGCAAATAACCTTGAAAACTGCAATCTGATGATTTGCATCAGGTGGAATTCACCGTATGAATGAATGATTATGAAATATTTGCCCAGCGTTTCAGAAAAGAGCTGCCTCTATGTGTATCTGAAAACTAAACATTTCTGAATCAGATTTGTATTATAACTAGTGACAGTCCAAAGCTGTGAACCTCAGATCTGGAACAGAATTTCCCCAGAGTTCTGGAGCAGTTGAACATGGGGTTTGAGGTCAGCTCCTTCACAGAAATGAGGATCAACCATGATGCCTGATTCTGATCTCATTTAATAATTTGACACAATAATAACTTGTATTAACAATAATAAATTATAACTTGAATAATTTCAGTGGCCTTGGTCCCAGTTTATATTGATGTGAGATCAGAATCAGATCTGTGGGGTTTGGATAAATTCTGATCTGGATTTGAAGCCGGCAGTGTTCAGAGCCAGGGTTTCAATTGAGATCCATTATGTTGTGGAAATAGGAATCTGAGAATTGTTTCCAGATACACATGGGACTAGATTTCTGTGTTGTGGATTCTTCACCTCACTGAATTAGCTTTGACATCTGAGTGGGGTGGAGAGAGGTTTTATTCCCCTTTCACTGAAGTTAAGGAATCAGATGCCAAGATATAAGTGTTGCAGAAGGTGCTAAGTGTGTAACATTTGTGATTCCAGGTGCCCGTGACATTTGATGACGTCTCAGTCTATTTCAATGACAAGGAGTGGGAGAAACTAGACGAATGGCAGAAGGAACTGTACAAGAATGTAATGAAGGGCAATTATGAATCTTTGATCTCCTTAGGTAAAGTTCAGTTTTCACCTGTTTGTTATAAATGGACTTCAGAGATTTTACAGGCTGGTGGGTCAGCATGT
The DNA here is from genome assembly GCF_028017835.1 of Emys orbicularis. NCBI lineage: Eukaryota > Metazoa > Chordata > Testudines > Emydidae > Emys > Emys orbicularis. The sequence continues at coordinate 297,452,070 of NC_088684.1, forward strand.
AGTGTCCCCAGTGCCTTTATGATTGAAGGTCAGCTCCCTTTTAAAAGTAGACTTAAAAATATTCCTCCTTCCATTGCTTTCTAGCTTTGGGTAGTGACTGGACATGTGTGTGTTCATCCCTTATAAATAAGGCTATGATTTTTTTTTCACGGAGATCGTGGAAGTCACGGAATCGGTGACTTCCAGCGACCTCGGTGACTTTAGCCCCTGGTGGTGGGGGGCAGAGCTCTGAGTGGCCCTGGAGCTCTGAGCGAGTCCCCACAGCTGCCTAGCCGTTTCCCGACAGTGTGGGGACCCTGCAGCTGAGGTTCCCATTTTGTCATGGATATTTTTAGTAAAAGTCCCGGACAGGTCACGGTCTTCCGTGACTTTTTCTTTATTGCCCGTGACCTGCCCGTGACTTTTACTAAAAATATCCATAACAAAATCTTAGTCTTACTTATAAACACGGTTAGGCGATCCTCACATAAGGGCAGAGACATGCTGGCAGAGCAGCATGGGAAAAGCCTGCATTGGCTGCTTATGCTGCACCTATTTGCTGGATAAACACAGGACACAGGTCTCCAAAACTCTTAATCCAGTGGGGCCTTTAAGGAATGCGGAGTTCACTTTAAAATGGTGCTTTGGATATAAAAGCTGCTGTAGACATGCCGTATAGACACACAATGAAAGGCTGACTTTCAGCATTGACCTAGTGCTGCTCCCGTTTAAGTCAATGGGAGTTTTACCACTGACTTCAGTGGGAGTGGAGTTGGGCCAATGCTGAACTCCTCTGAAACGTCCCCCCCAAAATCTCCTTCGCTAAAGGGTGGTGATTGGTCATCACTTCTGGAATCTGGGGGTGGGGGAGAAGTGACTCTTATGGAAAGTGGCGAGGAATGGTTCCTGTACGCAGATACTTTTCAAATCATTATGATCGAGAACAAGTGCCCTAAAGGGACACTGTCTAGGTGCTTTCAGACTCTGAGTTAAATGTAATTTCAGGTCTTATGTTGGTTCCTGTGTCCTCCTGCTAATTTTTGTGACTTTATTGCATTTTAAAATAAACTCTCCTGTTGCTATTTGAAGCCCCCTGTGCATGAGGGTGGGTGTGTAATTTCCAGCTCAAGCAGAGATACCTGTGCTAGCTCTGATCAAGCTGGTGTGCTAAAAATAGCAGTGTAGGTGCGATGGCACAAGCAGAGGGAGGGACTGTTCGCCCCGAGTACAAACCCATCTGAAACTCTAGGTAGTTACTCAGGTGGTTAACCTCTCCTGCTGCTTACGCTACCGTGGCTACACTTCTATTTTTGGTGTGCTATGTCTCCTTGAGCTGGGAATCCAGTGTAGACGTACTGCCCCTCTCCCCCCCAAAAAACACACACAGGAGAAATAGTAGAATTGCCTGTGCAGGCAGTGCTGTCAGCTGCACACTGAACAAATTGGAAAAAACAGAGGAATAACTTTTGCCTACTCTGACGGTTACGTTTGTCTTCGATGTTAGTTGTAGCAATAGTGTGTTGCGAGCCCTGTTGAAGTCCATGGGAGTTTTACTGTTGACTTCAGGGGGACCAGGATTTCACCCAGGAAGCTGAAACATTCTCAGTGTGATTATTTTTTGTTTGTTTTGAAGTTGAGGGTGCCCCGTTAATCCTTTCTTTGTACATGAGGGGTCTCAAATTCCATTAGGCCTGGAAATTCCTGATTTTCATCTAGGGAACCCAACCAGATGCTCATGAGATTCATTTCCCTTTTGCAGAGTCTGCATTAAAACATTCTTGTGTCCATTCACTGTACCCACTGAGGAAAGGTGAGGGGAAATGTTGTTAAATAAAGCTTATGGCACAATAATCTCTTTCCCACTAAATAGACTCTGCAATTTCCAAACCTGGTGTTTTGTCACATGTCGAACAAGGAGTAGAGTCACGGGTCAGAGGGCAGCAGGACTCAGATGAGGAGAGAGAAATCGTTACTGACCCCAGTGCAGGTGAGTAGCAGATTAACGCAATACAGGGTAAATGTATTCATTGTAGAATAATGATACGGTGCGTTGCACATCTGGGGGCACTGATTCTGGGCAGAATGCAGAGTTCTACCAGAGATGGAGTAGAGAGAGAGAACAAGGGCAGGAGTATTCTTTGCTGGGTTGCTACAGTGAGGGAAGGACAGAGACAGTAAGGGGAGAGGGAAAGCACAGTTAGGGTTAGAGACAATCTTAGACTCAAGGGAGCAAGGTTTGGACAGGTAATTACTCAGCATCTAGATATAGGTCAGCCTGCAAAATAGTGTCTCTCCAGACTGTGGAGAGTCATGGGAACAGAGCTGTAAGTGGTGGAATGACTCAACAGGGAAGACAATACAGCTGCAGTCAGCAAGTTATCTTCTCATGGGGTTAGTGCTTATAACAAGGAAGGAGAATCAGGTAATATAAGCAGGGAAATGGACAGGGACCCTCTCCCCTGCTGGTGGTTCAGCCCAACCTTTCCAAAGGCCCACCTTCTCCCCTGCCTCCCAAGCAGCCGCTCTTATAGCGCTTCTTTCTATCTATCTACCCCTCCTCACTGTAGTATCTAAGCACCTCACAGTCACTGATGGATTTATCTTCAGACTATCCCTTTGAGGTAAGTGTGCTGTTCCATGTTTTATAGATCAGGAAACTGAGGCACAGGGTAGATTAAGTGACTTGTCCAGGTTAACACAGGCAGTCTGGCTGAGGCAGACACTGAACCCAAGTATCCTGAGTCCCAGTCCAGGGCCCTGTCCATTAACCCATCCTTCCTAGCACGCCTCCCTAAGTGCACCTTTCCAGGCTGAGGGGAAGCTAAGATGGGGTGAACACCCTGTTCACTGTCTCTGCACCTTGTCCCATTCGGAGAGGTGAGGATTAGGGCAACCAGAATGAGCAGCTGGAGGATCAGAGAGCTAAGGTGGAATGAGCTCACTGCGTGGGCAAGAGGCTGGATATGGAGCTGCACAGAAAGGTGATGGAGGGTTGGGGTGAGATGGTCTTGGAGAAAGAGATTATACTGGCTATCGCATTCTGGACCCCCTGAAGATTGCAGTGTTGGGATTTAGGAAGATCATTAACCCCGGGAATGTTTGAGGTGACTGAGGCACTACTAAAGACTTTGGCAGTAGTGGTTTGAGGTCAGGGCAAATCACCTTCTGCAGGAAAACGCAAAAATGGCAAATCAGCCCTAAAATTGTGGTGTCCGCAGTGCCTCAATTTCTTTCCATGATGGGAATGCTCTGTGAATCAGAAAAGGATTATTGCTAATGGTTTCTTATATCCCAACTCAGTGGAATGAATCATATCTGGGTTCTCTCTTTATTTCAGCAGGTATAAGGGTTGTGATCAAAACAGAGGAGATTAATCCTGAGGACTGCCCTGAAAACCTGGAGCTGGACAGAATGTTGGAACGATCAGAAGGAAGTTTCCAGAATCCAGACCAGGAAGTAACCCATGGTAGTCCGTATGGCTCAGTAACGCCTCCGAGAAACCCCTCAGGGAACTGTCTGGATGAGTCCACTGAATATAAAACAGATTTCAGTGAAATCAGAAGAGTCATTGTTCAGCAGGGTAACTGCACAGGTGAGTGGCTGTATGTGCTGAATGTGAGAAAAGCTTTAGGCCAAGGAGAAGACATGTATTACATCAGAGGAGCTGAGCAAAAGCAAGACTGTATGAATGTACAGAGTGAGGAAAAGCTCCAGGGTACAGCAGTGATGTACAGTGCAGCAGAGAATCCATACGGGAGGGAAGCCCAGAGTCTGCCTGGGTTGGGGGAAACTTTTAAGCAAAAGAACAGACTTAAATCCCACCAGAAACCCATGCAGGAGGAACACCTGTGGAAGTAGTGACCATGAGAGCAGCAGAAGTCACACATCAAGTCAGGGGACTCCAGAGAAAGACACACCAGACACATCTAGTAAATGTCAGAAACATCTCTCTGAAGACCAGTCCTACTGCACAGCAGAGACTTCATTCATTAGTCTGTAACAGGTCACTAGCATGTTCCTGGTGGGGTGAAGGCTTCGACCACTCTTTGTGTCCTATTAGACATCAGAGACTCGAGAGTGAGACACCTTGCCAATGCATTGAGTATGAGAGGAACTCTACAGTGCAACATCTTGTAAAATGCCAGTGAGCCCACACTGCAGACACTCACTACATGGAATGGAGGAAAGCATTAGCCAACCATATCCGCTTCTCCATCACCAGCTAGTCTGCTCAGAAACTGGATCAAAACACTGAAGAACTAAGTGCTTCAGAGATAAACAAGCTCGGATATCCCCAAACAATGCTTTCCCTGAGGGTTTACCACACCCTAGTCAGCTGTCGAAAGCAACCCCCTCTGGGTAGAAGAAAACTGCTGTGTAAATACTACGAGCTAAAATAGGATTAAGGTAAAATTGGAAGTGTGTTAGGATGACTGTTACCTAGGAACTAGAGTTAAGTCTTGTAACCTGTCAAAGGGCTTATTCCTACAAGGCAAGGAATTGGGTATAAAGTTATTGGTGGAACCTGCTAAGGGAGAGCAGACACCCGGACTACCTACCGGGCCTATATGTACACCTTGGACATTCTGTGCCATGTAGCGTGACTGGGAACTAATCAAATACCATGGCCAGTGGAAAGCAGAATCTACCTCATACTTAACCCAGAGGGGCCTGATCACCATGCCAAGTTTTCCAGGAAGACCCAGAGTGATGGTTAACTGGGTCCTGTGATTAGTGCAAATATTTTTCATTCTGCTAAGTCTGTCTTGCTAAAGTGGGCAAAAAGGAGAAGCCAGCCTCGTCCTAGTTCTTTGTGGTCATAGTGATTTCTTCCCGTTTTGCCTAACACATCCTTTTCCTACAATTGGGGAATGCAGAGGGAGAATCCTAAAACAAACCTAAAATGGATCAAATTGTTTTAGCCAAATTAACATTATCCCATCCAGGACTTTACCATCCAAAGTGAAACTCGGATGAAAGTCCCCCCACCTTGTAACTAAGTATTATGTGCTGCTTTATGGTATTTTGTGTTGCCAAGATCTCTTTGGCTTTTGTGAAGATCAGTAAACACCCCATACACACACACCTTTTTTTTTTTTTTTTAAGAAACCTTTTCTTGTTTCTCTCAGTAGCTGGCAGCCAACTATTTATCTGGGTTATATGTGCATTCCTCTGTTTTCTCACCTATCCCCTACCCACACACAGTGAATTGGAACAATTTTTGACAAGACTTTTAGTTAGCTTATTTCATAGATATGTTTAGCTCCATCCTAGGTGATCCTTGATACACGTGATGATAATTTGCTGCTTAGGTGGTGGTGGTGTAGTGCTGTCCTATAGGACCTGAGCTGTCTCTCACTTACAATCCCTGACTCTCTCGCGTGTAAACGCTAATAATAGCTTTGTGTAGATACAAATGGCAAGACCGAACCAGACTCCTGCTGCAGGACTTAAGGCTGGCAAACAAGCGCTCTTCTCAGGTTGGGGGCTGCACAGTGTCTGATCTTGCTGAGAATGATCTATATTCAGCCAATATTTTTTTAACAAGGGGATACCACAGAATTGTGTCCCTGAAGTGTATGCCAAGCCACATTTGTTTCAGGGAGAAGTGGGTGAGGGGACTGCTGAATAGATTAATTTGTTTTCCTATTTAAACAAATATGCCTTCTCATACCCAAGTCGGGAGGCAGCGTTGCTGAGGAGCTATGCTTAAATTAAGCCACACTTGCTGGAGAGGTTTCCTCAAAAAATATCCTGAGTATACAGACAATTTAGCTCAGTGTTCATTTGGCGTTGATCTAAAGCCCATTGAAATGGGATTTTATAGGGAGATCTGCACAGGTCCATCCCCAGGGGATGTTTTTTAAATCCTTGCGATTCAGTGAAATCTAATCCATTTCAAATGCAAAAAGAATTGTGCTTCAGAAGAATATTTACAACGAAAGCCCCGGGCTAAGTCCTCTCTGGCAGGGTCTGATGTATCCAGATCCAAAGAGGGAAGTGACTTTACCTGAGACAGGCAAATTGCCCCACACTGTCTCTCAATTTGAAAGCAGAATTTTTAAAAAGGGCTCCTGGGAGCCCCTGCCAGCACATCACTGACATGTGGAAGAGCGAGGACAGATTAACGCAAGGCTTCTAGCCTTGAGAGCAAAGTTCCCAAGAGTGATGATGGAGCCGAAGTCCTTGCACAGATTCCTGCCAAGCTGCGTTAACCTGGTTGCAGTGTCAGTTGTGCCCTAATAGCTCTGTGCAACAGGGACAGCTAAAAGCCTGATACTCTCAAAACAAAATCTAAGAAAATGGCAGCAAATTGCTGAGCAGCTCTAAAACAGTGGAATCTGTGATGTTCTTCCAGAGCTGATTCGCCAGTGTCCTTGGTAATGTCCTAGAATTCCCAAACATTGAGACAGGCAAGCAACATCTTTTGACCGCCTCTCTAAGTAGCAAATCCAGAGGGTTTCTCCAGGAACTCTGGCAGGAATTCCTTGCCAGAAGATGTTGTGAAGGCCAAGATTATAACAGGGTTCAAAAAAGAACTAGGTAAGTTCATGGAGGATAGGTCCATCAATGGCTATTAGCCAGGATGGGCAGGGATGGTGTCCCTAGCCTCTGTTTGCCAGAAGCTGGGAATGTGCGACAGGAGATGGATCACTTGATGATTACCTGTTCTGTTCATTCCCTCTGGGGCACCTGGCACTGGTCACTGTTGGAAGACAGGCTACTGGCCTAGATAGACCTTTGGTCTGACCCAGTATGGCTGTTCTTATGTTCTTATGTCACTTTGCTCCTAAAAACTCTTCAGCAATTTCCATTGTGTATCAAGAATGTCTTAATCATAAGAGGCTTCCTTTATCCTAAGCAGATGAAATTAATGATGTCTTGGTTCTCTTTTAAATTCTCCCAGATGATGGGATTGTGATCAAAACTGAGGAGGAGGATGATCCTGACACCCTGGAGCCATATGCCATGTTCTCAGGCAGAGCAGAGCAGCAGATTTTCCAGAATCATGAGCAGGGGACAACCTGTGAGGCTCAGTGCAGTTCCAAAATGCAACAGAGAAACCTAATCGGAAACAGGCCAGGGCAATCTGCTCCCTGTGAAAGAGACTCCAGTGAAACGAAGACGGTCATCGTCCACCAGAGAAACCGCACCAGGGAAAGACCTTATATCTGCCCTGAGTGTGGGAAAAGCTTCATGCTGAAGATCAACTTTATAATCCACCAGAGGAACCATCTCAAAGAGGGGCCCTACGAATGTAATGAGTGCGACTTAAGCTTCAGGATCAAGCAGCAGTTTATCCTGCACCAGCGCAGCCACACACGACGGGGAGTCGGCCCAGCCCGGCGTGTGGAGAACTTCAGAGACAAGCACAGCCTCAAGCCAGAGCAGAGAACGCCACCGGCAGGGAAACCCTATAAATGCACAGAGTGTGAGAGCAGCTTCAGCCACAAGTCGAGCCTCAGCAAACATCAGATCACGCACGTGGGGGAGCGGCCGTACACGTGCAGTGAGTGCAGGAAGAGCTTCCGGCTGCAGATCAGCCTGATCATGCACCAGAGGATCCACACTGGGAAGAGCGAGATGTCCTTCATATGCCCTCAGTGTGGGAAAAACTTTAGTCGCCCCTCCCATCTCCTCAGGCACCAGAGGACTCACACGGGGGAGCGGCCCTATAAATGCACCCAGTGCGAGAAAACCTTCAGTGAGAAGTCCAAGCTTACCAACCACTACCGCATCCACACGCGGGAGCGGCCGCATGCCTGCACTGAATGCGGCAAAGGCTTTATCCGCAAGCACCACCTGCTGGAGCACCAGCGCATCCACACTGGGGAGCGACCCTACCACTGCACTGAGTGCGGCAAGAACTTCACTCAGAAGCACCACCTGCTGGAGCACCAGCGGGCTCACACTGGCGAGAGGCCCTACCCCTGCACTGAGTGCACTAAGTGCTTCCGATATAAACAGTCCCTTAAGTACCACTTGAGGACGCACACGGGGGAGTAGGAGCCAATGGGAGCTGCACCCCACCTGGGCATTTGAGTCAGGAGTCTTTGTGGAAGGAAGCAGTGGTGCAACAGTGTGTAGGGACTGATAATTTGATGTAAAACAAATAAAGCAAATAACATGCAGCAAAATTTAAAAGAACAGAAAAAGCTAATTTAGGGTAAATATTCATCATAATGTACAGGATATTTTGCTGAAGTAGGACTAACTGCTTTTTAAATCTATTCTTTTTGATAATAAATGTGAAGTAACTTTTATTTGATAAGCAAATTTAAGATTTCATTTTTTTTAAATATATAATTTTACACTGTACATCGTACCTTTTAATCTGGAAAATCCCAAAGTGGTTTACATGCCTTCTACAGGGATCGTCTCACCTGCTGCTGAGATGCAGCTGCCCCCGGGTGGAACATGGCATCTCTTTAACCGTGCACAGCAATAGTATGTGCTCCAATCCCGGTCGAGATTATTAGTATATCCACACAGAAACTACAACAAGAATTTTGTATGGATTATTTACATGTAAAATGATAAAGGATGGCTTGCCCTAACACAATCATTAATTATACAATACAGTGGAATCCCAGTCACATTAAAATAGTCATGCCACCTGGAAGCCAGCCAACCACCTCTTTATCGTTCTGGGAAGGTAGACAGTGTCAAGTGGAAATTTGTCTAGCTGACTGATGTAAACGCCCCTGCTCTTGCAATGAAAAGGATCTACTCAGTTATCCAGTCTGTCTCCCTGCCAACACATGATGTTCCCAAGTGTGTTGGTCATTCTAATTTCAAATGACCCAAGTGGTAAAGTTTCCACTGCATCCCTTGGCCAGCTGTTGTCAGCTGCCCCATCTCCGCGTTAGAAAGTTTGCAGATATGTGCTAACTCTCTAATGGGCTTTATGGTCAGGCTTTGGTGTTCTATTTCATCTGAAAGAGCACTGCCCTGGGGCATTGGCTCAGTGCATGTTCATTCAGTAAGGGCTGGGAGGGGAGGGCAGGGCTGGGAGAACCTTGATGAGTATGTGGATCCTTGGAGGAGTCCTCCCAGCCCTAGTTTCACCACAGTGTTCAGACTGATGTGGAGCCAGGTGCTGGTTTCCCTGTGCAGTGTACCTGTCTAGTGTGTCCTGCTGTGAATGGGAAAAATCAACAGCAGCACAGGGTGGGGTGGCTGTGTCTCCGGTGCTCTTCTGTGGGTGTTTTGGGGTAGAAGAGATGGCTCTGAATCTCCTGCAGCCCAGGGACAGGGTGGAAATAGGAATAAAGCCTTTGGTTGGGTTTAGAAAACACCCCTTGCTAGATCCAGTTGTGCCCAGGTCAGTAGGTGTTTCCCAGGGATCCACTGAATGGTGAAAATTCAGGTATTGAATTTCATTTTATTGTCACACTGGAGTCAGTGCAGAGTGCGGGACCAATAGATCTTCATACTGGGCTATAAACAATCCAGCTTTGTGCTACTGGATTACTCATTCCTCCCAGTGCCTTTTTCTGAAATTCTTACAGCTCCGTGATTATTCCAGTCTGTCATTTCATGATTCTTGCAGTTCACATGATTAGTGGCATCAAATTTAATTTTATTGGCTTTTGTCACAGATTAAATCTAGAGAAATTTGAGCTGAAAAGTCGTATTAGTACAGTCCACTCCTGGGTGCCGATGTAGAATCCTCTCCTATTGGATGAAATTCTCCCCTGTGCAGATGGCCAGCAATTGGGTGAGTTAAGTAGGATTTTAGTGGTGCCAGCGCCTTATTCTGGCCTGACCATAGATAAATTGCACCCGTTTGGACAATATCTTCAATAAACCATGGCGTTTATTTTTTTAAAGCTGTTAACATGTTTTTCAGACTAAATTGTGTGCTACGTAAAAATAAGCATCTCATTAGAGGTATCAATGTATGTTTTATTTATATAAAATGTAATGTATTAGCTAGCTATGCACTGACTCTATCTTAAGCACTTATGTGGCCCCAATTATCATAGTATCGAAGTACTTTACAACCTGTAATGTGTTTATCCTCTCTCACTCTGTAAGGAATTGAACTCAGGTCCTATACGTGCTAAGCAACAGCTCTAATCACTGGACTACCCTTGCTTAGTGAGCCCTTACAACCTGATTTGGCAATAGAGCATTTCATTGCAAATTGCAGTTGTACCTCCCTCCCCCAAATTATAATACATATTTCCTCTGGCTGTTTTAATTGCATGGCTCTAATGCTTGGAATTCTCCTCTTCCAGATAAAATACAAGCATTCTGGATCAAGAGAATTTAAAAAGTAACAAGATATGCTACAAAGATATTGGGAACCAATATAAACCCAGTCAGTGATTCGGTGGTCAGGGACTGTCTCAGCATTTGAACTATGGACTCACTGCTGGGTGTCCATACTATTCGGAGACTGGCCTGTTCTGTGAGCTCTTCCCCTGTACAGGTGGTGCTGCTCATGCCCAGAGCTGAGGAAGAATCTTCTCTGGGTTTTGCTTTAAATGGCTACAGGCTGGTTCCCAGGCTGCACTCTGTCTCGTCAGCATAGCTGCTGTGCCCATCGCCTAGTGAGGAGAAACTGGGACTGCCCAGCCCAGCATGGGAGAGGGAGAGTTGGGGAAACACTAATGTCCACTCCTGTGCAGAGATGAGGGGGTGAGATCTGGAGTCCTACTGTCCCACTGAGTTCCATCTGCATCTGGGCTTGGGAAGGTGGATCATGGCTTAACGTGGGCTCCTGCTCAGGTGAGCGATTTAATCTAGGATCTGAAAGCATAAAGCTGTATTGCCTCAGCTGAGAGACCCAGGTCTATTGGCTCAAAGGCTGTAGCAAACTCAGACTTGTGTGTTGTCCAGCGCTGGCCTGTGAGCATTGGCTGCACGTGCAACACAACTCCACTCTCAGTTGGGGAAAGACAATTGTGTTGTACATTCCAGACTGCATACGTATTATTTTGAATGTCACGCTTGGAAGGAGGTTTCCTTTTTCCAGCCTGGTAATCCTTTGAATCAGGCCAGCCAACCCAAACTTTAGGGGCTGTCATTGTTTCACTCTCTGTATTTAAGTTTAAATTAAACCCATAGCATCAAGTTCTGCTCTCGTTTTCGTACAGGCACTGAATGCAGCCGTTAGAAGAATTTGGCTCTATTTTCTCAGTATGTTTTTAAATTAAAGTTCCTTTCTAAATGTTAAAGATTTAAGAATGTTTCTCTTATTGTCATGACACATGGGCTGTGGGTCCCTCTGAGATGAGTATTTGTCAGTGGAACTGGTTTATTCTCAAGTTATAGGTGCTTGGGTGAAGGAGTTTGTAGGCTTGTGCAGAAGCTGCTTTGCAAACCAATGTAAACCGAACATACTGAACCAAATAACAGAAATCACCAGTGCAGACAAGACACCAAGCATCTTAAATAGGTTTTTTTCTTAAATGAGCCTCTGATCTTGCAATCAGATCAGTGTGGGTGCAGGGGCACTGGTTTGTGTGCCTAGCATGTGTCTGTATAGTGTCTTGGTCAATGGAGTCCCGTCTCAGTTGGGGCCTCTTGGTGCTGCTGTGATACATCATATGGTCTGGCCATGCGGATCTGATTGCAGGTTGGGGGCCAGAGTCTGTCTTACAAACACAAGGTCCAAAAGGATCAGAGACTTATCTGGGACTGCTCTGGAGACAGACAATATCTGAAAGCTGATGTAAAGAATTTGGGGGGCGGGGTATGAAACAGCCCTGCTTTGGTGTGTGATGTGCATGTCAAGTTTCAGCCCAATGCAATTTAAGATGTCGAGATTTAACTCCCTCCTCAATCAGCTTCACAATGAACACCTCAGTAAACCATAAAGTATCTCAACTGGAATGTGACCCCGTAAGAACAAAGATCCAAGTTCAGGAAGCACGGAGGGGCTAGTGGCAAGTGAGAGCTCTTGAGCTGTGTCTCTTGTAGCTGACTCTGCCAGACGAGAAGATGATCTTGCATTCCTCTAATTTTCTGTTCTCGGAGACAGGTTCTGGGATGGATTGTGGAGTCATGGCATCCAATGCATTTACAACCCCCTGCAGCCTCTGAGTGAACTTCATTGCAAACTGCAGAGATTTCCCTGTGGACAATAGTGGCTGCAATTCAAGCTGGGGAGAGGAAGGTGGATTCTCACGCCATGCGATTACTGAGGCAGGAGGGGAGAATGGGAAAGTCTGAAAAGAAATTAGACTGTGAGAGGACAGTGATGGAGTTTGCTAACCAGCTGGGGAGTAAGTGGGCCGTGCTGGAAATTCTGATCCAGGAGTACAATCTATTGCAGAGAACGTGGAGAACCTGCTGAAGAACAAGAACTTCTGGATTCTGAGATTCCCCCGGGGCACTAATGGTGAAGTTCTCAAGGTGACAATATCTCAGCTGGTGCTGGGGGGTAGGAGCAAAGCCTGACTCTGAGTCAGACATTAAAGAGGTGTTTAGCATGGGCGGAAAGAAGTTTTTGTGATTAACACACACAACTGAGAGTCATGAGATCTGGGTTCTATTTCTGCTTCTGCCAGAGACTTCCGGTGTGAGCTTGGGCAAGTCATTTATGTTACTGTAGTGCCTAGGAACCCCAGTCTAGGATCAGGCCCCATTGTGCTAGCTGCTGTACAGAGAAGTAACAAAGAAAACAATCCCTGCCTCAGAGGGGTTGCAGTCTAGATGATGGACAGGATGCAACAGGTGGGCGGAACAGACAGCTGAGGGGATGAATGGACAATAAAGCAGAGTTTTGCCAAATCTAGGAAAAAAGTGAGGATCACATTTTTAAAAGCAGCCTCTTATTATGGATCCCTCAGTTCCTGGTTGCCCATCTTCAGACATGTAGGGCTGGCCTGGCTGTTTCCGATCTGAGATCCTGGCTTCTGATATATAATGTTAGATACCTAGGAACTGAGGGCACACTGAAGCTGCTACTGATAACTTGGAATTTTGCCTCTGGGTCTAAGATCCCTGTTTTAGTAGTGAGGGAAAATAGTACTTGCCTCTCTCTCTGGAGAGTTGTGAGGATGCATTCATTGATACTTATGAGGCACTCCTATGATCCCCAACACTGGATCATTTGGGCATTTCAAATATGTTTCAGAGCGGTAGCCATGTTAGTCTGTATCGGCAAAAAGAACGAGGAGTCCTTGTGGCACCTTAGAGACTAACAAATTTATTTGGGCATAAGCTTTCATGGGCTAAAACCCACTTCATCGGATGCATGCAGTGGAAAATACAATAGGAAGATATATATACACAGAGAACATGAAAAAATGGGTGTTGCCATACCAACGATAACGAGACTAATCAAGGTGGGCTATTATCAGCAGGAGAAAAAAAACGTTTGTAGTGATACCATTGTCAACTGTTTGAAATGGGCCATCCTGATTATCACTACAAATTATTTTTTCTCCTGTTGATAATAGCCCACCTTAATTGATTAGTCTCGTTAGAGTTGGTATGGCAACACCTATTTTTTCATGTTCTCTGTGTATATATATCTTCCTATTGTATTTTCCACTGCATGCATCCGATGAAGTGGGTTTTAGCCCACGAAAGCTTATGTCCAAATAAATTTGTTAGTCTCTAAGGTGCCACAAGTACTCCTCATTCAAATATGTTTGTGTTTCAAGATACATGGCTATTCAGCTAATACATTTTATTCAGCAGTTTAATTGAACTGTTTAGTGAAGTTTAGTGAAACGTTGAATCTCTCAGTAATGAATTGAAGATGCAAAGGAATGTGAATTGCAAAACATAAACATGTTGGCTGTAATTTGCACAACAATGATACTAGGGGAATGTGAGGAATGTTTATATGAAGACTTTTATATTCTCCTCCTACTCTTCCTATTTAATAATAATATAACTGAATAAGAAAGTGTGGCATGTGAATGCTCATGATTTCAGGTCCTGGTGACATTTGATGAAATCTTGCTCTATTCCTCCTGGGAGAAGTGGGATAATTTAGGAGCTTTACAAGAACATGATGGAGAACTATGAATCTTTCATCCCTTTGGGTGAAGAGAACATTGTACTCCCTTATTAGAAGCTTGGTGATCGGTGACGTTCCTGGGTTGTCCCCAGTTCTAGCTTTTTTCCCTCTAGTTGCTGAGGGTTCTGGAGGGTCAAGGCTTAGAGATCTCTGAAATCAGCATTGTTCTGAATGTGCTGTTGGGAGCGGGAGCAGGACCGACCTATCAGACATTTTACTTTTCTGAGGATTCCTTAGTAGCTTCTTTGCTTTGGATCACCCTTCCCCTCCAGTTTCACAAGCAGATTGCTCAATAATCATATTTATAATTCCTTCCAACTAGTATTTCAATGAATTGTATATTGTTCCATAAACAGATTCTACTATTTCCTAGTAGCCTACAGTGAACAAGACGGGGGAGCCATGCGTCGAGGATCAGGAGGACTCTGAGGAGTGAGAGATCCCTGTACAGGTGAGTTACACAAAATACTGCCGTGAGAGGTTGGGGAAGAAAGGGAAACTTTGTATGGAGAGGGCGTTGAGAGAAAGGTAAAGGGCTGGAAAGGAAAAAAGCAAAGCTCTCAGAAGTTCTCTTGCAAATTAGTTACTGAGAGGAGAGGATGGAAAGATAGCGACAGAGATTTTGGAAAAGGTGATAGGGTTCAGAGCAGATCTTAATCTAAAGGGAATAGAGAACAGGAAGTGAGTCAGGGTCTTGGAGAGGCAAAGAGTTCCATGGAGATAAGGTACCATAGTGTCTGTACCATCACATTCAGTACAACCATGGGGAGGGGGCGCAGAGGCTGGAGGTGCATAATGAGTAGAGGACAGTGTGGGTGGCTGTACAATTGCAGAGGTGGTGGAATGAGTTTGCTGAGAGCTCTGCAATCAGGAGGACAATCTTGAATTAATGTCAGAGATTGTAGCAGGAAGCCATTGAACATGACAAAGGATTAGACTGATACAGTATCTAATATCAGCCATGTCACAACCTAGCCTTCATTCTAATGGGAACAATATTGTGCCTGAAAATCGTGTTTGCACTGTTCTGCCTGCAATGAATTGTGGTGCAAATATGAGTAGTTAGACATGGCGTTATCTGATCTGTTGGTGGCTAGACCTCTGACTACTTTGATTTAGAGATAAATCTATACAACTCTGGCCCACGGTCATGTTTCACAATCTCAGCTAATAGAACAGGCTAGCTCCAGAATTCAGGACCTCCCACAGATCAGAGTGGAGGGATTTTGGAAGATCATGAAACAGGGAAGTGCAGTATTATAAACCAGGTCTGACGAGGAGATAAGTAAAGACTTGATCAGACTCTGAAGAAAGGATTTGGTAACGTTGCATTGGCTCCTCTGTGATAGCAGGATCTGTGATGTTCCTTGTTTACACTTTTTAATTTCAAACCCTTTCGTTCAGGTTAATCCTCACAGCATTCTCTGAACTGTTTCGTTTTACAGATTGGGAAACTCAGGCAGGCTGGTTAAGTAACTTACCTCCTCCTTCTGTTGCCATGGTTATCTGAGCAGCAATTCGAATTCAGAGTCACCCTTGGTAGGTAACACAGCTCATTTAAGAAGGAAAGGTTAGTGTCATGATCCAGTCAGTGTGGGATGCAAATCCAGACCAGGGAGAGGTTGCGTCACCGCCTGCCCTATAACTTTGGGTGCCTCACAATGGTTTGCTGCTGTGGCTCCCAACCTGTGCCGCTCCCAACCAGCCTACCAGCATGCAGGTCACACCCTGAGTGCCTGTGTGGTAGACAGTCCTAGTTAAGCAGCTCTGACCCCAGCAGTGTAGTACAGCCTCATTCTGACTTCCATCAGCCTGGGTTACTACTTGCACCCTGAGACGCTCTCAGTTCCGAATTTTCCCAAAACCATGAGCTCTGCAATGTCCTGGCCTGTTCTGAGAAATAATATGGTTCATTTGTTCCTCTAAAGACACAAAAACACACCACAGTTTATTAGCTTAACTGCAGTGAATATACCCTTCCCTTCAAACACAGCACTCAATTGGTTTATAGTAAAATAAAACAAACCGATTAATAATAGGACATAGGTTAAGTGATGCTAAGTAAAAGGAAAAAAATTAGGAAGGGTTATAAGCAAAAGTGAAAACGCATCTAAAAGTCTAACACATAATTTAGCAAGATACAGGCTTTGTTCAAGATACTCTCTCACCAGTCATTCTTCTTCCCAGCCAGGGCTGACTTTCTCTCAGGACTTTTCACAAAAGCACAAGGGGCTGGTTTCCTTTGTCTTCCTAGGTGAAAGATCTTTGCCTAAGCAGGTTTCTCATCTAAATTCAGTTTCAGAGACTTCAACTCCCCCTGGTTGAAGGACCTGTCTTTCTAAGCTTGCAAGAGTTCTGGCCTCTTGTGTCTGTCTAGTGATGGATGCCTGAAATGGCTTATCATCTGTCCTTGCTTATATCTCCCAAAGTTCAATGATCTTGCTTCAGAAGGCAGGAAGCCCTCCTGGGTACTCAGCTTGACCTGTCCACCAGGCGCTGAGCTCCTGCTGTCTTTCCCTTCCTCTGAGCTTCCCATCCCCGTGTATGTAAATAGGGCTTCCGTTGTTTTGATTCTACCATGCTTAATTTACACAAGAGACAGGTAAATAGCTGCCCTCCCCCTGCTGTCTGCACAGGAACTATTCCTGCCTTTGTTGGACCACACACTTTAAAACATAAAATAAATGAGTATTCATAAGTCCTCCTATAGTGTTAATACATTTCACAATATAAATCACCAGTGTGTTACAGGCATTCATGAAAGACCTTCCATGACACAAGACTATTGCATTCAATCAGTTGATTCAATTGCTCATTATCTGAGGTTTAGACCCACCCACCCATCTTTATAGCTCAGATAAAGTTTCTCTTCCCGGCTGAGGTGTAGCCAGGCTGTCTCTTCCCCCAATTTGTTAGCTTTGTTTACCTGGATGTAAATGCATCTCATTTATTTAATTTATCCTTACTGGAAGCATTAAAAATAAATGAATAAAACATAGATGTTATGTCTTTTCCTAATTTTAAGAGGAAAACATGCTTCTTATGCAGTTGGTACATTTATAAATAAAGTCTGGTAAACAAGCGTGCAAAGCTTGAATGACAGAAGACTAAAGGAGAAGTGTTAACATTCATTTTTAGAAAAAAAAATGTATGGAGTTCGTACTTTGCTAAATGAAGCTATCGCACAATTATTTAATGACTTTCTGACAGAGAAAGGAGAAGTGTTAATACATCTATACATGTACAATCACATGCAATTTTCTCCATTTTAGAGAAAAACAGGTTTAGGTTTAAGTCCAGGTTTACTTGGTCCTGCCTCAGTGAAGGGGAGCCCTACATTTCTATGGTTCTATGATTCTATAATTTTAATGCAGTTATTTAATGCACTTCAAAATAAAATAATTAAATAATTTACAAAAATTTTAGTAATTATAGAATACAGATTTAATGCATATAGATTAACACTACATTTTACAAAAAAACTTTATACACAGTGCATTTCTAAATAAAACTTTAATGTCAGAGCAATACAGAAATGTTAATACATCATATAGAATTATGCATTTTTAGAGAGAATTTTTTATGCATTTAGTGCATTTTTAAATAAGGTAATTAAATAATTGTACCTAGTCTTAAAGATGGTAATAAAGAAGTGATAGTACATACATATATATGTATAATACATAGACAAGTATAATACATACATATATACACCAAATGTTTACAGACAAATATTTTTATGCATTAAGAACGTTTCTAAATACTCATTAAATAATTGTACAAAGCCTTAATGATAGAGGAATAAAGGAGTGTTATATAAAATTGTGCATTTCTAGAGGAAAATATGGTTTTTATGCAGAGAGTACAATTCTAAATAAACAGTAAACAGCTGTACAAAGTCTTAATGACAGAAGAATAAAGGAGAAGTGTTAAGATGCATTCTTAGAGAAGAATATTTTTTTCTGGAATTAGTGTTTTTCTAAATAAAATCTATTAAATAATTGTAGAAAAGGTTACTAGAAAAGAATAAAGCAGAAGTGTTACTTAATACATATATATAATGCATTTTGAGAGGAAAATATTTTTATATGCAGTTAGTACATTTCCAAAGAAAGTCATTAAACAATCTTGTAAAGGCTTAATGACCGAGAAAGGCGACCTTAATACATATACATGCATTTTTCTCATTTTTAGAAAAAAAAAATCTTGATATGCATTTAGTGCATTTCTAAACAAAGCCTTAAGATCAGAGGAATAAAGAA
Source organism: Emys orbicularis (assembly GCF_028017835.1). NCBI lineage: Eukaryota > Metazoa > Chordata > Testudines > Emydidae > Emys > Emys orbicularis. The sequence goes on from NC_088684.1 coordinate 297,470,295, forward strand.
GTATTAATACTGACATATAATCATGCATTTTTAAAGGAAAAGATTTCATATGCTGTTAGTACAGTTCCAAATAAAGTTAATTAAACAACTGCACAAGGGTTGCAAAGTATTAATGACCGAGAAAATATAACTTGTGTGTGTATAGTTATATTTTCTCTTTGTCATTGTATATAGCTATATAAATAATTACACATATATGGTATAACTAGAGAATTAATTATATTGTACAGGACATAGTTGTTCTCCAGCCTCCCTTCAGAGATGACCAAGAAAGTTTTAAAATAACACAAAAAGGAAAAAGGCCGAGAGAAGAGAAAAACTTCCCCCACCTCCTCTCCAGATTGGCATGAGACAAATGGCAGAAACCCCTGTTCTGGGACCTTGGGACAAAACACATCTCATAGGCTCAGCCTATCAGAAGGTATTCTTGAACTATGGGACCTTTTGCAGAATCACACCTCATCGAAAATTAAATTGCATCACATCTTCCTGAGCCAGTCTGTAGGTTTATTCTAGTCTCATGGCCTTCTATGGAATTATTCTCTGTATCATATTAACGTGTAATTAATCCTAAGCAAAATAAGTATGCATATACACGTATCCAACTTTGTACAACACCTATGTAAACTTAGCAATTAGCCATATTTGTTTTTTAATTGTGGACCAGGAATAAAATTTCCTCTTTTTACACATTTCCTTTAGCAAATGTCTTTAACAATGGCTAGAGAGACCACAATGGAATTACATGGCTAAACTTTATTCCAATTTCCCTTATTCCATTTACTCAAAGTAATGTATTTTTTCATAACCTTTTATATTTATTAGAAATTAGCACCTATTGGCTTAGACTGTATTAGAGGATTCTTAATTTTTAGTAAAGTTTTTGAAAGGCCCATAAACTTCTTATTATTTTTTAGCAAAACACACACTCACTCACTCACTCACTCACTACCACTGATGCCCGTCCTCTGCCCTACTTCCAAAAACAATTAAGTATACATTTAAGCCAACCTGTATACTATTTTATAGATAAATGACTGTAAGCATATATTCAAACTAGTTTTATAGTATTTTATTATAGGTAAGACCCACTCACACACATCTTCACACTTATTTTTCTGCATTATTTTATACAAAATACACACACAGCCTAACTTAAAAGAAATCTGGTGGTGTAAAATTGTTTAATACACCCCAGGTAGGCAAAATGCAGACCTAGTTTGAACTATTTTATGTAAAAGTTTATTACACTTTTTACCAAAGATGATAACATTGTCCCCTCCCTGCATTCACAAACACATGTGTGTGTATCTATATAAATACACACAGCACCAACAGCCACCCCTCCCTCTTCCGTCCCAGAGCAATTAAACATACATTCAAACCAAACTGCATATTATTTTATAAACTACCTGAAGCATAAATTCAAATTAATTTTATTTTATAGATAAGTCTCTCTCTCCTCTCTCTCACGTGCCCACACACACACTTGTTTTTCAGTATTATTTGATAGGTTATGTGTGGGTTTTCTAACTTCAAGGAACTCTACTGCAGTAAAATTGGTTAATACATCCCTGTATCAGACAAAATGCAAATCCAATTTAAACTACTTAATGTATAAAGTAACACTGTAAATGTTTAATGTAAAAAGAGTTTGTAACACTTTTCACCTCTTTTTTCCACAAACTGTTCCCTTTTTGTTATGGTAACCCAGGAACTCTTTCAGAATTTAAGGTATGGAATGTACATTTAATTAAAATTAACATGGATTTAATAAATAAAATAAAAACAGCAATGGAATATTAGGGAACCCTATATTTGGTATTTCAGAGGCAGTAGATAGACTGAATGTTAAGAACATTTTATTTTTATCTTAAATACTTTAGCAGTAACTATTTAACACTATTAACTTATTAGACACATTTAGCAAAATACAAAAAAGAAATTAAAAATCATTAAACACTTAGACTTTTAAAGATAACACACAAAAACGGAGCTGGAGGATGAGAGCTGGTCTGGATTCTTAGGAGTGTTGTAGGAACATTTTGGTAAATGTTTAAAAACTTTATTTTGTTAAACAGTTTTATACCTGTTCTTTGTAGCTGCCATGCTTTAGCCTGGGGGAACCACTTGTCATACAAAAATTCTCCCCAGCCTCATGACACATTATATTATCCCTTTTGTTTTTTCCAGTTTTTCTAATCACTTTTCACAGGGGGCCAGAAATAGTAAATAAATAATATTTACAAAGGCATCAGGAGTTATGAGTATACATCCTGGGGCAAAACTGCAAGTCTCTGCTGAATAAAACCCCCTGGACCATAATAACCCATTCCTTGTCTTTGCAGCCTGAGTGATATTTTATAGAATTACCTGAAAAGCAAAAAGAACTTTTGTTCATCAGTACCCCAAGACACACACTGGCCCCTAAACGAAGAGCAGAATGACTCAACATGAAACCTAAAGGAACAATGGGTGAACAAAGCTATTGGCTGCACTGTGCAGTTGCACTGGTGCAAAACTTCAAGCCCAAACATTTTTTTTTCACGGATACAAAGCCCTGTAATGTAATCAGAATGCATCAATATCTTTACTTCTGGAGCAATACTTTACAGAGCTAGCTGAAAAACAATTACTTTTTCCCCATTTTATGTGTCATCACATTGAAGTGGCCCCAAAGAATTAATTTCCCTGCCCTTTTATAAAACTCTTCACTGTGCAGCACCTTTAAAACTGTAAGCTGTAGCACAGCCTCCTCCTCCTACCCCACCACTCATCAATAAGACATTTTGGTTTTGTCTTAGCCAAAGAGGAAGAAGTTCATTATGTTTAAAAGATAGACTATCCCACCTTTAAAAAATAGGGTTAGCTTGTTTTGAAAGTTTTGCCTACACATCCATTGCCCAGCATACAAAAAACCCCAACCAAATAAAAACTTCTCTACAGGTAGTTTACAAAGATGGGGCTATAGGCCTCTTACTAGGCTCATCGCTTGTGAATGCACACTCCTGAGTTACGCCAAATTTCAAAGCAATCTGACTAAGCATGTTGATTTTAGAGCACTTAGAAAGGTGGACCTTTAAACAAATGTCTTGCCCAAACCTATAATACAAGGGATCTTGTGGCTGAGGAGCAGCTGTCCAACCCTCCAACTAACAAGAGGGAAGCTTCTGATACGGTCTCCCACAGTATTCTTGCCAGCAAGTTAAAGAAGTATGGGCTGGATGAATGGACTATAAGGTGGATAGAAAACTGGCTAGATCGTCGGGCTCAACGGGTAGTGATCAATGGCTCCATGTCTCGTTGGCAGCTGGTATCAAGCGGAGTGCCCCAAGGGTCGGTTCTGGGGCCGGTTTTGTTTAATATCTTCATTAATGATCTGGAGGATGGCATGGATTGCACCATCAGCAAGTTTGCTGATGACACTAAACTCGGAGGAGAGGTAGATACGCTGGAGGGTAGGGATAGGATACAGAGGGACCTAGACAAATTAGAGGATTGGGCCAAAAGAAATCTGATGAGGTTCAACAAGGACAAGTGCAGAGTCCTGCACTTAGGACGGAAGAATCCCATGCACTGCTACAGACTAGGGACCAAGTGGCTAAGCAGCAATTCTGCAGAAAAGGACCTAGGGCTTACAGTGGACGAGAAGCTGGATATGAGTCAACAGTGTGCCCTTGTTGCCAAGAAGGCTAGTGGCATTTTGGGCTGTATAAGTAGGAGCATTGCCAGCAGATTGAGGGATGTGATCATTCCCTTCTATTCCGCATTGGTGAGGCCTCATCTGGAGTACTGTGTCTAGTTTTGGGCCCCACACTACAAGAAGGATGTGGAAAAATTGGAAAGAGTCCAGCGGAGGGCAACAAAAATGATTAGGAGGCTGGAGCACAAGACTTATGAGGAGAGGCTGAGGGAACGAGAATTACTTAGTCTGCAGAGGAGAAGAATGAGGGGGGGATTTGATAGCTGCTTTCAACTACCTGAAGGGGGGTTCCAAAGAGGATGGATCTAGACTGTTCTCAGTGGTGGCAGTTGACAGAACAAGGAGCAATGGTCTCAAGTTGCAGTGGGGGAGGTTTAGGTTGGATATCAGGAAAAACGTTTTCACTAGGAGGGTGGTGAAGCACTGGAATAGGTTACCTAGGGAGGTGGTGGAATCTCCTTCCTTAGAGGTTTTTAAGGTCAGGCTTGACAAAGCTCTGGCTGGGATGATTTAGTTGGGGATTGGTCCTGCTTTGAGCAGGGGGTTGGACTAGATGACCTCCTGAGGTCCCTTCCAACCCTGATATTCTAGGATTCAATTCTATGATTCTACGAAGGCAGGGTCTCAGTGGGATTCCAGGGACCTGGGTTCTACTCCTGCCTCAGCTACTGGCTTGGAGAGTTACTGTAGCCAAGTCACTTAATTTTGTGCCTCAGTTTCTCCTCCCCTTCTGCAAATTACTCTGTACAGTACAGCTTTGTTGTTGTTATTTAAACAGCACAAAAGTGTACTAGACACTTCACAGAAGGAATGTAGAGAAGGCTCCTGCCCTGAAGAGTTTACAGTCTAATTTTGGATGTGATGCAGTGACTCCGAATAACAAACAATGGGGTGGAGGATGCCCTTCCAACAAGTGCGGCAACCGATGGCAGCAGAGCTATGATACTGGGTTGCTATTTATATGCTTCAAAAAAACAGACTTCAACAAACTCCGAGAACTGGTGGGTAAGTTATCCGGGGAAGAAAATCAAAGGGAAAGAGGCGTTCAGGAGAGCTGGCAGATCCTCAAGGAGACAATATTAAAGGCACAACTGCAAACTATTCTGATGCAAAGGGAAGATAGGAAGAATAAGTAAGGAGCCCTTTAAGGACCTTAAAATCAAAAAAGAATCCTACAAAAAGTGGAAACATGGTTAAATTGATAAGGAAGAGTACAAAACAGCACAAGTCTGTAGGGACAAAATCAGAAAGGCTAAAGGCACAAAATGAGTTACACCTGGCAAGGGACATAAAAGGCAATCAAAAATGGTTCTTTAAATACATTAGGAGCAAGAGAAAGGAAGGAAAGTGTAGGTCCTCTACTTAGTGGGAAAGGAGAGCTAATAAATAACTGATGAAATCAAGAAAGCTGAGGCACTTAATGCCTACTGTGCTTCAGTCTTCACTAAAAAGATTAATGATGACCAGATTTAAACAATTTAAAGCTAATGTTAAAAAAAGTATATAATACATAGGTTGGGAAAAGAGTGTCTGTACAGCTGGGTATAGGGCTTAGATCATCCACAAATACAAAGTTTGTTTTTAAAAGACATATGATACATAGAGTACATAATCAGCAATAACCCAATTTATGTGAATAGATTCGGCAATACAGTTTAGATATCAGAAGCTGAATACTCGGGTACATCACTCATGAAAAGTTGTACAGGGATTTGGTTGTGGAAAGCAAAATATATCAATGAGTGGAGATTGTCCCTCAGTAAACACAATTAATATTAACAACCAGGAGGAAGGAATACAAGCCAAAATAGGGAAAGAAAGGTTAAAGAATATTTAGATAAGTTAGATGTATTCAAATCAGCAGGGCCTGATGAAATTCATCCTAGGGTACTTAAGGAAGTAGCAGAAGCAATCTTGGAACTGTTAGCAATTATCTTTGAGAACTGGAGGATGGGAAAAGATCCAAAAAACTGGAGAAGGGCAGACATAGTATCTCTCTTTACAAAGGGGAACAAGGAGGACCCAGGGAATTATAGACCAGTCAGCCAAACTTCAGTACCTGGAAAGATACTTGAGCAAATGGTTAAACAATGAATTTAGAAGCATCCAGAGGACAATAGGGTTATAAGGAATAGTTAGCATGGCTTTGTCACGAACAAATCATGCCAAACCAGCTTAATTTCCTTCTTTGACAGGGTTACTGATCTAGTGGATGGGGAGAAGCAGTGGATGTGATATACCTTGATTTCAGTTAGGCTTTTAACACAGTCCCACATGACATTCTCATAAGCAAACTAGGGAAATGTGGTCTAGAATGATGAAATGACTATAAGGGGGGTGCCCAACTGGTTGAAATATTGTACTCAAAGAGTAGTTACCAATGGTTTTCTGTCATAGTGGGAGGGTGTATCTAGTGGGGTCCCACAGGACTCAAGCCTGGGTCCAGTACTATTCAATATTTTCATTACTTGGATAAGAGAGTGGAGAGTATGCTTATAAAATCTGAGCTGACACTGAGCTGGGAAAGGTTGCAAGCACCTTGGAGGACAGGTTTAAAATTCAAAATGACCTTGACAAATTGGAGAACTGGTCTGAATTCAACAAGATGAAATTCAATAAAGACAAGTGTAAAGTTCTACACTTAGGAAGGAGAAATAAAATGCACAACCACATAATGGGGAATAACTGGCTGGGCGGTAGTGCTGCTGAAAAAGTTCTGGGGGTTATGGTGGATCACAAACTGAATATGGCTCGTCAATGTGATGCAGCTGCAAAAAAGGCTAATATGATTCTGGGGTGTATTAACAGGAGTGTTATATATCAGACACGGGAGGTAATTGTCCTGCTCTACTCGGCACAGGGGAGGCCCCAGCTGGAGTACTGTGTCCAATTCTGGGTGCCACAATTTAGGAAAGAGGTGGACAAATTGGAAAGAGTCCAGAGGAGAGCAACAAAAATGATAAAAGGTTTAGAAAACCTGACCTATGTGGAAAGGGCATGTTTAGTCTTGAGAAAAGAAGACCGAGGGCAGACCTGGGAACAGTCTACGTTAAGGGCTGTTAGATAAGAGGATGGGGATCAATTGTTCTCTCTGTCCATTGAAGGTAGGACAAGACATAATGGGCTTAATCTTCAGCAAGGGAGATTTAGGGTAGGTATTCAGGAAAAGCTTTCTAGGGATAAGAGTAGTTAAGCTGGGGAATAGGCTCCCAAGGGAGGTCATGGAGTCCCCATCGTTGGAAGCTTTTAAAAACAAGTTGGACAAACACCTGACAGGGATGGTCTAGGTCAGCGGTTCTCAAACTGTGGGTCAGGACCCTATTTTAATGGGTTCACCGGGGCTGGTGTTTAGACTTGTGGGGGCCCAGGCCCGATTCCTGCCGCCTGGTGATCCTCCTGGGGTCGTGTAGTAATTGTTATCAGAAGGGGGTTGCAGCGCAATGAAGTTTGAGAATCCCGGGTCTAGGTTACTTGGTCCTGCCACAGCGCGGGGGGCTGGACTTGATGACTTCTTGGGGTGCCTTCCAGCCCCACATTTCTATGATGCGATGCTTGTGCTTATGAGGGGAAGCTCCCTGCAATTCTGCTGTGGCCAGCTGTTGCCCCCGGCGTCTCTGAGATGAGCCTGGCAGTGGCACACGATCGGGGTGGGGGGGTTAATTCTCTGGGAAGGCCCCCGGGAAGGGGGAGAGCAGGGACAGGAGGATCCCAGCTGCGCAGCCCCCTCCTCTGCCACCAGCAGAAAGCCCAGTCCTGTTGCCCCCGTTCCCAAAAGGGGGTGCAGGTGGGTGGGTTTCCCTGCAGAGCAGGGGGCAGGGGCTAAGGCCTGCTGGGGAGGGCTTGTAAAGGCTGGGGGCCCTGTCTGGGGCGGGGGATGAGGCGTAGGGGCACGAGCCCGCCCAGCCCAGGAGGACCAGCCACGGGGGCAGTCGCTGGGCCCGGCTAGGGGAGGCGGGGGGCCCGCTGAGGGGAGCGGGGGGATCACGGGGCCGCAGCGCCCAGGGGAACGAGGCTGGGGAGACCCTCCCCCGGCTCTGCGATCCCCCCGCCGGCAGGGGCCGCTGCCGCCCCGCTCCTCCCCGCCGCTCCCGGGCCCCGGCAGCCAGGCCGCGGCTCCCTCCCGGCTGCGCTCGCTCTGCTCCGCCCGGCAGCGGGGCCGGCCCGTGGCGAGGCGGCGCCGGGACTCTGCCCAGCCCGCAGCGGGAGCGGAGCTCGGGTTCGGGTCCGGATCCCACCGCCCGGCTCGTTCCCTCGCCCGGTGCCCCCAGCCCGGCCAGCAGCGCTCCTCGGGCCGCCCCCGGGCCGCGGTGAGGGGCGAGCTCCGGGCCGGGACAAAGGGCCATGGCCGAGCGGGCCGCTGCCCAGGTAAGGGCCGGGCCGGGGCGGGGGCAGGAACCCCCCTGGCTGAGCCCCGGGGCGCGGGGGATGATTTTCATTGATACCGGCGCAAAGATAAATCCGGGGGGTGCCACGGACCGGCCCAGGGAGCCAGAGAGGCCCCGGCTCAGCCCAGCGTGGGATGATCAGCAAGTAGAAAAACCTCCTGCCGGAGTGTGGGGCTGGGGCCTTCCCCACAGCAATCCCACAGCCTGGCCCTGTTTCAACTTGCACCTTCCTCATCCCTGACCCATCACTCTTCGTCAGGACAGGCTGCCCACGTTATTAGCGGCACTAGATGTGTTGGGGTTTTAATAGTCATGTTTCATAGTTTTCCGTGTGGGGTTTTTTCACATCTCAAAGTTCCCCCTTGGGGTTCATTGGAAATGGTTTTTGTTCTAGGCCCTGATCCTCTGTAGGTGCCTGTGCAGAGCCCCACTAAAGTAAGCGTGCATGGGTCTGAGACCCAGAGTCCCATTGAATTCACGTGGCGCATCACACAGGTGCATGCAGATGCAGAATTGGGGCCTTGACCTATTATCGGTTGGGTGTTCGGTGCCAGGAGCTAGTCAGCCATTGGTTTCCTGTATCTGTAGCTGCTTTTGAAATTAAATGTCAATTTAAAAGAAAAAAGCAGAAGTCCGGCAAAAGTGGTTGGAAACCACAGAGGAAAAATAAACCACCAGACAAATCTGGATCATGTAACTGAGAAATGGGAAAGAACAATACAATCATCTTGTCCATTCCCATACCCAGGCCTTTGTGCAGTCTTGGCTTAAGTCTCCCAAGCCAACAGCGCTCCCACCCCTTTTCCTGGGAGACTATTCCACAGAGGAATATTGACTGTTGTTTTCTGTGAATGCGATAAAGCCACTCCATACTAAGAGCGACATTTGTTGGTGTTACATAGAATTTTAAAGAGTTGTTTCCATGTGTACCAAAGATGGTTGCATAGCCCTCTGGGGGAGAGGTACAAACTAATGTCATGTCAATTGTATTTAGTACTGTGATTACATTTTGATTCTCTGTCTAAACCACGCTTTTTGTTAATCGTATTAAACTCAACACGTGCTAGATTGTGAATCTCTTACTCACATGAGAGATCCTTCCGCCGCATCCCATTGTCAGTGGGAGCAGTCACATGTGGAAGGGGTTTGTGTTTGTCAGGCAAAGAGAATTGAGTTGAAAATGCACCAGGATTGTTTTTAAAAGTAAAACCACATCTCCAGCAAGGGGACAAGTACTGAGAGTTGCTTAGCACCTGCTGCTCCCCTTGAAGCTCATGATTTGGCCCCAAATTTATTCTTGGTTCCTTTGAAGTATAAGACAAGCAACATTTGCTGAACATTTGTGAGAATTTACAAGTGCTGTTTTGACCCCCAAAATAATTCCATGTTGTTCCACAAATTCAACAGAAACCTATTACATAAGAATGGCCATAGTGGGTCAAGTATCAGAGGGGTAGCCATGTTAGTCTGTATCCACAAAACTAACCAGGAGTCTGGTGGCACCTTAAAGACTAACAGATTTATTTGGGCATAAGCTTTTGTGGGTAAAAAACCCACTTCTTCAGATGCGACTGAAGAACCCAATCTGAAGAAGTGGGTTTTTTACCCACGAAAGCTTATGCCCAAATAAATCGGACTTCTCGTTGTCCTAGTGGGTCAGACCAATGAACCAATCTAGCCCAGTAGCTTGTCTTCCAACAGTGGCACCGATGCCAGATGCTTCAGAGGGAAAGAACAGACCAGGTAATCATCTAGTGATCTGCGTCTGACGAAGTGGGTATTCACCCACGAAAGTTTATGCTCCAATACATCTGTTAGTCTTAAAGGTGCCACAGAACTCTCTGTTGCTTCCTTTTGTTTGTTTTAAACCTGCTGCCTGTTAATTCAATTGGATGGGGTCTGTTTTTTGTGTTACGTGAAGGGGTAAATAACACTTCCTTATGTACTTCACACCAGTCATGATTTTATAGACCTCTATCATATCCCCCCTTAGTTGTCTTGTTTCTAAACTGAACAGCCCCAGTCTTTTTAATCTCTCCTCATATGGAAGCTGTTCCATACCCCTAGTCATTTTTGTTTCCCTTCGCTATACCTTTTCCTATTCTAATGTATCTTTTCTGAGATGGGGTAACCAGAACTGCACCCTGTATTCAAGATGTGGGTGTAATCGATGTATATAATGGCATTATGATATTTTCTGTTTTATTATCTATCCCTTTCCTAATGGTTCCTAACATTCTGTTAGCTTTTTTGACTGACACTGCATGTTGAGCAGATGTTTTCGAGAACTATCCACAATGCTCCAAGATCTCTTTCTTGAGTGATTTCAGCTAATTTTAGACCCCATCATTTTATATGTATAGGTGGGATTATGTTTTCCAATGTACATTACTTTGCATTTATCAACCTTGAATTTCATCTGCCATTTTGTTGCCCAGTCACCCAGTTTTGTGAGGTCCTTTTGTAACTCTTCACAGTCAGTTTTGGACTTAACTCTCTTGAGTAATTTTGTATTATCTGCAAACTTTGCCACTCACTGTTTACCCCTTTTTCCAGATCATTAATGAATATGTTGAACAGCACTGGTCCCAGTACAGATCCTTGGACCCTGCTATTTACATTTCTTCACTTTGAAAACTGACCATTTATTTCTACCCTTTGTTTCCTGTCTTTAACCAGTTACTGATCCATGAGAGGACCTTCCCTCTAATCCCATGACTGCCTATTTTGCATAAGAGTTTTTGGTGAGGGACCTCGTCAAAGGCTTTCTGAAATTCCAAGTACACTATGTCCAGTAGATCACCCTTGTCCACATGTCTGTTGACCCACTCAAAGAATTCTGATAGATTGGTGAGGCATGATTTTCTTTTACAAAAGCTGTTTTGACTCTTCCCCAACAATTCACACTATAGTTTCAACCAGTCTGCCTGGTACTGAAGTTAGGCTTACTGGTCTGTAATTGCCGGGATCGCCACTGGAGCCTTTTTTTTAAATTGGCGTCACATTAGCTATTGTCCAGTCATCTGGTACAGAAGATGATTTAAACAATAGGTTACATATCACAGTTAATAATTCTGAAATTTCATATTTGATGTCCTTCAAAACTCTCAGATGAATACCATCTGGTCCTGGTGACTTATTACTGTTTAACTTATCAGTTTTGTTCCAAAATCTCCTCTACTGACAGCTCAGATTTGTCACCTAAAAAGAGTGGTTCAGGTGTGGGAATCTCCCTCACATCCTCTGCAGTGAAGACTGATGCAAAGAATTCATTTAGCCTCTCTGTAATGGCCTTGTTTTCCTTGAGTGCTCCTCTTCAATCGTCTAGTGTGGCCCCACTGATTGTTTAGTAGGCTTCCTGCTTCTGATGTACTTAAGCTCAATTTTTTTTTTTTATGAGTGAACATTCCTTTCAAGGGAAAGAATTATGGGGCAATAGACACAGAATTAAACACATGCTCATAGCTATTACTGTGCTATGCCTATATACCGTACAAATGTTTGTGAAAAGCAGGCTGAATTTACTTTAGTTTTGTTTTCTTACCAAAAGAAATTGAGTAGAACAGTAATTTTCTAGTATGGCTATAGATTTCTCCCATTTGTTAGGACACCTATTAAAATTAGTTTGGGGTATGTGATGTTAGGGCATATCCACACTACAACGTTAGGTCAGCTTACGTCGACCTAACTATGTAAGCGTACATGCTATAGTGTTCCTCCCGCGGCTGTAACTCGCCTATTACTCCGACCTAGTAAATCCACCTGAACGAGAGGCATAAGGCTTAGGTCGGCATAGTTTGGGTGACACAATGTCTGTATAGACACTGCCTTACTTGCATCGCCTGTTGGCTGTCAGGGTGGCTGACCGCTGGAGTTGTGAAATTGACAAGAATGGCAGTTTCACTGCTGGTAGAGTCCCTGTTTCGAAATTGAGCTTGGGGGTGGAGGGGAGGGGGAAGTGTTTTTTCCAGCTGTGAGCCCCAGAAGTGCTGACAGCTGGAGCCTCACTGCCCTGCGCTGAGAGACCAGGCTGTGGGCTCCCCACAGAGCTTCCAGCTGGAGCCCAGCTGTAACCTGGGCTCTCTGATCCCACTACACACAGAGCTCCCAGCTGGAGCCAGCTCTAACCCGGGCTCTCTGATCCCACTACACACAGAGCTCCCAGCTGGAGCCTGGCTGCCGCCTGGGTTCTCATCTCCCCACTCCGCATGGAGCTCCCTCTGCTGGGAGCTGAGAGCCTGGGTGGCATCTGGGCTCTCAGCCCCCCAGACTGCCCCTCTTAAGTCAGTGCAAGTTCTCCTGGTGAGGACATGCACCACTGACAGAAGGAGGGTATCGTGGACGTGAAAAACGGCAGTGATTACTGTAGTTGCTGTAAGTCTACCTAAGGGCTTGTCTTCACTAAGGGGGTCAGTCGACCTAAGTTACGCTACTCCAGCTGCTACGTGAATAACGTAGCTGGAGTCGACTTACCCCCATGTCTTCACTGCGCTGTGTCGACGGGAGACGTTCTCCGGTCAACTTCCCTTACTCTTCTCAGAGAGCTGGAGTACCAGGGTCGACCGGAGAGCGCTCTGCCATTGATTTAGCAGGTCTTCACTAGGCCCGCTAAATCCATCTCTGAGCATTGATCTCCCGGTAGTGGAGACAAGCCCGAATTTAGGTGGATTTAATTGTGTGGTGTAGACGTGGCCTGCCTGGAAAAGGAGCTAAGTTCCAGTGCTCAGTGTTGTCACTAACACCAAGCATGGTCCTGCAAACAGGAGGATAATTTCTTCTCTCATTTATCCTGGTGCCAATCCAGAGTAACTCCATTGACTTCTGTGGAGTTACTCTACATTCATATTGGTGTAACTGAGAGCAGAATTTATCTGCTAACTGCAGTGCTTACTCTGCATTTTGTCTCCAAATTACTACAGTGGTTGAATAGCCCGAAAAGTGCTTTGAGGTCTGATTCTTCTGATGAAAGACACTGCGGAAATGTCAGAGTTTAATACCAGGGGTTTCCTTTTGCAATGTGAATCCACACACAAATAACTCTCCCTTTCACTGGTGTGACATTAGGCCTGAGTTATGCGACAGCATCAGTGGTAACATTTTGTAGTTGCATGTTATTGACTCTTGCCAGAGAAAGAGTTGCTGGATATGTGCGTCAGGTGCATTACAAACCAACATAAACTGAATATCTTGAAATATAAAGCACAAGTCACCAGCATAGGAAAAATACTGGGTTAGGAAAAGAAGCAGTTACCAAGGCAAAGGAGGGGGGGGAAAGTGCCTGAAACTGCTTAAGAACCATCTTGGAAGTGAAAATTGTGCAAAGCTGATTAAAAAAACCGGATCCTCGTTAATGCATAAGGCCCTTTTATGCTTCCCTAGTGGTGTAACGGGACATTACTGAAAATGAGGATCAGGTTCAAATATTAGTAAAACATGGTCATTGTCTGTGCAATGCAGCTATCAAGCATCAGCCCAATGCAGTCTAAACGGTCAGTTATAAAACTAGCAAATTAGTTGTATAATAGTGTTAACCTGCTTTTTATGGTCACATCTGGAGTGTGACCCTATAAAAATAAACATCCAGACATAGAAAGTGCTGAGTAGCCTGTGGTGAGCAGTTCTTGCACTTTCTCTTTGTAGCTGGGTGTGACAGATGGTGAGGGGACCCCAACTTGATCTCAGTTTCTCTTCTTGTGAATAGGATCAGGAGTGGGACATGGAGTCCCAGCAGTGGACACCTTTCCAGCCCTCTACTGTTCCTCAACAAACTTCTGCTAAAGAGACAAAGCCAAACTCTGCAGAGATTTCGCTGTGGACTGTTCTAGCTGCAATTCAAGCAGTGGAAAAGAAGGTTGATTCTCATGCCATGCGGTTACTGAACCTGGAGCGTAGAACAGTGACAACAGAAAAGAAATATTTTGACTGTGAGAAAACGGTAGTGGATTTTGGGAACCAAATGGAGAGTAAGTGGGCCGCGCTGGGAACTCTGATCCAGGAGTACGGGCTGCTGCAGAGGAGGCTGGAGAACATGGAGAACCTGCTGAAGAACAGGAACTTCTGGATCCTGAGACTCCCCCCAGGCACTAAGGGGGAAATCCCCAAGGTAACGATGTAGCTAATAATATTCAAGAACTGTAGTAAAACAGTTTTCATTATATCTCGATTATTACCGCCCTGACTCTAACATTCCCAAACGCCTTTATGCTGAAATTTTGTATACGTGGCCTGTTGGCAGCGGAGGGATTTTCTGGGAACGTCTAGTGTTAAATGGGCCCATTATTTTTGAGAGAGGAACATTTTCAAAAGGTTTCACTCTTCAAAGAGTCTTTATTTTTGTAAGTTGACTTCTCGCACAACTTGGTGTAGAAACTCCATATCTGTTCGTTTTCCTCTGTGAGATCTAGTGCAATATGTTATATAATGGTAGAAACTTGAGTGAATCTGAAAGCACCATGTTGTGTCTGTGGACTTTATAATCTTTTCGATCTTGCCACTTTTATAAACTCTACAGCAGTAGCCAGTGGAATTTGTAAATTCTACAAACCAAATACATAAGCATAAGCTTTCGTGGGTGAATGCCCACTTCGTCAGACACATGCGTCTGACGAAGTGGGCATTCACCCACGAAAGCTTATGCTCCAATACATTTGTTAGTCTTAAAGGTGCCACAGGACTCTCTGTTGCTTTTTACAGTTCCAGACTAACACGGCTACCCCTCTGATACTTCTCATTAGATATTGAACAGGGCTCTGCAGGGGTAACTCGGATTATTGCCTTTTCATTACTCTTTACAAAATCTTGACTGCTGTGAAGTGTCATAAATAAAACGAAATCTATCAGCTAAATGAACGTTGTATTGTATCTGATCACAAAGGAGCAGATGCACAAACCATTACTCACTCTGAGCAGTATCTTCATCCACCACTAGTCCCACTGAAGTCACTGGAACTACTCTTGAAGTAAGGGCTTGTCGGCATGGGGAAGTTACTGCAAAATAGTTGTGGTGTGTATTTATTTGGCGCATGCAATCTGGTCAAGCCAAGCCACAGCGTTCTTATCAATGATGTTCAAGGCATGAAAACCGCCAGGAAGTTGAGTCATTTTGCTGTCCTCAACAATGTGTGTCATGGTTTGTGGCTGCCCACATCAACCTAATGGACTGTCTCTAAAATGCCACCGAAATGCCGCTGCAGCACAAAGTCCATGTCCAGTATGAAACCGGTTCAGAAGGCTCCATTGCCTTCGCAGTAAATCAAGCCCGGGTTGATGTTGAGTGGGGTCCGAGACAAGATAATTATTTGTCACTTTCTCTGCGGATCATGAAGCTCGCCACACATCCTCTACCATAAATCCCTCACCTGGTAAACTTATGCACAAAGGGCGCCGTGAGGGCAGACGACCATGTGGTGTATTAAACAAGGCTTTAATTAATGGTAGATGTGGCATATCACGTAGTTTCATCATGAGCTTTGCTGCCCTTTCCTCTCTGCGAACACTGGAGCAACATTGCAGAGAGCCAGTAACCATGGTAGAGGAGTAGATTTAAGCGTGCCTGAAATAATACGCATGGCAGAATTACGTTGTACGTCGATCACCTTTGTGTGAGATGAGCGAGCCCAGGCTGGAGCGCAGCACTGCATTGCTGAGTCACAGAGTGCCAAGGCTGAAGTGTGTAACAGTTGGGCCTTGGCGCCCCATGGCGTCCCGGCCAGTTTTCCAAGCAGGTTGTTGTGTGTTTTGACCTTACTTGCTGTCTTTGTCAGATGGTCACAAAATGTGAGCGTTCTCTCCAACGTGACGCCTAGAAGGACCGGGTGTGAATCGTGCTTTATTCGCGGACCATTGAGAACTACGTTCAGCTCTCTGCCCGTTTGTGCATGACGGAAGTGGAAGGCGCTCGCCACAGTCTTACTTCCACTTGGTATCAGGCGCCTCCGACGACAATACTCGGCCATATGGTGTGTCTAAAAAGCAGAGTACCCCATGTGGACGCTCTTACTCGGCACTAAGACTGCCTTCTTGCTGTTTAGGTTAATCCACTTCCAAAATGGATTAACCTACACTACACAAAGGCACTCTTAGTGTGGAATAGCTGTTCTGCACTAGCTCTTCTGAAATTCTTCCCCATGTAGACACGGTCTAAGATACTGCTCAATGGGAATGAGGGTACCAGTGCTTTGGCATTCACAGTGGGCTTCCCAGTAAGTAACACAAATGATGCTCTTCTAGAGAGTGTGGTCATTCCCCTCCCTTTTGTTCCTCTCCTCATGTTTGTGTCTGAATTCTAGGCATTCGGAGGGGAAGCATTGTGGATTTCTGTACAGTACCTGGAACTCTTATGGAAGCTGTAAAAATAAATTATAATAATGAGAAATGTTCTTGTGTGTCGTCCCCCCCACCCCCGTCTCTTAAAGGCTAAAGAAGATGAAAGAGGCAGTTGACTTTATGGCACTGGGGTGCCATACAAGGTGCTGAATGAATCTGTAACCTCTGTGATTACAGGTCCCGGTGGCATTTGAAAACGACTCTGTTTACTTCTCTGAGCAAGAATGGCAGAACTTAGACGAATGGCAGAAAGAGCTTTACAAGAACGTGATGAAGGGGAACTATGAGTCTCTGATCTCGCTGGGTAAATATTGGTTCTCACTCGTTTAGTAGATGTTCTGCAATCTCAGATATTCATGGGCCAGCTCCAGCACTGGGCTAATGGATTTGCACTTGACATAGAATCTTCGTGATGGATCAACACATTTTTCACTGTTATTGATGCCAGTTTAGACTGAAAGGTATGTAGGGATGACCTGGTCCCTCCATCTCCAGAGCCTTCTGGCTGTGGATAATGGTTGCATTACTTGGAAGTACGCATCCAGAAACCTGCTATGTTCCATGTGTGGTGCCGATGAAAATCTTCTACTGAACAGGGTAACAGAGGAAGAACACCAGGGGCAGAGAATTGTTTGGTGGGAAATGCACAGAGGCAACATTGTAGCTAGAGGGAGGCATGACCGCATGTGCTGTTGGTGTAGTACACAAGCACCGTGGATTATGGAGGCATTGACTTGATGGCCTGTGGCTGAACTGTGTATTGGAGACACCTGGGCTGCTGGAAACCTCACAAGCTTTGATGGGAACAGGTTGGATTAAAGACAGTGGGCAGGAGAGACAAGGGGCCAGATGGGGAAAAACTCAACAAAGGGGAGGGATCGATGGACAATCAGCTTGTGATGGGATCTGGTGCTTGTAATCCACCCTTTAGGTCTAATGTAGGAGACTAATAAACCAAGCAGGTTCTCATTCTGGTCTCAGGAACTGTGGACACAAAATAACCATCGCTTACCCCCTAGACAGGCTCTGGCCTGGATGGGTCTCTGGCCTGACTGCAGGTTAATAACTAGGGAAGTAGCTTAATACTTAGTGCCTGAAAGATAACGATCTCTCTCTGCATGGAGAGCCCTGAACCTCCAGCAGGCAGCCCTGCTCCTCCCTCACCAGGCATTTGTTTCTCTAGGAGCTTTGTTCCTATTACGCACCACTTCGAGTAGTGACGGGGTGCCTAAAATCTCGTACTGCTCAATGCAACATGGAGCCAGGGAACGCTGATCTGTTTTTCCATCAATAGACTATGCACTCTCCAAACCTGACCTTCTGGCGCGGATTGAACGAGGGGAAGCGCCCTGCGAGGGGGAGGAGGGAGACGTAGAGGAGAGCGAAATCCCTGCAGAGCCCAGCACAGGTAAACTCGTCATCTTTTCCTTATTTTAGGGCTTTCCGTGGTGTCCTCTCCATCGTATCTAAGCAGGAAACAAAGGTGTTTGTGAACTGCTATAGACGCAGTTTTTCAGCTCCGGCTGAGTGACTCGTTAGCAGCTACAGTGTAGAGATGTTAGAACAACATAATGGGATTTCTCTTTCCCATGCACAGAATCACTGGTGTATACACCTGACGCGACCTGCCAGAGTGAAGGCGAGGAAGAGCCGTGCATCAAGGGACAGGAGAACTCGGAGGAAAGAAAGATCCCGGCTGAACCCCCAGTCGGTGAGTGCTGTGCTGAAACAGCAGTGTCTTTGTAGCTATCTTGTCACAGAATGTGTGGAGTGAGGTAGGAGAGAGGCCCCTGCTTTAGAGAGCTGGGGAAAGCTCTTATGAAAAGGGGCAGAGGGAGCAGAAGACGCGGGAAGAGAAGTCCTGTGTAAAAGCCATACAGCTTGGAGTGAACCTGCTGGCGGTTGCAAGGGGAGGACAGAAGGATGCTGCGATGGGGGCAAAGGGGATTCACAGAAGAAAGTCAACTTGCCGCCTGTTTTCTCTTTCCATTAATAGAGTGCGCGTTTTCCGAGCCAAGCTGTGTGTCCCGGGTAAAGCGAGAGGAGGAGCAGGGGCCCTCGGAGGAAGTGGAAATATTCTCAGAGCCCAGCACTGGTGAGTTATCAGCGGTCTCCCAAAAGGCTGTGCAGCCTGCGGTAGAGTGGAGAGCTGGCACCATACAGGGACTTCCCTGGGGGGGAGGTATATGTGGAGGGGGAGGAAGCGGGGTGGAGCTGGGAGTGTTCTTGCAGGCTCATGAGGGAGACAAGGGTCCAGAGCCAGTCTGAGGACAAGGGGAGGGGGAAGGAAGGGTTTAAGGCCAGAGTTGAGTACAGAATTTCCCCCTAACGGAGGGAAAGTACCAGGAACATGTGGCAGCTTAAGCAATGGAGTAACCCACCCCCAAAATAAAACAGACACATGGCTCCTGGTCTCCCTCTCTCCCTCCTGGGGCAGCAGATGCTATGGCAGTGACCACCTTGTGGGGGAGACAAAGGACGACCAGGGAGGGTCCCGAAGATGAAATAAGACAAGGCGAGTACATTGGCTGGGAGGGGCAGCTCCCTGATCACTTTGTGGGGATGCTGGGCCCCATGGTCAGCTCCTAGCTGACAGTTCCGTCCTGGGGCTGCCAACCAGGAGTATGGCCCATTCAGTCTGTTGGGCCACCAGTGAGGAGCCTGCCCCCTGCATGGGGTCTCATAAGCCCTGCCCATGCTCACTGCCTCCCTGCTATCACCCCCAGGCACCCAGATGGAGCGGAGTTGCTGACTCCAGCCCTGAGAAGGGGTTGGGTGCCCCTCCCTGAGGAGGGGATGGGGAATCACAAAGGTGTGGTTGGGGCTCAGGTGCTCTGCACAGCTCCAGAAGGCTCCGAACTCCAGATGCCAGGCCTGAGGACTGGGCCATTAAAGCTTTCGGTCTTTGCTCATAAATCAGCCCCGACAGACCGGATTGCTTTGGTTACTCTTCCCATAATTCCTCCCACCTGCTCATTAATGCTGGCACCGATGTGTTTAGAAATGAAAGCTGGATTCCAGGTACAGTCTAGGGTTGTCAGGCGTCCGGTTTTCGACCGGAACGCCCGGTTGAAAAGGGTTCCTGGCAGCTCCAGTCAGCACCGCTGATGGGGCCGTTAAAAGTCCGGTTGGCAGCGCAGCAGGGCTAAGGCAGGCCCCCTGTGCCCTGGCTCCGCACAGCTCCCGGAACCGGCCGCCATGTCCCTGCAGCCCTTAGGCGGAGGGGCAATCAGGGAAGCTCTGTGCGCTGTCCCCGCCCCCAGCACCAGCTGCGCAGCTCCCATTGGCTGTGAACCACGGCCAATGGGAGCTGTGGGGACAGTGCTTGCGGGCGCGGGAGGTGTGCAGAGCCCCCCTGGTTCCTCCACCTAGGGGCCGGATATGCTGGTCGCTTCCAGGAACTTGAGCAGAGCCAGGGCAGGCAGGGAGCCTGCCTTAGCCCTGCTGCGCTGCAGACTGGGAGCTGCCTGAGGTAAGCACCGCCCAGCTGGAGCCCATGCCCCGATCCCCCTCCTGCACCCTAACTCCCTTTCAGAACCCACACCCCTGCCCCAGCCCTGAGCCCCCTCCCGGAGCATGCACGCCACACCCACTCCTGGACCAGTTTTTCTAGTAGCTGTGTGTAGAGGCTGAATAGTACCAGAGACACTAAGGAAGTAACCCTGAATGCAGTGGTGTTGTAATCATGTTGGTCCCAGGGTATTAGAGAGACAAGGTGGGTGAGGTAATAGCTTTTATTGACCCCCTCCTGCACCCCAACCCACTGACCCAGCCCAGATCCCCCTCCTGCACCCTGAACCACTCATTTCTGGCCTCACCCCGTCCTGCACCCCAACCCTCAGCCCAGTGAAAGTGAGTGAGGGTGAGGGAGAACAAGCGACGGCGGGAGGGGGAATGGAGTGAGTGGTGGGCAGGGCCTCTTAAAAGGGGTGGGGCAGGGGCAGGCCCTCGGAGAAGGGGCGGGGCAGGGGTGTTCGGTTTTGTTGATTAGAAAGTTGGCAACCCTAGTACAGTCTCACAACAGCGGTATAGAGAGGGACGATGCCCTCTGCCCAGTGGGGAGATGTCTCTGTGCTGCCCCGAACTGCATTGGCTCTTTTCGTCACCAACTTTGTCGTAAAAGCTCTTAACTAATGAACAGTCTGTTCCCACCCCATGGGTCACTTCCTGTTTTTGAGGTTCCTCCCACTTTCTGAGTACGCGTTTTCCCAGGTTGTTTCCCCCTCAATGTGCTAATTGTGTTTTCCAGGTTGAATTTCCTTTTGTTCTCTTACCCACCTTGTTATCTTCTCCTGGTCGTTCCTCTTGATGTTGTAACCTGCCCAGTTTAGTAACCTTTGTCAATCCCATTAATACGCTATTTACTCCTCCTTCCAGTCATTAGTAAAGACTAAAATAAGCCTGATCCCTGCTTTGCCCTGTCGGACTCCTCCCCCGACTCGATAGCCGTTATTTATCGATGCTCTTCGTGCACTGCCCTTTGGCTGGGTTGTGGTCCGTATCACAGGTTCATAGCCAAGCCCGTTGGAATGAAATGCTCAGATTGGAATGGCCAGATGGCGTGGCCTGGTCTCCCTGGAGGATTAGCCTGTCAGGGTTCTGGGAAGATTGTGAAGCCAGCTTGGAGATGAGAGGTGACTGGAGAACTGTGGCAAATGTCCTGACGATGAAACCTTCTGTGTGGTCTGACCCATCGTGACGGGATCCTTGTGCACAGACAGTGGTCGTTCTGCCCAGGAATGGGAAACAATTAGCCTGCTCATGTTTCTTCTTCTAAGAAGGACATCTGCGCAGATACTCCCAAGGGAGCAAAGGGGAAGGTGCGTGCCCAGGATCCAAAGAGCCATTGGAAATGAGCCCACTCCCTTTGAAGAATGAAAGATGCTGACCCATTTGTATAGGGAAGGAAGCAGCAGCACAGACAGTTTGAGCAAAGGAAGCTTAGTGAAAGATGCTGTAATGTGGCGATGGCTGTGGGACGGTGGTGGTGACGTGGAGAACGTCTCATGTTCATGAGGTCTCAACACCTACAATAACCCAAACCGAGGCTTCTAAAGAGGGTTTGACTGGCTCCCTGCCGGGGGGTTGTGAGGATGGACGGAGGGCCTCCTCCAGGGAGCACCGAACCTGAGGGAGAGAACAGAGGCAAGGGGCATGTTTTTGAGAGCCTGCTGGACAGACAGTGGCTGTAAGGACGAGCAGTGCTGACTGACAAGGCTGTGAGAGAGCTTTATCATGGAAAGCCACAGCTACCGATTTCCCCCCTTTTCTATCGAAGTCTCCGAGCCTGCTCTAGTGCGGCTAGCCACAGTCGCCGCTAGACGAGGTGAAGTTTAAGTGCTGTTCTCTGTTTCTACTTCTCTCCGGTTTGTATAAAGTCTCTTGTTTAGATGCTACTGTAACTCGGTTGACGCGGGCGACAGCTGCTGTCCCCGAGGCGGAGGAAGAGAGGTTGGATTCTCTGGCCCCAAGGTCGTAGGAAGAGCTTTTGGCAGAACTGTGGTCTGCGTTGCCGTGAAAAGGCACCACAGACAGAGTCCTCTGCCATATATAGGAGCCAGGGAACAGTGACCCTGGGCTGCAGGCCAGAGTGAGGAGTTCAGCAACAGCCGGGACAATGTTAGGAGGATATTTTAAAAAACTGGTTTAAATCTATATCCAGTGTGGCCAGCAAAACCCTTGACACCACTTCCCAAAGGGTGAAATTCACCCGGTGCAGAAGGGCTCCCAGCATCTCTTAAAACCCAGACCTACTCTGTAGCTGTGTGTGAACATGACCCTGTCTTACTCAGCCGGCTCTTAGGTTTACTCATTCACGTCTGCTGGCATGAGAGACTAAAATAAGTTCTTACAACTCAAAGCCTAAAAGGGAGTGAGCTGGATTCCTCGTGCATCATCAACAGAATTGTTCGTTAGGTTCCAGTGACAGGGATAGTCCGTTACGCCTGCGCACGCCCACTGAAGGCGAGGGAGGTTGTAAAGGCGTCCCTAAAGACCTGAGCCGGCCTGCAGAATCTTTGGGATTCGGGGTGATGTGCTATAAGGAAGAACCCAACTTGCCTCTCAGATCCCAGGCTGAGTTTGCAGAGCTGGTAGCCAGAGGATGCACTGTTTGATTTGTAAACTAAGCACAGCTGATGTGGAGCAGCCGAGAGTCAGTGAAGATGGAAACTCCTGATGCCATTTGTATTGTGGCTTTACGCAGTTTAAGTGCTGTGTGAAGGCTTTAAGTGCGTTGGGCGAGTCTTCTGCACTGGGGGGGAATTACAGCCAGTAAAATGCATTGTCTCTTTAGACATGAAAGCTTAGATTGTGAGGGGAAATGTAGCTGCTTCGCCCCGATTCTCCAGTGGCCTTGGTAACAGTCTGGTGTTCCCAGGCATGAAACAGGAAATCAAACTGCTGTTGAGCTCATTGTCTCCAAGGGGAGCCGGATGCTCAGCGCTGCTGGAATCTGTCTTTTCACCCTGTCCTCCTCCAAACACAAACTATTGCACAGGACTGTTCTAGCTCGTTTGCTTGGGAGAACCGACCGTAACGGGCTTTTGTAATGACGTGGGAATGATTAACAGGTTTCCTTTATTCCCAAGCAGACAAAATAAAATTTTCTGTATTTTTATTTTTGTTTTATTCCAGCAGATAATGGAATCATGTTCCAAACTGAGCTGCTGGAGCATGGGGAACATCTCAAACACTTGCAGCTGCGAAGGACATTCTCTGGACTGTCTGAAGAAACTGTGTTCCGGACTCCCAGGGAGGGAAGGCCTTTGGATAGTCCAGACAGCTCAATAATGCAGCCAAGGAACCATGTCAAGGACAGGCCGATAGAGTCAGTGCCCGGGGAAGAAAGCTTCAGGGAAAGCAACGCTGTGACTTTTTACCGGCGAAGCTGCCCAGGTGAGAGACCACACGTGTGTGCTGAGTGTGGGAAAGGCTTTCGGCTGAAGAAGAGCCTCACGATGCACCAGAGAAGTCACACGAAGCTGGGATGCTACGAACCTGCAGCGTGTGAGAAAAGCTTTGTGTACAAGCAGCACTTGACAATGCACCAGAGAATCCACACTGGTGGGGCCACTTACAGCTCTGTGGAGTGTGAGGAAAGCTTCAAACAGAATCACCACCTGAAATCCCACCCCAGAATCCAGACAGCGGACAAGCCGTACAGTGCCACTAAATGCACGAAAAGCTTCAACGTCAAATCACCTTACAGGCAGCACCAGAAAAGCCACGTGCGAGAGAGACCCTATAAGTGTAATAAGTGCCAGGAGTGCTTCTCTCAGAAGAAAAGCCTCATCACGCATCAGAGAATGCACACGGGAAGGAGTGGAGGGTCGTTAATGTGCACGTACTGCGGGAAGAACTTCAGTCACCCCTCGGATCTGATTCGACACCAGAGGATCCACACGGGGGAGAGACCCTACCAATGCACTGAGTGCACAAAAAGCTTTACGCAAAAGCAGCATCTGCTCCAGCACCAAAAAATCCACACCCGCGAGAGGAACCGTCTAAACGTGCAGAACATGAGAGACGCTTTGCTAGACAACATCTTCTTCTAGCTCACACAGGGCCCACTCAGCGCTATGGCCCTGTACTGTCGCCATGTGCTCATTGGTGCAGACAATTTATCGCCAAAGGAGGCACACTGTAGGATAGGGGCCACACAAACTTCTTGCTGGAGTGGTGGTGTGTTGCGGTATCTCGCAGCTCACTTTTAATGTGAAATGCTCCAAGTTTTAAAACAAGTGACTTGAATCACTTAATTGAAGTGATAACTAAATATGTTTCTCGGGAATATCTGCTATTTGTCTGGAATTGGCAATATGCAAGCTACTCCCCTCGATGATATCCTGCAGCAGTCAGTTCCATAAGTTAGTCCCATGTCGTACGTGCCCCAAACGGTCTACAGGTTACTAAAAGTATACACACACACGGGGCACTGAGTGATACCCTTGCTGACCGTCTCTGGGCAGATGCCAGGGAATGGGAGTTGGTTGCTAGGGGTAGGGCAGTGATGAGGCATATGAACAGGGCAGACAGAGGAAGTTTGCTCTGCAGCTGCCAAATTCCCTAGAACTATCCATCCAACTCCTTCTCTAGCACTGAAACTGACTTCTCATGTGCTGTCAGTTGGGCCAAATTCTTTCTAAATGACACTGTAAATCTGGGGGAACCCACTGAAGACTCTGGAGTAATTCCAGACTTATGCTGCAGTAGTTGTGATCAGAATTTGGTCCAAGACTCATCGCACGTGAGTACATCTGCAGGCGAGAGCGCATTCGCAAGGTTTCCTTTTATACCTCTGTTTAAGACACAAACAATGCAATTGAATAGAAAAACAAATTGTTAGCAGGAGACAGTACTTTCACTACACTCAAACGCTTGCTGAATTTCATATTGCAGTGAATTACTGTCTTGATTGCCCTCTTTTTCCTGGTAGCTGTATCATAATATTTCTGTTTATTTATTATCTGGTCAGTATTTTTCCTGTCTGCACAGTATTTTGTTTGTTTCCTTTCTGTGCAGCTCATGGTGTATCTGCGTCTCTTATTCTCCTCTCAGTTCTTTTACTCTCATTTTTGGGAATCAGGGCTTGCCATACTCCGGGACTGTTAAACTCACACAGCTTGGTAACATTTATTTATTTGGTACATTGTCTAAATGTTTAGATCTCAGCTACACTGGGGCGAAAACTGCTACCTGAAGTGGTTTGAAACCTGTTTTAGTTGGTCACATCATATTAATCCAGGGTTAGAAACTATATTGTCCTCTCCTGGGTTCCAGTTTGGGCCTGTACCTGGTGTCTGGTTGTTAGGACTATGGCCCCTCAGGGAGGGGCAGAGCTGTTCCACTGACTCAGTCTGGCAGTCAGACCCGGGTGGGTCTCATTAGCTCCATTTGGGAACATCAAAGGCTGTGGGCCTTTAAGGAAGAGAGAGCTAAAGGGGGACCTGCAGGGAGAAGCCTTAATACAGTTTCGCAGGAGAGAGATTGGCTGGTGATTGACTTTGGGGGCTGGGCTAAGGTCTTTGTTTCAGTACAGTCCTGCCGTAAGGTCTTGTTCGGTCATTTAAATAAAGGCAAACTCCAGAAGGGCGCTGAATTTGGACAGTAACCATTATGGGAGCATGGAGTGGGGACTGTAGCCATTTACAGTGCCTTTTCCCCACTCCCTACCTAACCCGATTTGGGCCCATCTGCACTCCCGAGCCAAGCTGGGTTTAAACCCAATGAACCTGAGTAGAGTTTTTTTTAAAACCAGTTCATGACTGTTTTAGTCCTTGTGCAGCTGGGAGTTCGTATTTAATATACTGTGTTGAATTTTTAGTTGAGAAGTTTATTTTTCCCAGCATTGGTGAGTTCTTTGATTTCCCAGTGGCTCTGAGGGTTGTGATCAGGTCTCTTGTTGGTCTCTGTGTGTATATTCATTTTTCCAAGTGTACTAATCCATGAGCACCTCAGGCTTCACCTGTGCCAAATTGCTGCACACCATGGCCATCCTGACCCACCCGAGGGCAGCAGGGCTAGAGCCCAGATCTTCCAGAAACACAGGGCCCTGCCACATGTGCAAAAGGAGAATCTCTCTTTGCATTTAGCAACATAGGGCCTGTGGTAGGTGGAGGAACACTCCTGATTTTGTCCAGTACGCGTATACTAGCCAGTTCTTCAGTGTCTGTTTTTTTAATTACTTCACTTAACCCCCTTATTTCCCTTTTAAACTTGTACTGTTTAGACTGTGAGCCCTCCTGGGCAGGGAACCTGTCTCTGTCTCTAAGTGCCGGGTAAATTGACGGCAGTAGATGCTTGATTATTAATAATAATAAAATTAAGCTTGAACAAACGACTGAAGCTGCGAAGTTCTGAATGTTTCTTTTCTGTGATGTCCATCTTGTGAGCTCTGGACAAAGTCCTAGCTGTGAAAGCAGCTCTGCGTGGCCCTGGGGTGCGGGCTAAGGAGGAGCTGCACAGTGCATCCCCACTGAGCTCCTATGGAATATATGATGTGTCTTTGGACTTTTTTCTCAAATGGGAGGCCCCCCTGTGCCTCCTCTAAAAGATGGAATTCTGCTGCTAAGAGCAAAACCTAAAGCCAGGGGTCATTCTTGTGATGCTTCATTCTCTCAATGGAGAAGGGGTCAGAGGTGAGTGAATCTCCACCTCACACCAGGAAGACTTGATTTAAAAAAATACAGCAGTGGAATTTGAGTGTGTGCGCGCATAGCCAGTACCAGCTTTGAACAGGACAGTGCCCATGCAAATGCCAGACAGCAGAGATAACCTTCTAAACTTGGCGTGTAAACAAGGAGCTACTCAATAACTAGGGATCCAGTGCTGCTTTTACAGACTGAGCAGGCAGTCCAACAAACATCCTCCTGGCAGTAAAATAAGCCTAGAGCATGCACACTTCATTACTGACTCCAGCATGGCCCATGACTTGATTGCAAGGAATTCACAGACCTTCCAAGATAAAGATGCAAAATAAACTGGATAAAACAAAGGATGCAGAGACTCTTGGTTACCGCTCAGAAACTGCAGCCCCATAAGTTCAGATGTTTGATTTCCCCGTAACTGGAACATGCCCTCCTGCAGTAATCTTCTCTCTAGTATGAGATTATTTCTGTAGCCTGCACAAATTATAATTTCATTTACACACATGGTAGTCGCCACAGGTGACTTCTGGCTGTTACGGTATCTCCTACAAAAAGATAACAAGCACAGCAGTAAAGTCCTAGAACTTCTTTATCTCTACTCTATTGAGTCTTTATTAGCCTACCCATCGAGGCCAGTGCAGAATTGTTCTTTCTAGTGTATTTTCTAGTGTTGATCTTTTAATTCTTCATTGTTATAAAACGTATTTCAGAGCATTAGTGAGAGAGAGAAGTGAATTGGTTGATTGATATGGTGTCTACTTTCTGTGTCTTTCTACTCCTAAATATTTTGCAGATACAGGCAGACACTAGGCACCTTAGAAATGGGTGGGTAGAAGAAAGCAGATGGACAGTAACTAACTTTTGATTAGGAGTTTTTTAATTAAAATGATTTCTTTTTAAGCCTCCTAAGCATTAAAAAAGTCAGTAGATTACATTGGATGTAAAGTCTCCATTCCCTAATACTGCCTTAGATATTAAAGGTGGACTGCTGTTTGATACTAGGTGAGACATGCTTCACTTCCCTAAATCCTGTTACTCTACAAAGTTTAGAAGCTAAGAAATCTAGATTTTAAATGTTCTGGGCACTCTTGAGATTCATGCCTCAGAACTGATCTGAGCCAGGAGCCGAGAAGAAATAGCACAGTATTGCCCAGCTGACTAGATTCAAAGACTCTTGGCTGAGGCAGACACCAGGTAAAATGGGATTAGTGGCCAGTTCCCATAGGGCGATTCCAGGCTTCCTGTTTAGACGCCACTTTAAAAAGGGCCAATTTCTCTTCCTTCCCTGTGTTCTCGGACAGATGGCCGCAGATGGGGAAGGAGGGGAGACAGGAGCAACAGTAGGATGTGGGTCAGAAGAACTGTTCTTTCAACATTATTAAATACCCTAGAAACCCATCTGAAAATGATTTCCTTCAGCCGGTGGCTGGTTGTCCGCGGTGTCACTGCAGGCCCCACCCCTTCTCTGTATCAGGAAGTGACAAACCAAAAATGTCTTTCATCTGAAGACGACTAAGCGTTGTAACAGGGCTGGCTCAGATGCTGCTGCCAACCCTGCAGTCAGAGGCTCCTGAGTGCCCACCTGGTGAGGAACAAGCTGAAATGCCTGTGTTCCAGTTCGGGGAGCTGCCTGGCCCTGACGGCTGCAGTGACAGTGCCTGGGGGAACTGGGATGCTGCCGTCTGTTTCGTAGTGCTGTCTGGGGCCTCTCCTGGGTTCCCCACATCCTCCCGTTTGACAGGAAACTGTCAGATGCTAAATCTCCCATTCCCTCTAAGTGTCTCTATTGGTCCTGCCATGCTGCCCATCTTCCTTTGGCCCCCAGCTGCCATTGCATAGAGGGGTGGGATGAAGAAGGTGGCACATTGACTCTGGAGCCCGGCATCCGGGGCACGTGGACTTTCTTAAAGCAGCCAGCCTTGATTTCTTCCTGGAGCCGATCCGTTCTCGAAACAGCTCCCTGGGCTCTCAGGAGGTTTGTAAACAGGGAAGCTGCCTAGGGAAGGTCTGCCTTACAAAGCTTTGTCAGTACGTATAGCTGGGTTGGTCATGGATGTGATTCCCCCCCTCCCCCCCCGGCAGCTGACACAGCTGTGCTGGCAAAGCCTCCAGTGTAGGTGATCGGCACAGTAATGTCATTTGGGGAGGTGATGTTACCGTACTGACAGGAAAAACTCCTTCTGTTGGGATAAGCTGCCTCTACGCTAGGAGGCCTCAGCTGTTCTGGCTAGGAATTTGTAGCGGCGACAAGGCCTTAATGCTTGTTTTGTATATGAGCCGTCCAGTCCCCTGGTGTCCTGGGACCCCTGACAGGCTTGCATGGGACAAATCCATCTTCTCCCAGCTGTTTTATTCTCCTTTGGCCAAAAACATTTGGTTTGAGACGTCGGCTCCGTCAGTGTCAATAAAACATAACAGCCCCCAATGTCTCTTTCCATAGATTATGCAATTTCCCAACCTGACATTTTATCCTGGATTGTACAAGAGGAAAAGCCGAGTGTCAGGAATCCAGGAGCCTTGGAGGAGCGAGAAATGCCTACGGACCCCGGGCCAGGTGAGTTCTGCTTGCCAGTGAGTGAATGGAAAGGCAGCGCCCTACAGAGATGGGGGCAGACTCTTGCCCAAGCAGAGAATTTACAGCCCAGGAAATTATGGGAGAATGGGGGCACGGGGGGCAGGCTCATGTATTGGAGGGGCAGATAGGCAAGCGAGTCCTCTTGCAGACTTGGTGCCCAGAGGACAGGATGGAAGGAGGCTGTAGTCTGCAGAGTTTAAAGCCAGAAGGGACCAGTTTGACCTCCTCATAACACAGGCCATTGAATCCCACCCAGCGACTCCTGCATCGAGTCCAGTAACGTGTGTGTGTGGGGGGGAGGGGGGGGAATTGGGGTTACAGCTGACTGTAGACCCAAGATAATAGGCTGACATCCTCAGGTGAGGTTAGAAGAAAAAGAAGAGGGAGAGAAAAGTGTTGCAGGTAGATGAGGCAGCACAAGCAAATGACGGACCTCCCGCCACCCCTCTGTCCAAAGCAAGAGAGAGGCCTGGCTGTGGGAAGGAAAGGAGGCCACGGCTAGGGGCGCAGATGGCTCCGAAACGAGGGCAGTAGGGAGGGAAGTTTGGAAGCCAGGAGGTGCTCCCCTTGTTCCCTTCCCCATTGTCTTCTGAGAATTCCAGCTTCTCTCCTCCTTTTGTCTCTACATCACCTCAGAAATCCCTCCCTCCTTCGCTCCCCTGCAGCTGTAACCTTTATCCCCACCTTGATCACCTCCTGCTCTGACTGCTGCGACCTCTTCTCTGGCTGGGCTTTCCCATGAGCAGAGCACCAGGGGCTGGGCCTGCGTGTGCTCCATGGCTCTGAAAACCGGGCCTCTTTTCGGTAGAGGGGTAACTGGATTTAGGGGCTGTGAGCTTAGGCCCCCAGTTTTGAAAACTTTGGTGCATGCAGGGAAGGCAGCTAACAAATAATAGCCATGAATAACAAGGCTGAAATAAAAGCTCTCTCTCTCCTATCCAGCAGATTATGGGATCCTGATCAAAACTGAGCAAGAGGAACGCCCTGCCATCCTGGAAGCACTTGGAACGTTAACAGGAACGTCCCAGGAGGACGTTGGGCAGGGTCTGGAGGAGGGTTGGTGCAGTGCAGTATCACAACTGAAGAACCACCCCGGAAGGAGAGGACCAGCTCAGCTTGAAAGATGTTTCAGCAACAACAAGCCAGTCGCCATTCACCAGAGAAAGTCTGCCAAAGACAGGCCTAATAAGTGTGCCGAGTGCGGGAAAGGCTTTAGGCTAAAGAAAAGCCTTATCGTTCACCAGAGGAGTCACACCAGAGCAGGACCCTATGACTATCCAAAATGTGCAAAGGGCCTCAGTAACAAGCAGCAGTACCTGCTGCACCAGAGAGTCCAGGCAGGAGAGGGAGCCGGCAGCTTGCCAGACCGTCAGCAAAGCGTGGCACAGATGCTCAGTCTCCAATCTGACCCGGCAAGAGGCAGATGCTGTCCAAGCACGGAGTGTGATAGCAGCTTCAGTCCGAACTCCAGCCTAAGCAATCCTCATCTCCTGCAGGCAGGAGAGCGGCTGTACGTGTGCACAGAGTGCAGGAAAAGCTTTCGGCTGCACATCAACCTCCTCATACACCAGAGAACCCACGCCGAGAAGTGCCAAGGGCCCCTTATCTGTCCATACTGTGAGAAATGCTTCAGTCGCTCTTCCCACCTCATCCGACACCAGATGAGCCACACGGGGGAGAGACCCTATAAATGCCCAGCGTGCGAGAAGAGCTTCACGGATAAATCCAAGCTCACCAACCACTACAGGATCCACACCGGGGAGCGGCCCTACCACTGCAAGGAGTGCGGCAAGAGCTTCAGCCGCACGCACCATCTCCTGAAGCACCAGCAGATCCACACGGGCGAGAAGCCGTATCACTGCACCCAGTGCCCAAAACGCTTCTCGCAGAAGCACCATCTCCTGGGGCACCAGCGTGTTCACACTGGGGAGCGCCCCTACCAGTGCACGGAGTGCGTCAAAAACTTCACACGGAAGCAGCACCTCCGTGAGCATTGGCGGGTCCACTTGAGAGAGCCCCCGAGTGCTCCGAACACTTTAGACATCAGCGGACTCTGAAATGTCACCTGGGAGAACAGGATCCACTGAGGGCCTGAGTATAACCAGCAGGCTAGTCCATGGAGAATGTGTTGGCAGTGGGGGGAGACTTATAGGCTGGTATCTC
Organism: Emys orbicularis; assembly: GCF_028017835.1. Lineage (NCBI taxonomy): Eukaryota > Metazoa > Chordata > Testudines > Emydidae > Emys > Emys orbicularis. The sequence goes on from NC_088684.1 coordinate 297,501,594, forward strand.
TTTACACTGAAAGCGTCGCGAACACAGAAAAAGGAACCAATGAAGAAGAAATGAAAGCCTGATCCTGCAGGTACTGCATTCACCTTGCCTTCAGTGAGCTGTAGGCCAGGGCTAGCAGTATTGGACCCTTAACCTGCAGTGAAATGTTCGCTAGTGTGCTGTAACATTTATAAAGCATTCCTTTTGAAACACTTGATATTGTTATGACAAAGGAATTCCATGTATTTGGTGTTCACTTGGTGATTTCAGAGTGATTTTTAAGGCTCCCTCGATGTTTTATAGTGCATGGATCGTAGTCATTGAATACTCTATGTAAATGCTGCCATTTCTGGCGTGGAGCACGGTGGCCGTCTTGCATCACCAGCATTACATAAACTAAAGACAAAGCCCAAGACTATGGAATAAACTCCCATCAGAGCTAAGGCCTATCCCAAACCTCACCAGCCTCTGCTCTAAAGGCTCGTCTACACGGCCCTGCAGTTTGGACTACGGGGTTGTAAACTGTAGTGCCGCACTGTGATTATCCTACGAGTGCGGACGGAAAGTGACCTAGTTCACATTAACGTAGTCCACCTCTGGTCATGTGAACTAAAGACCTTTTTAGTTTGCACTTGCAGGGTCTACACAGGGCGGGTGCCGTGCAACGTTGTAGTGCACCCTGCAGCATCCCCCCCGGTCGTCTGACCTGCAGGGCCATGTAGACGTGCTTGGGGCAGTTTTTAGACCTTGCCTTCTCTGACATAACCACAGAGCTGTGTGTGTATCCAGCCTGGACGCTCCACTGCAAACACTGCTCCACCTGGGGAGAGAACAAATGGCCCAGCTGTTAGTCACAGTGTTTAATGCACTGCCGGGAGGTGCTCCAATGCTGTGGGGAGGAGTGTGGGGCGAGAACCTGTATAGAACAGAATACAGCCCCCAAAGTAAAACTACACACGCTATTGCTGTAATGCCTGCAGCCTCCTGCCTTTCCTTGGAGGTCTGGTCTTCCATCCAGTACTGACCAGGTGCCATTTTACTTAGCTGGTAACAGTCCCAGCCCAAAAGGAGTCATGTTTGTGTGCCACATGGCGATGGATAAAATCAGTGTGAGAGCAGGAGTGTCACATTTGGGGGACTGTCAAACGAAGGCTGGGAGGGGCTAGGGAAGGCTGGAAAATAGCCTGTTGGTGATGTGAAGCCCTCTCAGCCCTTCCTCTGGCTCCTTGTTAACTGAGGTAGAGCCAGGAGCTGGCTTCCTTGTGCAGCATCCCAGCCGGTGTGTCCTGCCGTGGTTGTGTCTGGCCAAGGCTGCCAGCCTCACCAAGTGGGAATTTGTGTCTCTGCAGAAGCTGGGGGCCCTGAGCCTCATGCAGCTTGGGGAGTGGGGGTGGTGGGAATGATTATTGGGCCCTAGGGCATGGCTGTGACAGACTGGGCTTAGGGTCGGCCCTCCCCACACAGGCCTGCACTGGGGTTAGCATTTAGCAGGTGGGCTGGAGGGAGCCACTGGGTCAGGAACATTCAGATATTCATTTCCCTTATTTTATTGCCATGTTGGGGCCGAAGAGCCGTATCCTTCAGGAGGTGTTCTCCTCTCTGTGCCTTTCCTCTCACGGGCAGGGCCAGCTTCCGCTCCTCGCATTGGGTGAGTCTCTTCCCAGAAGCAAAGAGAAGCTGCTTTTCCAGGCCAGCCCCATGGCTCAGGGGCCTGGCAATGGAGGGGGGAGATTTTCCCCTCCTGGAGCAATGGTTCGGATCCGGTGCAAGTGGCTGAGGGTGGGGTGGTAGTTTGGTTTCTATCCGGCTCACAGCTGCAGCCTGGGCCCCAGGGCTTTGCCTGGCAGATCTCGCCTCAGGCCTGCTTAGGGTGATCAGACAGCAAATGTGAACAATTGGGACGGGGTGGGGGGTAATAGGAGCCTATATAAAAAGATTTTATATGCTCTAATAAATTTGTTAGTCTCTAAGGTGCCACAAGTACTCCTGTTATTTTTGCGGATACAGACTAACACGGCTGCTACTCTGAAACCTATATAAAAAGACCCAAACAGTGGGACTGTCCCTATAAAACCGGGACAGCTGGTCACGCTGGCCCCACTGCAGGGAGCGGTCCCGGGTTTCAGGGGAACACAGGAACCCCGAGGGAGGGCGGTCGCGCTTAAAAGCGAATCAGGCAAATGCAGAGCCCGGGTTTCCTCCTGTTTCTCAAGGGGAAGAAAACCCGGCCCGGCCCTCGGTGCTGCCGCAGCGCCCCCCCCCCCCCCGCTGCTGGGCCAGGGCGGGGCTCCGGGCACACGCGGCCGGGGCGGGCCTAGCTCAGGCTGGGGGCAGAGCCTGGAAGCCGCGTCCCGGGCCGCGCGGAAACCCGACTCCCCGGCAGCCAGGCCGCGGCTCCCTCCCGGCTGCGCTCGCTCTGCTCCGCCCGGCAGCGGGGCCGGCCCGTGGCGAGGCGGCGCCGGGACTCTGCCCAGCCCGGAGCGGGAGCGGAGCTCGGCCGGGCCGGGCCCGCTGGAGAAGCCCCGCCCGGGGGGGCCATGGCCGAGCGGGCCGCTGCCCAGGTAAGGGCCCGGCGGGCGGGGGAGCCTCGGGCCCCGGGAGCTTCTCCCCGCCCGGCCTGGGCCCCGGGAGCCGGGCCGCGGGGAGCGCGGGGCTGCCCGGCCGGGCGGGGGGCAGGGCGACCCCCGCCGGTTTTCATGGAGTCACAGACACGCGGGGCTGGAAGGGACGGGGGTGGTGGGGGGTCGGGTGCAGCCCCCTGCGCTGAGGCCGGGCCCAGTGACCCTGGTCCAGCCCTGAGCGGACTTTGTCCAGCTTGTTTGGAAACGTTTCCAGTGAGGGGGACTCCACCGCCCCCTTGGGGCCTGGCCCAGAGCCTCGGGGGTGCAAAGCGGCTCTCAACGAGCCCCCGAGCCCGTTCTCTCTTGTCCGCCTCCGCTGGGGGGAACAACTGCTCATCGACCAGCCCTAAGGCGCTGGGAGCCGGAGCCGGGCTCCCCTCCGCGCTCTTCTTGACACTCAACGTGCCCAGTGTGTTTTCAGCCCTTCCGCCCAGGCCAGGTTGGCTACACTTTTTTTTTTACCGTTTTTGTCGCTTTCCTCTGGACTCTTTCCAATTTGTCCACCTCTTTCCTCAGTCCTGGTGCCCAGAATTGAACTGGGAGCTCCCCCTGGCTGGGGCTCCCCAGTGTGGAGCAGTCTCACCTACAACACTCCTGTTAACAGATTAGCCTAGTTTGCAGCTGCATCACACTGACACCTCCTCTTCAGTTTGTGGTCAACTGGAACCCCCAGATCTTTTTCAGCAGCCCGGCCCCCCAGCCAGTCCGTCCCCAATTTGTAGCTGTGCATTCAATTTTTCTTTCCTAAGTGGAGTGCTTTGGACTTGTCTCTGTTGAATTTCATCTTGTTGAATTCAGACCCATTCTCTGATTTGTCATGGTCAGTTTGAGTTTTAAATCTGTCCTCCAAGGTGTTTGCAACTTCTCCTAGCCTGGCGTCCTCGGCAAACTTTATCAGCGTGGTCTCTAGCTCCAGGGTGTCTGAACGGGGAGAGGAGTTAAACTGATCCTGGCTTTGGTGCCGTCTCGTGCTTTGACCTCTGAATTCCCTGGGGCCTGCTGTCCGGGGCAGGGCTTGGAAACTGTGTCTCCAGCCCCTCCGGCCTGGCGGTTTGGGGTCTGATTGTCGGTTGGAGCTGGAGAGAAGCGCCCTGTTCCCTGGCCCAGCATTGCCAGAGGCCTTCGCTGACCTCCTGCACCTCAGTGTGTGGGGCCCGGTGTCAGGCACCTCTGGAAAGCGGGGCAAGGTCTCTCCTTTCAGGCCCCCCACACACGGAGGCCTGGGAAGTCAGTCCAGGCTGCCAGAGCCTGTCAGCAATGGGGTGTATTTAATGGCAGCAGGGCCGAGAGCAATGGATGGGGTGTAAAACTGCTCATCCCTGACCTAGGGAGCAAGGTGTATACTCTGCTTCAGTGGTTCTCAAACTTTTGTACTGGTGACCCATTTCACAGAGCGAGCCTCTGAGGGCAACTCCCACCTTATAAATTAAAAACACTTTTTAATATATTTAATACCATTATAAATGCTGGAGGCAAAGCGGGGTTTGGGGTAGAGGCTGACAGCTGGCAACCCCCCCCCCACACATAATAACCTCGCGACCCCCTGAGGGGTCGTAACCCCCAGTTTGAGAACCCCTGTTCTACTTCTTAGGGCCCCAGTCCTATAGCAACCCCTCCCTCGTCCCACAGAGTAACAAGTATTTGGAGTGGGAGTGAGCAGGGAGGGGCAGACAAAGCAGATAACATTAATTGAAAACATTATTTGTGTGTTTTGTGGTAATGGCTAAGAGCCCCCGTTAGGGCCCAGGACCCCTCTGTGCCAGGCGCCCTGCAAACACAGAACAGTTAGATCATATTGTGTTTGAACAGCACCGGGCACAGAGGGGTCTGGGCCATGTCTGGGTCTCTTAGCTATTACCACAAGACACACACAATTCCAAATACTCGTTGCCACATTTCGTTGTGCTGTGTCTTACGGCAAGACCTGATTCTGCGACAAGGTGCTGCACATCTCCTGAGCTCCACCTTTCCGGAGGTGCTTGGCTCTTCCCAGGATCCGGCCTTCAGATTGTAAGCGTTACCTCCATCTTGGCTGCACGGCCCTGTGTGGGTGGGGATGGGTTTCAGGCAGCAGCAGGAAGATCTCAGGTGGAATATTTAGTATAGAAACCTTGAAAGTGCCCGTTTCAGTCAGGAGAGGCAGCTGGAACTGTCACGGCTTTACACCCGATTCATAGTGTTCTTGTATCTCCGTCTCCAGGGGACCCAGATCCCCATCAGCACTGGTGAGTGGAAGCAGAGCTTGGGGCGGAAAGTCCTCTACAGCTGAGACCGGCAGGGAGATGTGACCTAGCGCACAGTCCCCCAAACCAGCCAGAGCTGGAGCGTTAGTGGACAATGCTCTAGTCCAGGGTTTCCCAAAGTTGGAGGGCCAGAATGTTTCAAAGGGCCACGTGGCGGCTCCTCCAGCTCCAGTCTCGTGAGGCAGGTTGGGCTCGACTCCCCACTCTGGGCACTGTGATGTTCGGGGTCACAGTGCCGCTCGGGTTTGGCCCAGCCAGGTCACAAGGCCACTCCCACAGATTTGGACCACTTGGCCCCCTGTAGTGGGTCAGGGCCAAACCTGAGTGGCGCTGCGACCCCGGAGGTCAGGACACCTGGAGCAGGGAGCTGAGCAGGACAGGAGCTGCTGCTGCAGGGTGAGTGTGGGGTGGGCTCTGCACGCCCATCCACAGGCCCTGAGCCCCCTTCCTGAGGCAGTTCTCAACATCTCTCCCCCCCCCTCCCCCCCCGGAGCCTATTTACTGGGCTGCGACAGGCCGTCAACTTTTACCAATGGGTCCTGGACCAAAGGGGTTGGGAAGCGCTGCTCTGGCCATCTCTCCCTGGCCTTTCCTGGCTTTTCAGGGCTGGCTCTCTGGGGCATCTCGCACTTGCTCAGCCTCAGTCCCTTTTAAGTGGAGTTTTGTTTGTGGAATAACGAGTCCCCCAGCTCCACTTACGTTCCTGTCCTTGCAAACAGGCTCCAGAGTGGGACCCGGAGTCAAAGCGCCCGATGCCTTTCCAATCCCGCTCTGATCCCAAACAGACTTCTGAGAGAGAGAGCCAGCTGCAAGCAGCAAAGCTTTCCATGTGGCCTGCAGTAGCTGCAATCCAAGCTGTGGACAGGACGGTGGATTCCCATGCCACGCGGTTGCTGACTCTGGAGAGGAGAGTGGGGACAGCAGAGAAGAAATTAGTCGATTGTGAGAAAACAGTGATGCAATTTGAAAGCCAGCTGGAGAGTAAGTGGGCCGCGCTGGGGACTCTGATCCAGGGGTACGGACGGCTGCAGAGGAGGCTGGAGAACATGGAGAACCTGCTGAAGAACAGGAACTTCTGGATCCTGAGACTTCCCCCAGGCGCTAGGGGGGAGGTCCCCAAGGTAACGATATCCCAGCTGGCGCCGAGGGGCAGAACTAAATCACATGCGGAGATTTTCAATAGTCGGTGCCTAAAGCTGGGTTCCTACCTTCATATTTAGGCAACAAATAAGTGGCCTGATTCTCCACGTGCTGAGCGCCCAGCCGCTCCCATTGGAGTCCGCGGGTGTTGTCGTGTACTCGGCACTCTGGAAAATCGGGGTATTTATTCATTGCCTAACTATTGCCCTTTGTGACCTGCGCGGCCAGTCAAAGTGCCGGGCCCTGGGGGTGTTCCTGCTGGAATTCAATATTGATGGTATTTTCTTTGATGGAATTCTGTTTATTTACAAGGAAGGTACAAAGTCCTGCTTCTCCCAACACAGGAGAGGAACCAAAGGCTAAAAGAGTGTCATCTTAGCTTATAGCCCCAAGCCTCTGTAGCCAGTACCAGAGCCAAAATCTCTCTAGGCTTTTCTAGGGTCCAACACCAACCCATGTTCCCGACCCCCAGGCTGCTACTTGCTGGTTTTCTCCCTCCTCAGTGTCATCATTTCTGTGTGTTACACGCTCGCGTGTGCCCCTCCTCCCACAGGTTCGCAACCCCTTTTGTCTTAGGTGGAGATTTTGGGATTAATTTCCCCTGAGCGACGAAATTAGATCGACCTAAGTTTTAGGTGTAGACCAGGCCATGCTTTAGACATCCACTTTTGAAAATCGTGGCCTCTTTCTCTCGTCAGTCTATTGAAAAGTTTATTTTCCCGTTGACATTCCATCTCCGCAGCAAGATTTCCCCAGTCAGGGCCGCGTGCTGGAGCGCGTTTGCTCGTATCTCTTCTGGAAGGACCAGAGTATGTTCTAACCAAGTTACAGAAACGTGCTACAATAGCGCACAGGCGAATTGTGTTGACATGCTGCTCTGACGCTGCGTTGGCTGTTCCTTATTCACCAGCCTAAAATGGTTTGGACGAAGGGAGTGATACGATCTGGCTGCCAACCTGTGTGATGGTGCCTAAAATCACACTGGTTAGGAACACCGTGGCTGCACTGGCCCCATTCCCTCCCCGCTGTTACTCCATGGCGTCAGCGCACAGCTATCAGCGCTCAGGCTTTATATCAGAGTACAGTGTTCAAATGTCTGCAGGGGAGGAAGGCCGGTCTAGGGGATAGGGCACTGAGCTGGGACGCAGGAGACCTGGGCTCAGTCCCAGGCTTCTTATGTGTCCTGGGGCAAGTCACTTAGCCTGTGTGTGCCTCAGTTAACCATCTGTACAATGGGCATAACAGCACTGCCCTGCCTCACAGGTCTATTCTGAGGCTACATACATCAGGTGTGGGACGCTCACATATGGTGGTAACAGGGACCATATAGGTACCTTGGTAAAGTTTGAATGTTGCTCAGTATTTGCAGCTTCTGAGAACAAATTCTGTAGGCAAAACCTGAACAAAGAGTCGCTCCACAGGGACCTCCTAGCTCAGTTAATCGCTGGGGCCAGATGGTCCCCTTTGGATCAGTACTCAGAGTACTGCTTCCGCAATAGCATCGTCCCAGTTCCTGAAACCTGCTGAGGACCCGGGAAGGGCCACCCCTGTGAAAGGGGGATCTGGGTGCAGCTGCAGACGTGGAGTCCCTAGCAGCATTTGAGCTGTGCTGCCTGGTACCTGGAGGGCGGGCTGGAAGCTCCAGCACTGATCCTGGGGGTGAGCCGCGTCGTGCATTGATGGAGAGGGGGACGCAGTCTCTGCTCTACCCCCCACCTGACCAAATTCAGATTTTCCTTTCCAGCTCTGCCGGCGCGGGGGTGGGGGCAGCATAGCCTCGTGCAGCTCTAGCTATGATGTCTGGTTTTTTTTATGTCAAACCCATTTCTAATCATTTTTCCAATAATAGCCAGACGACATTGATCCTCCCCATCTCTCCTGATTCACACGACAGGTAGGGTTGACCCAGCAGGTACTGAGTGTGCAACGCTTGTGATTCCAGGTGCCGGTGACGTTCGACGACGTCTCCGTCTATTTCAATGAGCCGGAGTGGGGGAGCTTAGAGGAATGGCAGAAGGAGCTTTACAAGAACATGATGAAGGGGAATTATGAGGCCCTGATCTCCCTGGGTAATTCTTTTTTCTTCGCTCGTTTACGAGAAGCTGTGAAGTCGCTGAAGGTAGAGTTGGTTCCAGCTCAAGTTTATTCTCCAATTCCTTTGATTCCTGGTTGATCAGTAGGTAAAATTCTTGTAGTGCACGTCTTTGACTGATGGTGCATTTTAAAAAGAGATTAAAATACACATTCCTTATTGCTCCACCTCCAGTGCTTTCTACTGATGGCCTAGATAGTGGGTATGTTGAGTTGTGCATATTCTACACATCCAACTCTGGCTCTGTGGCATTAATGTCAGATCTCCTGACTGAAGACAGAAGTTGTGTTTGAGCTAATGGAAACCTTTGCAGTCCCAAGTGAACATAGTGACATGGTGTAGCTGGTAGCACTGGAGGTCTCGCCATTTCATCTATGAGCTTCATTCCCACTCACTCCTTGGCCTGTCAGCTAGAACGGCCAGTTACTAGTTCTAACTGAGAAGATGGCTTCTGCAGTTGGGCTGCCTGGAGACCCCAAGTCGCATTACTCAGGTACTTCCCAACCAGCTGCCAGAGATTCCATGTCCTATCACTAATTGTATGGACCATCCAGTTCCAACTCTAGATAGTGGATCAAATTCAGTGCTGGTGTGTGTGGGTACCTGTAACAAGGTGGACTAGATCCAGAGGCCCCCTGCAGCCTAGAGTGGCTGCAAGGGAAGCAGCCAACCAGAGGGACTGTTGGAGCAGCCAATCAGGGGCCAGAAGGGCCATATAAAAGGGAGCAGCAGAGGAGGAGCAGTCAATTGCTGCCTGGAGCTGGAAGAGGGAAGCCTGGGTTCCTAGCTGGCTGGAAGAGCAGCAGGACCACGGACAGCTCACTGCAGGCAGGACTGAGCTCAGGGAAGTCTGCTTGCAGGGACTGGGGGAACAAGAGGTGCTCCTGGCTGTCTGGAGGGGCTGTAAGGGCTAAGGCAGGCAGTTGCTGGCAGGGACCAGGGAAGTGAGGGAATCGCTGCTGGCTGGCTACCACAACTCAATTAAGACAGGCTACGGAGAGGTGGCCCAGGGAAACGCAGGTAGTTAAAGGGATGTGGCTGATACTTAGAGGGTCCCTGGGCTAGGACCTGGAGTAGAGGGCAGGCCCAGATCTCCCCCGTCCCCCAACAGCCATTGGGGGAAGTGGCTGTGCCCTGAGAGAAGGGAGTGTAGACAGGCCCAGGGAAGGGACTGTACATGGACCTGTTACTCCTCCCCCCTCCCCCCCCCCCCGGAACGGAGCTGAACTGAGACTGACCCAGCTGGAGAGCCAGGGTCAGAGGACCAAAGGGCAGGCGAAGAGTCTCCAGGGAGGAAGGCCTAGGGGTTCCATCCCAGAACAGGAGCTGCCAGGCTAGGGTACTGAGCCCGGCCCTCTTGGTCAGACTGAGGAGAGCTAAAGAGGCATTGTCAATGGAGGGGTCCTGTGATGGGCCCGGGTGGACTGTTAAAGGACTGAACCCGGGGAGGGCTGCAGGACATCTTGGACTAATACCCCAGAAAGGGTCCGTTTGCCTCTGGGCTGAGTCCTGAAGACCCATCTGACAAGCGCAGCAGCCGACGGGGGACACCGTGAGCTGAGAAATTGAGGAAAAACTGCAGCAATGCGCGCACTCAACCAGTGGGTGTTCCCGAGACGAGGGTGCTACCCCATTACAGGGCCACTTGCCTTTGCCCCAGCGGGTTCTGAGTGGCCAGCTGCATTGAGACAGATGCAAATGGTGTCAGACCCACAGGATCTGTGCTATGCTCCGGCCTTTAACTGGCCCCTGGAAGGACCCGTTCAGTGCGCCAGACCCCCAGGGGGTCCCACCCTTCCACAAGGGGAGGCCACGCGGTTAAGTGCCCCCGAGACTGAGCCTCCTGTTTCTCACTGAGCTCTGCCCAGCAAGTCCAGCTGAGAGAGACCCCTGCTCAGAGCCCGTCGCCCCTTGAGGGACCAGTGCACTGCAGCGAGCGTGGGCAGGGCCGCCAGGCACTAGAGCCGCTTTATTAGCCAGCTGGGACACGCCTGGGGTCGCGCAGAGACCAGCGGTTACGAGAGTTCAGACCGGCCAGCGCCAGGGCTCCCACGAGCCAGGCTGCCGTAGCAACGACCTTCGCTGCCCTTGTCCCAGGTCTCTGAGCCGTCTCCTGTCACCTGCCCATTGTCCTGCTCCTGCAGAGCCGGGCTGAGTCCACGTGTTCACGTTGTAACGGGAACCCAACCCCTGAACCTTTCTGGATCCTCCAGCGAAATGGGTTGGTTCCACTTCGTTCCGCAGCCTCCACAGTCAGCGCCACCAGTGCGGAATCGCAAGTCGTACCGTTTCCTAGCGGACAGAGAGCTGGAGATCCGAAAAGCAGCTGAAGAGGGGAAAGCCTGATACACATTAGAGATGTAAAAGGTTAATCGGTAACCCTGGCGGCCCTGCATCGGGCAGGCTGCTGCAGGCCGGGATGCACCTAGCCCGCTGGTGGGCTCCCTGGCCGGATTGGCCCCAGGCCCGCCAAGCTACCTTGGTTAACCAATTAAACAAAATAATTGTAATCGTTTAATCGGTTCACTTTTTTAACCAATATTTCCATCCCTAATACACATCATGTAATTAGGAGGAAGGAAAGGAATAATCCCGAGGGTTGACAGTGGACAGCAAATTCGATACCCCAAATGCACTGCCCAGTTCGCCCCAAGTTTTCCTTGGCTAAGATCCTGCACCTGGAATTTCAGGACATAACTGTACGTTGTGTGTCTGAGAACAGCCCCGGCGCCCCCAGGCTCCCTGGCGCGGTTGTATTGTAGTATAAATAGTGTCCAAATGAACCCTTCTGCCCCTCTGTGGGTGGCTCCATGCTCAGCGTCTTGGTGCTTAATAAATAGGCACGTGGATTAATACTTCCTGTGCCCATGGCAGCCCCTTCCCTTGGGAAGAATCAGAGAGTCCCACCCATCGGAGGAACACGCCCGCCCCGGTGCAGGGTATCCCTGTAACAGTGCAGCTTCTCTTCACATCGCCTGTCACCCCCAGCAGTCGGGGGTTGGGTATTTAAAACCACTGATCATGATCTGTAATGAGCATCCTACTGTGTGACTCAAACCCTGGAGCGTCTCTCTCCATCTGCAGACTACGCCATCTCCAAACCTGACCTCCTGTCCCGGATCGAACGAGGGGAGGAGCCGTGTGTCGGGGATCAGGGTCGTTCAGAGGAGAGCGAGATCCCTGCAGACCCCGGCCCAGGTACATTGAAACCGCTCCAAAATTAGCCCTGAGGCCTCTCGCTTCAGCTGGGTTCCCAGTGGTCGTTCCACTGGCTGCCGGGGCATTCCCGGTGCTGGAGGTGTGACTGCCTGGCGAACGCGCACAAGGTGTGAAGTTAAATGGCTCTATCCAATGAAAGCTTCACGAGCTCTTTCATTCCCTCTGTTTCAGTGGGCACTTTTCTGACACTTGTGCCAGGGACAGGAGAACGTTTGGGGGAATTCGGGGGAAATGGACGTTGCTTCCCCTGAATCCCTGAGATTGCACCAGGAGGTTGAGCGTCTTGTGTGTGTTTTATTCCTGTTCTTTGCTTTTTTTAATCTAATCCCAGCCAGCGGGTGAGAGCAGTGATGGGATGAAGCCACAAATCCGGATCAGGATCTTGAAACCGCTTCCTCCCCCCTCCCCCTAGTTTGGTTTGACCAACTGTGAGCAGACACCCTGTGACATGAGATTTCCCCTGGCTGCCCCCCAGGTTAGGCAGGGCGGGGAGAAGAGAGAAGACCTCTCTGGAAGTAGCAAGTGAGAAAAGCTCCTTTGAGATCCCAAAGCCTGGAACAACCCAGGGGCAGTTACACAATTGAACCCTGGCAGCCTGCGTGCTGCAGAACGTCCCGTGTGCTGAACGGGCTCTGAGAGCGGACAGGCTCGCCCAGCCCCCGGGGGAACCACTAGAGCAAAGGGAAGCTGAAGTTCTAGCAAGCTCTCAGAACGTGCAGCTCGTCCCCAGATGTGGATTTCTGTCCTTGTCCCCGGCAAGTGCCATCTGCAGCTCTCCCCCCGTCCCACCTCAACTCCCCTCCCCCTTCCTGACCATTCTGGCATCAAACCCGTCTGCAGCCCTCCATTTCCCCTCCCCCCAGAGCCGCGCTAGCGTCTGTTCCGAGCGGCCCCCTCTGAATCACGGTGCTGGGCGGAGATGGGTGTGACGCTCCTGGGCCCAGCTCTCAGCGGGGAGGAGAAACAGGCAGGGTGTGTCTGTGTTCTGGCTGGAAGGGGGAAGTGCCAGCCAAGGAGCCGTACCCGCGGGAGTTCTGATCTAACGAGCAGCTAACGAGAAGTGTAGCCGTGGGGGCGCACGGAGGGAGGGACGAGCTGCCCCGCGTACGATCTCATCTGAGCCATTACAGATGTACCTGGGGCAGCCAGCCCCTCCCACCGCCACGGCTACACGTCCAGCTCGAAAGTCGACGTACCCTTAATACTCTTGGCTGGGATTGGCTAAGCAGCCTAGCGACTTCAGGCCCCTACCTCCCACTGACAGTCCATCAGAACTGGGTGCCCAACTCCCCTAGGCCCCTCTGAAAATCTGAGCCCTTCTCTTTCCTGTGAACAGAATCCCCCGTCTCTGCACCAGACATTTCATTGTGGATTAACCAGGAGGAGGATCCAGGCTGCGGGGCCCGAGGGGACTCTGGGGAAAATGAAATCAGTGGAAGCCCCTGCTCGGGTGAGTAACGGATTTCGCCATCTCGGAGCTGGCGATTGCAGTGATCGTCTGTGCCCAGCCGTCTCCAGGGACCAGCAGCAGTTTTCTTACCCTCTGGGCAGCCTGTCACCCACCTCTGCATTGCTGTACCCGACTCCTGCTGGCTTGTTCCCCGGCCTTTCAACAGCAACGCCCTGCGGTCGCCTCGCCTCGTGTGGGGCTGGCAGTGCCCCGGGGGGGGGCTGGCAGGGGGCAGCCCCTCTGCTCAGGAGCTGGGACGGGACCTGCCCTGCGTGCAGAGAGGATGTTGTCTCGCTCCCTTGCCTGCAGCGTGGGAGCCTGACCCGTCTGGCCGTTAGTGCACGTGCTCTGCGTTCATGAAGCCCAGCAGGGCGGGGGTGTCCCTTAGTGTTCTGGCTGTTCAGCAAATCCCCACCTTTGGAGTCGCCGAACTTGTCTTGGGGCGGAGGAGGGGTCCACAGCGAAGGTGGTGGGGCCTGAGCTCGGTGTTCGGCTCTGGCCGAGAGCGGGGAACGCGGTGTAATCCTCTTTGCCCTGAACAGAGTTTCCGATTGTCCCCCCCGATGCCACGTCCTGGGTTAAACGAGAGGAAGAGCCGTGTGGGCAGGATCGGCCGGTCTGTGGAGAAGGCAGAACCCCTGCAGGCCCCAGCCCTGGTGAGTAGCAGCCGAGAGCTCTGGGCACAGGGCGTGAGGGGACGAGCGGGGAATCCAGCCGGACCGTTTTACCATTTCTGCTCGTCTGGTCTCAACTTCCCTAACGTGGTGTTAGTTTACAGGCCGCAAGCCAGCCGGTCGTGCCCCGTCCTGGCCCTGCCACCCCCCAGAGCCCCTCCTCCTTTCCCTCTTTGGATAGTCTGACCACTGGTCTTAGCCCCTCTTGAGCCTCACCAACACCTTTGTATCCATTAGAAAGAGGTGTCTTCTCTCCTCCAGCAAGAGCCAGTGCCGGCTTTAAACCCCCAACTCGGGGGGAAGTGGGAGTAGAAACCAAACTGGAACGTAATCCCCCAGGAGTGGAAGGGACCTCTGGGACCCGGAGTCCAGTCCCCGCTATCGCAGGCCACCCCAGCATGGAACCCGTTGCTGGAAGTTTGTTTATAGCCCTGATTTTTCAGGGTGGCACCAGATACTAATTGAGCCGTAAATGTCTGTATTAAATCCAAGCGGAATTTGTACAGTTGCTCCAAACGTGGCTAAAAGCCGCTCTAGTCAGGAGTTGCCACATCCAGACAATGACGGACCTCGATAAGCCTGTACAGATGTTGACGAAGGATACTCCCAAAAAGGAGTAGGCCCCGGGGTGCTCAAACCCACGCTGGCGGCTCCCGCTGGGACAGGCAGACACGCTAATGAACCCTTTAGAAGCTCACCCCATCATACCCTTTCGATCGCCAGCCGTTCTCGTCGCTAATAGCCAGGGATTAGGCAGTTTGGAGTTGTCCTTTCTCTGGCCTGGGCCAGCTCAGCAAGGAATTTTCCTTCTGAGTTCATCAGCTGTGGGTCTGGTTGAATGTCTCCAGCAAAGCGTCCCCTGGCGCCAGGCACGGCCGGTTGAACGCCTCCCCAGAACTGAGAAGTGCCTGCCCTTTACGGAACCTGCCAAACCAGATTGTCTGTAGTCAAGTGCATTTAACCCTGGATAGACGAACCCGCCCCATTCAGAAACATACAAGCTCCACCTTCAAACCCCTTTCTCTTGCCTCCACCTCTGTCGGGAGCCCCTTCCAGGACGTTAGAAACCGTCTGCTAATTCCCAGCCTGCTCTTCCCTGGGAACAGAATCTCCTGCTCCTGCGCCTGCCCGTTCCCCCTGGGTTAAACCGGAGCCGGAGGCGTGTGCTGGGGCTCAGACGGCTTTGGAGCAAAGGGGGCTCCCTGGAGAGCCCAGCGCAGGTGAGTAGTGGAGAGCAACAGCTCGGAACCAGTGAGGGGCTAAAGGAGCTGGTCAGAGCCAACTTCCAGCGCATTGCGACTGCAAACGGGCCGCCGGGATCATCGGGCCCCTCCCATCCCCCTCCAGCACGGCCCCTCTGCCGGGGGGCGGGGGGGGGGGGGGGCGTAGGCCTGGCCCTTCCAGCGTTCCTCCACCTGGGGAATTCCCAGCAGGCCAGGTGAGGCTGCTCTGCAAGCCCAGAGGAGCTCAAAGCAGCCTCGTCACTGGTGATATCGAGGCCCAGGTCCGACCCCAGCACCTCAGACAGTGAGATGGGGAAAACTTCCCCTCTGCCCTGCTCTAGGGGAAGAAAGGATTTGCAGAGCCCGGGCCGGTAAACCAGCACCTCGATGAGTGTCCCAGCTCGCTCCCCACGGCCAACTTCATGGGCCTTGACTCCAAAGCAGGAGCCCCTGAATCGCAGAATTCCCTCCCTCCCTCCCGGCAGGTGACATGAATAACGGCTGCTTTCTTCTGCCCCGGCAGGTGAGATCCCGCTCCAACTTGCAGAGGAGCATCGTGCCGAGGAGGGGGGCGAGGGCCTAGGCCCCCCCAGGGCGGTTTGTGCAACGTCCAAAGGGACCGTGGTCCAGAGCCCCGGTGAGGGCCCTGCGGCTCGGCAGAGAAGCATCCTGGGACGGTCGGCTCAGGGCAAGAGAGGCATTGGGGAGCTCCGAGCGGCCGGGGGCCAGCAGAGAGCCGTGGGGGGCGAGCGGCCCAGCCCGTGTCCCGAGCGTGGGAAGTGCTTGGGGCAGAAGCAGTCGCTGCTAAGCCCCAAGAAGAGCCTGGTGGCGGAGAAGCCCGCCAAGTGCAGGGAATGTGGCAAGAGCGTCGGCCGGATTCAGTGCTGCCTCCAGCACCAGCACATGCCCCCGGGCAAGCTGCCCTTCACCTGCGCCGAGTGCCGGAAGCGCTTCCGCAAGAAGCGGCCCTTGCTCTTCCCCCCCGAGCCCCACACGGCCGAGCAGCCCTTCTCCTGCCCCGCCTGCGGCAAGGCCTTCAGCCAGCGGGACACGCTCCTGGCTCACCAGAAGACCCACCTCTGAGAGCACAAGTCCATGTGCGCTGCCTGCGGCCAGGGCTTTGTCCCCGAGGAGTAAACGCAGCACCAGTGGGCGCACGCCATGGGGGGCTGCCCCACCAGTGCAGGAGGAGCTTCGCCCGCCTGTGCCACCTGGCCACGCACCAGTGGGTCCCTCCAAGGGCACTCAGTGTGGGCAGGGCTTTGCCCACCAGGACAGCCTGGCAGAGCACCAGCGGACTCGTCTCCTGCCGAGGGCACCGCGGGGCTGGCCGCGGGGAGCCAGGGCCTCTCAGGCTGCACCGGCCCGAGCTGGCCTTGGCGAGCCAGCCCCCTACTGTGCCCACGTGACACGTGTTCCATCCCACCCGGGTGCCAGCCGGCCCTGGGCCAGGCGAGGCAGAGACCCTCCAGGAATAGAGTCCCTGGGGAGGGGTTTGCTGCCCACCCGAGCCCTGCAGAGAAACCATCGGTGCAGAGTGCGGGGACAGGGCTTCCCCCAGCTCCGTGGTGGGGAACGTGTCGGGTCGGAGCACTACTGGGGCCAGCACCCGCTGGGAGGAGCAGCCACCGCTCCTGAGCACGGGGAAGGTTAAATGGACACTGAGAATCCAGGCTGGAGGCATCGCTCGCTGTGGGAACAGCCTCGGTCACACCCCACGAGCCAGCCGGGCCGGTGCGTTCGGGTCCCTTTGCGCACCCCTGTGTTCGGGCGGCATGAAGGGGGCAGAAAGCAGCCAGGTCGGGCCAGCTGAGATCCCCGGGCACGGGGGAACTCTCGCCTTGTGCACCTGGCTCCCGTGCCACCCTGGCCACCCAAACCTGTACAGGGGCCTTGGCCAAAGTGCCTGGTGCTCCAGCTCTCCCCACTTTGCCCTGAGCGCCGTGAGCCCTCCACACCTCTGCCTATCCCCCGGGCTGGGGATTTGGCACGTGTGGAAGATGCCAGGTAAAGCAGGGCTGGACAGTGACAGTGTCCGTCTCCAGACCAGGCCCGGCACGTGTAGTGACCATGCTAGTGTCCCCACCAGGCTCTTCCGTTCTGGGGTGGCTGGGCCGCTCCTAACCGCAGAGACTCCAGTGGGGGTCTGGGTCGCACGCTCTGCCTGTTGGTAACTGGACGGTCTGACCAACGGGCTCCAACCACGTCTGATGATAACAATGCTTGGCCGGTACTGAGCTGGGGCCAGGTCACAGGTGTAAAGCTCTGTCCCTTGTGACCAGTCCTCCCCGCTCCCAGCCAATTGGCTGCTCCGATGTCATTGAGTCACGAGATCACAGACCGTGGAGAGCAACCGCGTGCGTGCACTGAGTGTGGGAAAAGCTCCCGGTATGAGCATCTCCCTGTTACCTGCCGAGAGTCACAGCAGGACGTGCTCCTCCTCAGGGACGGGCCCCTGGGCTTGCAGCAGGGAATCAAACCTGGGCCCTTCTGTTCCAAAGCAGAACAGGACTGTTCTGGTTTGATGGTAGAAATATCGAAGCTGTTACCGGCTCAGAAACAGCCCAGGAGTTTAACTCTCGGCGCTGGGAGAACTCAGAGGGCGTAGTTCTCTGCTGCCCTGCACCCTGTGCCGTCTTTTCCCCATGCAAAGTGGGTGCCGAACGCTTCCGGATCAGCTTGCTGCAGCCTCCCCCTCTGGGCCAGTGTCCCTGAGAGCAGAGGGTGCCAGGCCGTGGGGACACAGGCCCAGAGTTGCAGTCATGGACGGTTCTCCAGTGAGGACAGCTAGGTTGGGATTTTCAGAACAGCCTTTGGGAATTAGGTGCCTAAATTCCATTCGAGTCAATGGGAGCTGGACACAGAGGTCCCTTAGGTGCCTTCAAAAAATCCCAGCCGGAGCCTTGGAGCTTAACTCGTTTCTAGAACGTTAGGTTTGGAGTGAGAGAAATCCTTGATGCTGCTGGGTCTAGTCCACGTTCCTACCTGCTTACGGGAAGTGGAAACATACACAGCGAAATGTCAAAATAAGCTGGGAGGGGTTTTTTAAATTACTTTCAAAATGCTGGTTTTGGCTGCCTGTGTTCTCTGCCCTCCCCAGCTCAGCCTGTTACCAGCCCTGTGTGGGCTTCTCCTTTTCTGCCTTGGCTCACACAGCGCGGTACAGTATTTATTCTGCATCACAGAGCTGGGCTGCTGAGGTTTTTCTTTAGTTTCAATTGAGAGGCTGTGGGAACTGACACTCTGACACCCAAAATACACGGGGTTTCCTTTCCAGGAGGGGCCGGGGAAGAGACTCCCCTTCCCATGATCTCCAGGGTCAAAGGGCTGCTGTAAACCTGTCTGCTCCAGAAACATGTAAAGAGCAGCTTGGTAGAAATGGGGTTTTTCTAAAGTCTGTAAATAAAATTGTACAAGCTAATTCCATGGGCCTTGGCTCCTTTCTGTCCTGCGGCAGAGGGGAGAAGAGTGTTTTGGTCTCTAAATAACAGGGAGGGGGGAGTGTACAGTTTGCTACAGATATTCAGACAAACTCTAGCCCTGCCATATGCAGGTGGAACCCCCCTGAATTCTGTGGCCCACTGTCTGTGGACATCTGAAACAGACAGGTATCGATAGCCCCTATTAGTGCCAGGACAGGAGTGGGAATTGGATCCACTTTGCACCCACAAAAAATGGAGGTTGGGTGGGTTGAGGCCTTCTTATAACTTGAACCCTAACCAAGAGAAGGGGCTGTGCCCACCCAAAGTATCCGCGACTCTGGGTGCAGCACCCAGGAGGAAAAGCGGGAATGTAGGAGCAAAGGGCAGAGTCTGTGATCGTCTGTCCAAGAGGATGTGATCATGGGAGCCTGTGGGTCAGCTTGATTTGCATGAGCCTGCGCTGGGCTGCCAGGCCCCAGGCGGCCAAGGAGGGGAGCACTTTCAAGGAGAACCTATTTTTCTGCCCTGCCGTGATTACTTGCTCCTGTTCGAGTGCAGTAACACGCTCTGGAGTGGGCAGCTGGGTCTCAGCCCAGCCTTTTTTAGATGCTGCGTTTCAGAGGGTAGGAAACAGACACCACCTTTAGCCTGCTATGGCACAGTGCGGCTCAGTACTATGTCTAGCACGTAGCAGTGTGTTTTGTGTTGTCACTGCATTGCTACGCAGCATCACAATCTAGGCTCTTGCAGGCAGCTGGGAAAACTAGGCCTTGTTGTAGTGTCCACCAGTGAACTCAGCACTTCCCCGGATAGACAGGTGTCTGCCTCCCAGGAGCTTACAGTGGTGGACTTGGTAGACAAGTGAGGCTCTAACATACAGTGAATATGTAAGTAAATCAGGAAGTGTTATTACTCCTTCACATAACACAAGAACTAGGGGTCACCAAATGAAATTAATAGGCAGCAGGTTTAAAACAAAAGGAAATATTTTTTCACACAACGCACAGTCAACCTGTGGAACTCCTTGCCAGAGGATATTGTGAAGGCCAAGACTATAACAGTTCAAAAGTACTGTGTACTGTGTCCAGTTTTGGGCCCCACACTACAAGAAGGATGTGGAAATATTGGAAAGAGTCCAGCGGAGGGCAACAAAAATGATTAGGGGGCTGGAGCACATGACTTCTGAGGAGAGGCTGAGGGAACTGGGATTGTTTAGTCTGCAGAAGAGAAGAATGAGGGGGGATTTGATAGCTGCTTTCAACTACCTGAAGGGGGTTCCAAAGAGGATGGAGCTCGGTTGTTCTCAGTGGTGGCAGATGACAGAACAAGGAGAAATGGTCTCAAGTTGCAATGCGGTAGGTCTAGGTTGGATATTAGGAAACACTATTTCACTAGGAGGGTGGTGAAGCACTGGAATGCGTTACCTAGGGAGGTGGTGGAATCTCCATCCTTAGAGGTTTTTAAGGCCCGGCTTGACAAAGCCCTGGCTGGGATGATTTAGTTGGGGATTGGTTCTGCTTTGAGCAGGGGGGTTGGACTAGATGACCTCCTGAGGTCCCTTCCAACCCTGATATACTATGATTCTAAAAAAGAATTAGATAAGTTCATGGAGGATACGTCCATCAATGGCTATTAGTCCAGATGCTCAGGGATGGAACCCCACGCTCTGGGTGCCCCTAAACCTCTGACTGCCGGAAGCGGGGAGTGGACGGCAGGGGAGGGATCCCTGGAGAATTGCCCTGGTCTGTTCAGTCCCGCTGAAGCAGCTGGCCCGGGCCGCAGTCAGACTGGGCACCGTGGCCCCTAGGTCTGACCGGGTGGGGTGTGGGGGGCTGGGTTCCCAGCTCGCTGTGCTGAAGAGGCAGCGGGAGCCCAGGAGCGGGGCTGCCCCGCAGGAGTTTCCCCCTCCGGCCCCGGGTGCTTCTGCTGCAGCCCGGCGGGGTCCGCACCAGGGGCAGAGGCGGCCGGGCCGGGGCCGGGGCGGCTGCTGAGGCGCAGCCTGAACCTACCGGCTCCCGGCCCCTGATCCCCGCTGCGGGGTTTGTCACATCCGAGAACCAGCCGCGCTCAGGGCGGGGACTGGCCCCAGCGTCCCGGCCCGGCCCCGCCTGCCGCCGCCAGGGGCCGCTGCCGCCCCGCTCCTCCCCGCCGCTCCCGGGCCCCGGCAGCCAGGCCGCGGCTCCCTCCCGGCTGCGCTCGCTCTGCTCCGGCCGGCAGCGGGGCCGGCCCGTGGCGAGGCGGCGCCGGGACTCTGCCCAGCCCGGAGCGGGAGCGGAGCTCGGCCGGGCCGGGCCGGGCCCGCTGGAGAAGCCCCGCCCGGGGGGGCCATGGCCGAGCGGGCCGCTGCCCAGGTAAGGGCCCGGCGGGCGGGGGAGCCTCGGGCCCCGGGAGCTTCTCCCCGCCCGGCCTGGGCCCCGGGAGCCGGAGCGCGGGGAGCGCGGGGCTGCCCGGCCGCGCTGGGGGCTGAGCCCCGGGGCGGGGCGATCCGGGCCCGTTTCTCCTCCCCGGGGTTTGCCGCACGCTGTGGTCACCTCCGGGTTAGCGGGGAAATTAACTCGGCAGCCGGGACTGTTCGTGGCCCGAGCCCCCGGGGCAGGAGCGTGGGGACCCGGCCCGTGTCCGAGCAGAGGCCGTGGCCTAGCGCTGGTCCGGGTGCCAGCGTGCCCGGCCCCGAGCGGGGCACAGAGCGACCCCTCGGACAGCTAAACCCCAGCTGGCGGTCGTGGGGCGCCTTGGGACTAGCCAGCCAGCGGGGGGAGGTCAGAGCTCTTACTGGACCAGTGAGACTCTCTCCTGGCACTACCCGGCATCCCGCACGGGTACCGCGAGGCAGGTTGTGCCCACTGGAGTTGGAAGGTGGGTTCTGAATCTGCTTGGACCCTAGTTGCTGCCAATGCCGGGATCTAAAAATGCGGCCACCCACTTAATAGAATTGCAGGTAACGGGGCCATAATAAACCCCTTGAGTCTTGTGGTCAAACCCCGCCCTGCGTTGCGCTGGATGTCACGGGATAAGGTCTGTGATCCCACCTGAAGCCTGTGATGAAAAGATCAGTGGATCTGTGACTGGAGGATTCTCTGCGACTTGAAGTCTTTAAATCATGATTTGGGGACTTCAACAGCTGAGTCAAGGGAGAGAATTATTCCAGGAGTGGGTGGGTCAGCTTTTGTGGCCTGCATCATGCGGGAGGTCAGACTAGATGATCATAATGGTCCCTTCTGACCTTAAAGTCTATGAGTCTATGAGACTGCCGCACTGGAGTGCGAGCCTGTCCTTTGAACCCTGGGAAGTGCTGAGCGGCATGGAGCGTGGGAGCAGCCCTGTATTGTGCCGAGGGTGACCAGATAGAAAGTGTGAAAAATCGGGACAGGCGGTGGGGCGGTAACAGGCGCCTATATAAGAAACCCCCCCGAATAACAGGACTTCCTGTATAAAATTGGGACATCTGGTCACCGTAATTTTGCCTCTGTAGCTAGATCAGGGTACGCTCTCTGGCTCAGTTTTCACTTGCTGTCCTTGCAAACAGGTTCTGGAACCGGACTCGGAGCAACAGGGTGTGGTGCCTTTACAACCCCTTGCCGTCCCGGACCAAACTGTGAGAGAAACCCAGCTGGGCACAGCAGCGATTTCCCTGGCTGTAATGACTTCAGTCCAAGCCGTGGAGAGGAAGGTGGATTCTCACATCACACGGTGTCTGAACCTGGAGGGGAGAACGGGGATGACTGAGAAGAAACTAATAGACTGTGAGAAGACAGTGGTGGAGTTTGGGAACCAGCTGGAGAGTAAATGGGCCGTGCTGGAGACTCTGATCCAGGAGAATAATCTGCTGCAGAGGAGGCTGGAGAATGTGGAGAACCTGCTGAAAAACAGGAACTTCTGGATCCTGAGACTCCCCCCAGGGACTAAGGGGCAGGTCCCCCAGGTAACAGTGTCCCAGCTGCAGAGGGATGCGAGCAAAATATAATAGAGAATTATCAGATGATCTTATTCATTCACCGTGCTGTGAATTCTTGGGACCACTTTGGGATGCCCCAGGAGCCACGGCACTATAGTTGCAAATTCAAGAAGGAAGTGGCTGGTAGAGGGATGGGTGATGTGTGTGGCCCCAGCACATACACAGGGAGGGAGGCTTGTCAGCAGCCTGCAGAAGGATGAAGGTTTAAGGATCAGCAGTGCAGGTGTCCCCTGGAGGTGGGGAGGTCCTGAATTCCTTTTAAGGTACAGGGACGGAAGAAAGGCTGCCTTGCCTTGTCCAGAGGGATAGTGACTGCCTGTGGTGACAATGGGGCTGGGGGGTGTTTGTGCTCCTTGTCTCATAACTAATAAAAGATGTCAGGAGCTGTTAACAGGATGGTACAAAAGCAGCAGGCGCTGAACATGTAACGTGTGTGATTTCAGGTGCCGGTGACGTTCGATGACGTCTCAGTGTATTTCAACGAGCAGGAGTGGGGGAGCTTAGATGAATGGCAGAAGGAGCTTTACAAGAATGTGATGAAGGGGAATTTTGAGACTTTGATCTCGCTGGGTAAGGATCCGTTTTCCCTCCTTCGTTAGAAGCGGTAAGTTGTGCGCAGTTCATGGGCTGGAATCCAGCTCCGAGTTATCCTCCACTTACGCTGCATTTTGCTAGGTCAGCACTTGTAGCTCTTGAAGATTTTCTGAAAGTTCAACTCTGTGCATCCTCCCCTAGGAACAGAGAGTGAAAGTTACCCAGTGGTGGCCTGAGCTCTCCATGTGCTGTGCTTTCTCCCGCTGGATAATAACTGCATTTATCTGCTCCGGCCCGAGTCGTCTTTACAGAAATCGATGATGTCCACGTCTGACTTCTCTTGGTTCTTATACACGCTCCGTCGCTGTAGGTAGCACCCACGTGCCTTATCCTCACAAATCCCCGTAAGGCAGGGCAGTAGCGGCACCATTTTATGGATGGGGAATTGAGGCCCAGAGAGATTGAGACACATTTTTTAATGCTCAGCCCCCGCCACCGGGGCCGGATTTTCAAAAGAGCCGTGCTCCCACCATTCTGTGCTCTTTGGAAAATCTGCAATTCTTTGTAACGTCCTGTTCCCTGCTGTCATTCTTGTCTTTGAAATAGATTATGCCATTTCCAAGCCTGACATCTTAGCCCGTATTGAACAAGGGGAAGAACCATGTGTCCGGGATCAGCAGGACTCAGAGAGAGTAGAAATCCCTGTGGAGCCTTGCACAGGTGAGTGCTGCTGCTGCTTCAGTTAGCGTCCCTCTGGGTGCTCCGCTGTCGGTGTATCTGCGCCTCTACTTGGAGAATTTAAGTAGCAGTGTCTGTTCGGCCGCACATGCGCCCTCTCCCGCTTGTGGTCTGCCTCGAGGTTATCTAGCGCTGCACAGGCGAACCGCCCTCTGCTCCTTCTCCATCGCCCTTGGCCCGGGAACGGAACAAGTCATTTTCAGTTTTTAGTTCTTAGCATTTCTGTTAGCATTTGTAGTGCTTAGAGAGCCGCAGGGTATTTTATTTGTTTGAGTCTTAAAAAAAAGAAAATCCTCTGTCGAGCCATTTCCCGAGGGGTGCTCGAACCCTGCTCTGCCCCAGGCCCCGCCCCCACTCCACCCCTTCCCCTAGGCCATGCCCCATCCTGCCTTTTCCATTCCACCCCCTGCCTCGCTCTATCTCTTCCTGCCCCCACTCCTCCCCCTTGCCCCCTGTGCCTCCTGCTCACCGCTGAACAGCTGATCCTCGGTGGACAGGAGGTGCTGGGGGGAGGGGAAGGAGCTGACTGGTGGGGCCTGCCAGGGGGTGTGAGCACCTAATATTTTTTTCCGTGGGTGCTCCAGCCCCAGAGCATCCAAAAAGTGGGTGCCTAAGTAGGGGCATGACCGTTTCCTGCCCTGCTTTAAAAGGTGCCTCTCCTGCAGGGAGGCATTGCCAGTGATGGACGGACGCTTGTTGTGTCCCGTGTCTCTCGGAGAGGCATGTATTCCGCGGAAGTGCAGCTTCTGCGAGCAGCTGAAGGCTAGATCCCGAAAGAACCGGCAACAAAACTTGAAACTCTTCCCCGTGGAGGGTGCTCTTAAACTGGCGTCTGACCCTGGTCCCGAATCCTCTCCAGGATGAAGGTGGTCTCCAGAGAGGGAGAACCGCAGAGAAAGTCGGCTGACTGCCCCTCCAAAGTCTCTAGAAAAAAGGGCTGCAAGCCCTCAAACCGAGCTCTAGACCAGCCAAAGGGGATCCCTGGTGTGTTCGGTCACTTCGGCAGCAATGACTCCAAAGCGTGGCACCAAGAGCTCCATATGCCTTGGGACCCACATCATGCCAAGGGACCCACGGGGCCCAGGCTGGGGAACGGGCACCACTGTCGGTACCGTCTCTACAAACTCGGTGCCAACAAAAAGATCCTTGGCATGGAGCACTTCAAAGCAGTTCCTGTCGGAATGAGCCGCACATAAAAGGCCGTCGTTACCAATGAGTCAGCATCAACAACAGTCCCTGACAGCATCGACCACAGTGGTACCACCGGAGTTCTGCTTCTTTAGGGACCTTATGGTTGTGGAGGAACCAGAGTCCCCACTACTCAGTCCCCAGGCTCCAGCACCGAGCCCATCTCAGTCCCCAGAACCACCATCGGCACTGGGGCGTTCACCTCCAGCGCCCTTATCAGCCCCACCCTACTCCAGCGGGGACTCAGACCGTGACCAGGAGGACCCCTTGTCTCTGGTCTTGCATCACAACCTTCCGTTACAGCATCTGAGACCTACACAGCTGCACCCACGCTCAGATCCCCAATCTTCCTGGTATGGTCACCCGTGGGTAGTGCCACCCATGCCCTTCCCCCCCCTCAGTGGCCTTACTGGGATCCACGGGCAGCCTAGGGGGCCCCACACCTCTCGGGGATCTAGAATCCCCCACAGAGAGTCCACCAGACGATCCCCTCTGGCCTCTGTATCCAGAGCCCCGGAGGCTTGGGAAGAAACTTTCAAGCAACAGGAGGCCAGACTAGAGGTGAAAACCACTCCACCGATGAACATCTCCTCCTCACCTGATGAGGTGGTGATGCCCCCTCCTCCATCAGTAGCTGATGATTTTAAGTTTTTCCAAGAGGGTGGTTGAGGCTCTGCAAACTCCCTTCAAGGAAGTGAAAGACTCACACCACAAATTGTGGACATACTGCACGCCTCTTCCTCTTCCAGAATTGCCCTTCCAGTCAATCAGGTGCTTTTAGACCCTGCCAAGGCCATCTGGCAGACACGCCTCTACTGCACCAACCTGCAAGAGGGCAGACAAAAAATATTACATGCCCCCCAAGGAGGCAGATTAGGCAGACTAGATTAGACCTGTTTACCTACATAGGAGCCAAGGAGTGGAGTGGAATGCTTAAAGGGGACTGTGTTTGGCTTCTTGTTAACCAGTGTGGTGCTACAAAAGCTCGTTTGATATTGGTTTGGTGGCTCTATTATAGAATAAACCACCAGTTCTGGGGGATTACGGGCCCTGTTTCTTGCAGTCTGCCCTGAGTGTGGCATTCTTAGAGTGGCTCATCTGGGCACCCGGTCACAGCTTCCAAAGTTGGTGCAATTCCAAACAAGTGGCTCCCACATCTTCCTCCCTCCCTTTGATCCTAGATTCTGTTCTAGGTCTCAGAAGATCCGGTCTCTCTATTAGCTCGCAGTTAAAGTACATCTAGTGGCCATAGCAGCTTTTCACCATCAGGTGGACGGTCACTCAGTATTCGCCCATCCAGCAACAGGCAGATTCCTCACAAGCGTGAGAAACCTCTTCCCACAGGTCAGATCACCCACTCCAACGTGGGACCTCAGCCTGGTTCTGAAAACTTTAACTAGAACACCCTTTGAACCTTGGCCACGTGCTCCCTCCTACGCCGGTCCGTGAAGACAGCATTCCTTGTGGCCATTACCTCAGCACGGCGGATGCGGAAATAGCAGTGTTATTGGCGCACCCGCTCTTCACGGTCTTCTTTAAGGACAAAGTCACCCTGAGGCCACGTCCCACGCTGCTACCCAAGGTAACCTTATCCTTTCATATGAACCAACTAATTCACTTCCCCGCCTGTTTTCCAAAACCTCCCTGTGACAATAGAGAGGCGATACTGCATATGCTGGCTGTTAGGAGAGCCCTCGCATTTTATTTGGACAGGACTAAGGACTTTAGGAAGTCTGCTAAACTCTTCCTTTCATTCGCAGAAAGATCCAGAAGCACCACAATATCAGACTCTCGAAATGGGTCTCCGGTTGCACTAACCACTGTTACCATGTGCGTTACCTGCTGCCCCGTCAGGAAGCCGCAAGCACTCCACGAGAGCCGTTTCTACCTCAGTCACGTTTCTTAAAGACGTCCCCGTCTCAGAAATCTGCAGGGCAGCAACCTGGGCCTCTGCCCATGCTTTCGCGGAACACTACGCGATGACTCGGGACTCAGCCTCTCATGCCATCTTTGGCTCCTCCTTACGATCGGCAGTAACAGACTCCACCCCGAAGCCCCAGCCCGCCAAGGGGGATACCGCTGGGAAGTCGCTACGGTGAAGCACCCATAGGGACAGCACTCAAAGAAGAAGAGGATGTTACTCACCTTGTGCATTAACGATGTTTTTTTGAGATGTGTGACCCTATGGGTGTTCCACCACCCACCCTCCTCCCCCCGACTTCGGAGTTCTCGACAAGGGGCTCTGCGGTAGAGAAGGGATGGAGGGTGGTTCTCCCGCGCAGCGCTAGATGGCCTCCAGGCAGGCCACGAGGGAGGGAGAGCGCATGTGCAGGCCGAACAAACGCTGCTACCTAGATTCTCTGATTAGAGGTGCAGGGGCCCAGATACACCTACAGTGGAGCACCCATAGGCATCCTACTCAGAGAACCATTGTTATTGCACAAAGTGAGTAACTTCCTCTTTAATCTGAAGCTCTAAATCCTTCGAAATCGGTCATTCTTTCTATACCAGGATCCCTCGTGCCGCCTAACCGCGGCCCCTCCCCCATGTAACAATTAAGGAAGGACAGAGTGACTGCGACCAGTTCATGAGCCTCAGGCTGAGAACCCAGGTTCTCAGTCTCAGGGATTGAGGTCTGGCACACGGCGAGGTTGTGTTGATGGGATTGGATTTTCACTGCTGTGGGATGACCTAGTGAAAACGGCACTTGTGCTTTTCACGAGGCTGTGACACCACCCGTAACCGATGAAGTATATCCCCCAGTGACTGACTAGTGACTTGCTTTCCAAAACCGTCTTCCCGTGGAGTTCAAAGTGCTTTGCAGCCGTTAGTGAGGATGAAATCCCCACGCCCTGCGCGGACGGCCAGCACAAACCCAAGGTGCTGCTTTTAACTCGGTGGCTATCGGTAAAACGACGTCATTCTCTTTCTCAGGGCCGGAATCCCCCATGTTGACAAGTGACGCTCTGTCACAGATCAAACAAGAGGAGGAGTCCCATGTGCAGGATCAAGGTGCCTTGGAGGAAAGTAAAATCCCAACAGACCCACCACACCGCAGCCCAGGTGAGTAACAGATTAACCCAACCAGAAATGGCAAGAGCAATAAATCCTGTCTTTACGAGTGCCTTCTTGCTGTATGTAATCCAGTGGTAACCAGCATTTGTCATCTCTTCACGGCAGATGTTCCTCACGGCTTCCTACCAGTTCTCACCAACTGCAGGCAGTTAATCCCTCCCATCACCCGTCCTTCCTCCGAGTGTTCGGAGGAGTCAGTGAAGCAGAGCTGGTCTCCTCCTCTTCCCTCTGACGAAGGTATTTGGAGCAAGCAGTGTTTGTGTTTTGTTGCAACTCTTAAGCCACCTCATCAGGTGCCTCGGCCCAGGCAGCAGTAAGCTGCTCAGGTGATGGGGTGATGTTCCCATGCCCGTCTCTCTGCCTGAAGATTTCAGCACGGGCCTTTATGTGACGCAGATGGTCCCAGGGAGTAGAGAAATGACTGTAAATCCCATTGTCCACCAGAAAGGGTTGTAAAGGGTAAGAAATGCCATGGCGTATGCTATCACTGGCTGTTTCTGCTTCAGAGACGGAACAGCTGGCATGTTCATTATATTCCCCCCCCAGCTGCTCTGATCACACAGGACTGAATGGAGTGCCTTCGGTCCCATTCCTCCCTCGTGTAACTCCAGTGATCGGGTCTGATGGTAGGGGGCTGGCCTACTCTTTCAGCCTAGCTTTGAGGTTGTTCAGAACCAGAAACAACTGAACTCAGCTAATGAGCAGAGCTGTTAAAAACAGACAGCTGCTATTCCAACACTGCACTCAAACGGGCCCATTGTTTCTTCTGTAGTTCTCTTGGTGCAGCCAGGTCAGACTCTGCCAGCAGTGTCGTTCCATGTCTGTAATGAGAGAGTTTTGGAACGTGGCTCTTACAATTCATGAGGGGTTGAAACTCATCACTTCAGTTCTCAGCCAGAGAGGAACTTCCAAGTGACTTTGTTAAATCACTGACCAGTCAAACCAGCCTCCATGTCTCGTGCTGTTAACGTCAGGCTATCCATGACAACACCTCAGAGAAGCATAATGGGATAACTCAAGGGTGACTCCAAACCCGTCTTCTCTGAGAGAAACCTGAGGCCGCTTTGGAAGGGGGTTGGTGCGACTCACCTGGGGCAGTGAGCCAGCATGAGGCCTGTGCGTCACTTAAAGCCCAGACCAGGCCCAGAGGTCAATTTTACTGTGCCAATAGTAGGTCATTTCCTAACCTCTGTAAACACTGAGATGGGAAATGTCTGCCTGTTTCTGAACAGCCACTGCCTAGCATCCTGCCAGCGTGCTGGCTGCAGACGGGACCCAGCCCCTGAGATTAGGAATCAGGAAAGTCCAGCCCTTTAGGTTTCCTTCATGTCAAGCCGATGGAGTGAATAATCTCTGGATTCTGTTTAATTTCCAGCTGATGAGGGGATTGTGATCAAAACCGAGGTGCAGCAAGTGGAGGATGTGCCAGCGACGTCGCTGGAGAGAGCAAAAGAGGAAGCTGTCCTGGGATCTTGGGAGCGTGTCCAGGACCCTGGGGAGGAACGTCCTGAAAACCTGGAGGTGCCGGGGATGTTGTTGGGAGGATTTGACGAGGAGGATTTCCAGGATCCTGGGGAGGTAACAGCCCGGGAGGTTGCATGCAGCTCAGGAACACAGCAGAGAAACCACGCAGAGAGCAGGACAGTGAACGCCGCTCACTGGGGCGGGGCCCTGATCCACCACCAGAGAAAGAGCACTCGAGAGAGACTGTTTGTGTGCACGGTGTGCGGGAAGAGCTTCAGGCTGAAGATAAATCTCGTCATCCACCAGAAGGGCCACGCAAACGAGATGCTGTACGAGTGCACAAACTGTGGGGAAAGTTTCAGAGCCAAGCAGAAATTTCTGCTGCATCTGCGACACCAGACAGCGGCGGGGGCCTGCACGCTCTCTGCTCCTCAGGAACGTTCAAGCCAAGCGGCTCCCCCTGAGTCCCAGCCCCGAAGCCAGACGGAAGACGGTTCCAGCGGTATCACTAAACGGGTTAAGAGGCTGGGTCACAAATCGAGTCTGAGCAAATACCAGCCGCCTCGTGTGCAAAGGACGTACACGTGCAGGGAATGCATGGAGCACTTCTCCAAGAGGAGGTGTCTCGTCGTGCACAAAAGGATGCACGCCGACCGCAGCAAGGGGTCGCTCATACTGTGTCCGTACTGCAGCAAGAGCTTCACCCGTCCCTCCGACCTCATCCGGCACCAGCGGATCCACACCGGGGAGCGGCCCTACCAGTGTGCCCAGTGTCACAAAACCTTCAACCGGCACCACCACCTCGTGGACCACCAGAAAATCCACACGAAGAGAGAGAGGCCCTATCAATGCAGCGAGTGCGGGAAGTCCTACATCCGCAGGCAGCATCTCCTCAAGCACAAGCACAGCCACAGGAAGAAGAAATCGTAAGAGGCGAGAGAGCCGGTCTGCAGAAACACTGTCAGCGGGGCAATCTACAGGAGGGAGATGCTGAATGGCTCAACGGCTTCCAGTCGGAATAGCCACCCCTGGCTTGCCCACGCTCACAGCCATCCAAGCAAGGGGAGGATCGGTCTTTGATTTGTAACGAGCTACGGCCAATTCACCTGGGAGACTAGGGTGTCCGTTGATTTCACCTTATCCTGCTAAGGCAATTAAGGCCAAGCCCTGGTGCGTCAGTGCCGA
The DNA here is from genome assembly GCF_028017835.1 of Emys orbicularis. Classification (NCBI taxonomy): domain Eukaryota; kingdom Metazoa; phylum Chordata; order Testudines; family Emydidae; genus Emys; species Emys orbicularis. Next base: position 297,531,796 of record NC_088684.1, read on the forward strand.
TGGTGAGCACAGGCGTGACAATCCAGGCAGATTTGTTCCTGGATACGAGGTTACAATAAAGCGACTGCACTGCAGCAGGATGTCACGATCGCAGGAAAACGAACTGGCAGCAAATGAATATTGAAGTGAAAACCTCTGGTTTTGATGGGACAATCCAAATGGATGGAGTGCGGCGACGGGCGGCTCGCGGCAGCGGATAAGTGACTCCTGTGATCAGCGTTTAATACGTGTCAGTATTTAAACAGATTCCAAAGCCGGATGGGCACATTGGGGTCACCTGGTCTGACCGCCTGTATAACACACACTGAGTGACTTCGGCTGAAATAGAGCATCTCTTTTTTTTTACAAAAAATACCCCAGTCTTGATTTAAAATTGTTACTAGCCTGGGAACCTGGGGTCCACCTTGGGGGCAGGGCTGGGCTGAGACGGGAGGGCCCGGCTCTCACTGTGCTGCTCACGCGGCTGTGAAGCCAGGGGCTAGTTTGCCGGGGCAGGGTCCTGGCCCATGTGTGCTGCCAGGGCTGTGTGTGGTAAAAGCTCCCAGCGGCCCATGGTGGGGGTGTCTGTGCTTGATCCTGCACTCTCTGTCCATTCCAAACGCCCACTGAAGCCCGGGCCCGGGGACTGTGGAGCCCTGCAGCAGGTTCCCTTGCAGCAGGTTCCCCTGCTCCGCCTGACCTCCCTGTGGCCCTGTGCAGTGAGAATGTGGGGAACCCTCCCTTCTATCTCTGCAGGGCTGTGAAAGGAGACGAGGTGGGGGCTGCAGATGAGGGCTGGAGCCAGCTCGAGAGGCCAATGGGCATGGGGGAGAATAAGCCGGTGGGGGAGGAGGGGAAGACAGGATGACAGAGAAAAGGAAGAACAGGGGGGTGGGGGAGGTAAGACGAGATGGGGACAGAGCAAGAGGAAAGGAGAGACGTAGAGGGCGGAAGATGACTGACGATAGCAAAGAACTGAAGATTTATTAAGAGCAGGGCTGTGTAGAGATGAGACAAAAGGGGCCAGGCTGGAGGTTTATAAAACAAGGAAGGGGCAGGAGCAGGTGCCTTGGGTGCGCCTGGTCACCCTGATGAAAGAACAGGGAGCTGCTAAGGGAAAGGCAGCGGGAAAGGCAGCCCCTGGCAAAGGGAAATGTTCCTGTACAAAACAATGAGCCTGCGGGACTCAGCGCCACAAGAGCTCCCTGGTGGGGAGGAGGCATTAGGATGCGGCGCGGTAGGCAGCCTGTGTCTCATTTCTGGTCCCCCGGCCCCGGACAAGGGGTGTGTCCCAGGGAGGCGGCATCGGCTGGTGAGGGCGGGGGTAGATTTGGGGAGACAGAATGAGGGAGCTGCCCTGGCCCCAGCTACAGCCCAGCAGCCCCCGGCTCCCTTTGCTGCCTTCGTGATGACTGGATCCCCCCGCCCCGAAGGTGCCAGGAACCGGCTCCGGCCCTACTGTGCCCCCACCCGACCTGCCTTGGCCCTGGCCCCCTCAGGCACCGCCTGTGCTGCTGGGTCCCAGCGGCCTCCCGCCAGCAGGGGCCACTAGTGTCCCGGCCGGGGGCTGGTGTAGTGTGGGAAACTGCTCCCTGTCGGAATGTGCTCCTGCTATTGTAAAAAAACTGCTACCTGATGTAGCAAATTCCTACAGGGAGCAGTTTGTGCCCTGCACTCTTTTGTTGTCCCCTGCACTCATGGCAGGACAAAATATTATCTAGACCATTCCTGACACATGCTTGTCCAACCCGCTCTTAAAAATCTCCACTGATGGAGAGTCCCTTCCCTAGGCAATTTATTCCAGTGCTTAACCACCCTGACAGTTAGGACGTTTTTCCTGATGTCCAACCTAAACCTCCCTTGCTGCAATTTAAGCCCATTGCTTCTTGTCCTATCCTCAGAGGTTAAGGAGAACAATTTTTCTCACTCCTCCTTTTATGTACTTGAAAATGGTTATCACGTTTCAGTCGTCCCTCATAGGTCATGTTTTCTGACCTTTAATCATTTTTGTTGCTCTTCTCTAGACTTTCTCCAATTTATCCACATCTTTCCTGAAATGTGGTACCCAGAACTGGACACAATACTCCAGTTGAGATCTAATCAACGCGGAGTAGAGCGGAAGAATTACTTCTCGTGTCTTGCTTACGACACTGCTGCTAATACATCCCAGAATGATGTTTGCTTTTTTTGCCCGCGCCACTTCCCGCAGCTCCTATTGGCCAGGAACGGCAAGCCACGGCCACTGGGAGCTGCAGGCGGCCGTGCAAATGTAAACAAACGGTCTGTCGGCCTGCCAGCAGATTACCCTGACGGGCCGCAGGGTGCCCACTACTGCCATAGGGTATGTGAAACTGCTATCTGTACGAATGCACTACCTGTAGCAGCGACAGGTCCTACTTTGCTAGAAACTGCTATCTGATGTAGGTATCAGAGGGGTAGCCGTGTTAGTCTGGATCTGTAAAAAGCAACAGAGAGTCCTGTGAACCCACGAAAGCTTATGCTCCAATACATCTGTTAGTCTTAGGCCTTGTCTACACTACGAGAGTACTTCGATTTTAGTTAATTCGACTATGTGGAATCGATATTACTAAGTCGAATGTGTGTGTCCACACTAAGGACAGTAATTCGACTTTGTGAGACTTTGTGAGTCCACACTAACGGGGCAAGCGTCGACATTGGAAGCGGTGCACTGTGGGCAGCTATCCCACAGTTCCCGCAGTCCCCCCTGCCCATTGGAATTCTGGGTCGAGCCCCAAATGCCTTCTGGGTAAAAAAATGTGTCGAGGGTGCTTTTGGGTGCCTGTCGTCATCCGTCCGTCACTCACGCCCTCCCTCCCTCCCTCCCTGAAAGCGCCGGCGGGAAATCAGTTCGCGCGCTTTTCTGATTACTGACAGCGCGGACGCCACAGCAGTGCGAGCATGGATCCCGCTGCGACCATCGCTGCAGCTGTGGCAGTTCTCAACGCCTCGCAGCTTCTCATCCACCTGTACCAGAGGCAGCTGCAGATCAATCATGAGAGGAGGCTACGGCACCACCGTGACGGCATGAAGTCGGACACTAGCTCCGACCTCTCAGAGATCATGAGACCCAGCGCCCAGGACATCTCGCTGTCACTGGGTCTTGTTGATACTGTTGAACGGCGATTCTGGGCCCGTGAAACCAGCACGGAATGGTGGGACCGCATAGTGCTGCAGGTCTGGGATGAATCCCAGTGGCTGCGCAACTTTCGCATGCGGAAGGGGACTTTCCTCGAACTGTGTGAGTTGCTGTCCCCTGCCCTGAAGCGAAAGGACACCCGGATGCGGGCAGCCCTGACTGTCCAGAAGCGAGTGGCCATAGCCCTCTGGAAGCTCGCAACGCCAGACAGCTACCGGTCCGTCGCTAACCAGTTTGGCGTGGGCAAGTCTACCGTGGGGGTTGCTGTTATGCAAGTAGCCAGGGCAATCGTCAAGCTACTGCTATCTATGGTAGTGACCCTGGGAAACGTGGAGCTCATCAGAGATGGCTTTGCCGAGATGGGATTCCCAAACTGCGGTGGGGCTATAGATGGGACTCACATCCCTATCCTGGCACCGGACCACCAGGCCAGCCAGTACATCAACCGGAAGGGCTACTTTTCCATGGTGCTGCAAGCATTGGTGGACCATCGGGGACGTTTTACCAATATCTACGTTGGATGGCCTGGCAAGGTTCATGACGCTAGGGTGTTCAGGAACTCTGGTCTGTGTAGACGGCTGCAGGAAGGTCTTTACTTCCCGGACCACAAAGTAACTGTTGGGGATGTGGAGATGCCTACAGTCATCCTCGGGGACCCTGCATACCCGCTAATGCCCTGGCTCATGAAGCCCTACACTGGCGCACTGGACTCAGGGAAAGAACTATTCAACTACCGGCTCAACAAGTGCAGAATGGTGGTGGAGTGTGCTTTTGGCCGTCTCAAGGGGAGATGGAGAAGCCTACTCACTCGCTGTGATCTCAGCGAGACCAATATCCCGATTGTGATAGCTGCTTGCTGTGTGCTCCACAATTTGTGTGAGAGCAAGGGGGAGACCTATATGTCGGGGTGGGAGGTTGAGGCAAATAGCCTGGCTTCTGATTACGTCCAGCCAGACAGCCGGGCGATTAGAAGATCCCAGCGGGACGCGCTGTGCATCAGGGAGGCTTTGAAAGCCAGGTTCCTGACTGAACAGGGTCTCCAGTGACTTTTTACTTTGTGGACACAGATGCTGAACCTGCCCCCGTTTCTTTATCCAGTTACTGTTGACTATCCTTCCAAGTTACATACCCCCTTCCCCACCTTCCCAACAAATAAAATCTGTTCTGTTCTGTTAATGAACAAGGTTCTCTTTTTTACTGTTTTCGCGGGAATGTTTTAAACCGGGGACGCAGACTGTGGCGGGGGGCGGGCTTAGTGTTTTGATGCAAATGATGCTTCTAAAGTCCGGGAATGACAGGCTCCGCAGTGCTGCATTGGTTGTTTCAACGCAGCCTGCCAGCAGTCCTGGGCGGGACTGGATGTATGTGTCGGCCAAGTGACTTTCTGGCAGGGGGCGGAGGGTAACAGATCCCCTGCTGCGTGGCTCTGTGATCCAGGATAAGGACCGCGGCATAGGATCTCTAACTGCCCTCCCCCGACACAAAGTCACAGATCAACCCCCTCGCACCCCAGAACAAGAAAACCGCCTCCCAGACTGACCAGGGTAACTGGTGACTGTGCTGTGTATGTGTCCTGATGCTGGACCTGCCCCCGCCTCTGTAGCCTGCTACAGGTGACTGTCCTGTCCAAGTAACAAACCCCTTCCCCCCCTTCAGACAGAATCCCCTCCAAAAGACACTCTCGGAAACAGTACTTAACAGAAACAGATGTTTTATTATGAACCGCACATGAAAAGGGGGGGGGGGGAGGAAACTTGGACATGGGCTAGTGTGAGATGGGTAGGAAAGGACTTTTCAAACTTTGGAACGAGAGCCTTCCATTGCTGCAGCAGTGTGCAGTGGCCGACTGACAGTTTTAACGGCCCTTGCCGCCCCTCCTTCTTTGTACTTTTGGTGAGGGGGGTGTGGGACTTGGTGGCGGGGGAGGGCGGTTAGAGATAGACAGCAGCAGTGCTCTGTCCTCCTGCCTCCGGTCTTGCAGAACATCCACTAGGCGCCGGAGCGTCTCCGTTTGCTCCCTCATTAGTCCAAGCAGGGTTTGAGTAGCCTGCTGGTCTTCCTGGCGCCACCTCTCGTCCCGTTCCATGACTGCTCTGTGCATTTGTGACAAGTTCTCCCTCCACTGTGTCGTCTGGGCTGCCTGCTCTCGTGAGCACTCCATAAGTTCATAAAACATGTCTTCCCGCGTTTTTCTCTTCCTTCTTCTAATCTGCGCTAGCCTCTGGGAGTGTGATGCCAGGCTGGGTTGGGAGACAGTCGCAGATGTGTCTGTGGGAATGGGAAAAAGGGAGTAAATTCCTGAGACAGATAAATGAAGTTGCTAACAAAGAGCATAGTCTTTCTCTGTGAACAACACCATGCACTGGACCTTTCACATGCGCACTCAGGACAAGGTCGAATTTTCGGCCCTCGCCTTATGTGTCTGGGGTCCTGCAGTTGCGATCAGAGAAGCGTTGCAGGACACCTCTACTTCTGCTGCAGGAAAACATGGTAAGCCGTAGACTTGTGGCAACTTAAAAATGTAATAGTAGCACTGGGCTCCTTTCGCACTGAATGCAAGGCCACTCTCTGCTGGCAGCAATCAGGGAAGCATGAGCTCTGCCCCTGTCCCACCACCTCGCGGCTGTCCCCGGGAAAGATCCCTGTATGCTGCCCCTCTGCCGCCTCCACCGCGTGGCTGTAAAGCAGTCCCAATACTAACATTCCTCTCCCTAATTTAAAGCAGGGCGTCATGTGTGACGTTACACTCATGAGGATCTCGGAGACCGAGAGGGGAAGGATGCTGCGTGAGACCATGCAGAGGCCTGGGCCGTATGCCGCCATGCTGTGCCGCGCACTGATCCCCGACTACCTGATGGACTCATGGCGTGGGAACGTGTGTTACCACGGGGGACCGAATAAGATCGCCCTGCCGTGGAACCTCATGCGCATGCTGGAGCGGTACCTCTAGGAGAGCTATGCCGAGCTATCCCAGGAGGACTGTCTGTCCATTCCCGGGCACATTGACTGCCTTTTCATTTAAGTTCAGCATAAGGGACTACAGAGTGGAGCGTCCTGTGGTGGACTAATCATGAATATACGGACAGTACTTGATTTTCTATACATAGTTAGGAGTAAATAGTTCACTAAGCCAACCAAATCATGAACAACAAATTACTAATATAGTTAATATTCCTGTTTTGTTATAAATAAAAGTTTCTATGTTTAAAGGAGTGACTGAAAAGCCCATTCTTAACAATATAAATATTCCAGTTATGTTAAAATGAAATGTTTAGATGTTTAAAGCACTCACTGCTTGATCCTTCCCCTGATTCGGTGTCCGGGGTACCGGCTGTGGACGGTTGGTAGGGGATCTCGGTAAGGGTGATGAAGAGCTCCTGGCTGTCGGGGAAATCAGCGGTGCAAGCGCTGTCGACTGCCTCGTCCTCCTCATCTCCTTCCTCATCTTCCCCGTCACCTAACAGTTCCGAGGAGGAACCGGCCGTGGACAATATCCCATCCTCGGAGTCCACGGTCAGTGGTGGGGTAGTGGTGGCGGCCGCACCTAGGATGGAATGCAGTGCCTCGTAGAAACGTGATGTGTGGGGCTGGGATCCGGAGCGTCGGTTTGCCTCTTTGGTTTTTTGGTAGCCTTGTCTCAGCTCCTTGATTTTCACGCGGCACTGCGTTGCATCCCGGCTGTATCCTCTCTCTGCCATGGCTTTAGAGATCTTCTCGTAGATCTTTGCATTCCTTCTTTTGGAGCGCAGCTCGGAAAGCACGGACTCATCGCCCCACACAGCGATGAGATCCAAGACTTCCCGATCAGTCCATGCTGGGGCCCTCTTTCTATTAGATTGCACGGCCATCTCTGCTGGAGAGCTCTGCATCGTTGCCAGTGCTGCTGAGCTCTCCACGCTGTCCAAACAGAAAATGAGATTCAAACTGGCCAGACAGGAAAAGGAATTCAAATTTTCCCGGGGCTTTTCCTGTGTGGCTGGTCAGAGCATCCGAGCTCGAAGTGCTGTCCAGAGCGTCAACAGAGTGGTGCACTGTGGGATAGCTCCCGGAGCTATTACCGTCGATTTCCATCCACACCTAGCCTAATTCGATATTGCCATTTCGAATTTAGCGCTACTCCTCTCGTTTTCGAGGATTACAGAAGTCGAATTTAAAAGAGCTCTATTTCGAACTAAGTAGCTTCCTGGTGTGGACGGGTGCAGGGTTAATTCGATGTAACGGCGCTAAATTCGATATAAGCTCCTAGTGTAGACCAGGCCTTAAAGGTGCCACAGGACCCTCTGTTGCTTCTATCTGATGTAGCTAATTCCTACAGATAGCAGTTTCTCACTCTAGGGTGTGTGAAATGGCTATCAGTAGGAATTTGCTACCTGTAGCAGGGAGAGGTAGTGAATTGTTACCATTAGCAGTTACTGATTCATATGGTTGTTCTTATGTGCTGACTTGTCCTAATTTGCCAAAACTTGACAGTGGTGTGGGATGGAAGCATAAAGTGTTCAGCTTCCAAACGACCCTGCCTGGATTCATGTTAGTGGGATGCGGGACATGTGGAGGAAAATTTAAATTCTAAATTTCCTTAGGGTTCATCTTCAATATACTTCTATGCTGGTGCGATCTCTGACCATTACAGTTCACCAGCTCAGCAGGCAGGCAGAGGCAGCAATGCACTTGTCCTGTTGCCTTGACTGAGAGAGGTTTCTGATCAAAGGGAGCGTAGATTCCAGCCAGCTCCTGGGTAATATCTCATTGGAGATGAAAGGGCTTGTTCAGAAAGAGATTTTGAAGTCAGTAGAGTAAAGATGAGCCAGATGTGTTTGTCTCCATGCAGCTCTATGTTATTCTCTGGGGGCTGGGTAGCTACTGGGACCAGGTATCAAGAGATGAATTCCTACTTCTTTCATCCCAGGAAACATAGCACAAAAATTGGGTTGAACCATTAGTGATGATGAAGAAGAAGTTGAAATCAAATCTATATTCGTTCATCGTATGTTATTCCACTCTGTTCAAATTCTCTATTCTGTCCTGGTCACATGGCAGCCCCATTGCAGGTAGTGCCTCACTCCACTCAACTGTCGGTGTTTTATAAGACAGGCATCTGTAAAAGCTAGGTAGAGGTTGATGGAAACCAAAAGTCGTTGTTGTAGAGATGTAAGAATCAAGTCAGTGTACTTTACTTTTTCAGCTAGCTTAACAAACACTTCTTGTCTTTCTTCATTTAAGGAGTCAATATAAGTGCCCTAATTAGCCTTTTCACATAGTTTGTCAGCATTGGCTTTGCTGATCAGTCTAGCAAACCAAGCCCGTCCACTTTTACTATATAAATCCATGGTACACCCACATCTTGAATACTGCGTGCAGTCCTGGTCGCCCCATCTCAGAAAAGTTATATTGGAGCTGGAAAAGGTACAGAGAAGGGCAACTACAATTATTAGTATGGAACAGCTTCCGTATGAGGAGAGATTAAAAAGACTGGGGGACTTTCCAGCTTGGACAAGAGACTACTAAGTGGGGGACATGATGGAGGTCTATACAATCTTGACTGGTGTGGAGAAAATGGAAAGCTCTCTCACATAACACAAGAACTAGGGGTCACCCAATGACATGAATAGGCAGCAGGTTTAAAACAAACGAAAGGAAGTATTTCTTCACACAACGCACAATCAACCTATGGAACTTTTTGGCAGGGGCTGTTTTAAAGGCCAAAACAAGAACAGGATTCAAAAAAGAACTAGATAAGTTCATGGAGGGTAGGTTCATCAATGGCTATTAGCCAGGATGGGCAGGGATGCAACACCATGCTCTGAGAGCCTCTGTTTGGCCAAAGCTGGGAGTGGACGATAGGGGATGGATCACTCAATAATTAGCAGGTTCTGTTAATTTCCTTTGAAGCACCTGGCATTGGCCACTGTCGGAAGACAGGACACTGGGCTAGATGGACCATTGGTCTGATCCAATATGGCTGTTCTTATGTTCTTATGTAAAAATTAATTATAATATAATAAAAATGTTTAGTATAGAAATTCCCAACACCAGCCAAAATTGATCACTTGGGCAACACAGCTCTGTCTGCTGGATGCCTTGGCAGAGTAGGTGAGTTCATGTAAATACCGTCTGGTCCTAAAGCCTTTCCCCCATCCCTGGCTCATCACTAGCTGTCAGGGCAGAGCTCATTCAGACCTTGCTTACAAATCATATTTTTAAATTATAAGGTTGGCCAACATCGCCGAAACCAATGCGCTGACCATGTCAGCAAAAACAACAGCTGTATGAGGAGGCTAGTCTTTGTTCAGACTTTTCAAACCTATTATACTTTTTCAGGTACAAGTATTTTATCATATACTGTATATGCTTTTAAACTGTGTATTAATGTTTTAATTTCCAACCAATGACAAAATTGGCAGCACGGCATGTAACTAGTTGACCGCTGGGGAAATGCAGGGGGGGTGTACAGCCCCGGGGGGGTGGGGGGGGGGGTGAGGGAAGGCCCGATTTCACTGAATTAAGCCTCCTGCTGCAGCACCGCAGTAGGTTACATCAAAGAGGAGCAGCAGTGACTGGGCATTGGGATGCGGGTGCCTTTAAGAACCCAGCCCTGGGAAGCCCATGCTGAGGGGTGCTGTCTGTGGGAGGGGAAATAAAAAAGCCCCTCTGCTCCCCACACCCTGTTATTGCAAACACTGGGGTCTCAGCCCCGGGGTAACTGTCATGCCTTGCCCCTGCCTGTGCTGGTTTTTACCCTCTGGCAGTTTTTACCCTACCCTCACCCCTAGGCTTAAATTAGGGTGACCAGACAGCAAGTGTGAAAAATCGGGATGGGAGGTGGGGGGGTAATAGGAGCCTATATAAGAAAAAGATCCAAAAATCGGGACTGTCCCTATAAAATCGGGACATCTGGTCACCCTAGCTTAAATCCGTCTCCTTCCTCCCCCCAGCCCCTCTCCTAACCCTGCCTGCAGCTGTTTGACCCCCCCCCTCAACTTCCGGCCCCTGCTCAGACCCTGCCCCCCACAAAGCAGCCAGCAGAAGCCCAGGGCTAGTAAGGGCAGGGGGAAGGGCAGTGGCTTCACCAGATGTTACTGAGCATGCTCGGTTCTTGCGCATGCTCAGTGCACAGCCCAAGTAGCCCGTTCCCGGGGGAGCCGTTTCCTGCCCCGGCCCGTGGCGAGGCGGCGCCGGGACTCTGCCCAGCCCGGAGCGGGAGCGGAGCTCGGCCGGGCCGGGCCCGCTGGAGAAGCCCCGCCCGGGGGGGCCATGGCCGAGCGGGCCGCTGCCCAGGTAAGGGCCCGGCGGGGTCCCCGCGCTGCGCCCCCCGGGACCGAGCCCCGCGCGGCGGGCGGGGAGTGGCCGCTCCGGAGCCGGGGGCGGGACCCCGCTGGGTCTCTCGGGCCGGCAGCTCGGCCCAGGCCCGGATCCGGAGCCCCTGGCGCCCGCCCGGGGTCTCCACGTGGCCCGGCCGCGCGGGCGGGGCGGGGCTGGGGGCGGCTCCCGGTCCCATAACTCCGAGCGGGTCCGAAACCCCCCGCCCGGCAGCCGCCTCTGCTTCTCCCCGCCGCGCCGCGCTGCCCACGGCCAGGGGTCCCCCAGCGCTCGGGGGTCTCCGGCTTCCTCTCCTCTCAGCCCAGGGATCCTGCTGTCCCCTAATGCTCGGGAAAGTCTCCTGCTCCGGCTGCTGTGCGCGGACCTGCAGCCAGCTCTGGGGAGGAGAACGGCTTTTCAGGGCACAGCTAGTCATGAAAGGCCCCAGGGTCTTGTCCCACGGGGGTGGGAGGTGCTATTTAACGGTCAGGGGTTGCCTAGCTTTAAAATAACATTACACTAAAACTCGTCTGTATTGTGATGATACTGAGCCAGGCTTTCTAACAAAACGGGGGAGGGAGAGCTCAGTGGTTTGAGCATTGGCCTGCTAAACCCAGGGTTGTGAGTTCAATCCTTGAGGGGGCCACTTAGGGATCTGGGGCAAAATCACTACTTGGTCCTGCTAGTGAAGGCAGGGGGCTGGACTCGATGACCTTTCAAGGTCCCTTCCAGTTCTAGGAGATAGGATATCTCCATAAATTATTAAAAACAAGAGGTCAAAAGGCCTCACAACTGCGCATAATAGTGATATTAGTCTATGTAAATCAAGAACTGAAACCCTTTACTAGACGTGGAGAGACAAGTGACCGAGGAGACAACTACGCCCATAAAACCTGACGGTGTGGATATTTCAAGACTACGTCAGTGATCCCTATTAATATGAGACACCCCATTCTTGAATACCTGCCCCATTCTCTAACTTTCATAATAAAAATTTACAAACTGCCATCACAGTAATCCATATATCATCAGTTGCAGTACCGGGCCTGTACTGATGAAATGCATAACGCAGCTCCATAGATTCCATGAAAGTGTTTATAAAATTCATAATACGTAATATCAAAAGATTTACAGAAACCTTCACCCAGCTGCCCCACACCCATAAACAGCACAACCTCAACTAACATTTATTTCCCCCTCCTGCAGGGACCAGGCATGTGGCTCCAGCACCAGTCATGACAGATGCACTCTCAGGTGGTGTGTGCCAGTTCAGATATCCTGCAGTATCTTGAGGTTACTCCTGGCAAAAAAGGTTCCCCCTTCTCCTTGCAAACATTGTGCAGATCACAGCAGCCCACAGGAATGTGGCCCACATTAATGACACTGGCATCCATACGGTTTTGAAGGCAGTGCCAATGGGATTTCAATCTGCCAAAAGCACATTTCACCGGTATCCTACAGCTACGGAGTGTGTGGTTGAACCCTCCTTTGTCAGGTCCTCTGAAATCGGGCTAAGGTTTCATAAGCCCTGGCAATGGGGTAAAGCAGGGTCCCCTACAATAACTGTGAGGACAGTGTATAACAATGTCATGCAGTGGGACTCATGTCCCAGCTTGTCCATGACGGTAAAGTCTGGATCTCTGGAACACCCTAGCGTCATGCATCCTGCCAGTGCATCCCACGGTCGTGTCCATGAATCTGCCCCTGTGGTGGACTAGGGCCTGCGTAATGATGGAGTGTACGTACTCGTGTGCTCCCTGCCGCGGGCAAACAATAGGTGCATGAGTTCCATCGGTGGCCCCACCACAATTTGGAAAGCCTGTTCTCCGAAAGCTGATAATTATGACAGGAACGTTTGCAATGCCCACCAACTTTGGGTGCATCACAGTCCTGGTCACCTCACAGACCTCTGCCACAGCCACCCCCACAGTTGATCTGCCAGCCTCAAACTGGTTAGCCACAGACCTGTAGCAGTCTGGGGTAGCCAGCTTCCTGAAGCCTATCGTGACCTGTTTCTGCATGGGCGTGGCTCCCCTCGTGCATGTGTTCTGACACTAGAGTGGGGGGCAAGCTGATCACAAACCTTCAGGGATGTCTGCTTCTTCATCCCAGGTCTGCATGATGATGGGATCCCACCAGTCTGTGCTTGTGGCCCCGCTCCAGAAGTGCCTGTCTACATAGGGGGAGTCTGCATCTAACGCAAAAGACATGAGCAGCTGGCATGTCAGTACCCCCCTCTGGGAGGTGCCTTGGGCAGGTCAAAAACTGCCACTGAAATGTCCAGCAGCATCTCACAGATGCTCCGTCTGTGATGGGAAACAGGGCTGACAGTGTGAGGTGGAGAAGTTCTTTCAGTGGCTCGGGATCCACATCGGTTCTGGCTGCAGGGAGCATGCGGACACAAAATGGCTTGGCTGATTGTGTTCTTGGGCTCTAAACACCCAGAATGCTTCTGGCCAACTCCCATGAGACAGGCAGACAAGTTCTCCCACAACCCACAGTGAAACAAGCCCCAGAGCCTCTGCTGGCAAGGGAGCCAGGAATCCTGGGATACAATAATATATGCCCACAGAAGCTGAAGTTCTGACTCATGGATTCGAAGGCCAGGAGGTACCATTGTGATCATCTAGTCTGACCTCCTGTGTGACACAGCCCAGAGAACTGCCCCAAAATGATTCCTAGAGCAGATCTTTTAGATCCAACCTTGATTTAAAAATTGTTAGTGATGGAGAATCCACCAGGACCCTTGCTAAATTGCTGCAATGGTTAATTACTCTCACTGTTAATATATATATATTCCACCTTATTTCCAGTCTGAATTTGTCTAGCTTCAACTTTCAGCCGTTGGGTCGTGTTCTACCTTTCTCTGCTAGATTGAAGAGCTCATTGTTAAATATTTGTTCCCTGTGTAAGTACATATAGACTGTAATCAAGTCTCCCCTTAACCGTCTCTCTGTTAAGCTAAATAGATTGAGCTCTTTGAGTCTCTCACTTTAAGGCAGGTTTTCTAATCCTTTAATCATTCTCATGGCTCCGAACCTTCTCCAAGATATCAACATCCTTCTTAAATGGTGGGCACCAGAACTTCACACAGTATTCCAGCAGCAGTTGCCAAATACAGAGGCAAAATAACCTCTCTACTCCTACTTGAGAGTCCCCTGTTTATGCATCCCACGCTGTCACACGCTTAGGTCTGTGTATTGTAGGAGGGATGCACCAGTATAATTGGGAAGCCCAGGTTCCCATTGCAGTGTGCTTGGGTTTGGAAACACGGAGTGCTCAAGCCTGGGTCCCACAGATCCGGGCTTAGCGTGCAGTGTAGACATATCCTCTCTGGCCATTTCTGTCTGCAGCTGGCTTTGCCTGACGGGGACGTGACCACAACTCCACTATCAATTTCTGTCTGTTTACACAGGGTTCAGAATGGGATGCAGATTCATGGCATTTGCTGCCTCTAAAACCCTCTGTTGTCCTCAAACAAAGGTCAGTGAGAGAAGCTCATGATCAGACTACAGAGTGTTCCCTGGGGACTGTGATGGCAGCAGTTCAAGCAGTGGAGAGGAAAGTTAAGGCATGCACCATGCGATTGCTGAATCTGGAGAGGAGACTGGGGAGTGCTGAGAAGAAACTAATAGGCTGCGAGAAAACAGCATTGGAGTTTGATACCAAGCTGGAGAGTAAGTGGGCCATGCTGGGAACTGTGATCCAGGAGAATAATCTGCTGCAGAGGAGGCTGGAGAACCTGGAGAACCTGCTGAAGAACAGGAACTTCTGGATCCTGAGACTCCCCCCAGGCACTAAGGGGGAGGTGCCCAAGGTAACGATACCATAGAAGGATAGGACTGGAAGGGACCTCGAGAGGTCATCTAGTCCACTCCCTTGCTCCGAGGCAGGAGTAAGTGTTATCTAGGTTAGTCAAACCATCCCAGACCGGTGTTTGACTAACCTGTTCTTAAAAACCTCCAACAACAGACTCCAGCAGCAAAAATAAAGCCCAACCTTGTATCAGCTGTATTGAAAGGGCCTTGCATATATGGCAGGTAGGTTCTGAAATTCAGCATCATACGATGGTTAATAATGAGTGAACTGTCTGATTTGTGCCTGACCAGCTGTCCATGCTGTTTCCTCATTCATTCGAGGCTTAGGCTTTGTCTACACTAGAGACCTTAGAGTGGCACAGCTGTACCGCTGTAAGGTCTCCGTGTGATCACTCTGTGCTGATGGGAGAGAGCTCTCCTGCCAGCAGAATTAAACCACCACAACGAGCGGCAGGAGCTATGTCAGCAGGAGAGCGTCTCCCACTGACAGCACTGTCCACACCGGCGCTTCTGTCGGTGAAACTTATGTCGGTCGTGTGTGTGTGTTTTTTTTTCACACCCCTAATTGACAAAAGTGCTAGTGTAGACATGGCCTTAGAGTGATAGCTGTAGTTTAAAGCAACAGAGGGTCCTGTGGCACCTTTAAGACTAACAGAAGTATTGGGAGCATAAGCTTTCGTGGGTAAGAACCTCACTTCTTCAGATGCAAGAAGTGAGGTTCTTACCCACGAAAGCTTATGCTCCCAATACTTCTGTTAGTCTTAAAGGTGCCACAGGACCCTCTGTTGCTTTTTACAGATTCAGACTAACACGGCTACCCCTCTGATAGCTGTAGTTTAGCACATTAATCTCGGGGCCACGTAGCACAGCTGGTTATGATTTGTGTAGCCTTTGGCAGCTCACCTAGGATAAGTACACTGGAGTTTCCAACTTGAGTTGATCGAGGGATAGCTCAGTGGTTTGAGCATTGGCCTGCTAAACCCAGGGTTGTGAGTTCAATCCTTGAGGGGACCATTTAGGGAACTGGGGTAAAAATCTGTCTGGGGATTGGTCCTGCTTTGAGCAGGGGGTTAGACTAGATGACCTCCTGAGGTCCCTTCCAACCCTGATATTCTATGATTGCCAGTTAACTCAAGTCAGAAAGCACATTTGTACGTGCTAGTCTAGACATTGTGTAAACGGGTGGGGAGCAGACCTTTGTGGTATGTATTGTGTTCACGTTCACAGGCACCATCCAGGGTGGGGCTCCATTGTACTAGGCACAGCACAGACATATAATAAAAGCCAAACGCTCTCTTGCATACCTTCATCTTTAATTCAAGACGGTTATTTGTAATTGCAGCAAAAAGTGCTGAATGTGCAATGCGTGTGATTTCAGGTGCCGGTGATTTGTAATTGCAGCAAAAAGTGCTGAATGTGCAATGCGTGTGATTTCAGGTGCCGGTGATGTTTGATGACGTCTCCGTCTATTTCAACGAGCAGGAGTGGGCGAACTTAGACGAATGGCAGAAAGAGCTTTACAAGAACGTGATGAAAGAGAATTATGAGACCCTGATCTCCCTGGGTAGGGCTCGGGTTTTACTTGTATATTTCCGGCTCGGCTAGGTACCAGCTTGGCTGCCCCCATGTTCCTTTGATTTCTGGTGGTCAGCACTGGCAGCCAATGGAACCGTTCTCCGTGATCAGATCCACACACCTCTCCCATTTGTAAGGAGAGCATGAGATCTACAACGATGGTTCTGATCTCTATATCTCAAGTGCTTTCCAGTGTTACATACACAGACTTCCAGGGCAGAAGGGATCGTTGTGATCATCTGCCCTGACCTCTTGTAACACAATTCAGGAATTGCTGGGTGAAGTTCCATGGCTTAAGCCTGATAATTTGTGTATGAACCAGGTTCTGTCTTTTAGAACAACATCCAGTCCTGATATAAAAGGTGCTAATGATGGAGAATCTCCTACATCACTTGGTAAAAGATTTATTTATTCATGTCCAGTCCCCATAAAGAAACCTGCTAGGTTCCTTGTGTGGTTTGCGATGTAAAATCACCTTTGTCAAAGTCCGTCTCTCAGGTAGCAACAGTAACTTTACAGCCTGTTCAGAGGGGATGAGCCCCACTTCTGAAGAACGGTCTGTAGAGATGGAAAGAGCATGTTCTCCTGCTGATTCCCCAGACAGCTCCATGTCGCAGTAGTTTGTGTGTCCCTTCCCCAGACAGGCACATGCAGCTGATAATACGGGGGTCAGAAGAACTGCTCTTTAAATGATTATTAAAGTTGAAACAAAATGTTTCCTATTAATAAAGCCAGTCCCCTTTTGTAAGATCTCATGTCATGATCTGGTTACGTGGGCTGGCTGCAGGCTTGAAAATAGGCAAGAGGGTTGACTTGTACTGCTCATGGGGCATCAAGGCCCCTTGCATATGTGAACCCTTGAATTCCCCTCTTCGAGGAACAAAACCCATCTCGCCTGTGTCGCTTTTGTGTAGGAATCCTAATAAAATGTTTGCAGCTGTCCAGCTCGCCCACCACTTCCAGTGGCTTAAAATCATTTACAGGTCTGTGTAAAAAGAGCTCAACCAATTATGAATAAAACATGCGGACTCTTAATGTCCTCTCCCGTGAACAGATTATGCTGTTTCCAAACCTGACATCCTGTCTCAGATTGAGCGAGGGGAAGAGCCCTACCTAAGGGATCAGCCAGGATCCCAGGATAGATCAGGAGAAAAAGATCAGAGTGAAGAGGGATCAGAGGAAAATGAAGTCCCTATAGATGCCTGCCCAGGTGAGTTATACAGGGCGTCACAGCATGCTTCGCTATGGCTGTCCCTACCCCATTCTTTTTCAGGAAATCTAGCTGTGCAGTGCCACCGTTGGTAGCAATGTTGGAAGCACTACTGTGGACAGGGCATGGGTGTTGAGACCACTGTGTCATTTAGGCCTGCTCTGATTTTTTTTATACAAAGGAAATGGAGTAGATCTAATCTACCTGGGTTTCAGGAAGGCATTTGATACAGTTCACATGGGAGATTACAAATTAAATTGAAGAAGATGGGGATTAATGAGAGAATTGAAAGGTGGATAAGGAACTGGTTAAAGGGGAGACTACAACGGGTCATACTGAAAGGTGAACTGTCAGGCTGGAGAGAGGTTACTAGTGGAGTTCTTCAGGGATTGGTCTTGGGACCAATTTTATTTAATGTTTTGATTCATGTCCCTGTCACAATAAGTGGGAGTGTGCTAATAAAATTTGCGGATGACACAAAGTTGGGGGGGGGGGGGGGGGTATCGCCAGCACAGAGGAGGACCGGAATATCATACGAGGAGATCTGGAGGACCTTGAAAACTGGAGTAATAGAAACGGGATGAAATTTAATAGTGCCAAGTGCAAGCTCATACACTTACAGACTAACAACAATTTTTGCTATAATCTGGGGATGTATCAGTTGGAAGCGACAGAGGAGAAAGACCTGGGTGTATTGGTCGATCACAGATGACTATTAGCCGGCAATGTGATGCAGCCATGAAAAAAGCTAATGCGGTCCTAGGATGCAACAGGCGAGGTGTTTCCAGTAGAAATAGGGAAGTGTTATTGCCATTATACAAGACACTTGTGAGACTTCATCTGGAATACTGTGTGCAGTTCTGGTCTCCCATGTTTGAGAGATGAATTCAAACTGGAACAGGTGCAGAGAAGGGCTACTAGGATGATCCGAGGAATGGAAAATCTACTTTACGGGAGGAGACTCAAGGAGCTTGGCTTGTTTAGCCTAACCAAACGAAGGCTGAGGGGAGATACAATTGCTCTCTATAAATGCATCAAGAGGGATAAATACCAGGGAGAGAGAGGAGTTATTTAGCTTAAATGCCAATGTTGGCACAAGAATAAATGGATGCTAACTGGCCATCAACAAGTTTAGGCTTGAAATTAGACGAAGGTTTCTAACCATCAGAGGAGTGAAGTTCTGGAATTGCCTTCCAAGGGGAGCACTGGGACAAAAAACCTAAATGGTTTCAAGACTGAGCTTGGTAAATGTATGGAGGGGATGGTATGATAGGACTGCCTATAATGACATATAGCCAATCTGTGACTGCTAGTTGCAAAAATCCCCAGCAGCTGGAGATGGGACACTAGATGGGGAGGGCTCTGAGTTACTACAGAGAATTCTTTCCCAGGTGTCTGGCTGGTGGGTCTTGCCCACATGCTCAGGGTCTAACTGATTGCCATATTTGGGGGCAGGAAGGAATTTTCCCCCAGGTCATATTGGCAGAGACCCTGGCGGTTTTTCAACCTTCCTCTGCAGCTTGGGGCACGGGTCACTTGCTGGTTTGAACTAGAGTGAATGGTGGATTCTCTGTAACTTGAAATCTTTAAACCATGATTTGAGGACTTCAGGAGTTTAAGGGTTAAGAGGTTATGGGTCTGTTGCAGGAGTGGAGGGGCGAGGTTCTGTGGCCTGCGATGATGTGGTGATCACGCTGGTCCCTTCTGGCCTTAGAGTCTATGAGGTAGATGTGGTGATAGGAATACAATGGGGTTATGTCTGATTGTTGCAAGGAAGAATGTAGAAAACTCCTCCTGGAAAAGGGATGGAGAGAGAAGTGGAGTGTAGAATGGAATAAGGACACAATAGTCCAGGACTCACTCACTAGCATCCTTGACTGACAACACAAGTGGGGTCCCCATCTCCAACAAGAGGCTTGGCAGAGAATAAGCTGAGCTGCTTGTGTGTGTCCGAGTTGGTCGTTCGCTCCAGTTAGGGCTGGGTGAGTTCCTGCAGATGGGAAGCACTGAAGCGAGCAGGTGATGCATGTGGGGACTCAACTGGAGTTTGATTATAAGATGAGGAAAGAATGTTGTTGTGGGGAGTGCTGGGGAGATGGGCGGAGAGAGCGGGGAAATGAGGACCGTAGCAGTTACAGGGGTAATGGGAACATGAGACTGGGGTGGCTTCCGGGTTATAGTGAGGAGGCTTGGAGAATAGGCCAAAGGTGTGACCCTAAGGAGGTGGCAGAGTAGATAGGATTGCTAGAGAGGGATGACTGGGAAGGGGATGGAAGATGGTCTGAAGGGTCATGAACTTGGATGCTGATCCCATGGCCAGGGGAGAAGAAACTGATGGGGTGAGATGCCCCCGTTTCATGCCGGAGAGTGGTGGAAGAGGGGAAAGGAGTGCCCCAAGGAGCTCGCTGGGCAGTAGCAGCCGGAGCTTTGCAGGCAGAGGGTATTTCAGAACGTTGTTAGTTGGGGTGTGTCCCTGAGGAAAGACGATGGGGCTCAAGTACCAAGTCTTGATGATGTGAAGGTTGGGTTTTTTGAATGGAGGAAGTGGAGGGATTTCAAATGCAGGGTCACGCGGGAAGGTGGGTGAGGGGCATGGTGGGGGCTGAGAGTAGTGGTGGTGAAGAAGGTTAGTAAGAGCTGAGGATGCCGGGGGAAGGGCAGCAACTGAAACGGAGAAGGTAGAATTTGGAGTTCTAGAATCCAGAGGGACTTCGGTGGCCCTCCCTTATGGACATCTGGGTGTTTGCTGGTCGTTTTCCTCCACGTCTTTGCTCTAGTCCCAGCTAGTTCTTACTCTGACCCGTTCCCTTTCAGAGCATTTCATGGCTGCTTAACTTTCAGCTTCCCCCGGAGCTTCAGGAACATGTTTGAATCCATTCAGAGCCAGTCTCCAGCCAAGAATCAGCAGAGGGCAGAGATAAGGGGCCAGACCCTTCAGAAGCCGTGTGTGTGTCCAGCTTGTAATGAATGTTGCTCTCTTTCCTGTGGACAGAATCTCCGGTTTCTATCATGGATATTTTATCGTGGGCTATACAAGAGGAGGAGCCCTGTGAGAACAATCAGCCAGGTCTGGAGGGGAGACCAAACCCTACAGACCGCAGCACTGGTGAGAAACAGATTAACCCAACAGAACACTATGATTTCTATGGTTCTATCTCTTTTCTGCATATGGGATGTCCCATGGTCCCGTGCATTCTATTCTTAGCTCTGCTACTGGCTTTTCCTGGGGCCTTGGGCAGCTTCTTTACCTTTCTGCTCTGTAAAATGGGGAGAATGATGTATTCCTTCCCTTGTAAAGCGCTTTGAGACCCACCACTGAAAAGCACTGTGTAAACGTTTGGTGTCACCAGCTCGTGATGTGCCGCCTTTCCTCCTGTGCTAACTGAGAGAGAGAATCATAATTCTATTGATGTTCTGGTCTGCAGAGAGTGTGAGATCAGAAAAGTGAAAAGCAAGTGTTGCTAGATGGCACATCATTGTAAGAGGTGGTGGGGCAGAGAGGTGAGGAGGGGGGACCCTGACTTACCATCTAGCAAGGTCCTAGTGCTCTTCAGTGGTGGGTGAGATGTGACTGGCCAAGGGCGCTCGTGGGCCCCAAATCAGGTGTGAGTCAGTGTCATCAGTGGATGTGCGATTTGTGGATCAACATGGAAAAGAGAGAACACAAGATCAGCCATACTGGGTCGGACCAATGATCCATCTAGCCCAGTGTCCTGTCTTCTGATGGTGGCCAGTGCCAGATGCTTCAGAGGGAATGAACAGAACAGGACAATTTTGAGTGAACTGTCTGCTGTCGTCCGCTCCCAGCTTCTGGCAGCTGGAGGCTTAGGAATGCCCAGAGCATGGGGTTGGGTCTCTGACCATCTTGTCAAATAGCCATTGATGGACCTATCCTCCATGAATGTATCTAATTCCTTTTTGAATCCCATTATACTTTTGGCCTTCACAACATCCCATGGCAACGTGTTCCACAGGTTGGCTGTGGACTGCATGAAGAAATATTTTCTTTGGTTTGTTTTAAATCTGTTGCATATTAATTTCATCAGGTGACCTCTAGTTTTTGTGTTATGTGAAGGGGTAAGTAACACTTCTGTATTCACTTTCTCCACACCATTCCTAGTTTTAGAGACCTCTGTCATATCCCCCCATATTTGTCTCTTTTCTAAGATGAACAGTCCCAGTATTTTTTATCTCTTATATGGAAGCTGTTCCAGACTTCTCATCATTTTTGTTGTCCTTCTCTGAAATTTTTCCAATTCCAATATATCTTTTTTGAGATGGGACGACCAGAATTGCATGCAGCATTCAAGGTGTGGGCATATCATGGATTTATATAGCTGCATTATGATATTTTCTGTCTTGTTATCTTTCTCTTTCCTAATGGTTGATAATATTCTGTTTGCTTTTTTGACTGACACTGCACATTGAGCAGATGTTTTCAGAGCACTCTCCAGAATGACTCCCAGATCTTTTCTGAGTGGTAAAAGCTAATTTAGACCCATCATTTTGTATGTATAGTTTAGATTATTTTTTCCAATGTTCATTAAGAACATAAGAACGGCCATACTGGGTCAAACCAAAGGTCCATCTAGGCCAGTATCCTGTCTTCCGACAGTGGCCAATACCAGGTGCCCCAGAGGGAATGAACAGAGCAGTTAATCATCAAGTGATCCTTTCCCTGTTGCTCAGTGCCAGCTCCTGGCAAACAGAGGCTAGGGACACCATCCCTGCCCATTCTGGCTAATAGCCATTAATAGACCTATCCTCCATTACTTTACACTTTCCAACATTGAATTTCATCTCCCATTTTGACCCTGTTTTTTAAGATCCCTTTGAAGCTCTTCGCAGTCATCTTTGGACTTAGTAAATTACTCAAGATAGGTAGCAAGTTTTTCAGATGATAACTCACTGTTTACCCCCTTTTCCAGATCATTTATGAATATGTTGAACAGCACAGATCGCGGGGGGGGGCACAGCTATTTACCTTTCTCCATTGTGAAAACTGACCATTTATTCCTACCCTTTGTTTTCTATCTTTTATCCAGTTACTGATCCATGAGAGGACTTTCCCTCTTCTCCCATCACTGCTTAGTTTGCTTAAGAGCCTTTGGTGAGGGACCTTGTCAAAGAGGGACTTTCTGAAAGTCCAAGTAAACTATATGCAGTGGATCACCACTGTCCACATGTTTGTTGACCCCCTCAAAGAGTTCTAATAGATTGGTGAGGCGTGATTTCCCTTTACCAAAGCTGTGTTGACTCTTCTCCAACATATGTTCATCTCTGTGTTATTTACTGTAGTTTCAACCAATTTACCTGGTGCTGAAGTTAGGCTTCCCGGCCGGTAATTGCCGGGATCACCTCTGAAGCCTTTTAAAAAAATTAACAGTATATTAGCTACTCTCCAGTTGTCTGGTGTATAGAGGCTGATTTTAAGCGATATATTAACTACCCCAGTTAGTAGTTCTGCAATTTCATGTTTGAGTTCCTTCAGAACTCTTGAGTAAAGGTAGAGGGCAAAGGAAGTTTAGTTGGCAAGTGTGCTGGGTTCCCTCCCAACCCTGTTGTGGTGTAGGTGGAGCTGGCAGTGCTGTTATGATTCAGGAAGGTTGACTAATACTTTCTGGTAGAAGATGCTGTTTTCAGTTGCTGGAGCAGAGGGGGCAGGTATAGGAGCCAGGGAGGGGGGGTATAATGCATGTGCAGAAGAAGGCTGAATGAAAGATGCCACAGGCAACGTTACTTCTGGCATTTCTAACTTACAAGTGGTTGACTTTGCAGCCTTCACATTCTTTTACCGTAGTGGGGTTTTTTGTATGGAGCTTCATTTCTACAGGGTGAAATTCATCCCTTGTGCAGAAGACCAGCACAAGACCTATGCACAGCTTAACCTGCGCTGCCCACGTGCACATCCGCTGGGAATGTCCCCCTCAGTGCTTTGCACAGCTGATACAAAGACACAGTCCCTGCTCCAGAGAGCACTTTATAATCTCATTGCAGCCGTTGCACAGAACAGAAAACACTGGTGTGGGAGTGAGGGAGGACGAGGGTTACCTGAGTGAGATCACATGGCTGCTCTCGGAGGGTTGTACGGAGCTTGCTGGGTCTGCTGGAGTTACACATTTCTAATGGGAAACTAGTTTGCCTGCAATATTCAGCACTTAATGCTCATGTTAGTGTCAGAATGGCAGGTGCAAGGTAATTGCAGAATCTGCAAACTCCACTTTCTTACTCTCTCTACTTTCAGTAGGACCTGAAAACATAAGAGGTCTGTACTCTGTGTGCGTGCGTATTTTGTATCTCTATACATATTTTATGTTTTCTGATTCTACAGAGAGCATAGAGGCTGCGGAAGAGAGTGTAGTTTGCAAGCCCTGCGTTTACCTTGCTCCTGCAAGTTTTTTCAGTGTGTCTGCTAAAGTCTTTCCTTTTCTACATGCTGAAATAGGCTAAAATATGCTGCCCCTCCCTTGGGGCTTGGTATAGAAGTGCACGTTCCCAGACTCCTCGACGCTCCCTTTCTGCAAAGAAATCCGCCCTGTTGGGACCCAAGTGTGGGTCATGAGTCTTCAAAGGACTCTTGTGTCCCAAGAGAATGAAATGAATAACCTTTGTGTTGCTGGTTCATTTCAGGAGATGGCCAGTTAATGACAAAAGAAACCAGGTTTGATGGGGATTGTGAACCTGAAAATCTGGAGGCAGAGGGGGAATTACCAGGAAGACCCAGAGAGAAGGTCCTCCAGACCTTGGCTGAGGCTGAGAGCCAGCTGTGCTCTAAGGTGCAGCAGCCAAACCCTGAGGAGAAAAGGTTGTGTGACTCCACTGAAGGGGAGAGTGGCTTAAAGACTCTGAGTGTCTGCCCACGGAACCGCCCAAGGGACAGACTACACCCTTGTACAGAGTGCGGGAAGAGCTTTCGGCTGAAGATCAACCTTATCATTCACCAGAGGAGCCATGCAAACGAGGGGCCGTACGAGTGTCCTGAGTGTGAGATCTGCTTCACTTCCAAGCAGCATCTTGCTCTGCATCAGAGGATTCACACAGGAGAGGGAGCTCCGGCACCTGGACTTGGGGAAAGCAGCGATCTGGAGCTGAGACTCTGCCCAGGAACGGAGGCCACGGGAACCGCCCGCAGAAGCACGAGAAGCAAATCTGGCATCGGGGAGCACCGGCCGAGCCACACCGACGAGAGGCTGTACATGTGCCGCCAGTGTAAGAAACACTTCTCCCAGGAGATAGATCTAACGAGGCACCAGAAGACTCACAGCAAGATCTTCCCAACGTGCACCGTGTGCTGGAAGACGTTCACCTGCTCCTACAGCCTCCGCAGGCACCAGATGGTCCATTCTGGAGAGAGGCCGTATCACTGCCCTGACTGTGAGAGACGCTTCGCCCGCAAGGTGAACCTCTTGCGGCACCAGAGGGTCCATGCCAGGGAGAAGATCCTGAGGATGAGGCGAATGCACCGACAGATCGCCCGGCATTCGCCGCCCTCTGAAGCACCGGGGCAGCCACTGCAGGGAGAAGCTGCCAGCTGCCAGTCCACAGAAACCTTCACTGCTCACCAGACAATGCACCCAGGAGAGACGTGATCGCTGCACCCACTGCAACAAAAGCTTCTACTGTGACCAGTCTCAATTACCAGTACAGATCTCACACTGGGCGAAGGGAGGGGCTTCCCAGCTCCCAGCACACGGGGACAGCCCAGCCCCACTGGGTGTAAGAACAGGAAATAAGGCAGTCGCCGGCGAGGACTGATAAATTACCACCTGGGAAAGGATGCAGCAAGCGCTGGGTGACATTCTTTGGCCTGGGTTGTGCAGGAGTTCAAAGTAGATGATCATAATGGTCCCTTCTGGCCTTATCTAGGGAGTGACGCCCAGGTGAGCATTGTCCAGCTGCCTCTGAAATGTCAGGGTGGCTGGGGTCTCAGGGAAACCGTGTCAGTGTCTAGGTGGATCTTGGAGCTGAAGGGGCCCGTCTGAACTGTAGAGAATCCACAGGTCAGATAACTGGGGCTTTCCCCTGCAGGGGAACGGAGCAGGAGGGAGTGCTTGGATGCCATGGTGGGGACGGTCCTGTGGAGGCCCACACAGATCAGTATGCTTTGCAGTTCCTTATGTTCTCAGCAGGGCTTTCTAGTTCTCTGCCTCTGCCCTACTCGCTAATGCATTACCTGATTCCCACGTCGCTTTCCCGGGTATTGGAGACGCTGCTTCTCAGTTAGACTTTGGTTTCATTCAGCACCGATCGTGCGAAGGTTTTACGAGGCCGAGAGGTTGTGAGCCCCAAGCACACGCTGCGGGGGGAAGGGTAGGAGTGGGGAGTAACTTGATGGGGGTTTGGATCCCTCCCAGCTCCACCGTCATCGCATTATGCCAACTGATGTGGAGACAGGCAGTATCCCCCATGCGTGTCCTTTTGTGACTGAGAGGGACGGAGCCCCCCAGCAGCACAGAGCCCCCACAGCAGCACTTGGGGGGGGTGGGTGTAGGATAAATATGGAATTAAAGAATTAGGGTTAGTAAATTGCTCATTACTTAGGCTTTTTAAGCACGTTTAGAGCAATTGTATAAATATCATTTGGCCTTTGGATTTGACAGTTTATGAGTGTCATGGTAATACCCTGCCTCAGTAATAATTCCAGCAGAGGGGTTGAGTCTCCAGCAGTCCGCGGGTGGAAATCATGACTGCTCTGACCTGTCATGTGACGCTGAAGCCCATCACTGGCTTTGGGAAATACTAACAAATGATGGGACAAGTAACAGAGGGTCCTGTGGCACCTTTAAGACTAACAGAAGTATTGGGAGCATAAGCGTTCGTGGGTAAGAACCTCACTTCTTCAGATGACAGACACACGGGGCTGGCCAGATGAAAAGCCAGTCAGGCCTGGCTCCCTTTTCACTGCCCCAGACCATCTCGGAGTTGTAGCGAGGAGAGTTGGGCAAGGAACGGTTTTCCCAGCCGCAGAAACTGCCGGGACTGCAAAGATTTTTCCTGTTCTGCATCGGGCCAAAACTTAGACCTTTCAAAAATTTCCTGAGACATCTCCTGCCCCGCCAGCAGAATAGCCAGTAGCCCAGAGGTTGGGGCACTCTGCTGGGATGTGGGAGAACCAGGTTCGAGGCTTGACTCTGCCTGATTCAATCTCAGGACCTTGTAGCTGAATTTTTTAATATATAAATAATCATATAATTATGTAAGCAGTGTGTGGGTAATAGATTAGAGTTGTCCATGTGGTAGAATATGAGTAGGCTCCCAGCACAGGGGTATGGGACTAATGAGTGTGGGTCTCTGATGAGTATGTAAGGCTGTAACGCTAGGCCTACAGGCGTTAGGGCTGTAAGATGCATAGCATGGCCAGAGAAGGTCTCGGAGCTAGAACAGGTGGGCATGACTAGTTGACTGAAAGATAACCCTTTTCCAGGAACGTATAAGATTACTGTAAAAGGTGTGTTAAGTGCTGATGTTCAGGAAACTGCAGCATAGGTTCTAGTCTGTTCCTTGTATAATGCACCAGTTAATACCGCAAGGTGCCTGAGAGTGACATTTTGGGGGATTTTGTAATAACCTCACGTTGCTGTGGTAACTCATTGACATGGATGTTAGTGAGAATGAGGGGACGGCCAGTGAGGAATGTGGGGTGTGGAAGCATGGATAAGGGAGAAGGGGTTGCAGCCTGTTCGTGTATATATGAGCCTTAGGGTACGTCTTCACTACCCGCCAGATCGGCGGCTAGTAATCGATCTATCGGGGATTGATTTATCGCGTCTCATCTAGACGCAATAAATCGATCCTCGAACGCGCTCCCCTTCGACTCCAGAACTCCACCAGGGCGAGAGGCGGAAGTGGAGTCGACGAGGGAGCCATGGCCATTGATCCCGCGCCGTGAGGACGCGAGGTAAGTCAATCTAAGATACGTCGACTTCAGCTACGCTATTCTCGTAGCTGAAGTTGCGTATCTTAGATCGACCCTCCCCCTCCTTCCCCCCCCCCCCCCCCCCAGTGTAGACCAGCCCTTAGTAACTCAGGATAAGAGGTGTTGCCCAGTCTGTGTGCTGGGGGGATGCACCAGGTGATGCTAGGATGACAACTGATGATGATGATGATGAAGGAATGACCTACATTCTAGGATCCCCCAGTAGGAGATGTGACACTTGAGTGATGCTGGTCATAGGGCCAAACTCTTTGCACTTTCGCCCTGTCTGCTGTTGTGTTTCAGTATCTGGGGGATTGTTTATCTGCTGAGTGGATTTGTTAATAAAGGGACTCGTGATGAATTGCAGTTGTTTCTCGTGTGCTCCTAGACTCTCTTATTCCAATGATATTGATGATAATATTCCTGATGCTGTAGTCCTCAGGAGACCAAACCTTTGTTGACCACAGCGATCTAAGAGATTAATCAATACAACTGTCTATTAATTATGCTGCAACTTGAACCTGATTCTCCCACATCCCAAGGGAGTGCCTGACCCACCGAGCTATTGGCTATTCTGGGATGTCTCATTCTCTCTTGTTTTGACCAGAAATTCTAGCCTGTAGCTGAGAGAGTTCAGCTGAAACTGATACATTCCCACAAAAAGTTCATGATGAATCTGCATTTCCCGATGAAAAAACAGTTTGGTAGGTGGCTGCTAGAAGAGATGACATCAAAGCAATGACAGGGTGAGTCAAGTCAGAGACATCAGGTAGTAGGCGCTGTCTGCAGCTGGCTACTAGGGGCCAGTTTAAATGCGTAGGTTCCCAAGTTTGCTTTCTGTTGTGGCTGAAAACCCAGCGTGTGATGTAACAGTTTGACATTAACAAATCTGGCCCCTTTCAGAGCAAGCCGTAAGGTGTGTGGGTTTGGTTAGCATGTTGTTTCTTTATTCCTGGCCATCAGAGGACTGCTGGCCGTTGTGTGTTGACAGGTGTGGGTAGCACTGTATCATTTCTGCGTTTGCAATGTTTAGTATTGTGGGGCTTGGTATAGAGGCAACTGCCATCAGACGTCACTAAAATGGGTGAGAGGTTGCACACACAGTGTTCAGATTCAGAAGCCAGAAGGGACCATTGTGTTACACAGGAGGACAGACTAGATGATCACAGGCCAGAGAACTTCCCCAAAATAACTCCTACAGCAGAGCTTCTGGAAAACATCTCATCTCGATTTAAAAATTGTCAGTAATGGAGAATCCACCACGACCCTGGGTAAGTTGTTCCAGTGGTTAATTACCCTCACTGCTAAAAATGTACATGTTATTTCCAGTCTGAGTTTGTCGATTTGTCCAGCCATTGGCTCGTGTCCTACCTTTTTCTGCTAAGTTGAAGAGTCCATTATTAAATATTGGTTCCCCATGTAGATACTTACAGACTGTAATCAGGTCACCCCTTAACGTTTTCAGTCTATTTAGCTTATCACTGTAAGGCAGGTTTTCTAATCTTTTAATCATTCTCGTGGCTTTTCTCTGACCCCTCTCCAATTTATTAACATCCTGCTTGAATTGTGGGCACCAGAACCGAACGCAGGATTCCAGCAGCGTTGCACCAGTGCCAAATACAGAGGTAAAATACACTGTACTCTCGAGATTCCCATTAGAATCGCATTAGTTCTTTTAGCCACATTGTCACACTGGGAGCTCACGTTCAGCTGATTATCCACCAAGCCGCCCATGTCTTTTTCAGAGTCCTGGTTCCCAGCATAGAGTGTAGTGTAGTGTGGTGTAGTGGTGACTCTCCCATTACAGGGAGTGGTGAGGCTCTGGATGCAGACACATCGTGCTGGTTAATTTGTTGGGGGGTTGGGCTTTTAAAAGAACCAACAAGGAACGAGCCCATGGAATGCACAGCTCATCTCATTGCAACACGTACTTCCCCTGCTCCTGCCTGTTATCCCTGGTTCTCATGTAGACGCTGATCCTGCAAACACTTGGGACCTGATCCAGTTCCCATTGAAGTGAATGGAAAAACTGCCAGATCAGGCTCTCAGTGCTGAGTAGAGCGTGTTGATTCATTGGTTTATTCAAGCGGAGCGCTCACTACTTTGGTGGTAAGTGTTTGCAGGACTGAACCCCAGGGCTGCAGTCAAGCCATCCCGGGTGTTGAATTTGCCCATGTGGCTCTGACTACAGGCTCAAGGCTCTAGATTGTACATTCTTTATGATTGAGACTTCTCATCTTGTATTAATTCCACGTGTGCCTCTTTAGTGGTACAGAAATAGTAATGAATCTGTATATACGTTCTCCTGCGTCTTTTGGCTTTGTTTTATTTGTTTTATTAATTTGTATTACCATGCACCTAGGAGCCCTAGTCAATGGATGCAGGGAGATGGCCTTTTGTTAACTTTTTGTATATTTCACAGATTAAAAAAATAAATTGAAAAGAATCACAATAAAATGTGCTATTTGAGTCCAGTGTAATATTTGATGGTTTTGTCTCAAAAAACGTCCATACAGTTTTTTCATATATATACACATGCACACAACGATCAGTATTAATCATTCTGGTGATCGTTAATCATCTGTCACAACAAATCCTGCATCTTGGCAGGGGGTTAGACTAGATGATCCTTGCGTTCTCTGGTTCTGTTTTGTAATAAGTTTATAACTAGGCTTGGAAAGACAAGATTTTTATCAGTGAATGTCAATTTCACCATACACACACACCCATGAAAAAAATATTTCCATCAATAATAATCAACATTTACCTACAGGCAAAGTAAGAAAAATGCTGCTTGAGAATTTACTAGAGTTTGATTTAAGGATATTTGCTTCGTATTTTTGACATAGGAGGGCGACAGGTTTTTTTAACGGTTATAAAGTGTTAACTTTTTGAATCTGTCTCTGTCATTAATTATTGTCTGATCTCCCCCCTCCATAATTTCCTGCAACTGTGAAAATTTAAATCGACAAAAATTGAAAAAAAAAAATACTTAAATCAACATTATCCTTTAAAATTACAAAAAAGATGGAATTCTGCCAAGCTAGCTGTAAGTCAGTGGTTCTCAAACTGTGGGTCAGGACCCCAAAGTGTCTTGCAACCCCATTTTAAGGCCAGTATTAGAGTTGCTGGGACCCATGGCTGAAGCTGAAGCCTGAGCTCCACCCCCACCCACGGCAGCTGGGCTTGGGCTCCAGCCCCCTCTTCCCCCACTCCCCCCGGTCATGCAATAACTTTGTTGTCTGAAGGGGGTCCCGGCGCAGTGAAGTTTGAGAAACCCTGCTGTAAGTAGATAGATTATTAGTCTAGATCAGTGGTTCCCAAACTTTAACAGCCCGCGAACCCCTTTCTCTAAATTGTGAAATCTCGTGAACCCCCTCCTAAAAATGAATATTTCCAGGGTTTTAAATTTAAATTTCCTCAATGTGACGGATGCGCTTGCTTTGCTCTGCATAGCTCTTTGAAGTCCGGAACCTTTGGAGAAAGATAAAGTCTCAGGTCTGGTTCGGCATCAAGTCTGTTTCTGTATTTCGTTTTCAGATGTGCATACGAGGAAAATGCTTTCTCGCATAAGTATGTTGTTGAAAATGGTAACAAAACTGCAGCAGCTTTTTCTGCCAGAAGGGGGTACTCGTTTCTTAAACTCAGCCAAAAGTTGATCAATGACAGATTTCTGAAACTCCTTTTCAGTTCGTAATCACAGGAGATCTCAATCAATTTCTCTTTTTCCTCAGTGTTCAATATTTGTGTTGAAAAAGTGGTACCATCAAAAGGGTTGCGAATCCAGTCGTTATCGCCTGATATAGCTGGAAAGTAATCCCTGAATGTTGTGCAAAGTCCTTTTAGGTGTGCAGTTATATTGGTTTTAGTGCACTGATCCAAGGAAGTCATGAAGATTACTGAAACACTCAGTTTGATTGTTTTCCAAACAACTTTCCCAGAACTGCAACTTCTTTATCATGGATTCAACTCGGTCTTGCACGTTGAAAACTGTTATATTGAGGCCTTGAAGAGATAAATTTAGGTCATTAATTCTTGAGAAAATATCTGCTAAATAAGCTAGGCTCTGGAGCCAGACATTATTTTCCATACAGCTGGCAAGGTGGAAAGGGTGGCTGTTGGAAAAAAAACCTAGGATTTCCGTTCTAAGCTCAAACAAGCGCACCAGGATTTTGCCCCGTGAGAGCCATCTAACTTCAGTATGGGTCAACACACAGTCGTGTATACTACCCATTTCTTCACAAAGTACGTGAAATATTCTGGGATTTGTTGGCCGTGATTTTATGAAATTCACCATTTTCACTGCATTGTCCAGCACTTCCTTCAGTCCCTCAGGCATGCATTTTGTTGCGAGGGCTTGTCTTGGACTCATTGCAGCATCCATAGAGACTTTTGATGCAACCTTTTTTGTTCGAGCTACAAATCCAGTATACTTCCCCGTCACTGATGTGGCCCCATCAGTGCAAATGACTAGGCAACGAGACCAATCAATTTCCTTTTCTTGAAAACATGCATTAGTCAGATTGAAGATATCTTCTCCAGTTGTACGTTCTTCCAAAGGTCAGCAAAACAAGTCTTCTTCAACCAGACCTTCATTCACATAATGTACAAACAGTAGCAAAATAGCTAGATTAGCTACATCAGTTGATTCATCCAACTGTATAGCATAATATGGACTATTTTTCACTCTCTGTACAATTGTGGTCTCTACATTATTGGACATGTCATTAATTCTTCGTGACAACGAATTATTGGACAAAGGTACCATGTCAATCCTTTTTGCAGCCTTTTCTCCGAGCATGCAATGAACTACGTCTTTTATACATGGACCAATCAAGCTCTCTGCTATGGTATGGGCTTCTGATGCTTTTGCTACTCGGTAGCTCACGCGGTATGATGCTTCAAGTGCATTTTCATGATCAGTACTTGCTTGGGATATAAAACTGGTAATGTCACCTTTCCTCTCAGCTAATTTTCGCTTGAAAAAATCAACAGGCTTGTCGAGTTGTGCAGGATGCCTAGTTTCTAAATGGCGCCGAAGGAGAGAAGGTTTGAGGCTGCTGTTTGCTAGAACATCACCACAAATCACACACAGTGGTTTTGGACATTCTTGATCACCAGTGCATGTAAATCCATATTTTATAGAATCATCATCATATTTTCTTTTCTTTGTAAGTGACTTTCCAGGACCATCATGATCGTTAGACGTAGATTTTCCACAGTGTGGACTTGAGGAAACACTAGCTGATTCTTGCGTCTCTACACTTTCCTTTTTCAGCCACTTATCCACTGAACTTGTGTACAAAAGTTCTAATAAAAACAACCCAGAGAGACTGCTATCAACCAACAAACTAGAAAATGAGAAGATTCACTCAAGTCTCACTGAAGCAAAACAGCACTCCAGAGAGCGTGACAATTACAGAGGCACCTTAACACTGCTACACTGGCTACAACGTGCTTCCGGCTGGCTTGGCTCCCAAACAGCTTTTCTTCCGCCACGAGGTCTGTCCCTAGGAGGGTGTCCTGCGAAGGACAAATTAGCTTGGACCACCCCCCACGTACAGCATGGCCCCTGGTCACTCTGCCCTCCATGCCAACTTCCCCTGTCTGACAAAGACAGGGGTCCGAGCTGCCACCTGCAGGTCTGGGGGTCTCACTGCCACCCTGCCCACCACAGGGCTCAGGCTACTGGCCCCGCGCCAGGGCCTGGGCTGCCGGATCCACACTCCCTGGGGCTCCTGCTGCAGGTTCAGGATCCAAGGAAGAAAGGAGAGCAGCAGAATACGGACCCTGGACTTCAGAAAAGCAGACTTTGACTCCCTCAGGGAACAGATGGGCAGGATCCCCTGGGAGAATAACATGAAGGGCAAAGGGGTCCAGGAGAGCTGGCTGTATTTTAAAGAATCCTTATTACGGTTGCAGGAACAAACCATCCCGATGTGTAGAAAGAATAGTAAATATGGCAGGCGACCAGCTTGGCTTAACAGTGAAATCCTTGCTGACCTTAAACGCAAAAAAGAAGCTTACAAGAAGTGGAAGATTGGACAAATGACCAAGGAGGAATATAAAAATATTGCTCAAGCATGCAAGAGTGAAATCAGGAAGGCCAAATCGCACTTGGAGTTGCAGCTAGCAAGAGATGTTAAGAGTAACAAGAAGGGTTTCTTCAGGTATGTTAGCAACAAGAAGAAAGTCAAGGAAAGTGTGGGCCCCTTACTGAATGAGGGAGGCAACCTAGTGACTGAGGATGTGGAAAAAGCTAATGTACTCAATGCTTTTTTTGCCTCTGTCTTCACAAACAAGGTCAGCTCCCAGACTGCTGGACTGGGCAGCACAGTATGGGGAGGGGGTGACCAGCCCTCCGTGGAGAAAGAAGTAGTTCGGGACTATTTAGAAAAACTGGATGAGCACAAATCCATGGGGCCGGATGCGCTGCATCCGAGGGTACTAAAGGAGTTGGCGGATGTGATTGCGGAGCCATTGGCCATCATCTTTGAAAACTCATGGCGATGGGGGGAGGTCCCGGATGACTGGAAAAAGGCTAATGTAGTGCCCATCTTTAAAAAAGGGAAGAAGGAGGATCCGGGGAACTACAGGCCAGTCAGCCTCACCTCAGTCCCTGGAAAAATCATGGAGCAGGTCCTCAAGGAATCAATTATGAAACACTTAGAGGAGAGGAAAGTGATCAGGAACAGTCAGCATGGATTCACCAAGGGGAAGTCATGCCTGACTAACCTAATTGCCTTCTATGATGAGATAACTGGCTCTGTGGATGAGGGGAAAGCAGTGGATGTGTTATTCCTTGACTTTAGCAAAGCTTTTGATACGGTCTCCCACAGTATTCTTGCCGCCAAGTTGAAGAAGTATGGGCTGGATGAATGGACTGTAAGGTGGATAGAAAGCTGGCTAGATCGTCGGGCTCAACGGGTAGTGATCAATGGCTCCATGTCTAGTTGGCAGCCGGTTTCAAGCGGAGTGCCCCAAGGGTTGGTCCTGGGGCCGGTTTTGTTTAATATCTTTATTAATAAGCTGGAGGATGGTGTGGACTGCACCCTCAGCAAGTTCGCAGATGACACTAAACTGGGGGAAGAGGTAGATACGCTGGAGGGTAGGGATAGGATACAGAGGGACCTAGACAAATTAGAGGATTGGGCCAAAAAAAACCTGATGAGGTTCAACAAGGACAAGTGCAGAGTCCTGCACTTAGGACGGAAGAATCCTATGCACTGCTACAGACTAGGGACCGAATGGCTAGGTAGCAGTTCTGCAGAAAAGGACCTAGGGGTCACAGTGGACGAGAAGCTGGATGAGAGTCAACAGTGTGCTCTTGTTGCCAAGAAGGCTAATGGCATTTTGGGCTGTATAAGTAGGGGCATTGCCAGCAGATCGAGGAACGTGATCGTTCCCCTTTATTCGACATTGGTGAGGCCTCATCTGGAGTACTGTGTCCAGTTTGGGGCCCCACACTACAAGAAGGATGTGGAAAAATTGGAAAGAGTCCAGCGGAGGGCAACAAAAATGATTAGGGGTCTGGAGTACATGACTTATGAGGAGAGGCTGAGGGAACTGGGATTGTTTAGTCTCCAGAAGAGAAGAATGAGGGAGGATTTGATAGCTGCTTTCAACTACCTGAAGTGGGGTTCCAAAGAGGATGGAGCTCGGCTGTTCTCAGTGGTGGCAGCTGACAGAACAAGGAGCAATGGTCTCAAGTTGCAGTGGGGGAGGTCTAGGTTGGATATTAGGAAACACTATTTCACTAGGAGGGTGGTGAAGCACTGGAGTGGGTTACCTAGGGAGGTGGTGGAATCTCCTTCTGTCAAGGCTGTATCCCTACTTTGAACTTTAGGGTACAAATGTAGGGGCCTGCATGAAAACTTCTAAGCTTATCTACCAGCTTAGCTCTGGTCCGCTGCCACCATCTTAAGAATTCCCTCCCTGGGAAGCCTTGAGAAACCTTTCACCAATTCCCTGGTGAATACAGATCCAAACTCCTTGGATTTTAAACAAGGAGAAATTGACCCTTCCCCCCTCCTTCCTTTCACCAACTCCTGGTGAATACAGATCCAAACCCCCTTTGGATCTTAAAACAAGGAGAAATCAATCAGGTTCTTAAAAAGAAGGCTTTTAATTAAAGAAAAAGGTAAAAATCATCTCTGTAAAATCAGTATGGAAAATAACTTTACAGGGTAATCAAACTTAAAGAGCTCAGAGGAATCCCCTCTGTCTTAGGTTCAAAGTATAGCAAACAAGATAAGCACTCTGGTAAAAGGTACATTTACAAGTTGAGAAAACAAAGTAAATCTAAGACGCCTTGCCTGGCTTTTACTTACAATTTTGAAATAAGAGAGACTTGTTTAGAAAGATGGGGAGAACCTGGATTGATGTCTGGTCCCTCTCAGTCCCAAGAGCGAACAACCCCTTAAACAAAGGACACACACAAAAGCCTTCCCCCCCCCCAAGATTTGAAAGTATCTTGTCCCCTTATTGGTCCTTGGGGTCAGGTGTCAGCCAGGTTACCCGAGCTTCTTAACCCTTTACAGGTAAAAGGATTTGGAGTCTCTGGCTAGGAGGGATTCCATAGCACTGTACACAGGAGAGCTGTCACCCTTCCCTTTATAGTTATGACACGCC
The DNA here is from genome assembly GCF_028017835.1 of Emys orbicularis. NCBI lineage: Eukaryota > Metazoa > Chordata > Testudines > Emydidae > Emys > Emys orbicularis. The sequence goes on from NC_088684.1 coordinate 297,567,378, forward strand.
CCCCAAATCACAGATAGTGTTGGACGTCCGGTTCCACACTGGCTGTGATTTCTTCCTGGAGCTCTAGGAGAAAACAGAGTTAATAAAACACATGTACCTTTAGACATACTACTGATTATATAAAAACTAACAATATGTTTTATTTCAAGAACAATTGTTAACCAGTTAACTCTGGGAAACTTTCCCGGGAGAGTGCATCAGCCACTTTGTTAGAAGCTCCCGAAATGTGTTGTATTTCAAAATCAAAATCTTGGAGAGCTAAACTCCACCGAAGAAGTTTTTTGTTATTTCCCTTGGCGGTATGAAGCCACTGTAGCGCAGCATGGTCTGTTTGTAGTTGGAACCGCCGTCCCCAAACATATGGGCGTAGCTTTTCCAGCGCGTACACAATGGTGTAGCATTCCTTTTCGCTGATTGACCAGTGGCTTTCCCTCTCAGACAGTTTCTTGCTGAGAAACACGACAGGATGGAATTCTTGATCCGGTCCTTCCTGCATTAAAACTGCTCCCACGCCTCGCTCGGACGCATCTGTGGTTACTAGGAACGGTTTGTCAAAGTCTGGGGCCCTTAGCACAGGGTCAGACATGAGTGTTGCCTTAAGCTGGTTAAAGGCCTTTTGACACTTATCAGTCCACTGAACTGCATTTGGCTGTTTCTTTCTGGTTAGGTCTGTCAGCGGGGCGGCGATTTGGCTGTAGTGTGGTACAAATCGCCTATAATATCCGGCCAAGCCTAAGAAGGATTGGACCTGTTTCTTTGACTTTGGAACCGGCCACTTTTGGATAGCATCCACTTTGGCCTGTAGGGGATTTATAGTTCCTTGACCCACCTGGTGCCCCAGGTACGTCACTCTGTTTTGGCCTATTTGACACTTTTTAGCCTTAACAGTTAGTCCTGCCTGCCGGATGCGCTCGAAGACTTTTTTCAGGTGCTCCAGGTGTTCTGTCCATGAATTAGAAAAAATGGCCACATCATCGAGGTAGGCAACTGCAGATTCTCCCAATCCTGCTAGGAGACCATCTACAAGTCTTTGGAAGGTGGCGGGTGCATTTCGCAACCCGAAAGGGAGTACATTGAATTCATACACCCCTGCCTGGGTGACGAAGGCTGACCTTTCCTTAGCGGGTTCATCTAGTGGTACTTGCCAGTACCCTTTGGTTAAGTCTAAAGTAGAGATGAATTGGGCATGTCCCAATTTTTCCAATAGCTCATCTGTGCGTGGCATTGGATAGTTGTCAGGACGAGTTACAGCATTTAGCTTACGGTAGTCCACGCAAAAGCGTATTTCCCCATCTGGTTTGGGAACTAGAACTACTGGAGATGCCCATGCACTGGTAGAGGGGCGGATTATACCCATCTGTAGCATGTCCTGGATCTCCCTTTGTATAGCCGCTTGGGCATGAGGTGACTCCCGGTAGGGTGGGGTTCTAATTGGGTGAGCATTACCTGTGTCAATGGAGTGGTATGCCCGTTCGGTCCGTCCTGGAGTGGCTGAGAAAATCGGTGCAAAGCTTGTGCACAGCTCCTTTATCTGCTGTCGCTGCAGACGTCCAAGGGTCGTGGAGAGGTTCACCTCTTCCACGCCACCATTCCTTTTTCCTTCATAGTAGACACCTGCAGGCCACTCCGCGTCATCAGTTTCCTGGGCTGTAAACTGGCAAACGTTTAATTCTCTAGAATAAAAGGGCTTAAGAGAATTAACATGGTATACCTTAGGCTTTATGTTGGAGGTGGGGGAGGCTATGAGATAGTTAACAGCTCCTAGGCGCTCCTGGACCGTGAATGGTCCTTCCCACGACGCTTCCATTTTATGGGCCTGGAGCGCCTTTAAGACCATGACTTGGTCTCCTACTTTGAAGGACCGTTCTCTGGAATGTTTATCATACCAGGCCTTTTGCTCTTCCTGAGCATCCTTTAGGTTTTCTTTAGCAAGGGCTAAAGAGTGTCGGAGGGTGTTTTGTAGGTTGCTTACAAAGTCTAGAATGTTAGTTCCTGGAGAAGGCGTAAACCCCTCCCATTGCTGCTTCACCAACTGTAATGGCCCCTTAACCTCGCGGCCATACACAAGTTCAAATGGTGAAAACCCTAAACTGGGATGTGGTACAGCCCTGTAGGCAAAAAGCAACTGCTGCAACACTAGGTCCCAATCATTGGAGTGTTCATTTACGAATTTACGTATCATGGCCCCCAAAGTTCCATTAAACCTCTCCACCAGACCATTGGTTTGATGGTGATGAGGGGTGGCAACCAAGTGATTCACCCCATGAGCTTTCCACAGGTTTTTCATGTTCCCTGCCAGGAAATTAGTTCCCGAATCTGTAAGTATGTCGGAGGGCCACCCTACCCTAGCAAAAATGTCTGCTAATGCCTGGCACACACTTTTAGCCTTGGTGTTGCTTAAGGGTACAGCTTCCGGCCATCGGGTAGCAAAATCCATGAAAGTCAGTACGTACTGCTTTCCTCTGGGTGTCTTCTTTGGGAAAGGACCCAGAATATCCACAGCTACTCGCTGAAATGGGACCTCAATTATGGGTAGTGGCTGGAGAGGGGCTTTAACCTGGTCTTGGGGCTTTCCCACTCGTTGGCACACCTCACAAGACCGGACATAATTAGCAACGTCCTTGCCCATTCCCTCCCAGTGGAAGGACTTCCCCAACCGGTCTTTGGTTCTGTTCACCCCAGAATGGCCACTGGGATGATCATGGGCTAAGCTCAAGAGTTTTACCCGATACTTAGTGGGAACTACCAGCTGTCTTTGAGGATGCCAGTCTTCCTGGTGCCCACCAGAAAGAGTCTCCTTGTATAAAAGTCCTTTTTCTACAACAAACCGGGATCGGTTAGAAGAGCTGAGAGGCGGTGGGGTGCTCCGTGCCGCTGCCCAAGCTTTTTGAAGGCTGTCATCTGCTTCCTGCTCGGCCTGGAACTGTTCCCTTGATGCTGGAGACATCAGTTCCTCCTTGGACTGTGGACTGGGGCTTGGTCCCTCTGGAAGCGAGGCAGGTGCTGGGGCTTTTTTCATTGACTGTGAACCGCTGTCCGCTGGTGCACTATGTGGTATTTCAGTCTCTGGCTGAGCCTCTTGGGTAGGGTTATCTGCTGCTTCCGCCAGTTTAGGCTCGCTGGTGCCCTCTGGCATTGGAGTTGTAGACGGGGTTGCAAGCGCTGGACTCAGTGCTGGCAATGGTTCTGGTGCTGGTTGCGTTGCCAGTTCCGGTTCTGGGACTGGCTTTGGCTGGGTCTCTGGGATTGGATCCACTACGGCTGTTGCAGTCGTTGGCAGGGGATCCGGTTCCACCACCTGTGTTTGGGTCTCCGGTAACACAGACGGGGTCCTGGTGGACGGCTCAGGAACAGGGATGGGGGTGAAAGCTTGCTTAGCCTGGCTGCGGGTGACTATTCCCACCCTCTTGGCTAGCTTCACATGGTTAGCCAAGTCTTCCCCCAGTAGCATGGGAATGGGATAATTGTCATAGACTGCAAAAGTCCACATTCCTGACCAGCCCTTGTACTGGACATGCAACTTGGCTGTAGGCAAGGTTACAGACTGTGACACGAAGGGTTGAATTGTCACTGTAGCCTCCGGGTTGATGAGTTTGGGGTCCACTAGGGATTGGTGAATAGTTGACACTTGTGCCCCAGTGTCCCTCCAAGCGATAACCTTCTTTCCGCCCACTCTCAAGGTTTCCCTTCGCTCCGAGGGTATGAGAGAGGCATCTGGGTCTGGGGTTCTTTGGTGTGATTGGGGTGTAATGAACTGTAATCGGTTGGGGTTCTTGGGGCAGTGAGCCTTTATATGCCCCAGTTCATTACATTTAAAACATCGCCCTGCTAAGGTATCACCGGGGCGATGTTGGTTGATGGAGACTGGTGTGGTGGGGTGAGAAGGCGTCTGGGGTTTCCCTTGGGATGTGGGTGGGGCCTTGGGTTGTCCCCGGTGATAAGGTTTTGTTTCGGTTTGCCCCTTCTGATATTCGCTCCAACTGCTACTAGCTTTTTTCTTTTCTGTCACCTCCACCCATTTGGCTCCAATCTCCCCCGCCTCGGTTACAGTTTTGGGCTTCCCATCTAGGATGTACCTTTCTATTTCCTCAGGAACACCCTCTAAAAACTGCTCCATTTGCAATAGGAAGGGCAACTCTTCCGTAGATTTAACATTTGCTCCTGATATCCAGGCATCCCAATTTTTCCCAATGTGGTAGGCATGTCGGGTAAATGACACATCAGGTTTCCACCTTAGGGCTCTGAACCGCCGATGGGCATGCTCAGGTGTTAGCCCCATTCTGATTCTGGCCTTGTTTTTAAAAAGTTCATAACTGTTCATGTGTTCCTTAGGCATTTCAGCCGCCACCTCTGCTAAGGGTCCACTGAGCTGCGGCCTCAGCTCTACCATGTACTGGGTTGGAGGGATGTCGTATCCAAGGCAGGCCCTTTCAAAATTTTCTAAGAAGGCCTCAGTATCATCGCCTGCCTTGTAGGTGGGGAATTTCCTGGGATGGGAAGTGGTACCTGGAGAGGAGTTGTTAGGATGGTCTGATGCACCCTGCCTAGTCCTTGCTGCTTCCAGTTCCATCTCTCTTTTATGGGTCTCCTGTTTGGCTTTTTCTTCTCTTTCATGGGCCTCCTGTTTGGCTTTTTCTTCTCTTTCATGGGCCTCCTGTTTGGCTTTCTCTTCTGTCATGTTTGGCTTTTTCCAGCTCCATCTCTCTCTTGTGGGCCTCCTCTTTGGCTTCTTTCTCGAGTTTTTTAATTTGAAGTAGTCTCTGATGTTTTTTCTCATTTTCTTCTGCTTCTAGTCTGGCCAGTTCTAGTTTGCTAGCTGCTTCACTGGTAGTCATTTTCCTGCTTTCCTGTGCTGGGCCACACCCCTCTGCAGTTGACTGAAACTGGGATGTACTCAGCTCTGGCTGCTGCTGAGTTAACAGAGACTTTCTAACTAGCTACTCACGAGGATGTAAAAAGAAAAAAAAAAAAACAATTCAGCTTGTAAATTCCTTTTACCAGTCGTTTGCTCATTAATTGAACCCTTCTCTTAACAAAGGACCTTGTTAAAAAAAACTTAACACCTCTGCCTTCAGGCAAGGAGAGATAAGATATGCATCTACCTTCAGCTCTGCTTTCCAAGCAGCTAGAAGGAAAAAAAAATCTTACTGGCTTTTGGGTTTAAAACGATCCCACCGCTGTGCCACCATGTCAAGGCTGTATCCCTACTTTGAACTTTAGGGTACAAATGTAGGGGCCTGCATGAAAACTTCTAAGCTTATCTACCAGCTTAGCTCTGGTCCGCTGCCACCATCTTAAGAATTCCCTCCCTGGGAAGCCTTGAGAAACCTTTCACCAATTCCCTGGTGAATACAGATCCAAACTCCTTGGATTTTAAACAAGGAGAAATTGACCCTTCCCCCCTCCTTCCTTTCACCAACTCCTGGTGAATACAGATCCAAACCCCCTTTGGATCTTAAAACAAGGAGAAATCAATCAGGTTCTTAAAAAGAAGGCTTTTAATTAAAGAAAAAGGTAAAAATCATCTCTGTAAAATCAGTATGGAAAATAACTTTACAGGGTAATCAAACTTAAAGAGCTCAGAGGAATCCCCTCTGTCTTAGGTTCAAAGTATAGCAAACAAGATAAGCACTCTGGTAAAAGGTACATTTACAAGTTGAGAAAACAAAGTAAATCTAAGACGCCTTGCCTGGCTTTTACTTACAATTTTGAAATAAGAGAGACGTGTTTAGAAAGATGGGGAGAACCTGGATTGATGTCTGGTCCCTCTCAGTCCCAAGAGCGAACAACCCCTTAAACAAAGGACACACACAAAAGCCTTTCCCCCCCCAAGATTTGAAAGTATCTTGTCCCCTTATTGGTCCTTGGGGTCAGGTGTCAGCCAGGTTACCCGAGCTTCTTAACCCTTTACAGGTAAAAGGATTTGGAGTCTCTGGCTAGGAGGGATTCCATAGCACTGTACACAGGAGAGCTGTCACCCTTCCCTTTATAGTTATGACACCTTCCTTAGAGGTTTTTTAGGTCAGGTTTGACAAAGCCCTGGCTGGGATGATTTAGTTGGGAATTGGTCCTGCTTTGAGCAGGGGGTTGGACTAGATGACCTCCTGAGGTCCCTTCCAACCCTGATATTCTATGATTCTATGGACCCGATTGACCGCCCCAGTCAACTGAACTCCACTGAGCTTGTGCTGCAGGTCCTGCTGACCGTTGGGGCTCGGGCTGCTGGCCCCAACTGCCCGGCTCCGCTCTCCCGGGGGCTCGGGCTGCCAGCCCCGCTCTCCCTGGGGTTTGGGCTTCCGGCTCCCCCGCTGATGGGGGCAGGGCTCAGGCTGCCAGCCCCAACTGCCCAGCCACGCTCTCCCTGGGGCTCGGGCTGCTGGCTCCCCCGCTGACAGGAGCAGGGCTCAGGCTGCCAGCCCCAACTGCCCAGCCATGCTCTCCCTGGGGCTCAGGCTGCCGGCTCCCCCGCTGACAGGGGCAGGGCTCGGGCTGCCAGCCCCAACTGCAGGGCCCTGCTCTCCCTGGGGCTCGGGCTGTCTCCCCTGCAACAGGGTCCCACCTGCTGCCTCCAATGCCGGGGTCCTCTGACCGCCATTAATGAATTTTTTCTTGCAAACCCCCTGTAATGTTCTGCGAACCCCAGTTTGGGAACCACTGGTCTAGATTGTGCAATATAACAGAGTCTTGAATGACAGACACAGATTTATTTTGATCAGTGGGGTTTCAGGGATCTACCTGTAAGGCTGTGAAGTTTTAGCTTTGTACTTGGAAGAATTAATGACTCAATTTAAACCCTGTAAAATCCCCTGATACCACAATGATGGGCACTGTAAAATGGAGAAATTATTTGACTGAAAAAAATCAGTGCCTGTCAAGCGGTGGGGTCTCACGCCAGCTCAGGATGGATTGACGCCACGCCAGAGTCTGTTTCAGGCCCTTGCCACAGGGCACCATTTATTGATTAAACAGAAACTTAGGCAAAATGTCAAGATGAAGTAGTTCCTCTGCCCATTTCCCTCGCCTCTCTGAGCCCCTCCAGGTCCTTGCCCTGACCCAGGGACTCCTGTAGGAACTTGACTGCTCCCTGCAATTCTCTAGCCCAGCTGGCCAGGACTAGATCCACAAAGGGACTTAAGTGCCACTGAGATCCTCAAAACACCTGCTCCACTCCCCCTCAACCTGCCGGCGGCTATGTTTCTGCCAGGAGGTGAGCGCAAAACTGCCTATGTTCTGATGCCCTGGAGCTGCTCAGCACCATACCTCACTCCTAAATCCTGGGGCAATTCTTAAGGGAGGTGTTGTTCCCCCGCTCCTGGCTGCAGGGCCCAAATGGGTAGGTGTTCTCAGAGGGCCTATCGAATCGGGCCTTTTGCAGAAGACAGCCGTGGAAGACCCGACTGGTGTGTGTGTCTGTTTCTCTGTCCCAGAGTACCCAGAGTGCTTAGGGCACTCACCTGGGAAGTGGCAGGCTTGTTTGCAGATCATGGCTCTGCCTGATTTGGAGCAGCGACATGAAGTCAGATCTCCCGCCTCCCGGCTGAGTACCCTAATTCTGGGGTGGGACTCCCTCAGTCCCTCCTACTGAAGCTGTTCCAATGTGTGTAATACTGAAGTATTTACTCCTGGGGGAATTCTGCGCCAAAAAATTAAAAAATCTGCGCACTGTATTATAAAATTCTGCATATTTTATTTGTCAAAATAATGCAATATAATCACTCTGGTTTCAATTATTTTGGTAATTTACTTAAACTATAGTACAATGGATGGAGAATGGGAGTGGGGAGCATTTGAAAAAATCCCCAAACCCCCTTGCCTGACAGTAATGTAACTAGGTTTGACCCTTTATTTCTTGTTATTAGTCAACAAATATATGCATCCATATGCTCAGTGTTACATCATAGGCAACTGAAGAGCAAGTGAGGGCTGGGGAATCAAACTCACAATGTATATTGGCTACTGAACATATCCAGAAAGGTCAGCAGCAAACAGTTCATGGAGCACATGCTGATAGGAAATTTTTTCAGTCCAAAAATTTAGACCAGTTCTAATCACTAAAGCACCATAACCATTTATAAGGCCATACTGTCCTTTACACCACTCTGGCAATGTAAAGGAGTCTTAAAACATTTACCCCTGTTTTATACTCCTGGGGGAATTCACAAAGAGAATGGGAACAATTCACTAAGCAGGCAGGCAGGCAGCTACATTCTGCTCTGCCTGAGGGGACAGAGCCTGCCCCATGCCTACCTCCTCAGAAACACCCTGAAGCCCGGCCCCTCCATGCCAAGCATGCTGCAACAGTGAGGGAGAGTCTCTCTCTCTCTCTTATGACTGCCCTGCCCCTCCCCCTGGTGGTGATTTATGTTTCTACCGGCTGCTTCGGGCACCCGAGCCAACCTGCCTGTGCCGCTCTTGCAGCTTCCCTTTGCTTTCCCGTCAGAAGTCATTTTTCTGCGGGGAAGCAAAGAACTCTGCAGGGAACATGAATTCGGTGCATGTGCAGTGACGCAGAATTCCCCCAGGAGAATACAGTATTAACTGGAACGGGCTGGACCCTGGGTTTCCCAGGTGAGTGCCCTGATCTCCAGGCTGTACAATCATTCTCACGCTCTGGCCCAATGACGGTTTAAGTATTTATACAAAGTAGAACTGTGACGGGTTGGATCACAGAAACCCCCTGGGAGCTGCCACCTGATGTGCCAAGACTATCTCTGCTCCTGTTTTCCCTGCCAGCTAAGGACCCCAGACCCCTGTCTTGCTGAGCCAGGCACTCCCATCTGCTCCAACAAAGACCCAGGGTCTGAATTACTTGCCCCAAAGCTGCAGGTTTACCTGAAAACAGCTCACAGAAGTGTGCTTGTCTTTAACACTCAGATGCCCAACTCCCAATGGGGTATAAACCCAAATAAATCCGTTTTACCCTGTATAAAGCTTATGCAGGGTAAACTCATAAATTGTTCGCCCTCTATAACACTGATAGAGAGATATGCACAGTTGTTTGCTCCCCCAGGTATTAATACATACTCTGAGTTAATTAATAAGTAACAAGTGATTTTATTAAATACAGACAGTAGGATTTAAGTGGTTCCAAGTAGTAATAGACAGAACAAAGTAAGTCACCAAGCAAAATAAAATAAAATGCGCAAATCTATGTCTAATCAAACTGAATACAGATAATCTCACCCTTAGAGATGCTTCAGTAATTTTTTCCCTCAGACTGGACCCCTTCCAGCCCTGGGCACAATTCTTTCCCCTGGTACAGCTCTTGTTCCAGCTCAGGTGATAGCTAGGGGATTCTTCATGATGGCTCCTCTCCCCCCTTTGTTCTGTTCCACCCCTTTATATATCTTTTGCATAAGGCAGGAATCCTTTGTCTCTCTCTGGGTTTCCACCCCCCCTCACTGGAAAAGCACCAGGTTAAAGATGGATTCCTGTTCATGTGACATGATCACATGTCACTGTAAGACCCCAAGCCTTCATTCCTCCCAGCCTGACTCACAGGAAGGCTTGCTTGCAAACAGAGCCCCAGTCAATTGTCCTGGTTGATGGGAGCTATTAAGATTCTAAACCACCATTAATAGCCCACACTTTGCATAATTACAGTAGGCCCTCAGAGTTATATTTCATATTTCTAGATTCAGATACAAGAGTGGTACATTTATACAAATAGGATGATCACACTCATAGATTATAAGCTTTGTAATGATACCTTACAAGAGACCTTTTGCATGAAGCATATTCCAGTTACATTATATTCACTCATTACCATATTTTTATAAAACCATATAGACTGCACAACGTCACAAGAACAACTTCAGTGAGGGAGACCCATCCCGGAATACCCTATAGCTGCCACCACCACTTCCTCCTCCTGGTTTCTTCTTGAGAAAGGGCTGACCTGGCCTTGGCCCCTAACTGCAGCAGCATGCTCACAGCTGAGACTCCCTGAGTGGAGATAAAATCCCCTTTCCTACCGGGGAAGGGATTGTGCCAGCCCTTTCCAAGACATAGCACGTGCTCCCCCCACTCCTTTAGCTAGTGCATGGTGGGGACAGAGCCACAGGGAGCTGGTACAGTGCCGAGAGCCCTGGGAATCTTGGGAGGGAGGGAAAAGGTGACAAAGCTCCTGTGGCCCCGCACTCGTCTCTTGGAGGGTGGGTTGTCTGATCTCCCCTGTAGTAAGGGCAGAGATGGACAGAAGTCTGACCAGAGGTAGAGTTAACCTTTTGGCCAACCTACAGAAATATTTATCTGTGCAGGGTGATTTATACAGAACGTGACACATTACAGGCAAAGCTGACAGCTACGCGTATAGTTAAGGTGGCCAAACGCCCTCCTTTAAAAGAGCCTGTTTTCTGCGTATGGAGTAGACATTGTATCTGAGTGTGTCGTATGCACAACTGACCTATGAGCAGCTTCTCCATTGCTGCCTACCTCCTTCCTCTTCTGGCTTCATTTTCTAATCCGGCCTCCTCCTGGAAAGCAGGGTTTCTTCAGACGTAGCAGATGGCGTCTGTCTTCAGGGCTCAGACGTGCCCCGGAATCCTTCCCAGGGATTCCTGTAAAGCTCCACAGCAGCTGCTGGCATGGCTCAGCAAGGAATTGCTTATGACTTCTGAGGAGAGGCTGAGGGAACTGGGATTGTTTAGTCTGCAGAAGAGAAGAGTGAGGGGGGATTTGATAGCTGCTTTCAACTACCTGGGTGGGGGTTCCAAAGAGGATGGAGCTCGGCTGTTCTCAGTGGTGGCAGATGACAGAACAAGGAGTAATGGTCTCAAGTTGCGGTGGGGGAGGTCTAGGTTGGATATTAGGAAACACTATTTCACTAGGAGGGTGGTGAAGCACTGGAATGGGTTACCTAGGGAGGTGGTGGAATCTCCTTCCTTGGAGGTTTTTAAGGTCAGGCTTGACAAAGCCCTGGCTGGGATGATTTAGTTGGAATTGGTCCTGCTTTGAGCAGGGGGTTGGACTAGGTGACCTCCTGAGGTCCCTTCCAACCCTGATATTCTATGATTGCAGACCTGTGCGGGTTCCTTCAATGCAGGACCTAAGAGGGGCAGGGGACAGTTGGCAACATTTAGGTGGGGGGGGGGAAAGCAAGGCAGTTATTTGAGTTACAGGGTTGCAGCTTGGTCCCTTGTGCTGGGTCATTGTAAGATGTAGGAAAGGTGTGAAATACACAAGAAACAGCCCTTGCTGGATTTAAATCTAACATACTTTGTATAGTGCATCGAAGTACCATAGGTGCAGGTTACTCCTTGTGAACAGCTTTTCATAGGCCACCCAAGACTATAAGTGTTGGCATTGAAATGCCCCTTAGGAGTTGTTCTACAACGGGAGTGTTTATGTAAATACTTCGCGAGTCTCTGATAAACCTGGCCCTCCAGTACTGAGAGATGCTGACACCACAAGGAGCAGCAGGGGCAAAATGCCTAGCTGGAATCCTCTCTCAGCTTTTATTATTCAGGGCCCCTACGCTCCCATGCTACGCCCGCCACCATCTCGACACGGAAGCGCACGCTGTGGGAAATGGAGCAGTGTATTCTAATATGTTCTAACTGGAGACCAAGCTCTGCCGTTACGCCAGGGTAAGCAGAGAAACCCCAATGATTTCAGTGAACTCAGTCCTGATATGCTGCTGCAATTGAGGGCGAAATTGTCCTTTAATCTATCGACAACATAGGTGCATTCGAGATAACTAATCAGAATACAGCAGTGTGAGTGGAGCTGTCTCGGATTACCAACTTTATTCCAATCTCACTTCATTAAACCTGCTCTGACACACGTCTGCCTCCTAATCGTTCTTGGGCCAAAGCCGACTCAGTGTAATCCTGATTAGCCTCGTCCTTCTCAGAGGGAGGGCTCACAAGGGCCAGGGCAGTGGGATTGGGAATCTTATCTTGTATCTTGAGACCTCCTGGAATTTCTTATAGAAACCCAAGAGCTGGGTCAGCTCGGGCATGTGTGCATGTTTATGGAAAGGAGACTCAGGATAAGGTCCAGGCCTGGGACAGCCGGTGGGGCTCACAGGCTCAGCCCCATAGAGCTGGTGTCTCATTCAACGGTGCACGAAGGCCAGAATTTTCCAAACCTGTGCCGGTGAAATTGGGCAGCTCAGAGCCTCCCTGGCCACACAACGTTCTCACTCAATACCCCAATGGACCCTGGGGGCCGGTGTTCCCAAGGGCTGCCCTGGGGCACAACTTGATTGCTCTTGGAGGTCTGGTGGAAGCACCCGGGAACTCCACACATGCACCAAAGAGCCTCTGAGCCAGGTGTGCTCACCGCCCCCTCTCCCAAATTCAGACAGGCCACATGTGGCGTCAACCCAGCTCTCTCCCCCCCCCAGCTTCCACACAGGACAATGGTCAAGAGGAACAATTACTGATTGAAAAGTGGGGAGGAGAGGGTAAAAATGGGTGATCCCGTGGGGTTCCTACCTGCCGCAGTTGAGTCAGGTGGGTGCAGGTGTGTCGTCCCCCCCCCAGCAATACACACACACACTGATCTGATATGTCCAGGTCCTGCTGAAGGAGAATCTCCAGGGGGCAGGGGAATGTGGAGGATAGAGGTGGGAGTGGGGAGTAGGAAGGGGTGGAGGGAGGGGAATGTGGGGAGGGGGAGGGGGCAGGGGGATGTGGAGGATAAAGGTGGGGGTGGGGAGTAGGATGGGGTGGAGGGAGGGGAATGTGGGGAGGGGGATGGGGCAGGGGAATGTGGAGGATAGAGGTGGGAGTGGGGAGTAGGAAGGGGTGGAGGGAGGGGAATGTGGGGAGGGGGATGGGGCAGGGGGATGTGGAGGATAGAGGTGGGGGTGGGGAGTAGGATGGGGTGGAGGGAGGGGAATGTGGGGAGGGGGATGGGGCAGGGGGATGTGGAGGATAGAGGTGGGGGTGGGGAGTAGGATGGGGTGGAGGGAGGGGAATGTGGGGAGGGGGATGGGGCAGGGGAATGTGGAGGATAGAGGTGGGAGTGGGGAGTAGGAAGGGGTGGAGGGAGGGGAATGTGGGGAGGGGGATGGGGCAGGGGGATGTGGAGGATAGAGGTGGGGGTGGGGAGTAGGATGGGGTGGAGGGAGGGGAATGTGGGGAGGGGGATGGGGCAGGGGAATGTGGAGGATAGAGGTGGGAGTGGGGAGTAGGAAGGGGTGGAGGGAGGGGAATGTGGGGAGGGGGATGGGGCAGGGGGATGTGGAGGATAGAGGTGGGGGTGGGGAGTAGGATGGGGTGGAGGGAGGGGAATGTGGGGAGGGGGATGGGGCAGGGGGATGTGGAGGATAGAGGTGGGGGTGGGGAGTAGGATGGGGTGGAGGGAGGGGAATGTGGGGAGGGGGATGGGGCAGGGGGATGTGGAGGATAGAGGTGGGGGTGGGGAGTAGGATGGGGTGGAGGGAGGGGAATGTGGGGAGGGGGATGGGGCAGGGGGATGTGGAGGATAGAGGTGGGGGTGGGGAGTAGGATGGGGTGGAGGGAGGGGAATGTGGGGAGGGGGATGGGTAGGAGGAGGGGTGGGGGTGGGCAGGGGAGGGGGAGAGGAATGGAGGGGGACCGCCAGGGGGCGCTGCCGGCGCTAGAAGACCGGGGACCGCCCCCCCCCGCCGCGCTCCCGGCTGCGCTCGCTCTGCTCCGCCCGGCAGCGGGGCCGGCCCGTGGCGAGGCGGCGCCGGGACTCTGCCCAGCCCGCAGCGGGAGCGGAGCTCGGCCGGGCCGGGCCCGCTGGAGAAGCCCCGCCCGGGGGGGCCATGGCCGAGCGGGCCGCTGCCCAGGTAAGGGCCCGGCGGGCGGGGGAGCCTCGGGCGGGGCCGGGGCGCTGCACTGCGGGCATCGCGCGCTCGGTTTGCCGGGGACGCGCTGCCGGGCCCAGGCCGGGGGTTTCCGTTCGGAACCGACCGGCCCCGGGGATTCGGTTCCGGGTCTCGGCGCGTTTCCTGCGGGGCCGCTGCGGGGCCAAGGGGCTGGGGCTGCGGGAAGTCCCCGGCCCGGGCAGCGCCGGTCCCCTCCCGCCCGCGGGATCCGCCCGGCCCCCGGCACTGACTCGCCCCCCGGGTCACCTCGCTCGCAGCGTCAGCCCCGCGCCCACTGCTGCGGGGTCCTGGTCCGCGGGGCTCAGGCCGGCGGGGGGTGCGACCGGCCCTGGGATGTTAAACTCCTCGGGGTCAGGGCCGTGACTTTGCTTTGTAAATAACCCAGCGGGTTCCCTCTTCGCTCCAACCGGTCCTCCCCCATTGTCCCTCTGATGAATGACTCTCCTCAACCGCCCCTACCCTGGAATAAAGGAGGTGTAGCTCCCCCGCCCTCCAAGGGGCACTTAGGGGTAGGGGCGTTGTGAGCACTGGGTTATGTCTGCCAAGCGTTCCCATTGTTCGCTGTCATGGAAGGAGGCGGTCGCTTTTCTCTCATCCTCTATCTGTCTGGTCTGTTTAGGTCCTGATCCTGGAAATGCTTCCAGACTTGCATAACTTCTGCCGTGGAAGGAGTCCCCTTGACTTCAGGGAGACTGCTCACGCGTGGGGGACTACTTGGGCAGGTGTCTGCTGCATTGATTCCTTGCAACGTAAGCTCTTCACGACCCGGACTGTCTCTTACTACATATTTGTACAGTGTGCAGTACAGTACCCTTATTTTCTCCCTCTGCACCTTATCTTTGGGTAATCTCATCTGCAGACACAAATCCAGCTATCCTCTCTGTGCTGATGGCGCACAGACCTATCACTTTGCTTCAGACCTGTCTCCTTCTGGCCAAACTGAACTCTTAGCCTGTCTCTCTGACATCTCCTTGTGGGTTTCTAGCTGTCAGCTTAAGCTCAACATGGCTAAATCAGAACTCTTAACCTTTCTCCCTTCCCCTTAGTCTTACCTGCTACCTCTTTCCTTGATCATTGTGGACAGCACCACCATTCTGCCTGTCACTCAGGCCTGTAACCTGGGCCTCATCTTTGACTCGGATCAATTTCTAGGTCCTCACATCCAGGCTACGTCTAAATCTTGCTGATTCTTTTTGCACGACATCTCTAAGAGACGGCCTTTCCTGTCCAGCCACACGGCTGAAAAGCTCATCCAAGTTCTCATCTGCTCACCTCTCAGTTATTGCCACCTCCTTCCCCCAGCCTTGGCAAATGCAATCTTGCCCGGCTTGTGTCCTTTCAGCGTGGTGCTGCCAAGATCACTTTCATAGCTTGTTGCTTTGAACATGTCATTCCCTGCTTTGAATCCTTCCACAGGCTCATAAGAACGGCCACACTGGGTCAAACCAGAGGTCATTCTAGCTCAGTATCCTGTCTTCCGACAGTGGCCAAAACCAAGTGCGCCAGAAGGAAAGAACAGAACAGGTAATCATCAAGTGATCCAGCTTCTGCCAAACAGGCTAGGGACACCATCCCTGTCCATCCTGGCTAATAGCCATTGATGGACCTATCCTCCATGAACTTGTCTAGTTCCATTTTGAACCCTGTTATAGTCTTGGCCTTCACAACATCCTCTGGCAAGGAGTTTGTCAGGTTGGCTGTGCATCATGTGAAAAAATACTTCCTTTTGTTTGTTTTAAACCTGCTGCCTATTCATTCCCTCTTCTCCAGCTCAACAAACAAAAGCTACTGACCTTCACTTTCAAGGGTCTTGACAGCCTAGCCCCATCCTCCCCATCTGGTTAGATTTTCAAACGTGTCGCCTATGTGCTTTCTCCCCTGCTGCCCCTCATGCTTGGGAGAGCACCCCCCTGCCCCCCAACATCCACTAAGCTACCAGGCCTCCAAAAAACTTCACCGTGATTAGGTGGCTGGTGTGCAGAGCCCACTGCCTACCATGCTGACCAGGACTGTCTCGTTGTTTCCTTGTACTCCCCCATGTCTCTGTCTGTCTCCATCTGTTGTTTCTTGTCTTATACTTCAGACTGTGAACTCTTTGGGGCATAGCACAACGGGGTCCTGGTCCGTAACTGGGGCTCTTCAACGCTACAGGAATATCACTAACAATGGGGCCTTGACTGTGGCAGGGGCCTCTAGGCGTTCTTGGAATACTGATCCCGGCAGTGGACAAATGTGTGTGGAATATCCTGAGTAAAAATATGTGGGGGATGATGCGTTGGGTTGGGCCGGTAGAAAACAAGCACCAAGCTTCTGATGAGCTAAATTCTTCTTCACTGTGTAGGATTTGGGTGTTAAGAACTTGGGTCTGGTCTACACGGGAGAGATTTTGGGGTTTTTTGTTTTGTTTTTTGTATAAGCTAAGGTAGGAATTTAAACCAGCCTAGTTATGTTGCTTGGGAAGGAGATAATAGACTAGTCTCTTGTGGGCTGTATTACTCGGGGCAAATTTTGCGTTATGGGTTTAGTGTGAGGGAGCTGGCTGGGGTTGGTGGGCTGTGACAGGCTAAATGGTTTGGTGGGCGCTTCTGGCCTTAAACGCTCTGACTCTAAACTGGGAACAGGTGCTGTTACACCCGAATGAGGGTGTAGGGTGTTATACCAGTGTGCCTACACCAGTATAACTGGTCAAACTTTCCCGTGTGGACAAGGCCTCAGACCTTTTTTTTGCTGCTTACCTCTGAGCTGCGTGCAAAGATAATCTTTATCTCGCATTTGAGCGTTGTGTGTAAGGGTTATCAGTTTTGAAAAGGCAGCCTAGATTCTGACCGTCACTGTGATTCTTCATTTTAAAATAGATCCTTTCTGCTGTACAGTTTTATATCATTCCTCTAGTGTCTGACACTGTTTTAAAGATGACACCACCTCCGTTGCTTGTACGTTGTTCCTGTGGCACTCTCATGAGAGGTCATGTCAGTGACAAAACTTTGTCAGGCATCATTGCCATTCAGTAGCTTAGGCTGTGAATGAAATGAACTAGAATTACATGCCTGACTTGCAGCAAAGGATCATAGTCTGCGGGAATGAAAGTGACACTTATTCATGTGAGTAACTTTACATGTCTGAATAGTTCCTGGGAATTTGAGGGACCCCTCAGTGCGTAAGTGTCAAAAGTGTGGATAACGATATTCAATGAAAAACGCAGAGCTGCTAACTCTGTGGTTCCCAGGACACCAGTCAGGATCTGCTGGTTGGCAGGAAAGCACTAAGATTCCTGTATGACCAGAATCCACTGGGTTGTGACTGCCAGTGGAGAGCTACATTACACTAGCTTCTTCCAAATAAACGAACTTGGCATTTTGAATGGAAAATGATCGAGCCACCAGCATGCAGAGAGTTTGTCTGCCTCCAAAACTGCTTTTAAAACCACTTTTTATTTGTACCGTGTGTACAGACGCTTGTATTTCACTAAAATTGTTTGTAGCATCTCTCATGCAGCAGCTATAGCAATAGGAATTTACACAACACGGCATCTGCAAACTTCCAGGGGACATCAACTTAAAATCACTAATAGTGTTACAAATAACAGCGAAAAAGACTATAACAGAAGGAAATTAGAGGAAAATGATAGGTTCTTTTCTTTGTTTATTTACACTGGGCATTTGACATCCCTTCGTGTAGGTGTTTTCACTCTGGGTCTTTCACACAGCAACAGGGACGAGAAACATTTAACAGAAATGAGGAGTGTGTGATCATTGAAACTAGCAGGCTAACGAAAGGGCAGTTGTAAGAGCTGACGCTAGTCTTAACTCTCACTGTAGAAACTGACTCGATTGCAAGCTGAGGCGGCCCTTAAACCTCCCCTGTGTGGGTATAAAGTTCTGTCTAGGATGCCTGATGCTCTGCAGACAAACTCCGCTTCAGACCGTCACCGCACTAATTTAAGAAGAAAATAGCTGGGTAGCTATTATTCATGGCACATGTCAGCCCAGGGCAGCTGAACCTTTTATGAGCCTCATTTCAAGGCGTTTATAATTCTAAGAAAGATGTCAAAAGAGCTCCTTCCTCGCATCAGGACAGCGCCGCCGTCGGAGTAAAGATCGCACCGTGCTGAGGAGTCTGCAGCATGTGAACGGCTCTTGTGCAGATTCTCTGTCTCTGACTCTAGCTCCATTTCCCTTCTCTCTCCTTGCAAACAGGCTCAGGAGTGGGATGCAGAGTCGCAGCGCCTGATGTCTTCCCAGCCTGAACGAACGTCGGTGCAAACAGCAGAGATTTCGATGTGGACCCTAGTGGCTGCCATCCAAGCTGTGGAGAGGAAGGTGGATTCGTTTGCCACACGGTTGCTGAGTCTGGAGGGGAGAACTGGGACGGCTGAGAAGAAAATATTCGAGTGTGAGAAAACCGAGTTGGAGTTCGGGAACCAGCTGGAGAGTAAGTGGGCGGCGCTGGGAACTCTGATGCAGGAGTACGGGCTGCTGCAGAGGAGGCTGGAGAACATGGAGAACCTGCTGAAGAACAGGAACTTTTGGATCCTGAGGCTCCCCCCTGGTATTAATGGAGAAGTCCCTAAGGTAATCGTACCCTGGTTAGTACAGGAAGTAAAGGTTGAGCCTGTATTGGGTAACAAAGGGATTTTTCTAGGGCTGTCAAAAGGTTAAAAAAAAAAATTGCGATTAATCGCCGTTTTAATCGCACTGTTAAACAATAATAGAACACCACTTATTTAAATATTTTTGGATGTTTTCTACCTTTTCAAATATATTGATTTCAGTTACAACACAGAATACAGAGTGTACAGTGCTCACTTGATATTTTTATTACAAATATTTGCACTGTAAAAAGATCAAGAAAAGAAATAGTATTTTTCAGTTCACCTCATACAAGTACTGTAGAGCAGTCTATCGTGAAAGTGCAACTTACAAATGTAGAATTTATTTTTTTTACATAACTGCTCTCAAAAACAAAACAATGTAAAACTTTAGAGCCTACAAGTCCACTCAGTCCTACTTCTTGTTCAGCCAGTCGCTAAAACTAACAAATGTGTTTACATTGACGGGAGATAATGCTGCTCGCTTATTTACAATGTCACCTGAAAGTGAGAACAGGCATTTGCATGGCATTTTTGTAGCCGGCGTCGCAAGGTATTCACGTGCCTGATGCACTAAACATTTGTATGCCCGTTCGTGTTTCAGCCACCATTCCAGAGGACATGCTTCCATGCTGATGACACTCGTTAAGAAAATGTGTTAATTAAATTTGTGACTGAACTCCTTGGGGGAGAATTGTATGTCTCCTGCTCTGTGGTTTTACCCACATTCTGCCATATATTTTGTGTTATGGCAGTCTCAGATGACGACCCAGCACATGTTGTTTGATTTAAGAACACTTTTTCATTGCAGATTTGGCAAAATGCAAAGAAGGTACCAATGTGAGATTTCTAAAGATAGCTACAGCACTCGACCCAAGGTTTAAAAATCTGAAGTGCCTTCCAAAATCTGAGAGGAACGAGGTGTGGAACGCGTTGTCAGAAGTCTTAAAAGAACAACCCTCCAATTTGGAAACTACAGAACCTGAATTACCTTCTGCTGGTGGCATTTGACTCAGATAATGAAAATGAACGTGCGTCAATCCCAAGCAGTGCGGACTGTTATCGAGCAGAACCTGTCATCAGCATGGAAGCATGTCCTCTGGAATGGTGGCTGAAGCATGAAGGAGCATACAAATGTTTAGCATATCTGGCACGTAAATACCTTGCAACGCTGGCGACAAAAGTGCCATGTGAATGCCTGTTCTCACTTTCTGGTGACATTGTAAATAAGCGAGCAGCATTATCGCCCGTAAATGTAAACACGTTTGTTAGTCTTAGCGATTGGCTGAACAAGAAGTAGGACTGAGTGGACTTGTGGGCGCTAAAGTTTTACATTGTTTTGTTTTTGAGTGCAGTTATGTAAAAAAATAATTCTACTTTTGTAAGTTGCACTTTCACGATAAAGTGATTGAACTACAGTACCTATACGAGGTGAATTGAAAAATACTATATTTTCTTTCTTTTTTACAGTGCAAATATTTGTAATAAAATATAAAGTGAGCACTCTGCACTTTGTATTCAGTGTTGTAATTCAAATCAATGTATTTGAAAATGTAGAAAAACATCCAAAAATATATATAATAAATTTCAGTTGGTATTCTATTGCTGTTTAACAGTATGATTAAAACTGTGATTACTTGAGATTAATTTTTTTAACCAGGTTAATTTTTTTTTGAGTTAATCACTTGAGTTAACTGTGATTAATTGATAGTCCTAAATTTTTCATATCTCTGATCCAGAGGCCCTTTAATTCCCCATTGCAAAAGTTTGAATAGAGGCAGTGCCTTGATTAGCCACTAGTGTTAGCTAGTCACATTAGGTCTGGAGGGTTCATTGGATAGTTGCCTAGAACTTGTCCCTGTACCGTCCATCTGGGGCTCTTATCAGGAGAATCCCCACTCTCACTGCAGCCCTCTTGTGCTGGCTGTTGGGGCGAGTTTATCCTCTCTGGGGATAAACTTGAGCATGCAGGTAGCACCCCTAACCTCCAGGCCAGCCGAGAATCCTTGTTCAGAGAGGAGAGAAGCACTTACGCTCCCTCCTGGGCCAGGAGCTGTGGTGCTCCGAGGGAAGGGTAAGTTACTAAGATCAGCTGTTGGTAGTGTGCTGGTAGCAGTGCCTCGGGTCATAGTTGTTCCTCCAGGAGACTGTCTTCTCTGCTCACACTCCCTCCCCAACCTAGGATCCAGTCCCTCCCAGTGACCCTGCCTGAGTGCGTCTAGCTCTTGTGGCTTTGAAAGACGTCGAATCGGGTATGTCCGGACTCATTTTCCCTCGTTCCCTGTACTGAGGCCTGTCTGTACAGCCAGAGGCAGATGTTTTGTTTTTTGCAGTTTATCTCTGAACTGTGATCCCCTAAAGGGTCTCTAGAAGACTTTGGGATAGCTCAGTGGTTTGAACATTGGTCTGCTAAACCCAGGGTTATGAGTTCAATCCTTGAGGGGGCCATTTAGGGATCTGGGGCAAAAATCTGTCTGGGGATTGGTCTTGCTTTGAGCAGGGGGTTGGACTAGATACCTCCTGAGGTCCCTTCCAACCCTGATATTCTATGGTCTCTCTCTATGGTCTCATTCTATGACATACAGAGACTAACTTCTCAAATAAAGATATGTCAAAGGTGCCCGGTGTTCTGCTGGTCAGACCTGCGGTAGTCCTTCCTCATCCAAACCTAGGGGAATTAATTTTTAATGAACACTAACAGTGAGTCCCTTTTCCTTACCATCCCTCTGACACTGATGATGTCGTCCCTGGCTTTTCCTCCTTTCATAATTCATTCCTACACCAAGCTAAATAATCCCTCTTCTGCTCCCAGTGTTTCGACTTGGATTGTTGTGATTTACAGCAGCGTATCCAGGTTCTCGTATTAGCGCATATTGTGTAATGTCCGAGTGCAGTGTGCAGATGTTGTAGAAAGTGTTTCCAATATGCTTTTAATAACTCGAAACTCAGCACCTTATTGTGCTACAAAGCAGCTTTAACAGTCTGGAATGCAACTGGAGACGAATTTCAGAGTAGCAGCCGTGTTAGTCTGTATCCTCAAAAATAACAGGAGTACTTGTGGCACCTTAGAGACTAACAAATTTATTAGAGCATAAGCTTTCGTGGGCTACAACCCACTTATATATATATATGCATATATATATATATATGCATATATATATATATATATATATATATATATATATATATATATATATATATATATATATGCATATATATATATATGCATCCGAAGAAGTGGGTTGTAGCCCACGAAAGCTTATGCTCTAATAAATTTGTTAGTCTCTAAGGTGCCACAAGTACTCCTGTTATTTTGGAGACGAATTGGTTGTTTTCCACAAAACAAGGCATACTTTTCCACTGCCTTGGAGTAAAGCTGGAGTAACTCAATGGTGTTGCTCTAGATTCACACCAGTGCAAAAGATCTGAATCTGGCCCTGTATCTTTCTGACCATAAACTTTAAAATATCTAAGAAAAATACTTGTTAAAGGGGAAGAAATGCTGCTCCATGTTTGGTGCAGCCGGAATCGTATCGAGTGATGGTATTAAATGGGACCCTTCTGGCTTTTGTTAGTCTCGTTGTAACTCAGCTTTCATTCTGTGGCATTGCAATACAAACCGTTTTCCTTTGCTTCTCCCCGTCAGGGAATTCTATCCCCTTTTGTTTTCATTTGTTGCATCGTTTTACTATTGTTCTTACAATTTAATGTTCATTATATTTGAAACATAAACAGTGTGTTTAAAAAATGCCCATCTTCTGCATTAAATCTAGTTGCCTTTTTTAGGCACTCCCTATCTATTTTATATATTAGTGACACAAGTATAAGAGATGAGTTAAAGCAAAGAGCTAAGTGAATGTTTGATGTCAGGTGCCGGTGATGTTTGATGACAGCGCCGTCTTCTCCCAGGAGGAGTGGGAGAACTTAGAAGACTGGCAGAAGGAGCTGTACAAGAATGTGATGAAGGGGAATTATGAATATATGATCTCACTGGGTAAGGAACGTTTTTCACTGATTTATTAGAAAATGCTTGACTTCTGGAGTGTTGG
The DNA here is from genome assembly GCF_028017835.1 of Emys orbicularis. NCBI lineage: Eukaryota > Metazoa > Chordata > Testudines > Emydidae > Emys > Emys orbicularis. The sequence goes on from NC_088684.1 coordinate 297,589,819, forward strand.
CTTGACTCCACCAGCTGAGGGGTGTTCTTAAACTTCTGTGAGTTCTGCCTGCATGCATTCAGTTTTGTCATGACAGAAAGCCGATGCGCAGCGTGGTGGCGGTGGTCAGTGTTCGGTGCTCTCGAGATGTGAATAGCGGTTGTATTTACTCATAGGCTCTGCCCTTGTATAGGTCTGTCTCATCTTACGCGGGGTTCTGTTCCGCGGTTAGCGCGTAAAGCGAAAACCGCATATAGCCAAAACCCCATTGAGTTCAATGGCAGGCTAAATCGCCTGCACTACAGGTATAGTATTAAAACTGTTGTGTTTCTCTTTTTTCTGTTTTTGTTTTTGCCGACCGCGTAAAGTTGAAATTGCGCATGTTAAATGCGCGTAAGATAAGACAGACCTGTATGTGGAAAACCTTTTGTGTTCTGTGGGCCTGATTTTGATCTTGCGCTGTCTTGATCACTAGTATAACTCCTGTTGGCATCGATGCACTCACTCACCTGTAACTTACGTGTGTGCATGAGAGATGCGAATCGGATGCTGTGTGTGGTGTGGTAAATTCTGCTGCATAAAGGGTGTGTCATAGAGAAGCGGTGCAAGCAACCGATGTCCCTGCGTAAGGGAATTACGGTGGTGGGACTAAACTCAGAACTGGAACTCGAGACCTGGGTTCTGGTCCCAGCTGTGCCACAGACCCTGTGTGACCTTGGGCATGTCACTTGCTCTCTTTCCTTCTTCGTGCAATGCACTGGCAATACTCCTCTGGCTTCCGGGTGGCTGAGATTCATCCGCTCTTTGTGAAGTGCTTCGACATCCCACATAGGAGGCGCTATGCGGGGGTTGCTTTTTACTCAGTCAGGTTACAGATCGCCTCCAGGGATAGAAGGGGATTGATTTAAAATAAGTCACAATTCTTTGCTATAAGTTATCTGTTTATTAATAGCCACTATGTCCTCTCCCATAAACAGACTATGCCATTTCCAAACCTGACATCCTGTCCCGAATTGAGCGAGGAGAAGAGCCGTGTGCAAGGGGTCAGCAGGAGTCGGAGGAAAGAGAAACCACTGCAGATCCCAGCCCAGGTGAGGGTTGGCTGAAATCGACTCAAACAGCAGGTGAAGCGAGCAGCTGTAACTTCAACAAGCCTCCAGCTGCCATTAGAGCTGCTTGCTTTAAAAAAAAAAATTAGTAGTTTTCTTATGTCAGTTTTTGTCTCTACCAATCAAAACTATTTCTGGCTCTAGTCCCGCCTCGTTGAGTGTGCGGACTGGTCAGTGCACTTAACCACTTGGTTTGTTTCCTCTAGATCCTCTTTAGCAAGGCTGGTTTCTAGTCAGTGACTGCCTGCTCCAGAGACGGAGGTTTTGGGGGCTTGGGATCATTTTGAAAGGTTTATGGAACAATTTTCAAAAGGAGTGAGGGCTGCATTAGCAATAAGACTTGGCTCGGATGCATGTGTGGTCTTTGCTATCCAGTTACACCCGGGAGGCACAAGCTATGTATTTCAGGTCGGGCAGTGATTGTTAGAAAACCTTCACTGAGTTCTCTTTTCAATGAACAGCGTCTGCGATGTCTACCCTCGAAATCTGCGCTCAGATTAAACAAGAGGAAGAGCCAATGGCTGAGGAGCAGCAGGATGCAGAAGAAAGAGAAGCCCCTACAGAGCCTGTGGCAGGTGTGTGATAGGCTCAGGTGACTCTGAATCCCGGCAGTCTAGTTTAAAAGCAGGAGCGTGAACAAAAGCTTTATACTTCTAAAGCTCTTCTTCTATAGTCCAGCGTGAGCAGCATTATCTCTGTGACAGGCCTCAGTCGCAGCAGGAAGAAGAATGCTGCATACCCCACAGGGCAGTTTATCCCTCCGAACAGTCAGGTGGGACACGTTAGCAGGACTGCTTTGGGGGCGGGAGTGAGACCACCTGTGGGACTTTGCTGTGCTGATAACCCCCTGGGGTGCTCCGATGCTGTCCCGGAGGGGAGCATTGTAGAAATGCCTGGGTAGATTGACCGGAAGGGATCAGGGACAAGAAATGTTCTCCCTTAGGCTCTCTTGCCTGGTGACTCTCTGCTCCAAGTGGCACTGAGGTGCTGGAGCAACTTCTTCTCTCAAGTGCATGCCCGTGGGATCAATGGGAGCTGCATGGGCACAGTCAAGTGCAGAACTTGGCCCATTGTGAAGTTCCTGTTTCGTTGCTCCCCGTGTAGGGGTTTAGGGAGAAATCTCTCAGGAATGAGTCCAGATAGAATCAGTCGTTTCCTTACTTGCCTGTGTGGCAGGGAGGGTTTGTATCCAAAGACATGCCAGCATCCTTTGCATCTCGAACTATTGGTCTCTCTTCGGTGGCTCCATCCCTGTAGTATGAGAGTCCTGCAGGGTCTTCATTATTATTGTTGTTAATTATTTGTATTACTGTGGCTCCTAAGAGCCCTAGTCCTGGATCGGGACCCCACTGTGCTAGGCGCTGTACAGGCACAGAACAAAAAGACGGTCCCTGCCCCGAGGGACTTACAATTTAAGCGTAAGACGAGACAACACGTGGGTACAAACAGATGGGGGAGGACAGGAGAACAAGGGGCAATATTGGTCCGTATGACAGGCCGTGCAGCCTGTGTGTCAGAGGCTATGTGGTGTCATGGCGAAGGAGAGGTTTGCGGAGGAATTTGAAGATGGATGACGAGGAAGTTTTGGAGCGGCTTATGGAGAGCACCTCCCAAGCTGTGTCTTTATCCTCCCCACGGCCCTGGGAGGTAGAGGGATTGCTGTCCCCCACTAGTAGATGGGAAGTGAGGCAGAGAGAGACTGTGTTCTGCCCTGGGCCTGTGGCAGAGATGGACCCTAGTGCTGTAACCAGAGGCCCAGCCTTCCCCTCATTTGGTCTCTGATGCATGGCCAGAGAGTTGATTCCCCCCACCCCTTTATGCAGCATAGTTTCATTTCTCCCAGGCTGTCCTGTGAATTACGTTTGCCTTCCCTCCCTGTTCCAGCCGACGCCTGGCTCGCCAGCCACGAGAAGAACAAGGAGCAAGATTCGCAGGAGCTGGAGCCGCACTGGACTGCGGCCCAAAGACCGGAAGAGAATATTTACCATAGCGCCGAGCACAGCCCGCCCTCCAACGGGCCAAACGTGACCCTGGCAGTGCATATGCCAGAGAAACCCACCCAGCACGAGAGAGACTTCAGCCCCTTGAAAGCCAGCACCGTGTGCCCGGGGGCCCCCGCGACGGAGCGGCCCTACCTCTGCCCCGAGTGCGGGAAGTGCTTCAGCCGCAGGGAGCACTTCGTGCAGCACCAGCGCACCCACACGGGCGAGCGCTCCTACGTGTGCCCCGAGTGCGGCAAGGGCTTCACGCAGCAGTCCAACCTCACCAACCACTACCGCACCCACACGGGCGAGCGCACCCACGTGTGCCCCGAGTGCGGCAAGGGCTTCATCCACCAGTCCACGCTCACCACCCACCTCCGCACCCACACCGGCGAGAAGCCCTACCAGTGCAGCGTCTGCGCCAAGTGCTTCAGCCGCCTCTCCACCCTGCTGGAGCACCAGCGCACCCACACCGGCGAGAAGCCCTACAAGTGCCTGGAGTGCGAGAAGCGCTTCAGCCGCCTCTCCACGCTGGTGGAGCACCGGCGCACGCACACCGGCGAGAAGCCCTACAAGTGCGCCCAGTGCGAGAAGAGCTTCACCCGTCTCACCAACCTGACCGTGCACCAGAACACCCACGCCGGTGAGCGCGCCTACAAGTGCACCCAGTGCGGCAAGAGCTTCGCCCAGAAGCCCTACTTCCTCAAGCACCTGCGCAACCACACCAAGGAGAAGCTCTACAAGTGCCTGGAGTGCGGCAAGAGCTTCGTCTGCCACTCCTGGCTGGTGCGCCACCAGATGATCCACACGGGCGAGCGGCCCTACCAGTGCGGCGAGTGCGGGAAGAGCTTTGTGCAGAAGGAGCACCTCTTGAAGCACCAGCGCGTCCACACGGGCGAGCGGCCCTTCCAGTGCTCCGCCTGCGCCAAGAGCTTCCGCTGCCAGCAGTCCCTGAGGCTGCACCAGTGCGCGCACGCCAGCCAGCAGGGCAGTGCGCCGGCCGCGTCTGGGGCCGAGTTCAAGAGCCAGCTGCTGTACCTGAAAATGGAAAATACCGGCTAGTAGAGGGGCGAGCCCTGCGTTGGGAGCTGCACGGGGAGAGCCTCCCCCAGAGACTAGCCAGATCCGCCCCATGTGAAACAATGCAGTGAATCCCACGCCCTCTCTGCATGCCAGATGGGAGGGGAGCGCTGGACGCGAGGGGCGGTGACGCAAGACCGTATTGAATGTGAGCTGCAAGCAGCCATTACGTGCCGCGCCCGGGGAAGAGACCCCGCGACGGACTGGACAATGCATTGGAAGCGTCCAAGTGGCCGCAGCTGTTTTGTACCAACAGTCTCCTGACCACTGGCACTGCCGGCGAGTACGTCGCCAGCAGGCTCTGCTCTGCGGGGATGGCGCAGCGCAGGCCTACGAGCGGCTGTAACGTGAACGACTTCCTGCCACGACTGAAGAAGTGGAGCACAGGCTGGTGGGAGTGAGTGTCAGCACGTCGGTAGGAGTGCTGGGTTAACAGAACTTTGTCCTCCAGGGTGCTACAAATGCGCTCTGCTTGCCCGCGCTGGGCAGCTTCCCGCAGGCAGTACGGCTGGGGCCTCAGAGCTGCGGCGAGGCTGAGAAGTGCCTGCAGTTGCGCTGCAAGCCAGGGGCAGAGCCAGGTCTACACTACAGGCCGCCTATGCTCTTACCACTCGGCCTCACCACCTTCAGCCCTCCTGAAATGGAAGCTGAGCTCCGCCCTGGCGGATGAGAGGAGGAACGCAGCGTCTGGCTCGCTTGCCAGTCCGGGGAAGCGATTGGCAAACCGGAAGCAGTGATTTCTGTTCTGTTGGTGACTGGTTCTATTTGTGACACTCCTGCTTCCCACTGCTGCTGGTGGTGGGGGTGGTACCCTCAAATACCCTGGAGCAGCAGCAAAAAATAAAGTTAAGCTGGGTGCAGGGGGGTCAAAGCGTGCGTGTCAGTGAGGTGTGATGATCTGCCGCAGGAAGGCAGACTCGGAGTATTTCACTTTAAAGGTCAAAACACAATTCAGAAGTTAAAAGGGCGAGGGGGGAATTGGAGCCAAGCTCAATTCCGCTGAAGGTTGCCCGACCTAGGAGTCGTGTGGGTGCTCGTGAGACCTCTCCAGAGCAGGCATTGCGTCTGCCACAGCAGCGCTAACTACAATGGAGCGTCAGGTTGGGGGTTCGGCCCTCCCCTGCTCATCACACTGCGGTTCTGCTCGGGTTAGGAGCTATTTACTTTCCCAGTAGCCACCTGCAGGCCTCCCGCAAATGAGACCTGCAGCCACAAGCTTTCAGGCCTGTCTACACAGCTGGGTTTTGTTTGTTTTTGGGACCTTGGCTCCCTGAGGAGATGACAGGTAACAGTTCCCTGCAGAGCAGCTGTGATCAGACCTGTGTTTGCAAGTCTACCGCTGGGCTTGTATCGGTGCATTCTGAGCTGCTCTTCTGTAGTGCTTCAGCAGGAGCTAGAGCACCCAACGCACAGGCTGTTACGAACCGTTCGCAAAGGGACAGATGAGGCAGAAAATATCAAAATGACACACTACAAATCCAGGGTGCACCCACCCCTTGAATACGGTGTGCAGTCCTGGCCACTGCATCTCAGAAAAGATGAATTAGAATTGGAAAAGATACAAAATGATTAGGGGTCTGGAACGGCTTCCAGCTTAGGAGAGATTAAAAAGACTGGGACTCGTCAGCTTGGAAAAGAGACGACTAAGGAGGGATATAATAGAGGTCTATAAAAGGTGGAGAAAGTGAATAAGGAAGTGTTATTTACTCCTTCCCATAACGCAAGGGTTATTCATAGCAGACTGTGTGCCCTTATTGATTGGCCTCTACTGGGTAAAAGCAGTGTCCCCCCGGGGGCCCAGCAGGAAAAGGCACAAAGGGGGATTAAATCAGATCTTAAAGCATCTGCTGCTGCAAGGTGCTTTTCTACCACTCGCAAACTGAACTCCCTTCGCTCCGCAGAGCTGGTAGCCTGTATCTGCATTTCAGAGCCGATGCTGCCATAGACCTGGGGTGTAGACAGTGTAGACCACCGGAAGCTGGTACAGAAACACCAGCCTGAATGCTGTTAGTTTCAGCAACAACAGCCCCCTTTTGTCAGTCTAGCTGCCTCTACGCTGGGGTTTGGCGGCAGAGCTAGGCTGGGCAGGGGGGTGCCGTTCACAGCTGTGCTGATACGCTTTAAGTGTAGATGGATTCCTGTGGCACCAGCACTTGGCGGAATTCATCCAGGGTGGGAAGAACCTCTTAACGCTTCCCCCTTTCCCATTTACTGATGATGGAACTGCTGTGGGAGGAGATGTGCATTCCCCCTCTCACACTCAGGCCTGCTAACACCCTCACGTTCCAATGGCTGGTGGCGGCCGGACACACTGACAACAGTCCGAACCACTCACCCAACTGCTCACAGGAGGCCCAGACCCCCCGGTGCAGTCTTCAATATTGGCAGTGGTGGCTGGGGAGGGGGAAGTGCGCCCCAGGCAGTACTCTCGGGGGAGGGGGAAGTGCGCCCCAGGCAGTACTCTCGGGGGAGGGGGAAGGTATGAGGATGGGCAATCACTCGTTACGGAGTATGATCATCTTCCATGGGCGGTATGGCTCAGGTGGCTAATAAGGCCAATCCTTGAACCACGTGCGCTATTGCAATGAGGGCAGATGGTTCCAGGCTCAGCAGGAGGCTGTTGACCATGACTGGGAGCCAGTCTCTCCTTCCTCCTGCGCCTCTTGTCCTCTTCGGCTTGTCGGCGAGCAAGTTCAGAATGCAGGGGACCGGCACGTAGGACTTCACTCCGTTGTAAGCGATCCTGGGCAAGTGTCAATGTCAATATTTTACACTCTTTTTAGGTTGTCCTTATAACGCTTCTGACATAAATTGTAATAGTGGAGGGGGAAGGTATAAACATGGCATGGTACATCGGCCCCCCCAGGGCACAGAGATGCACATTGCTGGCCTGCACCCTTGGGCACCGAATGGAGCCCATATGATATAAAATCCTGAATGGTGTGGAGAAAATGAATGAAGTGTTATTTATCCATTCACATAACACAAGCACCAGAGGTCACCGGATGAAATGAATAGGCAGTAGGTTTAAAACAAATGAAAGGAAGTATTTCTTCACACAACGCACAGTCAACCTCTGGAACTCATTGCCAGGGGATGTTATGAGGGCCAAAAGTATAAGGGTTCAAAGAATAATTAGATATGTTCATGGAAGATAGGTCCATGACTGGCTATTAGCCAAAATGGTCAGGGATGCAACTCTGGGTGTCCCTAAGCCTCTGCCTGCCAGAAGCTGGGACTGGATGACAGGGGCTGGGTCCCTCAATCGTTGCCCTGTTCTGATCATGCCCTGTGAAGCACCTGGCACTGTCCACTGTCAGAGACAGGCTATTGGGCTAGATGGACCATTGGTCTGACCCAGTCTGGCCGTTCTTATGAGGTGTGAGGCTGCTGGTGGCCAATCCCTCCATCTCCTGGGGGCAGGAGGACGTGGCTTTCTCTCTAGAAAACTTGTCTGCAGAGCCTCTGCCCCTAGCAGGCTCCACTCTCACTAGCTCGCTGATCTCTCTCTGTCCTGGGCCTGGGTTTCTCAGGGCAGCGCCACCCCTTCCTGGACAGCGGCACTAGCAGCACCTCCTTGCTTGGACCCATCTGGCCCCAACACGTCCTCTGCCTCCCCAGGGGTGTTGCCCTAAAGTGGCGGCTCCTCCTAAGTCTTTTTAGCCGGCTTTGTTCCAGCTGAGCCTCACTCAATGGAAGGTCCCACATTTATCCACAAAGCAGGTGCAAAGCCTCCCCCACCCTGCCCCGTGCAGGCGTGTCCCCTCCCCAAGGGGTGCTCAGACTGGCCTCTGGTGTGAGGGCAGCTTTGTGAGGTGGCCCGGGGAGCCAGCTGGAGGTCACCCAGCTCACGCCTCACAGCCGCCAGGTACGGCAAACAGCACTGGATAAAAAACTCTCATGGCCATGGCACAATTGCTCACCCACCCCCTGGCCTTCCCACCCTCACTGGGGTCACCTGTTGGTTGGTGCTGATGGAAGCGGCTGGCCTGGCAGCCCTTGCTGTGCCTACACTAGACTTTCCCTGCAAAAGCGCTCACTGTTGAAGCTACTCACTGGGAGCTTTAATGTAGACAAGACTCTGGGCACGTGGCACTAATGCCTCATGTGGTGCAGCCTGCTCAGAGCAAGGCTAGCCAACATGCTGGTTAAAATGGCAGCGGCAAGGCTACGCGCACCCGCCATGGGGGCTGACGACCTCCTGTGGCTGAGGCCAGAGCCTGAAATTCTTCATTTAGCTGGAGACCAGTAAAGTGATGTCACACAGGCACCCAGAACAGAGTCATGGGCTCGAGCCAGACACCTGTGCGGCCTCTGTGGAGTGAGAGGCCAAGGACCACACAGGGGTTTGGTTCTATTGCTAATGAGTCAGGGGCCTCTGGGCATCACCGGTACAGGACGTAGGAAACGGGGGGGTTGGGGGGCTCTATGAGCCAACGCAGCTAGAGATGGCAGCCAAGGCTGCCCACCATGTGCCCTGGGACTGGCCTTTAAAAGGGCTGGCACGTCCTGCTTGGAATAACAGTTGCCACCCACCCAGGCGCATGGGCGAGGCCCTACCGCACCAGCAAGCGCCAGCCACCCCGTTCTTCTCACTCCCGGACATTAGTTCACCCAATACCAGGGGACAGCAGACTAAAGAAGGAGGCAGCCCCAGCTGGCCAGACTCGGGTACCTACCACCCTGGCAGAGGGCTGCGTAGCCCAGGCCTCTTCGTGTGGGATATGGGGGGGGGGGGTTGAGCGGGGAGTCAATAGGCAGACGCCTCATCTCAGCAGCTACTGGGGGGGTATCTGACACCTTTATATGCTGGGGTGTGGCCAGTCTGTGCCCTATGAATGCCCTGGCAGGAAGTGCTCTGGCAAGTGGGAGGGGCTTAGGCACTATAAAGCCAGGATGTGCGGCGTTCCCTAGTAGCAGAGTGGCCAGTTTGCTTTGAGTGGCACCCAGCTTTGAGGGATGCACTCAATCAGGAGCCTGTCTAGACCTCGTTAAACCTATACAGGATGAGCAAAGCGGCTTGCCTTTTATGGGCGAATCCAAGTAGCCAGCCCATGTGACCAATGTATCTATCCCATGGCCCCCCCCACCCCCACGGCTGGATTTAAGGCTTAGGCACTAAGAGCCTATTCCTGTGGCCTGGGCGCCTGTGACTGCATCAGCATAGCAGCTTCTGGGGTTTGTTTTAAGGCTCTGGTTGTGAAGAAAAAAACATGGGTCTAGTCTGCAGCTGTGTCTGCCTGAGCCTGCTGCCAGCCTGAAACAACAGCTCAGAGGGGTGTGACCTGCCCCATGCAGCTCAGTACAGCCACAGCTCTGAGGAGACCCAGCAGAGGGCGCGGGGCGGGGGAAGAGGGCAGCAGGCCCAGGCAGACACTTTGGCTGTAGAGGTAAGTACAGGGGAATCCTTGCTGTGCCTGCTGGGAGGGGAGGCATCCTACTGCTGCTCCTAGGGGGCTGCTATTTGCCCCCCCCCACACTCTCGGGGGGTGCCACTACCACACCCTTTGCTCCTCCAAAGAAGCGGTAAGAAGGGGTCTGTAAGGCACGTCCCTCAGTGTGATGACCTGCTAGGGCCCGGGGTTGCATTAACCTGGCCCTGGCCGTTGAAGCCAGGCAGGAAAGAGCGACGGGACGTGTGCCTGGACTCTGGGGAAAGCTACACTAGCAAAGCAGTGCATGGCTCAGGATACAGCATCCAGGTAGGCAAGGGGCTGCCGGGACAGAGACATGGACTTTTACCTCCCCCACCCAAAGCAGGACACGGGTTGGGAGGCGGCTCAGGGAAACCAGCGCCTGGCTCCATGTCCATATGAACAACATGGGGTCGGTGGGGCTGGAAGACACCGTCAGACCCCCCCCCCATCCCCATGCCCCTCCCAGCTTGCTTGATGGTCTCAGCCCCATAACTAGACTTCCTGCCTCCCCAAACCCTAACCCACTGATGTACATTAACAAAAGTAACTGATCTCAAAACACATCAGCCTTCCGGTAAAGGTCTTTAATGTAGCATAAGCTATTTACAATGATTACATGTTATTTACCTGGGACAAGTCCCACTTCAGTTAAATACACTTTCCGAAAGCAGCGTGGCCTGGAGGAGTGAGTGCACGTCTGGGTGCTCATCATGGCTCTGCCACTGACTCACTGCATGGTCTTTGCCAAGTCACTTTCCCTGCCTGTGAGGTAGGTAGGTCAGTCCTGACCCCCTGTCTTACAGGGGTGCTGCGAGGATTCATGAAGGACTGGCCAGTGCTTTGGCACTCTGTAAACGCCAGCTGCTGTTATAGAGTGTATGGGCCTGTCATGTAATGTATTGCTGTATTTCTGGGGAGGAAACAGCCTGTAAATTGCCTCCTCCCCACTGCCAGCCCACTGGGCTACTGCCTGTTTTCAGCCTTTCCCCTGAGGGGGCTGCCTCCGTCCCCTGCCTGTGCCGGGGTGAACCCCCGGAGGGAGAGTGGCTCTTCTGATGGTTGTTCAGTGACTGCCTGTGCCGGAAGCTTTTGTTGCACTTGGTGCACTGGAAGGGCCTCTCCTGGGTGTGCATTCGCTGGTGCTGCTCCAGGGACGTCTTCTGAGTGAAGCTCTCCATGCATTCGATGCAGGGATAGAGTCTCTCCCCCGCCGGGTTTGCCTGGGGAGCTGGGGCGGGGACGCCATCCCCCCACCTCCCCCATTGCTGTGGCCTCGGCCCCCCGTGGACGCGCAGGTGCTTCTGGAGATGGTGTTTCTGGATGAAGCTCTTGCCGCACAGGGCGCAGTGGTAGGGCCGCTCACCCGTGTGGATCCGGTAGTGCTTGTTGAGGTTGGACTTCTCATTGAAGGTCTTCTCGCAGGCCGGGCACGGAAAGGGCCGCTCGCCCGTGTGCAGCCGCGTGTGATCCGCAAGGTGCCGCTTCTGCAGGAAGCTCTTTGGGCACTCGGGGCACTTGTACCGGCGCTCCCCGTCGTGCAGCCGCTGGCGCCGCGTGAGCTCCGGGTGGCAGCCGAAGTTCTTCCCGCAGGTGGTACAAATGAAGGACCCGTCGCTCTCCCCCACGTGGGTTCGCTGGTGTGTTAGAAGGCTCCTCTTCAGCCGAAAGCTTCGCCGACACTCGGCACAGACGTAAGTCCCCTGTCCGGCATGAGACAGCTGGTGCTTCCGGAGGCAGACGCTTTTCAGGCATTCAGCGCAGTTATAGGGTTTTTCTCCTGTCAGGATTCTCTGGGGCAGGGGAGGCAGCTGCTCCATTTGAGCGCCTGTCCCATGGTCTGCAGGTGTACATGGGCCTTGGGCTGCGTGGGCTTCCTTCTGCGCTGCCCCTGGCTTGAATTCACACAGATTGCTCCCGCATGCGGTGGGTTCTCCGGCTCCCTGCTGCCCTTCTGGGCCGCACGGACTCTCTGCTGGCTGGTCTTGGCTCTGGAAAGCCTCTTCGTCTGCTCTTCCCAGTAATGTCGTCGTCAGCTCCAGGATTTCAGGCTTTTCCTCAACCTGCCGCTCCTCGGCTTTCATCCCAATCCTGCCGGCTGCTGAAAGAAAGAGAGAATCCAGACACTTACTCAGCTCATGCAACGGAGTCAGTCCGAGATCCTCGAGTCAGGAACGGAAACTCAGCGGGGATGCTCCTGGGAAGGAGATTTGACCTAGTTTGGGGTTTGGTAACCACGGAGGGCACACGGACGCGTAGGAGGAATCAAGCCTGCAAGCAAACTGCAGCCTCCCCGTGTCAGGACTGTGCTGGAGTTTTTGATTCTTTTTTAACACTAGAAATCCAGGAGCATCAAACCTCCGGAAGGCAGCCTGCCTTCCCCACCCCGAACAAAGCTCTCCAGCTTAGCCGAGCCGCAGAGAGGCTTTACAAAGTGCTGCTTCGCCAACCAGCAGAGCGAAGGGTTCAACACTCAGTGATGGCCCTATCCTGAGAGGTGCTACAGGGGCCCAAAGGACCTTCCATGCAAAGTGCAGCACTTCGCAGGCCTGGGCACGTGATGCCCCACGCCAGCCAGTGAGCCAAGCGTCATCACACACTAAGCTAGCAGGCCTACAAGGCAGAGATGATGGAGAGTCATGTATTCTAGTCTCAGTGCAGATGAAAACGCATGCTCAGGATAGATAGGGCAGACCGCCTTCCTGATTTTCTTTTCGGGTGCTACTGAGGGGCACAGTTAAGGTTGTTTGCTCACCTTAACTGTGAGTTTCCATACAGGAAACCCAAGTGTTTGGGGTAAATATAACTAACTCAAGCTCCTGGATTTCTGGTTTGTGTTTTATACCAATGTCCCTGAAAGACCATGGCCACACTCCAGTGGCACAGCTATGGCACTGCACCTGCGCGGCTGTAGCACCACAGGGTAGACCCTTCCTGCAGTGAGGGAAGAGGTTTTCCCACCGCTGTAGTGAATCCACCTCCCCAAGAGGTGTAGCGACGTCAAGAGCAGAATTCTTCCGTCGACCTAGCCGTGTCTACGTCTACCGAACTTGTAAGTGCGGCCCAGGCCCCAGCGCGAAGCACTTCGTGACGCCTGCTGGAACTCCCCCACGCCGGGGTGTGCAGGGATTTGGCTCCCCTTTGCCTGCGCCTGAGCCACGACATGTGGTTCCCCCACACGCGCCATCCAGGCCAACAGAGCAGGGTTGGAAATGGCATTGCCTGGGCAGAGGAGGGAGGGGACAGGAGGCTCGGTTACTGTTCACAGAGTAGCTGCTACCAAGCAAATGAAATGGCTTTAAACCCGCCCCCTTCGTCACTGGAGGTGACAGGCGATGGGGGCTCGCACACCAAAGGCTCTAGGAGGAATCACTTAGTGCAAATGCACCACCGCTCCCGCCACAGTCAGTGGGAGCACCCAAGGCACCCAGTTTTGAAGAGCCTGGCCACAGAGCTCAAGTGAAATGTTGCCCCAAGTGAAATCACCCCCCCACACACACATCCACATAGGACAGTAACTATCCCCTCAGTCCCCCGGTGGGCACCGAACTCCCCAGAGCCCTGAGTCAGGACAGCGTCCCGCTCTGGGACAGCTCAGGCACCAGTCGGAAGTTAAGCGCTGCCCTGAACACTGATGGACTCAGGCACATAGAATCACAGAAGATGAGGTCTATTCCAACCCTAAGGAGGTCATCTAGTCCAACCCCCTGCTCAAAGCAGGACCAACCCCAACTAAATCACTCCAGCCAGGGCTTTGTCAAGCCTGACCTTAAAAACCTCTAAGGAAGGAGATTCCACCACCTCCCTAGGTAACCCATTCCAGTGCTTCACCACCCTCCTAGTGAAATAGTGTTTCCTAATATCCAACCTACACCTCCTCCACTGCAACTTGAGACCATTGCTCCTTGTTCTGTCATCTGCACCACTGAGAACAGCCGAGCTCCATCCTCTCTATAACCCCACTTCAGGTAGTTGAAGGCTGCTATCAAATCACCCCTCACTCTTCTCTTCTGCAGACTAAATAACAACAGTTCCCTCAGCCTCTCCTCGTAAGTCATGTGCCCCAGCTCCCTAATCATTTTCGTTGCCCTCCGCTGGACTCTCTCCAATTTGTCCACATCCTTTCTGTAGTGGGGGTCCCAAAACTGGACACAATACTCCAGATGTGGCCTCACCAGTGCCAAATAAAGGGGAATAATCACTTCCCTCGATCTGCTGGCAATGCTCCTACTAATGCAGCCCAATATGCTATTAGCCTTCTTGGCAACAAGGGCACACTGTTGTCTCGTATCCAGCTTCTCGTCCACTGTAACCCCTAGGTCCTTTTCTGCAGAACTGCTGCTTAGCCAGTCAGTCCCCAGCCTGTAGCGGTGCATGGGATTCTTCCGTCCTAAGTGCAGGACTCTGCACTTGTCCTTGTTAACCTCATCAGATTTCTTTTGGCCCAATACTCCAATTTGTCTAGGTCACTCTGGACCCTATCCCTACCCTCCAGTGTATCTACGTCTCCCCCCAGCTTAATGTCATCCGTGAACTTGCTGAGGGTGCAATTAATCCCATTATCCAGATCATTAATGAAGATGTTGAACAAAACCGGCCCCAGGACTGACCCCTGGGGCACTCCGCTTGATACCAGCTGCCAATTAGACATCAAGCCGTTGATCACTACCCGTTGAGCCCAATGATCTAGCCAGCTTTCTATCCACCTTATAGTCCATCCATCCAATCCATACTTTTTAAACTTGCTGGCAAGAATACTGTGGGAGGCCGTATCAAAAGCTTTGCTAACATCAAGATATATCACATCCACTGCTTTCCCCATATCCACAGAGCCAGTTATCTCATCATAGAAGGCAATCAGGTTGGTCAGGCATGACTTGCTCTTGGTGAATCCTGATCACCTTCCTCTCCTCCAAGTGCTTCAAAATGGATTCCTTGAGGACCTGCTCCATGATTTTTCCAAGGACTGAGGTGAGGTCTGTAGTTCCCCGGCTTCTCCTCCTTCCCCTTTTAAAAGATGGACACTCTATTTGCCTTTTTCCAATCGTCCGGGACCTCCCCCGATCACCACAAGTTTTCAAAGATAATGGCCAATGGCTCTGCAATCACATCCGCCAATTCCAACATGCTGGAGGGCTTGTCCCCATATCCAAACAGCTGGTGGATTAATACCCAGAGCCCCGTCCGAGTGGATGTTCCTGCTGGTCCCCGAGCAGCGCTCACCCTGGGGCACCCACAGTGCAAAGAGCAGGATGCAGATTTCCAGTGTATGTGTCCTGAGCCTGCCAACCCTGACTCACAGGTGACTTCCCATTGGGCCAGGGACCTGCAGTTCCCACTGACAGGTTGTGGTCCATTGACTTCCAGGGGAACACTCAGGGAAGTGATAAATGGGCAAGGAGTTGCAGGACTGGGCCCACAGTCATCGCAACTAAATGGGCAGCTCCTGCCAGTTTCTGAACACCGTCAGCTCTCGCTGGCTGCACTGCGTTAGCGGCATGCCTGGAACATGGGGCGTTCTCCGGTGCAGGCAGGTGAACTACCCCGGTCTCCCCAGCTCGGGAGTGCTGAAGATGGCACAGCTTCCCGTCTGCTTCTCAGTGGCAGGGGGCTGGGAGGTGACTGTCTGCCCCCAGGGCTCCTCAGTGCGGTGAATGGTGCCGGAGCAACAGTCTTGGAGGCTGCAGTACGCGCTTTATCCACAAAGCAGGCACGGCACGGCACCCGTGCAAACTTCCTTCGCCGCACAAGGGAGAACGGAGCTGTCTCCAGGGCCTGTCTAGTCCGTGGCTTCTGTGTCGGATTAGAGATGGGGCCATCTGTCCTCCACTACAGGGCACTTCGGCCGAGGCCCCTGTACAGGTTTGGGTGGCCAGGGTGGCACGGGAGCCAGGTGCACAAGGCGAGAGCTCCCCCATGCCCGGGGATCTCAGCTGGCCCGACCTGGCTGCTTTCTGCCCCCTTCGTGCCACCCGAACACAGGGGTGCGCAAAGGGACCCGAACGCACCGGCCCGGCTGGCTCGTGGGGTGTGACCGAGGCTGTTCCCACAGCGAGCGACGCCCCCTGCCCGGATTCTCAGTGTCGTTTATCCTTCCCCGTGCTCAGGAGCGGCAGCTGCTCCTCCCAGCGGGTGCTGGCCCCGGTAGTGCTCCGACCCGACGCGTTGCCCCCCACGGAGCTGGGGGAAGCCCTGTCCCCGCACTCTGCACCGATGGTTTCTCTGCAGGGCTCGGGTGGGCAGCAAACCCCTCCCCAGGGACTCTATGCCTGCAGGGTCTCTGCCTCGCCTGGCCCAGGGCTGACTGGCACCTGGGTGGGATGGAACACGTGTCACGTGGGCACAGTAGGGGGCTGGCTCGCCAAGCCCAGCTCAGGCCGGTGCAGCCTGAGAGGCCCTGGCTCCCCGCGGCCAGCCCCGCGGTGCCCTCGGCAGACTTGTGCAGGAGACGAGTCCTCTGGTGCTCTGCCAGGCTGTCCTGGCGGGCAAAGCCCCCACACTGAGTGCCCTTGGAGGGACCCACTGGTGTGTGGCCAGGTGGCATAGGTGGGCGAAGCTCCTCCTGCACTGGTGGGGCCAGCCCCCCATGGCGTGCTCCTCAGTGACCCCCAGGCGTTGCACAAACTGCCCTGGGAGGCCTGGGCCCTCGCCCCCCTCCTCTACAAGTTGGAGCGGGATCTCACCTGCCGGGGCAGAAGAAAGCAGCCGTTATTCATGTCACCTGCCGGGAGGGAGGGAGGGAATTCTGCGATTCAGGGGCTCCTGCTTTGGAGTCAAGGCCCATGAAGTTGGCCGTGGGGAGCGAGCTGGGACACTCATCGAGGTGCTGGTTTACCGGCCCGGGCTCTGCAAATCCTTTTGTTCCCCTAGAGAAGGGCAGAGGGGAAGTTTTCCCCATCTCACTGTCTGAGGTGCTGGGGTCAGACCTGGGCCTTGATATCACCAGTGATGAGGCTGCTTTGAGCTACTCTGGGCTTGCAGAGCAGCCTCACCTGGCCTGCTGGGAATTCCCCAGGTGGAGAAACGCTGGAAGGGCCAGGCCTACGCCCCCCCCCCCCGCCCCCCGGCAGAGGGGCCGTGCTGGGGGGGATGGGAGGGGCCCGATGATCCCGGCGGCCCGTTTGCAGTCGCAATGTGATGGAAGTTGGCTCTGACCAGCTCCTTTAGCCCCTCACTGGTTCCGAGCTGTTACTCTCCACTACTCACCTGCGCTGGGCTCTCCAGGGAGCCCCCTTTGCTCCAAAGCCGTCTGAGCCCCAGCACACGCCTCCGGCTCCGGTTTAACCCAGGGGGAACGGGCAGGCGCAGGAGCAGGAGATTCTGTTCCCAGGGAAGAGCAGGCTGGGAATTAGCAGACGGTTTCTAACATCCTGGAAGGGGCTCCCGACAGAGGTGGAGGCAAGAGAAAGGGGTTTGAAGATGGAGCTTGATAAGTTTATAAGAACATAAGAACATAAGAAAGGCCGTACTGGGTCAGACCAAAGGTCCATCTAGCCCAGTATCTGTCTACCGACAGTGGCCAATGCCAGGTGCCCCAGAGGGAGTGAACCTAACAGGCAATGATCAATCCATCTCCATCCTCTGACGAACAGAGGCTAGGGACACCATTCTTACCCATCCTGGCTAATAGCCATTTATGGACTTAGCCACCATGAATTTATCCAGTCCCCTTTTAAACATTGTTATAGTCCTAGCCTTCACAACCTCCTCAGGTAAGGAGTTCCACAAGTTGACTGTGCGCTGCGTGAAGAAGAACTTCCTTTTATTTGTTTTAAACCTGCTGCCTATTAATTTCATTTGGTGACCCCTAGTTCTTGTATTATGGGAATAAGTAAATAACTTTTCCTTATCCACTTTCTCAACATCACTCATGATTTTATATACCTCTATCATGTCCCCCCTTAGTCTTCTCTTTTCCAAACTGAAGAGTCCTAGCCTCTTTAATCTTTCCTCATATGGGACCCTCTCTAAACCCTTAATCATTTTAGTTGCTCTTTTCTGAACCTTTTCTAGTGCTAGAATATCTTTTTTGAGGTGAGGAGACCACATCTGTACACAGTGTTCGAGATGTGGGCGTACCATGGATTTATATAAGGGCAATAATATATTCTCAGTCTTATTCTCTATCCCCTTTTTAATGATTCCTAACATCCTGTTTGCTTTTTTGACCGCCTCTGCACACTGCGTGGACATCTTTAGAGAACTATCCACGATGACGCCAAGATCTTTTTCCTGACTCGTTGTAGCTAAATTAGCCCCCATCATGTTGTATGTATAGTTGGGGTTATTTTTTCCAATGTGCATTACTTTACATTTATCCACATTAAATTTCATTTGCCATTTTGCTGCCCAATCACTTAGTTTTGTGAGATCTTTTTGAAGTTCTTATGAACGGGGTTCCATGCTGGGGTGGCCTGCGATAGCGGGGACTGGACTCCGGGTCCCAGAGTCCCTTCCACTCCTGCGGGATTACGTTCCAGTTTGGTTTCTACTCCCACTTTCCCCCGAGTTGGGGGTTTAAAGCCGGCACTGGCTCTTGCTGGAGGAGAGAAGACACCTCTTTCTAATGGATACAAAGGTGTTGGTGAGGCTCAAGAGGGGCTAAGACCAGTGGTCAGACTATCCAAAGAGGGACAGGAGGAGGGGCTCTGGGGGGTGGCAGGGCCAGGAGGGGGCGCGACTGGCTGGCTTGCGGCCTGTAAACTAACAACATGTTAGAGAAGTTGAGACCAGACGAGCAGAAATGGTAAAACGGTCCGGCTGGATTCCCCGCTCGTCCCCTCACGCCCTGTGCCCAGAGCTCTCGGCTGCTACTCACCAGGGCTGGGGCCTGCAGGGGTTCTGCCTTCTCCACAGACCGGCCGATCCTGCCCACACGGCTCTTCCTCTCGTTTAACCCAGGACATGGCATCGGGGGGGACAATCGGAAACTCTGTTCAGGGCAAAGAGGATTACACCGTTTTCCCCGCTCTCGGCCGGAGCCGAACACCGAGCTCAGGCCCCACCACCTTCGCTGTGGACCCCTCCTCCGCCCCAAGACAAGTTCGGCGACTCCAAAGGTGGGGATTTGCTGAACAGCCAGAACACTAAGGGACACCCCCGCCCTGCTGGGCTTCATGAACGCAGAGCACGTGCACTAACGGCCAGACGGGCCAGGCTCCCACGCTGCAGGCAAGGGAGCGAGACAACATCTTCTCTGCACACAGGGCAGGTCCCGTCCCAGCTCCTGAGCAGAGGGGCTGCTCCCTGCCAGCCCCCCCCGGGGCACTGCCAGCCCCACACGAGGCGAGGCGACCGCAGGGCGTTGCTGTTGAAAGGCCGGGGAACAAGCCAGCAGGAGTCGGGTACAGCAATGCAGACGTGGGTGCCAGGCTGCCCAGAGGGTAAGAAAACTGCTGCTGGTCCCTGGAGACGGCTGGGCACAGACATAAGAGCTCCGGTTTGATTACTGCAATCGCCAGCTCCGAGATGGCGAAATCCGTTACTCACCCGAGCAGGGGCTTCCACTGATTTCGTTTTCCCCAGAGTCCCCTCGGGCCCCGCAGCCCGGATCCTCCTCCTGGTTAATCCACAATGAAATGTCTGGTGCAGAGACGGGGGATTCTGTTCACAGGAAAGAGAAGGGCTCAGATTTTCAGAGGGGCCTAGGGGAGTTGGGCACCCAGTTCTGATGGACTGTCAGTGGGGGCCCGAAGTCGCTAGGCTGCTTAGCCAATCCCAGGCTACATCTACACTACAGGGGGGGGTCGATTTAAGATACGCAAATTCAGCTACGCGAATAGCGTAGCTGAATTCGACGTATCAGATCCGACTTACCCTGCTGTGAGGACGGCGGCAAAATCGACTGCCGCGGCTCCCAGTCGACGGCGCTTACTCCCACCTCCGCTGGTGGAGTAAGCGCGTCGATTCGGGGATCGATTGTCGCGTCCTGACGAGACGCGATAAGTCGATCCCCAAGAGATCGATTTCTACCCGCCGATTCAGGCGGGTAGTGTAGACCAGGCCCCAGCCAAGGCTATTAAGGGTACGTCGACTTTTGAACTGGACGTGTAGCCGTGGCGGTGGGAGGGGCTGGCTGCCCCAGGTACATCTGTAATGGCTCAGATGAGATCGTACGCGGGGCAGCTCGTCCCTCCCTCCGTGCGCCCCCACGGCTACACTTCTCGTTAGCTGCTCGTTAGATCAGAACTCCCGCGGGTACGGCTCCTTGGCTGGCACTTCCCCCTTCCAGCCAGAACACAGACACACCCTGCCTGTTTCTCCTCCCCGCTGAGAGCTGGGCCCAGGAGCGTCACACCCATCTCCGCCCAGCACCGTGATTCAGAGGGGGCCCGCTCGGAACAGACGCTAGCGCGGCTCTGGGGGGAGGGGAAATGGAGGGCTGCAGATGGGTTTGATTCCAGAAGGGTCAGGAAGGGGGAGGGGAGTTGAGGTGGGACGGGGGGAGAGCTGCAGATGGCACTTGCCGGGGACAAGGACAGAAATCCACCTCTGGGGAGGAGCTGCACGTTCTGAGAGCTTGCTAGAACTTCAGCTTCCCTTTGCTCTAGTGGTTCCCCCGGGGGCTGGGCGAGCCTGTCCGCTCTCAGAGCCCGTTCAGCACACGGGACGTTCTGCAGCACGCAGGCTGCCAGGGTTCAATTGTGTAACTGCCCCTGGGTTGTTCCAGGCTTTGGGATCTCAAAGGAGCTTTTCTCACTTGCTCCTTCCAGAGAGGTCTTCTCTCTTCTCCCCGCCCTGCCTAACCTGGGGGGCAGCCAGGGGAAATCCCGTGTCACAGGGTGTCTGCTCACAGTTGGTCAAACCAAACTAGGGGGAGGGGGGAGGAAGCGGTTTCAAGATCCTGATTTGTGGCTTCATCCCATCACTGCTCTTACCCGCTGGCTGGGATTAGATTAAAAAAGCAAAGAACAGGAATAAAACACACACAAGACGCTCAACCTCCTGGTGCAATCTCAGGGATTCGGGGGAAGCAACGTCCATTTCGCCCGAATTCCCCCAAACGTTCTCCTGTCCCTGGCACAAGTGTCAGAAAAGTGCCCACTGAAACAGAGGGAATGTAAGAGCTCGTGAAGCGTTCATTGGATAGAGCCATTTAACTTCACACCTTGTGCGCGTTCGCCAGGCAGTCACACCTCCAGCACCGGGAATGCCCCGGCAGCCAGTGAAACGACCACTGGGAACCCAGCTGAAGCGAGAGGCCTCAGGGCTCATTTTGGAGCGGTTTCAATGTACCTGGGCCGGGGTCTGCAGGGATCTCGCTCTCCTCTGAACGACCCTGATCCCCGACACACGGCTCCTCCCCTCGTTCGATCCGGGACAGGAGGTCAGGTTTGGAGATGGCGTAGTCTGCAGATGGAGAGAGACGCTCCAGGGTTTGAGTCACACAGTAGGATGCTCATTACAGATCATGATCAGTGGTTTTAAATACCCAACCCCCGACTGCTGGGGGTGACAGGCGATGTGAAGAGAAGCTGCACTGTTACAGGGATACCCTGCACCGGGGCGGGCGTGTTCCTCTGATGGGTGGGACTCTCTGATTCTTCCCAAGGGAAGGGGCTGCCATGGGCACAGGAAGTATTAATCCACGTGTCTATTTATTAAGCACCAAGACGCTGAGCATGGAGCCACCCACAGAGGGGCAGAAGGGTTCATTTGGACACTATTTATACTACAATAGAGCCTGGGGGCGCCGGGGCTGTTCTCGGACACACAATGTACAGTTATGTCCTGAAATTCCAGGTGCAGGATCTTAGCCAAGGAAAACTTGGGGCGAACTGGGCAGTGCATTTGGGGTATCGAATTTGCTGTCCACTGTCAACCCTCGGGATTATTCCTTTCCTTCCTCCTAATTACATGATGTGTATTAGGGATGGAAATATCGGTTAAAAAAGTTAACTGGTTAAACCACTACAATTATTTTGTTTAATTGGTTAACCATTAACCGAGGTAGCTTGGCGGGCCTGGCACGGCGGGGACTGGGGCCAATCTGGCCAGGGCTGGGGTACGGTGCAGCCAGGGGGCCGGCCAGGTAGGCGCAGCGCGGCCAGGGAGTCCGCCAGCCGGCTAGGTGCGTCCCAGCCTGCACCAGCCTGCCCGATGCAGGGCCGCCAGGGTTACCAGTTAACCTTTTACATCTCTAATGTGTATCAGGCTTTCCCCTCTTCAGCTGCTTTTCGGATCTCCAGCTCTCTGTCCGCTAGGAAACGGTACGACTTGCGATTCCGCACTGGTGGCGCTGACTGTGGAGGCTGCGGAACGAAGTGGAACCAACCCATTTCGCTGGAGGATCCAGAAAGGTTCAGGGGTTGGGTTTCCGTTACAACGTGAACACGTGGACTCAGCCCGGCTCTGCAGCAGCAGGACAATGGGCAGGTGACAGGAGACGGCTCAGAGACCTGGGACAAGGGCAGCGAAGGTCGTTGCTACGGCAGCCTGGCTCGTGGGAGCCCTGGCGCTGGCCGGTCTGAACTCTCGTAACCGCTGCTCTCTGCGCGACCCCAGGCGTGTTCCCGCTGGCTAATAAAGCGGCTCTAGTGCCTGGCGGCCCTGCCCACGCTCGCTGCAGTGCACTGGTCCCTCAAGGGGCGACGGGCTCTGAGCAGGGGTCTCTCTCAGCTGGACTTGCTGGGCAGAGCTCAGTGAGAAACAGGAGGCTCAGTCTCGGGGGCACTTAACCGCGTGGCCTCCCCTTGTGGAAGGGTGGGACCCCCTGGGGTCTGGCGCACTGAACGGGTCCTTCCAGGGGCCGGTCACAGGATCTGTGACACCATTTGCATCTGTCTCAATGCAGCTGGCCACTCAGAACCCACTGGGGCAAAGGGGAGTTGGAACTGGATGGTCCATACAATTAGTGACAGGACATGGAATCTCTCTCCTAGGTGACTGGCTCAGATCAGTGGGGAACACAAGCCATTACCCTCTGGCGGCTGGCTGGGAAGTACCTGAGTAATGCGACTTGGGGTCTCCAGGCAGCCCAATGACAGAAACCTCCTTCTCAGTTAGAACTAGTAACTGGCCGTTCTAGCCGAGAGCTCCCAGGAGTGAGGGACATGGATGGACCAGCGAGGCCTCCAGTGCTTCCAGCTACACAGGGCACCTTTGTGTTCACTTGGGGCAGCAAACATTTCCCTGCGGACTGACAGCTGCTGCGTTCAGTACAGGGATTAGGCCAGAGTCTCTGTGCATGTGCAGTCAATACATCCCTTCTCTAGAAAGCATTGCAGGGGAGGAATTCGGAACAACACTGGGGCCACGTCTACACTTAAAATGCCAGAGCTGCAGCTGCGTCGCTCTAGCGCGTCCGTGTAGTCCCTCAAGACAGCGCTGGGAGGGGTTCTCCCATTGCTGCAGTTAATCCAGCTCTCGGAGGGGTGGTCGCTACCTGGAGGGAAGAATGCTTCCATCCACCTAGTGTTGTCTACAGCAGGGGATAGGACAGCATAGCAGGTAGCGATGGCTCTCCGGGGGATGGATCTGTCACACCCCTACGAGACATAGGTATGCCGATGTACGTTTTCAGTGTAGACCAGCCCTGTGTATTATAATCTCATTTTAAGATGTACACAGTCAGGCCTGATCTACACTACAAAACTAGGTCAGTTTAACTACATCGGTCAGGGTGTGAAAAATCCACCCCCATGAGCGGCGTAGTGAAGCCGAACTAAGTCCCCATGTAGACAGCTCTAGGTCGAATTCTTCTGTCGACCCAGCGACCGCCCCTCAGGGAGGTGGATTACCTACGCTGGCAGGAGAATTCCGCCTGTCGGCGTACGTAGTGTCTACACTGAAGCAGAACAATGGCACAGCTGTTTTAAGGGTAGACAAGCCCTTAACCAAAGGGCCGCATTACAAGGATTTTACCTACTGATCCACCCGGAATCAAAGGAATTGGAGAATAAACTTGAGATGGAGCCAACTCTACCTTCAGCGACCTCACAGCTTCTTGTAAGTGAGCGAAGAAAAAGAATTACCCAGGGAGATCAGGGTCTCATAGTTCCCCTTCATCACGTTCTTGTAAAGCTCCTTCTGCCATTCCTCTAAGCTCCCCCACTCCGGCTCGTTGAAATAGACGGAGACGTCGTCGAACGTCACCGGCACCTGGAATCACAAGCGTTGCACACTCAGTACCTGCTGGGTCAGCCCCACCTGTCGTGTGAATCAGGAGAGATGGGGAGGATCAATGTCGTCTGGCTATTATTGGGAAAATGATTAGAAATGGGTTTGACGTAACCCCCCCCAGACATCACAGCTAGAGCTGCACGAGGCTATGCTGCCCCCACCCCCGCGCCGGCAGAGCTGGAAAGGAAAATCTGAATTTGGTCAGGTGGAGGGTAGATCAGAGACTGCGTCCCCCTCTCCATCAATGCAACACGTGGATCCCGTCCTCCCGTTACCAGGCTGCTAGGGGGCTCCACATTACCCAGATACCCCTTGCAAAGGGATTCCCCACTCCAGGGCTGTGCAGGGCTCTGGGAAGATGGCATCGCGGAGGCAGCTACCCCTCATACTCTGTGTGTGGACGTGGGCACGGACATGGAGAAGGTCCTCTCTGCATGCTGCTCCCAAGGGAACACTCTGGCTGTAGGATCAGATAGATATGGAAAGGGTTAAATGAGCTTGGCTAAAGAAAACGTGTTCTGTAGTTTAAGTAAAATAAAGGGGTTTTCGTGGCCATGAACGGGCTTTGGAAATAACAGGTTTAGACGTTAGAAAGAACGTAGCACGCAGCAAGACCAATTCTGGGGAGGATGCTGAGCGTGGAAGGTGGCTAATGAGATGCAAAAGGAGATTTTTGGACCAGGGGCCTCTGAATGATAAGCAATGGTGACACACTGGTTCGAACACAAAAAGAGAAGTTGTTTTGTCATGTGATACATGTACAGTAACCTTTAACGCCCCAGTACTACAATGTGGGCCTGCGGAAGAAGAGAAAAGGCCAACACAGGTAGCTTTAAGATCCATACATTTAAGGCAATTAAAACGACAGAGGCCCCAGGGAGAAAGGTGCCCCAAACTGGTTCTTAGCTAAGTTAGACATTGGCGATGACATCACGTGTCTGTTAGAGTATAAAGGGGTGAGCTCTTCAAGGGTTCGTTACCACGGCCTGCCCGCCCAAGGTGGGGCCAGCCAGCAATGGTTTGAGCACCCCCGGGACGGGTCTTTTTTGTGACTATTCTGGTCAAATGCTTCTGACTGTGTGTTACTGTATCCGTGTAGCAACTGCTTATAGCTTAGCGTGTTAGACACGGGTGGAGCAACTGCATAAACACCATTTGGCCTTTGGATTGAATAAAGGAATTTTAAGGTTAAATTACCATCTGGTGGTATATCCTCCAGAAATAATGCAATCAAGCGATTTCCGGCACTGGCCCCAGCGACTGACTGAGCCAGGAGGTCCCCGTGGAGTGATTCTGTTCAGGTTTTGCCTACAGAATTTGTTCTCAGAGGCTGCAAATATGGAGCAACATTTGAACCTAAGCAAAGTACCTATATGGTCCTTGTCATCATTGTATCTCCACACTTCACAGTCTGATGTATGTAGCCTCACAAACCCTGCGAGGCAGGGCAGTGCTGTTATGCCCATTGTACAGATGGGGAACTGAGGCACACACAGGCTAAGTGACTTGCCCCAGGACACATAAGAAGCCTGGGACTGAGCCCAGGTCTCCTGAGTCCCAGCTCAGTGCCCTATCCCCTAGGCCGGCCTTCCTCCCCTGCAGACATTTGAACACTGTACTCCGATATGAAGCCTGAGCGCTGATAGCCATGCGCTGACGCCATGGAGTAACAGCGGGGAGGGAATGGGGCCAGTGCAGCCACGGTGTTCCTAACCAGTGTGATTTTAGGCACCATCACACAGGTTGGCAACCAGATCGTATCACTCCCTTCGTCCAAACCATTTTAGGCTGGTGAATAAGGAACAGCCAACACAGCGTCAGAGCAGCATGTCAACACAATTCGCCTGTGCGCTATTGTAGCACGTTTCTGTAACTTGGTTAGAACATACTCTGGTCCTTCCAGAAGAGATACGAGCAATCACGCTACAGAGCATGGCCCTGACTGGGGAAATCTTGCTGCGGAGATGGAATGTCAACGGGAAAAGAAATCTTTCAATAGACTGACGAGAGAAAGAGGCCACAATTTTCAAAAGTGGATGTCTAAAGTTAAGCTCTGACATTCATCCTGTTATCCAAGAGATGGTCGGGATATGGGTCACACATCTCTGAAACTGGGTGTGAACACATCTTTCAACTAGCACAACTATCAGGATAAATTAATCACAGCCCCCCACCCCAGCCCCTAACCTAAGCCGAAAGGGGTTGTGAACCCACCCAGGAGTTTTGGACCGAGGGGGAGGAGGAGTCTGTTTAGGTCAGGACGTTGGGAGGGAGAAAGCCAACCAAGCTGCAGCCTGGAGCACGGTTTGGTGTCTGACCCTGGGAAAAGCTAGAGACTGCTTTTGGGTCTGGTGCTTCCTACAGAGGCTGGAGGCTGTTGGCTAAGAAACTGCTCCTTCTGCCTCCTGCATTCAGAGACCATTTGTACCTTCCCTGTAAATAAACAAGGCTGTGTCAAAGAAAATCCCAGCCTGACAGACTCCATTATCAATACCTACCTTCCAGCGGGAACACCCCCAGGGCCCGGCACTTTGACTGGCTGCGCAGGTCACAAAGGGCAATAGTTAGGCAATGAATAAATACCCCGATTTTCCAGAGTGCCGAGCACACGGCAACACCCGCGGACTCCAATGGGAGCGGCTGGGCGCTCAGCACGTGGAGAGTCAGGCCACTTATTTGTTGCCTAAATATGAAGGTAGGAACCCAGCTTTAGGCACCGACTCTTGAAAATCTCCGCTCGTGATTCAGTTCTGCCCCTCAGCGCCAGCTGGGATATCGTTACCTTGGGGACCTCCCCCCTAGCGCCTGGGGGGAGTCTCAGGATCCAGAAGTTCCTGTTCTTCAGCAGGTTCTCCATGTTCTCCAGCCTCCTCTGCAGCCGTCCGTACCCCTGGATCAGAGTCCCCAGCGCGGCCCACTTACTCTCCAGCTGGCTTTCAAATTGCATCACTGTTTTCTCACAATCGACTAATTTCTTCTCTGCTGTCCCCACTCTCCTCTCCAGAGTCAGCAACCGCGTGGCATGGGAATCCACCGTCCTGTCCACAGCTTGGATTGCAGCTACTGCAGGCCACATGGAAAGCTTTGCCGGTTGCAGCTGGCTCTCTCTCTCAGAAGTCTGTTTGGGATCAGAGCGGGATTGGAAAGGCATCGGGCGCTTTGACTCCGGGTCCCACTCTGGAGCCTGTTTGCAAGGACAGGAACGTAAGTGGAGCTGGGGGACTCGTTATTCCACAAACAATACTCCACTTAAAAGGGACTGAGGCTGAGCAAGTGTGAGAAGCCCCAGAGAGCCAGCCCTGAAAAGCCAGGAAAGACCAACGGCCTCCTCTGAATCTGCCGTCCACACACTGCACTTCTGCTAAGCGCCCAGCTCTGCGTCAGCAGACGGAATTCCCTTGTGGAGACGCACAACACATTCCTCCCCCCCAGTACAACACAAAACCCTTTCCGCCACCTCCACGGATACTGTGACATGCGCGCACAGGACCAGCGGGTGTGTGTGTGTGTGTGTCCGTCCTGTCTCTATGGGGGTGGGGGGGGGCACCAGGTTGCCATTAAGGACATGCTAGGAATGTGGTGCACGAAGAGCATTTCCGGGTCACTGGCGGAAGCAGCACGTTCCTTGGCACGATGCCGAGTTTCTCACTGTCTGTGGGAAGCTGCAGTGTGGGGTACGGTGAAGGGGAGCCTCAGACACTGTCATTTCCTTGCTCCTTATGATTTCCCTCGGGGGGGGGGTCCACACCTACCCAGCCAGACCCTGGAGACAAAGGTTTGGTTTGTGGAATTTCCACAGGGTTTAATACCTGAAGTGTAGGAGGCTTTTTGATAGCGGGGGCTTGGAAAGGCAGAGCTGTCCTCCCCCCCATTTCTCTGAGGACATGTGGGGATATGGAGGGAGTGGGGATGTTGTGACCCCAGGGCACACAGGTACATATGGGCCACAGAGATCCCCTGGGTCTGCATCTGCCAAGAAACGCCATGTAAGGTCTCTAACGAAAGCCGGCACCAGAAGGGTCCCCATAATCATTGCGAGATGTGAAGAGTTCTGTATCTATGCTAAAAACTCTGTTCTCTAGGGCGGTGAGATAAGGCAAGTCACTGCCAGGTGATCCACAAACTCCTGTCAAGCAAGGGGAAGAGACATTTATCTCACTCTGGCTGGTCACGTGCCAATTAAGTATTGTACGATTCACAATGGATGGCCATCTACCATCTGAGCAAAATGCTAGTCACTAGGTTGTGGAGGTTGCAGGACAAAACAAGAACACCCGGGGTTATCCTGTTACAGTAAGACAATGAACTCTTGAGACTATATCTGGGGTGCAGATGAACCCCCAGTTCTCCTTCAATCTATGTGAACAAATCACCAGCGGGCTTGATCTTATGGGAAGGGGTCTCAGTCAAACTGGTTGAAAAGGCTGGGGAAAGGACGGGGGGCCAGCTAGCTTGCAGGAGCCAGGGGCGTGCCTTGAGAGTTCTGTTGAGGCGCTAGCGAGCGCGTTACGATTTTGTTTCATACGTAACGGTTTGTTTCCAACATTCTTTCTGTCCCTCGCTTGAATCTCAGTTCTCTGATGTTAAACGTATCCCTGTTGTCGCTATACATCTACCGGAGCCGTGTGACACAGAGCGGGGACCCTGAGCGGGCGTGTTCTGTTCCTTTGGGAGCAGCGAATCCGAGAGCTCTGCGTTCAGTGGATCAGGGCTGGGCGCTCCAGCTGGACGCTCCGAGGACTTGGCGGCTGGTGAGTGCCTATCGCTAACCTGTGCAGAGAGCGAGGCCTGGGGGGGCCTGGAGGGCAGCGCCTGGGCTGCCAGAGGCTGGTGGTTTCAGGGAGCTGATTCACAGCAGGCCCAGACAAGATTTCCACATGCCAAGGGCGGGTGCTAGCAAAGTGTCTCCCAACCCTGGGTACCCCGGGAAGTGTCACACATGTTTACAATGGGAGAGAAGGAGGCAACAGGGTGAATGGAGCTGGGGGATCTGAGTGGATGGGGGAGCCCAGGCCTGCCGATGGGGGGGGGGGGGGAGCGGAAATGGGGCAATTACCATGGGGCCCGGGCAATTTAAAAGGGCCCGAGGGCCCTCACCACCGCCACTGCCATGGTAGCAGTGGTCAGGAGCCCATGGCCCTTTTAAATCACCCGGGAGGGCCGCAAGGCTCCTAGGTGTGCACAGGGTGGTACCGGTGGCGGCGAAGGCAGCCGGGCGGGCATGTGGAAGCCCTGGTCGTGCCCATTGACTGTTCTGCCCTGGGGCCCGGAATTGCTGTCGGCAGGCCTGGGGGAGCCTGATGGAGCTGGCTGTACTCTCCTTAAATCCAGCACAACCGTGTCAGAATCCCCGGGGAGCTGAAGCAGGGGGAGAACAGCCTGTCGAGTGCTGCTCCTTGGCCCTGGTGACTGCAGCTCTCTGGCTGGGGTTCTGGCTCCCTCCGTACTGCTCCTAGGGCCTGGGCTGCCGATCCAAGCCCTTGTGGCCAGGGAGAGGTGGCCAGAGCAGTGCTTCCCAACCTTTGGCCCAGGACCCATTGGTAAAAGCTGATGGCCTGGCGCAGCCCAGTAAATAGTCCCGGGGGGGAGGGGGTGTTTAGAACTGCCCCAGGAAGGGGGCTCAGGGCCTGTGGGTGGGCCTGCAGAGCCCACCCCACACTCACCCTGCAGCAGCAGCTCCTGTCCTGCAGGGCTGGCTGGGCTCGGCTCCCTGCTCCAGGTGGCATGACCTCCAGGGTCGCAGCGCCAATTGGTCCAAATCTGTGCGAGTGGCCTTGTGACCTGGCACGTGGGTTGCCGCGCCACTCACTCCACTTTGGCTTGGCCCAGTTCCAGCTGCCTCTCCTGACTGAAACGGGCACTGCCAAGATTTCTGAACCTAAACATAAGAATGGCCACACTGGGTCAGACCGATGGTCCATGTAGCCCAGCATCCTGTCTACCGACAGTGGCCAGTAGCAGATGCTTCCGAGGGAATGAACAGAACATGGCAGTTATCAAATGATCCAATTCCTAAGCTCCAGTCCCAGCTTCTGGCAGTCGGAGGTTTAGGGACACCTGGAGCATGGGGTTGTGTCCCTGACCATCTTGACTAACAGCCATTGAGGGACCTGTCCTCCATGAATTTACATAATTCTTATGTGAACCCTGTTATACTTTTGGCCTTCACAACATTCCCTGGCAAGGCGTTCCACAGGTTGACTGTGTGTTGTGTAAAGAAATACTTCCTTTTGTTTGTTTTAAACCTGCTGCCTATTAATTTCATTTCATAATTTCATTTGGTGACCCCTGGCTCTTGTGTTATGAGAAGGAGTAAATAACATTTCCTTATTTACTTTCTCCACACCAGTCATGATTTTATAGACCTCTATCTTATCCCCCTTATCTGTCTCTTTTCTAAACTGAACAGCTCCAGTCTTTTTAATCTCCCCTCAGACAGAAGCTGTTCCATACCCCTGATCATTTTTTGTTGCCCTTCTCTGTTATCTTTTCCAATTCTAATATATCTTATTGCTGCTGCCTGAAATCCAGCCCCACTCACACAACCCCACAGGCATGGGGCTGTGCAGGCCAGCCACAAGTAATGTCCCTGACACAAAGAGCTTACAGGTACGGGCTGGATCCTGGGAAGAGCCGAGCACCTTCAGAGAGAGGTGGGGGTTGTTCAGTGTTTCTCAGGAGATGCTCAGTATCTTGGCATAACACCAGGTCTCAAGTTAAAACGAAGCAGGATGAAAAGTGGTAACAGGTATTTGGAGTGGGAGTGAGCAGGGAGGGGCAGGGACAGAAGGGAGGACAAAGCAGATGGACTGGAATGGGTTACCTAGGGAGGTGGTGGAGTCTCCTTCCTTGGAGGTTTTTAAGGCCTGGCTTGACAAAGCCCTGGCTGGGATGATTTAGTTGGGGATTGGTCCTGCTTTGAGCAGGGCGTTGGACTAGATGACCTCCTGAGGTCCCTTCCAACCCTGATAGTCTATGATTCTATGATTCAGATAACATCAATTGAAAACATTATTTGTGTGTATTGTGGTGATGGCTAAGAGCCCCCGTCAGGGCCCAGGGCCCCTCTGTGCCAGGCGCCCTGCAAACACAGAACACTGTGATATGGTTTGGCCATGTACCTTTCTCGGTGTGATGGGCGCTATAGGACTGGGCCCTAAGAAGCAGAGTACCCTTTGCTCCCTAGCTCAGGGATGAGCAGTTTTACACCCCATCCATTGCTCTCGGCCCTGCTGCCATTAAATACACCCCATTGCTGACAGGCTCTGGCAGCCTGGACTGACTTCCCAGGCCTCCGTGTGTGGGGGCCCTGAATGGAGAGACCTTGCCCCGCTTTCCAGAGGTGCCTGACACCGGGCCCCACACACTGAGGCGCAGGAGGTCAGCGAAGGCCTCTGGCAATGCTGGGCCAGGGAACAGGGCGCTTCTCTCCAGCTCCAACCGACAATCAGACCCCAAACCGCCAGGCCGGAGGGGCTGGAGAGACAGTTTCCAAGCCCTGCCCCGGACAGCAGGACCCAGCCCCGGGGAACTCAGAGCTACGGCCCCAAAGCCAGGATCAGTTTAACTCCGCTCCCCGTTCACACACCCCGGGGAGGAGAAACGGGCCGGGATCGCCCCGCCCCGGGGCTCCGCCCCCCGCCCGGCCGGGCAGCCCCGCGCTCCGGCTCCCGGGGCCCAGGCCGGGCGGGGCGGGGAGAAGCTCCCGGGGCCCGAGGCTCCCCCGCCCGCCGGGCCCTTACCTGGGCAGCGGCCCGCTCGGCCATGGCCCCCCCGGGCGGGGCTTCTCCAGCGGGCCCGGCCCGGCCCGGCCGAGCTCCGCTCCCGCTCCGGGCTGGGCAGAGTCCCGGCGCCGCCTCGCCACGGGCCGGCCCCGCTGCCGGGCGGAGCAGAGCGAGCGCAGCCGGGAGGGAGCCGCGGCCTGGCTGCCGGGGCCCGGGAGAGGCGGGGAGGAGCGGGGCGGCAGCGGCCCCTGGCGGAGGAAACTCGGCCCCGGGGCGGAGCTGTCCAGCGGGGCCGCGGCTGAACCCCGGAGCCCCGGGTGCTGCGGCTGGGGGCGGCCCGGGGCCCTCCGGTGAGATGGAGCCGGGTCATTGCCCTGCTCGGGGGCTCGGGCCCCGGCCGCTGGGGGAGACGCTCCCGGGTTGGCTGGGCCGCGGCTCTGGCCTCTGCTCCCTGCTGGTGACGGGGTGAAGGGAGGTCCCTGGGAGCCGGGGGTGGGCAGGGGCCTGCCGGGCCGGACACCGATCAAACAGCTGGAGAGGGGCCCCGGGGGAAATCCAGGGGCCGGGGCAGGAGCTAGGGCTAAGGGCAGGGCACCGCTGGTGGAGGGGAAACCCCACGGCCGGGATGAGCCAGCTGCTGCGGTAGCAAACATTGGCTGGGGGCACAGGGGCTTTTTAAATTTCCCCTCTCCCAGGACGGTGCATGTTAGCATCCGCTTCCCACGCTGCCTAAGGGGGGATCTGCTCATTCACTGTTTCGAAGAGAATCTCCTGCTGGCTGTAGCTCCAGCCCCGAGCGCCGGGAAAGCGTGAACTGGACCCAAACCATCAGGAGATTTTCATAGAATCATAGAATCATAGACTATCAGGGTTGGAAGGGACCTCAGGAGGTATCTAGTCCAACCCCCTGCTCAAAGCAGGACCAATTCCCAACTAAATCATCCCAGCCAGGGCTTTGTCAAGCCGGGCCTTAAAAACCTCCAAGGAAGGAGACTCCACCACCTCCTGAGGTAACCCATTCCAGTGCTTCACCACCCTCCTAGTGAAATAATGTTTCCTAATATCCAACCTAGACCTCCCCCACTGCAATTTTAGACCATTGCTCCTTGTTCTGTCAACTGCCACCACTGAGAACAGCTGAGCTCCATCCTCTTTGGAAACCCCCCCCCCCCTCAGGTAGTTGAAAGCAGCTATCAAATTCCCCCTCATTCTTCTCTTCTGGAGACTAAACAATCCCAGTTCCCTCAGCCTCTCCTCATAAGTCATGTGCTCCAGACCCCTAATCATTTTTGTTGCCCTCCGCTGGACTCTTTCCAATTTTTCCACATCCCTCTTGTAGTGTGGGGCCCAAAGCACAATAATAAATTGGGGCTCTGTTGAATTTGCCTTCTGAGTTTTGCACTTTTAGCCCCCAGTCTTGTGGGCGAGATCACAGCCTGTCCTAAACCACTGTGTGGGGTAGCTGTGCACCGCTAAGCAGCTGTCAGCCCACCACATGGTCAGAGTGGGCCATTCCGGCTTCACGGCTATGGAGCTATGAAAACAGAACAAAAGAGCCCCCCAAATAATATACTACTGAGGCTAGAATTGCTCCTCCTACTCCGAGGGGCAGGCAGACTCCCCTGATCATCTGTAGTGTCCGGCCCTCCCTGCCCCGCAGCCTCACGGAAAACAAGGCGAGCGAACCAGCCAGGCAAAGCGCTCTCCGCGTGTGGGCTTGTGAAGGGGCCCAAGGGGGGGGCTCGGGAAAGGTTAACGTCGTCATTCTCCGGTGCAGTCACAGCTGTGACAGGCCGGGAAAGCCTCAGGCTCCGAGAGTTGGCGCGGACCCGGCCGATGAGGCTGCACGCCGGCCGGGGAATGGCCTGGGCTGGATTTTGGACAGGATCCGGCCTGTTTTCAGTGTGCTAAAGCTGTGAGCAGGGGAATTAAGTGCTGTTCAAACACCCAGCTATGCCTGGGCACCAGAGGCTTCAGCTCTTAGGAAACTCCAGCTGGGACAGATGCAGCAGCAGGTCTCAGCAACACAGCTCTGGCGAGCCCCTCACCTGCCCTCTGGTCTCTGCCCATGGGATTGCAAACCAAGATCCGGCTCTCGGGCCTTCTCTTCACGGTGCCACAGGGTAGGGTGACCAGACAGCAAATGTGAAATATCGGGACGGGGTGGGGGGTAATAGGAGCCTATAGAAGAAAAAGACCCCCAAATCGGGACTGTCCCTATAAAATCAGGATAGCTGGTCACCCTACCACAGGGCCTGGGCCCAGGGTATGTGAAAGAGCCGAACGCGCTGGGACAAAGACGGCGGGCGACAGCCAGGCTCCTCTGACGCAGTGGAACGCTCTGTAATAAGGCCAGAGCTCAGCGATGCGGGAGACAAAACTTTCTCAGGGGGGTGGGCCGAGATTGCAGCATGAACATCCCACCTTCTGCTCCAAGTGCAAGGTGCATTTCTTGGCTATCACCTTTCTAACAACACCCACGCATCTATCAACACCAAAACCCCTCGCACAACCAAACACGGCTCTGCACATGCTTCTCCCTCTGGGAGAGTTAAAAGACCAAATACGGGACGGATGTTAGTCTCATTGCGTTTAATGTACCCTCGCTGGAAGGTGCAGATACCACAGTGAAGAAAGTGGCCAGACGTAGACTAGACTAGAGGGCAGATCAGGACTCATGGGCCTGGCTAGGGCCTTTTAGCCATGAAGAGCCTGTAAGCCGCCACAGACTATAAACAGGATCAGTCACATACCAAGTAAATGCGGCCACCTCTGGGTGGGATGCAGCAGCTGTTTAGCATGGCACACAGGTATGTTTGTGGGCTAGGAAGGGAAGAATGGCACAGCCAACTGAAAGTGCAGGGGAGTTCAGGGAAGCAGAGCGACTTACCAGAGTCAGGCCCCTGGGGGTTAACCCCCAGACTCGTAGGAGCTTTAATGAGCGGAGCAGGTCAGGGCCTCAGCTGCACCACCAAGCAGAGGGGGAAGAATACAGAGCGTGTTTTGTGATGGCCTTTGAGTTGGAGGAAACCCTGCAGTAGAGAGCAGGGAGGCTGCCCGTTGCCCAGCCCTGCCGGTCACAGGAGAGACACGCCTGGGGCTGTGCACCCCGAGTCTGACCGGTGCAGTTTGCAGAAACCCCCACTCAAGGGGGCCTTGGCTTTAAATGGCCACAAGAGGGAACCCACACCTGTCACGCAGGCTCATTTTATTCCTCATTCACTTGCTTTTGAAGCAACATAATGACCTTGCAAACCCACAGCAGCCGGGATGGGGGGTGAACGGACCCACTGCTACATTCATGGGCACGTCACCGCGCAAGGGGAGGCTGCATTTCCCCTCCTCTGGCCAGCGTGTCCAAGCAGCGGTCCTCCAGCTTTAACGCTCGTGTGGCAGGCGCTCAGACCCGGGGCTCTGCCAGGACCCGGCACTCGTTCAGTCGGTTACGGTGAGGGAGGCGGTCCAAGAACTCAACTACTGGAGCAACCCAGGCCTCGTTCTCTGCCCTCGGAGCCAGGGTCTCAGAGCTGCGCCAGCCGCTGATCCCCACGGACCCGGGACAGTTCTACGGGGGACGAGAGCGGGTGAGGACTGGGGAGCGATGGGGCGAGTGCACGGCCAGCCTGTGGGCGTGTGCGGTTCTTCTGCGATGAGGTGTGGGAGCCAAGAAGCTGCCTGGCTCAGGGGCCAGCGGGAAATGTCAGGGGCGCCGTCAGCTCTTATTACCTTCACGTGCCCCGGAGGGGGAGAGGAGCGTGAAACGGGTTTACTTCCGCTTGACAGGGGCTGGGGCGCCCGCGGCTGCTGCTGGGTGCGATTGGGGCCGTGCTCTTGCTGGCACGGACCCGCGGTGCTCCCGTGTTTCACCGAGGCGCGGTGCTCTGGGCAGCAAACCACCACCAGGCCTCGGCTGCAACCGCCCTGCCGCCAGGGGCTGTGTGCACAGAGCAGAGGAGCTGGTGGGGCAGCCCCCAGCCCCGAGGGTGGAGGCCACTTGCTGTCTGAGTTCCCAGGGGTGGATGGGAGCAGAGTTTCCCCCCCTTCAGCACCCTCTCCCTCCCAGCTCTCTAGAGCCCCACAGGCCCCATCCCCAGATGCTCTGTGCCTGCAGGCCCATGCCCTATGCCTGCACTGCCTCCTCCCCTGTTACTCCCCCGTGTGGGGCGGGGTGGCACTAGGAGTGGCTGGAGGTGGGCCAAGCATCCCACGGAGGAGTGGGGTTCATGGGTGAGGAGACGCAGGTGACGTGGAACTGGCTTAGACCCGGAGTCCCCCCTCATACCTTCTCCCAGCTCCAGACCCAGCCACCATGCCCCCTACAGGTTCCCCAGCCCCTGGAAACTCCCAGCACATGGTGCTTTAACACCACAGTTCCCGGCCAGTGTCCTAAGACTTAAACAGGGCAGGGCTGAGGGGAGAGAGACCCCCCAGGGACGGCACCCTGGGCAGACCTGTCCCCATGGCAACTCTGGCCCCCGTGCGCCGCACACAGAGGGCACTGGGCTGGGCTCTTTCCAGTCATGCTCCTTCACGCTGGGTTTTGGGTCTTAATTTATATTACACGTGGTCTGGCCGTGTGTCACCCATAGCCACACCCAGCAAGCCACCAACTCCCCTCCTCCCCTCACTGTCCATCATTGGGTCTCTACCGCCCCTTAACTGTGTGCATGTGAGATTATGTCTCCCTCTAGTGGCTGCTCCAGGGAGGATAGGGGCCGGCTCATACCGAACAGAGCACCTCCTTTAGCTCAAGCGGTAAGGGCTGCGTTTTGGGGGGGGGGGAAGTCCTGGGTTCTATCTCCGCTCTATCTCTGAGGCCAGGGCTTCCTTATACAGCTGCCGTCTGCCAGGTACGACCAGCCTCACACACTGGTGCCTTGAGAGGAAAGTGAATGAAAGTTGCTACTGCAGACTGAACATGGGGGGAAGGGAACATTCACGCCCCGCACTTAAGAAGCCACCTGCCATTTAGATTTATGTAAATGAATGGAATTCTGGGCGGTGATTCGAGCAAATCTGATTGGCTAGTGCACAGGGCATTGATTCTCCAGCACTTCGCACTGCCTCACCCAGACGGAAATCCATCGGCTGGTGGGGTTTGCTCCAGGTTTATAACACTCAGGACCCCAGCCCAGGCCATAATCCCTCATGCCTGCTCACAAGTCTCCAGCAAATGCCCTGCGTTCTCTCCGGGGGCTGAAGGGGGGTTTCATACAGGGGATGCCTGAACTTCTAGGCTACAAGGGGAACTCCCCAGTCCGCAGGCCGTGGAGTGGCTCGGATTTACCCAGACAGCAGGTTCTGGCCCGTGGCCTGCCTGACTTACACCCATAACGCAGGTGCAGGGAACTCAAACAAACACCAGGCCAGGGGGCCAAGCAGCTTTACAAATCAGTGTTTTAATGCAGCCCAACTGCACCGTGAGCACAGAACACAGGGAAATCAGCACAGCCACGTGCCGCCCAGCCTGGCAGCAGGAAAGGATTTCAAACACCATGCTGTCAACAGAAGGGAGCCCGGGCCACGAAGCGCCCGCTTCCAGCCCGGCTCTGCTCCCGACGGCGGCGTCACTCCCGCTTCCAGCCCGGCTCCGCTCCCGCTATCGCTGGTAAGAGGTCAGAATCAGGCCCCCAGTGCCCCATGGCTACTGAATAGGGCCACTAAGTTAGAGCAAAGTTGAGACCGACGGGGGAGCCAGCAGGGTTAGCGCTCTCCTGCTCTGCAGAGCAGGCACCGCCCAACCCAGAAAAGCAGGCCCCGGTGCAATACACTGGCAGAGCTGGGGGTGGGGGCGAACTCAAGCGGCAGGTGTAGGTGACTCACCTGTAACCAGAGGTCTTTGAGCTGCCCAGTGGGAATAGGCAGAGGGCGTCTTGAAGACGAAGAAATTCCAGCTCGAGTAAATTTTGGCTGAGACATGGGGCCAGCTTAGGGAACTTAATAAATACGTATCCAGGGAGGCACCTGTCACTTCTGTTCAGCAAACAGGATGATTCATTGGACTGATTAACTCTTAAAATGCTGGGATCATCCAGGCAACCACTCCCAGGGCTGCCTGCCCCGATACACGGCACCTCCTCTACCGTAGTCCGGCCTAGCTCCAGTCTGTATTCAGCCTCACTGCTCAGACCTGTGCGTTACACGCAGGCCAGCCTGGGAATACATTTGATAAAGAAACTCTCTGCTGGGAGATCGGCATTGCGGGGCCTATTGAGGTGAGATCAGTGTGAGCTCAGGGCGCAGGAGCCTTTCGCTGCAGGTCTCCAGTTCAAGTCCAGCTCCGCTCGCGCGCAGGTGGCTGGTGGGTGCAGCTGGGCACAGAGTGGGTGGGTGGAATCATCACCCAGCCCCATTTAGGGCTCAATCCTGCGGCGCTGAGCGCTCAGACCGCGATCCAGGAAAGCACCGACTTCACAGGGGTTACCCAGTCCTTAAAGCTAAGCACAAGCTAACATGCCTAGCTGCAGCGGGGCCGGAGTGCTCAGCACCTGGCAGGATCGAGCCTTCGGTCCCTTTGTTTGTCGTCTCGGCCGGGTCGGGAGGAAGGAGGCCACTGAGAATGAACTTCCCTCTGCGCTCAGAGATGGTCCCTCCAAGGCAGGGCTCATGCACGTGGGGGGTGGGACCTGTTCCGGGCTCACGCACGTGGGGGGTGGGACGTGTTCAGGTGCAGAGGGCTCCAAATCTGGCAGCTTCTCCCTGTGCCGAAAAACCAGAAACTCTCCAGAGTGCCGGGAGATGCCTGGGGAGTTGCAGAGCAGAGTAGGGAGCTGGGCAGCAAACCGGAGAGCCGAAGTGATGGGGAATAAGCGTAAGTCTGTGGGCAGTGGATCCAGCCAGTGGAAGTAGATAAAAAAACAGGGGAAAGGACCAGCCCAGGAAGCCCATGACAGCCTTTATCCTCAGCTCCCCCTGGGCGAGGGCAGTGCCGACGGGGAGCTGGGAGCCCGCGGCGGTGCCTGTACTCTGACAACAGCCCTGTGAGTAAGATGCACCAGGGAGGTTTCTGCCCCTGCATGCACAGGCCGGGCACCTGAAGGCTCTTCCCTGGGAAGCTGCTGCCGAGACGTAGCAGCGTGCGCGACTCACCCGGGGTCGGGGGCTGGTTAAAAGCTGGACAGAAAAGACACCGGCTTGAGCAGTGGCGACGGACCGGGGAAAAAAGGGGAACTGTAAATTTCTCCCCAGCTGGCCAGGAGCAATTGTCAGGGGGAGCAAAGCAAATCTGAGTGCCTGACCCTAGCCCAGACCCCCGCCCAGAGCCCCCCCCCCGCAGACTGCCTAGCACCCGATCGGCTCCCTGAGCAGCTCGCGAACACGCGGCTCTGATGCTATCTCACTTGTTACAATACAAGGGCTTCCCGGCATGCCGGCCCCGATAACGGCCGAGTCTCTAGCACTCGGCAGTTCCCGGAGCCCCCCGGCCTGTGAGCTGAGCAGAGCAGGTGCACACCGCGGCGGGGAAATCATGGACACGCTGGAATCACACAGCCAAGTGCTGGCACTTAGCTACAGTCAGGGAATCCGGAGAGCTCCAGGCCGGACCCAGGGGGCACTGTGGTCTCCGGGGCAGAGTGGAGACGGACCCTGTGACTCAAAGGGGGGTGAGCCCTTGTATTGTAACAAGTGGAGGGCGGAGCGCCCAAGCGGAGCTCCGCCACCCGCCACAGCCTCCTGACAGCCGCGTACCGCGCCCCCCTCCTCCGGCGCAGCTTGGGGCAGACGTCCGGGAAGAGGGCGACCCTGGCGCCGCCGCAGGTCAGGGGCTCCGCGCGTTTCCTGACCGCTCGCATGATGGCCAGCTTGTCGGAGAAGCGCAGCAGGCGGAAGACCAGCGCCCGGGGCCGGGTGGCAGGGTCCCAGCGCGCCCCCCCGTGCACGCGGCGCGCGCTCTCGATCTCCAGGGGCGGCCAGTCCGCCGGCAGGCTGAGCACCGTGGGCAGGGTCCTCTGCAGGAAGGCGACGGGGTCTCCCCCTTCCGCCCCCTCCGGCAGGCCCGCCAGCCGCAGGCAGTTGCGGCGGGCGCGGTTCTCCAGCACGTGGCAGCGGCTCTCCAGCCGCCGCACGGTCTCGCTCAGGCGCTTGTTGCCTTTCTGGAGGACTGCCAGCTCGAGAGCCCAGCCCCTCGAGTCCCGCTCCAGCTGGGCCACGCGGCTCTGCATGCTCGACACGTCCCTGCACGTGGCCGCGAAATCCTGGGAGACCCGGTCCATCTTCTCCGAGAGGACGGCCTCGATCGCGCTCCTCTCCACCCTGAGGTCCCGGGGCGTCCCACTCTCCCAGCCGCAGCACTCCCAGGGAGACGGCGCTGCGCTGGGGCATGGTCTCTTGGGACATTCCTCCCACGCAGCATCCGCCTTTTGTCCACCGTCTTCACTAGAAGTGCAGGAGCCGGTGCTCGGGGGTCGGGCAGCGTCTGTCCTGGCTACGGTCCAGAGGACAAACATATCAGACCCGGCAACAGAAAGCAACGGTCAGCACCACTTCTAGAGCGCTCTTCTAGAGCCGATTCCCTAGCCCAGTATTAGGCAGGTATCCCCACCCCCACCACCGCACTGCAGCGGCCTCCGGAGTGAAAGGGGGCAGCTGATTGTCTTCCAGCCACGCTACCCAACAGCTTAGGCCAGGGAGCTAAGGGCAGGAGATCCCATTGTGCGGTGGGACCGAGTGTAATTACCCAATTGGCACTGGACCAGGTCCCAGGCTAACACCCCTACTCGTGCACGATTTTAACGCCCACCGATATGTGGCACCTCGGCCTTAAAGCTGATGTGAAAGGTGGGGCTGGGGCGTTGGCTCAGGATGGACTCAGTGGGCAGATCGCCACCTGTTCAGTCACAATTCCTTGGAGGTCTCCCATCCAGTGACTGACCACACCAAACTCGGCTTGGCTTACAAGAGCCAATGAGACCCCCAGCCCCAGAAGGGAAGAACCTGATCGGACCCCTAAATGCAGGCCTGGTTCCAGCACCCACTAACCCTGCTGGGGGTGCTCAGTACCTTTGAAAATAGACTGGGGGGCCTAACGAGGAACCTAGTC
This sequence comes from Emys orbicularis, assembly GCF_028017835.1. Lineage (NCBI taxonomy): Eukaryota > Metazoa > Chordata > Testudines > Emydidae > Emys > Emys orbicularis. The sequence continues at coordinate 297,630,268 of NC_088684.1, forward strand.
GGAAGGCGCATGGCAATCAAGGTACCTTCCGTGTATGGTCTCTTAATCCCTGTCCTGGGTCTCCTAGGACGCCTGTGGCCCAGCGCATTGTGGGCAGGTGAGGTACCGCTCGGCGTGTTGGAACGACCGGGCCCGTTTCCATGGGTTCCCTGTGGGCAGGTCGCGGGGCCAGAGCGAGGGGCGTCAGCTGGCATCACTTCTGATTTTACCAACACAAACAAAACCTGCATCAGCTTAAGCCAGGTCCCACCCTCCGCCGAGTGCTACAGACCTGCTGGAGCCTTGGTCCTAAAGGAACCCATTCATCTATTGGCACATCTAGGGCCCTCGTCACTGGAGTGTCTGGAGGGGAACAGCCCCCGGGAACAGCCCTGCACCGCTCGGGAGGCAGAGATCTAGTGGGTCTTCTCTGGCTCTAGTTTCTCGGAGTCGCTGAACACAGGAGAGTAGCAAGCTCAGGACAGCAGGACGGAGGAGCGGTGACCTACTCTATGGGCCGTTAGTCCCCCCGGAAGCTGGGCTCCCAGCCCGGAAAGGCAGGTATCCCACGTTCTCCAGGAGGATGGGGCACTGGCAGGAATCGTTCGTCTTAAACCTTGGGGTCCTCACCCCCCCAGCTCCCATCGTGCCCATGGACTATGGAGCTGAGGACGGAGTTTCTCTGCTGCTTTCCACAACACAAAGGCAGTTTGGACTGGAGGAAAAGGCTCCTGGCTGCTCAGATAGCTGGTTTTCCCCTAGGGGAAATGCTTGTCCTTCCTTCGGGGCGGGGGTGGGGGATCTCACTGCAGGGGAAATGGTGTTATCTGGCCAAAGGAGCTTAGGTTACCGGCTCTGGGCAGGGACCCTCTTTGCTCTGTGTCTGTCCAGCGCCTGGCACAACGGGGGCCTGGTCTGTGAGTGGGGGTCCCAGGCCCTAGGGTAATACGGATCATTAATAATAATCATCGATAATAATGCCGCATTTGTCAGTTCCCAGGAACGCCCTCCCGAAGGTCCCGTTTTCCTCGGTACATGAACATTTGCCGCGTGAAATCCAAGAGGCTAAGCGGGACAACGCTGGGCAGAGCTGTCAGTGCTGGGCGGGCCAGGGGACCTGTCAATGGAGCGCTCCTGTCTGTAAGTCTCATACACATGGCAAGCCGGCAGCATGGGACTCTCTGTACCACGCAGTCCCACAGCCAGAATCTCCGCGGGTTCGCTGATTGGCCTCTGCACTGCAGATCACATGCCCGCTGGCTGGCTCACCTTCTCCGTGCAGCCTGCAAAGCCCTGGCTGTGGACCCCTCTCCCCCCCGGCCCTGCGGGGCCTGCTGCTGGAGGACATGCCGAGGGGGGTGCTGGCACAGGTACATTGGCTCACAGGCACTGCGCTCCAGCAAGTCTCCAGGCCTGGGAGATGGGCAGTCTCGGCCGTACTGTCTGTTTTAAACCAAGAAATCCATGTCAGCTACAGGACAGGCCCCCCTCCACTATCGCCATGGAAACTGACCGGGGGTCAGGGCCGGCTCCCGGCACCAGCAAACCAAGCAGTGCTTGGGGCGGCACATTTTCAGGGGCGGTATTCCAGCCAGCCTCTTTTTTTTTTTTTTTTTGGCACTTGGGTGGCAAAAGCCTAGAGCCGGCCCTGGCAGGAGCAGCGCGGCCTGCACCGGGGGCGCCCTGGGGCCGCTGCGGTTCGCGTCGGGGAGCAGCGCCCGCACCTTTTGGCCGGGCGGGCTCCGAGCGCAGGACACTCGGGCTGGGGGCCACCCCGTGGGGCACACAGAGCCGCCTGCAGGTGCCGCAGGGCAGCCGCCCCCCAGCGCCGCAGCCAGGGCTGGGTGAAGTGGCCAGAGCCGCCCAGGGACTGCGGCAGGGCGGCCAGGAGCAGCAGCAGCAGCGGGGCCATAGAGGGCGGGGCGCTGCCGTGCGGGGCCCGCGTCCCACTCTCCAGGGCTCCGCTCCCTCTGGGGCTACCCTGCCCCGGCTCCTCAGCCCCCTGCCGGGGCGGTCCCCCGGCTCTGTCCTCCCCGGTCCCGGCCGGTCCTGGAGGCGGGAGCCCCGGCTGGAGGGACCCTGGGCTGAGGTGCAGCCCAGGAGCCCCGCTGCTCACCCTGACCCTGCCAGCGCTGGACTGGCTGGAGGCGAGGGGGGAGCGGGCAGAGTCGGCACTGGTGGGGGGAAGCCCAGCGCTGGGGCGGCAGGGGGTGCGGGTGGGGTGGGGGGGGAGAGCCCAGGGCTGGGGCGGCAGGGGGTGCCGGTGGGGTGGGGTGGGGAGAGCCCAGGGCTGGGGCGGCAGGGGGTGCCGGTGGGGTGGGGGGAGAGAGCCCAGGGCTGGGGCGGCAGGGGGTGCGGGGTGGGGGGGGAGAGCCCAGGGCTGGGGCGGCAGGGGGTGCGGGTGGGGTGGGAGGGGAGAGCCCAGGGTTGGGGCGGCAGGGAGTGCGGGTGAGGTGGGGGGGAGAGCCCAGGGCTGGGGCGGCAGGGGGTGCAGGTGGGGTGGGGGGGGGAGAGCCCAGGGCTGGGGCGGCAGAGGGTGCGGTGGGGTGGGGAGGAGACCCCAGGGCAGGGGTGGGGGGCAGCCAAAAATGTTTTGCTTGGGGTGGCAAAAAACCTAGAGCCGGCCCTGCCGGGGGTTCCCGATCCCCACTCGGGATGGAATCCTCAACCCACTCATACACTCGCTTGGACACACACTGATTTTACAGAGGCAGGGACCCCGTAGGTACATTCATAGCCCACGCACCCCGAGGGCCAGGGCCAGAGCGGAGTCAATGGGGCTGCACCCCAGCCTCCCCCCGAGCCCCCCCCATGTGACTGCGTGCTCCCCAGCCTCCTCCCAGTGGGGCTGCACATCCTCTGGCCTCCTCCCTCACTAGCCCCCTTGTCTCATGGGAACACTTTCCTCTCCCGTATGTCCCCAGCCGAGAGGTACAACCAAAGCCCTGGGTGTCTAGAATCTGCTGTGGTGGCAGATGTGGTTTTTCTCCCTCGCCGAGTGACACATCTGACAACAGTGCAGGGGGTTGGACGAGGCAACCGCCTGGTCCTACGAGTCTAGGAGTGTCTCCGCTGAGCCGACAAGCCTTGGGCCCGGCCTGCAGACCAAGCCCCAATCCAGACCACGCCGCATGTGCATTCGAGCACCCGCAGAACCTCGATTTCAGGGAAGGAAACCAGCCCCCGGCAAGCCACGTGCCCCGGGCTTATTCTCAGGCTTCTCAGACCCCTGGACCAGCCAGGCCTTGCAGTGCTGCAGCCTAGAGGTGTTAAAGCCATGAACTCCATTGCTCACCTTCCCCGGACAGCTTCCTCCCCGTGTTCTCTGCTCTGTGCTGCGTCACGTCTCCCTGCACAGCGCGGGCAGGCGGCGAGGAAGGCGTTGCTCTGTCGGCAGTGATCTCTTTCACACAGTTCAGCCTGGGGCGGGGCGAGCTCCCCGCCGCCACTTCTGCCGACACAGAAATATCCAAGTCTGCTGCCCACTCCTGGCCCCGAGCCATAGGGCAGCTCTCTTGGCCCCTCAACAACATCAAGCCCGAGCCGGGTTGTGGCCCAGGTCCCACGTCCATTGCCTATGCTCTGCCCGAGCTGTTCTGCACTAGATACGTTCATGGAGGATAGGTCCATCAATGGCTATTAGCTGGGATGGGCAGGGATGGTGTCCCTAGCCTCTGTTTGCCAGAAGCTGAGAATGGGCGACAGGGGATGGATCACTTGATGAGTCCCTGTTCTGTTCATTCCCTCTGGGGCACCTGGCATTGGCCACTGTCAGTAGATAGGATAATGGGGCTAGATGGACCTTTGGTCTGACCCAGTATGGCCATTCTGATGTGCTGTTCCACCGTCCCGGGAGAGGGGGGAGGCGTGGGCGTTGCCATGCAGAAGCACGCTCGTTATAATCTAAGCGGCAAGCGGTGCTTTCTGCTGAGTGCGGTGCACGGATACACAGGAGCGGCTCTAGGGGCTACACGCTGGTACCTTACTCGCCCTGTCCTTGGGGGTTTAGATTCCCTGGTTACCCCAGAATGAACGGCACCAGCTTGCAGATGACGCCCCAGTCTCGGGGCTGAGGACCTGCCTCTCCCGCTGCCTTCCATGCAAGAGGCAGACGCTCCGCCCCTCCTGAGGCTGGTCTGCACTAGACTTTTGTACCTTGAGCTGGTACCTAAACGGGACCTTGGGTTACCCTATGACCCCTTCGGGGATCTCCCAGCACCTGTCCCCCTTCTCCTCAGCCCCCTAACTCCTGTCCTGCTGGCGTGACAGGCTGGTCACAGGAGTCTCCTTCCGACAGCTGTGTGGGTCACCGACTGCCAGTCCCTCTGCTCTAAGCAACCTGAAAAGCCTCTCAAGGCCCTTTGCTAGAAAGCCAGGTCAGCCGCTCACGGACGCCGTGACCATTCCTGCCTCTCAGACCCGTGGCAGCAGGTTCGATTCTCCTGCCTGGTTCCGCTTTGGCAGACCCCTTCCTATGCCCGCTGGAGATGGGAGACCAGTCGGCCAGCCCCCTGGAGGGCAAATGCCATGGAGGCCCCAAGCTGGGCGAGGAGAAGCGCCTGGCACGACGGGCTGGCAGGCAGATGGCCGCCCGGGGAGGAGGCTCCCAGGGGCTGAGAGCGACTTCCCAAGCGCCAGGGTTTGTGAGCAGGGCTGATCACTGAACGCTTCCCATTCGGTGGGGGCAGCTCCGACTGCAGCCAATGGGAACTGGGTTGCTCCCCCCAGCTGGGCTGCTGTGGGGCTGGATTTCACCAGCAAAGATCCTGCATCATGTGGGAGAGCCAGAGGCAGGACAAGTAGAGGCCGGGTGGTCCCGTGGCTAGGGCATTAGACTTTGTGCCCCGGTTCAGCCATAGACTCTGTGTGACCAGTTCCTATCCCTACCGTGGGGATCTCATCCCTGCCCTGCCCACAGCGGTGCAGGGGGGTAAATGCATTCACAGACTGGGAGGCATCCAGGCACTACGGTGCTGGGGGCCAGAGAAGTACCTGATCTAGACAGAGCCGTAACATCCAAGTTCTCTGCTTACCTCTGCTACCGGAACTCCTCGTGTGCACATCCCATTCCTGCCGCTCTGCCTCTCCCCGAGCGCTGCTGGGAGGGGACTGGGCAGGACGGGATCTGGGCGCAGCTACTTCCTCCAAATAATCCTCCAGGCCTGGGAGGTTTTCCGCTTGCCTTTTATCTGCAGCAGAGAAACCAGACAAGGGTGTAGGCATGAGGCCAGGTCAGTCCTTCCCTCGAGCCCTGGAAAACCAGCCGGGCCTAAGGGTTTGCAGTTCCCCTGCCCGGAGAGGGAGCCGGGAACCAGCCCGGTTCAAATGAATGCAGTTTAAAATCCCACTGTTCACCTTCAGCCTGAAATCTCGAAATCCCAGCCTCTGGGCTGCTGCATCCCGCTGTGCTGTGGGGAGACGAGCGGCTGGCGTGGCTGGGTCTGGTTCCAGGTAGAGCCTTCAGACAGCGCCCTGGGCCCTGGACACGGGCGCTGACTGTAGCTACAACAAACACAGACAGAGCCAGCGTCAGACTCTTGCCAGGTGCTGTTCGTTCCAGACACCACGGCGTTACAGAGCGTGCCCTGGGGTCGCTAGCATGAGCCAGTTCCGAGACAGGCCCTGGGGAATGGCCTCTCTGCGGCGGGTCCCCGTGGATTCGCCTGGTCTCTGAAGCGCGGCTAAGCGCGTATTTCTGACAGGTCATTTGCTGCTGTGCTGGTTTTGGTTCTCGTCTGTCCTGGAGGTTCCTCAGCACCCGCTAGCAATCACAGCCATGGGACCGTCGCGTGGAAACCCTGGACACCGAGTCACAGCCCAGGGCTGTCTTGGATCTGCCAGATGCCTGCAGTAAGATCGTCCCGTTCAAGCTAGGTGGTTCGCGTAGGGACCGTTGTTCTGGCCCAGCAGGACTCGTACCCAAACGATCTCCCCTGTTTGCCTCCGAGCCCCACCCGGCGACGTTCAGATTGCTAACCCAGGCCACTGCCGCGGCTGGACACCTTGGCCTGACTTTCCGCCTGTGATCTCCAAACCCCGCCTCAGGGCTCCGCTGTGCTACCCCCGCGCAGGGCTGTTACTGGCAGGCCTGATGGAGCGACGGAGCCTTTCACCGCTAGGCCCATCAGACAGCGCTGCAGGCCGTGGCGCGGGGAGCGCTCTGTGGTGACTTCGGCAAAGCCAGGATCAGCTCAGTGTCCGGTTCCTTCCACCTCCAACGGAGGCTCCATCGCTTCGGTCTTCCCCCTCATTCACAGTTCTGTCCAGCGACTCGGTTTACCCTGACTCTGGGGGGCAGACACAGGGGGAAGGAAAACTCCACCATCCCCCTCCCTCCATGTGTCCTATTCACTGACTGTCCCGTCCCGTCCGCACTCCGGAGCTTCCCCTTCTGTACACCCCAGCACTGGGGTCTCTCACACCAGACAAGCAAGGGGCCTTGGGAGAGAGCAGGGCAGCAGGAAGGGGCACAGCCCCTCCTTTCACATCGTGAACCCGATCCTCCTCTTACCTGCACCGTGCCAGTCCCAATGCCCCGTCTCTGGCCTCCTCTGCGCTGTGTCTCCTTGCCGGCTGCCCACCACAGCGGCTGGGGCTGGGGCGCTGGGGGTCTGGGGCCTGGGCACCGAGATCTCCTGCAGGCACTTCTCCAGGCCTCGGAGAGGGGAGTTCTCGGGGCTCAGTTCTGTTTAGACAAAACAGGATCAGCACAGAGCTTGGGCCCCAGAGCAGCTGCTGTCAGCGGTCCCCCACGCTCACCAGGGCTCCTCGGCCCACGGTCCCCCCAACCACCATCGCTCCTCAGCCCACTGGTCCCCTCACCCCACAGTTCCCCCCTCAGCCCAGGGTTACTGCCCCCCATCACCCCCCAATGCCCCCAGGTAACCTGCCAGGACACATAACCCCGTCCCCAGCACAGCAGTTGTAAGAACTGGCTGGCACGGTAACTCCCGCTGCTTTGTGTGAGGCCGGGGAGAGCTCACGGAGCTCACAGGACACCACAAAGCCCCTGGCTCACCTTCAGTGCCCCACCTCCACGTCCCTGGCCCAGCGCCCCACGGGTCCCTCTCCCCGTCGGCACTGCTGCTGGAGGAGTAGCTAGACGGGATGCTGGCATAGCGCGGCCGGCCGGCGGGTATTTCCTTCAAGCAGTTCATCAGTCCGTAGAGGGTGGAGCTCTCCGCACTTGCTGCTGGTTTAACCATACAAACCCCCAGCATCAGGGCCGGCTGGGACGTGTCATGGGCACCTGGGGGATTTCAGGACCCGGCGACCAAAACATTTTTAGATTTAAAAAGAGTGGGATTATGGAGAATTTAAAAAAGGGTCAAATCTTAATCCCGCCTTCTTGGTCCCATTCTTTCCCAGAGGCACATCGAGGAGTCCCACGCAGCTCCCACGTCCCCCGTGCGCCCCCGCTGCTTGCCCAGCCCCACCCGGGACACTGCCCTGCCAAGCTCCCGCGGCTCCTTGTCTCACCTGCCGCGCATGCTCTCCAGGGCCTCGGCACCGGTCTCCTCTGCTCCACCTCTCCCGGGACTTTGCCGGTGCAGGAGTAACTAGTTGTTGCACTGGAGCCTCTGGGCCTGGTCACGGGTATGTCCTTCAGACAGTTCTCCAGGCCTTGGAGGGGTGGCGTGACCTCGGAGACGGCCCCTGCTTTAACGAGAGGTAGGACGGCTCTGTCAGCGGGAGGCTGGGAGTTGCAGCCCTGCTTCCATCCGCCTCGGACACTTGTGACGCCAACGGGCTCTGCTAGCAGCTCCCAGCCCCCGCCAGGCACGCTGAAACCCCCAGCCTTTCCGGCCCTCCAGCGGGAGTGCAGTGTGTTACCATACGGAGCCCCGAAAGGAGCCCCAAGCACAGCCGGGGCCACGGCAAGGAGCCGCAGTGATGGGCTTCCCAGCGAGCCACGTCTCACGTCTCACTGGACCTCAGGGCCTGGGGGACTTCGGGGAGTGGAAATCCGTGGAGAAGCCGCCAGAAAAGTGTGACAGGAACCACGTGTTGCATGCGCGCCGAGGGCCAGATCCCCAGCACAAAGCCGCAGGAGTCACTGGGGCTCCGTCGACGTACGCCAGCTGCTATCTGGCCTGAAGGGCCCTAAGAACTAAACCGAAGGCAGCGAGAGGCTAGAAGAGCAGATCTTAAAGTCTGGGAGAAAAGTAAAAAGTATTCCAGAGAAGGAGAGATCAGAGGGACCAAACCTTCCTTGAGCGCCCGCGGGTGCTAAATAGGCGGCCGTGCGGCTTACAGGGAACTTAGGAACCGACTCATTCGAGGGTATTAGGTTTTCACTGGCGGCTGACATACAGCGCTGTCGATACGCCCATAACCTATCATTTCCCCCCAAAGTCGGGCTGAGCTCCACTTCCAGTGGGTCTTGGACTATCCCACAAGGGGCTGCTTCCCCGTCTGAAAATCCTGCCTTAAGACGTGAAATGCTTCCATGAAAACTAGCCTGCCCCCCCCACCCCCAATGTGATTGCAGGGCTAGTAAAACAGACCGAAGAGCGACCCAGTCAGATGTTACCTTTCAGGTCCGTGCCGTGCTCGGTTCCGCAAAGCTAAACCAGGGACACTGAACTCTCTATTTACCTTCTGTTTTCACTGGCCACCCCGCGGTCTCCAGTCTGCCCCGTGGAGCCGGTGAGCTGCTCAGAGAGGAGCGGCTGCCTGGGGTATTGGACTGACTACGGCTAGGCACAGGAATGTCCTTCAGGCAGTTCTCCAGGCCTCGCAGCGGTGAATTCTCTGTACTGACGTCTGTTTAAACAACACCAAGCCCGCGTCAGTGCACGGCCTGCAGCTCTGGGCTGGGTTCCCTCCATCGCTGAATGAGCCTGCGTTCAGTGCAATTCACCTCCGCGCTCCTACTGCGACTGGCCAGGCAGAGGCTGGGAATGGCTCTGGCTAGGAGTTCTAGGTGTCTCACGGGGACTTTGAGGTATTAAGCTGGGCTCATCCCTGGAGGAACTCCACTCAGGTCAGAGTTACACCAGGGATAAATAGGAGCCTTTGTTGTGAAGAGACCAAATCGGTCTGGATTCATGTCTATTGCTGCAGGACGAGCAGCAGGCTGGAAGAAGCGGGTTTACCTACAGCTAGTTCTCGGAAAAGCTTAGGGGAGAATCCTCTGTAGACACCTGGCTTCCACCCCACATTGTGTTTGTTTTTAATGGGTTAAAAAAAACACACACACCCCGTTGTGTTTATAACAGGTTACACGCCATCCCCACGCCTACATAAGGCAAAGTGTGTACCAGAACCACGCGCCACTCAGAACCAAGGTCTGCTTCTGCTCTCATTCGCCCAGGGAGAAGCCAGAAGCCAAAACAGACGTACGCGAGATCAGAATCTGCACGCCGGGAACGCCAGCTCTTCCCCCAGTTATTTCTACTTGTGTGACGCACAGTGAACGTCAGCAGCAGCTCAGGGGCGCAGGTCTGGCGGAATTCAGCCCTGGAGCCCACAGGGTTAAGTGGCGCCCAGGCCGTGTGCTGGGACCCTGCCGAGGGGTGAACTCTGCTCACTGCGTGGAACTGAGCCAGGCTGCACAGGAGTACGGCTAGCACTGGAACAGGATCGCCATGGGGTGTTATTCTGGCCCCGGCTGACCCTCCCTGCCACCTGATCCTTATGGTGGGGACACTGGGTTATGGTGTAAACACTTCACCTGACCTTCTCCAAGTGATCTCCTTGTCCCGACCCCTGGCCTCCTCTGTCCCATGTCTCTCTGCATGGGGCTGGTCAAGGCGATGCTGGCTGGCATGTGCGGGTAGCGGGGTTTATTTACCGGGATGTCCCTCAGGCAGTTCTCCAGACCTCGGAGTGGCGAGGTCTCCGTGCTGATGTCTGTTTAAAGAAAAGATCCAAAGCCCAGTATCAGCTGGAGCTCCATATCGCTGAGCCCTGTAATACCCACTGAGCCTTAGACCGGCTCGGCCTGGGCAGACACTCGTCCCATGTCCTGCTTTCGAAAAAAAACGTACTCCCTTCCGAACCCAGGGACTAGCTGTAGGGGCAGCGCAGGGCGGGCTGAGAGCAGGGGTAACGTTAACAGTCCGTGTTATACAGGAGGTCGGGCCTGATTATCTAATGGTCCCCAGTGTCTCACTCACCCCTTTCCTGCTATTCTGAACACATGACGCTTGTTACCTAGTCTCTGGGATGCAAAGGGTCCTCAGCCGTGCCAAGGATCTGGCCCACATACTCTTGATGTACACCAGTGCACACCTTCTTGTCAACTGTCTGTAATGGGCCACTCTCTTACCACTTCCAAAGCTATTTTTCCTCCCGTGGTATCCTGCTGTTAATTGATTTCTCTTGTTAGACTGACCTAACACTTGGTAAAGCAACCCCCATCCTTTCATGTATTTATATCTGCTCCTGTATTTACCTCATACATCTGATGAAGTGGGTTCTAGCCCACGAAAGCTTATGCCCAAATCAATGTGTTAGTCTCTAAGGTGCCACAAGGACTCCTCATTGTTTTTACCAGTGTAAACGAGACCCAAAGTGACTTGACCCAGGACACAGACAGCCTGTGCCAGGGCCAGAACCCAGCTCTCCTGGGTTCCACCCCAGTGCCTTACCCACCATGCCATCCTTCCTCTCCAGGACCCCAAACCGACTCAAAGCCTTAGAGAAACCAGAGCCAAGGAATGCAACACCGCTGGCATCGCCAAGCGAATCAGAGAGTGCCTGGGGGGAACCAGGTGGCTGAAAGAAGAGGCACCAGACCCCTCTGGAGCTGTAGCAAAGGAATGGAGAAGGGAAAGGAGGAGCGACCTGAGCACAGACACCAGACAGCACGGAAAGCTGTGCAAGACACTCAGGGAAAGACAGGAGAGACGAGGAGGAAAAAGAAACTCACAGCCTCGTGGAAGGCACAGAGTGCTGATCACAGCACGACCAAGGCGAGAAAAGGAGTCAAACTCTGCAGTAAGGTTCCCTGCAGAAATAGCTTATAAAAGGGTTAATAAACAATTGACACATGTTAATCAATTGTTACAGAGCCCAACAAATTGCTTCTGACTATGGCTTATAACTAAGCTTGGAAGGGTTCGATTTTTGTCAGCAAACGTGCATTTCACCGTACACACGCAAACCGACAAAAACTATTTCCATCAATAGTCATCAAAATGTATACATACGTAGTCTGGCCATGAGTGCAGGGGACTGGACGAGATGACCTCTTGAGGTCCCTTCCAGTCCTATGATTTATGGGCAAAGTAGGAAGAATACTGCTTGGGAACTTAGGGTTTAATGTAAGGATAGTTACTGGGTATATTTTGACACATGATGTTGACAGATTGTGTTTTAATGGCTATAAAGCTTTACACGTTTGAAGCTCACAGTCTCCTGTCAGTAAATATTTATTGTCTGACCCCCCTAGTGTCTGACCCCTCTCCCCGCCTCACAGTTTTGCGCAACTGATACATTTAAATGGCTAAAAATAGGGAAAAAATGCTTAAAACTCAATATCAATATTATCTGTCAAAAATATAAAAAAAAACCTGAATTCTACTACGCCTGCTTATAACCATCTATAGCATCTCCTAGTGACGTGCCAGTAAGCACTTGTAACACAGCTTTCTCCTGCTTGTCACATCCATTCATCATTTATTAACCCTTTGAAACCATTTAGAAATGGAATCGTAACGGAAGAGTGACCGAAAAGGATGTTTAAGTGCCGTGCTAGGGTCGGAGATGGGTAAGGCAGAGACCGCTCAGTGACAGGGGCTTGCCTGTGGGCAGCTGGGACCCTCCAGCAAGCCGGGCAGCCGTCGACAAGACCCACGGTGTGACAGCGCGTGTGTTCTTGGGCTCACCGTCTCCACACGAGCTCCGCACCACGCCCGTCGCAGGTCTCCTCGGTGACACATCTGCTCCTGCGTTGCAGGCCAGCACTCGGGAAGCCCAGGATGTACTGACAAGTGTTTCCTGCAGGCAGTTCGCCAGGTCGTGGAGGGGGCTGGTCCCTGTAGTCACCTCTGCTTGAGAAACATGGAGAGACACGCTCCAGCTCAGGGTTAGCGGCTATCTGAGCCGCAGATAGGAACAGTGGACTGTGGCCCATCCCACCCCTTTCTAGGGCCCAGTCCTGGTCCCATATAGTCCGTGGCAGAGTCCCACGGACTTCAATTGGGACCGCTGGTTGGAGCACTGTCCTACCTTCAGGGGACGAGTTCCAGAGCCCGGCCTCCACTCCCCTCGGCTCCGGCTCCCGCTCGGCGCCGCTGGTCGAGGCGCTGCAGGTCGGCGGGCTGGGATGCTGGGGGGAGGGTACAGCCATGTCCGTCACACAGCTCAGCAGGCCACGCAGGGGGGAATCCTCTGTCGCTGCTTCTGTTTTAACGATAGGAATGATGCCCAGAATAACAGCCCAGTGGCTGTGGCTGGAAGAGGCGTCCCGGCCCTTCTGCGCATGATAAACACACCAACCCATTCCACAGCTCCCAGAACTAGACACCCTCCGATCAGACCCCGGGGATTGGGCCAGCGGCGAATTCAACTCGAAATGGACATGCCAGGAATCAGCTGCACTCCGAGGCCCCTCCTCACCACCCCTTGCATCCCTGTGGGACGGGCAGCACGGAAAGGGCTGGGGAGGGAACCAGGGAGGTCCTGGTAAGGACATGCGGATTTTTGCACGTTCCCTAGTATAGTCCCTCCTCTGCAGAGCAGGCGGACCAATGCCTGGAGCAACGCCCTGTGTACGGAACGCGTCTGGTGCCCAAATAATAGAGATTTTAGGGACCTGAACCCCCAACCCCCCCCCCACACTGTCCTGTTTCCGAGCAGAGGAGCTGACCCTTCCTGTCTCCGAGGTGTATCCAGCGGGGGCGCCCCCACCACGCACTACGGCTCTCACCTTCGGCGGCCAGGCTCCCAGCTCCTCGCCCTGGCCTCTCCCCCAGGGCTCTCTGCGCGCCGTGGCTGGCGGGCAGGCGGGAGCAACGGGGGCTGGTCACAGCGATGTCCTTCAGGCAGTTCTCCAGGCCGCGCAGCGGGGAGTCCTCCAGCGCCGCCTCTGCTTTAACGGACAATGGAGAGGGCACGGCCTGCAGGTGCAGGACAGGCGGTGTCTGCCCCCAACACAGTCACCCCCGACGTGCTGTACCACTCACTAGCCAGCCCCCCGGACTCCCTCAGCGAGATCCCCCATCCCCACATGGGCAGAGTCCCAGGGGGCTGTGCAGGCCCCACCAGCCTCCTCGTCTTGACCTGAGATGCGCTTTGAGAGTCCTTTGCTTTATGAGCCTGTGCTGGGGAGAGAATTTGGCTTCTGAGGCTAGCAGCCAGCCGGAGTTACTAGCCACGGCTCTGGTAACACAGGCCAGGGCTGGGGGTGCTTGCTGGGAATACACGCAGAGCTTTTACAACGCTAGCAGGACGCTGCCTAGACGGGGTTTATTTCCACTGGCAGAGCTAAACTGTGACAGATGCTTTGCACCAGTGTGTACTGGGGTGTGCACCATTGTGGCTTACCCTCATTTCAAATGCACTGGTGCAAGCCCTGTTTTACACCAGCGCTGCCCAGCGACATTGGTGCAATTATATCAGTGCAAACCCCCTTGCACAGGGAACGCCTAGGTCTGTGCCGGCGTGTGAATGCGGCGTGGCGACCGCTCCCCAGCACGTGCCCTGGTGGCCGCCTGGTCTGCTAATGTCTGGCTGGGTTCTCAGCAGGGAACCAGGCCGTCCCGCTCGCAGCGGGTGACTCGCTGGCCGTTCCTCTGCTCCCTCGCCGTGAATCTCATCTCTACCGCAGCCTGAGCCCATACCCCGGCCCTGGGGACCCGCTCGAGGAGCGGTCAGCTCCTGACGCTCTGCAAGCGTTTTCAGCAACGACTAGCCTGGGGGTAAGCGGCCGGTTGTTGCTTCTTAAACCCGCGGGGCCTCAGGTCTGCTGCGCACGTCTCCCTCCCCAGTCTGGGAGCAAAACCCCCGTCTCACCTTCCCAAGGACCACGCCAGGGCCCCGGCTCCAGCCCCCTCTGCTCCGCCCCCTGGTGGGCGCTGCTGGTGGGGGAGCTGCAGGCTGGCCGGGCGGGACGACAGGGGCTGCTCACGTCTCTCCAGCAGCTCAGCAGGCCCTGGGCGGGGGAGCTCTCCGCAGCTCCTTCCCTTTTAACGGCTCCTAGGAACAAGTCAGAACTTCAGCTGCTGGGTGGCTGCTGCGCAGCGGGTCCCTCCGCTATGGGGCACGATAGAGACTCGCTGCCCCACTCCTCCGACCTCCGCAGGCAGCAGCCATGTGACTCTCTGCCTCGTCCCGCTTCGGGGCCGATACCTCGGTAAAGCATTTCCCCTCAGACAGGTCCCCGGAGGATGGACTAACCCCGTATTTGTCTATGTGGCCGGGGATTCTTTACATCAGTCATCAGTGGTGTGGCCTGAGGGGCGGATTGGCTCTACTTTCCGGGTATAAATACGATGACCAGGAGGCCTGGACGGGGGCGGGCTGCTGGAAGTGATGGATGGCTGACAGGAGAGACAGACACCAGGATCACAGAGCCATCCACCACCCGGTCATCACGGCGGAGCCGATCAGCAGTGGGAAGGCTGGGGAGGAAAGGCAGGCCGGGGCACGGCCATCTGTCTGAAGCACAGAGCGGCATATGGCCCGCGCCCCCTCCGGTGCAGTCTCACACAAGGCACGTACATGGGATGGGGTGTGACTTCGATGGCTCACCTTCGCCAAATAGGCTCCTACCCCTGGCCTCTCCTTCCGCCTTGCTAGGGGGGGAGCAGCTGGACGGCCTGGCAGGAGGGCTGGCTTTGCTCACAGGCCTGGCTGATGGACCGCTCTCCAAGCTGGGGTCCTGTGGATCCTCCGCGGTTACTTCTGTTTTCACTGTATGCAGAACAGCAAAGTCCGGGTCAACACCTGTGGGGCTGGCTCAGTCCATCTACAAACCTCCTAAAGCCAGCGGAGGGTCTGGCAGACTGAGCACAGGCTGGGCAGGGGAAGCCTCGTTTTTATCCCCAGTTCTGTCAATGACTCGCCCGGGACAGAGATAACGACCCTCCCCGCCCCTGCAAAGCCCGCCAAGACCTGCTCATGCGACTGCTTCTTGGTGCAAGCGCTCAGCATTCTTGTTCCCTGGATGTGGACAGTGGAGTTTTTGAGCCAGCTCCCCTACGAGAGGCACCTCTCCAAGGTTGTGCAGATACGTGCAAGGCAACGTGGGAAACGTGCACCAGGCACAGCTAGACACACTGCGAGGGCCAGTCACCCCGCTCCTGCGTCTCTCGCCAACTGCCCCTCCCTTACAGCGAGCGTCAGGCGAGGGGCAGCCACGCACCGGCTTCAAAGAGCTGTTCCTGACTCCGAAGGGGATGCTATCATTTTACACACACTCACCTTCTACAGACGAGCTCCCATCCTCGCTCTCCAGCCTCCTCTGCCCTGGGTCTCCGCGCGTGCTGCCCTGGGCCGATTTGCAGGGCGATGGGTGGGGCTGACGGGGCTTATGAACAATTATTTCCTTCAGACAGTTTAGCAGGCCTTGGAGGGGGCTATTCTCTGCCGTCCCCGCTGTGTGAATAATAAAATAAACACATTATTAACTCAACCCCTCACACTGAACTGAGAAGCCCTGATCAATCAGAGCTGCAGGGCAGAGGTGGGGGCTCAGAGCCAGCAATCAGGATAACATACGGGTGGGAGGGGTTAGTACGGTACCCCAAGGGCTGTAGGAAACGGGACTCTGGGCTGATCAGTGGTTTATGGAACGTAACCCTGAAAACCCAACAGTTGTTTATATTTCTAGTGGCCTTTCCGGAGATTCTCCCCAGACAGCCTGACTGGTCACGGTGTTACCTCTCGTGTGTGCACTGGCTGAGTTGGTCCTGATCGGGGAGGAAATAAGGGCTTCTCTGGACCTATTTGATTTGGTGTAGGAATCAGTTGTGTTCATATGGGGTTATGCAGTCCTGTCCTCTGATCCCCAGGCGTCCCTCCGCTTTCTCTCCAAATCTCTGAGAATTTCAGACCCTTCTGTCAGCTCGCAAGCCCCAGCAACGGAGCGACCAGGTCCTGATAACACACTGAGGTTTTAGGTCAAATCCATCACCGAGACCTAGAGTTTGGCTAATGGCACATCCCTCTGCTGCCAAAACTCCACCCCACACGAATCCTATAATCTTAGACATTTGCAAACCACATCCTCCTTCTGAGGAGAAGGGGTCAACCCGCTGACACTGAGGTCAACAGGCATCTTTCCATGGACTCTCCTGGGAGACGCGTCAGGCCCTATTCTCTGCCTTACTGAACCGTACCTTCATGAGAACATCTCCAAAGCCCCAGCTCCAGCCTCCTGTCTTCCACATCCCCTTGTGCGCTGCTGGTAGACGAGCTGCTGGTTGTGGTGCTTGGATAACTGGGCCTCTTTACAGCGAGGTCCGTCAGTCCCTGGATAGGGGAACTCTCTGTCGTGACTTCTGTTTTAACTACAGAAACAAACTCAATTTCAGTCCAAGTCCTGCAGCCGAATGGCTCGGTTCCTTCTCTCCTGAACATGGTCAACACAGCCGACTGGATCAGCGGCTAGACCGTAGACAGGACACACGCTTCTTTCAACTGTCAAGCGTCCACCCAGAAACTAGGTTCATTTTGATTTTAGAATGCCTGAAACCAAGGGAGATCCACAATCACAGAAATCACATGGGCTCAGCGCTTCTTCCCCCTCTGAGACACCTCTCTCCAATGACCAGTGCGCGGAAGGGGATGCGGTGTAGGAGGACGGAGCGTGGCCATATGGAGGTTAACACGGCAACACGGATTTTGGTACACGCATGTACCTCTCCTCTGCGTGGCAAGAATACTGACCAATGCAGTGACATCCCTGTTGGATGGACACAGACACTCGAATAACGAATGGCTCTTATCCAGCTGGCACCCAAATAATCTGGGCTTAACTGGGCCCCAAATTCGGGCTGTGTAGTTTTGCACCCTGGGGGCCTGATGCTATTAATTTACACTGTATAAATCAGGAGTCACTCCACTGAAATTACATCAGTGTAAAACCAGTGTCAGTCAATCAGCCCCAGCTCATTCTCTGATTATACCACACGCAGGCAGAAGCAGAGTGTTTGAGCTCTCTGCTCTGCCTAGCCAGATACGGTCTCTTCGTGCATTGAGGTATAAACACATTTTAACTCACCGGCAGCACATAAGCTCTTCACCTCCACCCCCACTCTCTTGTGTTCCACG
Organism: Emys orbicularis; assembly: GCF_028017835.1. Taxonomy (NCBI): domain Eukaryota; kingdom Metazoa; phylum Chordata; order Testudines; family Emydidae; genus Emys; species Emys orbicularis. The sequence continues at coordinate 297,647,470 of NC_088684.1, forward strand.
TCTCCTTGTGCGCTGGGGCTCTGCATGTTGGGGTGACAGGGTCTGTGGATGGGAATTTCCTTCAGGCAGTTCAGCAGACCTTGGAGGGGGCTGTTCTCTGGAGCCACGTCTGTGTTAATAGTAAGAAAAGAAATCGATCAGCGGGAGATGTGTAGCCATGGCAGCGTAGGGCAGTCGGTCTCTGAGCCCCGTCAAATCTACAGGAACTTACACTAACCCCCAACACTTCTCTTTTCTCTCTTCACACTCCTGCCAGCAAGACTGGGCTGCACATACAGATCCGTCTATACAAAACTGCCTGTGGAACGAGGCATTCAGATCTGGCGCCCCAGGGTGAGCTAGATCGGACCCAACAGATTGTGTCCCGCCCAAATCTGTATCATTCTAAGACCCCCCCACCCCGATCCACCTCCCACACCCGGGACAGCTGGGTGTCACACTCCTACAGCACTATTCTGGGACGTGTCCGCCTGCCAAGGCAGTTTTGGAACCTAGCATAGTCTGACTCCTCTGTGACTCACCTTCTGCAGACAGTCTCCTAAGCAGAGTCCCTTCTGTGCTGCTGGTGGACACGCAGCTGCTCGGGGTGTCGGCATGACGGGGTCTATTGACAGATACTTCCACTAAACAGTTCTCCAGGCCAAGGGGAGGTGGATTCTCTGGAGTTACTTCTGGTTTAACTAGACAGACAAAGCCAGCATCAGCTCAGGGCCTGTTGCTGAGGAGCGAGTTCGTTTTAACCCTATAAAACCACCTGGATCTTTGACAGTGGATATTTAGACCTAGTGTTAAAAAGAAACCTCTCCACTGTCATTGGATGGGCATCCGGGAACCACTAATGGCGAGGATGGATGGTCTGGTGGGCAAAAGGTTCTGGCCTCGGGCTCAGGAGATCTGTCCTAACAACTCCTCTATGCTACTGACCCACTGACCCCTCCTCTGCTCTGCCAGCGAGGCCAGATTTACCATCCTTTAGTCCAGTTTTCCCTCATGCAATTTTCTGCTTTCCCCCCTGCCATCCCTGGTGCCCAAAAGGATCTCACGTAGGTATCCACAAAGCCACTATGTTCTCTGCTTTCAAACTGCACCTTAAAACCAAGCTCAGGGTTCGTAAACAAAATAGAACCACGGACTTTCTCCCTGCGGTTGTGTACGGTATCCCGCTTACCATCAGCATACGCCCTCTCAGAGCCCATCTCAGCTTCACTATCGGCAGCCTCAGCTGGCTCCACAGTGGCTTTCGAATTCCCAAAGAGAAATTCTGGGATTTCCTTCACCAGCTTCATCAACGCGCTAAGATGAAGGCTGCCCTGACGCTCTCCTGCTTGAGACACGGAGAAAAATTTACCAGAAGCCCAGTGCTATCGGCACCTGACTTGAGGAAAGAGCAGTTCTTTCCTTCCTTCTTCTCCACCTCGTACCTTCCTCATCCCCTGTGGGACACCCGTCCTCTTCTGTTTGCCCTGAGTCCCAGAATCCGCCCACATCTGGGTGATCCTCTGGAAAGGCCAGTTCTTCACCTAGAAAGACGTGGGTGCGTGGAATAGTGGATGCCACCATGGGCACCATTTTATCTATTTGGGGGGGTCTCCGTCCACATGGTTCTTATTACCCTTATGAAATGCCTCAGGCTGCACAGCCAGCAGCCTCCCATGACTTCTGTTGGCTGCCGGTGTGGGATTCGCACCAGGGACCGTCTTTACTCAGTGGTGGTAGGAGAAAGCTGACCACGGAGGGTCCCGTTCTGTGTGGTACCTCCCGGAGGAGGGGGCTGTGCTTGCAGATTCTGGGCTGACAGCTCCCAGTGCAAGTCAGAGCAGCTGTCCTGGGCTGTGGCATGGATCAGACTCCCCCTAACACCATGAGCTCCTCCCTCCCCCAACCTGCCATCTATGCTGGGGCTTGCAAGGGACCAGGGTGCCTGCACTGGGGGAATTCTCCCCTGACCCCTGGGGCTGCATCACCAGCCCCTCGGCACCGCCAGAGAGGTGTATGGGGCCAGAGTGGGGGGTGGGGGCAGAGTCAGTTCCTAATAACCAATAGCTCTATTGGACCCCATGGGGCTCCCTCTGTGGACAGTGGAAAGGAGCCCCACGAAGGTGGGGGAGGGGAGAAGACAGACACCCTGGGTCTAGCTTTTACCTTCTGGGGGACTGGGCCCACTGTCAGGTCTCAGCCAGCCCAGTGACGGGTGTGCAGTAGATCCCTTGACACAACAGCCAGCCAGAGGAGTCTGCAGTCTACCCACTGCCAGGGCTGGCATTGGGGGGCAGTGGCTTAGCGTTGGTTACTGAAGGGCTCACTCACCCTCCGAGCTGCTGCTGTAGCTGGCGAGCTCCCGCTCTCCGGAGACGCTGTGGATCTGGCCGCCAGCAGCCTCCCGCTCCGCAGTCAGGGGCAGGAGAGCCAGCGTGGGAACTGGCTGATCTGGTCAGGGAAAACAAGACAGCACAATGAGTCTCGCTCTGGCCAACTACCCCAGGCCAGCCAGAGGCTGGGTGACCAGCAACCAGTCCGAGCAGGGCCAGCAGCCACCCGGGAGCTCAAAGCCACCCAGCTGGGGACCGGAGCGGTCCTGGGGGCAGAGAACAGAGGAAGCTGCTGAGTAGGACGGAGTCAAGGCTTCTTTGCACCTCGCCGGCCGTCCATGGAGCTCAGAGCGACTCCCGCCTGGTCTCCCCAGTTCTCTTCTGTCCACCACGGCCAGCAGTCATTCAGCTCGGGCCAGAATCCAGCCCTGTCTGTGCGCATGCCAGGGAACCTGGCTACAGCACAGCGGAGCCCCAGACAGGGCGTTAACACATGACTGGGTCCTGGTTCGAGGCCCAGTCTGGGTGGGAGCTGACAAACAGGGCGACCCTGCACTTCAGGCAGGAGATGGTGCAAACCTCGGTGTATATTGCTGCCTGGGGTGGGGACATGTTTCCTAGAATCACAGAACCACAGTGTCCACGAGGCTCATCCAGTCTAACCCCTGCCAAGATGCCGGATTTGTTGTGTCTAAACCACCCAAGGCAGACGGCTCTCCAGCCTCCTATTGAAAACCTCCAGTGAAGGAGCTTCCACAACCTCCCCAGGCGTCGGTTCCTTCGTCCTACTGTTCTTACAGTGAGGCAGTTCTTCCTGAGATTTCATCCGGCTGCTCTGCTGTAGTTTGACCCCATCGCCTCTTGTTCTGTGGCGAGCGAGAACTTTTCTCCATCTTTTTTATGGCAGAGTTTCAAGGATCTGAAGACCACTCTCCTGTCCCCCCTTAATCTCCCCTTTTCCAAACTAAACAGACCGAGTCCCTTTGCTCATAAGCCTGGTGTTCCGTCCCTTTGACCATCTCTGTCGCTCGCCTCTGGATCCTTTCCAGTTTCACTCTGACTTATCTATGTTCTACGTCCTGCAGCTTTAAATGTCAGAATCCCCCCGGCCAGGGAAGAGACAGTCCCCCCTCCCCCCGGAGATGGAGATGGTTCTGTGCAGAGGGTGGCGGGAGGGGGTGGGGGGTGAGATGGCTCTTTCCTGCAGTCAAAGACTTTGTATTTGCTCAATTGCTCATTTGCCTTAGCTGAAATTAAAACCTTCCAATGGAAGTCAGAGCCAGAGGGGTTCCCCGTGAGTGCACCACAGCCACCTGGTTCGGGATTTAGTTACAGGGTCACAGTACAGGCTTGGTTTGGTGCAACATTCATTAGTATCTTCAGCAAACCTGGGGCAACTTGTGGGTTTGTATCGCAACAGCTGAGTCAAGGGAGAGAATTATTCCAGGAGTGGGCGGGTCAGCTTTTGTGGCCTGCATCATGCGGGAGGTCAGACTAGATGATCATAATGGTCCCTTCTGACCTTAAAGTCTATGAGTCTATGAGTCAATAGGTTTGGGCTGAGCTTTGCTTTGCTTTGAAATGCCAGCCCAGCTCAGGACAGAGGCGGAACCGCCACATGGATCAGAGAGGCAATGAAGGAACCGGATTCTCCTCTCATTCCGGCTTCCGAGCGTTCCCACCATGTGAGCCGAAGGAGAGTCGTCCCCAACCTTTCCATGAGCCACTGCCAATGGAAGCAGCCTGTCGTTTGCGTGGCTAACTGAAATGCTGCTCAGAGGCCTTGTGGACACTGGCATTTTTCTTCACATTCCCCACCACTGGTACCACCTGCAGCTCCACCGGCGGCAGCGAGATGCAGACCAGCTGGCAGAGTATTCACCACGGTGCTGCCTAGACGGGCTCAGAGCAGGGTCAGATAACACAGCGGTCAAAGCATCAGTGTCTGGTTTACATAAGTGCTCCCTTGCTGCTACCAGCCGGGGAAACGAAGGGATGCTAGTGCAAGGGGAGGATTTGGAGACGAATGCTAGAGTAGTGTGTGCGTATTTCACTCAGCCAGTGTGAACGAGGCAAAACCGTGTCGGAATCAGACTTCTAAAGAAAAGTGTTCAATGGTTCCATCTATACCAGTGGTTCTCAACCAGGGGTGCATGTACCCCTGGGGGGACACAGAGGTCTTCCCGGGGTACAACTCAGCTAGAGATTTGCCTAGTTTTACAACAAGCTACAGAAAAAGCACTGGCAAAGTCAGTACAAACTGAAATTTCATACAGACAATGACTGGTTTATACTGCTGTATATACACTATACACTGAAATGTAAGTACAGTATTTATATTCCAATTGATTTATTTTATAATTATATGGTAAAAATGAGACAGTCAGCAATGTTTCAGTAATAATGCGCTGTGACACTTTTGTATTTTTATGTCTGATTTTGTAAGCAAGTGGTTTTTAAGTGAGGTGAAATTTGGGGTACGCCAAGACAAATCAGACTCCTGAAAGGGGTACCATAGTCTGGAAAGGTTGAGAGCCACTGATCTACACTACAAAACCAAAACCCACCCCAGCTATGGCCAAAGTATGTTATAACAGAGTTCATTCCTGCCTGGCAATGGGCAGAAAAGAAACGGGAGGAACGCATTAGAGAACCAGGGTGTAGCCACAAGGGTTAACGTGTGACCCAGACAAGTCACGTAGTTGCTCTGGGTATGTCTACACAGCAGCTGGGAAGGGTAATTCCCCACTCAGGTCGACTTACACACACCAGCTGTGCTAGTACGCTAAAAATAGCGCTGTGGCTGCAGCGGCGTGGGTGGTGGCTTGGGCTAGCCACCCTGCCTGACAGCCTGGGCACATTTTCGTGTGGCTTGTCGGAGCTGCTGCCAGGGCCACGCTGCTAGTTCGAGCAGAGCCAGCGGCGTCTGTCTATTCGAGCTGGGACGCAAGCCCTGAGCTGCTGTGTAGCCTTGAGCCTCATCTGCACAATGGAAATAATAATACACGGGTGCATAAAGAATATGAGGTGCTCATATACTGCAGTGATGGGGGGCATTCTTGTATCATAGATAGAGCCTGTATTTTCCACACAAGCAAGAACAAACATTGCTGTAACTAAGGTGGTTAAACACGGATAGTGTTGTAGTGAATGATACTTGGGAATCATTTAAGAACACCTTACTAGATGCCCCAAAAGCCTCAATCCCACAACTGAGGAAGAAGGCTGTGCTGGTTAAAAACCAAACCTAATTTAGAAGGGAAGCTAAGACAGCTATAAAAATAAAAAAATCAATATGTAACAAATAGAAGAAATGGGAAGTTGATAGTAATGAATATAAAACAGAAGTTAGGAACTTTAGAAAATTGATAAGGGAAGCAAAAGAACACAAGGCAAAATCTATTGAAAGCACAGTTAAGGACAATAAGAAGTTTATTAAATATATTAGGAACTAAAAGAATCCATTACTAGATGGAAATGGTAGAATTATCAACAATAATGCCAAAAAGGCAGAAATGTTCAGTAAATACTTCTGTTCTGTATTTGGGGAAAAATAGATGATGCTGTCTCATCATATGGTGATGATAACACTCTTTCCATTCCACTAGTATCTGTGGAGAATGTTAATCAGAAGCTACTAAAGTCAGACATTTTAAAATCAGCAGGTCCAGAGAACTTGCATCCAAGAGTTTTAAAAGAGCTGGCTGAGGGACTCAATGGACTGCTAATTTGATTTTCAACATGATGTGGAGCACTGGGGAAGTTCCAGAAGACTGGAAGAAAGCTAATGTTGTGCCAGTTTTTAAAAAATGGTAAACCGAATGACCTGGGTAATTATAGGCCTGTCAGCCTGTCATCGATCCCTGGCAAGATAATGGAGCAGCTGATACGGGACTTGATTAAAAGCGAACTAAAAGAGGGTAATGTAATTAAAGCAAGTCAATGGGTTGATGGAAAACAGATCCTATCAAGCTAACTTGATATCTTTTTTTGATGAGATTACAAGTTTGGCTGATACAGGTAATAGTATTCATGTAATATACTTAGATTTCTGTAAGGTGTTTGACATGGTACCGCACAACATTTTTATTAAAAACCTCGAATGATACAAAATTAACATGGCATACATTAAATGAATTAAAAACTGGCTGACTGATAGGTCTCAAAATGTAACTGTAAATGGGGAATCATCATTGAGCAGGTCTGTTTCCAGTGGGGTCCCGCAGGGATCAGTTGTAGGCCCTACACTATTGAACATTTTTATCAAAGACTGGGAAGAAAATGTAAAATCATCACTGATCAGGTTTGCAGATGGCACACACTGGGGGAGTGGTAAATAATGAAGAGGACAGGTCATTGATTCAGAGAGATCTGAATTGCTTGGTAAACTGGGCACAAGCCAACAATGTGCTGTTTAATATGGCTAGATGTAAATGCATTCTTCTAGGATCAGAGAATGTAGGCCATACTTAAGTCCTGGGAAGCAGTGACTCTGGAAGAGCTTTGGGGGTCGTGGTGGATAATCAGCTGAACGTGAGCTTCTAATGTGACGCTGTGGCTACAAGAGGTAATGAGATCTGTGATGCAGAAAGAAAGGAATCTCAAGTAGGAGTAGAGAGGTTATTTTACCATCTCTATTTGGCACTGGTGCAACGCTGCTGGAATCCTGCGTTTGGTTCTGGTGCCCACAATTCAAGCAGGATGTTGATAAATTGGAGAAGGGTCAGAGAAGAGCCATGAGAATGATTAAAGGATTAGAAAACCTGCCTTAGAGTGACAGACTCAATGAGCTCAATCTATTTCACTTACCAAAGAGACGGTTAAGGGGTGACTTGATTACAACCTACAGGTACCTACATGGGGAACCAATCTTTGATAATGGGCTCTGCAATCTAGCAGAGAACGGTATAACACGATCCAATGGCTGGAAGCTGAAGATTGTGCACATTCAGACTGGAAATAAGGTGTAAATTTTTGACAGTGAGAGTAATTAACCACTGGAACAATGTACTGAGAGTCGGGGTGGATTCTCCAGCACTGACAATTTTTAAATCAAGATGGGATGTTTTTCTAAGAGATCTGCTACAGGGCTTATTTGGGGGGAAGTCCTGTGGCCTGTGTTAATGTTCCCTTCTGGGCTTGGAATCCCTGGATCTATGAGTGTAGACAGGGACAGTTTGGTCCTCCCTATACAGGCCACTGAAAACCAGCGTAACTGGAGAGACATTTAAATACAGGTCCTGCACTTGGTTTAACGGAGGCAGAACTGGAAAGACACACGCTTGTAACTGCAACACCAGGGAATGGCCCACAGCCCTCCATGCAGACATGACACGTGCTGCTCCTTACCTAGCGAGATCAGCAGCTGGTAATTCTCCTCCATCACTTCTTTATGAAGCTCCTTCTGCCATCCCTCCAGGATCTCCCACTCCTCTGCGGAGAACCTGACAGCAACGTCTTCAAATGTCACTGGCACCTGAAGACAAACAAATGGCTGAGTCGATTCCGGGCCTGGGGCAGAGTACGGGAGTCCTATAAATAACCATGACTCACCATTTCTGGCTCTTGTCCCTGAGCCTTATTAACTTTGCTCCCTCTGTGATTTTAATGGGGAAACGCACTCCCTGCTAAATATCTCTCAGACCGTCATTAACACGCCCTCTACACCTAGAACATTAACTAGAGCAAGCAGGCGCAAGTGGTTTCATATGGTAGCTCACCTCTCCAGCCAGAGCTCTTCTTCGGCACACCTCCCCTCCCGGCCTAACCCCTCCCCATCCTCACACCAAGTGTTTGCCTAAAGCCTAGGAGGAGAGTATGGATGAGACTGAGGCAGGATGAAAACAAACTCCTCCTGTCATAACACCCTGGGGTGCTGGAACAATTTGCATAGTGGGGGTGCTGAGAGCCATTGAACCAAGCTGCAAACCCTGGATATGATGGAAACCACTTCCAGCCAGGGGGTGCGGCAGCCCCCCCACCACCCCTAGTTCCAGCACCTGTGATAACACCCCCTCCAAACGCTCCCCAAGCCACTTCAGTAGCATGCCCACTCCGAGCCACCAGCCCCCTCTGCCCCGAGAGCAGGAGACGCCCCGAGGGGAAGCGCTCCCACTGCTGTCGGCAGGCAGTGCCATGTCCTGCCTGCTGCAGCATGTGGACGCAGCCCCAGGAGTGAGGTGAGCTGGATCAGGGCAAGACCCATTTAAAGGGGAAGGCACGTGAAAGAACTCCCCGCTGCCAGGCACCCAGCCTGAATATCCGGGCTGAGCAGCAAGGAAGGGAGAGCAGTGATGAGCCAGAATGGCTAATGGGATCCAGAGAGCTGAAACGCACTGAAGAACGCTTCCGAGCATTAACAATTCTTAGCCATTCTTATGCAGTTCTGTTCGTGTTCAGAACCCGTCGCGGACACTAGCCAACTCACTTCAGTACAGGGGAACCCCCTGGGACCGGGGGCAGCCCTCACTGGAAATGCCAAGGTCAGGGCAGGCTGCAAAGGGGAGAGCAGATACTCCCAAGACAGGTGGGTAACACTGAAGTTAAACCTCCCAACCAGTCACAAACTGAGCTTCTGATCCCCCACACTGGTTATCAAGTAGCAAAAAAAAAAAAAAAAAAATCACACAGCCCCCTTTATTGCATTCCAGTCTCTGGCTCCCAATCAGCACCTAGGGCCAGTACAGTGAGAAGTTATTTAAAACTCTGCTCACATATACAACATGTTCTTCTGACCCCAAAGGGCCAGCCACATTGCCAGGTCAGTATAGGTTTGGATCTTACCAAAATACCACGCTGCCCACCAATTCTTTAGTGTCTGAAACTAAAGGTTTATTATAAAGAAATAGGAAAGAACAAGAAGAGAGTTGTTAAATGGTAAAACAGTCACATACATACAAAGACTTCAGAGTCCATAGAGGTTCTTAGCAGTATTGGTGAGTTTACTGGCTTGAAAGTCCCCCTGGACCACATCCCCAGCTGGGATGGGTCATTCAGTCCTTTGTTCAGAGCTTCAGTTTGTAGCAAAGTTCCTCCAGAGGTAAGAGGCAGGAATGAAGACAAAATGGAGATGATGCAGCTGTCTTTTTATAGTCTTTTGCCATGCAGCCTGTGCTTCCTTTATTTCAAACACAAGCTGCCCAGCACATGGCTTGAAAGTAGGGTGACCAGATGTCCTGATTTTACAGGGACAGTCCTGATTTTTGGGTCTTTTTCTTATATTGGCTCCTATTACTCCCCACCCCCATCCCGATTTTTCACATTTGCTACTTGAAAACCTTAGAGTTCTGTCCATAGGCATGTCCCTGCATGCCTTGCTGAGTCATAAGATGTATCTGCCTTCTCTCAATGGGTCAATTGTTTAACAGATGGTCCTTAAGGAGCCATCCAGCAGGCTAGGCAGTGCTGATGCCAAATTGTCTGGGGGTGACACCCAGAAGCATAGCACAAGTTTGAAATACAGACATATCTATAACACAACACATAAACAAGATTATCATATCTGGCAAATCATAATATCTTTGCAGATATTTTACATGGCATAACTCATTGCAATTTTACAATACTGGTATTCATAATAACCCAGTGTCCCCCAGATTCCATACAGCGTCACCCCCCCTGAAACGACATTCGTTAGTAGATAAACATTTCCCGTGCCTGCTCAGACAGAGACAGCAATGAAAAGATGGGGCGGGGGGGGGGGGGGGGGGAGGGGGAGAAACACAAATTTGTTAAAAGAACAAACACCCAGTTAAACCAACAGGACAAAATGACAAATCATGTCAAACCAACCTAATAGCTTTCTTTGAGAGATAAGCCTTCGGGATGAGGGGAAGCAGTAGATGTGGTGTATTTTGACTTTGGTAAGGCTTTTAAATGGCACTTAAAATTAAAAAGGTCATTGAACAGTTTTTAAACTAAGAGCTGGGGGAAAGCCCACAGGTGTGGAGGAGCACATGGTTCGGACAGAGACATCCTCTAGGGGAGGATTTACTAATGGAGATTGTCTGTGTCCTAGTAAGGAGGGGAGGATGGAAGATGATGAGAAACAGTCAAATTAAAAAAGTCTCATTCAATTACATCATGTAATGGCAGACAGCTAAAAAGTGCCAAGTTTTTAAAGTGCTTACATACCAATGCTAGAAGTCTAAATAATAAGATGGGTGAACTAGAGTGCCTGGTATTAAATGAGGATATTGATATAACAGGCATCACAGAAACCTGGTGGAATGAGGATAATCAATGGGACAAAGTAATACCAGGGTACAAAATATATCAGAAGGACAGAACAGGTCGTGCTGGTGGGGAAGTGGCACTATATGTGAAAGAAAGCGTAGAATCAAATGAAGTAAAAATCGTAAATGAAGCAAACTGTACCAGGGAATCTCTATGGATAGTAATTCCATGCTCTAATAATAAGAATACAGCAGTAGGGATATATTACCGACCACCTGACCAGGATGGTGATAGTGACTGTGAAATGCTCAGGGAGATTAGAGAGGCTATTAATATAAAAAACTCAATAATAAAGGAGAATTTCAACTATTCCCATATTGACTGGGTACATGTCACCTCAGGACGGGATGCAGAGATAAAGTTTCTTGACACCTTAAATGACTGCTTCTTGGAGCAGCTGGTCCTGGAACCCACCAGAGGAGAGGCAATTCTTGATTTAGTCCTAAGTGGAGCACAGGATTGGGTCTAAGAGGTGAATGTAGTTAGACCGCTTGGTAATAGTGGCCATAATATAATTAAATTTAACATCCCTGTGGCGGGGAAAATTCCACAGAGGCCCAACACTGTAGCATTTAATTTCAGAAAGGGGAACTACACAAAAATGAGGAGGTTAGTTAAACAGAAATTAAAGGGTACAGCGCCCAAAGTGAAATCCCTGCAAGCTGCGTGGAAACTTTTTAAAGACACCATAATAGAGGCTCAACTCAAATGTATACCCCAAATTAAAAAACATAGTAAGAGAACTAAAAAAGAGCCACCGTGGCTAAACAACAAAGTAAAAGAAGCAGTGAGAGGCAAAAAGACATCCTTTAAAAACTGAAAGTTAAATCCTAGTGAGGAAAATAGAAAGGAGCATAAACTCTGGCAAATAAAGTGTAACAATATAATTAGGAAGGCCAAAAAAGAATTTGAAGAACTGCTAGCCAAAGACTCAGAAAGTAATAGCAATTTTTTTTTAAAGTACATCAGAAGCAGAAAGCCTGCTAAAGAACCAGTGGGGCCACTGGACGATTGAGATGCTAAAGGAGCACTCAAGAACTATAAGACCATTGGGGAGAAACTAAATGAATTCTTTGCATTAGTCTTCATGGTTGAGGATGTGAGGGAGATTCCCAAACCTGAGCCATTCTTTTTAGGTGACAAATCTGAGGAACTGTCCCAGATCGAGGTATCCTTAGAGGAGCTTTTGGAACAAATTGATAAACTAAACAGTAATAAGTCACCAGGACCAGATGGTATCACCCAAGAGTTCTGAAGGAACTCAAATGTGAAATTGCAGGACTACTAACTGTAGTCTGTAAACTATCATTTTTAAATCAGCTTCTGTACCAGATGACTGGAGGACAGCTAATGTGACGCCAATTTTTCAAAAAGGGCTCCAGAGGTGACCCCAGCAATTACAGGCCGGTAAGCCTGACTTCAATACCAGGCAAACTGGTTGAAACTATAGTAAAGAACAAAATTGTCAGACAAATAGATGAACATAATTTGTTGGGGGAGAGTCAACATGGTTTTTGTAAAGGGAAATCATGCCACACCCATCTACTAGAATTCTTTGAGGGGGTCAACAAGCATGTGGACAAGGAGGATCCAGTGGATATAGTGTATTTAGATTTTCAGAAAGCTTTGACAAGGTTCCTCACGAAAGGCTCTTAAGCAAAGTAAGCAGTCATGGGATAAGAGGGAAGGTCCTCTCATGGGTTGGTAACTGGTTAAAAGATAGGAAACAAAAGGTAGGAATAAATGGTCAGTTTTCAGAATGGAGAGAGGTAAATAGAGGTGTCCCCCAGGGGGTCTGTTCTGGGACCAGTTCTATTCAACATATTCATAAATGATTTGGAAAAAGGGGTAAACTGAGGTGGCAAAATTTGCAGATGATACAAAACTACTCAAGATAGTTAAGTCCCAGGCAGACTGTGAAGAGCTACAAAAGGACCTCACAAAATTGGGTGACTGGGCAACCAAATTGCATTTATCAACACTGAATTTCATCTGCCAAGTAATGCATATTGGAAAACATAATCCCAACTATACATATAACATGATGGGATCTAAATTAGCTGCTACCACTCAAGAGATCTTGGTGTCATTGTGGATAGTTCTCTGAAAACATCCACTCAATGTGCTGCGGCAGTCAAAAAAGCGAACAGAATGTTGGGAATCATTAAGAGAGGGATAGATAATAAGACAGAAAATATCATATTGCCTCTATATAAATCCATGGTACACCCACATCTTGAATACTGCATGCAGATGTGGTTGCCACATCTCAAAAAAGATATATTGAAATTGGAAAATGTTCAGAAATACAATAATCAAGTTTTCAAATTTTGGAAAATAACTCTCTTTATTTGTGTCTACATTTAAAATAGAGATAGCAAAATGGTAGCGAATTGTGACAGGAATGACCTAATCCGTCACAACTAGCTACCCCTGGACCAGAGGATGGGAAAGGCGAGAGGTAGCAAAGTGTGACAGGACTAACCCATATATCACAATTTGCTACCACTGGACCAGGTGACAGGGCTACCAAAAAAGAGAACATCCTTACCTGTCAGTAACTGCTACTGGTAGCAAAATATGTCGGCAGCAGCTTTTGACATTACATCCCCCCACCCCCCCTCTCCGGTGGCAGAGTGAGGACCCCAGACAGGTCAGTGTGGACCTGAACTTACTGACAGCAGGTTTAATTGAGAGCACATTGAAAAATCTCTGTTCAAAGAATGAACAGGGTGCTGCTCGAAGCCCCCGGTGTCTCCTTGACAAGGGAAAAAGGAGCCTTTGCTAGTGCTCAGAAAGCCTTATGGGATCCTGGGGTGAAAGGTGCAATATAAATGCTGTGGAGCATGGGATGGGATTAACCGGAGTGGGGCTGTTAAAAGAGGTACATCCTCCCCGCCCCCCCCCCCGTCTCACACCTTTCCACTCCCATGACTGCTGTAATGCTGCATCAGAGCTGTAAGCCAGCTCGAAGGGACCCGAGTCTGATCCTGTCTGCACTGATTTATACCAGAGGAACTCCACTGATTTCGGTGTCCACACCAGTGTGAGAGAGATCAGAATCAGGCTCCAGATACAGAATCTGGTGCAGAACAGTCCCCCAAAAGAGGAGGAAAGTAGTACAGGATTTCCCCTTCCCCCAGATCCCACCCCCTTCCTCTCATGGACTTCATCAGCGGCACAGCCCCCAGCACAGGCCTGGGTCTTTCCATGGCATGTTATAATACCGCAGTCTGGGGTAAGTAGCAATACCAGAGTCTGAGAGCAGGGGCTGGGATCTGCCAGGCCTGGAGCACCCTGGGAACCAGACGTTAGTAAAACAGAGTTTGCTTGTCAGAGATGCCCGAGCCTGTCGGAGCGCCAGGCTGGAATCTGGCAGCAGAGAGAACGAAGGGAGGTGAGCGAACGGGTCGGTGCCCCGGGGAACGGAGCCAGACTCAGTGACTGGGCCAGTTACCTTTGGATAGCGTCTGACATCTCAGCCACCACCTGACTGAGCACAGTTAGTGGCTGTTATCCTGCTGCACTGACGTGATTCAAGCCGGCAGGTTCTGGAATGCTGGCTTGATTAGCAAACGAGATCAGTTATTGATAGAATAACGAAGACAAGCCGCCTGCACGAACCCACGCGGCATGGGCCTGGATGGCACTGGCCTCTCTTCCAGGGCGGTTCCCAGGAAGTTTAAGGGCTTGTGTTCCGTTACCATTCCTGATGGATTGTGAAAGCTGTCAGTCCTGGCTTGTAGTCAGAGCTGAGCTGAGCTTCCTGCCCTGCATGCTCTGACAAGGCCTGGGACTAAACCGCTCAGGTCCCGCAGTGCATGGAAAGCCCCTCTTTGCCTGAGATTTTAGGGGGGGGGGGGCTCAGAGATAGGTATGCCTCCTGATTAGCTCCTGGAAGCCAGTACTCAACTGGAGCATTTGTCCACATGATTTCCCTGCTGCCCTGTTACTCAGCCAGGTCAGCTGTACAAATCAGTCGGGAACCTTCTCCCAGAGAACTGCCTCTAGGCAATGTCAGGCCAATGACTTTTCTCTTCTCTGCCTCGCAGGACGGTTCAGTCCCTCATTTTAAACCCAAGTTTGCCTTGGTCTCACGCTGATCTCGCTTCCCGTAGAGGAAGTGACTGATGTCAGACACTGACCTTGAAAGGAGGATGTCATTCCTGTTCAAGAATTCACTTCCCCCTCTTTGAAAGCGACTGTTTGGTGCCCTTTGCTCTGAATCTGGGCCCACTCTGTCCCATGCCTGGGCTCCTGCGGGACAAGAACGGCACTGGCTGCTCAGGCTACCCAGAGATCCCTGGGTAGGAGCCCCTCTAAAGGACAGCAGGGTTTGACCTCTGGAAACCCCGTGTCAAGATCAGGACAAAATGGTACAAGCGAATGTGACAGGCCTCCATGCCCTATAAGCCGAACAAGATGTGAGGATGGGGGCGTGTGGGGTGTTGGTAGGTGTGGGGAGAGGGGGTGTGTGGGGAGGAGGAGAGGATGCGTGGGTGGGGGCAGGGAATGTGAGTGTTTTAAATAACTGGGGACCCACTATGGATCTGAAAACAAGTTCTCAAAACCCCTCAGATTAGACGCTTCTACCCCAGGCTCAGCCCTGAAGCATCTGCCCGTGGCTGGAACCAAATTGTTGGATCAACTATTCCAGACGGGTTTGCTGCCAGCTCTTCCCGCGGACGCAGCTGCTCTTTCAGACACCAGCGGGGACCTGGACCATACGTGCTGGGGTATAAAGGCTGTTCTGCTGATATTTCCATCCCGACGCAAAGGAGGAAACACGGCCAGTCTCGTGAGAAAGCTTCTTCTCATGCTACTTGGGAGAGGTGGATGTGTAGGAAAACCATCCAGACTGTTGGGTACTGACCCAAACTGGCCCCAAGCCCCACTACCCAGGGTACTGCCAGGTAGAGGAACAATCCCTTCCACAAGGAATCTGCCACCACAGTCAAACTCCGCAGCACATTTCAAACAAAACGTTTCACTGCTAGAGATGGGTCCAAGCCACCAAGTTCTGATCCAGAGCTGGAGGTTCCCAGCATTCGGTCAATAGGTTTTGCAGCCAGAAAGACATGCAGCGCGTAAGGTGTGTGTCTCCCGTGTCAGGTGATGGGCACGCCCATTGCAATACATGGACCGATGTAAGTTGCCCCCAGCAGACCCTGATAAGGCCAACGTTCCCAGAAGCGACTAGTGATTTGGGTGCCCAACCTGAGAGGTCTTAAAAGGAGCCTGATTTTCAGAAAGTGCGGAGCACCTGCCCTCGGAAAATTAGGGCCCTTTAAGATTTCTCAGCCTGGGCACTGAGAAACTTGGGCATCCGACCTCACCGATACCTTCTAAAAGGCCACAGTCCCTACGGTTACCAACAGGGTTCTGAGCGTCCACTTAGAGCGGCCGGGAGCGACTCCACATTCTACTCAGCAGCCTGTGTCGTCCTTTCCTTGCCCAGGTGCGGTAGTAATAATGATCCTTTGCCTCTATTGCGAAGGTTTCCGATCCAGGTGTGCTCGTGCGTATGTGCACCGTCAGACGCAGGATCTAAGGTATCCCTAGTGCTGCTCTCCCCCCCGCCGCCTGTCGACATTTCAGTGTTCGGTTAAGGCTCCTTCAGGGATGATGTGACGCTGACGTGACATAATTAAGTCCGACACCGTGATATTTTCACAAGAAGTAACTTTGTCAAACCTTTAATTCTATGTGCTCCTTGGCTCAGCTTCCTGTCGAATGTGTGATAATCGTTCATGGTTCTTTAACACCCTGGCTGTTTGAGTTACATCAATCATGCAAAGATTAGCCAAGGACATTTGCATTTTAGGGCACAGGAAGAGAAAACCACCTGGCCCTTTCAGCTAAGGATCTCAAAGCATGGTACAAGGATGGATGAATTACACTTCACAACCCTCCGCCCCCAGGAAGGAGGCAAGTCTCATTATAAACCATCACCACAGGGTGAAAGACAGCCAGTGCTGGGGCTCGCCCAAAGGCCTATGCACCCCTCAGACTCTCAAAACACAACCCAAGCAGGACTTCAGGCCATGTCCACACTAGGCAGAGAGATGCCTTTGGAACATGTGTTAACTAGCTCACATTAAAACCCTAGTGTAGCCAAGGCAAGGAATCATTTTAACACGTGTTAGCTGGTCAAGATAAACTCTTAGCGCAGAGTCTTGGGGGAAGAACAAACATTTGTGTCCGGGAACAAATATGAAGGGAGTGTCCCGACTAGCCTGTACAAAGGGGTTTAATCACCTTGAGTGAACTGGCAATCAACTAGCTCCAGGCAAAAAACTCTAGTGAAGAGCCCCTAACTTACAGCAGCCTCCCTGGTGCTACCCCATGGGCTGCACCTCAGCCCCCAATCCCCACAGTGGAGAGCACTACCTGGGACTGCCCTGCCCACTCCCCACACCTCCCTATGCTGGGGCCTGTATCTATTTTGCACAGGGGCAAACGAATACACTAGGCGGCAGGGGTTGGGGGAGGGAATAATCAGGCCCACGTGTGTTTACATCAATGTGCAAACTCCCTGCTCTGCACACACTTCCCTGCGTGTGCCTGTCCGGGCTGTGGGGTGTCACACTCTGCTTCAGGGGAAGTCACAGGTGAGTCATGACAAGATTTAATGTAATGCTGGATTCCCCTTTGACCTTTCCCTTGTGCCCACTGCAGTAACCCCTCAGGATCTGCCCCGAGGGCCTCGTGTCCTCCCCGGGGGAGCCTCGGAAGGAACATTTCACCCCGCAGTGTCTGGTGAAACACAAGCTGCCGGGCCCTATTATGGTGCTTTGATGCCACAGCCTCGCTGACATGACACTGACAACAAGCTGCTGGGCAGAAGGGGGGAGGGACAGCTCAGTGGTTTGAGCATTGGCCTGCTAAACCCAGGGTTGTGAGTTCAATCCTTGAGGGGGCCATTTAGGGAATCCGGGGCAAAAATCTGTCTGGGGATTGGTCCTGCTTTGAGCAGGGGCTTGGACTAGATGACCTCGTGAGGTCCCTTCCAACCCTGACATTCTATATAATAATAAAAAAAAAAAGGCTCGGGTTTGACAACAGGGCTGCTCTTCCCAAAGACCATTTGACATCACGTCACCGAACAGGGCAACTGCACTGACCCAGCTCAGGATGCTCTCTGCTGGGCCGAGTGCCCGTTGTGCCGCTGGCCAGCGAGGGCCAGATTCGGAGACCCTCGCTCAGGCCGAACGGTGCCTGACTTCACCAGGGGGGTCTGCCGGTTTGGTGGAGCTCACGCTCCTTCCCGAGTCCCGCAGTAGCTGCTAGCTGACCTCTGTGCTGAGAGAGGCCAGAGGCTGCCTGGACTTGGAGGCCGAAGTCGCCGCTCTGGGCTGGGCAGAGGCAGGGTGGTGCGTGTGTGGGGACAACTGCCCTGCCGCTGTCCATATTGTATCCCCCACAGGGATAAACTGAGGGCTTCTCTCTCCACAGGCTGGCACTCCACCAGCACTCAATTCACACAACTGTGTGACTCCATTTCAGAGACACAGACCAGCCCCTTCATGAACAAATATGTGCTCCTCCTGTAATATCTGCTCTGGTGAGATCTGTCCAAGGCCTCTTCCCTGCTGGGTTCCGTACCCTGACCAACACCTCCTGCAGACAAGCATGTCCCTCACTGCACCTCAGCTGGGCAGGGGATGGAACGGTGGCTGTGGTATTTCTTCAAGTGCTGGATGTGTGCCCGTTCCCCCCGACAGAGACTCCCCCGTGGCTGATCCCCTCTTCAAGTCTAAAAAGCCTCTGAACACACTAGCTTTGTTTGCAGTTTCATTCTCTGTTGCCCCTGAATAGGATCATTCCCCGAACCCTCCTTTTAAAAAAATGGTCCCATGTCATTTGGCTCCTGACCTGCTGTTTGCTGCTGTTTATAGCTGTGTTGTATTTAGCCATCTAGCAATAAAAGGCCTGAAAGAGAACCAAGACAAAGTTGTCCCCAGGAAATTAATATTGGGTAACATGATTGTAAAGTGTGTTTCATTTCTCCCTCTAGTGGGTAGACTATATTGAGGATAACAGCTTCCTACTGCTCCCAACTATTGAAGCTACTGCTCCTTTAGTTCAAGACGCAAAACTGCTTTGGTGCCAAAGATCCCAACATCAAACCTTACCGGCAATGACAGTGAGGATTATTATAATACTTATTTGTACTCCAGTGGTGCCTAGAGGCTCTGACTGAGATCAGAGTCCCATTGTGGTAGGTGCTGTACATAGTGAAAGCCAGGCCCCACCCTGCCCTGAAGATCTTACAATCTAAACAAGGGTAGGCAACCTATGGCACATGTGCCAAAGGCAGGGTGAGCTGATTTTCAGTGGCACTCACACTGCCCGGGTCCTGGCCACCGGTCCGGGGGGGCTCTGCATTTTAATTTAATTTTAAATGAAGCTTCTTAAACATTTTAAAAACCTTATTTACTTTACATACAACAATAGTTTAGTGATATATTATAGACTTATAGAAAGAGACCTTCTAAAAACGTTAAAATGTATTACTGGCACGTGAAACCTTAAATCAGAGTGAATAACTGAAGACTCGGCACGCCACTTCTGAAAGGTTGCCGACCCCTGATCTAAACAGACAAGACAGTCAAAGGGTAGTAGGAGAAACAGGGATGAAGAGATTTGCCCAAGGTCAATGCAGCAGGTCAGTGATAGAGTAGAACAGAACAGGTCTTTTGAACAGCAGCCAGTGCCCTACGCACTAGACGACCGCCCCTAACTGAGCCCCATGGCACAGCGGGGTTTTGCTTTGGCTACTGAAAGAAAGAGCAAGGAACCTCGGCATATTTCCTCCCTTTTCACTACCCTTTCTCAGGAGCTGTGGACGGTCTCTAGCCAAGCAGCAGGCACAGCACAAAGATCCATACAAAGATTCCCACTCCTGCCCGAACAGAACAAAGCGGCGCTGGCTGATTTGAGGGCTCATGGTAAAGCAAGAACTTTGGGAATGCACTTGGAGTTCTTTGCGGCAGGAAAAGCACCCCCCAAATGGCAGCCGTGGGGAAGGCTGCACCGTGAGAGGTGTTTTCCCCGGGGGAAGGGACAGGCGTTCTGCCCGGTGACAAGTCAGGCCAACCAGCCATGTACCTAACAGACAGAATTTCCCTGCACAATCTCTGCCTGCTGATTGCAGGCTGGTGAACATAGCAACGTTTCAGCGCCAGGCAAGTTCCCGGGATATCTGTGTCCCAAGCATGGAGTGACCCTGGGTTATTTCACACAGCACTTTCCAGCATGCACATGGGTCAGAGGGCAGCCCAAGGAGAAGCTAACTCTGGGCTGTGTCAGGCAGCACCATCCATACACGGCCCCAGGGAGGTTTCCAGGGAGAGCCCATCACTGGCAAGTGCTAAGTAACTGATCGGTGTCACCGACTGGGCATGTTCTGGAACCCAGACGAGGGGGAAGAAAATCTGCACGGACTGTTCTTTGGAAACCCCTTGTAGGAGTCCCCGGGCCACCCAGCACTGGGACGCGCAATCTCCTCTTTTTACCCCCCCACTACACCGGGGCGGGAAGTGTCCGGGTTTCCTGGCCCTTCCAACCCCCCTGCCCCCCATTCTGGAGCTGGGTGACCAGCCTGATCGGGAACAAGGCAGCTAACCGGACCCCGTGTATTACTGCACGGATCAGCGCCCCAAGTTCTGACCCACGAGCCCCAGGGCCAGCCGGCCGGGTGCCTCTTCTGGAGGCCGGGGGCTGCCCGGAAAGCAGGCGGACGCCTGATTCCTGCCACCCAAACCCAGCCAAGGGGACCGAGCAGCGCCTCTCCCACCCCCGCCTCGCTCCTCACCTGGGCAGCGGCGACCCCTGCAGACATCTCGCCTCCCGCTTCCCCCGGAGCCCGGGCGGCCGGGGCTGCAGCTGCTCTCCACCGGCGCGGGGCGGTCTCTGCTTTCCCGGGGGCTGGGCGCAGCCAGGGGCGTGGGGCGCCCACGCAGGAAGGGGGGAAGCTCCGCGGGTCATCGCCTCCCTCCCTGCGCGGGAGCAAAGCCTCACTGGGAACGGTCCTTCCCCCTTCCCGGCCAGCCTTCCCGGGGGGACTACACCTCCCAGCAGCCTCCCCGCGCCGGGCGGGGGGCTCCGGCTCCGCCCTCAGCCGGCGGGATGCGCGGAGCGCGCAGCCGTGCGCTGGGGGGAGTCCCCGGGGGCTGGGACCCTGCTGCGGCCCCGTGCGCGCCCCGCACCCCAGCCAGGAGCGCCGGGAGCGCAGCAGCCTTGGAAAGAAAACCAATCAACGCACGGCACTGCCCCTGGGCTCAGATCCCCCGGGGTGCCCGGCTCCGGCTCCCCCCGGCTCGGGGCGCAGGGGTCCGGTGGCATCACTGACACTGAGCCCGGAGTAGTGCAGGCCACTTGCTGCCACTCTCTCCGCTGTTTTTTTAAAATCAAGAGGGTGTGTGGGTCTAAAGGATCTGCTCCAGCTCGCTGGCCTGTGTTATGTAGGAGGTCGGACTAGATGATCAGGCTGGTCCCTTCTGGTCTTGGGATCTGTACATTTTCTGCCCCTCTGGTCCCGGAGCTGTCTCGCACACCTTCAGCCTGGTGGGGACAGGCCACCTCTCACGCAGACATATTGATTCCTTCCTTCCTTCCTTCCTTCCCCCAGGCACTGATGCGAGTGGCTCTGCTGGGCCTGTCAATAAACATTATAAGGAATCCAGCAGCAACAGTCGGTCCAGAGAGACCCACTGGCTACCGCAGCTGAGGGGTGTCAGTGTGCACATCCTCCCCAGGGGATAGCCCATTGCTCACAGACACCTCTGTGAACACCACTGGGTGAGCCGGAAGGAAGGAGGCAGGGCGTGAAAAATGCTTTTAGCCCATAAAATCACATCTAAAACATAAAAAGAGTGATGAAATGTTATGCATGACCATATACACCGAGGAAGAGATAATCACACCCCACGCAGTCATTACACATGGATCACCAAGGCATCAGCATCACCAAGGTCACCCAAACTGCTGTGAACACACCAGATCACAGACTCACAGATCAACCACAAGGTGTTGGGAGGAAGGAGGAAAAGGGAAACAAGTGGGGTTGAGGGCTGGAAAGAGGAGACTGCAACTCATCATGTCTACAGCGGGTGGACGCGTTTCCAAGGGAACAGATTTCTGTTGGAAAACACAGCGTTGACAAAAACCGAAGCATTCCACGGGAGCGTAGCAATTTGACTGAGAAATTATCAACATTTCGAGAATGTAAAAATATTTGGTTTGGGCTTTACCGTTTTACTTACATTGTCATTTTTAATATAAAAGTCAAAAAGTTTCAGGGTTATGATGACATGGCCTGGCATGATATTAGCATGGTAGAAGAACATAAAACAAATACATAATAGTCCAAATAAAGCCAAAACATTTCAGTGGCCCCCAAATTAAAAGAAATTTCTTCCCTCCAACCTCAGGGAGCTACAGTACTCCCAGGACAGGGGGTGGGTGGGTGAAGGGGAGCGGAGCATTGTGGGAGCTCTGCGCTTCCTTGCCAGCCTCTCGGGGGGCAGGGTCCTGTGCCCAGCCTGGGGGTGGGTCTCAGCCCCTGGGGGCAGGAGTGGAGGCCGACATAATCCAACTTGGGTTTCCCAGACACTGGGGTAGCTCCAATTTGTGCAGAGGCATTTGCTGCTGGTTCAGGGAGCAGGGAATGGGGCTGCAGGGACCGGTCCTTGGAATCTAGGACTCCTCTGCTGAGCCCACTCCTGCAGCCCCAGCCGCTCGTGCTGCTAGGACAGCAGCTGTGTGTGTCCCTCTGAAATAAGGTAGGGCCAGCAGGGAGATTTGATTTTTACATGTGTCAGATGCGTAGAGGAGGGAGATCCTGAGTACATGCAGCAAGTGGGTTTGTTTACACCAGCGGAAACTCATTGAAGCAGCAAGTGCACTGAGAGACCTGAACAAACTGGGACACGGCTGTTTTAAAGTCACTCCCTGTCCAGCAGCCTGAGAGGAGAAGGCTCCCAACTGCCAAGGAGGCTGTTGTGTGATCCTAGAGCCAGAAAACACTGGAACTGGTTGAAGTAACCTGGCCCCGAAGCTGGGCAGTTCAGCTGATGGGAGATGGATATTTTAGCCTGGTGCAGTTCAAACTCTCGGCTATGGAATTTTGGAAGGAGGCAGATAGTTAAAGGTCTGGTGATAGCTCAATTGCCATCAGGAATTTGGCCTCATAAGAATAAAGATCCAGCCCTCGGCAGCACTGGGCCAACTGTAGCATTGTGAGTCCTTGTGCTATTTCTCTCTGTACCTGACTTTGCCAGATGACAACATAAGAACATAAGAACATAAGAAAGGCCGTACTGGGTCAGACCAAAGGTCCATCTAGCCCAGTATCTGTCTACCGACAGTGGCCAATGCCAGGTGCCCCAGAGGGAGTGAACCTAACAGGCAATGATCAAGTGATCTCTCTCCTGCCATCCATCTCCATCCTCTGACGAACAGAGGCTAGGGACACCATTCTTACCCATCCTGGCTAATAGCCATTTATGGACTTAGCCACCATGAATTTATCCAGTCCCCTTTTAAACATTGTTATAGTCCTAGCCTTCACAACCTCCTCAGGTAAGGAGTTCCACAAGTTGACTGTGCGCTGCGTGAAGAAGAACTTCCTTTTATTTGTTTTAAACCTGCTGCCTATTAATTTCTTTTGGTGACCCCTAGTTCTTGTATTATGGGAATAAGTAAATAACTTTTCCTTATCCACTTTCTCAACATCACTCATGATTTTATATACCTCTATCATGTCCCCCCTTAGTCTTCTCTTTTCCAAACTGAAGAGTCCTAGCCTCTTTAATCTTTCCTCATATGGGACCCTCTCTAAACCCTTAATCATTTTAGTTGCTCTTTTCTGAACCTTTTCTAGTGCTAGAATATCTTTTTTGAGGTGAGGAGACCACATCTGTACACAGTATTCGAGATGTGGGCGAACCATGGATTTATATAAGGGCAATAATATATTCTCAGTCTTATTCTCTATCCCCTTTTTAATGATTCCTAACATCCTGTTTGCTTTTTTGACCGCCTCTGCACACTGCGTGGACATCTTTAGAGAACTATCCACGATGACGCCAAGATCTTTTTCCTGACTCGTTGTAGCTAAATTAGCCCCCATCATGTTGTATGTATAGTTGGGGTTATTTTTTCCAATGTGCATTACTTTACATTTATCCACATTAAATTTCATTTGCCATTTTGTTGCCCAATCACTTAGTTTTGTGAGATCTTTTTGAAGTTCTTCACAATCTGCTTTGGTCTTAACTATCTTGAGTAGTTTAGTATCATCTGCAAACTTTGCCACCTCACTGTTTACCCCTTTCTCCAGATCATTTATGAATAAATTGAATAGGATAGGTCCTAGGACTGACCCTTGGGGAACACCACTAGTTACCCCTCTCCATTCTGAGAATTTACCATTAATTCCTACCCTTTGTTCCCTGTCCTTTAACCAGTTCTCAATCCATGAAAGGACCTTCCCTTTTATCCCATGACAGCTTAATTTACGTAAGAGCCTTTGGTGAGGGACCTTGTCAAAGGCTTTCTGGAAATCTAAGTACACTATGTCCACCGGATCCCCCTTGTCCACATGTTTGTTGACCCCTTCAAAGAACTCTAATAGATTAGTAAGACACGATTTCCCTTTACAGAAACCATGTTGACTATTGCTCAAGAGTTTATGTTTTTCTATGTGTCTGACAATTTTGTTCTTTACTATTGTTTCAACTAATTTGCCCGGTACCGACGTTAGACTTACCGGTCTGTAATTGCCGGGATCACCCCTAGAGCCCTTTTTAAATATTGGCGTTACATTAGCTAACTTCCAGTCATTGGGTACCGAAGCCGATTTAAAGGACAGGTTACAAACCTTAGTTAATAGTTCCGCAACTTCACATTTGAGTTCTTTCAGAACTCTTGGGTGAATGCCATCTGGTCCCGGTGACTTGTTAATGTTGAGTTTATCAATTAATTCCAAAACCTCCTCTAGTGATACTTCAATCTGTGACAGTTCCTCAGATTTGTCACCTACAAAAGCCAGCTCAGGTTTGGGAATCTCCCTAACATCCTCAGCCGTGAAGACTGAAGCAAAGAATCCATTTAGTTTCTCCGCAATGACTTTATCATCTTTAAGCGCTCCTTTTGTATTTTCATCGTCAAGGGGCCCCACTGGTTGTTTAGCAGGCTTCCTGCTTCTGATGTACTTAAAAAACATTTTGTTATTACCTTTGGAGTTTTTGGCTAGCCGTTCTTCAAACTCCTCTTTGGCTTTTCTTATTACACTCTTGCACTTAAGTTGGCAGTGTTTGTGCTCCTTTCTATTTGCCTCACTAGGATTTGACTTCCACTTTTTAAAGGAAGTCTTTTTATCTCTCACTGCTTCTTTTACATGGTTGTTAAGCCACGGTGGCTCTTTTTTAGTTCTTTTACTGTTTTTCTTAATTTGGGGTATACATTGAAGTTGAGCCTCTATTATGGTGTCTTTAAAAAGGGCCCACGCAACTTGCAGGGATTTCACTTTAGTCACTGAACCTTTTAACTTTTGTCTAACTAACCCCCTCATTTTTGTATAGTTCCCCCTTTTGTAATTAAAGGCCACAGTGTTGGGCAGTTGAGGTGTTCTTCCCACCACAGGGATGTTGAATGCTATTGTATTATGGTCACTATTTCCAAGCGGTCCCGCTATAGTTACCTCTTGGACCAGCTCCTGCGCTCCACTCAGGATTAAATCTAGAGTCGCCTCTCCCCTTGTGGGTTCCCGTACTAGCTGCTCCATGAAGCAGTCATTTAAAGTATCGAGAAATTTTATCTCTGCATTTCGTCCTGAAGTGAAATGTTCCCAGTCAATATGGGGATAATTGAAATCCCCCACTATTATTGGGTTCTTAATTTTGATAGCCTCTCTAATTTCCCTTAGCATTTCATCATCACTATTACTGTCCTGGTCAGGTGGTCGATAATAGATCCCTAATGTTATATTTTTACTAGAGCATGAAATTTCTATCCATAGAGACTCTATGGAACCTGTGGATTCGCTTAAGATTTTTACTTCATTTGAATCTACACTTTCTTTAACATATAGTGCCACTCCTCCCCCTGCACGGCCTGTTCTGTCCTTCCGATATATTTTGTACCCCGGAATGATTGTGTCCCATTGATTGCTCTCAGTCCACCAGGTTTCTGTGATGCCTATTATATCTATATCCTCCTTTATCACAAGGCACTCTAGTTCACCCATCTTATTATTTAGACTTCTGGCATTTGTGTACAAGCACTTTAAAAACTTGTCCCTGTTTATTAGCCTGTCTTTTTCTGATGTGCCAGATTCTTTTTTATGTGGCTGTTTATCATCTGATCTGGCCCTTACATTATACTTTTCAGTCCTCTGCTCCTGACTATAACCTGGAGATTCTCTATCATCAGACTCTCCCCTAAGGGAAGTCTGTGTCCGATCCACACGCTCCTCTGCAGCAGTCGGCTTTCCCCCATCTCCTAGTTTAAAAACTGCTCTACAACCTTTTTAATGTTTAGTGCCAGCAGTCTGGTTCCACTTTGGTTTAGGTGGAGCCCATCTCTCCTGTATAGGCTCCTCCCATCCCAGAAGTTTCCCCAGTTCCTAATGAACGTGAACCCCTCCTCTCTACACCATCGTCTCATCCACGCATTGAGACTCTGAAGCTCTGCCTGCCTACCTGGCCCTGCGCGTGGAACTGGGAGCATTTCTGAAAATGCCACCATAGAGGTCCTGGATTTCAGTCTCTTCCCTAGCAGCCTAAATTTGGCTTCCAGGACATCTCTCCTACCCTTCCCTATGTCATTGGTACCTACATGTACCACGACCACCGGCTCCTCCCCAGCACTACACATAAGTCTATCTAGATGCCTCGAGAGATCCGCAACCTTCGCACCAGGCAGGCAAGTCACCATACGGTTCTCCCGGTCATCACAGACCCAGCTATCTACATTTCTAATAATCGAATCTCCCATTACTAACACCTGCCTTTTCCTAGAAACTGGAGTTCCCTCCCCCGGAGAGGCAACCTCAGTGCGAGAGGCAACCCCAGAACCATCTGGAAGGAGGGTCCCAACTACGGGAAAGTTTCCCTCTGCTCCCATTGACTGCTCTACTTCCCTGGGCCCTTCTTCCTCCTTAACAGCACAGGTGCTGTCTAAGCGGAGGTGGGACAATTCTACAGTGTCCCGGAAAGCCTCATCAACATACCTCTCTGCCTCTCTCAGCTCCTCCAGTTCTGCCACCCTGGCCTCCAAAGTCCGTACATGGTCTCTGAGGGCCAGGAGCTCCTTGCACCGACTGCACACATACGCCACCCGCCCACAGGGCAGGTAATCATACATGCAACAGTCGGTGCAATAAACTGGATAGCCCCCACTCTGCTGCTGGGCTTCTGTCTGCATTGTATCCTAGTTAGTGAAAGGGTGGTTTACAGAAGGAAATTTTGGAATGTGGTTTGGTTTATAGGTTTTAGGGGGGGGCCACGGGGATGGGGTTACGGCTGGCGAGGGACTCCCACTCCCTTCCCACTCCCCTTCTAAACTCCCTTGCGAAACTCCCTGTTAGCAGCCCCTGGTCGCTTGTGCGCGGCTTTATAAAGCCCTGGCCTGAGTGAATGCCCCGCCCACTGAGTAAGGCTCAGCCAATTACCAGAGGCTTCGAGCTTTCAAACCTGCCTCCAACTGCCAGCCAGAGCACACGGTCCCTCAAACAACCAAACAAACAAACACAAGCTCAGCACACAGCAAGTAACCCCCAAACACAAACAAACACACACTACAGACAGTCACTTACCCCACAGATGCTGTATTAGCTCCTCCTTCACCTGGAGAACTCCCTTGCGAAACTCCCTGTTAGCAGCCCCTGTTCGCTGGTTCCACTGTGACAATCAAGGTCCAGATACCCCAGGGAGAACAGGGGGGTCTCAAACCCCAAAGACTACGCACTTGGATCAACTGGTGATATGCAATATTATTGTACATAAAAGTGTATGGAGTAAGGTATCATATAAAAACTGGTGCCACGCTGGTCATAAATATCATTGCGTGATGTATGTACGGATGGTGTGTGAAATTCTGTATGTGTGCGCTGGAGATATGTTCCTAAAGTATGTTTGGGAGCAGGTTTGATAAACAAGTTTGGCTTAGACAAAGGAATGTGGGTCCACCTGTCTTGGTCAAGCTTCGTAAGCCAAAGGACAAAGAAAGTACATTTACATGTAAGGTAAACAAAGCAATTACGCTAACAAGCGACAACTCAGTGAGCAAACCCCTCAGCCTGCCCTGGACAGAGGCTGCACCCCCAGCAAGTCTCCGTGGCTCTGATGGCAAAAACAATGGCCTTTGGAGAACTACATGGGGAGCAAACAGACATTCTCGTTACCCATCACTTAGGGGACATAGGAACAGCGTCCGAGTCAGAGCCTGTGAACAGTGGGTCCTCTTGGTCTGAAGGGCAGGAGCTGCTGCTAACTTGCTGCAAGTGAGAAACTGCTTTAGGCGAAGATATAATTTGTTAGAATTGAGTTTTAGTCACTGGAAAGTGTGTTTTGCTTTGTTTGTTGTAACCAGCCCTGGCTCTTTCCCTCTTGCTTAGTATCCCTTACCTCTCTTTTCCTTGTTAATAAGCTTTCTTGGTTTTAATATAAACCATTGCAGTGCTGCGTACTGAAGCGAAGTCTGCAGCTCGCTTAGCTGGCTGGTGTGTGCTCTGTCTCGCTGGAGGCAGCAAACTTAATAATTTCTGTGACTGCCACAGTGGGAGGGGACGGACACTGCAGAGACACGCCACTGGGGAACTCAGGAACTGGGGTGCACATAGGCGGTGAGTTACATGGGCCCGTGGTTCCCGTGCTCCACTGATATTCAGAAACGTGGGCCCGGCTCCAACAATGTTTGGGCTTATATTTTCAGAGCTGTCCCGTCCATAGGATGGACCGGGGCAACTGCCCCAGGCCCTGCGCTTTGGGGGGCCTCACGCTTCAGGCTTCAGCCCCAACCCGCCCTGCTCCCCCTCTTCCCACCCCTGCTCCGCCCCCATTCCACCCCTTCCCCCAAGATCCCGCCCCCACCCCGTCCCACCTCTTTCTGGCTCTCACCCCCTCCCCCGAACGATGCTGGGAGCCAGCGGGGTGGAGTGGGTGGGCTGGGGCCGGGTCGCTCACTGCTGCCGGTGCCAGGCCCCCCACTAATCCCCCAGTCCGCCCTGGACCCTGCGTCCCCCTGAAGCGTGGGGCCCCCCAAAGCACAGGGCCCAGAGTGGTTGCCCCAGTCCATCCTATGGATGGGACGGCTCTGCTTGGATCCGTTCTGGGCACCAGCAAAAATTATACAAACCTGGCACCCATGGGTGCACTGACTGTTACCAGTGAGCCTTGCAGAGTCTCGAGGAGTTTGCTGGTGAAGCTGACACACACAGTCTAATCTCCAGCAAAGCTCACTCCTGTTGAGGCAGAGGGGTGACTCGGTGGCTTGCAGCTCTGGGTGTCATGAGCATCTCATCCGCTCACTGTTTCCGTCCTTGCATGCAGGCGTGGGAACAGGACATGGAATTGCGGCGTCTGGCGCCTGTACAGCCCCCCAAAACAAACATCTGAAAGAGAAATTCCTCATCATGCTGCAGAGAGCTTTCTCCCCCCCCTGGGACCGAGGCTACAAATGGTTCACTCCTGCTGGGAGAACAAAGGCTGGCATGGAAAGCCACGTCCACCCCTCGGGGTCTTCCCCAGTGTCTATCTTTATGTGGGGCAGAGCTGGAACCCAGAGCCCCATGCAATGGTCACATGACAGCCCTTGCACTCATGGGGCAGGAACAGGCAGGGTGTACCCCACACAGAGCATCAAACCTGAGACGTGAGAGACTTGGGATATGGTTACCCTGCAATCAGGAGGTGTGGTTGCAGCAGGTGTAGACAGACCCCGGCTAGCTTTGAGCTGGGTAGCTCTGTAACAGCAGAGAAGTGACACCACGTAAGTATGTATCGGGGTCCAGGGTGGGTGGAGGATGCTTATGCAGCTGCCTTATGCACGCTGCAACTTCGCTTCTATAGTTATGCTGATCTAGCTAGATCAAAGCTAGCTCGATATGTCTACAAATGCTGCAATCACAGCTCCTGATTGCCGTGCAGACATGCCCCGATAAGGCTCTGATTCTCCAGGCAAGGGAAATGCGGTAGATCAGATTTAAGTAAAACATTTGACATGGTAGCACATGGAAAATTATTCATGAAGCTGGAGATTGGTACAAGGATTGTAGGGCGGGAAAGGAACTGTTCAAAGAGGAGACCATGGGTTGTGTTGAAAGGAGAGCGATTGGGCTGAAGAGAAGTTACTAGCGGAGTTCCTCAAAGATGGGGCCTGGGACCTGTGACGGGGTGCCCCTGGCCTGTGCAGCTCCCTTCAGGAGGCCCTGGGGCCCTACTACACCCCGCCCCAGGAAGCAGCAAAGTGACTGGACAGGAGCAGCAAAGGTGGATCCTCCAGGCCTGCTTGAGCAGCCAACAGGCTCAGATCAAAGGAGCTGCAAGCCCCTGGCAGGTCTGGCTGGGAGCAGAGGAATGAACGTGGATGGAGCTGGACAACCAGACAGAACGTATGGCTGGCTGAACGTACATAGCCGGGATTGCAGAGGGAAAAGGACCTGAGGACGCTGGCCCTGAGATAGGGCTGGAGATAAAAGAGCCCCATAGGAAGAGACAGCAGCAGAAGATTGAAGTTGAGCAGTAGGGGCTGCTGTATACTGGGGGAACCTGGAGTAGTGGGCGAGCCCGGGTTCTCTACTGGTCACTGGTAAAGTGGTGTAAACCCCAAAACGAGGACAAGGCTTAGTTGGGAGGCTCCAAACTCAGTGATGCCCCGTGTACTCCCTGCAGTCACAGGAGAGATGCCCACCCATTGATCACAGAGAGTCCCTGCTCAGTGCTTTGGAGGGAAGGGTCTCACACCACTGATCCTTAGTTAGTTAGTTATCGCAGGTCTTAAAACAAGCACCTTGCTCCCAGCCTGGTTTCCCTCAGCTCCTGCAGCTCTAATAATACGCAAATCGTTCCCGTGCCTCCGGAGCAGCTGCATGTTTTGGCTATTTAACTACGACATTCTTCTTCCCAAGTGTGCCTCGGGTGTTTGAGTTAAATAAGGGTTAACGAAAATAAACATCAACGCGTTTTAAATAGCCACTTCCCCTCACTGATGTCATAACCCTACCAGTCCTCCAGTTACCCACACGGTCTCCCAAGAAAAAACGGGTCACTTTCACCCCTTCTCTAACAGAAAGAAATAGGAAAAGGCCCAAACCCACCCTGCCTCCCTTTGCAGCAGCTGGGAATAGCTGGAGCCCAGCTATGCTCTGGCTGTGCCTGGTGTTCCCCACCCCTGCCCCTGATGTGCCCAGATTACGCACCGTTATGCTGGCTCTTTGCCGCCCAGTGAATCCCCAATGCCAGGATACTCCCCCATGGCTGGATTCACCCACTTTATCACCCTTTTACACTGCCAGAGCAGCATAAATGGGCAGTGGGATCAGAGAGGTTTGGGGCCCATGTGTGACATGCCCTCTAGGGACAGTTGAGATGTTAGTGTGTCTGAGGGCAGGCAGTACCTGTTGGCCTGCGTTACCCAGAATCCTTATCCACAGCTTAGGTGCGTCAGAGTGAAACTCAGCCTGGGAGAGGCGTTAGCAGCAACAGGGCCGGCCCACAACATTTTGGCACCTGCGGTGGGGAGCTCAAATGACGCCCCCATGCCCCCTCACTTGGGCCAAAACTTTGAAAGGTCTCAATTCTGCCTTCTTCCTGTTCTACTCCTCTCATGGTACTGCTCTGCTACCTACCCCAATAAAGGAGAACTAACAACTTAAAATGCCTTGTTCAAAAATTTTAAGTAACACTTAACTTTCAAACGCCTGAATAGCAAATGTAACTTTTCTTGTCTGCATAGAAAACACTGGCATTTGTATCTGTTTGAATAATCAAAGTGTTGCTTTCCGTGCCTTCTTGGTCCACACGCTGGGCCAGCTCACGCTCTATTGAGATGGTTGCAAGGCCGACCAGCCTCTCCTGTGTCATTGTGGAGCGTAGATGTGTTTTTATTATCATGTGTCAACACTGTCTCTAGTGCCCTGCATTGCTGGTGTAGGTCTTCTTCAGGTATAGTGAGGAGTTTTGGAATATCATACAACACCCCAAATATACTGCTGTGTTCCTTGAGCTGCATGAAACGTTCCTTTTCCTCAGCTGACTGTATTGCACAATCTAGCACCTGGTTAAAGAATTCAACTTTGAATTGTTGTTTGGGGTCTCTTATGGGATTATCCCGTGCCTCATAATCAAAATGCCTTTTTCTTCGGTGACTCTTGTATTCTTGAATGGGTGGGAAAATAGCTTCAGTGTGAAGTTTCCAACTTCACCAACTGCCAACTTCTGTGCACTCTTCAGAATGTTTTGAAATCCCTCACCTGACCGGTAAGACTGTAGGTATGACTTTGCTTTGTCCAGTTGTTCCATTGCTCCAGATATATCAAGGTCAACACCTTGGAGTCTCTTGCTTACAACATTTATTTCAAACAGTATGTCATGCCACAACACTAAGCCACACAGAAATGTGAAGTTATGTATGTTTCTGGTGATTCCATTTCCCTCTGCCACTGTTCTCCCACGAACAGTTCCTGTCATAGCATTATCCTCCATAATGGCAACTATGGCATCATCTATCTTCCCAATTTGGTGTTCGATAGGCTTTATCGCCTCCACTCGACTTTCCCATTGTGTGGCACTCAGTGGTTCAGTGTCAGAGAGGATGTTCCCAGATGTTGCTTCAAAATTTGCCATCGATGAGCTGATGCAGAGAAAAATACAGAGCTGCTGTGAATTACATTAAAAAATTCAGCAGCCTCACTAGAAGCTGATGCGGCATCACTGACCAGCAAGTTCAATGAATGAGAACTGCATGGGGCAAAAAAAGCTCGAGGGTTTAACTCTCGGATCCATGTCTGCACTCCTCTGTTCTTTCCTCTCATGTTGGCACCATTACCGTAGCCCTGACCTCTCATGTCAGCTATCGCAATTCCCGTATGGTCCAGCTTTTTAAGAAGCACATTTGTCATACCAGCTCCTGTAGTATCATCAATGTCAATAAATTCTAGAAAATGCTCTCTGACAGTCACCATTGCAGGGACATTGTCACTAGGTTCTGTTGTGGTTACAAAACGCACCATTAAAGTCATTTGTTCCGTATGGCTGATGTCAGGTGTGCAGTCCAGAATAACAGAGTAATATCTTGCTGACTTCAGATCTGCCACAAACTTCTGTTTGACTTTTGTTGCCAGTAACTGTATGATCTCATTTTGAATTGTTTTTCCAAGATAGTGGTGTGTGTACATTTCTTGGGTGGTGACTCTTCTTAGATGCTCCTGGAGTACAGCATCAAACTCAGCCATCAGCTCCACAATTTTAAGGAAGTTTCCATTGTTTGGCACATACAGCTGATCTGAAGTGCCACGCAGTGCTAGGTTTTGGGTAGCAAGCATTCTCACAATGGCAATGAGCCTTTTCAGAACATTTTGCCAGTAAAGAGACTCTGATGCAATCTTCTCTTGATGCTGATCATCTATGGTGGCCTTTAACCTTAGTCTCATCTCAAGTTCTTTCCACCTATGGAATGCTCTCTGGTGATCTGCTGCCTTCTCATGGCATGCCAGATTTCTAGCCAGATTTTTCCAGTCCTTTGTTCCTGTAGAACCCCATGTGGCTGGAACATTGGACTCAAAGAGTTTGCAACAAAAAGCAGAATTCTGGGTTTTTGAGTACATAAGCCATGGCCTCTCCACTTTGGCACCATTGGGGATTTCACACCAGTAATGTGTTGGAAAGAAACTTCTATTTTCATTGTCTTTGGGGAACATGAAGTTTTTCACTTGCTGTGGCCCATGCAGTACAAGGAAGTCCCTCAGGCTACTGCTCAAGTGGGTCCACAGCCCTGGATCATCTCGACTTAAGGAACTAAACTCAGCAGCAGCTGTTTCTTGCTCCTCCACCACACTCTTCTCTGATCTACACTTTTCTTCAGGAATGTGCATGGTAACATCCATTTGAGATGGAGATATGGATGCTGCAGCAGCTGCCAGGTCACCTGCACTCTGACTAACTGGAAGATCAGGCATCTCTCACCACTCACATCCTCACTGGGGCCTGAGGGCTCGCCGTGAACATTTGTGTCTATGTATCTCAGGAGAGCTCCTTCCTGCTTAGATAGAAAAGCTTCCTTTGCTTTCTTTCTTTTTCTGAATGCTGCCCCAGAGGGGCATTTTCTTCTTTCACTCATGACTGCTGTTCTGTGCCACCTATAGTGGCTCTCAACACTCAGTTGAAGGGGACAAATAAGCAGGCTGGTAGCAGGGCCTGAGTGAGGGAAGATATCAGCATCTTAAGGGCCTAATTGGCTCCTACTACTTCAGTTGACTGCCTGTTCTCCTCAAGTGGGTTCAGGGAAGCAGCAGGAAACAGGAAGCTCCCTGAGAAGCTGGTGTTAATCAGTCCAGGCTCCTGGGGGTGCTGGAGAGGTACATAAGAGGCTCCTCCTCCTCTCTCTCCCCCTGCAGCTCCTGCTGCTTTCTGTTATTCCCTCTCATCTTTTCTCCTGTCTCTTGTGCCCTTCTTCCTCCAGCACAGCACTCCACCATCTCTGTGCATCTAGAGCAGAGAGAATACATATGCACCAGCAGCAGACACAATTTTCTACACTCTGGGTCCTAGTGGTGCCCCCCGCTCCCAGTCTGGCACCTGAGGCGGCCGCCTCAGTTCCCCTCATGGTAAGGCCAGCCCTGAGCAGAAAATGGGGAGAGGGAGATGTGGGGAGGAGCATCTAGCACGTAAATATCTTGCAACGCCAGCTACAACAGTGCAATGCAAACGTCTGTTCTCGCTTTCAGGTGAC
Source organism: Emys orbicularis (assembly GCF_028017835.1). Taxonomy (NCBI): domain Eukaryota; kingdom Metazoa; phylum Chordata; order Testudines; family Emydidae; genus Emys; species Emys orbicularis. Next base: position 297,681,969 of record NC_088684.1, read on the forward strand.
ATTGTAAACAAGACTTTAAAGTGGAATAGCTATTCCAAAATAACTCCTGTTGTGGACACTCTTATTCTGGAGTAAGAGTGGTTTCTAGCTAAACACACAAGTACCACTATCACCCACCTCCCCCAAAAAACAACAGAAACCCCCTGCTCCATGACACTCTATTGCACACACTTCTCCTCACTGGGAGAGGTGGGGGGCACAACGGAACAAACACATGACAGATGTTAGTCACGTTTCTTAGTGCACAATTGGAAGATCATAGAATCATAGAATATCGGGGTTGGAAGGGACCTCAGGAGGTATCTAGTCCAACCCCATGCTCAAAGCAGGACCAAACCCCAGCTAGATCATCCCAGCCAGGGCTTCGTCAAGCCCAGGGCCGGCTCCAGGGTTTTTGCCGCCCCAAGCAGCTCCCCCCCCCCCCCCCCCCAAAAAAAAGCCGCGATCGCGAGCTGCGGCACTTTGGCGGCAATTCGGCGGGAGGTCCTTCACTCCGAGCAGGAGTGAGGGACCCTCCGCCGAATTGCCGCCAAATAGCTGGACGTGCCGCCCCCCTCCGGAATGGCCGCCCCAAGCACCTGCTTGCTAATGTAAGCGGGGGAATGGTCCCGCTATTGTGGGGAACTTTCCTGGCTTCTGCACTACCCCAGTGAAGTGGGCTAACGAAAGGATCCGAGTCCTCGCTCCCACTTCCTTTACCCAGAGGCCTCCCTGCCCTTGAGGACTCCCCTTCCACTCTCCTGTCTGGCAGAGTCCTCGTAAACCCCGACAAGGCTGGGCCCAGGATTCCTGGGGGGCTTGACCCCCAACCCTGCTGTGGTCACCTAGGACAGGGGCTAGGGTGTCCCCACTCCGGGGTACTCTCTTTGCACTGGGCACCTCCCTGACCCACTGATCATTTTATACAATTTAAAGCAAATACAAGTTATTTAATTAACAATTACTTTTAAAAAAGAATAAGGAAAAATGGAAAAGGTTAAAGGAAACCCATCACCCTGCTCTGTGGCCGGGAATATCACAAGCAGTGTCTCTGGAACGTCAGGGCAGTTCACAGTCTGTTCCTTGTAGGTCCCGGGCCTCCTTCTCAGGCCCTGGCTGTGCTGCAGGGATGCTGTGGGTTGGACACTTGCTCTGGCGGTGGCCACACGCTCTCAGGCTCTAGGTGGCAGGACCCTTCTTCCCAGCGTCGCCCCCGCCCTGTCAGGGTTACGATCCCCCTCCAAGTCTGGCCTGCAAGGCCTCTTGGCTGAGGTATCTCCCTGTGCTGGGCCCACTGCCAGGGTCCCCCTCACTCTCCCCAGCTGCTCCCCGCACCCAGCTCCAGACTGCTCCAGCCCCAGCTCCAGCTCCACTCTGCCTCAGCACGGCTGCTGCTGCTGCTCTGCCTCCAGCTCCCTGGGCTGCTTCTCTGGCCCCTCTGGCTCTGGTTGCTGCAGCTCTGCCCCCAGGACAGGTCTGCTCTGCAGGCTGCTTCTGTAACTCTGCCTTGGGGCTGCAGCTCTGCTCCCAGCAACTTAGCTCAGGCCCCTGCTCTCTCCTGGCTGTGCTCTGGCTTTGGGGCTGCAGCTCTGCTCCCAGCTCAGGATCTGCTCTCCCTGGGCTTTGTCTCTGGCTCTGTGGCTGCGCCTCTGGCCCCTCTGGATCTGGCACGGTTCTGCTCTCCAGCTCAGCTTGGGCCCCTGCTTTCTCCTTAGCTCGGCCCCACTCAGTCTGACCCAGGCAATTCCAACTCACACGGAGGACGGGACCTCCCTGGCCTCCTGACCCTCTGATTAGCCTGCCCGCCCTGTCAATCAGGCTAATCTGGAGCATTGGCCTCTCCCCATTGTTCCTGGGGACTGTCAGTCTCAGGCTCCTGATTTGCCATCGACCCTTCCCCTTTTAGTGCTGGGAGCTAGCCAACCAAAACACCCCCCCTGAATGTTAGTAAGGGGGCAACAGTCCCCTTACACTAAGCTGGTGCCTGGAGCCGGCCCTGGTCAAGCCTGACCTTAAAAACCTCTAAGGAAGGAGACTCCACCACCTCCCTAGGTAACGCATTCCAGTGCTTCACCACCCTCCTAGTGAAAAAGTTTTCCCTAATAGCCAACCTAAACCTCCCGCACTGCAACTTGAGACCATTGCTCCTTGTTCTGTCATCTGCCACCACTGAGAACAGTCTAGATCCATCCTCTTTGGAACCCACTTTCAGGTAGTTGAAAGCAGCTGTCAAATCCCCCCTCACTCTTCTCTTCTGCAGACTAAACAATCCCAGTTCCCTCAGGTTTCAGAGTAGCAGCCGTGTTAGTCTGTATCCGCAAAAATAACAGGAGTACTTGTGGCACCTTAGAGACTAACAAATTTATTAGAGCATAAGCTTTCGTGGGCTACAACCCACTTCTTCGAAGAAGTGGGTTGTAGCCCACGAAAGCTTATGCTCTAATAAATTTGTTAGTCTCTAAGGTGCCACAAGTACTCCTGTTATTTTTCCAGTTCCCTCAGCCTCTCCTCATAAGTCATGTGCTCCAGCCCCCTAATCATTTTTGTTGCCCTCCGCTGGACTCTTTCCAATATTTCCACATCCTTCTTGTAGTGTGGGGCCCAAAACTGGACACAGTACTCCAGATGAGGCCTCACCAATGTTGAATAGAGGGGAATGATCACGTCCCTCGATCCGCTGGCAATGCCCCTACTTATACAGCCCAAAATGCCGTTAGCCTTCTTGGCAACAAGGGCACACTGTTGACTCATATCCAGCTTTTCGTCCACTGTAACCCCTAGGTCCTTTTCTGCAGAACTGCTTCCTAGCCATTCAGTCCCTAGTCTGTAGCAGTGCATGGGATTCTTCCGTCCTAAGTGCAGGACTCTGCACTTGTCCTTGTTGAACCTCATCAGGTTTCTTTTGGCCCAATCCTCTAATTTGTCTAGGTCCCTCTGTATCCTATCCCTACCCTCCAGCGTATCTACCAATCCTCCCAGTTTAGTGTCATCTGCAAACTTGCTGAGAGTGCAGTCCACGCCGTCCTGCAGATCATTAATTAAGATATTGAACAAAACCAGCCCCAGGACCGACCCCTGGGGCACTCCACTTGATACCAGCTGCCAACGAGACATGGAGCCATTGATCACTACCCGTTAAGCCCGACGATCTAGCCAGCTTTCTATCCACATTATAGATTAAATTAATATTAATATAAATTAATAGGCAGCAGGTTTAAAACAAACAAAAAGAAGTATTTCTTCACCAATGCACAGTCAACCTGTGGAACTCCTTGCCAGAGGATGTCGTGAAGACCAAGACTATAACAGGGTTCAGAAAAGAACTAGATAAGTTCATGGAGGATAGGTCCATCAATAGCTACTAGCCAGGATGGGCAGAGATGGTGTCAGTGTGGCTTTGTCAGTGTGTGTGTTTGAGCTCTGTATTGTGTCACTGTGGCTGTGTCAGTGTGTGTGTCACTGTGGCTATGTCAGTGTGTGTGGATGGGTGCAGAGTCAGTGCTCTGTGTGTGTCAGTGTGGCTGTGTCAGTGTGTGTCTGTGTGGCTGTGTGTGTGTGTGTGAGCTCAGTGTGTGTCAGTGCTGTGTGTGGATGGGTGCAGAGCCAGTGCTCTGTGTATGTCGGTGTGGCTGTGTCAGTGTGTGTCCGTGTGTGTGTGTGAGCTCAGTGTGTGTCAGTGCTGTGTGTGGATGGGTGCAGAGCCAGTGCTCTCTGTGTATGTCGGTGTGGCTGTGTCAGTGTGTGTCCGTGTGTGTGTGAGAACTCAGTGTGTGTCAGTGCTGTGTGTGGATGGGTGTAGAGTCAGTGCTCTGTATGTGTCAGTGTGGCTGTGTCAGTGTGTGTGTGTGTGGCTGTGTGTGTGTGTGTGTGAGCTCAGTGTGTGTCAGTGCTGTGTGTGGATGGGTGCAGAGCCAGTGCTCTCTGTGTATGTCGGTGTGGCTGTGTCAGTGTGTGTCCGTGTGTGTGTGAGAACTCAGTGTGTGTCAGTGCTGTGTGTGGATGGGTGTAGAGCCAGTGCTCTGTGTATGTCGGTGTGACTGTGTCAGTGTGTGTCCGTGTATGTGGGGGTGTGTGCAGAGCCAGTGCTCTGTGTGTGTCGGTGTGGCTGTGAGCTCTGTGTGTGTGTGTCAGTGTGTGTGTGTGTGACAGCTCTGTGTGTCAGTGTGTGTGGGTGGGCGCTGCTGCCGGCCCAGCCCCCAGCTCCCAGCATGCCCTGCCCGGGTGGCCGCCGAGCCGTGCGGGGCCGGGCCGGGCCGGTCTCTCCGCCGGGCCGGTGTCGCTGGGCCCCCGAGCCGCCGGGCAGCAGCCGGGCTGGGCCCGCCGCCCGGAGCCTCCTGCTGCGCTGGGAGCCGCCCGCCGGGCATGGCCGGGAGACAGGGACCCGCCCCGCCTGCCCAGGTAGGAGCCCGCACCGGCCCCCCCAGCGGCCCCCCTGTGGCCCCCCAGCCACAGCTACCCCCCCGTGTGACCCCCCCCAGCCACTGCCCCCCCAGCCAGCGAGATCCCCCCTGTGACCCCCCCAGCCACTGCCCCTCCACCCAGCGAGATCCCCCCTGTGACCCCCCCAGCCACTGCCCCTCCACCCAGCGAGATCCCCCCGTGACCCCCCATCACTGCCCCCCCAGCCAGCGGGACCCCCCTGCGACCTCCCCAGCGGGACCCCCCCAGCCACTGCCCCCCCAGCCAGCGAGATCCCCCCTGTGACCTTCCCAGCTGCTGCCCCCCCACCCAGCAAGATACCCCCTGTGACCCCCCATCACTGCCCCCCCACCCGGCGGGACCCCCCCGTGACCCAGCAGGACCCCCCTGTGACTCCACAGCCAGTTCCCCCTCCCCCAGGGGGACCCTCCCAGTGAGACCCCCCCCAACCATTGCCCCCCAGCCAACTGGACCCCCCGGTGACTCCCCCAGCCACTGCCCCCCCAGCCAAAGGGACACCCCCACTGTGACCCCCCCAGCTACTGCCCCCCCATGCAGTGGGACCCCCCCCAGCGTGACCCCCTCCAGCCACTGCCATCCCACCCAGCGGGACCCCCGCACTGTGCCCCCACACCCAGTGTTTTGCCCCAGCCACTGTGACCCCTGCTGCACACGCCTAGTGCGCCGCCTGTGCTGCTGACTCCCCCGTCGCTGACCCACCCCTCAATGCTTGCCCCCAGTCCCCTTTGCTGCACACTGCCCCAGTGACCTTCCCTCACTCTGTAGGCTGCCCCACCCACTGCGCACACCCAGTGTGTCCCACCCCTACTGCAGCTCCCCCCGTCACCTCCCCCCCCCCCCGCCCCCACTATTCCACTGTGCCTGATTCTGGGCTTGTCTACACTTACAACGCTGCAGTGGTGCAGCTGCGCCGCTATAGCGCTTCAGTGTAGACACTACCTGTGCCCAGGGGAGGGATTCTTTCCTCGATGTTGTTAATCCACCTCCCTGAGAGGCCGGAGCTGTCTACACAGGGACTTAGGTGGGCTTAACTACGCTGCTCAGGGGGGTGGATATTTCACACCTCTGACCCATGTAGCTAAACCAACCTAATTTCTGGTCTAGACCAGGCCCCAGTGTAGACACTATGGCCAAGTCTACATTGCAGACCTATATTGGTATAACTACGTCGCTCAGAGGTGTGAAAAATCCATACCCCTGAGTGATGTAATTATACCGACTGTAACCCCCGGTGTAGACAGCGCTATGTCGGCGGGAGAGCGTCTCTCTCCTACACAGCTACCGCCTCTCTCGGCAGTGGGTTAACTACACCGACAGGAGCGCTCTCCCATTGGCACAGAGCGGCTTCACTACAGCTGCAGTGTTGCAGCATTTTAAGCGTAGACCTGCCCTGAGAGCCCCTAGCTCTACCCCTGTACATTTCTAGTGTAGACTGGGCCTTAGTCCCCAGCGCAGGAGCTAAGCAAAGCCAGCCGCCTTCCCAGCTGGTTCTGCAGAGTTCAAGCTTCGTGTAAACAGTAAAGGAAGCTTACAGCCCTTGCGGACCCCAGCCCAGGGCCCTGTGCAGGCAATACAGCCTGAGACAATGGCTCTGGGTGTGTGGGCTGCCCCATGCCCTCAGCAGCCAGGGACATGTGCAGACAATATGGCCTGGGAACGTGGCTCTGCGGTGTGTGGCGCTCCATGCACTCAGCAGCCAGGGCCATATGCAGGCAATACAGCTTGGATAATGGCTCTGGGATGGGTGGGCTGCCCCATGCACTCAGCAGCCAGGGCCGTATGCAAGGTCTCCAGGAAGGAGGGAATGTTGCATGGTGGATGGGGGCGCTGTGAGAGGTTGTGGGGCTTAGCAGGGGCTTTGTTATTGGGACACTGGGTCCTACTTGTAAATTGTAATATTTTTATTGCTTTTGTTCATGTGCCCAGATCATGAAAGGGGCACATTCTTTAGCACTTTCAATAAATAACCCCCTAGCTCTCCAGTCATCCACAGAGCATTCCAGGAGACCCAGGGCCGATAAGACCCAAATACAACCTCAGTGTGAACTGGTCTGTGTTATGCTTCATTATAAAAGCAGAGACAAGCACAAGCCCATGTTTCTCTGTCTGGGTTAGCAGCATAAGCCAGGCAGGGTGGGCTGTTGATCAGGCTTCAGTGCTGTGAACAATGTGGATATTTAAATAGTCCCCAGACAGGCTTCCTGCTGAACACCCTGCCATGAGTGGGGATAGCTCACATCTATCTTAGAGCTGCCTTGTGAAAGCCTGGCCCCACTGAAGTCAGTGCAAAACTTCCTTTGTCTTCAGTAGAATCCAGATTTCACCCATTGTTTCGGGCTGATTGCAGGGACCCTGGGCTGTAGTGGTGGATAGCGTCCATTCAGCATCCTCCTCCCCCCGCCCTGTGTGCACTTCATTTATCACTCACGTTAGTGACGTTTTCCTTTTGCACCCCGGCTCGTGGTAAACTCTCTGGGGACTTCTGGCCAATTCCTGCAACCACTTGGCGATTTTGCCACTGATTTCAGTGGGACCAGGAACTGCTCATCGGCCCGATTCTGATCTAGGTTACACCCGTGTAACGTCACTGGCTTCAGTGCAGGTTCGCAGAATTTACACCTGTACCAAAGTTATCTAGGCGCTGGTAAAGCACAGAATCGGGCTGCTCGAATGTACTGCAGCTGCTGTGCCCCAGCCCAGCGTTTCCATAGGGGTGGGTGCTGCCGTGCACGCGGATAGCTACGGACAAAGGCTGAACAAGAATAATTCCTCTTCGGCCGGTTTGGTAGGTGCATTACCCTCATCCTGCACACCTGACTGGGAGCTAACCCTGACTAGACCAGGACACACATTCTGTTAGCCTCTGATGCTGCCACTTACATCACCTCTGAATCTGGCCCAAACACTCCGATGGGGGTTGAACCTACTTGCTCCAGGCTGCATTTGGTGCTGATGTTACATGTTTTTTCCCCATAGACTCCAAGTCCAGAAGGGACCACTGTGATCATCCAGTCTGGCTGAGTTACACAGGGATGGGTAACCCCCCTGGAGATATTTGCTGTGGGTTATCGCTGTGAATCTTTCACAGAGCTAGGGCTGACATGGGGCTTGGGCCCTGTGCTGGACTTCTGCACAGGGTTGAATTTCCCCCCTAGAAAGCCCTTTTGCTGGGATTCGGGGCTGCAGGCAGTGCTGAGCGTGAAATGCTTGTGATTGCAGGTGCCAGTGGTATTTGATGACGTCGCTGTCTATTTCTCCCGGGAGGAGTGGGACATGTTTGCGGAGTGGCAGAAGGCGCTGTACCGGGAGGTGATGATGGAGAACTATGAAATGCTGCTTTCTTTGGGTAAAGAGCTGGTTTTGTTCTTTTGCTAGACGTGTGTGGGCTCTTTGTTTTGGGGCTTCCGTTCGCACGTTTGATCTGCGTTCAGAATCCCAGCCACCCCCAGCAAAGCAAGGGGCTGATTTAAAACCATTGAAAGTCTGTGTAATGAGCACTCTGGCCTGACGGTGGGTTCTCCAGCTCTGCTTCACACTTGCAGGGATGACCAGCTTCTCAAGCGGTGGAGGTCGTTCAGGCGACTCATTCAAGGGGTTATGACTGCTGCTGTTGTTTTCTCTCTCCAGATTTCACAGTCATCTCCCTAGGTGAGGTTTCAAAAAAACAGATAATAGGCTGCTTGTCCGGGACAAGACAAACAAATCGCTCTCACTGGCCAGTCACTTCACAACCGTGCGAGGGTTTGTGGTTAAGCCACAATATTTGGGGGGGAGGGATAGCTCAGTGGTTTGAGCATTGGCCTGCTAAACCCAGGGTTGTGAGTTCAATCCTTGAGGGGGCCACTTAGGGATCTGGGGCAAAATCAGTGCTTGGTCCTGCTAGTGAAGGCAGGGGGCTGGACTCAACTCAATGACCTTTCAAGGTCCCTTCCAGTTCTAGGAGATAGGATATCTCCATTAATTTAATGGGGGGAGGGATAGCTCAGTGGTTTGAGCATTGGCCTGCTAAACCCAGGGTTGTGAGTTCAATCCTTGAGGGGGCCACTTGGGGATCTGGGGCAAAATCAGTACTTGCTCCTGCTAGTGAAGGCAGGGGGCTGGACTCGATGACCTTTCAAGGTCCCTTCCAGTTCTAGGAGATGGGATATCTCCATTAATTATTATTATTATTAATTAATTATTATTATTTTGAAATCGGCTGCAGGCATGCGGATATGCCCTTTCAAAGCTCCGTTTCTGACAGCCGGCTGCTTATCTGCTCCAAGACAAAGCAACCATTAGGCCTTGGCTACACTGGCAATTCACAGCGCTGCACTTGCTGCGCTCAGGGGTGTGAAAAAACACCCCCCCGAGCGCAGCGAGTGCAGCGCTGTAAAGCGCCAGTGTAATCAGCGCCTGCAGCGCTGCACGCTCGCTCGCAGCGCTGCAAGCTATTCCCCTCGGAGAGGTGGAGTACTTGCAGTGCTGCGAGAGACCTCTCGCAGCGCTGGCAGCGCGACTACACTCGCGCTTCACAGCGCTGCCGAGGCAGCGCTGTGAATCCGCAAGTGTAGCCAAGGCCTTAGTGTGGAATGCTGCTGCCGTGAGTGTGTGTGAGTGGGGGGTCTGCTGCTGTCTGAACTTACAAGACAGCATGCTGACATGCTCTCAGCCCCCCAAAACCCCACTCTCTCTCCCCCCACATACACACAACACACTCCCTGTCACACTCCACCCCCCCATTTGAAAAGCACGCTGCAGCCACTGGCATGCTGGGATAGCTATCACAATGCACTGCTCTTTGTGGCGTTGCAAGAGCTGCTAATTTGGCCACGCCACAGCACTTGCAGCTGACAGTGTAAACACTCAGCAGCGTTTTCCCTGCTGCGGTCCCTGAGGGCTGGTTTAACTCCCAGCGCTCTACATCTGCAAGTGTAGCCAAACCCTTAGTCCATGTCCATTCAGGAACTGGAACACTCCTAAGGGGTTTTACACCGGTTGTTCGGATGATGACAAACTGTTCACTGAAATCAAGACAAAACTATTCATATGATACCAAGCCCTGACCGCCCCATGTCTCTTCCCACTCACAGGCTACCCGGGCCCCAAGCCTGACCTCTTATATCGGCTGGAGCGTGGGGAAGAGCCGTGGGTCCACACCCCGCAGGGCCCTGTGGCGTGGGAGAGCCCCTCTCCGGGTGAGTAGCAGTAATCCCAGCTCCCTCAGCGCTGCTCTCGCTCTGCAGTGAGGCGCTGGACTCAGAATCGTAGAACCACATGGTTAGACGGGACTGTAAGGGTCAGAGTCCAGTGACCCCGTCCCAGGCTGCTGCCCTGCCTTCCCTTTCTCGCCTGGCTTCCTCCAGCACACGTGTCATGTCTGGGCATGTCCCATCTGCCTCCCCTCCCCTGTCCCAAGCCCCTCGCCCCTCAGTCTCCTTGTGGGAGTGAAATTTCAGTGAGAATTGTCAGCTGGCCTGGCACGCTCTCCTGTTTCGGGCTCTCCTGGGGAGGGGGGCTGTTAGTCAGGGGCGCTGGCTCTTTCACCCCACATCCCTGCCGCCCTGCTGGACACGTCCAGTGTTTGCTCCTCCCAAGCGGGATCATCCTCCTGCACGGCCGCCCCAGGCAGAGCCGTCAGCACTGTGCTGACAGGGCGACGAAAAGACCCATATGCTGGGGAAGGGACGTGGGGCTGCCTCGGTCAGGCCCCACTGCAGGGCGGTCTGAGTGTTTCCCTGGCCTAGGACGTAGCATCTGGGTTATGTTCCCTCCAGCAGAGGAGGAGGAGCAGTGCTGTGAGCCGTGGGTCAGCCCCCAGCAGGACTCCATGGTGTGGGAGCCTCCGGAGAGTCCCTGCCGAGGTGAGTAACGCCCAGCCCAGCTCCCTCGGTGCTGTCTGGACTCCGGAGAGAAGAGCTGGGCAGAGACCCCATCCCAGGCTGCTGAGGGCTCTGTCCCTCGGTCACATGGGGCTGAGGTTAGGGAAAGGCACTGGGCTCTGATCACTGACTGGGTGGGGGGCCTGTGCAGACCTGTGTCTGGTTATCTGACATCCCATTCATCCAGCATGGACTCTTCCCTGCCTGCTCGCCGGCCCCAGCGGGACGCTCCTGCCTCCGGCTGGGGGGAGGCTAGGCTGCTCCTGAGCCTTCATCCTCAGCAGTGTGTCTGTACGGGCAGCAACGGTGTCCTATTCTCAGCCCACGGATAGGGGCCCCTCCATGGGAATGCTGCCGCAGGTGCTGTGGGGGGAAGATGTAGGCTGTGTCCTCCCAGGTGGGTGTGACTGGGCGAGGCCACCTTCCTGGCATATCTGGTACCCATTAGGGACTCACAAGAGATTGGCCAAGGAAACAGACTTCCTGGGGTACCATCAGCCTGGGGGAAGCCTTGAATGCAATGGGACCTGCGTACAGCAGGGTAGATTTTGCCCCTTGTTTCTGCTTCCTCGCTGCAATCCAACCCTCCCCAAATGACGCCACCACCCCTCTGTGCTCTGAGGAGCTGGGCGTTGTGTGCTGCCGGTACCAGCCTGTGCGTGCCATCTGGGGGGATGTCCCAGCCCCATCCCGCTGCTGGTGGTTAGGAGCGGTTTCCTCTTGGCTGCAGCTTGTGAGACAATTTCTGGATACTCTTTTCCACCCATCAGGCGGCGATGTCGTGAGTGGGTCCGGGGAGCAGCAGCGCCGGTTCTGGGCCAGCATCCTCCAGCGCGCCGTGGCATGGGAGAGACCCGAGAGCATCGGCCGAGGTGAGCAGCAGTGATCCTGGGAGCCGCGCCGACTCCAGAGCGAAGAGCTGGGAGCAGTGACTCTGTCCCAGCTGCCGCCCGGGCTTCCTCCAGCAGGATTTGTTGTGTCTCAGGAGGTGCCTGTTGGCCTTCCGTCCTCTCCCAGGCCAAGCCCTTTCCCCACCCGTTTTCTGCTCTCTCTGGGATATTGCGGTGGGATGTGGGAAGGGAGCTGCTGAGCCGGATAATGCTCTGCTGCCCCGCTAAACACCCAGACTCGCTCCATTGCGCTCACTGCAGCTACTGGGCGTTCACACTCGGCGCACGCCCAGGGCAGAATCCCGGCCCCTCCAGTCAATGGGTGTTTTCATCTCCGCCCCTTACACACAGTTTCCTCCCCACAGGCCTGACGCCCTCAGTCCCTTACAGAACGTCACAGCGCTGCTGTCCAGGGTCAGACACCCCCCAGCGCTGGGTCTGAGGGGAGGCTATTTTTAATACTCGGGTGGTTAAGATTAGGGGAAACTCTTGCTGGATTCACTCCCTAAATCCCCTGACTGGGAGCAGGTGGGCCCCCAGGAAACTCACTCTGGTCACCCCCTCACTGACTCTCCCCACACGTGGCAGGTCGGGCTCTTCCCGGCTCTTTTACCCTCAGCGCTTTGCAGCGTTGGTGATGTTCTCCCGGTGGCTGCTGCACTCACCGGATGCTGGGAGATGCGGCACAAATCGCCTGTCGGGGGATGCGGCGCAGGGTGAGGCCTGCGCCCTGGAGACGCCCATTGCCTGGGGCTGGCAGTTCAGAACTGGGAGCTATGGGGCAATGACAAGAGAAAACTCACTTTCATGAGAACACACTGAGCCAGCGCCTCGCTGGGGTAACTGCATTGGAGTTAATGGAGTTTGGCCCATTGTCTATTTCCCGCTGAAATCGCAGGCCCTTCTCCACTTCCTGCAGGAGCTGCAGGTGCCTCCTGGGAGAAGTGTCGTGCAAGAAAGGGTGTGGGGGTGATCGGTCCCAGAATATTAGTGCTTTCTCTTCCCTGAGGGATAATCTCTGGCCTCTCTTTTCCACCCAGCAGATGGCAGGGTCAGGAGCAGTTCTGAGGAGCAGCATCCGGATGAAGGGGCTGAGACCCTGGAGCCCTACAGGGTGTTACTCCGGGGATCAGAAGAGGGCGCTGTCTTGAGCCCTGAGCTGCAAGGAACCTCCCTGAGCTCGTGTGGGTCTCAGAGACCAGAGAGTGAGCTGGGGGCCACACGGGGGTGTGACCAGTGCTCCAGCAACTCCCCAAATATGCGGTCAGGGCCTGAGACTGGAGAGGGGCCGAGCCCATGCCCGGTGTGTGCCCCGAGAGCCAATGGGATGCCCCCTCCTGATGCGCAGGAGAGCAGCGTTCCCAAGAAGGAGAAACCCCACAAGTGCCCGGAGTGCGGGAAAGGCTTCCGGAGGAAGTGGGATCTCACCAAGCACCAGAGAACCCACTCGGGGGAGCGCCCCTATCCCTGCACGGACTGCAGCAAGAGCTTCAGCCACGTCTCCAACCTCATCAAGCACCAGCGCATCCACACCGGGGAGCGGCCCTTCGCCTGCAACATCTGCGGGCGCAGCTTCACCCTGAAGCAGGTGCTGGTCCGGCACCAGCGCATCCACACGGGCGAGCGGCCCTTCGCCTGCACCGACTGCGACAAGAGCTTCAAGGACAAGCAGAAGCTGACCATCCACCAGCGCATTCACACCGGCGAGCGGCCCTACGTCTGCGCCGACTGCGGCAAGAGCTTCGGGCAGAGCCAGCGGCTCAAGACGCACCGGCGCATCCACACGGGGGAGAAGCCCTACCTCTGCAGCGACTGCGGCCGGGCCTTCAGCCAGGTCTCCAATCTGTACACGCACTGGCGCACCCACACGGGCGAGCGCCCCTACCCCTGCACCTACTGCGGCAAGAGCTTCAGCCTCAAGCACGACCTGACCAAGCACCAGCGGGTGCACACGGGCGAGCGCCCCTACCCCTGCACGGACTGCGACAAGAGCTTCAGCCAGAAGCAGGACCTCACCAAGCACCAGCGGGTGCACACGGGCGAGCGCCCCTATCCCTGCGCCCAGTGCGGCAAGAGCTTCAGCAACGTGTCCAACCTCCTTGCCCACCAAAGGACCCACCTGGGGCAGCGGCTCCCAGTGGCCGGCCCGGCCCAGCCCAGCAAGGAATGAACCACCATGGGGGCGCTGCTGTGAGCCGGTCAGGAAATCGGGGTGGGTGATGAGTCCTGTTCTGCTCCTCTTCCCACCAGTGCAAGTGAGGAGCCACTCCATTCCCTTCTGTGCAGGCACAGCCAGTGTCAGCGGATGTGCTAACTGAGGGAGCTGAGCAGAGCGGGGAGCAGGGAAAGGACTAGCAGAGGGTGCTAGATCAAGCCACCCCAGCCGACATGTTGTCTGGCAGCACCTCCAGGGCTGAGATCCCATTGGTTTCAACAGCACTTACACCAGGGTCTGATCCCCCCCACGACATCTCAAGCAAGTGTAAGTTACAGTGGAGTCGCATCACAGGTGCATTTAACTTACGCGATTTTAACTATACGCGCTCGGCAAAACAAAACAAAAAGAGAAAAATAACAATTTAAATACTCAGGTATCAGAGGGGTAGCCGTGTTAGTCTGGATCTGTAAAAAGCAACAGAGAGTCCTGTGGCACCTTTAAGACTAACAGATGTATTGGAGCATAAGCTTTTGTGGGTGAATACCCACTTCCGTCACATGCATCCGACGAAGTGGGCATTCACCCCCGAAAGCTTATGCTCCAATACATCTGTTAGTCTTAAAGGTGCCACAGGACTCTCTGTTGCAATTTAAATACTGTACCTGTAGTGCGGGCGATTCCACTCAATGAGCGTTTGACTAGATGCGATTTTCGCCTTACGCGCTGACTTGAGAACCTAACCCCCGCGTAAGATGCGACTCCCCTGTACGTTCTTGTGGCCCAGGCTCTGGCAGCCAGCACTGTGTGTGTTACACTCCATTATGGCTTAGCCCTGCTTCCTAGATGGGTGACTCTCCCTGCTGACCAGGGCCTCGCCCCGGGCGGAGCTGCCTGGCCCAGACAGTGCAGATCACTGCGGTAATAGGGGCTCTAGTCTCGTGTTTCTCAAATGCGGCCACCAGGGGCTTTTCTTGCGGCCATGGCCTCCTGGGCAGTGATGGGGTGGGGAGGGGGACGCAAAGCATTGGCCCCACCTCCGGGGCCGTCAGTAGTGATTGGGCCCTGCCCCCATCTGGAGACACACAAGCTGGAGGAGCAGGCAGCCCGTGAGTCCCTCACCTTCCTGGGGGCAGTGGGGTCAGGCATCAGCCCTTAAGTGGCGGGCTCCAGCCATGGGGCTTCAGGCTCTGTTCCCTGGCTGTGCGGTGGCGGGCTCTGACCCTGAGCTCACCCCCTCCATCACCCTGGCCACCACTGCCTCCCCCCGTGCCCCATCGTCACTGGCCCCCGCTGTCTCCTACCCACTTCCCCATCCAGGGCTTAATTTGTCCCCAGGCTTGCCGGGACTGAGTAAGTCTGCTGGGAAAAGTGATATTTGTATGTTTGTTGTTAGCACTTCTCACAACAGACTTACTCTGTAGCAAGTCTAAAAAAAAGCAACCAAAAACACAAAAGAAACAACAAGATAAAAGACAAGAACGTGCAGAGCACCTTGCGTTTCTATTCTGTTTAGGTCCAGTAAAGAATAGAGACAACTGTGCGTTATTTTTAATATTGAGTCTGCAAAAAACCCTACATAAATAAATCACAATGACCTGGATGTGTCTCTGTGCATATTGATTTGTTTTTCCTAAAGTTAATTAAGTATTTTAGGAAAAATTGTGAGAGCGGCCGCCAGCGAGAGTTGGTGGCTGCACTCTGAGGCCACCAAAACATTTGTTGTGAGAACCCCGGCTCTAGAAAAGCCAGCTGGAGGGACAGGCACCAGACACTGTTACACGGCTCCAACCCTATTGTCTTCATGGAGCGGAACAGCAGCAAACGAGGCAGACCTGGTGCAGTATCTGGCTCATGCCTGTTTCTACTTCGTTTTACCTGTGGAAATCCAGAGTGATGTCACGGCGGTCTGTGCGGTTACTCCATGCTTGGCGCCCTGTGCTGCTCCCGTTCAAGTCTGTCAGAGTTCCACCATTGGCTTTAGCATTAGATCCCCGTCCTTTAGTGTGAGAGCAGAACGTGGTCCTAGGGGGCGAGATGTCTGTGGTGCCCCTATTGACTATGTAAATTGTGCCATTTTGGGGTGATCTGGCGCTGGGGAAGAGAGAGTCTGAATAAGGAACAGTCACTCCGTGGTCATCTGGGTTTCCACCGTGCAGCGTCCTGCTCCCAGGCGAGTATGAGAACTCCCCCTAAATGTTTAAAATCCGTGAACCCAACCCAAATATCTACAGCCCCCTTCCAAAACGGCTCCCAGCTCCCGTCGGCCGTTTGTGACCGAGCCCTTAGGTGGGTTGAAATCCCCTCCTTTCCATGTGATGAGTTGCCTGGTGGAATCGGTGCTCAGCCAGGAGCCTGTTTTGTGCCACTGATGTCTAGACACAGAGATCTTCCCAAGAGTGAGTGTAATGGTTCTTTCTTACAGTCTAAGGTTGGTGAGAGGCCGTCCGGGTTTAATGTAATTTCCTGCCTCCTGCAACAACAAAAAGAAGAACCCGACAAACTATTTACAACCCACGCTGTAGATCAGGGCAGTCAATAGCCAGACCGCGGGCCAAATCCTGACCTGCGGGTGCTTTTGAATGGACCCCGAAATCTTTTTATTTACAGTAGAACCTCAGAGTTACGAACTGACGGGTGAACCCCACAGCGCATTTGGAACAGGAAGTACTCAATGAGGCAGCAGCAGAGACCCCGCCCCCTTACTCCCCGCAAAAGCAAAGACAGGACAGTCCTGTATGAAATGTAAACTACTACAAATATAAAGGGAAAGTTTAAAAAAAAAGATTTGGCAAGGTAAGGAAACTATTTCTGTGCTTGTTTCATTTAAATTAAAATGGCTAAAGACAGCATTTTTCTTCTGCATAGTAAAGTTTCAAAGCTGCATTAAGTCAATGTTCAACTGTAAACTTTTGAAGGAACAACCATAACGCTTTGTTCAGCGTTACGAACATTTCAGAGTTACGTACAACCTCCATTCCGGAGGTGCTCATCACTCTGAGCCCTGGTCTACACTACGAGTTTAGGTCGAATTTAGCAGCGTTAGATCGATTTAACCCTGCATCCGTCCACACGATGAAGCCATTTTTGTCGACTTAAAGGGCTCTTAAAATCAATTTCTGTACTCCTCCCTGACGAGGGGATTAGCGCTAAAATCAACATCGCCGGGTCGAATTTGGGGTAGTGTGGATGCAATTCGACGGTATTGGCCTCCAGGAGCTATCCCAGAGTGCTCCATTGTGACCGCTCTGGACAGCACTTTGAACTCAGATGCACTAGCCAGGTACACAGGAAAAGCCCCGGGAACTTTTGAATTTCATTTCCTGTTTGGCCAGCATGGCGAACTCAGCAGCACTGGTGACCATGCAGTGCCCCCAGAATGTTTCTAAGTTCCCCCTATCATCTCCGTTCCTGAGGTTATCGCAGATTAGAAGGCGAAAAAAACGCACTCGCGATGACATGTTTTCCGAGCTCATGCAGTCCTCCCGCACTGATAGGGCACAGGAGGCATTCAGTGGCAGAGGCCAGGAAAGAATTGCTGTGTTTGCTTAACGGCAAAAGTATCATGCCTCGCTAGCGATCCTGCCTGAGCCAGGTCGCTGTGTCAGCCTTGGGTGGGGGCATGACCGCTTTGTGAGCAGGAAGGCCATAGATATAGACATTGCATTAGGTAGCTTCTGTAGCTAGAGAAAACATTCCTGTGCATTCGGCAAAGTCTGTGGCAAAATAAGAGAAGCCCCGTAGTGTAGTGGTTATCACGGCCACCTAACACGTGAAATGTCCCCAGTTCGAAACCAGGTGGAAACAGGTCACTGTTCCTTTTTCTGACCCCCCTCCTGCATTTTTAGTCTTAGAACAGACTGTGCTGTGAAATTTTACTTTGAATTATATCAATTATGAGTTAAATAATATGGACGC
Source organism: Emys orbicularis (assembly GCF_028017835.1). NCBI lineage: Eukaryota > Metazoa > Chordata > Testudines > Emydidae > Emys > Emys orbicularis. The sequence continues at coordinate 297,699,212 of NC_088684.1, forward strand.
TCTAAGTTATAGTCCTGGGTTCCTTACCCTTTCAGCTGCTCTGATAAATTAACATTTTTGTTAGGGGCGGGGGGAAATTTTCATGAAGCCTTTTATAGGGACTAAATGCTCTCTAGGACTCTGAAATAATCTTAACGTGGCCCATAGAGTGCAATCCTTCGTTCTGGGTTTGTCATTCCACAAGTTGAACTGCTCCTTACTACTGTCCAGACTTCATGAGCCATGGGAGCAAGGGGCAGGCTGGGGTAGGTGCGACCGCGCGGTGCTGCCGGCTGGGAGAGCAGCCCGAGGCAGAAGCCTCCAGCTCGCATGATATTCCAGGCAGGACTGAATCTCCATGAGACGAAACTTAAAGAAGAGAATGACCTGGAGTCACTCCCATTCAGTGCTGTAAGAGGAGGATAGCCATGTCTGCCCAGGCACCCTGATCAACCTCACCGAGGTCTGCCAGCTGAGTGGGACCCCGGCTGGCAGGAGCCGGCGGACGGAGCCCCAGACCGGCAGCGGGCTGAGCCGGCCGCGCTCAGCCCACTGCCTGCCTGGGGTTCCGATCATCCAGGCAGGCAGCGGGCTGAGCAGGTCCGGCGGACAGGACCGCCGAAAAAAGACGCGAAACAATTGTCTGCCGTTGCTTTCACGGGAGGAGGGCCTGACGACGTACCCAAAACCACCCACGACAAAGTTTTTGCCCCATCAGGCATTGGGAGGTTAACCCAGAATTCCAATGGGCAGCGGAGACTGCGGGAACTGTGGGATAGCTATCCACAGTGCACCGCTCTGTGAGTCGATGCTAGCCGCGGTAGTGAGGACGCACTTCGCCGACTTAATGCTCTTAGTGTGGACATACGCAATAGACTGTATAAAATCGAATTCTAAAAAATCAACTTCTATAAAATTCACCTAATTTCGTAGTGTAGACATACCCTGAGGTTCTACTGTACTTATCGTTGTTGTTGTTGGGCTTTTATTATTTTCTCTGAAGTCTGGACCTTGACTATACCTTGCCCAAGAAATTTGGACTTTGACAAAAAATAATTGACTACCCCTGCCCTAGATTTTATGTAAAGCTCCTTCAGAATATATTTGATGCACCACATGTAACTGGATCACACCCTGTGATCCTCAGAGACCCAGCAGGCGCCAATGGAAAGTTTCTCAGTCAAAGAGCTCTCCAGCAATACTTGACCTCTGCACATATTAGGGATGTAAATAGCGTTTAAAAAAGTAAACATTTAAACCATTAAAATTGTATCGGGTAAATGTTTAATTGTTAACGATTCACAATCTACCCCACATATATATTATCTTTGTCAAGTGTCTTTACTAACAACAAAAACAGTCGTATGTGTAAAACCCACTCTTTTGTTTAACTTTTTACATAATATCCCTGAGCCGTCCTAAAACACAAAAAGTCCCATTAGAATTTCATGTCTACTGCTGATTTTTGTTAAGAAACATTCACACGTTTACATGCTCTGGTGTTGGTCTTGTGCGCAGCCAATTAACAGGAAGGCCAGCGTTGGAAAACACACGTTCTGCAGGCACAGGCAATCCTGGAATGCACGGGCAACTCTTTGCCAGTTTTCCAAGCCTTGGAAAACGCTGCGCATTGACCTTCCACCACTCCAATGGACTGCATTCCAATGAAGGACAAGGCTCCCTTGGCCCGTGCCGCTTCCTGCAGCCCCCATTGGCCTGGAGTGGCGAACCGCAGCCAGTGGGAGCTGCAATTGGCCGAACCTGTGGATGCGGCAGGTAAACAAATCAGCCTGGCCCGCCAGGGGGCTTACCCTGGCATGCCACATGCCAAAGGTTGCCAATCCCTGATCTTTAGGTTCCTTCTGTTCTTGGAATCTGTGAATGAATCTGTAGTGGATGTGGCAGTGTGGTTAGATATTCGGCTGCGTGTGTGTGTTCTCCTTGTGTGCTGCCCCAGCTCTCCGCAGACAGCCGGCACAGCAGACCTTGAGCAAACCGCCCAATGACCACAAGATCAGTTAAGGTACGAAGGCACCAGGCCAGGTTTATTGTCGACAGAGCATGGTAATAGCATCTGTCAGACTCTACGAGGATATTAAGACACATATGCCCGTGACAATAGACACAGCTCAGTGAGCGGCGGGACTTTCCATTCCCCCTCAGCTGGACAAAGATGCTCCCTCTGAGATCCATCTTTATACCCTGATACAAACAAGTTAGTACTGCCCCTCTGTTATAGTTAGTCACTGCCCCCTGACGTCGCTAGTTATTACCCATCACCTTGTACGTGTTGGTTCAATTAAAACGTCTCTATTACGTACTGCCATCCTGACCTTATCTTTTAGGAAGGGTCAGTGTGTTCCTGTTCTCCTTGGGGGATGTGTCTGTACCATCCTTGATATCGCGGTGTTCTGGTATCACTTGATATCAGGGGGTGTTTGCGTGAGCACTTTGTGCCTAGCACTTCTTAGGAATGTGTGTTTCTGCAATATCAGCCCTGTTCGTGCCCAATTCTATGAACTTGCAAGAAGGCAGAGCCTGACGTTTGCTAACTTTGCTTTATATCAGCAAAGCTTGCCTACTGCTTCAGCTCAGGTCTCAGACCAGGCCTCTAATACAAGGGCTTATGTCTCAGGCTCTCTTCCTACTTACTACAGGCAGTACTTGGCTTAAAATCAGAAATGGATTTTCCAGCTGGGGGTAACTAGCCTAGTATACAGACTGAGGTTTTTGACATCAAATTAATGTGGATTTAGAGAAACAAGTTTAATTGCTCCCTGATTTTCCAGTGGCAGAGAATTCTGTGCTGTTCCATTGAGTACTTTTAAGAAAAATAGTATTTTTGGTTCAGCCAGACCTGCGGTATTTATTATTTTTGTGTGTGTTCTTGCTAATGCTTTATAGTTTTCAACCTGCCCCTTTTGGTTTCAAGGTGATGCAGAGAACATGCCTACAAAGGTTATAATTAGAAATTGCAGGGCCATTACAAGATCTTTTTGTGCAGCGTACCCCAGTGTGCCAACTAATGTAGGACTCTGCATGAGTGTCTTTTATGTGAGGTGAATTCCTACAGGAATTTATCTGCTAGTCTTTGCTGCAAGTCTGTTGCTCTCCAGGTTGTGGCTCGTTGGTAGGGAATTTAGTTGGCTGGATATCACTCCAGTATCAACTGTATGCTGCTGTTCTCCTTTGGCTCTTTTGCAACAAGGAATCTGAGAAAATCACGTGAGTCTTGGGAAAGAAAATGAGATAAATTGTTTAATATACACACAGAGGCAGGATGACAGGTTTCAGAGTAGCAGCCATGTTAGTCTGTATCCGCAAAAATAACAGGAGTACTTGTGGCACCTTAGAGACTAATAAATTTGTTAGTCTCTAAGGTGCCACAAGTACTCCTGTTATTTTTACAGAGGCAGGATATGAATGTGCTCGGATCCTACAGTGATGGATGGCGGTGTAAAACCCACAGATAGTTTAGAGAGAATGCGGATCAGGGAGAGGAGAGTTTGCTGGCTAGAAGTATTAATAATGGGCTTTGTCCTGGCGGGGTGATCTCCAGAGGTCTCGAGAGAGAGATGACTGAAACACCGTCCACACTGCAACTCTGAATGCTGAGCTGGGGTGTAACCAGCTGGTGGCATGGTCAGCTCTAATGCCCACATTTAACCACGGATACAATTCAGTAACATGGCAGCCAGGAGAGTTTGGCCCCTGCCATCAGGCAAGGCTGCAGTATGGTTGTCTTCCTGTTACTGGCTGGCAGCTTTTTGCAATGTAATGTGCCTGGTCACTGAGTTAGCTGGGCCTGCTTTCTCCCCGTTGTCCGTTCAGTAGGATGTCCCAGCATGCATTGCCTCCCTTGCTGTTTTTCTCAGTGGGAGTCACTCAGATACTAAGATGAGGACAATATAAAAGCCTAGCTAGAAAGGTGCTTCTGTGCATATCCTCCCGGCTCTCTTGGTCCAGTGGATAGGGCACTGGACTGGGAGTCAGGAGACCTGCGTTTTCTTCCTGGCTCTGTATGACCTAGGGCAAATCCCTTCACTGCTCGGTAGCTCTTTTCCCTTCCCACCCTTTGTCTTGTCTGTTTACACCGTAAGCTCTTCTAGGCAGGACACTCTCTCTCTCTCTCTCTCTCTCTGTTTGCACAGTGCCTAGAACAATGGGGCCCCGATCACCATGTGGGGCCTGTAGGCGTTACTGTAATACAAATAATACTAAAGAATATCTCATGGTGAGGCACCATGGGATAGCTGCCCAGATTTTCCCAGAATGCACTGGTACACACACAGGTTGTGTTAGGTGCCGGTGCACAAACAGTGACACAGGGTTGTGTTGCAGAAAAAAGCTGGTGAATGAATACAACTCCACTATATTTGTTGTGAGCAGGTGAGATGGAGACATTGGGAAATGATTCCAGAATCCACAGTTGTCCTTGTCATGTGGACAAGGGCCTGAGATTTCCCCACTTGGTGTCTTTTGTTTTGTGTTTTACACTGAGTATTGTATTTCTTTCTTTCAATCTATAGACTAAAAACTAATGATTTCTCTGTCCCTTTCTGTTAAGTTTTGCATGATCGCCGTTCTCTGCAATTATACTGCTGCACCCCCTTGTGGTGGAAGACTGAAACTATTTTGTACTTTCTTTATCCACACAGAAATGGATAGTATTATTGGCATTAGATCCTGAAATGTTAGAAACCTAAATCATCCAATCAAATGAAACAAGATTATCATTGTCCACTAGGGGGTTTCTTGCATTGTCTTCTGAAACAACAGGCACCGGATACTTTTGGAGCCGGCATCCCAGACTAGATGGACCCCTGGTTTGATCCTAAGTCCTTCTGTAAAGATAAACGGCAGTTGTTATAGGTGGAGCTGGTCGCACTGCCTATAGCAGGGGTAGTCAACAGGCGGACCGTGAACCAAAGCCACACCGCCAGATGCTTTTGAATGGAGCCCGAAATCTTTATTTACTTGTTGTTGTTATTTTATTTTATTATTTTCTCTGGCGTCTGGACCTTGACCAAGAAATTTGGACCTTGGCAAAAAATAGACTGCCCTGACCTACAGTACAGCTTGCCTAACACTGTCCATTGTTGGGCTCTGTGTTCAGTTGCTTGGAGCTTAGCCAAACTTTAACCATGGGGCCTGACATTTTCCATGCCAAGTGTTTGCCTCAGGCTGAACAATTGGGGAAAGTTTCAGATGAGACAGTTCAGCCATCTCCAAGAAAAGACACTTGTTAAAATATTTGTATAACCTTTTCATTGAGAAGCTCTAATGCCTTCATACTTTGGAGCAGGGACTCGAAATTTGGCACAGGATATGCCTTTTGCTGTTCCCTTGAAAAACCACCCAAACTTGGCCAAGTTATAAGCATCCAAAATATCAAATGCTGCACAAGCTCAGTTGGGACTTGAGAGCTTGCAGCTAAATTCTTCAAAGATTCTGTCTGCTCTGAGCATAGAATCATAGAATCATAGAATATCAGGGTTGGAAGGGACCTCGGGAGGTCATCTAATCCAAACCCCTGCTCAAAGCAGGACCAATTCCCAACTAAATCATCCCAGCCAGGGCTTTGTCAAGCCGGGCCTTAAAAACCTCCAAGGAAGGAGATTCCACCACCTCCCTAGGTAAAGCATTCCAGTGCTTCACCACCCTCCTAGTGAAATAGTGTTTCCTAATATCCAACCTAGACTCCCCCAAGAGCATGGAGCATGCTCCAGCCCAGGGCTGTGCAAAGGACGAGCAGGACTTTCCCTGGTGTTGTTCCTCCCAGCTGCAAGAAGTGAGAGCAGGGAGGCTGCCCTGTGCTCTCAGTGACATGCGTGGTGCCCAGGCAGCGTGGAGGCATTCAGATACTGTGCGGATAAGACCCTTTCTAGAACCAAGGAGAAGGAAATGGCCTGACTGGGACATAGAGGAGAGAGAATTAAGTTTGCCGGAACACCTTAATTTTGGCATTTCCTGACTTTGACTTTGCAACCTTAAATGTTCTTTTAACAGTTTGTTTTGAATGTAATTCTTCTATCTATTCTTGGGCCATGGACTTGTGTTGCCTGGGGCAGTTTGAGGTACAATCTATTTGGCACTGTTTGTCAGATGAGAGCTGTCCCCCCTGTATGTTTGTGTTTTGTTTCTCTTGGCCTGACTTTTCATAAAAGGAAAATGTAGAAAAGATTTAAATGACTGGATGACCCAGTGAGCGTTGTTTATTTCACAGGCTGACCATTAACATCCTCACACCTTTTTGTTTTCTACAGTAAGAGTCTTAAATAAAGTTTGTTCCTAAAACCACTACCATTATTTACTGAGAGCAACCCGGGTGGCTCTCGCTTGAGTTCAGTACCGAAGGGAAGCCAAGCGTCAAGGAGTTTACAATCGAAGGCCACAGTCCAGCAGTTCCACCTGCACAGGTGCATCACCTCAAAGCACTGGGGAATACGTTAGACAGAGAAATAGACCATACAGGGGTAACTGGGTGAAATTCTCTGGCCTGTGCCATGCAGGTAAGACTACATGTTCTAATAGTCCCTTCTGGCCTTAAAATCTCAGACTCACCACCTATACATTACACATCAGTGGCAAAGCGGAGCACCCATGCTTACATTTCATGTTCTTTCCTGGGTTAGTTAGTTATTTAGTAGCAGTGATGTGGCCCATGCACCCCGTCCTGGGCAGCTTGCAGTCTGACACCCACACACGAGGCGCGCTGGGGGGGCACTCAGGGATTAACCTACGGTTTAGTTATTGTCTCCCTTTCTTCTCTGCTCATACAAAGCTGTGGAGAAGGCAGCAGTGGACTGACAGGCGTTAGCATTTGCGGCCCTACTGACATGAGTGAGACATTTGGAGGGCGTGGCTGAAGAGAGGAGAGGAGAGGAGAGGGCTGCGGGGGGCCAGGTTGTCCCAGGATCATCGCTGGGAACTCTGCCCGGCAGCTCAGTGCACACTGCCAGCTGTGCGGTGTTATGGGCTCAGGATCAGCAAGGATGGGTCTGGTTTTTGTTTTTAATCTCAGAGGTGGCAACCCCAGCACGTGCTTCACTTTGACGGGGCCAGCAGCCTAGCAGGAGCCTGAGCCCAGCGCGGCAGGAACTGACTTTGTGTTCAGCACCTGGTACAACGGGCTCCTGCGCCGAGGCGCTACAGTCATGATAGAGCCCCTGAGCCGGGACTCCCTCAGTGCGAGGGGGGGCTGGGGGTTTCCCTCCGGGTGGGAAAGGGAAGTGACATGGGAAGGAGGCAGACCACTCCCCTGAATCCTGTTAGGCCCTAGGATCAATGCAGGATTGTTCCCAAGGCTTGTGAGATGAGGCTTCCCCCACCTTCCTGGGGGGAGAGGCCCACAGAGAGCTCAGCTCACTCTCTGGCATGAGCGGGTCAACTTTTGCCCTTATGCAAAATGGCCACCATCTCCCATTGTTCTCAATGGGAGCGAAGGCGCAGCTTGCCCTTGGTTAAGATGGTTGCCACTTCTCTTCAGTCTTTGTAACTGGATGTGATGTTTGCCCCTAGTAAAGATGGCCCCCGGCTCCCACTCTTTCTAGCATGACTGAAGCCGGGCTGCACCCTGGCGCTGGCAAGAAGCAATGCAAGCTGGGGCGCTGGTGAACACGGTGTCGGACAGGGAGGCGATGGGATACGGGGGGAGGAGTGAAGGAAGGAGCCCAGGACCTGCGTCACAGGGTTGAGGAGGGGTGTGATGGGGTGTGTGAGCCCCAGGGCAGGAAGGGGTTAGTGGCCTGGCCTGGCTTGCAGAGGGGCTGCCAGAAACGCCAGGCTGGGCGCTGCCGGGCCGGGGCAGGATTCGGGGTCGGGCCTGGCCGAGGGGAGCTCTGGGTTAGGCCTGCGAGGAAGTGGGACCCCGAGGCTGGAGAAGTGAAGCCTCCAGGGAGGAGCAATGAGGGCCCCCCCCGAGGGGGTGGAAAGCTCTTCTGGGACCCCCGTTGCTCCTGTGCTCGCTGGGGATGACTGGCCAGCGCCCCGCCCCGGGCCGTGCATGCGGCAGGCCCGGTTCCTGCTGAGTGCAGTGCTCACGCTGTGGGAAAGCCTCCAGCCCCAGGAATGGAAGGGGGGGGCTGCCCCTGCTCAGGGCCCTGACCTTTGACCCTTCAGAGTAGCCTTTCATTAAAGGTTTTTCCTGTAACTTTCCCCAGAGGGGCTGTTCTCACTGGCTCTGGGGCCCATCGCCCCTCTCCAGAGACCCCTGCTCCCTGCATTAAGCAGTCACGGGGATAGGTGTCTCTTCGGTGGGGCTGTGACCCTCACCACTGGGGCCTGCATGGAGGGGAGATGGTGCTCCATGGGGGAGTCTCTTAGTGACCCTTCTGGTGCCCCAGGGGTGGGGGGAGCAGAGGGGCAAAGGCTGTTTGCTGCTGTTTAATGTCTCCCACAGCGTGGGGACCCCAAACCCCACGGGCCTGAGTGAGTGCAGGGAACTGGGGGAGGGGCACTAACCCGTCCACACTCACTGCATGAGCTGAGTGAGGTAAAGGGGCCAACCCCCTCAACAGGGCAAGTAATGGAGGCTCTGCCAGTGTCTCCTCTTTGAGGCGGTTTGCTGCTCTCAGTGACACGGGTGGGGGCGATTCCCCAGTGGTTCTATCCTGACCGGGTCCCTCCTTCTCTCTGGGAGGTGTGAGCAGCAACCCGCTGGGGGAATCCCTGGTCTGGGCTTGTCTTTGTAGAGCCGCTCTGAGCCTCGCCTCCACGCGCAGCCTTCGTGGGAGGGAGCTGGAGCCGGGCTCCTGACTGTGGTTACAGATGGACAAAGACCCAGGGCACTGGCTGCAGCAGCCCCAGCTCAGGTGGCCCTTTGCAGGGAGTGGATAAACCCCCGGGCTAGCCCTGCTGGGCCGTGTGATCGCTGCGACTCTCACACACAAGGCCCCTTTCCTGCTGAGGCTGGGGGGCAGGAGGTGGGAGCAGCAGGGGCTGAGCGTGGAACTCTTGTGATTGCAGGGCCAGGTGATTTTCCCGGGAGGAGTGGGAGATGCTGGCAGACTGGCAGAGGAGCTGTACCGGGCTGTGATGCTGGAGAACCATGGACACTGCTCTGCTGGGTAAATAGCGATTTTCCTTCTGTCGCTGAGCTGTGAAGAGCCGAGACTCTGTGACCCCGAACCGCCATTTGATTCCTATCGGCTCCTTCGGGGTTTCTCCTGAACCACATTTTTCCTGAGACTCTGATGATCCTACTGGGTAACCCCCAGCCCCTGTCCCCCCAGGAGTCTGAGCAGAGAGCAGTGGGGCAGTGGGAGGCAGGGGCTGTTGACGCACCCATCACAGCAGCTTCCCGCTGGGGCGGGGGGTTCTGTGACCACAACCTGAAACCTAAAACGAGCAGCTCAGGCCAGGTGCGTCTGGTCAATCGGGAGTTCGTTCCCGAGGGCTGGGCTCTGTGTCCTCCTGTGGCTTGTGGGTGAAGTCGGCCTGAAGCAGCCCACTCCCTCCAGCCGGTCAGTCCCTGCCCGTGCTCTTTAACAAGAACTCTGTGAGCGGGAACACACCCAATGGCCCCTGACCGTTCCCCACCAACAGTTTATGGAGGCTCCAGACCTGGAACAAGGGGCAGAGCTGGGGGCCAGCCAGGGCCGGCTCTAGGTGTTTTGCTGCCCCAAGCAAAACATTTTTTGGCCGCCCACCCTTTTTTTTTGGCTTTTACACGTTTGCACTTTGCAATATTCTTTTTTGACTGTTTAAAATTAAAAAAAAAAATGAAAACAGAGAATATGTAGTTAGTGAAATAAAACAATTTCCTACTAGTGTACTCATTTAATGTTAACAAAATCACAGTTACAAACAATTTGGGTTCAACTATACACTGCAATGAAAAACGTTAGTATCTTCTGGTGCGCCCAGTTTCTCATAAATTAAAAGAATTTATATGAAGTGAATTTTTCTGGTTTTTATACTTGCGTAGTCTTTTAATAATTCAGTGGCTGCCCCCCTAAGCAGGACTTTCCCCCTCTCCACCCAGCTGCAGCCCCACCAGCCACCCTTGCCCCGGGACACCTTTGCCCCCCGTTACCTTTGGTTCCGTTTGGGACTGGGCTGGTTCCCCCCAGGGCACGCCTTGCTCTGAGCCGCTTCCCCCCGCCGCTGTGCTTCAAGCAGCCGGGCTGGTCTGCACTCCCTGGCCCACTGGCCCGGGGGATCGGGTGTCAGCCGCGTCTGTCAAAGCGGCTCCTCTCCGCCCCCCTGCGAGCAGGAGCCGGGGACTTTGCCTCACACCCGCTCCCCCTGGCTCTGCCCAGCTGGGAGCCGCTCCGCGAGCAAAGCACATTGTGCAGAGCCAGCCTGGCTGCCACTAGGTGCTAGGGTGACCAGATGTCCCCAGATTATAGGGACAGTCCGGATTTTTGGGTCTTTTTCTATTACCCCCCCACTCCCATCCCGATTTTTCACACTTGCTGTCTGGTCACCCTGCCAGGTCCTAGGCATGAAGAGGGGATCCCCCTTGGGTCACACGCACACCCTGCCTCAGTGTCCCCGTGTGTCTCTCCTTGCACAGTGATGTGTGAGGTGGGGTGAACGTTCAGAGATGACTTGGAGTACAACAGCAATGACTGGGGTCTGTGCCCCTTGGGTCACCCCATGGGGCTATTCGCCAGGCCCCTGGCCACTTTCTCTGCCCCAGACACACGCTGTCCCCAGCAGGGCTCCCCTGCCTCCCTCCGTATTGGTGCTTCCCTTTCCCCGAGGACTCGCGTCCGGATCCTTCCTGCGGAGGGTGGCTGCAGGAGCAGGTCTGAGGAGCAGGAGCAGGTGGAAGGTCCTGAGACCCTGCCGCTGCGCAGGGCATTGCCGGAGGGATCAGAGGACAGCACCACGCAGACTCCTGAGGCTGTTAAAACCTGCATCAGTCAGTGCAGGTCCCAACGGCGCCCGGTCCTGAGGAGACCTGGCACCAGAGAGAGCCTGTATCCCTGTGCTGTGTGCGAGCAACGCTTCCCGGGGAAGAGAGACCTGAACAATCACGAGAGGCGCGTCCCTGTGGGGAGCGTGGATGCGCTGAGTGTGGGAGGAGATTCAGGACAAAGTGGGCTCTTCCTGTACACCAGAGAATCCACGTTGGGGGTGGTGGTGGTGTGAGACCTTCTCCCTGCAGGGAGGGTGGGGAAAGATTCAGGTACCTACCAAATCTGAGACCCCACCAGAGAGTTTTCAGGCTGGGGAGAGGCCCTTTCCCTGCATGGACTGTGGCTGGGAAGCACTTCTGCGAAATGCAGAGTCTAACAAGACACAGAGCGTTCGCACTGGTGAGGGGCCTGTGCTCGGTTTGGGCATAAATCTTCTCTTGTGACGCCCCCAAGCCCTGAGGGTCTGTCTGCACCGCAGCTGGGGGGGGGGGGGGCGCTTCCCAGAACAGGGAAACACACACAGGCAAGCTCTGCTTGCGGGCTGCAGCAGCCCTGCGTGGCTGGAGCCCTGAGATCAAGCAGACTCCCCAGCTGCCTGAGTCTCCAGCGTCCCCCCTTCCCCAGGGTCTGTGTTCCCGGCACAAAGGCAGGGTGATCAGGGGCTTTGTTCCCACACTGAATGCAGGAAATGCCTCTGGGGGAAGTTTATTCAAAGCTGCTGCAGAAGCATCAGTGGGTCCTGCCCTGCTGTGAGCTTGGTGGCCTGCCTGGGGGAGCTGGGTCCACTCTGCATGTGGGGTGTGTAACAGTCACATAACGGGGGAGGCTTGGGGGTCTGCCATGCACCTCCCAGGATGTTCCCTGGGCCTTTCCCCTCTCTAACATGGGCCATTGTGTGACAGCATAGAAACAGGGACTCTGCGCAGGCTGCCTTCGCCCTGCAGCGGGGTGCCCCTTGCCCCCTGCCAGGCACTGGCCCCTTCGTTACTGACCCCGCGGCAGCACGCAGAGGCCTGGTGCGGAGCAGGGCTGGCGTAATAACACGGCGGACACGCCCATTCCTGCCCGAGGCGCGTGCCCCCTCCTGGAAGAGCAGCTGGCAGAAGTGGGTGTCGTGAATATGGGCAGAGGGAGGGCGACGCGCCCGTGGGCCTGGGGGTGGCGGCAGCAGTTTGGCAGCTCAGCCCCAGAGTGTCCGTGCTGGCCCTGCGCTTTCCTCTCTCCATTAGGGGTCAGTGCTCAGGGCCCAGAGCTGGCAGTCGGGGCCCCCAGCCTGCACGCAGCTGCTGGCTGTGCCGCGCCGTCCCCTCCCACCGCCCGGCTCTGAGGGGCAGAGAGAGGGGCACCGCCTGGGCCTGCAGCCGCTGCCTGTGGGATCAGCCCTGGCTTGGCTCCATCAGCGAGTGAGTGGGGCTGTGGGGTGAAGGGCTCAGCGGGCCTGTGTGCAGGGCTGTGTGTGTGTAATGCTGACCCTGTGTGTGCAGGGCAGTGTGTGTGTGTAAGGCTGGTTCCATGTGTACAGAGATGTGTGAGTGTGTAAGGCTGATCCCACGTGTGCTGGGCAGTGTGAGTGTGTAAGGCCAGTCCCATGTGTGCCGGGAAGTGTGAGTGTGTATGGCTGATCCTGTGTGTGCAGGGCCATGTGAGTGTGTAAAGCTGGTCCAATGTGTCAGGACTGTGTGTGTAAGGCTGATCCTGTGTGTGCAGGGCTGTGCGAGTATGTAAGGCTGGTCCTGTGTGTGCAGGGCTGTGCGAGTGTGTAAGGCTGGTCCCATGTGTGCAGGGCTATGTGTGTAAGGCTGGTCCCATGTGTACAGAGATGTGTGAGTGTGTAAGGCTGATCCCATGTGTGCTGGGCAGTGTGAGTGTGTAAGGCTGATCCCATGTGTGCTGGGCAGTGTGAGTGTATAAGGCCAGTCCCATGTGTGCTGGGCAGTGTGAGTGTGTAAGGCCGATCCATGTGTGCAGGTCAGTGCGAGTGTGTAAAGCTGGTTGAATACATATGCAGACGTTTGCAGCGACTGTCCCTGCCCTACCCCATATTCACCAGGCTGCTGTTGTGTCCTCCCCAGATTTGCCTGCACTCACCGTGCCCCTTCCCTGCCCCCTGGCTGGTGGTGGCCGTCGTCAGGGAGGGCAGCCTGACTTCACCGCCACTGCAGAGCTTGGCAGACAGCCGCCATCTTCCCAGGCCCGGCGGAGGCTGCTGTGAAATGGCCGCCGTGGGGCCGAGGTGCGGGAGCAGGAATTTTGAGGGAGATTTCTACTCTCTTGCTGCAGCTGCCCGCTCCGAGCTGCTGGGCTGGGTGCGTCCCAGGAGCGGCCTTCCGCTTTTCCAGCAGGACAGCGAGCACGGGCTGCGCTCGGCCCCGAGTTCGGGTCTCTGTCTGTGCTCCATCGCGGGCATATTCACTCGGGTCAGAGATCAGCGGAAATGGGGATTTCCTGAGGGGCACCTGGAAACCGCCCTGGCCAGGCCAGTCTCTTCGGGCAGGGTGGGGGCTGTCAGGGCTCACTGGGGCTGCATCTTCAGCCAGGACAGGGGCTATTGCATGCTCCAGTGGGGAGGGGATTACAATGGCCAGAAGAGTCATTGTCCCAGATCCTGGGCCCTGATGTGCATTAAACCCTATATGGCCCGGCTGGCACGGACTGGGGCGAATCGTGGCTCTGATTCCCACCCATGCCCTGTGTCACTGGGTTGGGGATGCAGCAGTTCTGCTAGTGGAGTTGGTGCCTCAGTGAGGATTCGCCCTTTTCTGCCCAGCTGGAGGCCGACGGGACGGAGACCTCAGGGCCCAGCAGCAGTAGGGTTACCATACGTCCGGCTTTTTCCGGACATGTCCGGCTTTTTGGTCCTCAAATCCCCGTCCGGGAGGAATTTCCAAAAAGCCGAACATGTCCGGGAAAATAGGGAGGCATGGTAAGGGGACCCCGAGTGCGAGTGGCTGCAGCAAAACTTACAACTCCCGCGATCTGCCGATTTGCCGGGGCACAGAGGCGGCGGGCAGCATCCGAGCACGCAGCCGCCTCCTCCCCGGGCTCCAACTTTCAGGGCTCCCGCCGCTCTCCACCGCGCGCCGGGGCCGAGCAACTTCCCCAGCGCAGCAGCAGCCGGAGCCCGGGGAGGAGGCGGCTGTGCACTCGCATGCCGCCCGCCGCCTCTGTGCCAACGCAGATCGGGGGAGTTGTTAGTTTTGCTGCAGCCGCTCGCACTCGGGGTCCCCCGAGCGTCTTTTGCCCGAGCGCTACCGGCTTCACGGGGGGCAGAGGGAGGAGGGGGAATGTGGGGTGCTCAAGGGAGGGTGCGGAGTTGGGGCGGGGAAGGGGTTGGAATGGGGGCGGGGAAGGGGCGGAGTTGGGGCGGGGCCAGGGCCCCCGTGGAGTGTCCTCTTTTTTCAGTGTTGAAATATGGTAACCCTAAGCAGCAGCCAGTGGAAATCAGGCCGCTCTGAGTCACTTTAAGGAGGTGTTTTTTAAACTGCGGGTCGGGACCCAGTACTGGGTCGCGGAATGGAAGGCACTGGGTCGCGCCAGCTCTGGTCAGCACCGCTGACCGGGCTGTTAAAAGTCCGCCTAGGAGCTGGGGCACAGCGAGGTCTGCGGTGCCAGGACAGGCAGGAAGCCTTCCTTAACACCCCCGCTGCGTCACTGACTGGGAGCCGCCTGAGGTAAGACTGCACCCCAACCCTGCGCCCCAATCCACTGCCTCAGCCTGAGCCCCCCCAAACCCAGAGCCCCCTCCTGCACCCCAAACCCCTCATCCCCAGCCCCACCCCAGAGCCTGCACCCCCACCCCAGAGTCCTGACCCCCTCCCGCACCCCAACCCCCTGCCCCAGCCCTGAATCCCCCCAAACCCAGAGCCCCTCCTGCACCCCAAACCCCTCATCCTCAGCCCCACCCCAGAACCTGTACCCCCAGCACAGAGCCCTGACCCCCTCCCGCACCCCAACCCCCTGCCCCAGCCCTGAACCCTCCCAAACCCAGAGCCCCTCCTGCACCCCAACCCCCTCATCCCCAGCCCCACCCCAGAACCTGTACCCCCAGCACAGAGCCCTGACCCTCTCCTGCACCCCAACCCCCTGCCCCAGCCCAGAGCCCCCTACCACACCCTGAACCCCTCATTCCCGGCCCCACCCCACAGCCCCGCACCCCATAGCCCCGCACCCCAACCCTCTGCCCCAGCCCTGAGCTACTCCCAAACCCCTCATCCCCAGCTCCATTGGGTCGCGGGCATCAACAATTTTCTTCAACTGGGTCACCAGAAAAAAAGTTTGAAAGCACTGCTTTAAGGGAGGTTCTCTAGGGATGGTTTGAAAGTTTTCAGTTCACTGACCTGCTGATTTAAGCAACTGCCTAATGGCTTGGCCTGTTTAAATCACTGTAGACAGGACCTGTTTGCTCTGGGTCACACAGGAGCTCACTTCTGCTGCCCAGGCCCCGGATTCTGGGCTGGAAGCAAGTCAGCAGCTTTAGGGAAACGAACCCCCGAGAGTTTCTGTGGGATGAAATCTTGCCGTGGCTCGTGCAGTTGGTGCAACAGCCCCCAGGGACGTCCCGGGAGAGTGAATCCCAGTTGTCTTATGCTCCCACGGCCAGTTTCACCCATGCAGCGCAGAGCAGCGCGGTAGCATTTGGGGGGAGGCAGTAGGAGGTTTTGGCAGCTGTCAGGCCAGCAGAAACTTTTGGCATCCCACAAGGAGCGGGAGACGGTTTGGGACTGCAGGCAGGGGCTGGAACAATTTATATACTGGGGGGGCTGAGAGCCATAGAACCAAACTGTAAACCCGGAATATGCTGGAAACCACTTCCAGCCAGGGGGTGCGGCAGAACCTCCAGCACCCCTAGATCCACGCCTATGACTGCCAGGGAAAAGTTTAACAGGCATTTTTGTCAAAAATCTGCTTAAAAGATCAATATACAGACAGACTTGAATTCAATTCTTGAGGTTCAGATACATAGCAGAGATGAGCTTGTAGTTGCCAAAAGTCCTTTCAGAAATAGTCCATAGGTTAGAGTCCAATGTCCATATTCAGGGTGACTCCAGTCAGTGACTGGGGATCTCAGTCCTTATGGCTTAAGGTTTCCCCCTCTTGAAACCCAAAGCAGATCTGAGATGAAGCAGGATCATGTCCCAGGGTTCTTATACATTTCCAGCAGCCTTTTGGCCTGAGAAAACAATAGGCTTAACTCGCCTTCTCCCAAACATCCTGGCAATTAGCACAGGGTAATTTATCCATTAAACAGTTCAGATACAGGTACCACAACCTTCAAAGAGACATAGAGACAATAATACTATTTCACTCAAGTGTCTTCCTAAATGTTAATATTCCTTCTTTGATCTTTGAATCAAAGCTATAGCAATAGACAAGACTTGTTTGCTTACATCACAAGACCTGAGCAAACATCTCCCCTTCTACCTCTGACAATACAGACTTGCATTTCAAAGCTCTGTTCATTTACAGATCTTCCTAACCAGTCTCTAAAGTTCGGCCATGGGTCAGGACAGTCTGTGAGTTAATTAACTCTTTCTGGCCCTGTCACCTTTCAATGAGATATTAAACTGATAAGAACAGATTTACATTTTTTATTAAAGTTTATGTTTAAAATTAAATATACACAAGTTAAGAGGGAAGGTTCTGTACATCTGGATATTACATTGATAACGTCACAGCCTCTGCTGGGCACCTTCAGGGAGCCTTGTACTTTCCTGTCTTCCTGTCAGTCGCTAATCATTCCTACCATGCTGTGCCCTCCCAATTCACCAGCAATTTCCTGTTACTCGGGGATGTCCTGTCATTAACTGAGCTCACAGATGCACCCCTCTCTGCTCTAAATGTGTTCCCTGATGAGTCCTATACCTACTGAGGTGCCTTTGACTGGCCCATTGCCAGTGTATTCTGGGTGTATGTCTGTGCTGTCATTTGGATATGCCGGTTACACAGACTTTCTCAGCTCCTCCATTATGGGAGCTTGGGCTGTGATTTCTCTTCCCCCTCCTTGCTCTTGGCTTGGCCCTGCCCGGTTCTGATTGGTGGTTGGTCCCAAATCCCAAGACACAGGCTTTCCCCCAGTCTGGCTAAGTCAGTCTCTTTTCTTGGGCTGAATTCTGGAGCTTCATCATACTGGTGAAATTATGGGTAAGTTACCTGCTTAGCTCCCCACTCTGTTCATCTCTCCAGCCCTCCATGGAACGGCAGGAGATCTTCTCCCTCAAATGCAGCGGCTTTCCATACCTTGTGAGCAGGAAGGCTCCCCTCTGAGCCTGCAGTCCCTCCCGGGGTTTGGGCTGTGGTGCGAAGGGGCAGGAAGGTCAGATGAAGTATTTGTCTTACCAGAGCCTTTTTCTTTCCAGGTTCCTGTTCCAACTTGGTAACTCCCAGGGCGCTCTGCAAACCTCTGATTTCCCTTTAGTGTTTCCGGGTCCTTAAGTCTTTCCTTGGGTTGTCTGCTGCGAGATCCAGGTGAGTCAAACTGTGCAGCAGGGCCTGTCGTGCTGCTGTCCTGGGACATTTAAATCTGTTCTCTTCAAACTAGTGCCCAGCTCCCCAGCCCTGGGTGAGCACCGATTGTTGTTACTCCGGATTTTATTACTAGAATTTCCAAGGTATCCTTCCCCATGGGGTCGAGGGATAGGAAGAACCCGGCCTCCGCTGGGCTGGTGCAGCTGGGTCTCCAGCTGTCTCACCGCACCCCAGCAATCTTCTGCTTACTTTGCCCAGCCCAGATTCTGAGCCTTCCGTTCTATTGCAAAGTGCCCTGACGCCCTTGCAATGGAAGGTGTCCCCTAGTTTCTGTTGCCCGCTGTCTCCCACCCAGCTACCCAGGAGGTCACTTCCAGGCGGTTGTGTTGGTAGTTTTTAAACCCTTTTTATTAGAAGAATTTTCTCCCTCTTGCATTGGCTTTGGGAGTTTGGCTCAGGCTGTCTTGTTGGGTTCCCATCCTGCTTAGGTGAAAAAGGAGCGGGGGGTGAGAGAAAACCGCCTCTGGGAAATACAGCAGAGGGGACATGAACGGAGCTGAGGAGCAGCACCTGGAGGACGGGCCTGAGACCCCGGATCTGCAAACAATGCCACCAGGAGATGGTGAAGAGACAGTTTTCCAGAGCTCAAGCCAAGGAAGAACCTACAAGAGACGGCGCAAGTTGCAAACCCCCAAGAGAATCCCAGCAGAGAAGGAGCCGGACAGTCCAAGGGAGAGTGAAACGGGCTCCAGGAAGCACGCGGTGTCCTCTTCAGAGGTGGGAGCCAAGGCCCGTGGGAAGGTGCCCAGCTGCTCGGCCTGTGAGCAGAGCTTGAAGGGGAAGATCTTCTTCCAAAGCCTGGGCAGGTTTCATGGTCAGAAGAAGTCGCATGAATGTTGGGAATGTGGGAAAACCTTCCTGCGGAAGAAGGATCTGGCCAGACATCAGGGAGTCCATACCGGAGACAGATTCTACAGCTGCCTGGACTGCAGGAAAAGCTTCAGACAAATGGCAGGGCTTACGAGACACCAGAAGACGCACTCGGGGGATCGGCCCTTTACCTGCATGGACTGCGGGAAAAGCTTCTGCCTGAGACAGGAGCTTATGAGCCACCAGAGAACCCACACAGGAGAGAGACCCTTCCTGTGCTCCCAGTGCGAGAAGGGATTTAGCCAGCTGGCGCATCTCGCCGCCCACCGGAGAACCCATGCGGCGGAGAGGCCCTACCCCTGCGGCACCTGTGAGAAGCGCTTCAAGCAGAGCCAAGACCTCCGAAAGCACCAGCGCACCCACACGGGAGAGCGACCCTACTCCTGCACCGAGTGCAGGAAATGCTTCAGCCACGTGTCGAACCTCAATGCCCACCGGAAGGTGCACACGGGCACCAGGCCCCACACCTGCAAGGAGTGCGGGAAAGGCTTCCGCAAGAGGCAGGATCTTCTGCGACACGGGAGGATCCACACGGGAGAAAGCCCCTTTGCCTGCAGCCACTGTGAGAAGAGCTTCCGGCAGAAGAAGGATTTGAACAGACATCGGAGCATCCACACGGGCGAGAGGCCCCACCCCTGTCTCGAATGTGGGAAAAACTTCCGGCTCAAGCACGCTCTGGTGCGACACCAGGCAACCCACCCACGGCTCAGCCCCTAGAAATGGGACAGCCTCCAGCACCGCAGGGAGTCCTGGGAAGGCAGAACCTGCATGGCCCGATCCTTTCTGCAGCCGACCGGGGAGCACTGACTGCATGAGGGCCTTTTGATCGTTTCTTTGTGTGTTAGAAGTTTATAGCTTGTAGTTCAGTACAGGGCGGTTATGGGGAATATCAGTCCAGGATGTACTGGGGCGTTTGCCTTTTCTACTCTGAAAAGACATGGAACAATAGCGGGAGTTGGGAGGGGAGATGGGAGATGGGGGATATAGGTAGATGCCCATTCTGTGGGTCAATCCAAAAGTGGTTCTGGGGATGTGGGGGAAGGGCCCGTGTCAGCCAGGACTCTCAGCGACAGATCGTCTTGGGCACGGTGTGGGTGCTGCAGGGGTCTGAGCTGAGAACGGTATTCCAGAGCTGCCAGCCTCTGGTATTTCAATGGCTGTTGATTTTACAGTCTAGCTCTAACATTTCCTCTGTTTACTGTTGCGTGGTGGCTGGGTTTTCCCATTGCCCTGCACCAAGGTTACCTGGTATAGAGGCGTGTTTTGACCCCAGTCCAAATGGATAATATGAATACAGTCATCTCCCAATACAGGAGAGGGGGGTCTTAATCCTGTCCACACCACCAGGGCAGTGAGAACAGGTGAATGTTTCTCTCTCTTATATGAGGGGTGCCTGTTTTCACCCAGGATTGTACATCAGGTCTGAGCCACTCCCTGCTGGCACTTTGTTCATTGTTGGCAGTTGCCTGAATATCAATTAAAAGAAAGTTGAAAAATAATTTGGAACCAGTTACCAGTTCATTTGCTTTTTGCCTTACTTCCCAGGCTGTTGGTTTATAATCCTAGGAATGTCGGGCTTGAAGGGACCTCGGGAAGTCATCAAGTCCAGTCCCCAGCGGCGCTGTGGCAGGACCATCCCTGACAGGTGTTTGTCCAAAAACCACCAGTGACGGGGCTTCCACAACCCCCCTTGGATGCCCACAGCAGAGCTTATAGTTAGAAAGATTTTCCTAATATCAAACCTAAATCTCCCTTGCTGCAGATTAAACCCCTGACTTCTTGTCCTACCTTCAGCGGGCACAGAGAACAACGGAACACCTTCCTCTTTAGAACAGCCCTTAACACATCTGAAGACTGTTATCAGGTCCCCCCGTCAGTCTTATTATCTCAAGACTAAACATGTCCAGTGTTTTAACCTTTCCTCATAGGGCAGGTTTCTAAACCTTTTATCATTTTTGTTGCTCTCCTCTTGACTCTCCTATTTGTCCACATCTTTCCTAAAGTGTGGGACCCAGAATTGCACACAGTTCTCCAGCTGAGGCGTCAGCTGTGCCGAGCCGAATGGGACAATGACCTCCTGTGTGTTACCTATGACACTCCTGTTAATGCACCCCAGAATGATATTAGCCTTTTTGCAGCTGTGTCCCATTGTTGACTTATATTCAATGTGTGATCCCCTGTAACCTCCAGCTCCTTCTCACCTCGCCAGGTATTCCCCATTTTATAGCTGTGCTTTTGATTTTTCCTAAATGAAGTACTTTCCACTTGTCTGTATTGAATTTCATCTTGTTGAATTCAGACCAATTCTCCAATTTATCGAGGCCAGTTTTGAATTCTCCAAAGTGCTTGCAACCCCTCCCAGCTTGGTGTCATCTGCATATTTTATATACTCTCCACTCCATTATCCAAGTCATGAATGACAATATTGAATAGCACCAGAACCCCTGTGGAACTCCTGTGGGACCGCACTAGATCCCCCCTCTCAGTTTAACAGTGAGTCATTGATAACTGCTCTTTGAGCACAGCCTTTTAACCAGTTGTGCACCCACCTTATAGTCATTTCATCTAGATCACATTTCCCTAGTTTGCCTATGAGAATGTCAAGTAGGACTGTGTCAAAAGCCTTACTAACATCAAGGTATATCACATCTACTGCTTCCCCGCTCCACTAGGCCAGTAACACTGTCAAAGAAGGAAATTGGGTTGGTTTGGCATGATTTGTTCTTGATAAATCCATGCTGGCTATTCCTTATAACTCTGTTATCCTCCACGTGCTTACAAACGGATTGTTTAATCATTTGTTCCAGTCTCGAAATTTGGCTGACTGGTCTCTGATTCCCTGGTCCACTTTGTTCCCCTTTCTGTTCCCCTTTTGAAAGGTAGGTGCTATGTCTGCCCTTCTCCAGTCCTCTGAGACCTCACCTGTCCGCCAGGAATTCTCCAAGAGAGTTGCTAACAGTTCTGAAATGTATCAGAGGGGTAGCCGTGTTAGTCTGGATCTGTAAAAAGCAACAGAGGGTCCTGTGGCACCTTTAAGACTAACAGATGTATTGGAGCATAAGCTTTCGTGGGTGAATGCCCACTTCATCAGACGCTTCGTCAGTTCTGAAATGGTTTCGACTAATGGTTTCATCAGGTCCTGCCAACTTGAATGCATCTCACTTATCCAAATATTCTTTAACCTGTTCTTTCCCTGTTTCGGCTTGCGTTCCTTCCCCCTGGTTGTTAAGATTCATTGTGTTGAGTAGCTAGTCACCGTGAACCTTGTGTCCATTTTGTGTTCGCTTTCCACAGATTTTCTAGCACACAAACATCTGGGCCATGTAGACGTTCGGGCTCAGCCTGGAGCCCGGGCTCTGAAACCCGGCGAGAGGGGAGGGTCTCAGAGTCCAGGCTTCAGCCTGAGCCTGAACGTCTCCACTGCTAGTTTTAGCCCCGCAGCCCGAGCTCGGTGGGCCTGAGTCAGTTGACCTGGGCTCTGCGACTCGCTGCTGCGGGTCTTTTATTGCCATTCAGCCGTAGCCTTAGGGGCAATTCCGCTGCGCCACTGCCATCCCCGAGCTGGAGGAGGCAGCCTGAGAGCCCAGCAGTGCGGGTGAGTTAGGTGGCTGCAGTCTTTGCGGGGTGGCCTGTTCCTGGGGGGGCTGGTGGACATCGCTGGGGAAGCATGTTACGCAGGGGGGAGGGGGACAGCCCCTTTGCTTTGAGAGGGGGAGTTGGCCGGGCCTGTGGCAGTTGATGGGAGAGGAACCCCACCATGAGGGGTGGGGGTAGGGGCTGGGGGCTCATGTCCTGTCCCTGAGTGTGCAGGGAGGGGGGGAGGGGGAGAAATGCTCCCAAAGATTTGTGAGTGACAAACTAGGGAGAGAGGGAAGCCAGGTGGAGACAGCAGGGTTTGTAAATGGGCCAGAACCTGGGGGCCCCGGGGCCATGGGCGTGCCAGCCTGGGGCAGGGCTGTGCGGGAATGGGAAGGATCAGTCTGGTGGCTGGATCCAGAGCTTCCTGCAGGTCCGCCCTGGGTCTGCCGGACAGGGAGTGTTTATACTTCACCCCAAGGACAGGGAGTTTCCCCCAGGCACAGGATTCCCGCCCCACCTGAGTCCCAGAGTCGGCTGGGGAGGGGGGGCTCTTCCCCTCAGAGTGCGCCAGGGACGGCCAGATATTGCCTGTGCCGGATGCTGTGGGATTAATGCCCCCCCCTCAGCCAGGCACACAGGGGTTTCCTTCCCCCTCCCATTGGCCAGTCACACAGGAGTTCCCCTCTCCCATTGGCCAAGCACACAGGGGTTTCCTTCCCCCCCATTGTCCAGGGACACAGGGGTTTCCTTCGCCCCCCATTGGCCAGACACACAGGGGTTCCCCCCCCCCATTGGCCAGGCTCACGAGGTTCCTCCCCCTCCCATTGGCCAGGGACACAGGGGTTCCCCCCCTCAGCCAGGCACACAGGGGTTTCCTTCCCCCTCCCATTGGCCAGACACACAGGGGTTCCCCCCTCCCATTGGCCAGTCACACAGGAGTTCCCCTCTCCCATTGGCCAAGCACACAGGGGTTTCCTTCGCCCCCCATTGGCCAGGCACACGGGTTCCCCCCTCTCATTGGCCAGGCACACGGGGTTTCCCCCCCATTGGCCAGGCACACAGCGGTTCCCCCCCCCCCCATTGGCCAGGCTCACGAGGTTCCTCCCCCTCCCATTGGCCAGGCACACAGGGGTTCCCCCCCCCTCAGCCAGGCACACAGAGGTTTCCTTCCCCCTCCCATTGGCCAGACACACAGGGGTTCCCCCCTCCCATTGGCCAGTCACACAGGAGTTCCCCTCTCCCATTGGCCAAGCACACAGGGGTTTTCTTCCCTCCCCATTGGCCAGGCACACAGGGGTTTCCTTCGCCCCCCCATTGGCCAGGCACACGGGTTCCCCCCTCTCATTGGCCAGGCACACGGGGTTCCCCCCCCCATTGGCCAGGCACACAGGGGTTTCCTTCCCCCCCCATTGGCCAGGCACACAGGGGTTTCCTCGCCCCACATCCTCCAGGGACAGACTCTCCCAGAGGCAGGGATTTCCCTTCTCCCCTCCCCAGCCTTGACAGCCAGTGACAAACGGGGAGACTGGGCCCGTTTCCCAGGCAGGGGCGGGGGGAGGCTGCAGGGGCCCCCGTGGGCTCTGCACAGGTACCTGCCGTTAGCCTGTCTTTCCCCACCCCAGAATGCCCCCTGCTCTGGGGCAGTGCAGGGCTGGTGGTTCTGTGCCTGGGGGTCGAGGTCCCCTGTGCAGGGACATTCCTCCACTGGGGTTACTCTGCCCGCAGCTCCATTGCACTGGCCTATCCAAGGGCCCCCAGGGCAGGCCTACATCATCCCTTTGCATTGCCCGGCCAAAAGCATCACCACGTCCCTGCCCACGCTGGCCAGAGACCAGAGCTCAGCGCCTGGGGAACGAGAACCGAGATGCTCAGAGAAATGGGGGAGAGACCGACTGTTCCAAGGGGGGACCCTCCTTGTGGGCACAGCCCCACCCCACCCCACGAGGCAGCTGGCACGTTGTGGCCCCAGCGTTGGTGGCAGGGGGTCAGTGAGAGGGAGGCAATGGGGCAGAGGGTGGGCTGGTGCCTCAACCCCAGTCCTGGGGGGCTGAGGAAGGGGGTCATCCCGGTCCTTGGGAAATCAAGAGAAGTGCCAGGGAAAAGTGGGGTATTTGTGGCGCTCCTGCATCTCACAGCTACATAAGCGCGGCCGTGTGTCTTTTCCCACCAGGGGGCGTCCCATCCCCTCTGCTGGAAGCTGCTTACTTAAGAGGAATCAAATCTGCCAGCTCCTCCTGCTCTGTCACTGAGCGCTATCTCCTCCCCTCTGCACGCAGTTGCCCCCACACAGGTGGGCCCTCCCTGCCCGGTTATCCCATGGCAGCTCCCTGCCGGCCCCCTTGGCACAGGAATACCCTGGTATCATGCACACCCTCCTGGCTCATGGGGTAATTTCACTATCACCTGTTAATGCAGAAGATCCTGGTGGTCAGAGCTCGCTCCTGATGAGCGGTGCCCAGAATCCCTCTCGTTCCTGCAGCTTCTCCCATGATCCACCCTCACAGCCGCAGGGCCACGTTCCCGGTGCCTGGCACGTGGCCCGAAGTCTCAGCCTGCGCTACTCAGACTAACCAGGGGGATGAGCTCTCCCAGCGGGTCACTCCCTTCCCAGCACTCAGAGGCCTTTACGTCGGCAGCTTCGCGGGGGCGATCAGTTCTGCCCCATTTCTCCTTTGAAGGGGGATTTCCCCATAATCACATCTCACCTGTCAACAGGAGCAGTCTGTGGCTAAGGGTGTGTCCACACTGCAGTGTAAGCCCAGGGTTTGAACCCAGGCTCAGGCCTAACCCCCCTTCCGTTGACCCACAAATTGCGCTAACCCAGGGCTCGGCTCCAGAACCCCACAGAGGTGGAGGGTCTGAGCCTGAGTCAAGCTGGGACCCAGGGTTCAAGCCCTATTGCTCTGCACTGGACTCGTGCTCTGAGAGGCTGCCAACAGTATCCCACAATCCCCTGGGACAGGTTTCTTCGTCCTGTGGACAGTCAAGTTTTCTCACACTGCACCACAAACAAAGGAGTTGGGAGGGGGCTAGGAAAGTCCAGGACGAGGGTGGTTGGACACTGGAGCCCCCGGGGGACCTGAGTGCAACAATTCCTAACCCGGGGTTGCAAATGAGTGTAGACGCTCAAGCCGTAGGTTGGGTTTGCCAGCTTGAGTTCTCCTAACCCTGGACTTTCACCCTGGTGTAGACAGACCCTAAGAGTGCGCACCAAGCCGGACCCAGCTGGCTTCCGACCCCAAGTGTCCACCATCCCCCTCACTACTGGAGAGCGGCCCTTCCCCACACAGAGACCCGCTCTGCACAAGCAGAACAACCTCTCTGCTCAGGGAGATTCGCCCCGGATCCCCAGCAGGGACACTCGGCTCATTCCCACACCCTGGTGAGGAGCTGGGCCTCTCGTTTGGTGATGGAGCTGTTACGCTCAGAGCTGCAGCACTGCTCCCTGTAGGCGACTGAGCCGAACGTCTCCAGTCAGTCGGGGAGGCTCCAGGATTGACACTTCCCCACAGGGGTACGCTGGGGGGAGGGGCGTGGGGTCAGGAATAAGAGGCATGCTCAGCAGCACCCCGTTTATTACAGGCTGAGCTGGGCCGCGAGGATGCTGCAGCTCTTTATTCACAGACCCGGCAGCCTGGTTGCTCCCCTTGGCTGTGACTAACCCAGCGCTGATGACACCAGCTTGGCACCTTGGATGTCTCTGAGTCCCCGGATCTTCCACTCTCCCAAATGAGTCTTTTTCTTTAACTGGTTGGACACCGGGATTTATAAACTACGCAGAGCTGCCCGCTTTGAGCCAGGCTTCACGTGTGTGTAAACGTGCACCTGGGACTCAAGTTAACTGACAGCTAGTTACCTCTACCAGCTGGCTTGAACCCAGTGCCATAAGCCGTGCAAATGGCAGCATTGTCAGCTGAATCCCCCTGATCAGAGCAGGGGTCCTGGAGTCAGGACTCCTGGGTTCTATTCCCAACTCCAGCACTGGCCGGTTGGGTGGAAACCCACATTTCTCGCCTTCTTAGCAGGGGGTTGTGCGGCTTAATCCAAGTTCCTCTACCCAAGCCAGACAGAGCGCTCTGAGCTCCCAGCAGATGGGCTCCGCTTGGTGACAGCCCCATCCTTCACGGCACAGTAACAGGCGTATCCGTTCATTTCCATTCTCGAAGCAGGTCGAACAGTTGTCAAGCTCTTTGAGATCCTCAGATGACACTGCAAAGTATCTTGGTTACAATTCATTAAATACAATGTAACGAATACAATTCATTTGAATACAATTCATTAAATTTAATAAATACAATTCATTAAATACCCAGACGTAGCTAGATTAAAACATTCTTCTGTCTCCCTTAGACAGCACTGCACTTCTCTGGGGGCAGGGACATTGTAATGGTCAGTGCCAAACCCACCTAGGACGCGGTGTAATTATGGCTAGTATTTTAGGAACTGCAGCACACCCACAAGCATCCTGGGCCACAGCCACCTGTCTGTACGGCTGGCCGGCATTCATAGCGTTTAAGGCCAGAAGGGACCATTATGATCATCTTGTCTGACCTCCTGCATGACACATGCCAGAGAACCTCCCGTAATTTCTGCATCAAGTCCAGCCCAGCTGTCTGAGTTAGCGCAGATCTTTTAGAAGCTAGCCAGTCTTGAGTTACCATCTTCAGGTGACAGAGAATCCATCGTATCCCTAGGTAAATTATTCCAACAGTTAATTCCCCTCACGGTTAAAGAATGTGCTGAGGTGAGTGGGGCAGCCATGACTCTCCTCTTTGCCACTGTGGCCAGTTAGAACACGTAGATCCTATATTTACAGGCTGCAGCCATCGGGAAGGGCTGCCTGGTTCCCCCATGGCCTTGCACAATGCTTTTCCCTCAGCTGTTCAATGGTTAAGGCATTTAGACGAACACGCTTGACTTGAATGTCTATGTAAATGCAACTGCAACAAAAAATACTGTTAAAAGTTGTTGAAATGGCCACGTCAGTCCAGTTGATTAATTATTGCCTTTCCGAAAACACACTGAACCGGTCCTTCCACGTATCCAATCTCTAACCAATCCTCCCTGAGCTGAATCAACAAAGGTAGTGTTGCAACCAACTCTGGTAACATTTGATCCATTCCAAAATCTGGGGACTGACACAACCAGGTTTCAGAGCAGGAGATGGATTCTGGCAGGAGTGGGGGGGGGGTGAGGTTCTGCGGCCTGCAATGTGCAGGAGGAGGTCAGACTAGATGATCATGGTGGTCCTTCTGACCTGTGAGTCTGTGAGGACTGACAGATGAACTCCTTATGGCTAAGGAGAAAGGACAAGTTTCCAATGATTAAACTGCTGGACCTGTCAGCTGCCTGCTACACCAGTGGTCACAAGAAGGCTTGTGCATCTTTAAGCAAGAGCAGGTTTTATGTTGCTGCAAACGCAGTTGTCAAGGCTGTATCCCCACTTTGAACTTTAGGGTACAAATGTAGGGGCCTGCATGAGGACTTCTAAGCTTAACTACCAGCTTAGTTCTGGTCCGCTACCACCATTCCCTACCCTGGGAAGCTTTTAGAAACTTTTCACCAATTCCCTGGTGAATACAGATCCAAACTCCTTGGATCTTAAACAAGGAGAAATTGACCCTTCCCCCCTCCTTCCTTTCACCAACTCCTGGTGAATACAGATCCAAACCCCCTTGGATCTTAAAACAAGGAGAAATTGACCCTTCCCCCCTCCTTCCTTTCACCAACTCCTGGTGAATACAGATCCAAACCCCCTTGGATCTTAAGACAAGGAGAAATCAATCAGGTTCTTAAAAAGAAGGCTTTTAATTAAAGAAAAAGGTAAAAATCATCTCTGTAAAATCAGTATGGAAAATAACTTTACAGGGTAATCAAACTTAAAGAGCTCAAAGGACCCCCCTCTGTCTTAGGTTCAAAGTATAGCAAACAAAGATAAACACTCTAGTAAAAGGTACATTTACAAGTTGAGAAAACAAAGTAAATCTAAGACGCCTTGCCTGGCTTTTACTTACAATTTTGAAATAAGAGAGACTTGTTTAGAAAGATGGGGAGAACCTGGATTGATGTCTGGTCCCTCTCAGTCCCAAGAGCGAACAACCCCTCAAAACAAAGAGCACACACAAAAGCCTTCCCCCCCCAAGATTTGAAAGTATCTTGTCCCCTTATTGGCCCTTTGGGTCAGGTGTCAGCCAGGTTACCCGAGCTTCTTAACCCTTTACAGGTAAAAGGATTTTGGAGTCTCTGGCCAGGAGGGATTTTAGTACTGTACACAGGAGAGCTGTTACCCTTCCCTTTATAGTTATGACAGCAGTGTTGTCAACTCTTGCAATTTTGTTTGCAAGATTGTTTACTATGCAGACAAGAAAAGTTACATTTGCTGGTCAGGCATTTGAAAGTTGTGTTACTTAAAATTTTTGAACAAGGCATTTTAAGTTATTAGTTCTCCTTTATTGGGATAGGTAGCAGAGCAGCACCATGAGGGGAGTAGAACAGGAAGAAGGCATAATTGAGACCTTTCAAAGTTTTGGCCCAAGCTAGGGGGTATGGGGGTGTCATTTGAGCTCCCCGCCTCAGGTGCCAAAATGTTGTGGACCAGCCCTGCCATGGGATCAGTGCTCAGTGTGCTCACGCAGCAACCTAGCATGCAAAAGTGGAATATGATAGATGCAATGGTCCAAATAGTTAAAAACCTGTCCTCCCTCTTTTCTCTGCGGTTTTCACGTTTGCAATTAAAGGAAGCCAGATATCTAGCTACTGGAGAGCCCCCTTGTTCCAGTCAGTCTGAAGATCAGAGCTAGCATGCGCACAAGCCATTATAGGGAAAAGATGGATTTTTAACTCAAAAGCCATACCCAATTCAGCCACGTTTTCACAACTTCCCAGATGAGGCAGTGTAAGAAATGGCCGTGCTTTTGCCTGGATTTAACTCACTGTGCAGTGACACATCACATTACCCAGTGTTGGATAACTAAGGGCCCATTGGACTGCAGAACGACCAGCAAATTAAACCGGAGGTGATCTTGTAATAATAAAGTGTTTATATTAACTAATAAGCCAACCTCTGCCCACGTCCAGGTATGCTTTGTGTTTAAACCCTAGGTAAAAGCCAGTGCATTCAGGCCACCCTGGGAGCTGCTGTTTGAAGCAGCTAATCTGGGTTTTTCAAAGGAATTTTGGAAAGTTCGATGTACTGATCCATTGCCTTCACATACTCCTCAGTAGCATGACAATTGCCCACCTCACAACCTTGCATGTATTTAGCCTCACTACACCCCTGTGAGGTCGGGAATTATGACTGTCCCCATTCCACTAATGGGTGACTGAGGCACAATGGGATAAAGCAAGTTGTGAAGATAACTCAGGAAGTCTTTGACAGAACAAGTACTTGAATCTGGGTCTACCAAATGTAGGATTAGCCCCTCAGCCATGGGAACATCCTTATGCCTGACTCCCTCACCCTCCTCTGTATATCCCCGTCCTAGTTTAGGTTTCTTCCACTGCAGTTTCCTGTGCCTCCCATACGTTATTCATTGTCTTTAGACTTTGAAGACCTAAAAGACATCTGTGCCAGCTTTAGATGAGTAGAAACACAGATCTACAGATGAGTAGAAACACAATCCACAACAAAACAGCAAAAGCAAGTGCAGTGGCCAACTCAGCCAACACAAAACACATCTGGACACAAACGTACCCTCACCTGGTCTCCTGCAAAACATGTACATCTCTTGTAATCAGGACTGGTGGAGCTAGATCCTGAGATGGTATAAACTGGACTAGCTTGAGGATCATAAATCAAGCACTTTAATAGTTCGAGTGTCTATTTTGTTTTAAGTCTTTAACAAATAAAAAAATACATGCTGAACAATATACACCTCTACCCCGATATAACGCTGTCCTCGGGAGCCAAAAAATCTTACCGTGTTATAGGTGAAACCGTGTTATATCGAACGTGCTTTGATCCACCGGAGTGCGCAGCCCCGCCCCCCCGGAGCACTGCTTTATCACGTTATATCCAAATTCGTGTTATATCAGGTCACATTATATCAGAGTAGAGGTGTATGTGCATGAATATTCTCTCATTTCTCCTGGGATATGTGTCAAACTGCCTCTCCAGGGCAACCTCTTGTTACTTTTTGATTCAGGCTGCATTTGCTCACCAATGACTGTGAATGTTGTTGGCCCTTTGGGGAGCTGTCTCCCAACCCCAGGACTGTACATATGCAATCCCTTTTTGGGGTTGTAACCCTGTGTTTCCCTCTCCCAGCACTGAGTCCTTCCCTGTCCCCTTTTCCTCAAGAGCTGTGGTCTGCGCTCTCTGGGCTAAGCGTGTCTACTTTTTGATCAGAGGCACCGTTTCCCAGCAATTTCCCCTCCCCTAGAAACACAATAAAGAGAGAGTTACTATAGGCATTAGCATCTCACCAGAGATCACTGCTCACAGAGTGAAATATGGAGACCTCGCTCACGTCTGCGCAGAAGGAAAGCTTGGGAGGCCATTCAGAGATAGATGGTATGAATGTAATTCAAGATGTGCAGTTCCTCTTTATAAAACAGACACATAAAATGATACCTCAGTTAAATGTGGCCTCAGGGGGCATTTTTCAAAAAGAAGCAGGAATGGTTAGACAATGGGAACATCCATCTTTGAGTCACATATGACAAAAAAAGTTTGTCAAACCAATATGTTTCCAAGAAACATTTCAGTTTAGACTGACTGGCATTTTTCAACAGAAAATAGTGTAGTCAACAATTTTTCAACCAGTTCTTCACATTAACTTTCTAATTAGATTTCTCCTTTCTCGCCCCCGCTCCCCTGTATCACAGGCTGTAGGTGCTCTTCCTAATTTGAAACACGTACATCAAAGCTGAAGATCTGAAAGACAAGTCCTAGGTTAGAGAATTGTCTTTTGTAACTAGAAAAGTAACCTACAAGCTTTAACCACAGACATGCTGGAGGCATCAGCCCATCCACACATCAGCCCAAATCTAGCCTGGGAAAGAAGATGTGCTTGACCACATTCCCAGAATGGTAACATATCCAAAGGATTGTGGACCAAAGTAGAAATGAGTGTGAAAGATGGTGACTCTCTCTCCCCAAAAGATGCCCTGTCCCTAGCTCCCCATTTGAATCAAAATATTTCCAGAGTAAAAGTTCTTCTTCAGAAGATACCAAGAGGAACTGCCCTCTTTCAAAACAGCTTGCATCTTCTATTCTCAAGGATGGCTCTCTGTGCTGACATGGACCACTAGCTTCTGTGAGGGCAGCTTGACTTTACTGCTGTTGGTAAATAATGGCAGGTGGTGGTCATATTGAAAGAGGACCTCTTTGCTTAAAGGCAGCTTTAGCCTTATTCCTGTCGACAGTTATGAGAGCTGGTGGCGATTTTGAAAGGTTGCAGTTCTCTGAAGAAGAACGATTCACCATTAAAACTTTCGGGAAATGTTCCCCTTACCTGTGGAGTTTTTACACACATACACATAAATTCTTATGCATCAACCATTTTAGCAGAAAAGTTCAGCTTTTTCTAAAAAAAAAATAAAGCTCAAACTCTGGACATTTTTATTTCTCTTCTCTGGACTTTTTCAGTTCTAATATATCTTTTTTTTTTTAGATAGGGCAACCAGAACTGCACAAAGTATTCAGGGACTGAGGATACAATGTATTTATATATAGGCAATATAATATTTTCTTTCTTATTATTTATCCCTTTCCTAAGGGTTCCTAACATTAAGTTAGCTTTTTGAACCACCACTTCACATAGTTTTCAGAGAACTGTCCACAATGACTCCTAAGATCTCTTTCTTGACTGGTAACAGCTAATTTAGACCCATCATTTTGTATGTCTAGTTAGGATTATGTTTTCTAATGTGCATTACTTTGCATTATCAACACTGAATTTCATCTGTCATTTCCTTGGCTGATCGCCCAGTTTCGTGAGATCCCTCTGTAAGTCTTTGCAGTCGGGTTTGGACTTAACTATCTTGAGTAGTTTTGTATCATCTGCAAGCTTTGAAACCTCACTGTTTACCCCTTTTCCCAGATAATTTATGAATATGTTTAATACAGTTCTTTATGGAACCCCATTGTTTACCTCTCACCACTGTGAAAGCTGACCATTTATTCCTACCCTTTGTTTCCTGTCTTTTAAATAGTTACTGATCCATGACAAAACCTTCCCTCTTACCCCATGACTGCTTAATTCACTTACAAATAGTCTTTTTCTTAAGCAGGGTTCTGTAACTTTTTGTGCAGACTAGACGGTCAATATAACACTGTGTCGTGGAAAAACGACTACGCGTTGTGTTTGGATCAGAATCGCCCGAGGCCCCTTTATTACCAGCATGCAAGGGGGGTACCAGCGAACTGGCAGTCCCCCCGAATACAGATTTTTCAACAGCTTTTATAGCAAAAAAACACAATTAGTAATACACACGTCCTTGTTCACATTATTGCCATAACTGGATAAATGCTGTGCAATTCAGTGGAGACCCCGACATGATTATTTGTTCTCACTTCTTCTCCCCATTATTCCTGGGGGAATTCTGCACCATTGCACAATGCACAATTCACATCGCATTAATATTCTGTGCAGAATTTCCTTCACCTCCCCCAGATTTGGTATTGCAGAGCTGCTGGCTGCCACTAGAGGCCGCTGGACCCAGCAGAGCCCAGCTCCCAGCTTGCCCATAGAAGATGCTGCCAGGGTAGAGAGATGGAGATGAAGGGTTCCTGGCACACCTTGAAAGGAGGAGGTGACATGTAGGAAACTCCATACAAGCACAGGGCCCAGCATCAGGTTGTTTCTCTCTCTGGATCCCTGGGCTTTGGAAAGGGAGGGGTGCGAGTGTCTGAGCTGGGAAGGCTGCAGCTGGGCTCTGGGGGACTGTAGGGGGTGCAGGTGTCTGGGCCAGGGGGGCCCTGTGGCTGGCAGGTGTTTGAAAAATTACCAAAATAATTGAAACCGGTGTGATTATATAGTGTTATTTGACAAATTAAATATGCAGAATTTTAAAATATTGTTTTGGTGCAGAATTCCCCCAGGAGTACCCCATGGAGACAGCTCTGTACAGTGGAGTATATGGCTGGGGTAGAGATTTTTATTATTATTATTCTGATCTGGTTTACACAGGTTTTACACAGCTGGAACTCCAGGGGATTTCAGTGCCGTTCCTCTTGATTTGCATCTGTTTATAGCTGTTTAAAAGAGACCTGAATCAAATCTGACTTCAGATTTCAATTTTCAGTTTAATGGCCTCGAAACCCGCCTGTCACAAGCACCCCCTCTCAGGCCGATAAGTGCCTACAGGTCTGTCGCATCTTACGCGCATTTAACATGCGCGATTTCAGCTTTACGCAGACGGCAAAAAAAAAAAAAAGAGAGAGAGAAATAACAATTTTAATACGGTACCTCTAGTGCGGGCGATTCCGCCCGCCATTCCACTCAACGTAATTTTGACTATACGCGATTTCCGCTTTACGCTCTAACTGCGGAACGTGATCCCAGTGTAAGATGTGACAGACCCGGACAGTCACTCAGTTTGGAATAGGACAGCACCCACTGGTGCAGATTCTCTCTTTAGATGGAATTTGGTCTGCAGAAGCATTTGGATTCACCGGTCTTTTTATGAAACACTGAATAAACACACAGAAATTGCCAGATTGGATCAGACCGGAGCTCCATCTAGTGTCTTGTCTCTGCTAGTGGCTAGTACCAGAGGTTTCAAAAGAGGGTTTAATAACTTTCAATAGGCAGATGTGGAATAATCAGCCCTTCCCCACATCCTGCCATGATCTCTAATAATTAGAGATTTGGTTAAGTCCTGAAGCATGATGTTTAGTATCCTTTAAGCATCCGCATCCATACACTATGCCATATAAAGCTGTCAAATCCCTCCAGTTTCTTTGCAGTGCTGCTTTAACAGCTCTCCTAGGATCTACAGACATTTCCCAACTTCTCAGCTCACCCAGAATAAAGCTCAGACCAGCAAGGTACTGAGCACACTAGCCCCAATCCAAGGAAACATAAGCACATGCTTAACATGCTTTAGACTGTAAGAAGCCCCATTGAAATCAAGGACCCTGGGGTTCTGGTCTCTGTTTGCACCTCCAGTCACTACTGTAAAACAAACAACATTGAACTACGGGCAAGTTTCAACCACATGCCAGGCTCCTTCTAGGATCTTTTGATTTTATATGTATGACCCAACAGGGCTCCCCCCTCAGGAATGGAGAGATTGAAAAGGTCTGAGGAATCACTGCCTAACCCCTAGCCCACTGCCTTTCAGACCCACGACGCCCAGTCAAACATTTTCCCTCTTTTTCATGCAATTTGATCCCTTCTGCCTCCTACTGCTGCCACCCCCTTTCTGCCCTCACCCAAACACCGTGGAGTTTTCATCTCACTCCCCTGCTCCCAACACAGCTCAGACACAGGGCAGGGAAAAGCAATTCTAAAGGCTGGGGAGCCTGCTGCGTGGCCTACAGAAGCAGCGGTATCCTCGAGCTGAGAACTGGGCAGGCAGAGGAAGGGG
This sequence comes from Emys orbicularis, assembly GCF_028017835.1. Classification (NCBI taxonomy): domain Eukaryota; kingdom Metazoa; phylum Chordata; order Testudines; family Emydidae; genus Emys; species Emys orbicularis. The sequence continues at coordinate 297,733,567 of NC_088684.1, forward strand.
GCAAAAAACAGAGCCATACCCAGCTACCAGCACCAGCCATCTTAACAAAAAGCATCACTCGATCCATGATAGATTCATAGGACTGGAAGGGACCTCAAGATGTCATCAAGGGCAGGCCCCTGCACTCATGGCAGGTCCAAGCACCATCAAGATCATCTAACCTGCTCTGAAAAATCTCCAATTATGGAGATTCCACATCCTCCCTAGGCAATTTATTCCAGTGCCTAACCTCCCTGATGATTAGGATTTTTTTTCCTAATGTCCAACCTAAACCTCCCTTGCTGCAATTTAAGCCCATTGCTTCTTGTCCTATTATCAGAGGTTAAGGAGAATAATTCTTCTCCCTCCTCCTTGTAACAACCTGTTAGGTATTTGAAAACTGTTATGTCCCCTCTCAGTCTTCTCTTTTCCAGACTAAACAAACCTAATTCTTTCAATCTTCCCTCATAAGTCATGTTTTCTAGACCTTTAATCATTTTTGTTGCTCTTCGCAGGACTCTCTCCAATTTGTCCCCATGTTTCCTGAAATGTGGCGCCCAGAACTGGACACGATACTGCAGTTGAGGCCTTATCAGAGCTGTGTAGAGTGGAAGAATTACTTCTCTTGTCTTGCTTACAACACTCCTGCTAATGGTAGATTGTCTGTCACTTGAAGTCATTCCAACTGGATATCTAGCTAAAAGATGTGTGAGAGCTAGAAAAAATAATGATTATAGGCTCGATACATAAATTATTGGGCAAGGTTTTGTTATGCAGGAGGTCAGATTAGATGATCACATTGACCTCTTCTGGCCATAAACTGTATGAAAAATCAGTTTTACCCAATCAGGGGCAGTAAATTGTAAGGCACTATTAGGCACTAATTGTAAGGGTAGGGTGATTGCTTGGCATCTACACGAACAAAGTTAAAGTTGTTTGTTCGCTGTAACTGTGCTTTTTCCATAGTTTAACACATCTGGATTTCTTTTAAGCCTAACTTTGACGCTGAATTCACTGAGTGCTCCCTACGGAAAGAAAGACTGAGCCATTCATTTCCAGTTACACTGCTCTTGAGACTTCTTCCTGTGACTTAGCAAAACAGCGAGAGCTTTCCGTAAAACTGAGCAAAGGCAAATAAACAAATCTACTTAGCATGTTAGAGCACCAAGGAGGGCATTGTAATGAGCCCCTCTGTGCCTGGCTTGAGACTATAATTGGAGGTGTGACTTCAGAGACTTGATCCTTAAATGCCACAGAAATGAATATATAAGGTTTTTGGTGCCCTAACATGATCCCTTAGGGATAAAGAGTGATTGAACTCTCTCTTCCACCAGTAGCTATGATACAATACTTCTTTCCTTCAGTGGCGGTGGGATAGCTATTTTCCTTCAGTTCTGATTCCTGGACATAACTTTCCATTTTCTCCATTTACTTGGAAATGTGATGTTAGCGCAGTCAACATTGCAACTTGAGACAGACATTGTTTGTTTGTTCATTTTTCTGTCTCGGGGTAAATTACAGTGGCAATGGACATGGTTCATGGAAGACCCTGAAAGGTCCGGGTGGATATTAGGTAAGAATCCAGGATTATACATAGAGATGAATCTGAGTTACACACTTCAGATCTGGAATCAGATTCAGATCCGACTTCTTCAACCTTTGAGGATTTTCAGATTCTGGGCATTTCAGCCAATTATAGAGATAAATCAGGGTTATAAAATTTGTATTTATTGTTGTTGTGTTATCAATTAGAGGTCAAGGCCCCACTGTACTAGGTTCTTTGGAAAAACATAGTAAGAGAGGGAGTGTGAAGCAGAGCCAGGAATTAAAGGACTATCTCAATCTAGTGCCCCTACTGCCAGTCTGACCATTATCCAGTGTTGTGTATGTGTGTGAGTGGGGGTGGGGGAGGACGGACACTGGGATCCAGTGGGTTCTGGTGTGGCCGATCTCTAACCATAAGGGGGAAATAACAGTAATTATTTGCACTGCGGCAGCCCCAGTCATGGTCGTGTTTGTTTGAAAACTGTAACCAATGGGAAGCAGTGGGAGGGCAGAGGCGGTAGATGACATTGCAATAGCAGAGGAGCCTCATGGTGTTGATAGACTGTGAAGGGGCTTGGATTGAAAACAAGCTGTTTGTGTTCGATTAAATGGGGACGGGGGAGCCAGAAGAAGGAAGCAAATGGAGAAAGCCTCACTTTTGAGGTGTTACATAGTTTTGCCTTCATGTCTCTTCAGCCTTCTTTCTTCCTTCTTTCTCTCTCCACTCTCCTCACACTCCTCTCTGATACAGCATTTTCTCCTTTTATCTCATTCTCTCACCTGTGGCTTCATGTAATCCCCCTATGCTCCCTCTTCCAAGCATCCTCCCTCCCTCCTTCAGAGCCTTGCACACAGCCTTCCATTGTTGCTTCTGTGCCAATGTTATTCCTTCACCATTTCCCGCCTGTATCATATTCCTGTGTCACGGCGAATGACCTAGAGAGATGAAGGACCTGGCAGTGTGTACCACTAGTAGGCATAAGAAACTGGGACTGGAGACAAGTGGCCAGAAACCTCCTAGAGCAAGGATAGCATAGATTGAAGGCACACTTACCAGTTCTCACGGTATTTGGTGCTTCTCTTAAAGCCTCAGCTCCTTCAGTCATGTGATCAGTTAAGAATCTCAGATTTTTTTTTAAGTATGTTTCGAGCCCTCAGGGTTGCTAAGAAAAGCTTGAAAACGTGACTCTCTCCAGGGCCCAGAAACATTGTTCCATTGCAATTTGCTGACTGAGTGAAATTGGAACATTTCGTCAAGAAGGGCCAATTTCACTGCAGCACCACGGAATTGAGGAAACTCTGCCTACATCAGAATCCTGCCTGGTTTCTGCTAGTTCACCTGCCCAGCTCCTTTGCAACCTGCCCAGTGGCCTGCTAGCAACCTCAGAGCCTCCAGAGTCCATGGCCTTGGAGCAGATACACATGCAGATTGCCCTGGGGGCTGGGAACATCCAAAATTGTCAGTGTCCATGACTCCAGGGATCCATTCCCTTTTCCAGAGCCTTTTCAAAAACTGTGGGTTTGTTCCTAAACCAACTTCTGAAATATAAAAATCTTGCACAAAACAGAATTACACTTCCCTGCCCCCTCTCTAAACCCTTTGTGTATTATTTTTAAAAGATCTCAAGATTTTAAGCCAACTGCATGATTTTTGGAAGCCTGATAATGGTTTTCAAATGCTTGGGATTAGCAACACTGCCAGGGGATGTGTTATGAAGCAGCAGTAACCAAGTGACTGGGACATAACAGACATTGTAGTCATCTAAAAGGATTATCTGGAATAGGGTGACCAGATGTCCCGATTTTATAGGGACAGTCCCGATTTCTGGGTCTTTTTTCTTATATAGGCTCCAATTACCTCCCACCCCCATCCCGATTTTTCACATTTACTGTCTGGTCACCCTAATCTGGAAGGATTTAAAGTATGAGTGCTTTCTAAACTTACCCTCAGTGAGCAGACAATATAAAGTACCTAGCTCAAACTCAAACCCATGCCAGGTGTATTTCATTGGAGAAAATTTGTGATAATGTACATGAATCCGGAAACTCCCTATGGGGAACTGGATGCCTAATTCCAGTCAATTTTATGGAGACTTGGATGTCTAAATCTCCTAGACAGCCTTGAAAACCTCAGCCCTGTTAAAAAGGGAGTGTAAATTTAAAGGTCCATCCCAGCTCTTCCCAGACATCATGGCGGCTGGTTTCCTGTAAGATATTCATTACCCACATTCAAGCCCGGTGGTGTCATTCAGATTTAATTCATGCCATGAAATTTCCTTCTTCCATGCTGCTCACTCTTGTTATCCCGGCAGGTATGGTTTCATGCACCCCTGTATAAATGGCTGAGGGCAATCACAGCATGGTGACCCAGTTCATCCTCCTGGGGCTGACGGATCGTCAGGAGTTGCAGATACCCCTCTTCGCAGCGTTCCTGGTGATCTATGTTCTTACGCTGGTGGGGAAGCTTGGGATGATTGTGTTGATCAGGGTTGATCCCCGACTCCACACCCCCATGTACTTCTTCCTCAGTGACCTGTCCGTTGTTGACCTCTGCTACTCCTCAGTCTTCGCTCCAAGGATGCTGGTGAATTTCTTAGTGGGGAGTAAAAGCATTTCTTACTCTGCCTGTATTGCTCAACACTTCTCTTTTGTTGTGTTTGTGACCACAGAAGGGTTCCTGCTGGCCGTGATGGCGTATGACCGCTATGTAGCCATCTGTAACCCTCTGCTCTACACCGCTGTTATGTCTAAGAGAGTCTGTATTCATCTAGTGGCCAGCTCATATGTAGGGGGGCTCATGAACTCACTGACCCACACATGTGGCTTGCTGAGTTGTCATTCTGCGGATCCAACGTCATCAATCATTACTTTTGTGACACTAACCCATTGCTGAAGCTCGCCTGCTCTGATAACCACATCAGTGAGATTTTGCTTGTAGCGTTCTCTGGGGTTATTGCCATGTCCACCCTCCTGATTGTCATAATCTCTTATCTGTACATCCTCTTCTCTATCCTGAGGATCTGCTCCGCCAAGGGCAGGCGCAAAGCCTTCTCCACCTGTGCCTCTCATCTGACAGCTGTCACCATGTTCTATGGACCTGTGAGCTTAAGCCACATACAGCCCAGTTCCAGCTACTCACTGGAACAGGAGAAAATCTCTGCTGTGTTTTATACCCTGGTGGTCCCCATGTTGAACCCCCTGATCTACAGCCTGAGGAACAAGGAGGTTAAGGATGCTCTTAAGAGGGTGATAGACTGGAAAAACATTCTCAGCTAATTTGTTCACCATGACAATTCCAGTCAATTGAGAAGAACAATTGGAAGAAGGATTGTAGTATGGTCTATGTGTTACTGCCTTGATTTGTGTATCACAAATGTCGTACAAGAATTAAATGAAACTCAAAGAACTGATGTAGCATGTGGAAATTATGTTTTACAATTGCTTGAGAGGAACAATGTTACCTAATGTCCTGTCATTATGTGGCTGTTGGAATATAGACACCTTTCCTTGTTTCTTGACCATTAATCTATTTGAAATTGTGCCCTGCAAGGTTATCTGAGATTAAAAATAAAATAAATTTGCTTCTAGGTTTAATTTCTTAATGTGTTACTTTAATTAATGCTCAGTATGTGACTCGCATTATGAGAATGCAATGCTTTTGCTCTCTTTAGTGTCTGGGCCTCATACGGGCTGCCACAATTGATCTCTATCCCCTTTATAACAGCCCTTAACGTAGTTGAAGACTGTTATCAGGTCCCTCCTCAGTCGTCTTATCTCAAAACAAAACATGCCCATTTAAAAAAAAACTTTCCTAATAAATCAGGTTTTGTAAACCCTTTTTGTCATTTTTGTTGTTCCCCTCTGGACTCTCTCCTATTTGCCCACATCTTTTCTAAAGTGTGGCTCCCAAACCTAGACACAGAACTTCAACTGAGGCCTCACCAGTGCCAAGCAGAGCCAAATAATCACCGCCCTGGTCTTACATACGTACAACATACCTGGTAATACACCCTAGACAGCCTTTTTCACAACTGCACCTCATTGTTGGCTCATAGTCAACTTGTGATCCACTTGAACTCCCAGATCCATCTAAGCAGCACTTCTCCCTAGCCAGTTATTCCCCACATTGTATTTATGCATTTGATTTTCCCTTCTAGAGTGAAGTACTTGTCTTTGCACTTGTCTTTACATTGATCACATCTATATTCATACTAGTGCTATATACATCTATTCTTAACAGTGTTATTGTATATACTTAGGCTGGGAAGGAATACATTTTTCTCAATAAAGGTTGGTAAATATTGATTTCACCATATGCACACAAACCAATGAAAAAAATGTCGCCATCAATAATAATTGAAATTTACAGATAGGCAAAGTAAGAAAAATTGCAGCTTCAGAATGTATTCGAGTTTGATTTAAGGATATTTTTTTGATCTATTTTGACAAGTGATGTTGACAATTTGTGTTTTAACAGTTATAAAGCTTGAACTTTCTGAATCTCAGTGTCGACTGTCATTAAAAAAAATGTCTGACCTCCCATTGTCTGATCCCCCATAATTTCCCGCAATTATAAAGGTTTAAACATTTAAAATAAAAAAGGCTTAAAAATAAACATTGATATTATCAATTAAAATGATAAAAAACTTAAAAATCAAATTCTGACAAGGCTCTATATACTTGTTATACAGCTTTATTCTCAATCATCTTGTTGTCACCTTGTGCTGCTCCCCATCTGTTTGTCATCTGTATCGTTGTCTCTTATTTTAAGCTTACATTACAAGCTCCTTTGGCCAGAGGTTGGGTTTTGTTTTGTTTTGTTATATGTTGGTACAGCACCTAACAGAATGGGGTTGGGATTAAGCCCAATACTAATGAATTAACGAAGTAGTATCAATAATAATGCTCATGTAATGTTACCCCCACCAATGCCATATATTTCAGAGGGGTAGTCGTGTTCGTCTGTTTCAGCAAAGACAACGAGGAGTCCTGTGGCACCTTAAAGACTAACAAATGTATCTGGGCATAAACTATCGTGATACATTTGTTAGTCTTTAAGGTGCCACAGGACTCCTCGTTGTCAATGCCATATAGTGATTTTATAGGTTTACTTACAGCAATGCTATACATTTATCATATATTTTAAGGGCTAGAAAGGACAATGAGATCATTTAGTCTGGCTGTATAACTCAGGTCACACTCCTATACAGTTAGCCTCGGTATTAAGCCCATTAACTGGCATTTTATTAAGCGTCTCTTCTGGAGAGCCATCGGGTCTTGATTTGGCAGCAGCTCTAGCTGGATAAACCGTCACGTCCCCTGGTAGTTCATTCCAGCCGTTAACCACCCTCACTGTTGAAAATGTGAGCCTCAGGACTAATCCGAATTGGGATAGTTTTACTCTGAGTATCACCATATATTGTTCATTAGAACCGGGGGGAGAGGGGAGTTGGACCAAAATCCTTTTTTTCTGAGCAACGCAGATTTGGGTTAACTGAAATATTTTATGAATCTGTGTCAAATGAGCTGGATTGTTTAGCTTTGATCTAAAACCTCAGAAAAATCTAAAAGGTCTAAATATTTTAAGTTTCCCATTTAAAAGACTTTTTGTTTCAAAATTTACTTCAATTTTATTAAAAAATATAACAATTGCAAAAACTGCAACGGATCAAACAAACCATTTCATTCAACTTGTCAGTCAGCCAAAAAAATGGAAATTTGTGAAAAAAAAATCAATTTGGGTCAACCAGAAACTAAAGTTTTTCATTTATGTTTCAGACTAGCCAGCAAACCAAGAAATCAGCTATTCACAGAGTTCTTTTGATCATACACTTTCCCCCCTCATCATTGCTCTACACTGATTAGCCCTATTCTCACCACTGACACAATCCTATTGCTTTAGGGCTGGTCGACACGGGAAACGACTCTACAGCTATTTAACGTAACTCCCTAGATGGCCTTTGGGCTTGTCTTGACTACCGCCCGGATCGGCGGGTAGAAATCGATCTCTCGGGGATCGATTTATCGCGTCTCGTCGGGACGCGACAATCGATCCCCGAATCGACGCGCGTACTCCACCAGCCCAGGTAGGAGTAAGCGCCGTCGACGGGGGAGCCGCGGCGGTCGATTTGCCGCCGTCCTCACAGCGGGGTAAGTCGGCTCAGATACGTCGAATTCAGCTACGCTATTCCCGTAGCTGAATTTGCGTATCTGAAATCGATCGCCCCCCCGTAGTGTAGCCGTAGCCAAATAAGAATGCCATTTTCTGGTTTAGTTTAATCCAGTAAATGAAGAGTGTCCATACCAGGATAGCTCTAGTGCCTTAAATTCACATATTATCTTGCTCAGGAATAACTTCCCAATGCAAACAAGCCCCTGTACTCACCAACACTGATTTAGAGCTTTGCTTTCATCCCTCCATGCAGAGGTGGGACACTGAACAGCAAGGTTTAGCAGTGGGGAAATGAATTTATTTGATGTTTTTCCATCCCGAAGAACCCAATACAATTGGGCAAACATTCTGGTGTAGCTGAATGTGCACTTTTCTCTGAAAAAAAGTTTCAGCCAAAGAATTTTGGCCAGCTGTAGTTAGGATACTTTCTACCCCATGGAAATGCCTTACACTTAAACTCTGCTAGGTAGACTTGAGCCAAGGGATAATAGAGTTTAGCCCATTGTGATTAATGGTGAGAGGACATAAATCCACTGAAGCACACTCAGACGCAACTTCCTCCGGGATTCAAGAGTTGACCCGCTACCCAACCCCATTCACAGGGGTTCTTTTTATCCTGCATTAATAAAGTTTCAGTGAAAAATATTAGAGCACAATATTGGATCAATCATAGAATCATAGGACTGGAAGGGACCTCAAGAGGTCAGAAGTCCAGTCCCCTGCACTCATGGCAGGACAAAGCACCATCTAGAACATCCCTGACAGGTGTTTGTCTAACCTGCTCTTAAAAATCTCCAATGATGGTGTTTCCACAACCTCCCTAAGCAGTTTATTCCAGTGGTTAACCACCCGGACAGTTAGGAAATGTTTCCTAATGTCCAACCTAAACCTCCCTTGCTGCAATTGAAGCCCAGTGCTTTCTACACAGGAAAATACTGATTAGTAAAAAATGAAATATTCTTGTGGGAAAAGGCCAGTTTCAATGAATTACTCATTTCAAAAAAAAATTGAAAGAAAAAAGAAGCTTAAAATTGTCTAAATGTTCATTTTTGACATTTTCAAAATGAAAAGTTGCCTTTTTTTAGTTCAAAATGACTCTGTTTCAAAATCTTAATTATCTAATTATTTTTTTTAAAGGTTCATATAATTTGAACTATTGGAAGAAAATATTTTGATTGTTCAAAATCAATTTTTCCCCAGCTTTTTGGTTTGTGGAAAAAATGAAAATATCAGCTTTTGGGATGGGACATTTTTAAAATCTCCAAAATTTTCATGGGACAGGAAAACCATTTCCTGCCCAGCTTTAATCTTTGGTTCCAAACTAAAATAATCCACTCAGTGAATAAACAAGAATCTCCCTTAGCCTCCAGAAGAGGAGGTTTTTTACTGTATTCAAACCTGAAGCCAATTCCTTATGGAAAATGTCCATATAATTTTATTATAAAAATATGTCAATGTTCTATAATATTCTTAAGCCAACTGTAACTGAGCATGCTGCTGTATCCAGTCAATGAGGGTTATGTTTACCTGGGATCTGTCAGAGAGGAGGTACACTAAGTGCTGCATTAGGGGGGCTGTGTTGGTGAGTATCTGAGTGTCTGTTGCAGGGACAGTTTGTCAGTTTGACCGTGTGCTTGATTGTTTGATTGTTTGTTTGAACAGTGTGAATTGGGAGTGCTTTGTTCCAGGTGGGCCTTGAGTGGGCCTGACTGGTATAAAAAGGCAGTCAGCAGCGAACCAGCTGAGCGGCGAACAGCGGAGGCTAACAGAGGGAGTTCGCCTGGGCAGAGCCCACTGAGGCTTACATCTCGCGGGCTTCTGTGAGTTGCTGCAACAGCTGAGGAAGCTTTAGAAGGAAGAAAGTATGGAAGGTGAATGTTCAGTTGTTGTAACCTGCACAGGTTGTGCCATGTTTGTCTTTCTTCCACATGACAGAAGCGACTTTGTCTTTACAAAGTGCAAGCTGGTCTCCATATTGGAAGAGAAGGTTCGAGGTCTGGAGAAACAAGTATCGATCCTGCGTTGCATACGAGAAAATGAAGATTTCCTGGACAGACGTCAGGATATGCTTCTACGGGCACAACGTTCTGAGGAATCGGAGCAGGTTGCGCAGAGGGGACTGAGGGATGGTGAAAGAAAATTGGCAGCATGTGACCTCCAGAAGAAGAAAGAGGAGCGTCCATGTACCAGCAATGGAGATACAGGTGAGCAACCGTTTTCATTTTCTCTCCACAGGTACTAATGCGGAGAGTGGAGTAGATGATACATCTGAGGGAAGGGAGCAGAAGGAGACTCCACCGATTGGAAGGCATGAGATGCACTGTCCTAGGGATGGGGGTTCCACGACCACCGCTCCCAAGAGAAGGAGGAGGGTGGTGGTGGTCGGGGACTCCCTCCTCAGGGGGACTGAGTCATCTATCTGCTGCCCCGACCGAGAAAACCGAGAGGTCTGCTGCTTGCCAGGAGCTAGGATTCACGATGTGACAGAGAGACTGCCGAGACTCATCAAGCCGTCAGATCGCTACCCCTTCCTGCTTCTCCACGTGGGCACCAATGATACTGCCAAGAATGACCTTGAGCGGATCACTGCAGACTATGTGGCTCTGGGAAGAAGGATAAAGGAGTTTGAGGCGCAAGTGGTGTTCTCATCCATCCTCCCTGTGCAGGGAAAAGGCCTGGATAGAGACCGTCGAATTGTGGAAGTCAACGAATGGCTACGCAGGTGGTGTCAGAGAGAAGGCTTTGGATTCTTCGACCATGGGATGGTGTTCCAAGAAGGAGGAGTGCTAGGCAGAGACGGGCTCCACCTAATAAAGAGAGGGAAGAACATCTTTGCAGGCAGGCTGGCTAACCTGTTTTTAGAAGACAAAACAAGACAAACAAGCACAAAAAGGAAAAGTCAAGAACAGCAAAGATAGAAAATGCAGCTTCTGTCTGTAGTGTTAACTTTCACTGCTGTCTCACTTCTGGAGAAAAACAGGGATGGGACACAATCTTATTAGACACTCTGCTCATGTTATTCCAGGCCAAGAAATGATCTGTGGAAACTGGTGTCCCATATTGCCTGTGTGAAGAACAATGTCAATTCTTCATCTAGCCATTAGTCCAGAGATACAGAACATGCCAACTGAGATTAAAATCTTTGTTATCAAATATATGTCACAATGTACTCCTGGCAGCGATGGGGCTACCAGTTGAGAATTGCTCTGATTCAGGGCAATGCGGGCAGCTCATCTGGAAACTAAAAGAAGGAGAATACAGAGGACACTTGAACTTATGCCCAACTATTGGAGACAACAAATCTTTGTGATTACCCCCAATCTCCAAAAGGATGTACAGGATTTTTAATGATCTCATTTTTGCCTCGCCTGTGATTCTGAGTCTTGAGGTGCTGTCCCTAATGGCCACTGAAGCAAATATAAATACTCTGTATCATCAATACGCCAGTGTTTAGCGAGAAGAATGAAATAGCTCCCTCCACTGGTAAGTCTCACCAGTATGGCTCCAACCGAAGCGGAATAAACATTATCTCTGATTATTCTTTTGAAGTTAGATTTTTCTGCACTCTGATTTTTGGCTATTTCAACCTTGTTTATTTTGTTTTTGCTTCAGCATAAAATACAGTTGCCTGACTGTTGGGGATATTTATTTTGGTAAGAACAAAACAGAGTAAGTGAGAAAATTGAAAATAAGGCATTTGGATGTCTAATATTTTATGTTTTGTGTAACTTATTCAGTAGAAAAGACTTTCACTTTTCCTTAAATGCCAAGAATTTTTTTTAAGTGGTTTTATTACTGGTTTAAGGGCACGGAATGACTTCCATAGGGCTGGAAGTTCTCAGTCTATACACAGAATATGTGCAGCCTAAATCAGATCCAATACATCCATGGTCTTCAGATATTCTCTGCAGGTCAGAATTCACATTAGGAGGAAGAGAAAACAGGGACGAGTCTGTGGGAAGGGTGAAAAGCGCTTTCATCACGGTGCCTGTTCTGAGACCAAAAATAGGATTTCAATTCCAATAGCCTCCAATAGCCCCTTAGCCAGCAACGGGTCAGATCTCAAAATGGTGTAAGTCAGTATAGCTCTGCTGGAATTAATGGGTCAAAGTTTCAGCGGGTGTAAGTGGGCCATAGTTCCATTGAAGTCACTGTAGATTGGAGCCATGTAATTAATCTATCGAATCTGTCCTCATATACCCTTATATCTAACTATCTGCTTAATCATCCAAAAAAGGATTTGACATAGGTATGAATATTAAGAATATTTGTATTTTACAGTGGAATGGAGATGTTTAAAGATATAAAACCTCAGGCTTTGGGACATGGGGCTTGATGCAGATTACTGTATAGACTGAGAAGGAAACTCCCTAGCAGAGTGGGGGCTATCCAGTTTATTGCACCGACTGTTGCATGTATGATTACCTGCCCTGTGGGCGGGTGGCGTATGTGTGCAGTCGGTGCAAGGAGCTCCTGGCCCTCAGAGACCATGTACGGACTTTGGAGGCCAGGGTGGCGGAACTGGAGGAGCTGAGAGAGGCAGAGAGGTATGTTGATGAGGCTTTCCGGGACACTGTAGAATCGTCCCACCTCCGCTTAGACAGCACCTGTGCTGTTAAGGAGGAAGAAGGGCCCAGGGAAGTAGAGCAGTCAATGGGAGCAGAGGGAAACTCTCCCGTAGTTGGGACCCTCCTTCCAGATGGTTCTGAGGTTGCCTCTCCGGGGGAGGGAACTCCAGTTTCTAGGAAAAGGCAGGTGTTAGTAATGGGAGATTCGATTATTAGAAATGTAGATAGCTGGGTCTGTGATGACCGGGAGAACCGTATGGTGACTTGCCTGCCTGGTGCGAAGGTTGCGGATCTCTCGAGGCATCTAGATAGACTTATGTGTAGTGCTGGGGAGGAGCCGGTGGTCGTGGTACATGTAGGTACCAATGACATAGGGAAGGGTAGGAGAGATGTCCTGGAAGCCAAATTTAGGCTGCTAGGGAAGAGACTGAAATCCAGGACCTCTATGGTGGCATTTTCAGAAATGCTCCCAATTCCACGCGCAGGGCCAGGTAGGCAGGCAGAGCTTCAGAGTCTCAATGCGTGGATGAGACGATGGTGTAGAGAGGAGGGGTTCACGTTCATTAGGAACTGGGGAAACTTCTGGGATGGGAGGAGCCTATACAGGAGAGATGGGCTCCACCTAAACCAAAGTGGAACCAGACTGCTGGCACTAAACATTAAAAAGGTTGTAGAGCAGTTTTTAAACTAGGAGATGGGGGAAAGCCGACTGCTGCAGAGGAGCGTGTGGATCGGACACAGACTTCTCTTAGGGGAGAGTCTGATGATAGAGAATCTCCAGGTTATAGTCAGGAGCAGAGGACTGAAAAGTATAATGTAAGGGCCGGATCAGATGATAAACAGCCACATAAAAAAGAATCTGGCACATCAGAAAAAGGCAGGCTAATAAACAGGGACAAGTTTTTAAAGTGCTTGTACACAAATGCCAGAAGTCTAAATAATAAGATGGGTGAACTAGAGTGCCTTGTGATAAAGGAGGATATAGATATAATAGGCATCACAGAAACCTGGTGGACTGAGAGCAATCAATGGGACACAATCATTCCGGGGTACAAAATATATCGGAAGGACAGAACAGGCCGTGCAGGGGGAGGAGTGGCACTATATGTTAAAGAAAGTGTAGATTCAAATGAAGTAAAAATCTTAAGCGAATCCACAGGTTCCATAGAGTCTCTATGGATAGAAATTTCATGCTCTAGTAAAAATATAACATTAGGGATCTATTATCGACCACCTGACCAGGACAGTAATAGTGATGATGAAATGCTAAGGGAAATTAGAGAGGCTATCAAAATTAAGAACCCAATAATAGTGGGGGATTTCAATTATCCCCATATTGACTGGGAACATTTCACTTCAGGACGAAATGCAGAGATAAAATTTCTCGATACTTTAAATGACTGCTTCATGGAGCAGCTGGTACGGGAACCCACAAGGGGAGAGGCGACTCTAGATTTAATCCTGAGTGGAGCGCAGGAGCTGGTCCAAGAGGTAACTATAGCGGGACCGCTTGGAAATAGTGACCATAATACAATAGCATTCAACATCCCTGTGGTGGGAAGAACACCTCAACTGCCCAACACTGTGGCCTTTAATTTCAAAAGGGGGAACTATACAAAAATGAGGGGGTTAGTTAGACAAAAGTTAAAAGGTTCAGTGACTAAAGTGAAATCCCTGCAAGTTGCGTGGGCCCTTTTTAAAGACACCATAATAGAGGCTCAACTTCAATGTATACCCCAAATTAAGAAAAACAGTAAAAGAACTAAAAAAGAGCCACCATGGCTTAACAACCATGTAAAAGAAGCAGTGAGAGATAAAAAGACTTCCTTTAAAAAGTGGAAGTCAAATCCTAGTGAGGCAAATAGAAAGGAGCACAAACACTGCCAACTTAAGTGCAAGAGTGTAATAAGAAAAGCCAAAGAGGAGTTTGAAGAACGGCTAGCCAAAAACTCCAAAGGTAATAACAAAATGTTTTTTAAGTACATCAGAAGCAGGAAGCCTGCTAAACAACCAGTGGGGCCCCTTGACGATGAAAATACAAAAGGAGCGCTTAAAGATGATAAAGTCATTGCGGAGAAACTAAATGGATTCTTTGCTTCAGTCTTCACGGCTGAGGATGTTAGGGAGATTCCCAAACCTGAGCTGGCTTTTGTAGGTGACAAATCTGAGGAACTGTCACAGATTGAAGTATCACTAGAGGAGGTTTTGGAATTAATTGATAAACTCAACATTAACAAGTCACCGGGACCAGATGGCATTCACCCAAGAGTTCTGAAAGAACTCAAATGTGAAGTTACGGAACTATTAACTAAGGTTTGTAACCTGTCCTTTAAATCGGCTTCGGTACCCAATGACTGGAAGTTAGCTAATGTAACGCCAATATTTAAAAAGGGCTCTAGGGGTGATCCCGGCAATTACAGACCGGTAAGTCTAACGTCGGTACCGGGCAAATTAGTTGAAACAATAGTAAAGAACAAAATTGTCAGACACATAGAAAAACATAAACTCTTGAGCAATAGTCAACATGGTTTCTGTAAAGGGAAATCGTGTCTTACTAATCTATTAGAGTTCTTTGAAGGGGTCAACAAACATGTGGACAAGGGGGATCCGGTGGACATAGTGTACTTAGATTTCCAGAAAGCCTTTGACAAGGTCCCTCACCAAAGGCTCTTACGTAAATTAAGCTGTCATGGGATAAAAGGGAAGGTCCTTTCATGGATTGAGAACTGGTTAAAGGACAGGGAACAAAGGGTAGGAATTAATGGTAAATTCTCAGAATGGAGAGGGGTAACTAGTGGTGTTCCCCAAGGGTCAGTCCTAGGACCTATCCTATTCAATTTATTCATAAATGATCTGGAGAAAGGGGTAAACAGTGAGGTGGCAAAGTTTGCAGATGATACTAAACTACTCAAGATAGTTAAGACCAAAGCAGATTGTGAAGAACTTCAAAAAGATCTCACAAAACTAAGTGATTGGGCAACAAAATGGCAAATGAAATGTAATGTGGATAAATGTAAAGTAATGCACATTGGAAAAAATAACCCCAACTATACATACAACATGATGGGGGCTAATTTAACTACAACGAGTCAGGAAAAAGATCTTGGCGTCATCGTGGATAGTTCTCTAAAGATGTCCACGCAGTGTGCAGAGGCGGTCAAAAAAGCAAACAGGATGTTAGGAATCATTAAAAAGGGGATAGAGAATAAGACTGAGAATATATTATTGCCCTTATATAAATCCATGGTTCGCCCACATCTCGAATACTGTGTACAGATGTGGTCTCCTCACCTCAAAAAAGATATTCTAGCACTAGAAAAGGTTCAGAAAAGAGCAACTAAAATGATTAAGGGTTTAGAGAGGGTCCCATATGAGGAAAGATTAAAGAGGCTAGGACTCTTCAGTTTGGAAAAGAGAAGACTAAGGGGGGACATGATAGAGGTATATAAAATCATGAGTGATGTTGAGAAAGTGGATAAGGAAAAGTTATTTACTTATTCCCATAATACAAGAACTAGGGGTCACCAAAAGAAATTAATAGGCAGCAGGTTTAAAACAAATAAAAGGAAGTTCTTCTTCACGCAGCGCACAGTCAACTTGTGGAACTCCTTACCTGAGGAGGTTGTGAAGGCTAGGACTATAACAATGTTTAAAAGGGGACTGGATAAATTCATGGTGGCTAAGTCCATAAATGGCTATTAGCCAGGATGGGTAAGAATGGTGTCCCTAGCCTCTGTTCGTCAGAGGATGGAGATGGATGGCAGGAGAGAGATCACTTGATCATTGCCTGTTAGGTTCACTCCCTCTGGGGCACCTGGCATTGGCCACTGTCGGTAGACAGATACTGGGCTAGATGGACCTTTGGTCTGACCCAGTACGGCCTTTCTTATGTTCTTATGTTCCCCCCATTATGTTAGTCCATAATGCTTATGATGATGGCTTGCACCTAACTCTGAAGCATACTGTAATATCTACCACAGTGAAGAAATAGATCATTAGGGGACCTGTTCTGGAAATTCCTGTGTTCTGTATATTTAATTTAAATAATTTAACTTTTTAAACCTCTGACGCAGGTAACATGACAGAAGGAACTGGCGGGATTGAGAGCAGTTTGTTTAATAATTAGGAATTACCCAAGCTATTTTCAGGTAACTTTCTATCTAGACTAAAAGTCCGAAACAGGAAGGAGATACTTCAGCGCCATCAGCATACATCTCATATTAATTTCAGCAACCGTGCTGACCACATACTGTTCTCATGCACACAGAGTAGCTCAGCTGAAGTCGTTGGGCTAATGGGCTAAGCCCATTTCCTGTTTTCTTAGCCACACTGTTTTGACAGTGAGGGAGACTAAGCACTGGGACAAACTTTTTGCAAGAGAGAGATCTCTCTTTCTTGAACTCAAATGGATTATGGAAGGGGTAATTGGAGGTGGGGTTTATTTGTTCTGCGAAGACAAGGGGACAGAATTCCTCAGAGCTCTGAATCTCAGGTCAGGCACAGGCGGCGTATGTGTGTCGTTAAAATACCAGTTGCGTCTCCCGGCAGCAGGAGGTAGTTAGACACCAATATATGGTCTTCAAATATTGTTCAAGTTCTTAGACATATTGATGCTTCTCTTTGTCTTTCCCTCTATTTTATGCAGTTCATATATCTGAAAATCCCCCCTAGCAAGAAGCACGTCCAATCACAAATACACTTAGAGGAGCACGGCAAGATTTTGATCAATATGTGCCAGGATTAGAGCTGTGAATACGGTTTCTTTCAGAGCAGCAGGACTAGACGTCTGTATGTCGCACAGCCAAAGGGCAATGAGCATTCTGCTGCTCAGCGCGGAGAGAGAAGGAAACATTTGAAGCAGCAGCATGAGAGGGTCCAGGATTCCAGTAAAAAGTCAGGAAATGCACCTGCACGTGCTCATCCGATTCAGGTCTCGCTTGGGCGCTGTCAAGGGCCCTCAGCAAAGAGCCTGTCATGACACATGCCATTTAGCTGAGCCCTGGCGGGATCCTTATCAGGCAGGATAACGAGGGTGATGCTGCAGCTGGGAACAGTGAAGATCCTGCCAATGTCCCTAAAGGCCAGGATGTGACCTCAGATTATATCAGGAGGACCAGTTTGGAGAAGATATCAGTGAAAACTGTGGCGAGGGGGATGTGCCTGGCCAGAGACTGGAAGTCCAGGTGGTTACTGCAACTCTCTAACCCCTCCCTCCCATTGTTTTCTAGATAAATTGTACTTTCAACACTGAGGATTTTGTAGGTTATGGCCAAATAATTTCCTGTCCTGGCTAATATGCCATGCATTGCTGTGTGTGAAGCAACAGAGGGTCCTGTGTGTGTGTCTGTGGGGTAGTGCAGACACCACAACATTTGCATGGCCTCCTCTACCTTCCTCTCCCCTCCACCAGCCTCTGCTGGGCACAATCCCAAGTGGATACAGAGCACTGGGGGGGAAGGTTTCTAAAAAGCCAACTTTGCTGTTTATCCAAGAGTTCAGAGTATGGGCTGTACGGCTCATGCTGAAGCCCATGGTCTTTAGTAAGTTCACAAATAGAAATCAGTGCCCCTCTGTCCATTTCTCCGCAGGCAGGCAGGTGGGGGTGGAGGGGTTCAAACACCGCTTGGATCAATGCTCTCCATCCTAGCTCAGGCTTTGGTTGGTTTCTTTCAATTGCCCCCAGTCCTGGTAGCTTATTCTGGGAAGTTTCTCAGGCAGCATGAATTCTCAATGGCCTTTCAGGAGAACTGGGAGTGCAAACCTGCTAGGACTTCCATAATAGCCAGGTCCCTACCAAATTCAGGGCTCACTTTGACTAATTTAAAAACCCTCTGGCCTTGAAATTGAACAATGTCACCATTTCAATGTTTCAATCTGAAATGTCCTGGTATTATAACCATGGGGGTCCCGACCAAAATGGGAGAATGGGGGAGTTCAGAGGTTGTTGTAGGGGGGTCACAGCATTGTCACCCTCACTTCCGTGCTGCCTTCAGACCTGGGCTCCCAGGGCAGCAGCCAGCAACCTTTCTGAAGCTAGAGGAGGTTCCCAGAGGTGCAGGTGGGTCCCTGCTCTTGGGAGCACCTCAGCTTCTACCTACTACTTGGGAGCACCGCGGCTCCTACCATTTTCGGGGCATCCAGAAAAATGGACACTTGAGCCCCAGAAGGAACTGCAAGGGAATCCCCGAGCCCTAGCTGCAGATGCCGGGCAGAAGCCCTGAGCCCAGGTACCCTGAGAGCCGACAGGAGTGGGGAGGGGCATGAAAGTCCTGAGCCCAGTGCCCCAGCCCTGGCTACAGCCACAGGGGGGCCAGAAGCTCTGAGTCCGGGCACCCAGAGACGTGACTGGAGCAGAAGCTGCCAAGGCCAAAGCCCTGAGCCCAAGGCCGGGCTGATGCAGCGCACTCACTTCTGCATTGCCTCTGCAGGTGCATCTGATATCCCCACTGAGAGGAAATCCTGTCACCAGCCCGGCAGACAAACAGTTAGGAGGCCCCTACTGGGTTCTCCTGGCTGGGGGGCTCCCAGCAGGACGGGGAGATCGGATTTCACGGGGCAGGGCTAATTCGATCTAGCCAAGAAAGGCACAACAAGAACCAAGGGCTGTCAGCTGAAGCCAGAGAAATTCAAAGGAGAAGTAAGACACACATTTTTGACAGTGAGGGAGACTAAGCACTGGAACAAATTACCCAGGGAAAAGGTGGATTCTCTGTTTCCTGGTGTCCTCATATCACAACGGCTCCCGGCAACAGCAGGTAGTTAGACACCAATATATGGTTGTCATTCTGGAAGGTGCCTTTTAGTGAATTACAAGCAATTGGGCTAAATATGGTGCAAAGTGTGTGAAATTTCATGGCCCGTGAAATAGCGGCCACATTAGGAGACTGAATTGTTTCACAATCGATGCCTCTATGAAAAACTCAGTGTGGGGTGAGGAACAGACTCTGCTGTTTTACTGGGTAGCCTGCTTGCTCCCCAGAATCAATAATGACCAAGTGGGGTGATCCGGGGTGCAGCTCAAACATCCAACTGGGCTGGCCAGGGGCAGACATCAGGCCTGCCAGGGAAAGGTGGGTGTGGCAGTGACTTCACAAAGGCCTTTGGCAGGAACTCAGCCTATTGGGCAAAGATGATGAGGCGTCTGTGACCTCACAGAGCTCCCTTGACAACAGCCAGGCAGGACAGGGATGCAGGGCAGGGGGAACCTCAGAGACCCCCTGTAGCCTTGCTGCAGCAAGTCTCCATCTCGTGGTCTCTCTCGCAGGACCAAGAGACAGTCGGTGTGGAGGACATTCTCTGCGTTTTTTTTCCATATCTGTGTGGATTTTTTTGAAAGAAATCGTCATCTGTGTAGAAGGTAAGAAAAAATATAGGCTCTAAGTACAAGATAAGGGACTCTATCGTAGCAGATTCAAAGGCGTCACCACCCTCCTAGTGAAAAAGTTTTTCCTAATATCCAAGCCTTCCACACTGCAACTTGAGATCATTGATCCTTGTTCTGTCATCTGCCAGCTTTAAGAATTTCATGAGAATCAACCTTTCATTAGGAAAATAATTCAAAAATACAAATACAAAAAACTTTGAGTGAAATCAATCCATCCTGATCTTTAGTGTCTGGGCGGGTGGGCCTCGGGGGCCAGACTGAGACCCTGATTGGCTAGTAACACCCAGGATGCCAGTAAAAAAATTCCAGTTCTCTTAGCAACCAAGCCTCCATAATCCAAGGAACACCTGAGGGCTGCGGGAGACAGAGGGGTGCTGAGAATGTCTAACTCATGATTGAAAATACAGAGATGTGTTATTGGCTTTGGTTGGGGGACAAGTAGCAAATCCGTCGGGATTCTTGCCCCAAACAACAATCACTCATTGTCCTTCAGAACACAAGGGCCCTAACACGCCTGATGTGCTCAAATCTCTCTCCTGCTAGGACTTAGAGAATTTTCTCCATCCCCATGGTACAGAGGGAAAGAGAAAAGAAGTGACCTCCCTTTGGTCACACATCAAGGTCATGCCAGAGCTAGAAAGAGAAGCATAAGAAAAAAGTTGTATCAAAATGTTTTGCATTTAAAACTAACTGATTTCTTAAACAAAGGAAATTTGATGTGTGGTGAACTGAAATGATACATTCTTGTCTCCACGTGTTTCTAGATTGATGAACTAGTAGATCTATCCCCTCACACCTAGTTTTTATCCATAGATTGAGGGAGGAAAACAAGTTTGCCTGGTTGGTGAATTCCCAATGGCTTTCTTGAATTTCAACAAACTGGTCGATTGAACGGAACTATTTGTATAAACTGAAATGAAAACAATATTTTCTGCACCTTTCAAGGAAGCTGCTGCTGTCCAAAGTGGAATTAGCATTTCAGCTACTTTGCGTCCAGGGCCTTAGCGATCCCATCAGTGGGCGACTGTCTGAACAACTTGGCAGTGAACATATTCCACTGAATGTTAGTTTTTCTCTTCTATTTAAATTATTTAAAAGATTGTCATGAATTTTGCCCTTATCAAAGGTTGTCAATTTCAAATTTAATTATGACAGTGAGAGAGTCTAGCTACTGGAACAAATTACCCAGGGGAGAGGTGGCGTTTCTATTTCCTGGTGTCCTACCATCATAACTGGTTAGGAAGGTGCCTTTTAGAGAATTACAAGCAATTGGGCTCAATAGGGTGCTAAGAGTATGAAATTTCATAGCCCGTGAAATAGAGGCCACATTAGGAGATTCAATTGTTTCACAACCGATGCCTCTATGAAAAACTCAGTGTGGGGTGAGGAACAGACTCTGCTGTTTTACTGGGTAGCCTGCTTGCTCCCCAGAATCAATAAGTTAAGAAAAAAATACAGGCTCTATGTACGAGATAGGGGACTCTGTCCTAGCAGATTCTCAGGTAGAGGTAGAGAGGTTTGATATCTCTGTACTGGGCACTGGTGCAACCACTCCTGAAATATTGTGTCCATTTCTGGTGTCCACAATTTGAGACAGATGCTGATAAATCAGAGAGGGTTCACAGAAGAGCCACAAGAATGATGAAAGGAGTAGAAAACATGCCTTGTGGTGACAGACTACAGGAGCTCAATCTAAGAGAAGGTTAAGCGGTGAGCCTATGGGAACAAATATTTATTAATGGGCTCTTCACTTTACCAGATAAAGGTTATGAGCAGACAATGGCTGAAAGGTAAAGCTAGACCAATACACACTGGAAATAAGGCGAGCATTTTTAACATCAGAGTTTGGAGCAATTGACTGAGGGTTGTGCTGGATTTTCCACAATTGGCTTATTTTAAAATCAAGATTGGGTGTTTTACTAAAAAATCTGCTCTAATTCCTATGGGAATTATTTTGAGGGACGTTCTATGGCTGAAGTGAAACAGAAAGTCAGACTACAGTGGTTTCTTCTGGGCTTGGCATTTATAAATCTGTGACTCACTGGGGGCGTTTGGAATTTGACCATTTTGCTTCCCTCTTCCTCCTTCCCTCTGTCCCTTCTTCTCTTCTTCCATTTCTTTCTGCTGCTCTTCTTCCTGGGCAGGGTGGGGCTGTGCTCCAGCTGTCATTGTAGGAGGCCCTCACAAAGAGGTGGGGCTGGAATTGTGCGCCGATGGTGATCTCCACTATAGTGATCTCCTGTGGTGGCTGACTAGTGCTGGCTTTTGCCCGTCTGTTGAGAATGCTCATCCTCCAGGTCTGAGAGTCTCCACACTGATCGGTCAAGTGTGGGGCTATTGCTGAGTTAAGAGGGAGGAGACTTAGGCACTCTTGGCTGAGTGCAGGGAGGCCTAAGATTCAATTCAATGGCATTTCTTTGTCTGCCTCTAAGGCGATAATTTTTGAAGGCTACATCCAATTGATTCCAAAATGTCAGGGAATTTCTAGGCATCGGTGGGAAGAACCTTGTTGATTTTGTTGACAATTGGAAAACAAGCCATCAGAAAAGCCTGATTTCTACCTTGTGCCCCTTACATTAGTGCTGTAAGCTGAAGGGCATTGTGACTTGAGAGTGAATTCAGCCAGTCAGTGCGAACTCTCCACAGGTGATTTGCATAAGTCAGTAAATGAACCTGCAGGTTTCCGTGGGAGCCATGCCCAAGGCAGGCTGCAGGCTTCGGGTTGATGCTCAGGGTTAGTGGAGTCAGTGAGCGACAGGGGGGCTGAGTTACCTCTGGTGTCACGGTGTTACTGCTCAGGTTCATCTGCCTGCTGCACCGCCGGGGCAGGGACTGTCAAGGGGAAGGTTTTGTGGATTTGAAACGTATAACCCAGGAAGTGCAGAAGAGGACTGGCTTCGACAATTTGGCAATAAAATGTAGGTTTTGTGGCAATCTCCTGTGCAATTGCTACTGGCTCAGGGACGGAGACAGCATTCCTGCCCCTCCTACCACCTCTTAGCTGGGCCTACAGAGAAGAGACTAACTAGAGTTTTGGACACTTGTTTGTTTAAGACTGAGCAAATAAGGCACAACAAATTACTGATATGAGGAATTTTGCTGTCTCCTCTCCTTTAATAGAATACAAGCAGCTTATGATTCTCTCAAATGAAGTAGTTCTTCTAAAATCAAGGTGAATACCAATCAATGGCTGTTTCAAAACCAAAAACCCGCCAAAGAGATTTTTTTTTATTTAAACTAGATTTTTTAAATTTAAATTTTAAAAGTTGGTTTTTTTTAAACAAACCTATCAAGTATCAAATTTGAAACTATGACAAGCTATGTTAAGGCCTACAGTTCCTCTAGCCTATTAAAGTAATTTAAATAAATACATCTATGAAGAAGTCCATGTTTGCTGCCAAGTTTCAGAGGAAGACAAACCACTGAACTGTTGGAAGTCATTGGCTAAGCACCTGGGGGTCCAGAAGTGATTGAAATACTCAGCCAGATTTTGGTAGCAATAGCCTCTTCCGCAGGTGCAGAAAGAATATTTTCTTCATTTCAGTTGATGCAGCTACTTCATTCAAATTTAAGAAACTGATTGGCAGTTGAAAAAGGATGAAGGCTTCTTTTCCTCTTGTAATATATGAATAAACGCTAGAGAGGAGGAGATGTGAGCGACTACTTCTAAAATCTGGAAGGACGTTTAGGACCAGGAACAATCAGTTCAATGCACGAACTAGAGATACTTCTTTACCTCAGTTTGTTTGAAATGAAAAAAAAAAATGTTTCAGTTAACCTTTTTGTTCTTATGTATCCTGCAAAACCAGCATGTTTTAATGGATACCTATTCATAGAATCATAGAAGACTAGGGCTGGAACAGACCTCAGGAGGTATCTAGTCCAACCCCCCGGCTCAAAGCAGGACCAACCCCAACTTAATCATCCCAGCCAGGGCTTTGTCAAGCTGACCTTTAAAAACTTGTAAGGAAGGAGATTCCACCACCTCCCTAGGGAACCCATTCCAGTGCTTCACCACCCTCCTAGTGAAAAAGTTTTTCCTAATATCCAACTTAGACCTCCCCCACTGCATCGGCCACCACTAAGAATTTCATGAGAATCAAACTTTCATTAGGAAAATAACTCAAAAATACAAATACAAAACATTTGGAATGAAATCGATCCACCCTGATCTTTAGTGTCTGGGGGTGTGGGCCTCTGAGGATAGACTGAGACCCTCACTGGCTAGAAACACCCAGTGAGCCAGTAACAAATTCCAGTCCTGTCAGCATCCAAGCCTCCATAATCCAAGGAACACCAGAGGGCTGCGGGAGACAGAGGGGTGCTGAGAAGGTCTAACTCATGATTGAAAATACAGAGATGTGTTATTGGCTTTGGATGGGGGACAAGTAGCAAATGCGTCAGTCACTACAACAGGTCACACTCGGAGCCAGGGAGACTGGCACTTCCCAGCTCTGGAAGGGAGTGTTCCTCTAGCGGTTAGTGCGGGAGCCTGGACAAAGGACTCCTGGGCTCCATCCCCGGCTCTATCCCTGACTCCCAGTGCAACCCTGAGGCAGCGGCTTCTCCTGCCAAGGCCTCTGTTTCCATCAGTGGGGCTGGGGACACTCCCCTACAGCCCTTGGGCCGTCACGCTTCAGGAATGTGCGTGAGGTACTAGGAGACCTTGAGATGGGAGGTGTCCTGCTGGCCGTCGGTCAGTGTTGTGAACCCCTGGCTGCTGGCCTGAGTTTATCCATCCCCTGGCAATAAAACATTGTCTTGTTTTCACAGTCACTTTCGATCTCCCAACTTCTACCCCCTGCCCTGCTGGCAGGGGATCCTGCAGCACCCCTTACAGGGCGCCTGGGTGCAGGAGATCGAGGAGGAGGGTAAAGGAAGGACCAACACCGAGCATCTGCCATCCAGCTCCATCCCATCTAGAGTAAGTAAGTGGAGTTCTCCAGAGCCATCCCCAGTGTGGTGGAAATATCCCACCAATAGGGCTCCCAGCCCGTCCCTTGGCAGAGTTTGTTCCCCAGGTTGAGGGTTCCTGTGCCCTGGGGTGGGATGTGTGGGGCGGAGGAATTGCCTCAGCAGAGGGGAGGTGGGCCGGGGAGCAGGCAGGCCCCATTAAGGAGAGGCTGCTTTGAAGCCAGACTCATGGCTGCTCCCCACTCAGTTCCAGGATGGAGCGGCTGAGGCAGATGCTCAGGAGGAAGGCCGGGCAGGTGGCTCCAGAGCCAGAGGGAAGGAACATCCGGCTTTCCCAGGAGGAGAGCGGCCCCTCTGTCCCCACGGGCGGGGAAGAGGCTGGTGGCCAGCATAAACAGAGGAGCTGCCTGGCATGCTGGAGGAGGTGGACGACACCAGCTCCCCTAGCTGACCCTGAGGCACCTTCTGGGCCCAAATGGAGGTGGCTTCGGGTACAGCTATGGAGGAGGGAGCCAGGAGAGGGCAGGAGCCGGGCAAGGCAGCTCTGGGGCTTCCTTCAGAGGAAGCCAAGGAGCCAGGAGCTGCGCCCCAGGGCCCAGCAGGAGCCATCCACCACCATGGCAACTGAGGAGCCCTGCGCCAGCCCCACTCTGTCCACTCAGGAGCCCCCCGCCAGCCCAACCCTGGCCACTGAGGAGCCTCCTGCCAGCCCAACCCTGGCCACTGAGGAGCCCCCCACCAGCCCCACCCTGGCCACTGAGGAGCCCTGCGCCAGCCCCACCCTGGCCACTGAGGAGCCCCCCGCCAGCCCCACCCTGGCCACTGAGGAGCCCCCCGCCAGCCCCACCCTGGCCACTGAGGAGCCCTGCGCCAGCCCCACCCTGGCCACTGAGGAGCCCCCCACCAGCCCAACCCTGGCCACTGAGGAGCCCTGCGCCAGCCCCACTCTGTCCACTCAGGAGCCCCCCGCCAGCCCCACCCTGGCCACTGAGGAGCCTCCTGCCAGCCCAGAGCAGGAGATGAGTGACTGTGGGACAAACATCAGCAGCTCCGCCTACTCCCGAGGGGCCAGCAGCTCCTCCGTGGGGTCTGACAGGCCTGCAGATGAAGGCTCCCTCTTTGCAGGTGAGGGGAGACCCAGGGGAAAGGGAGGAGGACTGGGGCGGTGGGGGACTAGTAATACCCTGTTCCCATTGGCTCACCAAGGTGCCGGGAGTGACCCATGTGAGCCCCACTAACACCAGTGGGGGGGCACAACCACGCCCCGCGGCAGGGGATGCTGGGCGGAGTCGGGGGAGCTCCAGCCTCCCCTGATCATATTTGGGGGGGAGGGGGGACTGACTGCCACGGGGACCTGAGGTTCATGGGGCTGAGGGCGTCTCTCGCAGGGGTAGGGTGGGGCCCTCGCTGCCATGGGGATCCTTACAGAGAAGGGGGAAACATGGAGCCTTCTCTGTCCACTGCATCCCCCCAGCAGCAGAAGGGATTATACTTTCTCCTTCTCTCCCTGGTGCAGAGCCCCCCAGTGCCCATGAGGAGGAGGAGAAGGAGGAGGAGGAGGATGTGTCCCCTGAACACAACACCATCATGGTGATCCAGGAGCACCTCCAGGGCAGAGATGAGGTACAAAAATCCCCCAGCTGCGCTGCCACCGAGTCTGTCCTGCTCCTTGTTCCATCCCCACCCAGGCAGGGGGGTCTTGTACCAGAGAATCCCTCACCCCCAATGGGGGGACACGTCTCCTCTGTTATCTGGCACCCCAAAGTGGGGACATTTGTCCCACACAGGCCAAGGTTTCCGCTCCCCGCAGACACTGTCCAAGTTACAAACCCGGTCTGTGCCGGACAACACAGGTTTCAGGAAGGGGCGGCTTTCCCTGTCCAACCCCATGGAGGTCCTGAGCCCTGGAGCTGGTTTGGGTTGGACGAGGAGGTCCCTATGTAACGGGTTCTCTCTCTCTCCCCTCACCCCACTCCTAGCTGGTGAAGGACAGGGCCAATCAGCTCCGCTTCCTCCACGCTGTGCCGAGTCTGTGTTTCTCGGCACAGCGGCAGGGGCGGGACACCCTGGAGCCCCACGTTTCCAAAGCGGCCCTTGTGGAGAGCATTGCGGTGAGTGGGACCCCGTGCCCGGCCCCTGGGGCGAGGGAGCCAGACATGGGAGGAAGCGTTAGTGGGGCTGGAGGGGGAAGCAGAGGATAGGGGTTCCTGGGGCTGAGGGCTGGGGAGCAGGGAAGGGTATAATTGTGACACTGATCAGGACCTGGCAGTGGGGGAATTGTAAGCCCGGAGGGGAGGGGAGAGAAGGGGAGGGAGGAATTGGGTGGGAGACAGGGAAGGAAGTTTGATGGATGGGAGGAATGGGGGGGCCCAGCTGGTTGGGGGTGGGGGTGACACTGGCTGTTTCTGCAGAGCACTTTGGGCTCCTCCCTGGGAAGCGCCTGTGGGTCTGCGGGACCAGAGTCTCACACGCGGTTTTGTTTCGTTGGGGTCTCCCAGGAGCTGATTGAAAATCTCCCTGAGGTGTCAGAGCCGAGCTCCATCATTTCCAGCTCCATGGCCGCGGTTTACAATCTCAGGTACCAGGACCCTCCCGTCCAGCCGCCCTAACCCTGGTGCTGATTGGGCCCAGAGCTGGGAGTCACAGATCCTCCTCCGGCTAGGTTACCCCCAGCTGTGGCTGTTCCCATCCCCCAGCAGAGGAGGCGGGAACGTCCCCTCTTTCCTGGCTGGGGGGTTGATTTCACTCCAGGAACGTTACAGTGGCCCTAGGGAGGGGATCACTGCGGGGGAGGGGGTCATGTCCATGGCAGTTCCAACGCCACGCTGGTGCTGCAAAGTGTATGACAGGTTCCTCTCTCCTGCCAGCAAACTGAAGCCGCCACTTGCCCTGGAGCTGGAATCTCGCCTCCTGAGGGCTCTTCTCCACAGGATCGTTACCATGGGCACTGGGAACGACACCCCCCAGTTCCGGGTAGGTCCTGATCCTACTTCTCTGTCCCAGGAGCAGGAGCAGGCTCTGGTCCCTGCTCCCTCGCTTTGATAGAGTGCTGAGAATAGGGGAGGGGTGAGCAGAGCTGGGAACAGGCCCGTGACAAACTGGCAGGGGGGCCCCCTTCCCTCCAGAGTAGATTGCATTACCCCTCCGTGGCTGATCCCAGACTTTCCCCCTCTCCTCATTCTGTGCTCTGCGGCATGGACTCTCCCGGGGATCCTACCTCCCACCCATTGCAGTTTGGCTGTTCCATAGTCTGCTGGCTACCAGGCCCTGCGCAGAGAACTGCTAAGAGCAAGGATTGAAGAGGCAGCAGGCATCTGGCCATGAACTTTTGCTTAGTGTCCCTGGAGTGATGTGAATGGGAGAGGCCAGGTTGTGCCTTTTGAGTCTTGCCAGGGCTCCTGGAGAATCCTCCTAATTGTCCCTTGACTGGTGTAGCCCCATGTCCCTTGACTGGCGGGTGCTCCCTCCTCTTGCAGGCTCTGCACAAGAGCTATTTTCAGAGCCTGGACACCATGCTCAGGGGCCTGCTGACCGAGACCCCCAGCTTGGAGAAGCTGCAGCACCTCTTGGAGGTGAGTAGAATGGGACGGTCTGGGGTGGAATTGCCCCTGAACCCCGGGGGAGGGCAGCAAAGGAGAGATTAGAAGAGCCACATTTCCATTGTGTCCTTCCAGCTTGGACCCAGCCGGCCACACTTTCCCAGAGCTGCCAGTGCAGGGGGAAGGAGCTGGGACTGTCAGCCAGAGCTCTGCCCGGTTGCATTAAGCACTAACAGTGAGCACCAGGCCTGGCTGGGGACTGAGAGACTGAAACCCCTGTGAGATGCAGGACATGGGCCTCTGAGAAAAGTCACTGGCTCCTCTCTAGGGAGACCCTGAGATACAGGAGGAGCCTCAGGGAATCAGCTCTTCTGTCCTAGGGACACTGCAGTTCCCGGAGGGATTGTTCTCACGGCCGTTCCATCCATCCTACCAAGGCCTGTGTAGCTGGGGTCTGGGGTCCAGGGCATGTGCCTTGATCCTGACGTGCTGTTCATGGATCAAGGGTTCAGGGCAAATAGACCAGCCCCAAGACTGACCATTGTCCCAGCCTGGAGAGACAATGAGCTTGTGCGTAGCAAGGCGTGGGCAGTGTCATGGACCGCCTTTTCAAGCTCTGTGACCAGGGCTCAGCTATTCCACCCTGAGCACAAAGTCTCAGCCCCTTGGGGACGGGGAGAGGCTCATTTGTAGAGCATGTACGCCTGCCCGCTGACCCTCCCCTGCCTCCTTCTCCCGCAGCACATCCATGTCTGGCTCCATTCCAAAAAGGCCCGGGAGAGAGCTAGGGCCATACAAAGCAGCGCTGCCCTGCTTGAATTTGCCAGCTCCCTGCCTGGATTTGACGTAAGTGACCTTTGACCCCAGCATCCTGCAGAGTCAGGGCTTGAGTCAAGTTCCTCATCCCCTGACTAATTGGTCCCCCCTGGGTCCGTAAGGGACTGCGTTCCATAGGCCACTGGCTGGCAGATTTGTGCCTGGCCTCAGGGCCCTTGTTATTCTGGAACAGCTAGGCAGCGAATGCTCATAGAGGGCCCTTGCCCTGGTCCCTTTGCTCCAAGCTCCCTTGGGGGCAGAGAGGAAGAGGGCTCTCGCTTCTCTCTCCCAGCGCCTCCTACAGAGGGGTGGGACCAGAGCTCTGGCCCAGGGGCGCTGGAGAGCTGAAGGGAGAATGTTGATGGATTCCCCTCTCCTCCTCCTTCCACCAGACCTCCTCCGACTTCTCCAAGGCAGGCGACTTTGTGCTGCAGCTGGGTCTCCATGTATCCCACCCAGCCAACAACATCAGTCAGCAAGCCAGGGGTGGGATATATTGGCTGCACAGGCTCCTGGTGCAGAAGAGGGGTAAGAAACCCAGCTGGACAATGGGACCCCATGGAAATAAGCCTCTCGGAGACTAGTTCCAGCTGGCCATTGGGACGCCTATAGAACTAAGGCCTCTCTGTTTAGACCCACTGTAGCGGGGAAGCGGAACCCCAATAGAAACAAGGCCCCTCCTTAGAGACTCCCTCTGCTGGGCAGTGGGACCCTACAGAAAGAAGCCCCCTCCTCTGAGACCGATCCCACCTTAGATGATGACTCTTTCTCTTCCCCCTCTCTGAATTAGGGAGATGAGTGTGAAAGTGCCAGGGAAATTGGCTGCTTTATTTCAGAGCCCGGCTCTGTCCCCCAGCCCAGGGAAATAGCCCACCCACAGGGCAGCCAGCTCGTGAGGGGACAGGAACGGAGCTATTGAGACACATGGAGGGAAAGAGCCCATCGTGAGGGCAGGGGCAGGAGCAGGGACCACAGGGGATGGACACAAAGCTTGTAGGATGTCACCAGTTGGGTAGTCAGGGCCAGATCCTGACTTCAGTGGGTGTGGGGGGTTCTCAGTATTAGACACCACCATTGACAGGCACCCACTCCCAGAGCACAATGACCGTAAGGGTCACAGGATTACTGTGATGACTGAAACAAATCCCCCTTCTGGTACTAAACCACCTGGTATGGACCCTGCGATTCCATTGGGCCGTGGATGCCACGAGGACCCTGGCCAGTGTGCACCCAGAAGGAAAGCGGCAGTGAAAGCGGAATGCCAAACCTCCCCAATGGGTGTGTCTTCCTCCCCCAGGGCTCAACATCACCGAGGGAAGAGAGCTGTGGTGCCGGGACGGGCTCCAGGACACCAAGCGCGTGGGGTACAAAAACCTGGCCAGCGTGGGAGAGGTAAGGACTCTCTGCCGGTGCATTGCAGCAGCTCCGGTGTGGAGTTGTCTCCCCCTGCAGTGAGTGTGTCATGGACACAGGGCAAGAGCCTGCTACTTATTTCCAGCAGAGTATGTGAGGCTCCTGGGAATGTCAGTGGGGTGAGGCGTGGGAATGAACCAGATCTAAAAGACCCCTCCCCTCTAGCGGGTGAGCTGCAGGAGATGGCGCTGCTGGGAGCAGCAGAGTGTCCTGTGTTGTCTGGGTGAGCTGGTTTCCGAGTGCGGAGACACATTTCCAGCATCTCATGGCACCTGCTCCAGAAAGAGCTATTTGAGGCCTCAGTGCCTGCAACCTCTTACTGAAGGGGGTTTCCTGGTCCATGGGACCCCAAAGGTTGGCTGCCTCAGGACTCTTCTCCACCTTGTGAGGCACTAGAGGGATTTGGAGCCTGGTTCTGAGCCATTGCAAGGGCTCTGGTTCTGTTGGTTTTAGGTCTTTGGAGAGATATTTACTGAAGAGCAGAAAAGAACTTTCCTCCAGGCGGCGCTGCAGGCCATACACCACCCCCTGCTCCGTGTCAGCCAGGCTGGGCTGATGCTGACGTATTCCATTCTGGGGGAAGCCGGCCAGCTGATAGGGGACGAGGTAACCAAAGAGGGATCAACTGGGGAGGGAACCCCAGGGCCTTTCACCTCCAGGCCATTGAAAATCACTCCCATCCCATCCCCATGCGCTGACCTGGGAGCAAGGAGAGGATGAACCCAGGCAGGTGCCATTGGTAGGTGCCAGCTTGTCCCCTGAGCAGCTCAAAGCAGGGCAGACCCAGCTCTCCAAAAAGGCTATTTCCTAACAGGCGTCACATCAACACGACACGCTGCCATTGCTCATGCTAGGGGCTGCCAACTCCCCTAGCCACCTCTGTGAGCCTTTCATCCCCTCCGGGCCTCAGGCCGGTTCCTAGTGCTCTGGGATCATGTTACCTCAGCCCCCACCTGCTCTGGGAGAACTGGACGAGTCAGTCAGCAGAGGCTGCTTAAGTGCCCCATTCCTCAGAGCTACTGTCCATGGCATCATGTTAAGGACTGGGGGATCCCTTGGGCAAAGATGTCCACTTCCTCTCACCCCCCGACACTACTGCCCAGAGGCTCCCAGCCCCTCAGCTGGAGGGGATGAGGGCGGCTGAAGGGATTCTGGGGAGCGGAGCTGAATCCCCAGCTGGGTTGGGAGGTAGAACAGCTCTCAGTGGGGGACTGAGAGGAGTGGGGGCAGGAGTTCATTCCCCAATGGTGGGAGAGGGGATGGGAGTCACTAGAGAAGAGAGGAGATTTCTTCTCGGGGGTTGGGTGGGGGAATCCGTCCCTCAGACATGGGGAGGGGTGGGGAGGAAATTTTGCTGGCTCCCGGTGCCGTTAATACCCTTCGTTCTCGTGGGTGTCCGAGTCTCTGATTGATCCTTGTTCCCTTGCAGCAGGGGGACATTACAGCAAAGGTGATGGCCGAGCTCTTTAATATCAGGTGCTTGAGCCAGGTGCCCAAAGCACTGCAGGGGCTGTGCTCCGCGGGGCAGCCTTGAAGACCCCCCCCCCCGCGTCACCTGACCAGAAGCTCCTAGCCCCTGCCGCAGGTACGGCTCTGTCTCACTGTGCCTGGGGGGGAAGGGCTGGGGGGAGCAGCCATAGAGCCCACAGCACTGAGAGAAACCAAGGCTGAGCACCTCGCTCTCACCACCGAGCCCTGGAGCTGGGGCCAGGCCAGATACCGGTTCGGAAGAATCGGGCTGTGGGGCTGGCCCAGAAATGAGAGCATCCGCAGAACCAGGGGTTATGCTCAATAGCCATTGCAGTCTGGGAGGGGTGGCCTGACATGGAGCTCCTTCCCTGTCGTCACTGCTCAGACCTTCCCATGGCCCGTGTCACCCCTGACGCAGCGAATGTCTGACCATCCGCCACCTGGGGCCCAATCCACCCACCTGGGATCTGAACCCTTCCCAGCCAGGAATGAAACTCCCCCCTAACAGTCTGGGGCAGGGAAGGATCCTCCCCATCTGGCAGGTGGGAACTGAGACGTAGAGGAAGGGCTGTGGGCCTGGTCACACAATCCTGGGTGGAGATCTGGGAAGTGGACTGGGTCCCAGCCTAGAGCTTTTCCCCCAGGGGCACTTTCACTTTCTGCCCTTTATTCTCCCCTCCGGCTAGGGGGCCTGTGAGTGTGAAATGAACAGGGAGGGTGATGGGGTCCTGGCACATAGCCTGGATGGGAGCTCCCCTTGGCTTGGACCCCAGGGTCAGAGACATCTTGGTCATCCTGCTGTCCTTCTTTTATTGCTCGGAAGGGAGTCCACCGATGAGGGGTTTCTAGGGCTCCAGTAAGTCATCCTCATTCCCGCCCGCATGTACCACCCTGCCCTGCCCTGCCCTGTCCTCCGGTTTCCTTGCTGTTGACTCTGGCTTGACTCTTGACTCCGGTCTCTGGCTATGACTTTGGCGTGACCCTTTTTGGCTCCAGATTTTGGTTATGAACCCCAGCTCAGTTTTCTCCTTGCCTTTCTCTAGCCTCGCTCCAGGCCCTCCACCCACCCGCTCCAGCATTGCGTCCTCCTCCTGATCTTCCCCAACCCCTCGGATTTGACCTTCGGCGTGTCGATGGACTTTGGCTTGGGCATGGACTTGGATGATCTTTGGTCTGACCACCCGGCTTTGACCTCTGGCCTGGACTTGGACACTGGCTCTGGTTCTGCTTCTGCTTTGTTGATGGACTCTGATCTCCGTTTTGATCCTGGTGTGTCCCTGGACCTTGATTCTAGCACCACTCTTCGCCTAGGTGCCATCCATATGCAAAAGGGGAGCCATCACACCAGGTGTGAACCAGGGCCGGCTTTAGGCCAATTCCACCAATTCCCCCGAATCGGGCCCCGCGCCTAAGAGGGCCCCGCGCCCAGTGGCAGGGCTGCCGGGGTGGGGGCAAGTGGCCAAGAATCCCTTCCCTGGCTAGAGGCTCCTTTTTCATTTTTACTCACCCGGCGGCGCTCCGGGTCTTCGGCGGCACTTCGGCGGCGGGTCCTTCACTCACTCCGGGTCTTCGGCGGCACTTCGGCAGCAGGTCCTTCAGTGCCGCCAAAGACCCGGAGCGAGTGAAGGACCCACCGCCGAAGACTAGGAGCGCCGCCCGGTGAGTACAAGCCCCACGTGGTTTTTTTTTTTTTTAGTCATCCCTGCCGGGGCCCCGTCGAAACTGTTCGAATTGGGCCCCGCACTTCCTAAAGCCGGCCCTGGTGTGAACCATGGCCTCACTACATGAGCCTGGCCCGGTGCTGCCCCTACTGGAGTTGTGCAATGGAAATGACTGAAAATGTAGGGGTTCCTTTAACCAACCTCCATCCCTGGACCTACTCCACCATTCTTGACTCGGACACCCGGCAGTACTATAAGGGCCCTACCGTCAATCAAACCCTAACCCCCCCCTTGATTCCTTAAGCCCAACTCCTTGACCCCTTAGTCCCTCCCACCTTTCACCGGACGTCCCGCCCCATGGGGGTATTACTTCCGGGGGTCAAGGTGGTCACATGACCAGACGCAAGGTGTGTCATTTGACACCTCTAAGAACTCCTCCCACCACCCTCTACCAATCAGGATGAGTTTCGTCCTGAAAGGACCGCCCCAAGAGGAGATTTGACCAATCAGGGTGCCTTCTGGGGTGGGGTGACCTGTCTGGAAGTGGGCCATGTGACCCCTCTAAGAACTCCTCCCACCACCCTCTACCAATCAGGATCAGTTTCGTCCCGAAAGGACCATCCCGAGAGGAGATTTGACCAATCAGGGAGAGTTCCAGGACAGGGTGACCTGTCCGGAAGTGGGGCGTATGACCCCACTAAGAACTCCTCCCAAGGCCCTCTGCCAATCAAAGTGCAGCACCCTTACCCCATCAGTCCCAGCGCTGGACAGAGGAGGCCATCTCTTACCAACGACACGTGTTTTAGAAATTGTGGAAAGGCTGCTGAGAGGAAAGTTGGACTCCTTCACCACCCCCGTGAAAACTTCGGACTTTGTTTTAGCCCCGAGTGTCTTTGACCATCTGCAGAGAAAGCGCTACATCAGCAACAGTTCCGAGGAGGAGGAGGGAGCGACCGAGGGGAGCCCTTTGGCCCAGCCGTTGATGGATACGTCGGAACCTGAACCCAAAACCAAAACCAAACTGCTTGTGAGACACCCCGATGAGCATGGTGGCCTCTCTTTGTCCACCCCCTTAGAGGTGGAATGCGATCACGGCTTGCGGGAGTCACCGGTGGACAAGGTGAACGGAAAAGACAGCGCTCAGGTAAATGAATGATTAAGAAGAGACGGTCGAGGTCTTGCGGCCAACAGAGATCTTTTGGAACACCTCATTGCCCATGACAGAAGATGGTATGTTCAGTTCTGCCATGGCATTCAGAAACACACCCCATCGTTTAGGTACATGTCTGCTAGGAACAGAGCGCGTCTGGGTGACGGCCCTGCCTAAGTCGAGCATGTTAGAACCATTAGCCACAGAGCCTTTGTACACAAAAGCCCCTTTATCATTCCATGAAGAGATATTTGTGTCCTGGCCCAGCTTATTTAGCAATACTATTGCATTTTTCTTATAACGCTTATTCACGTTATCCAACATCTCCTGAGCAACAGAGTCTGAGGTCTTTGGTGTTTCTGGGGCTTTGGCAGTTACATTCTGTTCCTGTTCTGGTAGAAACAGACCTATTTTCCCTGATCCACATCGCTCTGCTTCACGTACATTAGGTACCTTTGAAGCACGGCACTGTAAAGTTGAGCCTTTTCGTATTCGGCCAAGTCAGTTCTTTGAAGAACAGACTTCATTTCAGCATCCAGTAAGCGAGTTGCGGTCATGCTCATATTTTCCTCTGCCAGAGGGGGAGCCCTTAATTGCTCCAACTGGCGAACTAGGTACATTTTTTCTGCATACTCCATTATCGATTAGTTAAAAGCCCCGTTATCAGAGGGATAGCAAAACTTAACAGAGGGCCGATAAACCCCCCAGACTGCTTCACCAGATGCTTCTTTCTTTGAAGTGAAGCCCTTTTATTACATAAAGTTTTTATAAGCGTGCGTCTCTTTTTCAGCATACGCACTTGATTCTGTGTTAAAGGTATGTTTCCTTTGAAGGTATTGAGCGCTATTTCTGAGATGGCCACTACTAGATCGTCAGAGGCCTAACACAGTATAGCCCTCCTTTGCTGCGGGGACGATTTGCTAAGTCATTTTAGCAGGCCCAGGTTTCTCTTCACGCAGCTAGACAGGTTTTCGGTCAACAGCCCCGGCTGTTAAAAAGGGGCCTGCCAATAATTCATCTCTTTTGATACCCGGCTGTTGTTCTTTTTAAAGTATAAACCGCCGGCCAGTCTGGAGGGAAAAGACCAGTTCTTAGTCTATAAGCTTCTGATGTGGAAGCATTGAAATCCACCACCAGGTAGCTATAAGGTCTTTTGGTAGCATCCTCAAAAGCTTCTAGAAAGAATTGAGCTTTGCCGGGGTACATTTGCCGAGCGAGCGTAGCGATTTGTCATTTATCCCTGGGGTTTTTGAACAGAACCATGTACTTTGTGTTGAGGTGAATCGTGCGACTCTTTTTTCCCTGACAAACTCCAGCATCACAGGAGTTTTCAGTCCTTCGTTTTTTATTCACACCCCCTAGAGCGCGTGCTCAGGGTTTGTGAATGTGTGTGGTTCTGCGCACATTCAGAGCCCCTAGAGCGTGTGCTCTAGGTTTGTGAATGTGTGTGGTTCTGCGCACGTTCAGAGCCCCTAGAGCGCATGCTCTGGGTTTGTGAATGTGTGTGGTTCTGCGCACGTTCAGAGCCCCTAGAGCGCATGCTCTGGGTTTGTGAATGTGCGTGGTTCTGCGCACATTCAGAGCCCCTAGAGCGCATGCTCCGGGTTTGTGAATGTGTGTGGTTCTGCGCACATTCAGAGCCCCTAGAGCACGTGCTCCGGGTTTGTAAATGTGTGTGGTTCTGCGCACATTCAGAGCCCCTAGAGCGCATGCTCCGGGTTTGTGAATGTGTGTGGTTCTGCGCACATTCAGAGCCCCTAGAGCGCGTGCTCCGGGTTTGTGAATGTGTGTGGTTCTGCGCACATTCAGAGCCCCTAGAGCGCGTGCTCTAGGTTTGTGAATGTGTGTGGTTCTGCGCACATTCAGAGCCCCTAGAGCGCGTGCTCCGGGTTTGTGAATGTGTGTGGTCCTGCGCACATTCAGAGCCCCTAGAGCGCGTGCTCCGGGTTTGTGAATGTGTGTGGTTCTGCGCACATTCAGAGCCCCTAGAGCGTGTGCTCCGGGTTTGTGAATGTGTGTGATTCTGCGCACATTCAGAGCCCCTAGAGCGCGTGCTCTGGGTTTGTGAATGTGCGTGGTTCTGCGCACATTCAGAGCCCCTAGAGCGCGTGCTCTAGGTTTGTGAATGTGTGTGGTTCTGCGCACATTCAGAGCCCCTAGAGCGCGTGCTCCAGGTTTGTGTATGTGCGTGGTTCTGCGCACATTCAGAGCCCCTAGAGCGCATGCTCCGGGTTTGTGAATGTGTGTGGTTCTGCGCACATTCAGAGCCCCTAGAGCGCGTGCTCCGGGTTTGTGAATGTGCGTGGTTCTGCGCACATTCAGAGCCCCTAGAGCGCGTGCTCTAGGTTTGTGAATGTGTGTGGTTCTGCGCACATTCAGAGCCCCTAGAGCGCGTGCTCTAGGTTTGTGAATGTGTGTGGTTCTGCGCACATTCAGAGCCCCTAGAGTGCGTGCTCTAGGTTTGTGAATGTGCGTGGTTCTGCGCACATTCAGAGCTCCTAGAGCGCGTGCTCCGGGTTTGTGAATGTGTGTGGTTCTGCGCACATTCAGAGCCCTTAGAGCGCGTGCTCCGGGTTTGTGAATGTGTGTGGTTCTGCGCACATTCAGAGCCCTTAGAGCGCGTGCTCCGGGTTTGTGAATGTGTGTGGTTCTGCGCACATTCAGAGCCCCTAGAGCGCGTGCTCTAGGTTTGTGAATGTGTGTGGTTCTGCGCACATTCAGAGCCCCTAGAGCGCGTGCTCTAGGTTTGTGAATGTGTGTGGTTCTGCGCACATTCAGAGCCCCTAGAGCGCGTGCTCTAGGTTTGTGAATGTGCGTGGTTCTGCGCACATTCAGAGCCCCTAGAGCGCGTGCTCCGGGTTTGTGAATGTGTGTGGTTCTGCGCACATTCAGAGCCCCTAGAGCGCGTGCTCTAGGTTTGTGAATGTGCGTGGTTCTGCGCACATTCAGAGCCCCTAGAGCGCGTGCTCTAGGTTTGTGAATGTGTGTGGTTCTGCGCACATTCAGAGCCCCTAGAGCGCGTGCTCTAGGTTTGTGAATGTGTGTGGTTCTGCGCACATTCAGAGCCCCTAGAGCGCGTGCTCTAGGTTTGTGAATGTGTGTGGTTCTGCGCACATTCAGAGCCCCTAGAGCGCGTGCTCTAGGTTTGTGAATGTGTGTGGTTCTGCGCACATTCAGAGCCCCTAGAGCGCGTGCTCTAGGTTTGTGAATGTGTGTGGTTCTGCGCACGTTCAGAGCCCCTAGAGGGCGTGCTCTAGGTTTGTGAATGTGCGTGGTTCTGTGCACATTCAGAGCCCCTAGAGCACGTGCTCCGGGTTTGTGAATGTGTGTGGTTCTGCGCACATTCAGAGCCCCTAGAGCACGTGCTCTGGGTTTGTGAATGTGTGTGGTTCTGCGCACATTCAGAGCCCCTAGAGCGCGTGCTCTGGGTTTGTGAATGTGTGTGGTTCTGCGCATATTCAGAGCCCCTAGAGCGCGTGCTCCGGGTTTGTGAATGTGTGTGGTTCTGCGCACATTCAGAGCCCCTAGAGCGCGTGCTCTAGGTTTGTGAATGTGCGTGGTTCTGCGCACATTCAGAGCCCCTAGAGGGCGTGCTCTAGGTTTGTGAATGTGCGTGGTTCTGCGCACATTCAGAGCCCCTAGAGCACGTGCTCCGGGTTTGTGAATGTGTGTGGTTCTGCGCACATTCAGAGCCCCTAGAGTGCGTGCTCTGGGTTTGTGAAGTGTGTGGTTCTGCGCACATTCAGAGCCCCTAGAGCACGTGCTCTGGGTTTGTGAATGTGCGTGGTTCTGCGCACATTCAGAGCCCCTAGAGTGCGTGCTCTGGGTTTGTGAATGTGGGCGTTTTCACTCACAGTTTCCTCAGGGTTTTGTGTGGCGGTGGCCGCTAAGGAACTGGAGTTGTGGTTGTGTTGTTGCAATACCTCGGGGAGGACAAAAAAGAAAAACATTTTACAAAACTGAACTTTACCATCTTTCTCACCCACACCTATGTATTTACTTAAAATACAAAACCTCATAGAACAACCAAACCAATAAGCAAAATATATTTACTGGGCTTCATCCATCCATCAATCACTGATGCTGGTGAATTTTCCTTTTCAGCTGTCTCTTTCCTTTTTCTTTTGAACTTGTTTTTCCTCTGGTCTAAGGATCTCTCATGTTTTGACAGTACTGCGGAGCAAACAACATTATTATAAAACTCATGAAACCGTCTTGTAAACTTAAAAAATAAAATATCCATTAAGGTGTTTTTCTATTTAAAAAGTCACAGCTTTAAAACAAATAATCCATTTCAGGCTGTACAACAAACACAGGTTTTGAGTTTATTTCTACCACTTAAAAAACAAAACAAAACAAAACAAACAAACCACAAATAACCCAAAAACATTTTTAAAAAAAATACATCTCATTTTGCAGAATAAAAAACCAAACTGCTTTTAAAATCCATTTTAAAACATATTTTGCACAATAAAAAACCTTGTTAGTTTGAAACAAACCAAGTACTTTTTAATAACCTACACTAGGGTTACCATATTTCAGCAAGCAAAAAAGAGGACGGGAGGAGCCCCGCCCTAGCCCCGCCCCCATCCTGCCCTAGCCCCGCCCCTGCCCCTCCCACTTCCCGCCCCCCCCAGAACTCCCAAACACCCCCCTGTTCCTTGTCCCCTGACTGCCCCCTCCTGGGACCCCTACCCCTAACTGCCCCCCAGGACTCCACCCCCTACCTAAGCCTCCCTGCCTCTTGTCCCCTGACTGCCCCCTCCTGAGACCCTCCCCCCATCCTAACTGGCCCCCTAGGACCCTACCCCCTACCTGTACCCTGATTGCCCCAACCTTTATCCACACCCCCACCCCCAGACAGACCCCTGGGACTCCCACGCCCCATCCAACCACTCCCCACCCCCTGACAGCCCCCCCCAGAACTCCCGACCCATCTAAACCCCTCTGCTCCCTGTCCCCTGACTGCTCCGATCCCTCTCCCCACCCCTGCTCCCTGACAGCCCCGCCCCCAGAACTCCCAACCCCCCCGCTCCTTGTCCCCTGACTGCCCCCTCCTGGGACCCCTGTTCCTAACTGCCCTCCAGAACCCCACCCCCTACCTAAGCCTCCCTGTTCCTTGTCCCCTAACTGCCCCCTCCTAAGACCCCCCCACCCTAACTGCCCCCCAGTACCCTACCCCCTACCTGTACCCTGACTGCCCAAAACCTTCTCCACCCCCCCCCAAAAAGCCCCCCCCGAACTCCCGACCCCCCCCGTCTCTTGACTGCCCCCTCCAAAATCTCCCTGCCCCTTCTCCTGCCCCCTGGCCCCCTTACCCTGCCACTCAGAACATGGTGTTGGGCTCTGTGCGGAGCCGGACACGTGGCTGCGCTCCCCAGCGCAACACACAACCCGGTCCCACCCCACCCAGTGCTGCCGGAGCGGGGCACGGGGCAGCAGGGGAGGAGGCGCTGCCGAGGCCCGATGCAAACGGCCCGGCAGGCCGGCCGGCTCAGAGTGCGGGGGGGCGGGGGGGGAGGCGGGGAGGGGGGGCTCTACAGCTGCTCCGGAGTCCAGCCCGGCAAGCTGCGGGGGAAGGGCTCTGGCTGCCAGAGCCCCATGCGAGCGGCTGAATTTCCTGCAGCCCTCCCAGCCGCGCCTCGCTCTGCATAGGGGGGAAATCCCGGACATTTTTAGTGATTTACAAATTCCCCCCGCTATTTTTAACACAAAAAGCAGGACATGTCCGGGTAAATCCGGACGAATGGTAACCCTAACCCTAACCTACACCTACGCCTTGCACAGACCCCTCTCACACACAAAACCGCAGCTTTATAAACACACCAAACCAAGTTTGCAGCCATATACTTTTCAATAACCCCCCCCATGCATTTCAAAGGCCCATGCTTGTTCTGTCCCCCAGCCATGTGTGCTTGGGCCTTTGGGTTAGTTAGTATTATTCCCCCAATTGCCTCAAACACATTTTAAAAACACATCACATTATGCACAGTAAAAAAACCTGTTAGTTTGAAACAAACCAAGTACTTTTAAAAAACCTACACCTATGCCTTGCACAGACCTCTCTCACACAGAAAACCGCAGCTTTATAAACACACCAAACCAAGTTTGCAGCCATATACTTTTCAATAACCCCCTTCCCACAATGCATTTAAAAGCCAATTGCAAAAAAGTTCCCTTTCACTATGGGATAAAGTGTTGCAAGCACATGCTTGTTTTGTTCCCCCCCCATGTGTGTTTGGGTCTTTTTCTTAAGCAGGGTTCTGTAACTTTTTGTGCAGACTAGACGGTCAATATAACGCCGTGTCGTGGAAAAACGACCACGCATTGTGTTTGGATCAGAATCGCCCGAGGCCCCTTTATTACCAGCATGCAAGGGGGGTACCAGCGAACTGGCAGTCCCCCCGAATACAGATTTTTCAACAGCTTTTATAGCAAAAAAACACAATTAGTAATACACACGTCCTTGTTCACATTATTGCCATAACTGGATAAATGCTGTGCAATTCAGTGGAGACCCTGACCGTGTTTTAAAGAAAATAACCAAACCAGAAGATGCCTGCTTACAGCTGTAGTGGAAAAATTGCAGGCATCTTCTGGTTTGGTTATTTTCTTTAAAACACGGTCAGGGTCTCCACTGAATTGCACAGCATTTATCAAGGTCACCCCTTGCGCTAAATGTTCTTGGGTTAGGCACAGACATTGCATAGCATAACCTATGGCAATACCAGTGTTTAATAAGCTTTCCAAACACAGCTCAGCACATAGGCCCCGGAGCTTGCAGTTTATAGCCACTGAAGTCCAAGTCACAGAGTCATGGTGCCGTTGGGCTGGCGCATCTATGACACAGCCCTCGCAATCTTCACAAAGCTTTTCCCTAAGGCAGTGTTTAAGGACAGCATAAACAGCAACGCGTACAATAGTTTGCATGACTTTTTTATGCTCACGACATGGCACTGGCTCAGTTAATTCTATGCCAAGCCTCCTCCTAAACTACTCATAGCCGTCATCCTCAGAGTCCTCTTCAACAATTTGTATCGGCGTTGAGCAAAGACAAGGTGGGCCCGGTTCATCTTTGCTGCTTGATGCAATGCTGTTCCAGGGCCTCTAGGGCCTCTAGAAAGGCATCGTCGAGCTGTTGAGAGATTTTCAGAAAAGAAACAGTGTAAGCACCCCACTGCTTGTTTTTAGATTTACACAACCCCCAGTTCCTAACCCATTACACCTCCTCCTCGACCGTCGCTTCTTAATCATTCATTTACCTGTGCGACATCTTTTCCGTTCACCTTGTCCGCTGGTGACTCCCCCAAGCCGTGATCATATTCCACCTCTAAGGGGGTGGACAAAGAGAGACCTTGGGGCTAAAACAAAGTCCAAAGTTCTCATGGGGGTAGTGAAGGAGTCCATGTTTCCACTCAGCAGCCTTTCCACGATTTCTAAAACACATGTCCTTGGTAAGAGATGGCCTTCTCTGTCTGGCACTGGGACTTATGGGGTAATGGTGCTGCACTTTGATTGGCAGAGGGCCTTGGGAGGAGTTCTTAGTGGGGTCATACGGCCCACTTCCGGATGGGTCACCCCGCCCCGGAACTCGCCCTGATTGGTCAAATCTCCTCTCGGGATGGTCCTTTCGGGACGAAACCGATCCTGATTGGTAGAGAGTGGTGGGAGGAGTTCTTAGAGGGGTCACACGGCCCACTTCCAGACAGGTCACCCCACCCCAGAATCATAGAATATCAGGGTTGGAAGGGACCTCAGTAGGTCATCTAGTCCAACCCCCTGCTCAAAGCAGGACCAATTCCCAACTAAATCATCCCAGCCAGGGCTTTGTCAAGCCGGGCCATAAAACCTCCAAGGAAGGAGACTCCACCACCTCCTGAGGTAACCCATTCCAGTGCTTCACCACCCTCCTAGTGAAATAGTGTTTCCTAATATCCAACCTAGACCTCCCCCACTGCAACTTGAGACCATTGCTCCTTGTTCTGTCATCTGCCACCACTGAGAACAGCTGAGCTCCATCCTCTTTGGAACCCCCCCTCAGGTAGTTGAAAGCAGCTATCAAATCCCCCTTCATTCTTCTCTTCTGGAGACTAAACAATCCCAGTTCCCTCAGCCTCTCCTCATAAGTCATGTGCTCCAGACCCCTAATCATTTTTGTTGCCCTCCGCTGGACTCTTTCCAATTTTTCCACATCCTTCTTGTAGTGTGGGGCCCAAAACTGGACACAGTACTCCAGATGAGGCCTCACCAATGTCGAATAAAGGGGAACGATCACGTTCCTCGATCTGCTGGCAATGCCCCTACTTATACAGCCCAAAATGCCGTTAGCCTTCTTGGCAACAAGAGCACACTGTTGACTCATATCCAGCTTCTCGTCCACTGTGACCCCTAGGTCCTTTTCTGCAGAACTGCTACCTAGCCATTCGGTCCCTAGTCTGTAGCAGTGCATGGGATTCTTCCGTCCTAAGTGCAGGACTCTGCACTTGTCCTTGTTGAACCTCATCAGGTTTTTTTTGGCCCAATCCTCTAATTTGTCTAGGTCCCTCTGTATCCGATCCCTACCCTCTAGTGTATCTACCACGCCTCCCAGTTTAGTGTCATCTGCAAACTTGCTGAGAGTGCAGTCCACACCATCCTCCAGATCATTAATAAAGATATTAAACAAAACCGGCCCCAGGACCGACCCTTGGGGCACTCCGCTTGAAACTGGCTGCCAACTAGACATGGAGCCGTTGATCACTACCCGTTGAGCCCGACGATCTAGCCAGCTTTCTATCCACTTTACAGTCCATTCATCCAGCCCATACTTCTTTAACTTGCCGGCAAGAATACTGTGGGAGACCGTATCAAAAGCTTTGCTAAAGTCAAGGAATAACACATCCACTGCTTTCCCCTCATCCACAGAGCCAGTTATCTCATCATAGAAGGCAATTAGGTTAGTCAGGCACGACTTCCCCTTGGTGAATCCATGCTGACTGTTCCTGATCACTTTCCTCTAAGTGTTTCATAATTGATTCCTTGAGGACCTGCTCCATGATTTTTCCAGGGACTGAGCTGAGGCTGACTGGCCTGTAGTTCCCCGGATCCTCCTTCTTCCCTTTTTTAAAGATGGGCACTACATTAGCCTTTTTCCAGTCATCCGGGACCTCCCCCGATCGCCATGAGTTTTCAAAAATAATGGCTAATGGCTCTGCAATCTCATCCGCCAACTCCTTTAGCACCCTCGGATGCAGCGCATCCGGCCCCATGGACTTGTGCACGTCCAGTTTTTCTAAATAGTCCCGAACCACTTCTTTCTCCACAGAGGGCTGGTCACCTTCTCCCCATACTGTGCTGCCCAGTGCAGCAGTCTGGGAGCTGACCTTGTTCGTGAAGACAGAGGCAAAAAAAGCATTGAGTACATTAGCTTTTTCCACATCCTCGGTCACTAGGTTGCCTCCCTCATTCAGTAAGGGGCCCACACTTTCCTTGACTTTCTTCTTGTTGCTAACATACCTGAAGAAACCCTTCTTGTTACTCTTAACATCTCTTGCTAGCTGCAACTCCAAGTGTGATTTGGCCTTCCTGATTTCACTCCTGCATGCCTGAGCAATATTTTTATACTCCTCCCTGGTCATTTGTCCAATCTTCCACTTCTTGTAAGCTTCTTTTTTGCGTTTAAGGTCAGCAAGGATTTCACTGTTTAGCCAAGCTGGTCGCCTGCCATATTTACTGTTCTTTCTACACATCGGGATGGTTTGTTCCTGCAAC
This sequence comes from Emys orbicularis, assembly GCF_028017835.1. Classification (NCBI taxonomy): domain Eukaryota; kingdom Metazoa; phylum Chordata; order Testudines; family Emydidae; genus Emys; species Emys orbicularis. Next base: position 297,777,928 of record NC_088684.1, read on the forward strand.
CGCAATAAGGATTCTTTAAAATACAGCCAGCTCTCCTGGACCCCTTTGCCCTTCATGTTATTCTCCAAAGGGGATCCAGCCCATCTGTTCCCTGAGGGAGTCAAAGTCTGCTTTTCTGAAGTCCAGGGTCCGTATTCTGCTGCTCTCCTTTCTTCCTTGTGTCAGGATCCTGAACTCGACCATCTCATGGTCACTGCCTCCCAGGTTCCCATCCACTTTTGCTTCCCCTACTAATTCTTCCCTGTTTGTGAGCAGCTTGTCAAGAAAAGCTCTGCCCCTAGTTGGTTCCTCCAGCACTTGCACCAGGAAATTGTCCCCTACACTTTCCAAAAACTTCCTGGATTGTCTGTGCACCGCTGTATTTCTCTCCCAGCAGATATCAGGGTGATTAAAGTCTCCCATGAGAACCAGGGCCTGCGATTTAGTAACTTCTGCTAGTTGCCGGAAGAAAGCCTCGTCCACCTCATCCCCCTGGTCTGGTGGTCTATAGCAGACTCCCACCACGACATCACCCTTGTTGTTCACACTTCTAAACTTAATCCAGAGACTCTCAGGTTTTTCTGCAGTTTCATACCGGAGCTCTGAGCAGTCATACTCCTCTCTTACATACAATGCAACTCCCCCACCTTTTCTGCCCTGCCTGTCCTTCCTGAACAGTTTATATCCGTCCATGACAGTACTCCAGTCATGTGAGTTATCCCACCAAGTCTCTGTTATTCCAATTGCATCGTAGTTCCCTGACTGTTCCAGGACTTCCAATTCTCCCTGCTTGTTTCCCAGGCTTCTTGCATTTGTGTATAGGCACTTAAGATAACTCATCGATCGTCCCTTTCTCTCAGTATGAGACAGGAGTCCTCCCCCCTTGCGCTCTCCTGCTTGTGCTTCCTCCCAGGATCCCATTTCCCCGCTTACCTCAGGGCTTTGGTCTCCTTCCCCCGGTGAACCTAGTTTAAAGCCCTCCTCACTAGGTTAGCCAGCCTGCTATCACCCTGATTGGTCAAATCTCCCCTCGGGGCAGTCCTTTTGGGACGAAACCCATCCTGATTGGTAGAGAGTGGTGGGAGGAGTTCTTAGAGGGGTCACATGACACACCTTGCTTCCGGTCATGTGGCCACCTTGACCCCAGAAGTAACACCCCCATGGGGCGGGACTTCCAGTGACAGGTGGGAGGGACTACGGGTCAAGGGGTGGGGCTTAAGGGTCAAGGGGCGGTGGTTAGGGTTTGATTGACGGTAGGGCCCTTATAGTACTGCCGGGTATCCGAGTCAAGAATGGTGGAGTAGGTCCAGGGATGGAGGTTGGTTAAAGGAACCCCTACATTTTCAGTCATTTCCATTGCACAACTCCAGTAGGGGCAGAACCGGGCCAGGCTCATGTAGTGAGGCCATGGTTCACACCTGGTGTGATCTGGCCACTTACTTGCGGAGAGCCTGCTTTTATGCAAAAAGTTGCACAACCTGATGTCACATGCTGCATCTGATAATTAGGTCCAGTGGTAGGCGCCTAGGTCACAGCGAGGTGCAGGATGGCACCTAGGCTAAGAGTGGTACTAGAATCAAGGTCCAGGGACACACCAGGATCAAAACCGAGATCAGAGTCCATCAACAAAGCAGAAACAGAACCAGAGCCAGTGTCCAAGTCCAGGTCATTACCCCCTGCTGTGAATCTCACAATTGTTGGCTCACAGGAAATCTGCAAAGGTTTTCATCAAACTTCATCTGTGAGGATTTCCAATCTAACACTCATTTGGGCAAGGGACAAATGGAAGACAGATTTCAAAACACACTATGGACATTTTAACTGTCTGATATGCCATTGGAGCTAACTAACGGTCCCCTGACCTTGCAACCCTTCATCAGAGATGTATTTGGGGACAGTGTCATCTATTCAGGTGACATACTCCTCTTTTTGGAGAACCCAGAGCAGCACACACACCTCATCCGAACCTGGAGAGGTTTCGGCAGCGTGGTCTCAACACAGAATTGGAAAAGCGTACCTCCAGCCAACTCTCCACAGAGTTTTTGGGGTACAGCCTCTCCCCAGAAGGTGTTACGATTGATGCAAATAAGGTGGAAGCCATTCATAAATGGGACAAAGTTTGAAGTCCTCAAGAAGAGCAGCGCTTCCTAGACTTCACCAGCTTTACTGCTGCGTCGGCCCAGGGTTCTCAGAGCCAGTAACCCCCACGAGAGCTCTCCTCCACAAAATGGCCGCATTCGTTTGGTCATCCAAGTTCCAACAAGCCCGCAAACAGCTCAGAATTGCCTTCACCACTGCATCTATTCTGATGCACAGCATTCATCGTGGAAGTAGACGCATCTACTTTGACCACCAGGGCCTGCTTTATTTGGTGTTGCCAGATGTGGGCCGAAATTCAGACTTAGCTTGACTCACATGACTTCTGCGCTTTCACCAAGGCACCACGCACCTAACTTCTTGGCATCTCAGGCCTCTGGAGACCCTGCTCCGTCCATGGCAGCCATTGCCAGGAATTTCACTCATTCAAATGGCCACATGATGGAACTGACTCTCATAGATCACCTGACCAAGATGGCGCGCTTCATCCCTCTGTGCACGAGTACCTTCGGCTGAGAGGACAGATCAGCTCCAAATTTCCAAAGGCCAATGACACCTTTGTTTTGCTAACTATAGATTTCCCACTGATTTCATGCCACACTACTAATGGCCTCTCCGAACTTCCCAGCTATCGACCTGGGTCAACAAATCCATTACATTCAAGAAGAACGAAGGGAGCCCCTCGAGGACACTAGGAAGGAGTCAGATATTATACAGACTGCTGATGACAAGAGGGAAGCCATTTGCTGAAGGGAGGTACCAAGTCCCTGGCACTGACCCAATCCCTATGCCCCGTCTGTTGGAGCAGTTCCTGACCCATCCCCCTTGGCTGACCTTCTGATCCCATCCTCCTCCCCTGGCTCTAGGGAGCAAACTCTGGGTCCCTTCCCTCACTCTGGCACAATCCGTGCCCAGAGTGACCAAGCCCCTCACAGACAATGGGACTGTCCTCCCTTCTCCTCCTTGTGGGGGGGACTACTACGCCCATTTTACAGACAGGGAATGAAGGTGATGAAGTGACCTCTCCAAAGTCACACCTGGAAATGTGGAGGAGATCTGGGAACTGGACTGGGTTTTACAGGACTGCCCTCCCCACAGAGGCAGCTTCACTTTCTGCCCTTCGTTCTCTCCTCCCCTCTTGGCCCGTCTTCGATGGGGATCTCTGAACTGGAAATGAGCAGGGGCTTCCTTCCCCTCTGTCTTCCAATATCTGGGATCTGTCCACAGCAATGCAGCCTGCAGCTGGCCAAGCTTGGGGAGCCATAGCCTCATCCTGTGAAATCGAGAAGTGCTGGCTCTCAGTGATGCTTAGACGGAAAACCACGCAACCCACACAGAGGTTGGAACCCCCCATTCCCAGGTTGTTCTGAGGAGCCATGATTTCTCCAGGAGCTGGGTAAGGGCACAGTGAGCAGTCTGTCAGAGGTAGGGGAGGATCATGTAAGGGGAGGGTCTAAGAGAGGAGGAGCATGAGCTCGGCTCTGTATTTGAGCTTGGCAGGGATCAAGAGAAGGGACAGGGGCTATTAGAGGGCAATGCGAGGTGCAAGGGGGGTCGGAGATGGGGGCAAGGCCTGAAAAGTTCAGCTACTTTAGATCAGCTGTGCCAGAGAATCACCGCTTGAGGTGACTGAAAGCTCTGAACTGGGGCTGGCCAAAAGCATCCTCCTCAGATGGGAACATCCCAAAAGTCTGCAGAAGCTCAGCCTCTGAGGTGAACATTGTGGCCCAAACCTCTCTCTGCTCTGTACCTCGCAGGATTCCAGCCGGCAGTTCCAATCCAGGAGGAAAACTCTGCCACTGAAATCTCACAGCATCTGTGCAGTGAAGTGCCACTTAAACCCGCTGTGATGCACAGAGCTTGCCCTGGCTGTCTGCACAGGACTGAATTTCACCCCTTCAGAGTGTAAGGAAATAATTGGCTGAAGGCCTTTTTCTTTTTGGATGGCTGTCTAGTGGGAAAAAGCGATGGGGATTTTTAACCTGTTTCACTCCCATGACTGGTGCTTCAATGATGCAGAGAAGTGCTGATGCATTGGTTGATTTCCCCAACTTTTAATCTACTCTTTTCTTCTCTTTTAACAGGTATTCTAAGGGCACCCCATGCTTCATATGGGATTCTTGGGTGGGCAGATTGCATCAGACCTGCACCTGAATAAATAATAGTGAATGAAATATGCAGACACTAAAGTTCTGCAGCCAAATTCTCAGAAATCTTCCTCTTCAATGTAGGATCAGGATTTTGTTTCTAATTGATTTTTTTTAAAAGTGCTAAGCAGATACTACACTGTAATAAGAGGAAACAGAAGCAAAAACTGAAAGGATGTTACTTAAACCAATGATCAGATGCAGAGAGTGGAAACACGGCAAAGCAAACAAATGAATACTATGAGTAAAGAACCTGAAAGCAAATAGGGAAGAAAACCTCATCTGGGTAATTGTGGCTCTTGGGACAAAAATCAGGTTCCTGGTACGTAGCCTGGCTGAGATCATCCCTTTTCCCTGGATCCCAGAGCTGGGATTCAAATGTCATTCTCTGCGTGTTGTCCTTATTTTATTCCTAGGAGAAGGATCCCCAAAGGAGTTGTAAGGATCCTGGACTCTAATGTCTGCAAGAAGCTTCAGCCACCTTCACAGGTAGAAGTCACTGTCTTTCCTACAATGCCACTAGTGCTCTTCCTGCTCTCCAGATCTGCTCCCTCCAGCAGGACAGAGACACCGCTTAACTCCCCGAGTCCTGATTTCCTGCCATTCTAGGGGTTGAGGGGTTTGCATTGCCCCCACCCCCACCATCAGAGACTTTTCCTATGGGAATCTCCCTAGAGCAGGGGAGAAATCTGTTCTTCCATTAGAACCAGACTGCTCAGTAAATCCACCCACACTGACCTCATCTCAGCTGCTTTGTCTATCCGAGATTAGTGGTATCTTTGGAAAACCCTTAGAGTGCCGGGGTGTGAGGTGGAGCACGGGCGACGGGAGCTCCAGGAGATTCCCCTGAAGAACACCACCCTGTCTTTCTCTGGTCAGGTTAAAGTTCGCCGTCCATTGTGGAGGTGAAGACCAGATGGGAGCTGCTGGATTGACCTTGATATACCATGTCCTTGAGTGGATGAAGGACCTACATCTCAGGGATGGCCAGCAGCAGATGTAACACATGTGTCCAGGAATGGGCTAAACAACCTACACTGATAGGTAAGTACATTCATGGCCACATGTAGACATCACAGGAAATGGTGGGGATTGAACCAGGGTCCTTCAGCACAAGCCCATCTCACTCAGTGTCAACCAATCCAGCTCCAGCCATTAGACCGCGCCCCCTTCCAGAGCTGCTGAACCCAGGAGCCCTGATTCTCAGACCCGGGCCTCACATCACAAGGCCAAACCTCCTCCCATTATGGGCGCTGTAGAAGGGACCATTGGCAAAAAAACCCTCGTCATTCCCCCTATCAGAGACTGCAGCCATGCAGGACTCTCAGCGACAGATCGTCTTGGGCACGGTGTGGGTGCTGCAGGGGTCTGAGCTGAGAACGGTATTCCAGAGCTGCCAGCCTCTGGTATTTCAATGGCTGTTTCTTCCCAGTTGATTTTACAGACTAGCTCTAACATTTCCTCTGTTTACTGTTGCGTGGTGGCTGGGTTTTCCCATTGCCCTGCACCAAGGTTACCTGGTATAGAGGCGTGTTTTGACCCCAGTCCAAATGGATAATATGAATACAGTCATCTCCCAATACAGGAGAGGGGGGTCTTAATCCTGTCCACACCACCAGGGCAGTGAGAACAGGTGCATGTTTCTCTCTCTTATATGAGGGGTGCCTGTTTTCACCCAGGTCTGTACATCAGGTCTGAGCCACTCCCTGCTGGCACTTTGTTCATTGTTGGCAGTTGCCTGAATATCAATTAAAAGAAAGTTGAAAAATAATTTGGAACCAGTTACCAGTTCATTTGCTTTTTGCCTTACTTCCCAGGCTGTTGGTTTATAATCCTAGGAATGTCGGGCTTGAAGGGACCTCGGGAAGTCATCAAGTCCAGTCCCCAGCGGCGCTGTGGCAGGACCATCCCTGACAGGTGTTTGTCCAAAAACCACCAGTGACGGGGCTTCCACAACCCCCCTTGGATGCCCACAGCAGAGCTTATAGTTAGAAAGATTTTCCTAATATCAAACCTAAATCTCCCTTGCTGCAGATTAAACCCCTGACTTCTTGTCCTACCTTCAGCGGGCACAGAGAACAACGGAACACTGTCCTCTTTAGAACAGCCCTTAACACATCTGAAGACTGTTATCAGGTCCCCCCGTCAGTCTTATTATCTCAAGACTAAACATGTCCAGTGTTTTAACCTTTCCTCATAGGGCAGGTTTCTAAACCTTCTATCATTTTTGTTGCTCTCCTCTTGACTCTCCTATTTGTCCACATCTTTCCTAAAGTGTGGGACCCAGAATTGCACACAGTGCTCCAGCTGAGGCGTCAGCTGTGCCAAGCCGAATGGGACAATGACCTCCTGTGTGTTACCTATGACACTCCTGTTAATACACCCCAGAATGATATTAGCCTTTTTGCAGCTGTGTCCCATTGTTGACTTATATTCAATGTGTGATCCCCTGTAACCTCCAGCTCCTTCTCACTTCGCCAGGTATTCCCCATTTTATAGCTGTGCTTTTGATTTTTCCTAAATGAAGTACTTTCCACTTGTCTGTATTGAATTTCATCTTGTTGAATTCAGACCAATTCTCCAATTTATCGAGGCCAGTTTTGAATTCTCCAAAGTGCTTGCAACCCCTCCCAGCTTGGTGTCATCTGCATATTTTATATTTTATATACTCTCCACTCCATTATCCAAGTCATGAATGACAATATTGAATAGCACCAGAACCCCTGTGGAACTCCTGTGGGACCGCACTAGATCCCCCCTCTCAGTTTAACAGTGAGTCATTGATAACTGCTCTTTGAGCACAGCCTTTTAACCAGTTTATAGTCATTTCATCTAGATCACATTTCCCTAGTTTGCCTATGAGAATGTCAAGTAGGACTGTGTCAAAAGCCTTACTAACATCAAGGTATATCACATCTACTGCTTCCCCCCTCCACTAGGCCAGTAACACTGTCAACGAAGGAAATTCGGTTGGTTTGGCATGATTTGTTCTTGATAAATCCATGCTGGCTATTCCTTATAACTCTGTTATCCTCCACGTGCTTACAAACTGATTGTTTAATCATTTGTTCCAGTCTCGAAATTTGGCTGACTGGTCTCTGATTCCCTGGTCCACTTTGTTCCTTTTCTGTTCCCCTTTTGAAAGGTAGGTGCTATGTCTGCCCTTCTCCAGTCCTCTGAGACCTCACCCGTCCGCCAGGAGTTCTCCAAGAGAGTTGCTAACAGTTCTGAAATGTATCAGAGGGGTAGCCGTGTTAGTCTGGATCTGTAAAAAGCAACAGAGGGTCCTGTGGCACCTTTAAGACTAACAGATGTATTGGAGCATAAGCTTTCGTGGGTGAATGCCCACTTCATCAGACGCTTCGTCAGTTCTGAAATGGTTTCGACTAATGGTTTCATCAGGTCCTGCCAACTTGAATGCATCTCACTTATCCAAATATTCTTTAACCTGTTCTTTCCCTGTTTCGGCTTGCGTTCCTTCCCCCTGGTTGTTAAGATTCATTGTGTTGAGTAGCTAGTCACCGTGAACCTTGTGTCCATTTTGTGTTCGCTTTCCACAGATTTTCTAGCACACAAACATCTGGGCCATGTAGACGTTCGGGCTCAGCCTGGAGCCCGGGCTCTGAAACCCGGCGAGAGGGGAGGGTCTCAGAGTCCAGGCTTCAGCCCGAGCCTGAACGTCTCCACTGCTAGTTTTAGCCCCGCAGCCCGAGCTCGGTGAGCCTGAGTCAGTTGACCTGGGCTCTGCGACTCGCTGCTGCGGGCCTTTTATTGCCATTCAGCCGTAGCCTTAGGGGCAATTCCGCTGCGCCACTGCCATCCCCGAGCTGGAGCAGGCAGCCTGAGGGCCCAGCAGTGCGGGTGAGTTAGGTGGCTGCAGTCTTTGCGGGGTGGCCTGTTCCGGGGGGGGCTGGTGGACATCGCTGGGGAAGCATGTTACGCAGGGGGGAGGGGGACAGCCCCTTTGCTTTGAGAGGGGGAGTTGGCCGGGCCTGTGGCAGTTGGGAATGACAGTTGATGGGAGAGGAACCCCACCATGAGGGGTGGCGGTAGGGGCTGGGGGCTCATGTCCTGTCCCTGAGTGTGCAGGGAGGAGGGGAGGGGGAGAAATGCTCCCAAAGATTTGTGAGTGACAAACTAGGGAGAGAGGGAAGCCAGGTGGAGACAGCAGGGTTTGTAAATGGGCCAGAACCTGGGGGCCCCGGGGCCATGGGCGTGCCAGCCTGGGGCAGGGCTGTGTGGGAAGGGGAAGGATCAGTTTGGTGGCCGGATCCAGAGCTTCCTGCAGGTCCTCCCTGGATCTGCCGGACGGGAAGTGTTTACGCTTCACCCCAAGGACAGGGAGTTTCCCCCAGGCCCGGAGTTTGCCAGGCACGGGATTCCCGCCCCACCTGAGTCCCAGAGTCGGCTGGGGAGGGGGGGCTCTTCCCCTCAGAGTGCGCCAGGGACGGCCAGATATTGCCTGTGCCGGATGCTGTGGGATTAATGCCCCCCCTCTCGGCCAGGCACACAGGGGTTCCCCCCTCCCATTGGCCAGGCACACGGGGTTTCTGCCCCCTCCCCATTGGCCAGGCACACGGGGTTTCTGCCCCCTCCCCATTGGCCAGGCACACGGGGTTCCCCCTCCCATTGGCCAGGCACACAGGGGTTTCCTCCCCCACATCCTCCAGGGACAGACTCTCCCAGAGGCAGGGATTTCCCTTCTCCCCTCCCCAGCCGTGACACCCAGCGACAAAGGGGGAGACTGGGCCCGTTTCCCAGGCAGTGGTGGGGGGAGGCTGCAGGGGCCAGCGTGCCCCTGGCATTGGCTCAGCAGCCCCAAGCACTGCTCTAAATTCAGCTCCTGCGTCAGGGGCCCCTGTGGGCTCTGCACAGGGACCTGCCGTTAGCCTGTCTTTCCCCACCCCAGAATGCCCCCTGCTCTGGGGCAGCGCAGGGCTGGGGTTCTGTGCCTGGGGGTCGAGGTCCCCTGCAGGGACATTCCTCCGCTGGGGTTACTCTGCCCTGCATCCCCATTGCACTGGCCTATCCAAGGGCCCCCAGGGCAGGCCTACATGATCCCTTTGCATTGCCTGGCCAAAAGCATCACCACGTCCCTGCCCATGCTGGCCAGAGACCAGAGCTCAGCGCCTGGGGAACGAGAACCGAGACGCTCAGAGAAATGGGGGAGAGACTGACTGTTCCAAGGGGGGACCCTCCTTGTGGGCACAGCCCCACCCCACCCCACGAGGCAGCTGGCACGTTGCGGCCCCAGCGTTGGTGGCAGGGGGTCAGTGAGAGGGAGGCAATGGGGCAGAGGGTGGGCTGGTGCCTCAACCCCAGTCCTGGGGGTCTGAGGAAGGGGGTCATCCCGGTCCTTGGGAAATCAAGAGAAGTGCCAGGGAAAAGTGGGGTATTTGTGGCGCTCCTGCATCTCACAGCTACATAAGCGCGGCCGTGTGTCTTTTCCCACCAGGGGGCGTCCCATCCCCTCTGCTGGAAGCTGCTTACTTAGGAATCAAATCTGCCAGTTCCTCCTGCTCTGTCACTGAGCTCTGTCTCCTCCCCTCTCCACGCAGTTGCCCCCACACAGGTGGGACATTCCCCTTCCCCTCCCTCCCTGCCCGGTTATCCCATGGCAGCTCCCTGCCGGCCCCCTCGGCACAGGAATACCCTGGTATCATGCACACCCTCCTGGCTCATGGGGGAATTTCACTATCACCTGTTAATGCAGAAGATCCTGATTGTCAGAGCTCGCTCCTGATGAGCGGTGCCCAGAATCCCCCTCGTTCCTGCAGCCTCTCCCATGATCCACCCTCACAGCCGCAGGGCCACGTTCCCGGTGCCTGGCACGTGGCCCGAAGTCTCAGCCTGCGCTACTCAGACTAACCAGGGGGATGAGCTCTCCCAGCAGGTCACTCCCTTCCCAGCACTCAGAGGCCTTTACGTCGGCAGCTTCGCGGGGGCGATCAGTTCTGCCCCATTTCTCCTTTGAAGGGGGATTTCCCCATAATCACGTCTCACCTGTCAACAGGAGCAGTCTGTGGCTAAGGGTGTGTCCACACTGCAGTGTCAGCCCAGGGTTTGAACCCAGGCTCAGGCCTAACCCCCCTTCCGTTGACCCACAAATTGCGCTAACCCAGGGCTCGGCTCCAGGACCCCACAGAGGTGGAGGGTCTGAGCCTGAGTCAAGCTGGGACCCAGGGTTCAAGCCCTATTGCTCTGCATTGGACTCGTGCTCTGAGAGGCTGCCAAAAGTATCCCACAATCCCCTGGGACAGGTTTCTTCGTCCTGTGGACAGTCAAGTTTTCTCACACTGCACCACAAACAAAGGAGTTGGGAGGGGGCTAGGAAAGTCCAGGACAAGGGTGGTTGGACACTGGAGCCCCCGGGGGACCTGAGTGCAACAATTCGTAACCCGGGGTTGCAAATGAGTGTAGACGCTCAAGCCGTAGGTTGGGTTTGCCAGCTTGAGTTCTCCTAACCCTGGACTTTCACCCTGGTGTAGACAGACCCTAAGAGTGCGCACCAAGCCGGACCCAGCTGGCTTCCGACCCCAAGTGTCCACCATCCCCCTCACTACTGGAGAGCGGCCCTTCCCCACACAGAGACCCGCTCTGCACAAGCAGAACAACCTCTCTGCTCAGGGAGATTCGCCACAGATCCCCAGCAGGGACACTCGGCTCATTCCCACACCCTGGTGAGGAGCTGGGCCTCTCGTTTGGTGATGGAGCTGTTACGCTCAGAGCTGCAGCACTGCTCCCTGCGGGCGACTGAGCCGAACGTCTCCAGTCAGTCGGGGAGGCTCCAGGATTGACACTTCCCCACAGGGGTACGCTGGGGGGAGGGGCGTGGGGTCAGGAATAAGAGGCATGCTCAGCAGCACCCCGTTTATTACAGGCTGAGCTGGGCCGCGAGGATGCTGCAGCTCTTTATTCACAGACCCGGCAGCCTGGTTGCTCCCCTTGGCTGTGACTAACCCAGCGCTGATGACACCAGCTTGGCACCTTGGATGTCTCTGAGTCCCCGGATCTTCCACTCTCCCAAATGAGTCTTTTTCGTTAACTGGTTGGACACCGGGATTTATAAACTACGCAGAGCTGCCCGCTTTGAGCCAGGCTTCACGTGTGTGTAAACGTGCACCTGGGACTCAAGTTAACTGACAGCTAGTTACCTCTACCAGCTGGCTTGAACCCAGTGCCATAAGCTGTGCAAATGGCAGCATTGTCAGCTGAATCCCCCTGATCAGAGCAGGGGTCCTGGAGTCAGGACTCCTGGGTTCTATTCCCAACTCCAGCACTGGCCGGTTGGGTGGAAACCCACATTTCTCGCCTTCTTAGCAGGGGGTTGTGCGGCTTAATCCAAGTTCCTCTACCCAAGCCAGACAGTGAGCGCTCTGAGCTCCCAGCAGATGGGCTCCGCTTGGTGACAGCCCCCTCCTTCACGGCACAGTAACGGGCGTATCCGTTCATTTCCATTCTCGAAGCAGGTCGAACAGTTGTCAAGCTCTTTGAGATCCTCAGATGACACTGCAAAGTATCTTGGTTACAATTCATTAAATACAATGTAACGAATACAATTCATTTGAATACAATTCATTAAATTTAATAAATACAATTCATTAAATACCCAGACGTAGCTAGATTAAAACATTCTTCTGTCTCCCTTAGACAGCACTGCGCTTCTCTGGGGGCAGGGACATTGTAATGGTCAGTGCCAAACCCACCTAGGACGCGGTGTAATTATGGCTAGTATTTTAGGAACTGCAGCACACCCACAAGCATCCTGGGCCACAGCCACCTGTCTGTACGGCTGGCCGGCATTCATAGCGTTTAAGGCCAGAAGGGACCATTATGATCATCTTGTCTGACCTCCTGCATGACACATGCCAGAGAACCTCCCGTAATTTCTGCATCAAGTCCAGCCCAGCTGTCTGAGTTAGCGCAGATCTTTTAGAAGCTAGCCAGTCTTGAGTTACCATCTTCAGGTGACAGAGAATCCATCGTATCCCTAGGTAAATTATTCCAACAGTTAATTCCCCTCACGGTTAAAGAATGTGCTGAGGTGAGTGGGGCAGCCATGACTCTCCTCTTTGCCACTGTGGCCAGTTAGAACACGTAGATCCTATATTTACAGGCTGCAGCCATCGGGAAGGGCTGCCTGGTTCCCCCATGGCCTTGCACAATGCTTTTCCCTCAGCTGTTCAATGGTTAAGGCATTTAGACGAACACACTTGACTTGAATGTCTATGTAAATGCAACTGCAACAAAAAATACTGTTAAAAGTTGTTGAAATGGCCACGTCAGTCCAGTTGATTAATTATTGCCTTTCCGAAAACACACTGAACCGGTCCTTCCACGTATCCAATCTCTATCCAATCCTCCCTGAGCTGAATCAACAAAGGTAGTGTTGCAACCAACTCTGGTAACATTTGATCCATTCCAAAATCTGGGGACTGACACAGCCAGGTTTCAGAGCAGGAGATGGATTCTGGCAGGAGGGGGGGGGGGGGGGGTGAGGTTCTGCGGCCTGCAATGTGCAGGAGGAGGTCAGACTAGATGATCATGGTGGTCCCTTCTGACCTGTGAGTCTATGAGGACTGACAGATGAACTCCTTATGGCTAAGGAGAAAGGACAAGTTTCCAATGATTAAACTGCTGGACCTGTCAGCTGCCTGCTACACCAGTGGTCACAAGAAGGCTTGTGCATCTTTAAGCAAGAGCAGGTTTTATGTTGCTGCAAACGCAGTGTTGTCAACTCTTGCAATTTTATCACAAGTTTCATGATGTTTGTGGTTTTCTTAAAGCCTCCCTCCTGGTTGAGACTCAGGTGTGGCCGTCACAGGTGCTGTGTGTGCACAGCTGGTGACTGCAGAATGCCGTGACTCAATGTGGGAACTCAATGGAACGACGGAGTGTGGGATTCCTGATAGTCTTTGTTTCATCCCATACAGTGACTTTAACCTTGTTGTTCCCTCGTTAGAGCAGTTGACCCTGGGCCTGATCCAAAGCTGCTAGAAATCAGTAACAGCCTTTCCACTGATTTCAACAGCCCTCGGAGAGCAGCTTCCGAAACAAGCAACTTTTAAAATAAGTTTCTGAAACTGGTTACAAAAATCATAAGGCTCAGGTAGTTTTGAACTGAGTCCCTAAGGTGGCTGTAAATGTTCCCAGTTAATCTTTATTAAATAAATTACACGTAAAGGCCATCCTTCCCCAGGCCCGTCCATCCCAAATGCTATGGCTCAAATATCTTCCCTTCCCACCACTCCGCCCCTGTCGATCTCGCTCCTAGAATCTCTGCAGTGGCTTTCCCACTGGGGAACCTGGCACCGTGGATGCTGGCTCAGCGCCTTCATGCTGTGAGCATTTCATCCTCACCGACTCCTTGCTGGGGGAATGGGACAGCGTGGGAGCACCAGCAATAAGAATACACAACACCTGTGGCACAAGAGAAAAACCTACAGTGTGAAACTAGTTTACAACTGACTACAGAGCGGGCTGTAAGTGCAATTTGTCCTCCTCTGTCCCCTCAACAGGGCGCCCAGTTTCCAGACTGGATATTTATCCCGGCTGGACTGAAGGGAAGAGCTGTGGGTCAGGGATTATCAGAACACAAGGGGAAAATTGGTTGTAGCAGCTTCCCAGACAAGCGAGAAAAATACAAACCATTGAGGCAATCACATTGAGGCACTGACAAGTTGAACACAATTTTTGCAATCTCATTAATCGAGGTCTGTCACCATTTGCTTTAATCTTCTCGCAAATGGCAACCGTGCAAGTTTGTCTTTTGACCCACTTTCTACCATGTGCTGGACTGGTCCCTGTTTGGAGAAACCCAAGAGCTGGGATCTGATGTAACTGACTTATCCTTGGAGATGGAAAATGCATTCCCTGTATGCTGGCACTCTGGGGCACGGGCGTTGTGCTGCCCACCAATCAGGGCCGGCTCCAGGCACCAGCTTAACAAGCAGGTGCTTGGGGCGGCCAAGGGAGAGGGGCGGCACCTGCGGCAATTCGGGGGCGGCAGGTCCCTCACTCCCTCTAGGAGCGAAGGACCTGCCGCTGAACTGCCGCCACTGATCGCGGCTTTTTTTTTTTTTTTTTTGCTTGGGACGGCAGAAATGCTGGAGCCGGCCCTGCCACCAATGGGGCAGTTTGGGATTCTGAGCAAAGGGGTGGGTTTGATTCGTGAAGGGCAGGGATTTGCACTGGCCCTTTCATGCCCAGCTCACAGTTAGGGGCCCATCACAGCCATCTTCATTATTCTCTTGCCTGTGAGCAGCAGCTGGAGGAGGGGAGCAGCCCCCCCACCCCTCACCTGAATTCAGATCCTCAGCAGAGGGGTCTTCCCAGCTCCAAAGAGCAAGGCAGCTTTCTTTGCTCTGGTTCAGTTTGTGCGCAAGGCGCAGGATGGCCTCACGCTCAGCCCCCCAACTCTGCAACCCCTAGGAATTCCTCCTGTGTCACTGGGCCATGTGATACTATATTAACTCGCCCTGCAGCCCCACAGCGGGGGGGCCCCAAAGGGGATTCAGGAGAGGCAGGAAAAGACTGACACTGGGAACTGGGACACACACACCAGAAGATGCAGCCATGGGGAGTAAATCGGTGGTAAATCGGCACCACATAGCAGCTCCCCGGAGGGGGTGAGATGAGTCACCCCCACCCCACACACCCGGTGAACTTGTGTCACCACACGGGCTGTCCCTCTGCTCTGCTCAGCGCCTGCTCCCCTTCGGGCAGGCACCCCGCGCTCTCCGGTGCTACGGATCCTCGGGGAGAGCCCCACGGGACGTGTGCCGCTAACACTGCTGGGCCCAAGGAGAGGAGACCACGTGCTGGTGTGCAGGTTTCTCCCACTCCCGCTTTTCTGATTTGGCCCCGACTCTGTGCCCTCCTCGTGACCTTCCTCTCAGTAGGCACCTGCGCTTTCCTCTTCAGAGCACCTGATGTTTACAGCCATTCACTGAGCATCTTTGCCAAACCTCTTGTTGCTGGGCCACCTGTTTGCCTTCCTTTTCAGACCCTGCCTCCTGGAGTCCCTGCCTTCCTCCTCCATCCCAGCCTGCTGTAACTCCATCGCCTTCGGCGTGACACAGAGCAGACCTGGGCCCGTTCCGAGCTGAGCGGTATTCTGGGCTGGATGTGGGGCCCCGGCGTCCGCCCCGCTGCAGTCCCAGCCGGAGGCTGCTGCTGGCTGGGTTAGCACAGGGGGAGGAGGGAGCACTGACTCCACACAGAGGCAGGCCCTGCTTCCCACCGAGGCTGCACCGCCCCTGCCCTGGCACCCCAGGGCTCAGCCCTCTGAGAGGAGAAGCAGGAGATGCTGCAGGACAGCGTGTGACTGTAACAGGCCAATCCGTTTGCAAAGCGCTTGGGGCCCGGCTGCGGGGAAGACGCCAAGTTACCCGCTGTCCGGTAGAGACAAGGGCAAGCTCCAGACTGTACCATCACCTGCAGCAAGAGCCTGTGGAAATGAAGGCGACTCCGCTGGGGAGGGGAGCCCCCACGCCCCCTTTCTGCCTCCGCCGGGCCTCACTCCAAAGCCGCAGGGCTTTCCCCATCCCCCCTGCACCCTCGCCCACATTCCCTTCGCAGCTTCCGGGGAGACCGGTCCTCCCACCCCACTCCCTGAGGGTCAGTGGCCAGCACATACCCTTCTCCAGAACCCAGAGCTGTGGGCCTAGCTGAGCCCCACTCCCACTCCTAGAGCAGAGGTTCTCAGACCCATGGTCCGTGGACCACCAGTGCTCCGTGAGCTCCATTCAGGTGGTCTGTGGATAGTTCCCTCTCAGGTGCACGCCTGGGCGGCCGCACACAGGACAATGAAGGGCCACCCACCTAATTAGTGGAGCATGCAGGTGTGGCTCCACTAATTAGGTGCCTGGACCCTGGAGAAGACGCACCTGTAAAGTGAGGTGGTGGCCTTGGGGGGAGGATGGGAGGGGGCAGTGGGGTGAGAAGAGGGGGTGGGGGGAATTTGGGATGTGCAGGGCTGCGGGAGCCAGAGAAAGAGGTGACTTTCGCCAGCTCCAGGGTTGTGGCTGCCGGGGAGAGATGGCCCTCCTTCCCAGCCCCAGCTCGGGGGCTGCTGCGGTGGGGGAGAGAGGGAGAGACCCCCCCTCCTTCCCAGCCCCAGCTCTGTGGCTGCTGCGGTGGGGGAGAGAGGGAGAGACCCCCCCTCCTTCCCAGCCCCAGCTCAGGGGCTGCTGCGGTGGGGGAGAGAGGGAGAGACCCCCCCTCCTTCCCAGCCCCAGCTCAGGGGCTGCTGTGGCAGGGGAGAGAGGGAGAGACCCCCCCTCCTTCCCAGCCCCAGCTCGGGGGCTGCTGCGGCGGGGCAGAGAGGGCACATCCATCGCATTAGAAAAGTAAGACTACTGATCTTAAAATATGAACTGTGTGCTTTTATTTGTAGAACAAAAAAACACTGTTAATTATTATTAAGGTTTTTCTTATATATAGCGCTTTTCTCCAAAACGCTTTACAATAGTTAGCTAATGGTACAAACACTATTTGGAGAGATCATTAACTGGTCTGCTGAGACCCTCAGCAATTTTCAAGTCGCCTGCGGAAAAAAAAGTTTGAGGACCACTGTATAGAGTATTTCCCAGAGCCCCCTCCCACCAATACTATAAAAATCCCAGGGCCCAGCGGGGCTGGGGGGCTCCAGGCTTCGGCTGCTAGGCTTGTGGGGGGGAACTCGGGGCTTCTGCCTTGCGGTGCGGTGGGGTTGTGGGGCTGGGGCTCCGGGATTTAGCTGTGGGGAGGGGGGTCTCAGGGTTTCAGCCCTCAGGACTTCGGCCCCGCGGGGTTGGACTATTTACCAGAGCTCCGCTCTGGACAGCTCCTGCTGAAGTGAAGGGCTGCCCCATTCCTCACCTCGCCAGCTCCCTGCGCGCACCCTGCCCCGGGGGAGCTGCTGACTCTGTTTCCCTCTCTCCCGAAACGGGCTGTTCGGTCGGCTCTGCCCTGGCTCGCTCACAGGACTGGCTCTCCCTTATCGGGGAGCCGGCTGGGTGAGTCAGCGGCCAGTCAGGAGCAGGAAGGTAAATGTGTAACGACAGGCAGGAGCCCAAGCTGTTAGGCAGGTTGCCTGGGAGCTGGGATCCAACAGTCCAGGTCCGTGCGGGGTTGCGACATTGCATCGCCCTCCAGCAGGACAGTCTGTGAGGACCAAGCCCGGTGCAGGATGAGGGTCTGGCTGCTGGCGGGTTTGGCGGCTGCGCTCACCCTTGTGGCGGTGGCCAGGGCCGACCTGGGGGACTCGACGGAGGTGGAAGATGCGGTAGGAGAGAAAGAGGTTTGTACTGTGGGGGAGGGGCAGGCCTGAGCAATGAGACGGGGGGACAGACAGTGGGAGAGGGGGACCAGGGACCCCACCCATCGACCCGCACAGGCTTTGGGTTCGACATTATTCAAAAGAAGCGGCGGTTCTGGGTGCGAGTGCGTGGCGAGACACGGCCAGGATCGGGGAGCCAGCGAGGGGCAGCCGCGCTCCCAGGCCGGAGCCCACAGGCGCCAGCTTCTCACCGGCACTGGGACCTTCCTGAACCAAGGACTCTACGCCAGGAACACAGGGTTTGCTGTACCAGCTCAGACAATTAATCCAGCTGCTCCAGTGTCCTGCCTGTGGCAATGGGCACTACTGGAAATATCACAGGAAGGCTATCAAGCCGTCCGTCACCTCCCACCATAATTCCACTGGCAGTTTGTGTGTGTGCATGTGTGTGTATGGTGCTGTCGTGCGTGTGTGTATCTGTGTCTTTCTCCTTCCTGGTCACTAACTGTGTGATTTGCTTCTCTGTTGTAGGGTTTCAGAGAGACAAGGTGGGGGAGGTGATGTCTCTTATTGACCTGAGAGAGAAGCTTTGAGCCGCTCAGAGCTCTGGGTGCAGACCTGCAGAACAGCTCTGGGTGGCTCGAAAGCTTCTCTCTCACCGACAGAAGCTGGTCCAATGAAAGCTATTCCCTCCCTCCCTTGTCTCTCTCAGAGCCTGGGACCCACACGGCTACCCCAGCACTGCAGACAACAGCCTCTAGGGTCTGTTGGTTGTGTCCATCGCTTTCCTGCTGCGCTCCCAAGCTGGGATCTGGGCTGGCGAGGAAGCACACTGCAAAAGGCTGACTGTAAAAGTAGGAATGGGGCAGCTGCTGTCAGCTTGGGGAGGAGAAGCGGGACGAAGGGGGTGACATTGGGAGGCCTTTGGTGGAGCAGCTCAACTGCTTAAATTACAAAAGAAAAGAATAAGACACCTCCTCTTGGAGACCTGCAGACACTGCCCCTGCCCCCTCCTGCTCCGCCAAAACATGGCTGCCAAAGCCTCACTCTCCTGCAGCTTCCCCCCTTGCCCCTGGCCGAGAGTCTCTTCCCTGGTCCCCCCATCGCCCTGCAGCTCAAACTCCTTGTCCTGCTTCTCTGGGCGCTCCCCACCCAGCCCTGCCTGTGTCTCTGGCCTCGTCTCGGCTGAAATTGCCCCTGTCCTGTCCAGTCAGCCAGTGCCACTGTCCTCCGGAGCCTTCCTTCACCCCTCGCTCTCCCCGGCCTTCCAGTGTCCTCCCACAGCCTGGTCGCAAAGCCCTTCTCCTCGCTGGAGTCACGCCCACAAGCAGCCCTTACAGAGAGAGAACATGCTCCCCCTGCTCTGTAACAGAAACATGGGACCCAGCAGGAGCCCTGTCTGTGTCACCCGAGTACCCCCGGACCTGCCCCCTTCCCCTCCTCACCCTGTTACACCCTCACTTGGCGACCGCCCCCCGCACTCGGCTCAGTGGTTCTCGGGCAGTGGTTTGCGGATCCCTGGCGGTCGCTGGAGGACAGCTTTGTGTGGGCCACAGGCTGCTGCCTATTCCAGCTGAGAAAGCGCACAGCTGACAAGGGATGTCCATGAGAGGATGGGCCAAATCCGCCGCTGGTGTAAACCGGACCAGCTGCACTGAAGGAGGGAGAGCTGTACGGATTCTGGCCTCGTTTGGAACACTCCTTGGGGCAGGGCCTGTGTCTTAGGAGTCTTCTGTGCAGTGCCTGGCACAGCCGTAGGCACCACAGATTAAACGAATAACCACTGTAATGCCCATGGGCCTTGGGACTGACCCACATGGTCCCTATCTGTCCAGGCGGCCCTGTGGGGGAGGGACTAGCTGCCCATGCCTTGGCAGCAGGTTTTAGGGCTAGTCTACACTACAAAGTTAGGTTGACCTAACGGTATTGCTCAGGGCGGTGAAACATGTCCTGCCCCGTGGGACAGAGTTAAGGGGACAGCCCCTGGGTAGGCAGCACTATTGGTGCATTGACCCAGCTCCCGCCTCTCAGAGCCGTGATGGAAGGACCCCTCCCGTCGCTGTAGTGTCTACCCTACAGCTGTGCCGCTGCGGCATGTCTAGTGCAGGCGCAGACTGGGGCGGGGGCCGACCGCCCGCAGGGCCGCTGGGAGTCGGAGCAGGCAGTGACACTGTGGCCGACGGGGAGGGAACGGACATTGGGCACGGCAGTGGGGCAGACTGGTCCCTGGCTGGCCCGGTCCCACCGAGTCAGGCCCTCGAGGGATGGAGCAGGGCTGGTGTGCGGGGGGGGGGGGGGAGGGGATGGAGCTGACAGCATCTGTGTAACAGAACCTCCCGATCAAGGGGTAGCCACGTGCTTCACCCGCTGCCTGGCCGAGGGCCCCCTTCCCCTCCACACCCCCTCTTGGTCGAGCTGGGGAGGGCCCTGCTGAAAACATGTTTGTGTGACTGTGGGGTTTGCACTGTGTGGATCCCAGCTCCTCCTTGCTCAGGTCAGGGCTTGTGCAATGGGCAAACATTTCATCAGGCACTTGGCGAAGGGCGGACAGCGGCGGAAGGGGGAGGGGGGAATGAGATTGAGGGAGCCCCTTTTCTGCGCCCCAAACGGCTTTTTACACTCTCAGGTTTTACCCACGGCTCACATACCTCAGCCCTCACCTGCTAGTCCAGGCTGGGGCCCACACGCCAGCTGGCGAGTGACCCCCCTGTCTCCCCACCCAGCTCTGCGAATGCACATCCGTCCTGAGCTGCTGTCTGGGTCTCCACACAGCAGAGCCAATGAGAGGAAAGTGAGGCAGGGAGCTCAGAGTGGGAATTTGCTGTAACGTTTTTATGAACTATCGGTGTGACTCTGGACTAGTTGCTTGGCATGGTCGCGTCCTGGGGGGAAGGAGTTGCTGCTCTCCCTGGGCCATGGGAGATCAGGGCTAGAGGTCTGAGATGTAGGGCCTCTAGGGCTTGCTGGCCTGGACTCAGCGGAGGGGAAAGGAAACCCCTTCAGAGACAATGGAAGCCTCAATGACCCACGTTAACTCCTAGAGCGAGTTACCTCTCCCCAGCTCCCTGCGGGGAAGCGGGGTGCACGGCCCTGGCTGGAGAGCGGGCAGGGGGCTGTGTCTTAAGAGAGCAGGCACAGAGGGCCAAGAAGAGAGAACTGGGTGCCGAGGAGAGGGCGGGTTTGGGGCTCTGGCTCCCACCCACATGGACTCTGTCTGGAATTTACCTTCCCCATCCTGACCTCAGCTGTGCACCAGGGAACTAATAAAAACAACCTTGTTTGCAGAAGGCTGCCTGACCTCACTGCAGGTGCCCCGGTTGCATTGCTCCCCGCGGAGGAACAGCCTCGCTCAGGGCTCTGCTCTCGGTCGGACTGGCGGTGGAGAGCCGTGGGGATAAACAGGAGCTGCTGGAGCCAGAAGGCCCCTCCAGCAGGTGCTGAGGTGGTGTGGCCACCCTGGTGGGAAAGTGTGACCCTGGGGGGTCTGGCACACTAAGCAGGGGTACTGCTGGGAACGGTTTAATGGCTGAGGCATAGCCCAGATCTTGCAAACCCTTACAGCAGGTATCTAGGGGGCAGCGGAGCCAGAAGGGTTTCTGAAGACGTCATAGCAACGTAGGCTGATGATTGCTGCGCTAGATCAAATTCATCGCTGGTGAACGAAGGGAACGCATCGAATGAATTCTCTCAGAGCTTTAGTAACGCGTTTGATAGACAGAAAAGCAGTTGAGCAGGCCCATAAATCGAGGGTAACGACATAGGGCGGGGGTACTAAGGGCTGGAGAGGCGTCCAGTGGGCATTGCAGGGTTCGGGGTTAGGTCCAGTCCGACTGAAGAGCCAGCGGGATGCCCTGGAGAGGTGCGTGACCAGTCTGTTCACAGCATCTCCCCGGGACACCAAACTGGAAGGCGTCGCAAACACTAATGAGGAGAGAGAAATGACAGAAAGTTGCTGAGAGAGATTCGAAACCAGGGCAAGAAATAACCCAATGGAATTCAGCCTGGAAAAGTGGAAGTGAAGACACAGGGAGTGTAACAACCCAAACCATAGGGGAAAGACCGGAGAAACAGCCGTGGCCAAAGAGACCTGGGAGGAGAGTAGCGCAGAGCAGGTGGGCTATGGGTCTGCCTTGTCATATGGCCACGACAGAGGATGTGGGCTTGGAGTTGCGCCCACTGATGCATTGTGTCATACAGCGACGAGGCGATGTCAGTGCAGCGCTGGTGAGAGTGCCCCAGGGGGACTGAGTCCCGTTCTGGGTCCCTCACGCCCAAAAGGACCTCACCAAATCGGGAGGAATTCAGCGAAAAGCCAGAGAAGGGCTTGAGGGGCTGCAGGGACAGGGTTATGGGGAACAATGAAAATGACTAAAATGTCACAGACACATAGAAATGTAGGGCTAGATGGGCCCCCAGGAGGCCACGGAGCCCTTCCCCCTCCCCCACCACGGAGGTGCTAGCTTGTCTAGGTGACATCAAAGGGGGGCTAATAGTATATGGCCACTTCGAGGGGAGAACGTCAGGCAGGGACAGGAACCATGGAGTGGGCCAAGGGGCCTAGCCTGGAGTAAAGAGAGAAAAGTGGGCAAAAGTAGATGCTGGCGGAGCAGGAGGAAAGGTCTCCGAGCAGTGAGGGCTGGCAGACTGCGCACTCGGCCCCTGAGGGGGGCTGGTTGCTATTTAAAAGGGGACTGGACAAAGCACGGCAGAGACTAACCCTGCCTTGGTGCCGGGGACGGACGACGTGCTCTCCATTTCTACCGTCTGTTACCCTGTGCTCTTCCTCCTGCTCTGCCCCCTCCCTGCTGTGCCAATGCCAGCCTCGGGCGCCCAGCCAGCTCAGCGAATGCTCCCCAGCCCTGCCCCCACGGAGCTGATCCTGCTCTGAGCGTTCCCTGAGACTGGGCAGTGAGCTGGTGCAAAATACAGACTGGCACCGAGACGTGGCCCTAACTGCTAAATTCTCTCCACCCCCAGGATCGGCTGCGAGTCAGGAGGGAGGACAAACCCCCCCCGAAACCCCGTTCCAAATTCTGTCCTGGCTGCTATTCTCTTCTGAGCAAGGTGAGCTGGGAACAATGGAGGCCCCAGAGAGATGGGGGCCCGAGAGGTTCTGCACCAGAGATGGGTTAGTAAGAGACAGCAGCTGAGCCGGGGGAGGTAGAGCAGGGCAGGGGAAGCCACAGCTGCAGATTAACAATTGTGGAATAAAACACAGGGATCTACCTGGGAACAGCCCAGACTGCATCCTGCCCCCCCCCCCCCCCGAGCAGGAGTCTGAGCCGGGGAATCTGCCTGAATCTGGGGTGCAAGACGGAAGAATCAGCCAGCGATGGCCAGTCTCCACTGCCCAGCCCCGCCCTCAAGCCAGCCCTTCCCAAACCATCTCCAGGAAGGGCCCAGCAGACCCTCGGTGTTTGCGGGCTGGGATTGTTGTTGTATTTACAGCGTTTCCATACAAAACACAATTTACATGGAGAACAAGGGGGCCGCACAGTTCAGCCTCCCGAGGTCAGAGTTAAGGTGGAAAGGCCTTACTGTAATCCCCCATTCCCAGGGCCGGAAAAACTCTCCTGTGGGCCCGGGGCTATTAGATTTTGTGGGGCCCCTGTATACAAGTCTTTTTCCTAATTTAAAACAAAATGATCATAATTATGGCATCGAGGCTATTAACGCTATACTAAACTCGCCTTTTAGTTAACATAAAGCCGTTCTGTGGTTACATTTCAGTCTTAAAACATGTAGAATAGAGTTAAGTAAATTCAAAATAGCCTAATTCTTACCTTAGAACAGCTGTTATATTTGTTTCTTTCTGGGAGGGAGTTTGAGTGCAGGAGCGAGCTCCAGGCTGGGGCATAGTGTTGGGATGCAGGAGAGGGTGAGGGGTGTGGGGTCTGGGAGGGAGTTTGGGTGCTGGAGGGGGTTCTGATATGGGGCGGGGGGTTGGGATGCAGGTGGAGGTTTGGGGTCTGGGAGGGAGTTTGGGTGCAGGAGGGGGCTCTGATATGGGGAGGGGGGTTGGGGTGCAGGTGGAGGTGTGGGGTCTGGGAGGGAGTTTGGGTGCTAGAGGGGGTTCTGACCTGGGGTAGGGGGTTGTGGTGGAAGAGGGGGTGCGGGGTCTGGGAGGGAGTTTGGGTGCTGGAGGGGGTTCTGACCTGGGGTAGGGGGTTGTGGTGGAAGAGGGGGTGCGGGGTCTGGGAGGGAGTTTGGGTGCTGGAGGGGGTTCTGACCTGGGGCGGGGGGTTGGGGTGGAGGAGGGGGTGTGGGGTCTGGGAGGGAGTTTGGGTGCAGGAGGGGGTTCTGACCTGGGGCGGGGGGTTGGGGTGGAGGAGGGGGTGCGGGGTCTGGGAGGGAGTTTGGGTGCTGGAGGGGGTTCTGACCTGGGGCGGGGGGGTGGGGTGGAGGAGGGGGTGCGGGGTCTGGGAGGGAGTTTGGGTGCTGGAGGGGGTTCTGACCTGGGGCGGGGGGTTGGGGTGGAGGAGGGAGTGTGGGCTCTGGGAGGGAGTTTGGGTGAAGGAGGGGGCTCTGACCAGGGGCAGGGGGTTGGGGTGCAGGAGGGGGTGCGGGGTCTGGGAGGGAGTTTGGGTCAGGAGGGGGTTCTGATCTGGGGCGGGGGCTGGGAGGGAGTTTGGGTGCAAGAGGGGGTTCTGACCTGGGGCGGGGGGTTGGGGTGGAGGTGGGGGTGCGGGGTCTGGGAGGGAGTTTGGGTCAGGAGGGGGTTCTGATCTGGGGCGGGGGGTTGGGGTGGAGGAGGGGGGGCGGGGTCTGGGAGGGAGTTTGGGTGCAGGAGGGGGTTCTGACCTGGGGCGGGGGGTTGGGGTGGAGGAGGGGGTGCGGGGTCTGGGAGGGAGTTTGGGTGCTGGAGGGGGTTCTGACCTGGGGCGGGGGGTTGGGGTGGAGGAGGGGGTGCGGGGTCTGGGAGGGAGTTTGGGTGCTGGAGGGGGTTCTGACCTGGGGCAGGGGGTTGGGGTGGAGGAGGGGGTGCAGGGTCTGGGAGGGAGTTTGGGTGCTGGAGGGGGTTCTGACCTGGGGCGGGGGGTTGGGGTGGAGGAGGGAGTGTGGGCTCTGGGAGGGAGTTTGGGTGAAGGAGGGGGCTCTGACCAGGGGCAGGGGGTTGGGGTGCAGGAGGGGGTGCGGGGTCTGGGAGGGAGTTTGGGTCAGGAGGGGGTTCTGATCTGGGGCAGGGGGTTGGGGTGTGGGAGGGGGTGAGAGGTGCAGGCTCTGGCCAGGAGGCACTTACCACAGGCAGCTCCTGGCCGGCGGTGCAGCAGGACTCAGGCAGGCTGCCTGCATGTCATGGCCCCATGTCGCTCCTGGAAGCAGCCGGCTTCTGGCACATCTCTGCGCGCCCCAGCGGGGAGGGGAACAGTGTGCCCACAAGCGCCAGCCCTGGAGCTCCCATTGGCCGGTTCTTGGTGCTGGGGGCAGCACGCAGAGCCTCCTCCCTCCCCCTCGCCAGGAGCCGCAGACAGGGCTGGCTCTAACTTTTTTGCTGCCCCAAGCAGCAAAAAAAAGCGCCGTCCCCCGAGCCCCCCCCCCGTGAACCACCCGTCCCCCAGCGCCGCGCCCCGCGCTGCCCCCCCACCAAGCGCCGCCGGAGCCCGCCCCCCCCCGCCGAGCCGCCGGACCCCCCCGAGTGCTGCGCCCCGCGCCGCCCCCCCCGCCGAGTGCCGCCGGAGCCCGCCCCCGCGCCCCTGGAGCCCGCGCCCGCCAAGCGCCCCGCCGTGCCGCTGGACCCCCCCAAGCGCTGCGCCCCGCGCTGCCCCCCCGCCGAGCGCCGCGCCGCCGGAGCCCCCCCACTGCTGAGCGCCGCGCCGCCGGAGCGCCCCCCCCCCCGCAGAATGCCGTGCCGCGCTGCCCCCCGCCACCCCAAGATTGGCCGCCCCTTACCAGGTGCCGCCCCAAGCATGTGCTTGGTTGCCTGGTGCCTGGAGCCGGCCCTGGCCGCAGAGATGCGTCAGCAGCTGGCCACTTCCGGGAGTGGCGTGCGGCCACGGCATGCAGGCAGCCTGCCTGAGCCCTGCTGCGCCGCTGGACTTTTAGCAGCCCAGAGAGCGCGATTGACTGGCAGAGGCTCCAGGATCGGCTGGTTGGTGACCACTGAATTGTCTATAATTATAGATTTATTTTTGCGGGGCCCCCCTTAGCCCTCGGCCCTGGGCTGCAGCCCCTAAAGCTCCTGCGTTAATCCGGCCCTGCCCATTCCCACCTGTGCTGCTCGTCCCCACCCCTCCACTCCCCCGCAGGGCGCTGCGGGCTCCCCTCCTTCTGCAGGGCTCTCTAGGGTGTCACTCCTTGTCCTTCTCTCTCTGCTCGCCTGTCCCGACTGTCGGGGGAGCTCTCCCATGGGTGCCCGTGCTGTGTGCAGAGCGTCGAGGGACAGAAGCCATGGCAGGGCGACAGCGCCATAGATTGTCACAACCCCAGCGCGGCTGCATCACCCGGGGAAGCTGCATCTGCCCTGTGACTCAGAGCTTGTTCACATGGCGTGTGGCACGCCGGGGTGTGAATTCACAGCGCACTAGCCTGCCGCACACCGCCCGGCTGCAGGGCCCTGCTGCCGCGCACTAACCGTTCAGCAGGGTGCTTTGATCCGCCCGCCCCTTCCTAGCCAGTGTCAGCAGGAGCACGGGGAGGGGCCTTCCCGGTCAGGCTGCAGAGAGCCCAGCTGCCTGTCGCGGGGACTGAACTGCATGTTTCCAGCTTAGCTCGCCCAGCTTCACTGTCCTACAACTCTGAACTGCCCAGGGACCTCTCTGCCCTCCACAGGCCGCAGCCCCCAGCCGCCTGGCCCAGCCCTGCCCGGGGCAGGTCCTGACGCTGGTGCTGAGGCGATGCCCACTGCCGCCGAGCCCTGAGCCGGCTCTCAGCTCTCATCCTCTCTCTGCAGCCAGCTACACCCGTGAGAGCCAGGAGACAAGTGGAGAAACAGCAGCGACCCAGACCCAGACCCAGACCAGGCCCCCTGAGTCTTCTAAAGCCTGCCAAGGTGGAGGTAGGGTTGCCAACTTTCTGATCCCTGAAAACCGAACACCCCTGCCCCGCCCCTTCTCCCGAGGCCCCGCCCCTGTCCGCCTCTTCCCCTGAGGCCCCGCCCCCTGCCTCACATGTCCCCGCCCCCTGTCGCTCGCTCTCCATCCCCGCTGGTTGCTCTCCCATCCCCTGGGACTCACCTGCTGCCTGCAGAGCTGGGTGGGGAGGAGCTGACGCGGAGCCTGACCAATTGGGGCACGGCCGGGGTCAGTCCCTGGGTGAGGGGCTGGGGAAATCGGGGCACAGCAGGGTGGGGGGGTCCCTGGATTGAGGGGCTGGGGAAAACGGGGCACAGCAGGGTGGGGGTGTCCCTGGAGCGGGGGGCTGGGGAGGGGAAATCGGGGCACAGCAGGGTGGGGGCGTCCCTGGAGCGGGGGGCTGGGGAGGGGAAATCGGGGCACAGCAGGGTGGGGGCGTCCCTGGAGCGGGGGGCTGGGGAGGGGAAATCGGGGCACAGCAGGGTGGGGGTGTCCCTGGAGCGGGGGGCTGGGGAGGGGAAATCGGGGCACAGCGGGATGGGGGGCAGACAAGTTACCCCCTTGCCCCCTGGACAGCGCCGGTACCTACTTTGGAGCCCGGTCCCGGAGCAGCCAGTTCTCTCATCAGGCTGGCGGGGCGGGAAGAGGCTGCTAAGCAGAGCTGCTCCTCCAGGCTCCAGAAGCAGCTGCTGCTCTTCCCGTCCCCGGGGGGCAGCAGCCGGTTACTGCAGGTAACCAGCCCTTTAGCGTCCGCTCAGCGCTGCTGACTGGATGCTGCGTTTCCCTTTCCGGTCGAAAACCGGACACCTGGCAACCCTCGGTGGGGGAGAAGCTGGGTCCCGTGAGCCCCAGATGAACAAAGGGGCGATGAGCCCCGGCGGTCCAGCCCATGCTCCGGGAGAGGGGCGGGGGAAACGGTGGCTCGGCAGGAAGGGCACAGGGCACAGCTCCATCGCCATGGAGCAAACCAAGCACGATCCTGATCTTTCGTGGCGTGCGGCAGGGAAATGGACTCTAGCCAGTGGCGCAGCCCGACTGAGGCCAGGAGGCAGAGCAGGCGCCAGGAGGCTCAGTGGCTGATCACTAGCCAGCTCCAGCTCCACCAGGCCTTGCAAGCTCCTAGTTCCCCTCCCTGCTGTGATGTTCCCGTAGTGGATGACAGCCCCCATCCTGTCCTTCCACAGCCCCTGGCCCTGTCACTTCCGTCTGGAGGGGCTCACGGCTGTGAGTGCCAGTCTCAGGGCAGACTGTCAGAAGCCAGGCCAGACAGCCCAAACTGGTGGTATGTTCTATAATTAGATGTCACCAAGTCAGTAACAGACATGGGCTCCTGGATCACTCTATTAATCTTCCCAGGGAGCCACAGACAGGCCCTTTAGCCTCTCCAGCCAACCTTACCACCCAGACAAACTGGACTTAGTGATAAAGGTCACGTAAACCAGAAATCACCACACATCAGGTCACTCCTGCCCCGACCCCAAAGGCCAGTCACTCACCCTGGGTCGGTGGATGCTCAGGATCTCCCACCAAAGACAACTAATTTCTCTAGTAAATTAAATATTTCTTAGCTAAGAAAAGGAATGAGAGTTATTGAGAGGTTAAAGCAGGTAAGATACGTAACAGCTGAGTCAGAGTTTGTAAGTCCAAATGACAGCAGAGATCTCTGCTAGTTCACCGTAAGTCTCTCAGGGTTACCTGAGAGGGACCTCTTGGGGACCTCTGTCCAATTGCTCAGGATTCCCCCTATCAGAATCCGTTAGTCCAGAGATGCTGGATCATGCCCTTGAATCAGTATTTATATGTCCTGCTCACAGAAGACACGCTGGCTTTTCACCCACGTGGGCGCTTCCTTCGATGCAGAACGCAGATGGAGTCCATGACCTCAGGTCGCCGCATCAGTGACCACTTGCTTTGACATTAGCATTTGCTTGTTAAAGTCCTTAAACCCTACGTCAGCATTCAAAAGATTTCTTTGATGAGTAATTTGGTTAGTGATATACATAAGGCAATTGTCATGTTATAATAAAAATAGATAAGAGAAAGCCATACAGGTAACAGTCACTGTTTTTTCAGGAAGTTTACACACCAAGTACATTCTCATCTAAATGCTAATACAGCCTTTGATCTAGGGTCAAACCTAATGTGAACTGATAGCATTCGACAGGTTACAGATAAGTGAAGTGAAGACAATATCATTTCCGTGACCTTTGAACTAAATGAACAGGCGAGTGAATTAGCCTGCTGCCTTGGTCTGCTGGCCACCTGTTAGACAGCATCCCAACTTCCTTCTGTTTGCTCTCTGCACCACTGGCAGCGTTAGCATGAGTAAAGCTCACCTGGCCGCCCGAGTGCACCCAGCGCACCACGGAAAGGACCATTGCAGGACACTGGGAAGCTGGGAGCTGATGTTGAGGTCCCAGGGACCTAAACTAGGAGGCGTGGTAGATACACTAGAGGGTAGGGATCGGATACAGAGGGACCTAGACAAATTAGAGGATTGGGCCAAAAGAAACCTGATGAGGTTCAACAAGGACAAGTGCAGAGTCCTGCACTTAGGACGGAAGAATCCCATGCACAGCTACAGACTAGGGACCGAATGGCTAGGTAGCAGTTCTGCAGAAAAGGACCTAGGGGTCACAGTGGACGAGAAGCTGGATATGAGTCAACAGTGTGCTCTTGTTGCCAAGAAGGCTAACGGCATTTTGGGCTGTATAAGTAGGGGCATTGCCAGCAGATCGAGGGACGTGATCGTTCCCCTTTATTCGACATTGGTGAGGCCTCATCTGGAGTACTGTGTCCAGTTTTGGGCCCCACACTACAAGAAGGATGTGGAAAAATTGGAAAGAGTCCAGCGGAGGGCAACAAAAATGATTAGGGGTCTGGAGCGCATGACTTATGAGGAGAGGCTGAGGGAACTGGGATTGTTTAGTCTCCAGAAGAGAAGAATGAGGGGGGATTTGATAGCAGCCTTCAACTACCTGAGGGGGGTTCCAAAGAGGATGGAGCTCGGCTGTTCTCAGTGGTGGCAGATGACAGAACAAGGAGCAATGGTCTCAAGTTGCAGTGGGGGAGGTCTAGGTTGGATATTAGGAAACACTATTTCACTAGGAGGGTGGTGAAGCACTGGAATGTGTTACCTAGGGAGGTGGTGGAGTCTCCTTCCTTGGAGGTTTTTAAGGCCCGGCTTGACAAAGCCCTGGCTGGGATGATTTAGTTGGGAATTGGTCCTGCTTTGAGCAGGGGGTTGGACTAGATGACCTCCTGAGGTCCCTTCCAACCCTGATATTCTATGATTCTATGATTCTATGATTCAGGGGAGCTCCCAGAGCAAAGGGGAGAGGTGTCTCCATCGCTGCTCTCAGCTCCTGGCGCACTGCTGAAAGGCCTGCAGTATCAGCACAGGGAAGGGAAAGCCCCATTCAGGCACCAGTGGAGATTTAATGGCAAACTCAGCCCTTAGCCGTCCCACGATGGGGCCAGAGCGCCGTGTTACCAACTGAGTTCCTGCCAGTGGGACAGTTCTGCAGCCTGACATGAACTCAGCGGGGGGCCTGCTGCCCGAAGCAGAGCTCCCCACCCCACCCAGACCCGTGCTGTCCCATGGGCCCCCCCCGTTACCCGGAAATCACACTGCAGTGTGGCGCTAACACTGTCCTTCTGCAGGTCCAGGATTCAGAAGTGAGAACCAGGAGGGAAGTTGAGAGGCAGCCGCGACCCGGACCCAGACCGAATCCTCCAGGGCACTCACCTTACAAAAACGGCTATATGATTCTTCTTGCTCCCCCCGCCAATGTGAGCCTCCAGGTACAGTAAGAGGAGAGGAGGGTGGCAGCTGTGAGCTTCGTGTTAACTAATGAGCAGGGCCCTGTGCAAATCACCATGTCACGGAGGGCCCAGAAATCATGGCCATGCCCCCAAACTGTGATCTTTCCAATATTTTTTTTAAACCAAAATGTCTACAACAGTCCTTAATACAAATAATTCCCTTAGCTAGTCAATTTCACGGCCGGAATTAGTTTTACTAGTAAGGTTACTCAAAACTGACCAATGGTACTTGTGAAATTCATTCCAGCCTTGAAAGTGACTTAGTTCAGTTGTGGTTTGCAGCGTTGCTGTAGCCGTGCTGGACCCAGGGTATTCGAGAGACAAGGTGAGTGAAGAAGTATCTTTTTTGGACCAACTTCTCTTGCGCAAGCTCTGTGTAAACAAGAGACAAGCGCCAAGAGCGCTGTTTAAGGTGGAAAGCTCGTCTCTCTCACCAGCAGAAATTGGTCCAGGAAAATATATCACCTCCCGCACCTTGTCTCTCTGAATTTAGTTGTGAAATTCATTGTGTGCAAAGTCGGGGGAATCCAATATTTTGCCGTTGATGCGGTCATGCATTTTCTAAAAGAAGTGTGATTTACCCACGGCCCGGCTAACAAGCAATGAGTCTCCACGGCCTACGCGATAGCGCCCAGGGGGAGCTGATGTGTCCTTGGGACACCCATGCTCAGGGAGAGGGGACGGGCGCTACTGAGGGGAAAGGGAGGCTCGGAAGCAAGGGCACAACACACTGCCGAGGGCATGCTCAGCTTAGGGTCTGTCTATACAGCAAAGAAACACCTGCCAGCTGACTTGGGCTCGCGGGGCTTGGGCTGTTTCATTGCTGTGTAGACGTCTGGGCTCAGGCTGCAGCCCAAGCTCGGGGACCCGCCCAGACGTCTACACAGCAGTGACACAGCCCCGCAGCCCGAGTTGGCTGGCACGGGCCAGCCGCGGGTGTTTAGCTGCTGTGCAGACACGCCCTTGGATGCCAGAGGCTCCATTGCTGATCACCAGCCAGCCAGCGCCTCTGCACCTGCACTAACCAGGGCTTGCAAGGTCCCTGTGCCCCTGCCTGCTGCGGGGTTTCTTTAGTGCGTTACAGGGGCGGGTGAACCCCCCTTTCGGGGAGGCTAAGCCACTGGCCCCACCCCTTCCACCTGCACCCTCCCTGTGGCCGGAGGAGCCCCGAGCGGCCCCCTGGTACTGGAGCCCCAAAGCCCCCGCTGCCGCCAGCGGAGCCCCAAGCCCGGCCCGCCCTGAGCTGCCGGCCAGCCCGCCCCAGGCGTGCCAGCCCTCCCCATCACCGGGCTGAGCCGCTGGCCCGGCCCCTGGGCTGAGCGGCTGGCCCGAGCACCGGGCCAAGCCACTGGCCTGACCTCCGGGCAGCCCAAGTGCTGCCCCAGGGCCGCTGGCCCGACCCCCAGGCTGGCCCGAGCTTCCCAGGGCAGCCCCAGGGCCTGGCTGCTGGCCGGCCTGAGCTCCATGCCGCCGGCTGTAGCTGAGCCCCCACCGGCTTCAGGGGAAAGAGGGAGGGAGGGGGGGCCTTGGGGCTGAACAGAGGCGGGGCCATGGCCTGGGTTAGGGGAGGCTTAGCCTGCCCTGGCCGTGGATACTGGCCGCCCATGGTGCGTTACAGCCCGTAGCCTGTCCTGCAGCACTCCCGCCCCACGGCTCCCTGCTGCTGTGCTCTCTCAGCACCGCGCGCATCACTGGCGTTAGTGAGTCTCCCATGGCTGCCCCCTGGGAAGCTGGGAGCTGGCTGTGAGAGCTCAGTGTGCCCAGGCCAGCCCAGGGGCGAGATGTGCCCCGTCCGTGCTGTTCCCTGGCAGCAGAGCCCGGCCCAGCGCGAATGAAGCCCAATGCCAGCTCTCTCCTTGCACAGGGGCCTGCACCACAAGGGCGAGGCAGGAGGGCGGTTGAAGGAACTCAGCCGCGCACACTAAAACCCAAGCTACCCAGGCTGCCCTGCTCGGGCTGCTACAGCCCTCTAGGGTCCCCCAAGGTAAGAGGCAGGGAAGGGAGTGGCAGAGACCAGCCGGGTGATTCCCGGACTCAGCGTCGCTCAGACTGAGGGCTGGGAACTCCCCAGGAGCTACAGGACTCAGCCTGTGGAGCTAACCTAAGCTACACAGATCACGCTGGAGCATTGCATGCTGGGACCCATAGCCTCCATTGGCCATAGGCTGCATTTTACCAGGGGGCTTCCTATGGGCCATCCCTGCTGTCCCTATTGAGAGCACAAGCTGCACTGTGGTCCCCTCTGCCAGCGAGACAGATGGACCAGGGGCTGGGAGCTGATTCGGGGCACGTAAGCACGACCTAGAACCAGCTTATGGTGGAGAGTCTCCTTTAGGCGCCGTGCTAAGAAATGTTGCTTCTTTCGGATCCCACTGGCTTCAGTCCCAGTTCCGGGTGCAGTGCGTTCCCCGGACAGAGCTGCACGAACCTGCCTTCTTCCCTTCTAAAGAAGGGAATAAAGAAAGAGCTAGCGAACTAACCAGATAAACCCCAGTTCCCCCTGGGGCAGGGCCGCAGGGGGGAAGATAGCCCAGCGAGTCTTCATTTTGATAGATAGCAAACCCACAGGGGGCCAGACTATAATCCCAGTTATACCGGTGTCAATCTGGAGTAACTCCATTAGCATGAGTGACTTTCCTTACCCCAGGGTAAATCTAGACCAGGGGTCGGCAACCTTTCCAAAGTGGTGGGCCGAGTCTTCATTTATTCACTCTAATTTAAGGTTTCACGTGCCAGTAATACATTTTAACGTTTTTAGAAGGTCTCTTTCTATAAGTCTATAATATAGAACTAAACTATTGTTGTATGTAAAGTAAATAATATTTTAAAAATGTTTAAGAAGCTTCATTTAAAATTACATTAAAATGCAGAGCCCCCGGACCGGTGGCCAGGACCCGGGCAGTGAGAGTGCCACTGAAAATCAGCTCACGTGCCACCTTTGGCACGTGTGCCATAGGTTGCCTACCCCTGGTCTAGAGTAACCATTGGATTAAGTGGAGTTACTCTGGATTTACTCCTTTGCAACTTTACAGCTTTGTAACGCAGGGCATTTAATTAAAAAAAAAAGTTAGTGTAAACACTCTCCCCCCGCCCCCCCATGACCCGAAGCTCTGAAGCTGGTCCACTGGCTTCCCAGGTGAACATCAACATTATTGACGTGAGACGTACGGTAAATATTGACCATCATGAAGTCAGTGTTAATAATTACCTCCAGGCACAACAAGTCTTGCTGTTTGCTGAATCATGGAGTCCTTGTAAACAGTTACATTATCCTTAATTTCTCCAACACAAGTATCTGGGTATGGACTATGAGACCCAAATCAGCCCCCCCACCCCACCCCAATAAACATTTACAGTCTAGATGAGAAATGTGGGTGGAGTTAGAGGTCCAATAAAAGCTATTCTTTGTCTCTTGTGATCCAATCAGGAGGCAGAGATTTACATATACGGTCATACAGATTACAACATGAGTGCTGGGAGCAGTACTGGTGGTGTCTGAGCTCCGCAGGACAATCACTATTCATTATGGGCTGGGTTCTCTAGGGTAGCCCCTTGTTCCAGGAGTGGCCCTACGGGGCGCCCTGGAGCCGTTGGTGGTGAGGGTGACTGGTCAGGGAGAGTGGTGCTAGCTGTTACGTGCCAGCGAGGCAAGCAGTGCTGTACAAGACCCAAGGAAAGGCAGCCCCTGCCTAAGGAGCTGACAGTCTAGCAAACCCAACCTTAACAGCATCTGCAACCCTGATGTCCCTGAAGTCACAGGAGAAGGCGCCAGGGACAGACACTCTGGTCAGGCCAGAGGAATGTGATGACAACAAAGTTTTTTCACCTCTCGTACTCTGTCTCCGCCGCTTACAAGCAGCGATGCCAGGGTGGGGAAGGTGCTAGACTGCGGTGGGTTAGTGTCCCTGAGCCTGGCACTAGTGGGGCATCAGGAGGAGAGACAAAAGGGGTTAAATAGGTGTTGCTTGGCTAAGTGACGAAGGGTCAGGCGGTGGTGACATACGTACTGGAAAGGCCACCTGATAAGTGGCCCAGCAGCCAACTAATGCACACCCTGATGGTGCCCACTGCTCTCAGGGCACAGATCAGGCATTTGAAGAAATTCTGTGAAGACATGGTTGTTTTGTGTGTATACTTCCTCTACAAAAAGTAATCCGCAGTGGAAAGATAAATGCAAGTGTAACCCTTCTGCCAGGTGGAGTCGGCAGCAACAAGGGCTGGGTTCAATGTCTAGGGGTTCCTCTTAACAAAACAAAACAGAACCGGCTCAAGCCCCCACCCAGTAACCTGGGGAAATTTAACCCCGGCCCTGGGCGCCTCTGAGAGGCAATACGTCCCTCCCGCAAGCACTGAGTCTGTGGATAGCAAAGAAAACTTTTAATAAAAGGGGAAAAGGAACCCGGCATTAATCTGGGGCCGGGGGCGGGACCGGGGTCCCGTGGAGTGTCCTCTTTTTTAAATGTTTGAATATGGTAACCCTACCCACTGTCTCTCTGCTGCAGTATCATGCTCTGAGGCCCCACCACTTAACCCAGCCCTCAGTGGGTAGCAGGAAACTTCTCTGCTAGTGCAGGCTGGGCAGTGTCTTTCAGGACAACACTGTCACCCACCAGGTCTAAGGCTCAGCACCTGGTTATCGGTGGTTTTAGCTCTAGCCGTCATTGGACAAAACAAGGACTCTCAATGGAGTCTAACAGCTCTGTCTTCAAACAGAAGAGAGGAGACGGTCAGATAGTAGGTAGGATTTGGCATCTCTACCCTCTGCTTAGCAAATGAGGTTCAGTTTAAGGGAACTCCGCAATCAGGCAGGCTAAGTACTGTTCGGCTGCCCGTTACTCGTACAAGAAGGATAACCACATTTCATTAGCCCTGCATTCAGGCTAATGTGAGAATGATCTAGTACCCAGGGCTAAGGAAAGGGTGTCTATACCCCTGGGTACAATGCTTCAGTTATACAGAAATACAACGTCTGGGTTAAAAGTCATTGCTGATATACATAATCAGCAATATCCCCAATGTAGGTTAATACATTTAGTGATACACTTTAGATATTAGCATCCAAATATCCAGGCACATCACTCATAAAAGGGCTTTGTAACCCAGCACCAGCCCAGAGGGATCGCTTTGGGAAAGCGGCTCCGTCATGCTGCGCACCTAGGCAGAGTGGGCGTGTCTATGCAAAGGCAGGCTGCTCCCGAAGTCTTTCCCCCGAGCTCCTCACGGGCTCATTCAGACCCTGCGTGCACAGGTCGTAGGGGAAAGGTTGCAAACACTTTTCTGTTTGGAACAGATTTTTATTCCTAACTTTTCCTCTTTCAGAATCTGCTCAGAGTTCACAGTCCCTTCTCCTGCACCGCCCCTCCCTCCGCCGGCTCTGTTGGCGGCAGGCTGTGACCTGACAGTTCAATTCACTCTCGTATAAAAACTAGCCTGGGGCCCAGTTCCCGAAGTGCCACCCGTGGGTTTGGAAGCCCTCAAAGTGCTGCTGAGGGGGGAGGGGCAGTGTGAGCCTGTCCGATTTTTTATTTTTCCTTTCTCTCACCAGCTGCTGTTTCTTCACTCCTCTCTCCCCCCCTCCCCTATTAGCTTCTCTCCCCATGCCCGTCTTTGGGAAGCCTCTCCCACTTGCGCTAAAGGAGATCTCCAGTGGCTGTCAGCAGTAGTAGGAGCTTTATCCCCACTGTAGGCTGTGCCCAGACAGTGACGTCCTCTTCCCCCCCCCCCCGTCCCCCCACAACTCCTGCCTTGCAGCATGTCCCTGATGCGCTACTCTCTCCTGCAGGACAACTATCAGCAAGAGAGAGTGAAGAGGGAAGGCCAGAAACCACAGCGAGCCAGACCCACAAGGAAACCCACTTGGAGACACGGCTATGGGTCCATCTTAGGCATGGTACAGTAAGAGGGGAAGAGGGTGGAAGCCATGAGCTCCGGACTAACTAAGAGGCAACAAAAGCCTGTTCCGTAATCAATGGGGCACAAGGGGGGCTCAACGTTCTGCTTGCTCTTGGGAGACCCTGCCAGGATGCAGCCAGAGCACATGCTCCAGGAGAGGGGAGGGGAGTGAATGAGGGGAAAATGCCGGCCCAGAAAGAACGGGACTGGGGAGAGCTCCATGCTCCACAGCCATGGAGCAAAGCAGCCCCCTCCTGATCCTTCCTGGAGGAAGGGAAGCTGTACGAGCCGGTGGGGAGGTGAGCACCGTGCTGGGACCCCCGCACGGCTGTGACAGCAGGGGGAGCAGCCTCCCTCGAGGGGTCTGTCTACGCTGTGGTAGGAACGTGGCCCCCAGCCCGGGCAGGCAGACTCACGCTGCCTCTGCTCCAAGTAACATGCTAAGAATAGCAGTGTGGACGGTGCGGTGTGAGTGGCGGCTCGGGCTAGCCCCCCGCATCCAGGCCCGCCCACTCCCCGGGCCTGAGCTGCCACGGCCACGTGGCTATTTTTAGCGCACTTGCCTGAGCGGAGCTAGCGTGAGTCTGTCTCCCCAGCTGCAGCCTGGACAGAGCCGTAGATCCCCAGCGAATCCGCCCAGACCCTCGCGTGCCGGACCAGTGCAGCCCAGGGACGGTGGCTCACCGTTGCTGCAGGGGCAGCAGGGCGCTAACCGCTTGCACGCATCCCCCCGGCCTCGCCCCATGCTGCCCGGTAAGCCCCGGCCTCCCAGTGACTCCCCCTAACCCTCTCCTCTCCTCCTGCAGATCCACCTTGAGGAATTCATCACGCTCCCCACCCCCGAGCTCCACTGTCCCAGCTGCCAGGGATCTGTAGCCACCGGCCAGGTGAGAGGTAGCCTCAGCGGGGAACAGCACGAGGCAACCCCGGGGCCTCAGGGAGGGCAGGACTCTGAGCCGGGGACACCTTCCCGCTCTGTTCCTCTTCCTGTCAAACACAACTAACCTGCTGCAGTGGGGTCAGGGAATGCAGGACAGCAGGGAGAGGTGGGGACGGTACCTGCTGATGCCACTCTCCACAGAGGCTCTGAAAGTCCCGTCACAGCCCCCACCTCCAGCCGGGACTCGCAGGGAGATGCCCTGCGGGGAGGGCTCTGGCGAAACGCGCTGCTCTCCCTGCCACCTATCACCGAACCGCCTGCTGCTGAGAGACAGCGGCCGAGTCCCCGGCTGGCAAGGAGGGCTTGGCTCAGTGCTGCCCGGCTCAGTCAGGGCTGAAGGGAAGAGCTGCTGGGGATGTACTGCTGCTTCGCTAGCGCTGTCTGGGCTCAGAGCACACTATAGACAGTAACGACTGAATCCTCCTGCAGCAGGTGGGTCAGTATTATCGCCATTAGACAGATGGGGAAACTGAGGCACGGAGCGGTTAACGGGCACATGGTGAGTCCATGATGGAGCCAAGATTAGAAGTCAGGAGTGCCTGTTTCCTCGGCCATTGACTGATTGGCAGAGCACCCCGCCCCCCACTCTGGTCCTCTGCCTGCAGGGTGGTGCTCCATGCTCCACAGCCATGGAGCAAAGCAGCCCCCTCCTGATCCTTCCTGGAGGAAGGGAAGCTGTACGAGCCGGTGGGGAGGTGAGCACCGTGCTGGGACCCCCGCACGGCTGTGACAGCAGGGGGAGAAACCTCCCTCGAGGGGTCTGTCTACGCTGTGGTAGGAACGTGGCCCCCAGCCCGGGCAGGCAGATTCACGCTGCCTCTGCTCCAAGTAACATGCTAAGAATAGCAGTGTGGACGGTGCTGTCTCTCTGCTGCAGTATCATGCTCTGAGGTCCCACCACTTAACCCAGCCCTTAGTGGGTAGCAGGAAACTTCTCTGCTAGTGCAGGCTGGGCAGTGTCTTTCAGGACAACACTGCCACACCCGGTCTAAGGCTCAACACCTGGTTATCGGTGGGTTTAGCTCTAGCCGTCATTGGACAAAACAAGGACTCTCAATGGAGTCTAACAGCTCTGTCTTCAAACAGAAGAGAGGAGACGATCAGATAGTAGGTAGGATTTGGCATCTCTACCCTCTGCTTAGCAAATGAGGTTCAGTTTAAGGGAACTCCGCAATCAGGCAGGCTAAGTACTGTTCGGCTGCCCGTTACTCGTACAATAAGGATAACCACATTTCATTAGCCCTGCATTCAGGCTAATGTGAGAATGATCTAATACCCACGGCTAAGGA
Organism: Emys orbicularis; assembly: GCF_028017835.1. Taxonomy (NCBI): domain Eukaryota; kingdom Metazoa; phylum Chordata; order Testudines; family Emydidae; genus Emys; species Emys orbicularis. The sequence continues at coordinate 297,816,369 of NC_088684.1, forward strand.
AAGGGTGTCTATACACCTGAGTACAATGCTTCAATTATGCAGAAATACGACATCTGGGTTAAAAGTCATAAGATACATAAAATACATAATCAGCAATATCCCTAATGTAGGCTAATACATTTAGTGATACAGTTTAGATATTAACATCCAAATATTCAGGCACATCACTCAAAAGGTTACACTCAGAGTGTTTTGTAACCCAGCACCAGCCCAAAGGGATCGCTTTGGGAAAGCGGCTCCGTCATGCTGCGCACCTAGGCAGAGTGGGCGTGTCTATGCAAAGGCAGGCTGCTCCCGAAGTCTTTCCCCCCAGCTCCTCACGGGCTCATTCAGACCCTGCGTGCACAGGTCGTAGGGGAAAGGTTGCAAACACTTTTCTGTTTGGAACAGATTTTTATTCCTAACTTTTCCTCTTTCAGAATCTGCTCAGAGTTCACAGTCCCTTCTCCTGCACCCCTCACCCTGCCGGCTCTGTTGGCGGCAGGCTGTGACCTGACAGTTTCAATTCACTCTCATATAAAAACTAGCCTGGGGCCCAGTTCCCGAGGTGCCACTCGTGGGTTTGGACACCCTGGAAGCACTCAAAGTGCTGCTGAGGGGGGAGGGGGCAGTGTAAGCCTGTCCGATATTTTATTTTTCCTCTCTCACCAGCTGCTGTTTCTTCACTCTTCTCTCCCGCCCTCCCCTATTAGCTTCTCTCCCTGTGCCCATCTTTGGCAAGCCTCTCCCACTTGAGCTAAAGGAGATCTCCAGTGGCTGTCAGCAGTAGTAGGAGCTTTATCCCGTCTGTAGGCTGTGCCCAGCCAGCAAACGGTGACACCTCTCCCCCACCTCCCCCCCGCAACTCCTGCCTTGCAGCATGTCCCTGATGCTCATCTCTCGCCTGCAGGAAAACCATCAACAAGAGAGAGTGAAGAGGGAAGGCCAGAAACCACAGCGAGCCAGACCCACAAAGAAACCCACTTGGAGAACTGGCTTTGGGTCCATACTGGGTTTGAGCAGGGTACAGTAAGAGGGGAAGAGGGTGGAAGCCATGAGCTCCGGACTAACTAAGAGGCAACAAAAGCCTGTTCCGTAATCAATGGGGCACAAGGGGGGGCTCAACGTTCTGGTTGCTCTTGGGAGACCCTGCCAGGATGCAGCCAGAGCACATGCTCCAGGAGAGGGGAGGGGAGTGAATGAGGGGAAATGCTGGCCCAGAAAGACCGGGACTGGGGAGAGCTCCATGCTCCACAGCCATGGAGCAAAGCAGCCCCCTCCTGATCCTTCCTGGAGGAAGGGAAGCTGTACGAGCCGGTGGGGAGGTGAGCACCGTGCTGGGACCCCCGCACGGCTGTGACAGCAGGGGGAGAAACCTCCCTCGAGGGGTCTGTCTACGCTGTGGTAGGAACGTGGCCCCCAGCCCGGGCAGGCAGACTCACGCTGCCTCTGCTCCAAGTAACATGCTAAGAATAGCAGTGTGGACGGTGCGGTGTGAGTGGCGGCTCGGGCTAGCCCCCCGCGTCCAAGCCCGCCCACCCCCTGGGCCTGAGCTGCCACGGCCACGTGGCTATTTTTAGCGCGCTTGCCTGAGCGGAGCTAGCGTGAGTCTGTCTCCCCAGCTGCAGCCTGGACAGAGCCTTAGATCCCCAGCGAATCCGCCCAGACCCTCGCGTGCCGGATCAGTGGAGCCCAGGGACGGTGGCTCACCGTTGCTGCAGGGGCAGCAGGGCGCTAACCGCTTGCACGCATCCCCCTGGCCTCACCCCATGCTGCCCGCTAAGCCCCGGCCTCCCAGTGACTCCCCCTAACCCTCTCCTCTCCTCCTGCAGAGCAGCCCTGAGGAAGTCGAAGTCAAGGTCCTCTGTACAGAATGCCATGGATCTGTAGCCACCGGCCAGGTGAGAGGTAGCCTCAGCGGGGAACAGCACGAGGCAACCCCGGGGCCTCACAGAGGGCAGGACTCTGAGCCGGGGACGCCTTTCTGCTCTGTTCCTCTTCCTGTCAAACACAACGAAACCTGCTGCAGTGGGGTCAGGGAATGCAGGACAGCAGGGAGAGGTGGGGACGGTACCTGCTGATGCCACTCTCCACAGAGGCTCTGAAAGTCCCGTCACAGCCCCCACCTCCAGCCGGGACTCGCGGGGAGATGCCCTGCGGGGAGGGCTCTGGCGAAACGCGCTGCTCTCCCTGGCCACCTATCACCGAACCGCCTGCTGCTGAGAGACAGCGGCCGAGTCCCCGGCTAGCAAGGAGGGCTTGGCTCAGTGCTGCCCGGCTCAGTCAGGGCTGAAGGGAAGAGCTGCTGGGCTGTACTGCTGCTTCGCTAGCGCTGTCTGGGCTCAGAGCACACTATAGACAGTAACGACTGAATCCTCCTGCAGCAGGTGGGTCAGTATTATCGCCATTAGACAGATGGGGAAACTGAGGCACGGAGCGGTTAACGGGCACATGGTGAGTCCATGATGGAGCCAAGATTAGAAGTCAGGAGTGCCTGGTTCCTCGGCCATTGACTGATTGGCAGAGCACCCCGCCCCCCACTCTGGTCCTCTGCCTGCAGGGTGGTGCTCCATGCTCCACAGCCATGGAGCAAAGCAGCCCCCTCCTGATCCTTCCTGGAGGAAGGGAAGCTGTACGAGCTGGTGGGGAGGTGAGCACCGTGCTGGGACCCCCGCACGGCTGTGACAGCAGGGGGAGAAACCTCCCTCGAGGGGTCTGTCTACGCTGTGGTAGGAACGTGGCCCCCAGCTCGGGCAGGCAGACTCACGCTGCCTCTGCTCCAAGTAACATGCTAAGAATAGCAGGGTGGACGGTGCGGTGTGAGTGGCGGCTCGGCTAGCCCCCCGCGTCCAAGCCCGCCCACTCCCCGGGCCTGAGCTGCCACGGCCACGTGGCTATTTTTAGCGCACTTGCCTGAGCAGGAGCTAGCGTGAGTCTGTCTCCCCAGCTGCAGCCTGGACAGAGCCTTGGATCCCCAGCGAATCCGCCCAGACCCTCGCGTGCCGGATCAGTGCAGCCCAGGGACGGTGGCTCACCGTTGCTGCAGGGGCAGCAGGGCGCTAACCGCTTGCACGCATCCCCCCGGCCTCGCCCCATGCTGCCCTGTAAGCCCCGGCTTCCCAGTGACTCCCCCTAACCCTTTCCTCTCCTCCTGCAGAGCCACCTTGAGGAAGTCGTCACGCTCCCCACCCCCGAGCTCCACTGTCCCAGCTGCCAGGGATCTGTAGCCACCGGCCAGGTGAGAGGTAGCCTCAGGGGGGAACAGCACGAGGCAACCCAGGGGCCACAGGGAAGGCAGGACTCTGAGCCGGGGACACCTTCCTGCTCTGTTCCTCTTCCTGTCAAACACAACTAACCTGCTGTGACAATGCAGTTCTGGCGGGACCCAACTGAGAGTGCCAACTCAGGACAAATTGCTCCAACAGGGCAGTTACAGCCCAAGGCTGGGGGTTTTTCCACCTCTAAGGCAAACCAAACCAGCCAGACTAAGAGGACTTCGGTCTCACCCCACTGGCTAACCGCAAGTCTCACAAGCAATCTCCTTAGGCACTCCAGTTTCCCAGTATCACCACCAGTGCCATCGTTATGGGGACAAATGGTTATGAAAGCCAATACCCCAGTAAAAGAAAAAGGTTCTCCTGATCCCAAAGGACCAAGCCCCAGACCCAGGTCAATATACAAATCAGATCTTACCCACAAATCACGCTGTTGCCAATCCTTTAGAATCTAAAATCTAAAGGTTTATTCATAAAAGGAAAAAGACAGAGATGAGAGTTAGAATTGGTTAAATGGAATCAATTACATACAGTAATGGCAAAGTTCTTGGTTCAGGCTTGCAGCAGCGATAGAATAAACTGCAGGTTCAAATCAAGTCTCTGGAATACATCCCCCGCTGGGATGGGTCCTCAGTCCTTTGTTCACAGCTTCAGCTTGTAGCAAAGTTCCTCCAGAGGTATGAAGCAGGATTGAAGACCAGATGGAGATGAGGCATCAGCCTTATATAGTCTTTTCCAGGTGTAAGAACACCTTTGTTCTTACTGTGGAAAATTACAGCAAAATGGAGTCTGGAGTCACATGGGCCAGTCCCTGCATACTTTGCTGAGTTACCAGGCGTATCTGCCTTCTCTCAATGGGTCCATTGTATAGCTGATGGTCCTTAATGGGCCATCAAGCAGGCTAGGCAGAGCTGACACCACTTTGTCTGGGAGGTCACCCAGCAGCATAGCATAAGTTTGAAATACAGACAGTATAGAGCCAATATTCATAACTTCAACTACAAAATTGATACACACATATAGACAGCATAATTATAACCAGTAAACCATAACCTTGTCTTAGACACCCCATTTGACCCCCTCTATACAAGATCTGGGTGCCACTACAGGACCTTGGTTGCAACAATGATCTATATGGTCCCAGATTACATCCATAACGTCACACCCCCAACGCAAAATTGATGCAGGAAGGGATGTCACAAACATCCCTGACTGCATCCTAAGAGCTCTCCACTCTGGACAATGCATCAGCTACAATATTTTCCTTTCCCCTTATGTGGACTATATCCATTTCATACTCGTGAAGGGCTAAACTCCAACGCAGCAACCTGGAGTTGTTGCCCTTGGCCTTGTGCAGCCAGACCAGAGGGGCATGATCACTCAACACAGTGAATTTTTTATTGTACAAATAGGGCTTAAGTTGCTTGACAGCCCAGACAATGGCATAACATTCCTTTTCAATGGTAGCGTAATTTTGCTCAGTGGGGGACAATTTCTTACTTAGATATGCCACGGGATGTCTCTTACCTCCTTCCCCCTCCTGCATTAGCACTGCCCCCAGCCCAATATTGGAAGCGTCTGTACATAGTAAAAAAGGCTTTTCAAAATCTGGGCTGGCCAAAACAGGCTCTTTGGCCAAAGCGCTCTTTATGCTTTGAAAACCCTGCTCACAGGCCTCCGTCCACAGCACCCGGTCTGGTTTTTCCTTTTTCGTCAGGTCTGTGATGGGAGCAACAATGTCGCTGAATCCCTGCACAAATCTCCTGTAATAGTTGGCCAGACCAATGAAGGATTGGACCTGCTTTTTAGTTCTAGGGGTTGGCCAGTTTTTAATGGCCTCTACCTTTAAAGGCTCTGGGCGCAGTTGCCCATTGCCCACCCTGTGCCCCAGGTAGGTCACCTCAGCAGCTCCCATTCTGCATTTAGAAACCTTAACCGTTAGATTGGCCTCCCTGAGCCGGTGCAGCACAATCCCTATGTGGTTCAGGTGATCTTGCCACGAACTGCTGAATACGGCCAGGTCGTCTATATAGGCCCTCGCAAAAGATTCTAATCCCCGTAGGACCTCATTTATAAGTCTCATGAACGTAGCCCCTGAATTTCGCATCCCAAAGGGCAGCACTTTGAACTCATATAGGCCCGATTCCACTATGAAAGTGGATTTTTCTTGTGCCTCGGCATCTAGGGGTATTTGCCAGTACCCCTTAGTCAGGTCCAGGGTGCTTATAAACCGTGCCCCTCCCAGTGTATCCAACAGATCCTCTATTCTGGGTGTGGGGTAAGGGTCAGGCTGGGTGATAGCATTTAGCTTCCTGTAATCCACACAAAACCTCATGGTCTTGTCCTTTTTTGGCACCATCACAATGGGAGAGGCCCAGGGGCTCTGGGATCTGGTGATTATTCCCATTGTCAACATGCTTTCCACCTCTTCCTGGATCTGTCTTTGCATCTCTCCCTTGGCCCTGTAAGCTCTGCTAGGGGCTGGGCGGGGACCCACCGTCTGAATGGAGTGTGTCATCCTATCTGTGAGCCCTGGCCTATTGGAGAATGTTCGCTTGTGGTGTTTTAACAGCATCAGCAGTTCCTTTCTTTGAGGGGGGGGTTAAATCCTCCCCCATCTCAATGCTCTCGAGAGGCGTCTCCTCCTGGCTTTCAGCAACCATGTCAATTAAAGGGACGGACCCTGCCTCTTCCTCAGCATAACAGATCATGTTCACATTTACCTCCCTTGCATGGTAAGCCTTCATTCTGTTCACATGCACTGTCTGCACACTTCCCTGGACCTGGGGCTTCCTCACATCATAGGTAACCTCATTAATCCTTTCCACTACCTCCATGGGTCCAGACCAAACATCTTTCATCTTGTTCTTCCGGACAGGATCTAGCACCAACACCATGTCCCCTATTTCAAACGCTCTCTCTTTAGCATCTCTGTCATACCAGGCTTTCTGAGTATCCTGGCTCTCTTTCAGATTCTGCTCAACTAACTTCATCATTTCCTGCAAACTCTCCTTGAAGTGAGCCACATACTCGGCCACCGGCTGCTCTGCCTCCTCCACATTACCTTCCCACGAGTCACGAACCAAATCTAGGGGCCCCCGGACCTGCCTCCCATAGAGCAGTTCAAAGGGAGCAAACCCTGTAGACTCTTGGGGCACGCTCCTGTATGCATATAATAGATACGGCAGCATAACATCCCAGTCATTCTGGCGTCTATCCACATACATTTTCAACATAGCCTTCAGGGTTCCATTGAACCTCTCCACTAGACCATTAGTCTGGGGGTGGTAGGGAGCGGCTTTCAGGTGCTTCACCCCACATAACCCCCACAACTGCTTGAAAACCACAGACATAAAGTTAGACCCATGGTCAGACAATACTTCCTTGGGAAAACCCACTCTGCTAAAAATAGAGAACAAGGCCACTGCCACTGTCTCTGCCTCGATATTAGCCAAGGCTACAGCCTCCGGATATCTGGTAGCAAAATCTACCAACACCAGGATGTATTTCTTCCCATTTCTGGAAGGTTTTGGGAGTGGCCCCACAATATCCACAGCTACTCTGGCAAAAGCCTCCCCAATAATGGGCAGAGGCTGGAGGGGCACCTTGCTAGGCCCCCTTAACCCCTTACGCTTCTGGCACAGCTCACAGCTCCTGCAGTAATCTCTCACCGACCCAAAAAGGTGAGGCCAGTAGAAATTCTGCTCTAGCCTGTCCACGTTTTGCCTATACCCAGATGTCCTGCAAAGGGACTATCATGAGCCAACTTCAACAAATCATTGCGGTAACTCTCAGGTACCACAAGCTGTTTGCGAGCTGCTGCTTGGGAATTCTTTCTTCCCCTAGGCGGTTCCCTATACAACAGCCCATCCTGCATAAAAAACCTGCCTCTCTCTTCACAGGCTGGGACCTGACTCTGAGCATCATTTCTGGCTCTCTCTAGAGATACATCACCCTGCTGAGCCACAATGAATTCACTCCGGGTTTTGTTTGGATTCAGAATCATCTCTGATATCTCAGACAAACCCTCACCTGATCCATCTTGAGAGGCACTCTCTGTCTGTTTGCTGCCCCCCTCACTGCCATCAGTCAGGGTATCTGCCACAGCCCCAAATTCTTTCTGTGACCTGGTCACTACATTAACTTGGCCAGGCACCCCCAATATGTTATTTCCTACCATCACATCAGCTGGAATCAAATCCCGGACAGCAGCCTTCACATCCCCTTTAAAGCCATCCCACTCCAGGTGGATTCTAGCCATCAGCAGGTCCACAGAGTACTCGGATAACGCCACTACCGTCACATACTCCCCCGGCAGCATGTCCTCTGGCTTCACCAGATGTCCCTTGACTATAGTTACATCTGAGCCAGTGTCTCGCCATCCCGTGCATTCAACATCATTGACCTTGGCCTCCATGATAAACCTCTCATTCCCCTGCCATGCCTCAGTCCTGACATAACTGGTGAGCTTATCACCTCCTCCCATGCCACTGGAGACGATGGGGTTAACATTAGCTACTGCTGTGCTTGCACCTGAACTTAAGGTGGAGCTGTTGTGGCTTGGTTCAGCCTGAGTGCTCAGGGTAATGGAGTTGGCATTTATCGTGGCATTTGGGGTTGCTGGCTTTGGGCTGCCCTTCAGGGTCGGGCAGTCTGGTCTCATGTGGCCCAGCATACCACAGTGATAGCATGTAATCTGTTCCGTCCTGGGATGAGAGTTCCTACCCTCCCGCCCCCCTTGAACTCCTTTAGAAGAGTTAGGGACAGGTTTACTTTTAAATCCTTCCCTCCTCTTGAACTGGGGAGAATGGTGATTAGTTTTCCCCGGGGTTTTACACCCTTCTCGAGCCCTGTTTTGGGTATGGGCATCCGCAATCTCTGCTGCCCGTAGGACCGACTCAGGGTCCCTATCACACACAGCTGCTCTCACATTGTCAGGCACAATGTCTAAGAACTGTTCCAAAGTTATTAAATCCAGCAGTTTTTCAAAACTCCCATGCGCCTTGGCTCCCACAACCCACTTTTTAACAAAACCCATCAGCTTATGAGCACATTCTACAAAAGTACAATCCTTAGACATTTTAAACTCTCTAAACTTAACTCTGTAACATTCAGGAGTAACTTTGAACCGCCTTAACACAGAATCCTTAAACCGCTCATAATCTAAGGCTTCTTGTTCCCCCAATTCACTAAATACCTCCCTGGCTTTTCCAGTCAGTCTGGTCAGCAGGACAGGCATTCGCTGACCCTCGGGGATCTGGTACAGATTGCAGAGGCGTTCAAAGGTAGACAAAAACTCCTCTATATCCTCAGTATCGTTGTAAATGGGACACATCCTTTCCCAGTTTTTCTCATGGCGGGGGGGAAGTGGAGTACCAGGTGGGGATGACTTTCTCCGCTCTTCCATTACTTGGAGCTGAAGTCTGGCCGTCTCCTGTTCCATCTTGTGAGTCTCCTGTTCAGCAGCGAGCAGCTCTAGACGCCCCTTACGAGCTCTCTCTTCTCGCTCATCAGCCTCCTTCTTTCTTTGATCGGCTTCTTTCTCTCTCTCAGCAGCCTCTTTCTCTCTCTCAGCAGCCTCTTTCTCTCTCTCTCTTTCTAATTCTGCTATTTTTTGCTTCTCCAGCAATCGAAGATCTGCTAGTTTCTGTTCATGCTCAAATTGCAGTTTACTTGTCACCTTTTGCATCCTAATTTTTTCTGCATCTTCTGTAGCCTCAGGTAAGGGCTGTGCTCTTGCCCCCTGATCACTGGCTATTAACAGATTTCTCAGTTCTTGATTTGTAGCTTTCTTTCTAAAGCTTATCCTCTTTTCTGAACACAAATTTTCCAGGGCTTTTTTGCCAAGTCCCTCATATGCTCTTTGCTCAGCCATTGCAGCAGCTCTTTAACCAACAAAACTCTCAATCCCAAAATTCAAATTTGGATAGCGTGGGGTTCTGACCCAAAGCTTAATTGACCTGGTTCTGTGGATCCAAGCACGACTACGCCACTGTGACAATGCGGTTCTGGCGGAACCCAACTGAGAGTGCCAACTCAGGACAAATTGCTCAAACAGGACAGTTACAGCCCAAGGCTGGGGGTTTTTCCACCTCTAAGGCAAACCAAACCAGCCAGACTAAGAGGACTTCGGTATCACCCCACTGGCTAACCGCAAGTCTCACAAGCAATCTCCTTAGACACTCCAGTTTCCCAGTATCACCACCAGTGCCATCGTTATGGGGACAAATGGTTATGAAAACCAATACCCCAGTAAAAGAAAAAGGTTCTCCTGATCCCAAAGGACCAAGCCCCAGACCCAGGTCAATATACAAATCAGATCTTACCCACAAATCACGCTGTTGCCAATCCTTTAGAATCTAAAATCTAAAGGTTTATTCATAAAAGGAAAAAGACAGAGATGAGAGCTAGAATTGGTTAAATGGAATCAATTACATAGAGTAATGGCAAAGTTCTTGGTTCAGGCTTGCAGCAGCGATAGAATAAACTGCAGGTTCAAATCAAGTCTCTGGAATACATCCCCCGCTGGGATGGGTCCTCAGTCCTTTGTTCACAGCTTCAGCTTGTAGCAAAGTTCCTCCAGAGGTATGAAGCAGGATTGAAGACCAGATGGAGATGAGGCATCAGCCTTATATAGTCTTTTCCAGGTGTAAGAACACCTTTGTTCTTACTGTGGAAAATTACAGCAAAATGGAGTCTGGAGTCACATGGGCCAGTCCCTGCATACTTTGCTGAGTTACCAGGCGTATCTGCCTTCTCTCAATGGGTCCATTGTATAGCTGATGGTCCTTAATGGGCCATCAAGCAGGCTAGGCAGAGCTGACACCACTTTGTCTGGGAGGTCACCCAGCAGCATAGCATAAGTTTGAAATACAGACAGTATAGAGCCAATATTCATAACTTCAACTACAAAATTGATACACACATATAGACAGCATAATTATAACCAGTAAACCATAACCTTGTCTTAGACACCCCATTTGACCCCCTCTATACAAGATCTGGGTGCCACTACAGGACCTTGGTTGCAACAATGATCTATATGGTCCCAGATTACATCCATAACGTCACACCTGCTGCAGTGGGGTCAGGGAATGCAGGACAGCAGGGAGAGGTGGGGACGGTACCTGCTGATGCCACTGTCCACAGAGGCTCTGAAAGTCCTGTCACAGCCCCCACCTCCAGCCGGGACTTGCGGGGAGATGCCCTGCGGGGAGGGCTCTGGCGAAACGCGCTGCTCTCCCTGCCACCTATCACCGAACCACCTGCTGCTGAGAGACAGCGGCCGAGTCCCCGGCTGGCAAGGAGGGCGTGGCTCAGTGCTGCCCGGCTCAGTCAGGGCTGAAGGGAAGAGCTGCTGGGCTGTACTGCTCCTTCGCTAGCACTGTCTGGGCTCAGAGCACACTATAGACAGTAACGACTGAATCCTCCTGCAGCAGGTGGGTCAGTATTATCGCCATTAGACAGATGGGGAAACTGAGGCACGGAGCGGTTAACGGGCACATGGTGAGTCCATGATGGAGCCAAGATTAGAAGTCAGGAGTGCCTGGTTCCTCGGCCATTGACTGATTGGCAGAGCACCCCGCCCCCCACTCTGGTCCTCTGCCTGCAGGGTGGTGATCGTATGTGCCTGGCCCTGGCTAGCTCCTCTGGGATCCCTCGCCACCCTGACCTACGGCGGCAAGGAGCAGCGGGCGGAGAGGACACTGTAGGTGACCCCTCTCTGTCTCATGCAGGAGGGGCGCTCTGCTGAGGGGATCCTGAGCCGCAGGAGCAGGAGAGAAGACGAAAGGCCCACGGTGGCGAAGCGTAAAGCCAAGGAGAGAGCGAGAGACGGGCTCTACTGTGCTGGCTGCTATTCCAGCCTCACACTGCGGGACCAGACGGCCTCCTTGAGAGAGGCGGCGGACGGAGGATCAAGCGGAGATTAGCTACTGCACCCACCTGAGGTGGAGTCCTTCCAGGCCTCACCTCCCTTGTGTAGCTAGACAGCAGCCCAGGCTGGAGTCTGGTATCTCCCCCTCCCCTCCACGCCGCTGAGATCAGTTACACGGAATCTGGATCCCAACCCCCTTCCCCCTCCAGCTGGCACAAACGCCCCCTGCTTCTCCTGCTGTAGGGCTGGGATGGAACCAAGGCCCCTTTCTCTGAGTCCTGCAAACCCACAATCCCCACCCTCCCCTGCCTCGTTCCCAGTAACAGCACAGACAAGGGGAGCGCGGCCGCCCGGGAACCAGAACGGCCTGTCCCGTGGTGCCCTCCGGCCTCCCGGGTGCTGTGCAGAGGCAGATAGATAGAAATGAAATTAAAGCTCCTTAGAAAGGGCTGAACTCACTGGGGTGTACGTGAGTTCAGCTCTGCTGCGCTTAGTGGAACTGCGCCCGTTTATACCTGCAGGGAATGTGAGCCAAGAGTGCAAATAAACATAAATACACTCGCTCTGTGTGACCTGTTCCTGTTGGCGGGGCTGGGCCTTGAGCCAGGGCCGCACGACTCCGCCCAGGCTTCGCCGGCTCCTTTTCTCTATCTCATTTACTCCTGGTGTCGTCTGCTGAGGAGAGGGGGCCAGAGAGCCCCGTGGTGCATGAGCCAATGGGGGGATACATGGTAGCTTTAATTTACAGGTACATGCTGTGGAGACCACAGCTCCCAGCATGCAATGCTCCTCCTTGAACTGCATGGCCTAGCTGAGCACCCTCGCACTCAGCACCATCATTCTGGTGGCCCCACAGTGCTATACACGGCGGGAGATTTGGTCTCAGCTCCTGGTGCCGTATCACAGAGCCATCATGACGGCTGGCCCTAGGACTGGCTGTGCCATGGGGACCCTCTGCTCTGACGGTGGCTCTGTCGTCAGGACTGAGGCATGCTGTTATCTGGTGCAGAGGGGGGTGATTTGCAATGTCGCTGCCTGTGCAGCACCTATTCTATGCCCAAAGAGAGGAATTTAATTAGCTCTGTAATGAGCTGAAAATCAAAAAGGCCTCCTGCAAAAAGTGGAAATGGACAAATTGCGAAGGAGGCGTGCAAAAGAACAGTGCAAGCAGGTAGGGACAAAATCAGAAAAGCAAAGGCACAAAATGCGAGTGACACTAGCAGGGGAGATGAAAGGAAACGGAAGGGATTCTATAAGTACATTCGCAGCAAGAGAAAGATGAAGGAAAGTTTAGACCCACTACGTAGTGGGGAGGGAGAGCTAGTAATGGATGACCCCGAGAAGGCTGAGGTGTTTAATGCCTATTTTGTTTCAGTTATCACTAAAAAGGTAAATTGTAGCCAGATCCTTAACACAATGAATGTAAAGCGCAAGGGGGAAGGAATGAAAACCAAAACAGGGAAAGAAGAGGTGAAAGACTACTTAGATAAGGTAGCTGTATTCAAGTCAGCAGGGCCTGGTGAAATTCACCCTAGGGTACTTCAGGAACTAGCTGAAGCTCTCTTGGAACCAGTAGCGATTATCTTTGAGAACTCGTGGAGGACGGGTGAGATCCCAGAGAACTGGAGAAGGGCAAACATCGTATCTCTCGTGAAAAGGGAGAACAAAGAGGCCCCGGGGGATTATAGACCAGGCAGCCTAACTTCAATATCTGGAAAGATACTGGGACAAATGATTAACCATTCAGCTTGTGAGCATCTGGAGGATAACAGGGTTACACGGAATAGCCAGCATGGATTTGTCAAGAACAAATCATACCAGACCAACCGAATTTCCTTCTGTGACAGTGTTACTGGCCAAGCGGCTGGAGGGAAGCAGTAGATGTGGTGGGTCTTGGTTTCAGAAAGAGGCTCTTACCTTCTGCTGGCAGGGCCTGTGTGGCGCTGAGGACTCTGTTAAAGGCCCTGTAGCCTCCTGGTTCCTCTCCAAAGAGCTGAGCAGAGGATGACAAACAGTGAACGGTGCAGAGCGGAGGCGGTGACTTTGAGGTGACAGACAGCACAGAGGTGGCGTGAACACACACCCTGGTGCAGAGGTAGCTTGGGGTGAAGCTGCACGGAGCAGCAGCCTCCCCAAGGGACTCCAGTGCAGGCCCCCTACCCAGTCATTAAAGCTGAAACTACCCCAGCTGGATCGGATGGTAAAGCCCCTGGAGCTGCCCAGGCAACAGGGACCTGCCAGAGCCCTGGGGCTTCCCCACTGCAGGACGACAAGCCATGAGTGGGGGAGCTGGGGGAGGGGAAGGGGCCAGATGCACCAGCTGCTCACAACTGCCAGAGGAGGCCAGAGGCTGGAACTATTGTTAAGGTGCCCGTGGGAGCCAGCTGAGGTCACTCAATCAGGGTGAACTGCAAACAGAACGGGGCAGACAAACCCCAAACGCTGGTGGTTCTGCCAATACTTAGATTTACCAACCAGCACAAAACAGCTTCTATAGTATCTCACTGGTTACTCAGAGTCCAACCAACGCAGTTTCCTTAAAGTGCCCAGCCTCAGGCCTCCGTCCAGACACACCTGTCAGATATGATGATGATTACTGAAAATCTTATCTCATCATCTAAAAGAAAAGGTTCTTCCAATCCTAAAGGATCAGCCACGTACCCAGGTTCAATTATAACTTAGATCTTACCCAAAATACACGCTATAGCCAATTCTTATTAACTAAACTAAAATTTATTAAAACAGAAAAGAGAGAGAGTGTTGGTTAAAAGATCAATATACAGACAGACTTGAATTCAATTCTTGAGGTTCAGACACAGCAGAGATGAGTTTATAGTTGCCAAAAGTCCTTTTAGATATAGTCCATAGGTTATAGTCCAATGTCCATAATCAGGGTGACTCCAGTCAGTGACTGGGGATCTCAATCCTTGTGGCTTAAGGTTTCCCCCTCTTGAAACCCAAAGCAGATCTGAGATGCAGAAGGATTGTGTCCCAGGGTTCTTATACATTTCCAGCAGCCTTTTGGCCTGAGAAAACAATAGGCTCAACTCTCCTTCTCCCAAACATCCTGGCAATTAGCACAGGGTAATTTATCCATTAAACAGTTCAGATACAGGTACCACAACCTTCAAAGAGACATAGAGACAATAATACTATTTCCCTCGTGTCATCATCAGTGTTAATATTCCTTCTTTGATCTTTGAATTAAAACTATAGCAATAGACAAGACTTGTTTGCTTACATCACAAGACCTGAGCAAACATTTACCCTTTTACTTCTAACAATGCAGACTTGCATTTCAAAGCTCTATTCATTTATAGATCTTCCTAACCAGTCCTTAAGGTTCACCCATGGATCAGGTTAGTCTGTACGGTAATTAACTCTTTCTGGCCCTGTCACCTTCCAATGAAATATTATATTACACTCATAACGTCAAACCCTGCCATGGAAGGGGAAATGATGAGGTGAGATACACCCAGAGAATGCAGGCAAGTGACCCGCACCCACACACTGCAGAGGAAGGTGAAAATGCCCAAGGTCACTGACAGTCTGACCTGGCGAAAAATTCCTGATCCTGCATATGCTTGCAAGAGGCAGGATGGACCCATAAGAACCAGGCCCATCCCCTGATCTCAGTGGGGCTGGAGCCCCCATTCGGTGCCTGGCCAAGGGACGTGTTCACTGCTCTGCCTGGCCAGGCTGTGTTGTGGGGTTTGGGGATGGGGACGGGGTGTTACGGGGGGAGCGGGTAACAACAGCCCCTAGCACTGCAGCTCTGACAGCATCAGGCTAACAGCGCACCTGGGGCTCCCTGGCTCCCATGCCCTTTCTGCAGGTCCCTCCTCAGCACAGGGTGTGTGGCAGGCAATGACGCAGCTGTATCCCCCTCTCCTGGCACGGGACAGATGGAGGGAGTGAGGAGCAGCCAGAGAGGGGATGATGGTGCCACCCAGCCACTGAAACACAAGACAGACGCCATCAAACCCACCGACCCCAGCTACTGCCTACAACATGCTCCCAGAGAGCGAGCAGCCGCAGAGGGAGGAGGAACGCCGGGGTGAAATGGGAAGCAGAGGAGAATACACTGCTCTCTCCATGTTCTCCCCTGCAAGGGCCACAGCGCTGGGCAATAGGGATGTAAGCAGGGTCTGAATGAATGCTTCCCTGACAGCTAGCTGGAGGGGAGAGACTTGGGTGTGTTTATGTGTAACCCTCTGTGTATCTAGGGGTTCCGTTTCAATAACACAATGCAACTGGCTCGAGCCCCCACCCAGTGACCTGGGACAATTACACACCACCCCCCTGGGTGCCTCTAAGAGGCAACACTTCCCCTCTCGCAAGCACAGAGTCTGAATGTAGCAAAAGCCCTTTAATAAAGGAGGGAAACAATGCAGCATTATGTTGGGGAAACACCACAAACAGGGTTCATACATGTAACTCATGAGCAAAGACAGACGTCCAGCAACCCTAAAGTCCCATTAATGTGCCCGTCCTTTCCCTGCACCCAGGGCCGGCTCTAGGATTTTTGCCGCCCCAAGCTAAAACAATTTTGGCCGCCCCCCCCCCCCGTTTTTTTTCTTACCCCACCCCGCCCCTTCCCCAAATCCCCAGCCCTGCCTCCTCCCCCCAGGCTCTCAAGCCTAGGAGGGGGAGAAGCAGCGCGCGTGCGCCGCGGCCACTCAGGGTCTCCCCCTCGCTCCCAGGCTGTCAAACCTGGGAGGCAGGGGGAGATCCCCAGCGGCCGCGGCACGCGAAACAGCTGATTCGCGCGCCGCTGCTCCCCCTCCCTCCCAGGTTTGAGAGCCTGGGCGGGAGGGAGGGTGAGCAGCGGCGCGCGAGCGGCCTGGCACATTTTTAGGGGCGGCATGGCCGGCGCCAGAATGCCGCCCCTAGAAATGTGCCACCCCAAGCACCAGCTTGTTTTGCTGGTGCCTAGAGCCGGCCCTGCCTGCACCTCACTCACAGCTGCTGTCCTTGGATCGTGCAGACTCAGAGTTCCAAGGTGCATCTGCAGACCTGGACAGAAAGGGGGGATAAGAAGACACCTTACACACTCCACTGCCCAGGCACTTGCTCGCTGTGGCAACACCCGCTGGCCACGCCTCTCCACGCCAAGATGTTTTCAGGGCCCCCCACTTATCACAGCTCTCAGTGATTTCAGCTGTTAGTCGGGGAAGTCTCTTGCATCAGAGATACTGTCCCAAAGCAGGTCTACTACTTAGACCAAGGGTGGGCAAACTTTTTGGCCGAAGGGCCACATCTGGGTATGGAAATTGTATAGCGGGCCATGAATGCTCATGAAATTGGTGGTTGGCTGGAGTGTGAACTTCAGACTTGAAAAACTGGCTTGCCCTGGGTGGTAGCTATCTGTGTGACGGGGAAGGGTGGTAACTAAACAACAGATCACTTTGTGTGTGTGTATGTGTGTGTGTGGGGGGGCTTTGATCACCTAATTATGCTGATCAGAGAGTCACCTGACAAAGGGGGCTGGAGGTTATGAAAGAAAGTCTCTCTCACTGAAAGAACAAGAGTAAGGTGCTACAAGTACTCCTGTTCTTTTTGCGGATACAGACTAACACGGCTGCTACTCTGAAATCTCTCTCACTGGCCATTTGAAAGAGAGAAGAGACTTGAGAGACTCCCTGGTCCAGAGGAGAAGCCATGTGCAGGAGGAGAGGAAAATTGCTCCAGAGTGGTGAGGAAGCTGAGGCAGGGAAGTGAGTATAGATGTGTTTATTACTTTGTCTAGATCTGGGCAGTTCTTGTGCTAGATCCAGTAAAGAGTGATGGGGTTTGGGGAACCCTTACAAAGCCTGTGTCTCTTTGCTATCAACTATCCTGTGTCCTTGGAGAGGTGACCTGTAAACACTGAGCACCCACAAGGCTGGGGCTCTGGGAAGGGGTGCACTGAAGTTACTGGGAATGTGGGGGGTGGGTGGGGCAGCACTGGTGCTGGGTGCCTGGACAGCTGGGCCATGTGGTCCCATTTCTGTGAAGGGGTAGCAGACAGTGTGCCAGAAGGCAAAGAAAGAGAGAGCTGCAGCCTACTCAGACCGCGGGATGCTTAAGAGCACATGGGCCCAGTGTGTCAGGACACAAACAGCAGCCGCCGGAGTCTCCAGGAGAGGAAGTTTTTCCAAAGCTCTAGTGAACTAGTCCTGTCCAGAGAGGAACTGTCTGAGAGGTTTCATTCAGCCATGGTGAAACATCATCAGTGTTTATTTATAGATGATCATTTTCTAATGCAAAAAGTATTGCCCCGTATAATGGGTGGGGAGAGAGAGAGAGAGCGAGAGAGCGCTGCCTAAGAATGGGAGCCACAAAAGCCAGTATGCTTGGTGGAGAGCCCCCTGAGCTAACCAATGGGAGATGCTGATGTAGCCTTTTGTTTTATTTAGAGTGAATTTAGTAATGGGGTATTACATCACCCTGGGTCCAGCTCTGGTTGCCACAGTGTCAAGCTCCACAGAGTGACAGTCACCTCTGCTACCTGCCTCAGATTTAGAGCCTCTAGGAACCCATGAAGACCATGGATATTTAAAAAGGGCTCTAGAGGGGATCCCGGCAATTACAGACCGGTAAGTCTAACGTCAGTACCGGGCAAATTAGTCGAAACAATAGTAAAGAATAAAATTGTCAGACGCACAGAAGAACATAAATTGTTGCACAAAAATCAACATGGCTTCTGTAAAGGGAAATCATGTCTTACTAATCTATTAGAGTTCTTTGAACGGGTCAACAAACATGTGGACAAGGGGGATCCAGTGGACATAGTGTACTTAGATTTCCAGAAAGCCTTTGACAAGGTCCCTCACCAAAGGCTCTTAAATAAATTAAGTTGTCATGGGATAAGAGGGAAGAGCCTTTCATGGATTGAGATCTGGTTAAAAGACAGGGAACAAAGGATAGGAATAAATGGTAAATTTTCAGAATGGAGAGGGGTAACTAGTGGTGTTCCCCAAGGGTCAGTCCTCAGACCGATCCTATTCAACTTATTCATAAATGATCTGGAGAAAGGGGTAAACAGTGAGGTGGCGAAGTTTGCAGATGATACTAAACTGCTCAAGATAGTTAAGACCAAAGCAGACTGTGAAGAACTTAAAAAAGATCGCACAAAACTAAGTGACTGGGCAACAAAATGGCAAATGAAATTTAATGTGGATAAATGTAAAGTAATGCACATTGGAAAAATAACCCCAACTATACATAGAATATGCATAGGCGTGCGCAGCACATTTCATTAGGGTGTGCACCCAGGGAGTCCCGCCCAAGCCCCGCCCCCATTCCAATCCACACCCTCCTACTTCCCGCCCCCTGACTGCCCCCCTCAGAACCCCAACCCCCCCTGCTCCTTGTCCCCTGACTGCCCCCTCCTGGGACCCTGCCCCTAACTGCCCCCCAGGACCCCACCCCCTATCTAAGCCTCCATGCTCCTTGTCTCCTGACTGCCCCCTCCTGAGACCCCCCCACTCTAACTGCCTCCCTAGGACCCTACCCCCTACCTGTCCCCTGACTGCCCCGACCCTTAGCCACACCCCCGCCCCCAGACAGACCCCTGGGACTCCCACGCCTATCCAACCACTCCCTGCCTCCTGACAGGATCCCCAGAACTCCCAACCCAGTCAACCCCCCTGCTCCTTGTCCCCTGCCCACCCCCTCCAGAGACCCCCCCTGCCCCGAATCACCCCCCAGGATCCCACCAACTATCCAACCCCCCTGCCCCCTGACAGCCCCGACCCCTAGCCACACCCCTGCCCCCTGACAGGCCCCCTGGGACTTCCACACCCTATCCAACACCCCCATTCCCTGTCCCCTGACTGCCCCCGAGACCGTCAGGCCCATATCCAACTCCCCTGACCCGGCCCAGTCCCCTTACCATGCCACCGCTCAGAATAGAGTCCCCACCAAATCCCACCCCCTGAACATCCCCTTGACCAATGACGAGATGGCACTTATGGGGCAGGCGCAGAGAGCGCCAACCAAGCTGGAGTGCAATGGTGAAAGAGCGCTATGACTGACGTAAGTCAAAGGTCACGTGTAGCGCGGGGGAGGCAGCGATTGGCTGGGCGGGCCCGGGCGGGGGAATAAGGGGGGTCTTGGTAGCAGCATGGGGTTCACTGTGTGACACAATTACAACAACTTTGTGCAGCTGCTGGGGAAGTTTGTACAGGCAACAAATACACCCTGCGCAGGCAGGGGGGACCCTGTCACCCCGATTCATAGGTGCTGACTTTTGGTTTTGCCGGTGGGTGCCCCATCCTGGCTCCACCCCCTTATCCAAGGCTCCACCCCCACTCCACCTCTTCCTGCCCCATCCCCCTAGACCCCCCTGAAAACCTCCTTCTTGCAAACTCCCTCCCCTAAATGCCTCCCAGCAGCTGCTCACTCCTTTCTGCCCCTCCTGCCTTAAGGGCGAGGTGTGGGTGCTGGAGGATTACTCTGCCAGTTTTGAGGGGAGGCTATTTTCAACATTTATACACTTTCATTCTAGTTATTGAAAGTGTGTCTATCATTGGTATCTCCCCTTCCTGATGTTTCCCAGTTCTTGCTCTCCACCTGCGTCCCTTTTCCCATCTCTCTCTGCTCCCCACTTCCTGGTAGCTCTGTTTAGCAGCTGCTCCCACCCACGCACTCAAAGCAGCTCTGTCCCCCCCAAACCCCACCCCCTGCAGCCAGCCTAGAAACTACACGCCCTGACACAGAGAGAAATTTAATTCAACAGCCCAGCATAGAAATGGCCCATTCATTCATCCTGCTGTGTGGCTGCTGTGTCGCTCCAGCTCTTCCCAATCCCAGGGCTGCAGCCCATCCCCGCTTTGACGCCTTCACACACGCTACAACTTTTGTGGGAGGGGAGCCCCTGGTGGGACCATGGCCAAAGGCAGGGGAGTGGGGGCCAGTTGCTTACTCCACCAGGCTGCAGCAGCCCAGCACCCTGAAGCAAGAGGAGCTCACGTGTCCCAAGGTGAAGCAGGGCAGCATCTCCTGACCTGAAGCGGATACAGGGGGATGGATGCTAGGGAAGGAATTCCCCAGGAGCTGGGAGGGGGAAAGGGGAAGAGAATCAATCCTTCTTTACACTGGGAGGAGGGGATGCTGATCGGCGGGGGAGAGGATAAATTTCCTCTTGTGGGTGGGTCAGCTTTTGTGGCCTGCATCATGCGGGAGGTCAGACTAGATGACCATATTGGTCCCTTCTGACCTTAAAGTCTATGAGTCTATGAGTCTAAAAGCCCCTCAGGCAGGCTTGATCTGGGCGTGGGGGAGGGGGAGACAGCTTTGAGCTGGGCAAGCATTACTTTCCCAGGCATAAGGGAACTGTAGGGGTTGGAAGCTCCCAGAGCCTGCATGGGAGGGGGCTGGGCAGCATCCAGGCATGGGGAGGCTGTTCATTTGCAGTTGGGGCTGGAGTGAAGCCCCTCTGGACAGGTAAAGAAGGGGGAGGGGGCGAGCTGCAGGCCCCAGCCCAATTTCACTCAAAAGACACAAGGAAGAACTTTTCTTAAAGGAGCCATGTCCTTTGGTTTGTCCCCCTGCCTAGCACTAAGGGGGTCTGCAGCTGGTTTCTCCTGGCTGAAGGGGGAGCACAGGTCCTGGTGAATTTGAGACCCATGCTTAACCGGAGAACCTTGGGCTGTTAGCATTCCCCTTTGCTTCCACAAACCAGCATGAGCATGCAATACCCCAAAAGCATACTTTGAATCAGTAAAGATATTAACCCATTTGTCTTTTGCCAGCTCGAGTGCACGAGTCAGGGCCACTAGTTCAGCAAGTTGGGCAGATGTCCCAGCAGGTAAACTTCCAGCTTCCACGGTATCATGAAGTGTCACAATAGCATAACCCGCCCTCCTTTGCCCATTTACAACAGTACTACTGCCATCCGTATACCATTCCAAGTCAGCATTTGGGAGTGGCTGATCTTTTAAATCTGGGCGGCTAGAGTAGTGGGCATCTATGATTTCCAGACAGTCATGTTCCTGCTTTTCTGTCTCTGGTAGCAGTGTAGCTGGATTAAGGGAGGGACAGGTTTGCAGGGTAACTTCAGGATTCTCTAACAGTTTCGCTTGGTGGCAAGCAACCCGAGCCTGTGTGAGCCAGAGACCACCCTTAGTATCCAGTAGGGCTTGAACCATACGGGGAATATACACTTGCACAGTTCCTCCCAGTGTCAGTTTTTCAGCTTCCCCAAGCACTAGGGCAGTGACTGCGACCGCCCTCAAACAGGCTGGCCATCCCTTTGAAACTTGATCCAGTTGCTTAGAGAAGTATGCCACGGGACGTTTCCAGGCACCTAATAGCTGAAATGCCCTGTCCGCTTCTGGGGACCAGTGAAAGGGGTCATGATCTGCTCCCTTAACACATTCATACAGAGGTTTAGCCCACAGTCCACTACCCTGTATCCTCGGAGTCCGATAAAATTCAGGAGACTCACAGTAGCTTTAAGACAAGGGATTAGACCCACAGCAGCAATTAGCAAATGATCTACATATTGCAGAAGGAGGGCTTTGTCCTCATTGTCCCACTCCTCCAAATCTCTGGCCAGAGCCTGTCCGAACAGAGTGGGGGAATTTTAAATCCCTGGGCCAATACTGTCCAGCAAAGCTGCTTGTTAACCCTTCTGTTGTCTTCCTTATGCCTGGCAGTATTTTGCAGATCTCATAGTTGCTTGGGCACATTCAGGCCCCCCTTTCTCTTGGTTGTCAGCCAAGTCTTAGCTGCGAACAATGTCCTTGGATAGTGCCAGCATGACTGAGCTTGCTAGCTATATTTTCCTCTCAGTTAACTCATTCTGTGCTTTTTCCTTCTCCCTTTCTCGGCTTCTTCTAACTTACAAAGGAACCTTCCACTTTCCACTCATACACCTTTTCTCCAACCATTAACACATACACATTACCATTATACATCCTTTCAGTAACATAACTTCTGTACAGAGCTTTGAAGCAACAAACCAGGACGAGCACACTCACTTCTGAGGATTCCACTCTGTACAATCTCTGGTATCCAATAGCTTTCCTTTTTAATGATCTTAAATGCCTTCTCTGTCTTCATCCCTAGCCTTAGCTATAACCTGATTCCGCTACACTTCAGACAACAAGGTTCTCATAAGTATATTGCAATCATCCCAGTCAGGCTTATGGCTTGCCAGACACCCTTCAAAGATTGAAATAAACCTGCTTGGATTCGTCGAGAACTCCCCTGCGTCTGCCTTGAAAGCAGCTAAGTGTACTGGGTTAAAAGCAACATGAGAATACACTGACACAATCTGGGCTGCACGATCCTGTGTTCCTGGACGGGCTATCACATTCTCAGTAATCAACGGATACAATCCCACCGAAGGGGTACTCTCTGGAGCCTGTGGGGGTGGAGGAGCCGAAGGGGACACCGATTCTGCCATTACAACAGTGGGAGGGTTCTGGGGTTTAGCAGCCGTTACTACCGAGTCTGTCGGAGTCAAATGGCACTTATGCAAAATATCAGCCCTATCTCTTAACACCATAAACGTATACGCATAGAGATGTTCATTGCATTTACCTGTTCTCTGACAAAACAAAAGCAACTGAAGGATCGTGTTGTAATTGAGTGATCCTTCCGGTGGCCACCTTTCTTGGCACTCTAGCTGATACTGAGGCCAATCAACTGTACAGAACCTTTTCAATTTACTTTTAATCAACTGGTCAGATCCAAACACTTTCCAGTTCCCCAGAATGCATTCTAAGGGTGTACACTGTACCCTGCCGGCTGTACTCTGTTCCTGCCCCATAGGGAGACTCTGGGCATCCCCAGGTCAAAACAGGTAGACACTGGGCGTCCCCAGGTCAAAACAGATAAAGTCCCCACTGGACTGTTCCTACCTTATCCAAGGGTCCGGTTCTGCACCGTCGCCCTATCCACGGGACCGTTTCCCCACCGTCGCCCGCAGCTGCTTCTCCACTGTCCAAGTGCGTTGCACCATTGTGCCCTCCGGGGTCGAGCAAACCACGTCTCCGCCGAGGCCCCCAATGAAGTCACCGGTGAGCGCTCTGGGCGTCGGTCGTCGTCGTAATCCGTTGGCCACCAGGAGGGATCCGGGCAAGGCTAAATTTCAGCCTCGAGCCCCACGTTGGGCGCCAAAACTGTTGCCTGCCTAAAAAGGCCTCAAGATGGCAAACAGGGGGTTCGTCGCCCGGTGTGCTTGGCACCAATAAAGACACCGAGGGGAGAAAGCAAGCCAAGTTTATTTCAGAGCTCTGAAATGGCACTAGGAGACCAGCATGTCTCAAATCCAGTGCAACAAATACAAACAAATTTTCCCTTTTATATTCCAAGCAGTTTCTGTGCAAGCCTTTGTCTATTTCACCCTTACCCCTCCCTTCCAGACAACAGTTACAGCAGGTACACAGTGTGCATGTTAGAAACTTTCCCTTCGCCTGCTTATCTCTTGGCCTTGCAAGGCCTGTTTACAGCAGTTTTCCCTCGTCTTATCACTACAAGTTTTGCTAGTGTGAACAAAACTACAGCTGTCTGCTAGAAAAGCTGACCCTTACATTTCTGCTTCAGCATGTAAGTAGTTAGCACAGAAGTAGGTGAGAGTTCACAAGATGGAGTTCTGTGGTTCAGGTAGGCCCAGAGCAGAAGAGCTTCATCGGCACTTTTGGCCTTCCACTCTTCCGAGTTACCTGGTAGCTATGCCTAGTGCACCCCAACACTGGGGGAAACACCAGGGTGGGCTGAGACTGGCTGGCTCGGTCCTTGAGAACGCCCCTGGCCCATACACCCCCCCAGCAGTCCCCTGGAGCCAGCCCAGAAGCTGCCTGCCCATCTCCCCCCAGCCCCCTGCCGAGAGGCTGCCCACCCCTCTGCAGCTAGCCCAGAAGCTGCCATACCCTAAATTATAAATAAATGGAGATATTCCATCTCCTAGAACTGGAAGGGACCTTGAAAGGTTATTGAGTCCAGCCCCCTGCCTTCACTAGGAGGACCAAGTACTGATTTTTGCCCCAGATCCCTAAGTGGCCCCCTCAAGGATAGAACTCTCAACCCTGGGTTTAGCAGGCCAATGCTCAAACCACTGAGCTATCCCTCCCCCCTGGCTGCTGGTCCCCCCTAGCCCAGATCCCTCTACCCTGAAAATCAGAAAGCATCACTCACCTCTGCCTGCAGTCTCCGAGCTGCAGTAGGGGCAGGGGAAACAGCTGATGGGCAGGACTTCGTGCCAAACAGCTGATTGGCTGCAGCCAGCCAAAGAGCTGATGAGGGCTGCTGCAGCATGCTAAATAGCTGATTGGCAGTTGCCAACAGCTGATCTCCCCGGGCATGCTAAGCAGCCTCCTCCTTGTCCTCCTCCCCCCTCCAAGCCTCCAGTGGGGGAAGGGGGAGGAGCAGCCTTCCCAGACGGAGCTCAGGCATGATTAGGGTGTGCCTGGGCACACCCGGCACACTCTGTATGCACACCTATGAGAATATGATGGGGGCTAATTTAGCTACAACGAATCAGGAAAGAGATCTTGGAGTCATTGTGGATAGTTCTCTGAAGACATCCACGCAGTGTGCAGAGGCGGTCAAAAAAGCAAACAGGATGTTAAGAATCATTAAAAAGGGGATAGAGAATAAGACGGAGAATATCTTATTGCCCTTATATAAATCCATGGTACGCCCACATCTCGAATACTGTGTACAGATGTGGTCTCCTCATCTCAAAAAAGATATACTGGCACTAGAAAAAGTTCAGAAAAGGGCAACTAAAAAGATTAGGGGTTTGGAATGGGTCCCATATGAGGAGAGATTAAAAAGGCTAGGACTTTTCAGCTTGGAAAAGAGGAGACTAAGGGGGGATATGATAGAGGTCTATAAAATCATGAGTGGTGTGGAGAAAGTGAATAAGGAAAAGTTATTTACTTGTTCCCATAATATAAGAACTAGGGGCCACCAAATGAAATTAATCGGCAGCAGGTTTAAAACAAATAAAAGGAAGTTCTTCTTCACACAGCGCACAGTCAACCTGTGGAAGTCCTTGCCTGAGGAGGTTGTGAAGGCTAGGACTATAACAGGGTTTAAAAGAGAACTAGATAAATTCATGGAGGTTAAGTCCATTAATGGCTATTAGCCAGGATGGGTAAGGAATGGCGTCCCTAGCCTCTGTTTGTCAGAGGGTGGAGATGGATGGCAGGAGAGAGATCACTTGATCATTACCTGTTAGGTTCACTCCCTCTGGGGCACCTGGCATTGGCCACTGTCGGTAGACAGGATACTGGGCTGGATGGACCTTTGGTCTGACCCAGTATGGCCGTTCTTATGTTCTTATGGATAGTGATACACACATTCACAAGTACCATGTCTAGTCTGTATTACACGTTTTATTAGAGTCACAAGCAAGGTTACAATTACCCAAGCATATAGAAACCCCAAGCGTACCCATGCACAAGTTATAAATATAGTCATACTCACATCCTTAAAACTAGTCTTAGCATCTGATGGATTCCTCACTCATTGAACATCAGTAGAAGAATGGTTCCTGCTGGAGTTTTCCCATAGGTAACCTATTTTACCCAATCGGGAGCCCTCTTTTATATTGTAATTTGGACTACACTTAACACTCAACGCATCTGTATAAACATGTCAACCCTCTTTTTCCTTTTCTGTATTTCTGCACCCCATGAATATTGGGGTGCCCTGTTTTTCATAGGTTGTTTGTAGTTCTTATTTTCATTAGCATCTACACACAACATGTACCCTGCAGTCAGGACATGTGTTGGAAAAGATGTTACAACAAGGTATCTCGTGATCTCAAACAGTACGCTGTGGTCAATTTTTTGCAACATCACCTGTAGGCACATCTTTCCAGTAGTCTTGTGACATAGGGTCTATGACACTACACCCCATATTTGTCATAGTAATATGATTATGACATAATTATGATGCAATCTGTATAAGATGGGTCATGTAGAGTGTCACTGGAAAAGTTATGATTTGCTGAATATAATGGTACTATTTGTAGGCATGTATCATGTTTGTATCTGAAGTTACAAATATTGACTCTGTGTCTGTATTTCACATGTAGCCACACCTGGGTGACACCCATTAGGCAAGATGCTTCCAGTCTAAATAGCTGGTGGTGAAGGGCCCAGGCAGGGTAATGGGCCATTAGGGAAAACAATGGGCCGTAGGAGAAGCTTAGCCCCCACCCGGTGAGCCTTCCTGAGGACACTCCAGACAGCCTGTGGGTAATGGCTGCTCTGACAGGAAACTCCATCTTGAATGCCTAGATTTTTCCACAGACTGGGCTGGGAACTGTTTAGAGAACAGATAAAGCTAAAGCTCTGTAAAGCAGGGAGTGACATCATCTGTTGTTCTTCACTCCCCCACAACTAAACACTTGCGAGAAGCTCCAGAGGAAAAGGACTTAGAATGGGGGTGAGGATCCCAAGCTGCAAAACAAGTGCAGCTTGTGCCTTGAGAATCTGCCAGCCTGCTTGTATCATCAGCCAGGGTGAGGAATTGCTCATTCAAATCCTACCCTTCTAGTATGTTAAGCTTAGTTTGCGTTTTTGTTTATTTACTAGGTAAACTGCTTTGATCCGTTTGCTATCACTTATAATCACGTAAAATCTATCTTTGTAGTTAATAAACTTGTTTTATGCTTTATCTAAACCAGTAAATCTGGAGTGAAGTGCTTGGAAATCTTAGCTCAAGGCTGTTGAGCTAAAGTTCGCCCCTCCCTCAACATTGAGGGAGGGGCGAACTTTATGAGCTTACTTTGTACAAATCTCTGTACAGTGCAAGACAGTACAATTTTGGGTTTATACTCCAGAGGGGGTGTGTGTGCCTGGGGAGCTGGGAAATTGGCAGGTGTCTGCTGGTTGCACTCAGATACCCCAGTTTGGCTGAGTGGTGCCACCTGCTGTTGCATTGGGTGATAACAAGGCCTGTGTTCGGCTGGCTGTGTCCCCAACCCTGTTGTGTGTCTTAGAGGGGCGCAGCAGTTCTCACAGCTCCCAGACTGCATCAACGGGGTGATAACCCGTCACAGGGTCACTCTTTGGTCACGTACTTACGTCAAGCATTTCTTAAGCCTATGTCCTAGTATGGCTAAGCTGACATCTTACAAGCCTCAGACTGTAGGTCTTGTGTTTCAGCCCTGCTTTACTTATATACCTAATGCTACTTATTACGTCTAAATACTTATCAGTCTTGTACCTCTATGATCCGACAACTGAACTCTATTTCAAATACAATGCTTATATATGACATAACTTATGAGTTAATCATAACACACAATAAATGAATGATAAAATGAACTAATTGGCTACACTGATGAGAGGGTGCACGCTAAGCCCTGCCCTTCTCACGGAGATAGGCAGCTAAGTCCAGGCTGCATGGAGTCCCCTATCTCTGCCAGCAATTCAAACCTGGGAGCTCCTCTCCTAGAGTAAGGTGGCTTGGTGCCTAAGCCACGTTTTGTGAGACTGAGTTAGGTATGTGCCGCATTCTGCACAAAACTGCCAGGGGAGAGGGGGGTAGTGGGGAAGACTTCCTCATATCCTTTAGCCCAGTGGTTACGGGATTCACTCAGGATGTGGGAGACTCCACGCTCCACAAAAGCAAGTTGTCAATGTGGAATTGTCACTGAAGAGGGGTGTGTCTAGTGAGGTTCCAGGGGGGATTGGTTCTAGGCCTGACACTATTGAATATGTTTAGAGATGATCTGGAAGTAAATATAAAATCTGCCGATGACAATCACTGGCAAAGTGGTACATAATGATGAGGACAGGGAATATGTACAGAGAGATCTGTCTTGCTCGGAGAGCTGGGCCCAATCAAACAATGTGTTTTCATACAGCCAAAGGCAAAGATCTGCTACTAGGCACAGAGAATGCAGCGCCTACCTACAGAACGGGGACTGTATCCTGGAAAGTTGTGACCCTGAAAAGGATTTGAGTGCTGCAACAGCCCTGGTCAAGCTGCCCCTGCTGGACACTCACCAGGTTCTTCATTTGGATCCTGCACACTGGACCCCTGGGTTCTGAAGCTTCCTGAGTCTGAACAGGGTCCAGGCACTAATTCTAGCTGTGGGTTTGTCTAATGCCCCTGTCTGAGAGCTGAGACTCTGCAACCCAACTACATAGGCCCTTAGACTAGTACTGTACTGCCCCCCCCTCCGACTCCCAGTAGCTTAAGCACACTCTTTTCCAGAGCTCCAACCTCGTGGGTTCTCTGGTTTACAGGTACCCCTTCAGGAAGATGTGATAATTGAAGCAAACAGACACAGGTTATGTCTACACTACAGAGCCTCTTCTGGCATTGCCCTCTAGTGTAGACACAGTTTACACCAGCAGAAGGAGTTTTTCTGTCAGTGTAGGAGCATCACCTCTCCGATCAACGTTAGCTAGGATGAGAGAAGTGCTTTTCTGTCAACATAGCTGCATCTGCACTGGGGTTTTTGTCAGCATAGCTATATTAGTCAGGGGTGTGATTTTTTTCACACCCCGTGAATGACATAGCTATGCTGGCATAAGTTTTAAGTGTAGACCAAGCCATGGGCTTTGCAAAAGGAATTTTGAAAACGCCTTATTACAGTGAGACACTTAAAGAGATTGATCTGTTCAGTTTACCAAAAAGAAAACTGGGAGGTGTTTGCAGCATACAAGGACCTTCAGAGGGAAAAAATACGGGGTGCTAAAGGGCTCTTTAATCTAACAGAGAAAGGCAGAAAAAGAATCAGTGGGTGGAAGTTAAAGTGAGACCAATTCACGTTAGAATGAAGACACAAATGTTTAACAGTGCGGGTGATTAACCATCGGAACAGGCTGCCTAGGGAAGTGGTGGAGTCTCCATCTCTTGACATCTCCAAGTCCAGACTGGCGCCTTTCTGGAAGATGTTTTAGTCAAATGTGAATTATTGGGCTCAGTACAAGAGTAACTGGGCGGGGGATTCTCCTGCCTATATTATACAGAAATCAGACTAGATGATCTAAGGCAGTGTTTCTCAGACTGGGGGTCCCAACCCAAAAGGGGGTTGAAGGCTATTGTGGGGGAGGCTGTGAGAGTGGTGGCTGCTGGCTGGGCACCGTGCTCTGAAGGCAGAGCCAGACCATGCCACCCTGACTTTTGTGCTGTTGCTGGAGGCAGTGCTGCCTTCAGAGCTGGGTGGCCAGAGAGCGGCGGCGGCTGGCTTCAGGGATGAGTACCACTTTTTTTGGGGGGGGGGGGGGGAAGTCATCACAGCCTGAACTATTTTCAAAGTTTGGCCCAGTTAAAAAAAAATAAAGTTTGAGAACCCCTGATCTAATGGGCACTTCTGGCTTTAAAATCTATGGCATAAAGATCCATTTTCCAAATATCTATACAGCTGGAATGTAAAAATAGCAGAAGTCCCCATTCCTGAATAAAAGCTGAAAAGTGTGTTTGTTTTACAGGCTTTCATGGTTCAGGTGTGAGGAGATTCACTGCAGGCTATTTTCCATCAGACCACCAATCTCTTGCCATATTATACCCTTCTTTGAGCTTCTTGCCAAAATTCATGATTCCCATCTCTTGTGTTCCATGCTTCCTGTACTTTTCCTTCTCTGCTGGCAGCAGTTCCTCTTTATTGGCGATCTTGGTTATTATCACAGCCTGTTCTCTCACCTCCTTCAGCGATTTTATGCGTCCCAGGGACCCAGGCTTCACTTCCTGCTCTTCTGACATGATCATCAGGTCAATGTATTCCGGAGTGGACAGTGGGTTTGGTTTTAAGGCAATTTCTTGCAGGCGTTGGAGGCTGAGAGATGATCTCTTAATGAGCTTTAGTACTATAACTTCTACTCTAGTGTATTCCTCACACAGCCTCTCAAAAACCTTCTCTGTCGTCATCACCTCATCAGAGGCCTTTTTGTACTTTTCCTGCAGCTCTGCATAGGTTTTTTTCTCTTTTTTGACTTCATATCCCCACTTGTACTGTTGATTGAAGTGAACGTTCCACACACATTTACCAGGACAAATCCTGCACTTTCCAGAACTGTCCATAGCCCAACATTTGTACTTGTCTTTATCATCAGCATATATACAGTTATCGTGACATGTGAAGTGACACACCTGGCAGTTTGTTAGAAACAAACCTGTGCCACTGATGTCTTCTTTCACTGCCACTGTTCGTTCTACCTCGTACTCAAAGTTTTTATTGGCCTCCATATGACCCTTATGCTGTTCCAGAGCTCGCTCAGTCTGTCTTAGCTCCTCTAGCTTGGTCAGGCCAGCTTTGATTTGCGGCTGCAGCCCTTGCACGGCCGTCTCCAGCTCCTTCCGCTCTCTGAGAACTTCCTGGGTTAATGTTAAACTTTTAGTCTTTAAAGATCTTAAGGACTTAAAAAAAGTCTCCATGCTGCTAGCTCCCATTTCCCAGAACATTGCATCAAAATTACAGCTGCCCTTGCCAGCTCCAGCATTGCTGGCAAACAGTGCGGAGTTGTTGAATTTGAAATGAACAGGGACACCCTGAGCATCTTTAGTACAAGGCACCTCAGACGCGTTAATGGCCTCCAGGACAGGGGGCGTCTGTCCATCTGCGAAGGTGATCAGGATTTGTATATTGT
Organism: Emys orbicularis; assembly: GCF_028017835.1. Classification (NCBI taxonomy): domain Eukaryota; kingdom Metazoa; phylum Chordata; order Testudines; family Emydidae; genus Emys; species Emys orbicularis. The sequence continues at coordinate 297,847,046 of NC_088684.1, forward strand.
CTTTTATATCCTTCCCAAAAATGGAGAGCACTGAGTCAAACACATACTTCTGGGAGTGTGTCAAACGAGCTGAGGAGGCTTGAACTACAAAGCAGACGGCGTCTATTTGATCAATGGCCCCTGGAGTGGAAAAAAATGCTCTGATTTGCTCAGTTAACTTTATGTCATGTTCAATTCCTCTAGTATCACCAAATCCCGGGGTGTCTATTATAGTCAGGGAATAAGGGACTTTGAAGCCCTCCTTGCAATTGACCTCGTAGGCAGTCACTTCAGATGTCTGGCTCTGGGCTTGGCTTCTGTTTGTAGTTTCATGGATTAGTTTGAATCTGAATTCATCTTTCCACTGCACACCCAGGACATAGTTGATCATCCCATTGATGAGTGTAGTTTTCCCTGACCCAGTTGCTCCCATCACCATAATCACTTTTTTAGAGACATGATGTGTCTTTTCTCCAAGTCTGCACTTCAGATAAGATGACATAGGACCTAATGCTATCTTGTCTAATGGAAGGGCATAGACTGACGGCTGCCCTTTTTTTATGAGCTTGCTCTTTTTGCGCAGAAAGTCTGCTAATTTATTTGATTCTTCTTTTCTTTGTGTTGAAACAATAACCTCCTCACTTGGGGCACTCACAGCCCCATCCGCACACACAGCCGACACCCGGAATCTGTAGGGAGTCTCAGGCCTCAGTCCACCAATGGTACAGAACTCTGTTCTCTCTCCTGTCCTTCGTTCCAGCCATTTGTCTTTCTGCTCACCTCCAGCTTCCTCTTTATAGTCCACCTTATATGCCCTTATACTGACTCCATCTCCAATGACACTTGGACTCTTCCAGGTGAGAGTGATGGCTGATGATTCTACAGTAACTTTTTCTGGCTTCCCAGGAGGGCTGATAGGGGGAAGAGTCTTCACAGGATCACTCATGTCGCTGCTCTCGCTGAGCCCTGGTTTGCTCACTGCCGTGTATCGGAACTGGTACTTGGTGTTTGGACGTAGCCCTGTTACTGTGAATGTCTCTTGTGTGTTATTTACATCCACAGCCATCCAGTTCTCCTGCCCTACCATTCTGTACTCCACCAGATAGCAAGATATCTCCTTTCTCCCAAAGGCTGCTGGTTTAAACGTGAGATGCACATGGTCATTTCTGACTCCATCTATCAGGAGAGGAAGAGGTTTTGATGGAGGTTCATAGTTAGTGCTGACCAGGTCTCCATTTTCATAGAGGTAAATTGAAGCTCCCGGATTGTCCTTGTCTGGGACCGAGGCCACAATGAATCGAGTCTTCCCATTAGATTTATTGACACGGGCAAAGTCTGAAATGGATTTTGCAGATTTTCGGACATTTTCTTTCCTCTGTTTGTCCTCAAACCACAGTTTGGATTTGTCGCTGACATAACTGACTGATGCAGGATCTTGGGTATTCTTCATAAACTGGGTCTGAAGGTAGAGTTTTAAATCTGATAAATATGGTTCCTCTTCATGTAATGAAGTGAACATAAAGGAGACAACAAAGTCATTCTTAAGATCAACTACTATTTCATCCAGTTTATTCTGGGAGGACACTACTTCCACATCCTTTATGGCAGAAATATAGGTTTTGACAAAATTCATTTCTCGTTCCTTTTTATCCAGAAATTCATTGAGTTGCTGGGTATTGAACAGTGATCGGTTTTTGCAGATTAAAACGTCCACCAGGGCCCCTTCCTCTTCTCCACCTCCACGAATGGAGGGTAAGAGTCCTGCTAGCTGTTTCTGGAATGTCTGTCTGTGTTGCTTACAGATATCTTTGAATTGCTGGATTTTACTCTTGATTTCGGGGAAGGTTGAGGCAATTGGATTCTTCAATGCATCATTGCATCGCATGTCTAATTCTGTCAGTTGCTCCAGGGCGGTTTGAACATCAAAGATCAGTTCTGTGCTGATCTCACGCACGACCTGAGCCGCTCTGGAATCCAGCTTGGTCAGCGGGTACAGCCAGACTCTCACTGGTACGGCCTTCTCCCCACTGTCACCCAGCAGCTTCGGGAGAGTGGAATAGGTTTTCATGGCATCTTGGTAAGTAACTGGATTGTTCTGAAGAGCAAAATCACCATAAAACTTACAACTAAGTTTTTCAGCTTGTGCTTTTTCCGTGTCATCCATTTTGAGAGATCCTTTCCCTTCGATGGAAACCAGGGGTATCTTTTTAATGATAACCTGGAGTTTTCCCTGTATGTCTTGCATGTTCTCAGATGAAGAAACGTCCTGATCAAAGACAAAAAAAGCCTGCGCCCCGTACAGCACAGCCGTGACCACGTGGGTGGCCGTGCCTTGGTCAAACACATCAGGGTAAGAGATATTATGGTGCCCTAAATGGCTCATGGTCAGCTGCTTAAACTGTGTTGTAGTTGAGTACTGGAGAGAAACACGGGCTTGATGTTTTGATGTCTTGGTATCACTTAAATATTCTGCGGCTCCATTCACTTCCACCAGGCCAGACAGGAAACTGGCGTTCAGCGATGCTGTGACACTGAGGGCAGAGGCCTTGTCTTCAGTGGCATCAGATGCAACAATCTGAAGTTCAGTCTTGGATTGTGGTTTTGTGTCTACATGATTTTGAAGTGTCTCCAGGTCCCATAAAGTGATGCCTAGAATAGTACAGACAGACACATGGTAAATGGCAGAGAGGGTAAGAAACCTTTCTGTTCTGTAACTGCAAGACATTTTCTAACATTAAAAGAAGAGCTGAATGTCCCTGAACAAACTGTCTGATCTGGTAACATGCTTCACTCATTGTGTCTGTGCGAGAATAAACATAGATTAGCATTCATTCATTTATAAGTCTAACATAAACACACAACCCTGACTCTGCAAAGTTATAATTAACATGACATTTTTACTGTAGCCTGCTGCACCTAGGGCAGTTTCAGCAGCTGATAATGAGATTGTTATGCGTACATGCACTTATAAGAACGGCCATACTGGGTCAGAGCAAAGATCCAACTAGCCCAGTATCCTGTCTTCCGACAGTGGCCAATGCCAGGTACCCTGGAGGGAATGAACAGAACAGGGGATGGATCACTTGATGATTCCCTATCGCCCATTCCTAGCTTCTGCCAAACAGAGGCTGGGGACACCATCCCTGCCCATCCTGGCCAATAGCCATTGATGGATCTGTCCTCCATGAATTTATCTAGTTCCTTTTTGAACCTTGTTATAGTCTGGGCCTTCACAACATCCTCTGGCAAAGAGTTCCACAGGTTGACTGTGGATTTCCAAAGTTTATGGTAAACTAAATTGTGTTTGTAATTGAGCTTAGTTTTGGTCATGTATGTAGCTAGACATGCCCACTATGATGTTATTGACATAAACTATGACCATATAGATCATTGTTGCAACCACTGTTATATATTTGCAGCAAATATTGTACAAAGGTTGTCGTGTAAGGTGAATGAGGTTATGATTTGCTGGTTATGATTATGCTGTCTGTATATGTGTATCATTTTGTAGTATTGGCTATGTACTTGTATCTCAATGTGTTTTGATTCTAAGTAGCCTCAGTGAAGCATTTGGTCAGCTTCTTGAGAAAGGACTATTCTGAGTAAGTGCCCAATCAAGAAACACTTAAGCTAACAATGAACTTTGGGAGACGCCAATCCACATCTGAGCTTTCCTAACATGTAAACAATGGCGTCGGCCTGTAAAGAACTGAGTCATGCATGGACGTGTGACTTGCCCATGTGACTACAAACTCCATCTTGTTGCTGTGATTTTGCACAGGAGAACCAAGGGGTTTCCGCTCACAAGACAGAGAATATAAAAGGCCCTGGAAACTGCTCCATTTTGTCTTCAATCCTGCTTCTTACTTCTGGAGGAACCTTGCTACAAACTGAAGCTCTGAACAAAGGACTGAATGACCCATCCCAGCTGTGGATGGACTCCAGAGACTTGATTTGAACCTGCAGTTTATTCATCACTGCTACAAGCCTGAACCAAGAACTTTGCCATCACTGTATGTAATTGATTCAATTTAACCAATTCTAGCTCTCATCTATATCTTTTTCCTTTTATGAATAAACCTTTAGATTTTTGATTCTAAAGGATTGGCAACAGCGTGATTTGTGGGTAAGATCTGACTGGCATATTGACCTGGGTCTGGGGTTTGGTCCTTTTGGGATTGAGAGAACCTTTCTTCTTTTAATGGGGTATTGGTTTTCCAAACCATTCATCTCCATAACGAGTAGCACTGGTGGTGATACTGGGAAACTGGAGTGTCTGAGGGAATTGCTTGTGTGACTTGTGGTTAGCCAGTGGGGCGAGACCGAAGTCCTCTCTGTTTGGCTGGTTTGGTGATGCCTTAGAAGTAAAGGAAACCCAGCCTGGGGCTGTGACTGTCCTGCTCTAAGCAATTTGTCCTGAATTGATACTCAGTTGTGTCCCACCAAAGCCAGCATCGTTACACCCATGCTCTCACTTCTTTTTGTCTGCCTATTGCTGTCCCTCGCAGTAAGATTTCTGCAGACAGCTAGTTCTGTGTGGCATGTGATGCACTTGGCATTAGCTTTGTTTATCACCAACCCCTTTCTCCCTCACTGCTGAACTCACATAAAAATACACACACGTTCTAGAACTCTCACCCCTTTGTGGTGTGTCTTAGACAACAGAGAACCTGCATGAAGAACCAACAGTTACGTTCTGGTAGCTCTGTCTACCAAAGTCTGTTATTTTGTAAAATGAGTTATCAACAAAATATACGATCTGGAAGAGTCTGATACACAAATACAGGACCCTGTCCCTAATGGAGGAAGGGCTCCTTTGGAGCTGGGGACTGCAAGATACATCCCCATCTGGATCACCATGTTCACATTCAGGCACAGTACAAGTGTTAACTGACTTCAGTGGGGCTTAAAGTCACATGCATGTGTAAGTACCTTCCTGAGCTGGGGCCTTAAAGGAGGTTTAGGCACCGGACTGGGCACTTATTCTTGGATCAATATCATCATCCACATGGATCCCAAAGCATCTCCCAGATTGTCCTAGCTCAGGGGTTCTCAAACTTCATTGCACCACAACCCCCTTAAGACACTAAAAATTACTACATGAGCCCAGGAAGGGGGAACCAAAGCCTGAGCCCCGCTGCCCTGGGTGGAGGAGCCAAAGCCAAAGCCCAAGTCACGCTGCCCCAGACGGGGGGCCAAAGTCCAGGCAGGGGCTTGTAACCTGAGCCCCGCCGCCCAGGGCTGAAGCCTGTGGGACCCAGCAAGTCTAAGCCAGCCCTGGTGACTCCATTAAAATGGGGTCGTAACCCACTTTGGGGTCCCAGCCCACAGTTTGAGAACTGCTGTACTAGCTGCTTCTGCACTACAATATCTCTAAACTTAAATTTAAAAAACCTTGACATTAAGAATTTGAAGGTTTCAAAGCCAAGCAGTAAAAGGTCAGGAAAGCAAATAACTCAGATTAAAAATCTGTTTTGAGGTAGGTTTTCAATGTGTGGCCCCAGGCAGGGCTGCCGAGAGCGGGTTCGGGCCCCACTGAAATTTTTTTTTCGGGCCTCCCAGCAAGGGCAGACCAGCTAAACAGGACCGACAAGGGGTGGGGGGGAAGCCGGGCCCGGAATTTTTTCGGGCCGCCCAGCAAGGGCGGACTGGCTAAACAGGGCCGACGAGAGGTGGGGGGAAGCCGGGCCCCAGACCCCCTTCCGGACCGCCTGGCCCCGGTAATTTGTACTGGCCTCCCCCGCCCCTTCGTCGGCCCTGGCTCCCGGCCTGAGTTACTGGACACTACTCAACCCCTGCACTGAATCCAGAACTGTTCATTTCCTCCCGGGTGCCCATCACTGTAATATCCAAGTGCTTCAAGAACATTCACCCACTTCTCTTCACAGCACCCCTGGGAGGCAGAGGGATGTAAATATCCCTATTTTACGGGTGAGGAACTGAGGCACAGAGAGTAAGGACAAAACAGCCACTCATTTGGGTGCCTGACTTGAGAAGCCCAGGGCCTGAGTTTTCTTCAGCGCTTTTAGCAGTTTTATAGAACTTCATATGTACAAAGCGCAGCTCCCACTGACTTCTGCAGATCTAACCAGCCAGACAGGGGAAGGAGAGACTCGTCTGCCAGCGGGATTTGCAGCTAGTTGCTGTTAGCAAAGAAATGTAGGGCCAGATTTTTAAAGGTATTTAGATGCCTAAACCAGTGGCATAGCTAGGACAGGAAAATGGGGGTGGGCCCCGGCTTTGGGTGCTGGGGGAGGGGGAAGGGGACTGCCATCTCCCCTGTGGTGGGCCGGTGGGTGCTGGGGGAGGGGGAAGGGGACTGCCATCACATGTGGCTTCCTTCCTCCCCTGCAGCCTGCTGCCCCTCACCCTAGCCTCACTAGGGGTGGGGGATGGGGCTTCCCCTTGCCCAGCGTTGGGCAGGAGTGGGGGCTGCGGGGGGGGGGGTGGATCACAGGGTCAAACACTCACCGAAGCCCCAGCAGCTGCTCAGGTGAGTGAAGTCCACTCCAGATGTCCGTCTCCCGGACAGAAGCCCCCTTGGCGTCTCCTCCCGGTGGGTGCCAGGGGAGGGGAGGGATGCAAAACATGTGTGTGCCTCCTCCATCCTCCCCCCTCTCCTGTCCTGCTCCCCCTCCTCCTGTGCTGCTATAGCCCTAGGCAGAAACAGCAGCAGGCTGCGGGCAGCACAAGCAAGGGAGAGGCACCTGCTGTTTTCTTTCAGGCAGGGAAGCTCCGGGGGTGGGGTGGGGGACGCTCCGGGATGGGGGGGGGCTGGCGGCGGGGGCCGGGGTCCACTCTAGGCAGGGCCAGGGGAGAAACCCAGCTCCAGATATGGGTGGAGCACAGCCCCCAGCCCTGAATATTCCTGGTGCTCAGGCACCACGGGCCCATATAACTCGCCGCCTGTGGGGCCCGCACTAGTGACTCCTGTCATGCCAAAGGGAGCTCTGCTAACGGCTCGGCCTGCGAGGAACTGGGGAGGAGGCCGGCACATGGCCATGCATAGGGCAGAGCCAGCGCCCGGCTGGAGGTTCCAGTGGTGCACATCGGGTGGGAGAGCTCCTCAGGGGATGGGAGGGCTGGAGAAGAGTCAGGGAGAAAGTGGCTGCCTGGCATCCGAGTCAAACTCAAGCTGACTTTAGTCAAACACAAGTTCCTGGGCTCAATAGAGGGGTAACGAGGTGAAATTTAATGGCCTATGATATACAGACTAGTGGCTCTGATGGTTTCTTCTGGCCTTAATATCTATGAATCTGTGAAAAGAGTCAGACTCTTGTTTCCTTCAACTGCATTACCGAGACATTTGATCTCCCAATATTAGCCTCCTTGTGCACAGAACAGCTGTTCGGTGGCTGGAGCTGGGGTGGCCTTAAGATAGACGGGGGGTGACCAGGCCAGTTAGGAGTCCATCATGAGACAGGTTATAACTGGGTACAAAAAATAATTAGATCAGTTCCTGGAGAACAGGTCCATAAATGGCTATTAGCCAAGATGGTCAGGGTGCAACCCCAGGCTCTGGGTGTCCCTAAACCTCTGTTTGCCAGAACCTGGGACTGGACGACAGGGGATGGATCACTTAATGATTGCTCTGTTCTGTTCATTACCTCTGAGGCATCTGGCATTGGCCACTGTCAGAAGACAGGATACTGGGCTAGGTGGACCACTGGCCTGACCCAGTAGAGCCATTCTTATATTCTTAGGTTACTAAATGCCAGGGAGGGGATGTTTAGAGTCTCTTGGTTGGTGGGTGGGGATGTGAGAGAGCAGCCACCCCGAGAAAAGATTAGGGGAAAATAAACCCTCCCAAGTGGGCAGCGAGTAGTTACTTTTAATCAGGCACGTGAGATGTTTTAGTTCTACATGATCCAGAACCAATGGCAGCAGGTCACCAGCCCAACGCGCGTACCTCCTGCCCCATGCAGTTACTTCAGCCCAGACCCTGGGGAATGTTCTGGGCCATTTCTGTAATACCCATAAGCAGGTCACTCACAGCGCACTGGGCTCGTTCTCAGGTGTGAAGGGGTTTGACTGTGACCCTTTCCTCCTCTCACTCCTGAGTTCAGGGGCTACAGCTGGGGAATTACCTGGGATGAGGGAGTCGCTGCGGCAGTCGTACAACATCCCCAGCTGGAACGGGCGGCCCAGAGCCGGCAGCTCAATGGTGTCAGCTGACATGGCCATGGTTTAACGTCCAACCACTTTCCTCTGTGTCACACCTGCAAGAAATAACTCGTGTTACACTTAGGTCCTCCAGGGGGCAGCAGATTCAAATGCTTCTCCTTGGCTGCGAACTTCACACCTCTCCGACCAGGTGAGTTGGGTTCATCACACTGGAAGTGTGAGTTTGTGAGCATGGATCTATGTCACTTCCTGACACACACTCAGGTGCATCGTACTGAGGGCCCAGAAACTGATTCCCAACAGTAACTAGTCCATGCAGGAGCCTGGTAAAAGGGCTAGTTTCACTCCTTTGTGCATCATTTTGATGCTACTGACATGACTGGGGGATTTCAGTGATCTCACGGTCTAGTGCAAACACAGAGCTCTGGGCAACAGTGAAGGGAAATGTGGGTGTGGAAAGCTGGTGAGCTCAGCTAGGGCAGGGTTGCTGGAAGAAGTGGGTTTGAAGGAGAAAGCTGAAGGGGGAGAGAAGGAGATGGTTGGACAGGATAAGGCAGACTGGGGTAGGAGGCCTGACTCTTCACTGCTTTATACCCGGTGTCGTCACTGACACCCCTACAAAGCAAGTATGAAATGCGTCGACTCTGGTCTGGTAGCATTTTAAACCCACTTTTGCACAGGTGTCAAAAATGACGCAGGCACCAGGCAGGGGAGAATCAGGCTCTAAGCAGTTAGGACCCGAAGGAAGCAGTAAGACGAGGGGACTGGGAGACAGTGGGAGGAGAGATGTAGGCAGGGGAGACTCAGGCTCTAAGCAGTTGGGACCCGAAGGAAGCAGTAAGAGGAGGGGACTGGGAGACAGTGGGAGGAGAAATGTGGGCAGGGGAGACTCAGGCTCTGAGCAGTTAGGACCCGAAGGAAGCAGTAAGACGAGGGGACTGGGAGACAGTGGGAGGAGAGATGTAGGCAGGGGAGACTCAGGCTCTGAGCAGTTAGGACCCGAAGGAAGCAGTAAGACGAGGGGACTGGGAGACAGTGGGAGGAGAGATGTAGGCAGGGGAGAATCAGGCTCTGAGCAGTTAGGACCCGAAGGAAGCAGTAAGGCGAGGGGACTGGGAGACAGTGGGAGGAGAGATGTAGGCAGGGGAGAATCAGGCTCTAAGCAGTTGGGACCCGAAGGAAGCAGTAAGACGAGGGGACTGGGAGACAGTGGGAGGAGAGATGTAGGCAGGGGAGAATCAGGCTCTGAGCAGTTAGGACCCGAAGGAAGCAGTAAGGCGAGGGGACTGGGAGACAGTGGGAGGAGAGATGTAGGCAGGGGAGAATCAGGCTCTAAGCAGTTGGGACCCGAAGGAAGCAGTAAGAGGAGGGGACTGGGAGACAGTGGGAGGAGAAATGTGGGCAGGGGAGACTCAGGCTCTGAGCAGTTAGGACCCGAAGGAAGCAGTAAGACGAGGGGACTGGGAGACAGTGGGAGGAGAGATGTAGGCAGGGGAGAATCAGGCTCTGAGCAGTTAGGACCCGAAGGAAGCAGTAAGGCGAGGGGACTGGGAGACAGTGGGAGGAGAGATGTAGGCAGGGGAGAATCAGGCTCTGAGCAGTTAGGACCCGAAGGAAGCAGTAAGACGAGGGGACTGGGAGACAGTGGGAGGAGAGATGTAGGCAGGGGAGAATCAGGCTCTAAGCAGTTGGGACCCGAAGGAAGCAGTAAGACGAGGGGACTGGGAGACAGTGGGAGGAGAGATGTAGGCAGGGGAGAATCAGGCTCTGAGCAGTTAGGACCCGAAGGAAGCAGTAAGGCGAGGGGACTGGGAGACAGTGGGAGGAGAGATGTAGGCAGGGGAGAATCAGGCTCTAAGCAGTTGGGACCCGAAGGAAGCAGTAAGAGGAGGGGACTGGGAGACAGTGGGAGGAGAAATGTGGGCAGGGGAGACTCAGGCTCTGAGCAGTTAGGACCCGAAGGAAGCAGTAAGACGAGGGGACTGGGAGACAGTGGGAGGAGAGATGTAGGCAGGGGAGAATCAGGCTCTGAGCAGTTAGGACCCGAAGGAAGCAGTAAGGCGAGGGGACTGGGAGACAGTGGGAGGAGAGATGTAGGCAGGGGAGAATCAGGCTCTGAGCAGTTAGGACCCGAAGGAAGCAGTAAGGCGAGGGGACTGGGAGACAGTGGGAGGAGAGATGTAGGCAGGGGAGAATCAGGCTCTAAGCAGTTGGGACCCGAAGGAAGCAGTAAGAGGAGGGGACTGGGAGACAGTGTGGGGAGAGATGTAGGCAGGGGAGAATCAGGCTCTAAGCAGTTGGGACCCGAAGGAAGCAGTAAGAGGAGGGGACTGGGAGACAGTGGGAGGAGAGATGTAGGCAGGGGAGAATCAGGCTCTGAGCAGTTAGGACCCGAAGGAAGCAGTAAGACGAGGGGACTGGGAGACAGTGGGAGGAGAGATGTAGGCAGGGGAGAATCAGGCTCTAAGCAGTTAGGACCCGAAGGAAGCAGTAAGACGAGGGGACTGGGAGACAGTGGGAGGAGAAATGTGGGCAGGGGAGACTCAGGCTCTGAGCAGTTAGGACCCGAAGGAAGCAGTAAGGCGAGGGGACTGGGAGACAGTGGGAGGAGAGATGTAGGCAGGGGAGAATCAGGCTCTGAGCAGTTAGGACCCGAAGGAAGCAGTAAGGCGAGGGGACTGGGAGACAGTGGGAGGAGAGATGTAGGCAGGGGAGAATCAGGCTCTGAGCAGTTAGGACCCGAAGGAAGCAGTAAGACGAGGGGACTGGGAGACAGTGGGAGGAGAGATGTAGGCAGGGGAGAATCAGGCTCTGAGCAGTTAGGACCCGAAGGAAGCAGTAAGACGAGGGGACTGGGAGACAGTGGGAGGAGAGATGTAGGCAGGGGAGACTCAGGCTCTGAGCAGTTAGGACCCGAAGGAAGCAGTAAGGCGAGGGGACTGGGAGACAGTGGGAGGAGAGATGTAGGCAGGGGAGAATCAGGCTCTAAGCAGTTAGGACCCGAAGGAAGCAGTAAGACGAGGGGACTGGGAGACAGTGGGAGGAGAAATGTGGGCAGGGGAGAATCAGGCTCTGAGCAGTTAGGACCCGAAGGAAGCAGTAAGGCGAGGGGACTGGGAGACAGTGGGAGGAGAGATGTAGGCAGGGGAGAATCAGGCTCTAAGCAGTTGGGACCCGAAGGAAGCAGTAAGACGAGGGGACTGGGAGACAGTGGGAGGAGAGATGTAGGCAGGGGAGACTCAGGCTCTGAGCAGTTAGGACCCGAAGGAAGCAGTAAGAGGAGGGGACTGGGAGACAGTGGGAGGAGAGATGTAGGCAGGGGAGAATCAGGCTCTGAGCAGTTAGGACCCGAAGGAAGCAGTAAGACGAGGGGACTGGGAGACAGTGGGAGGAGAGATGTAGGCAGGGGAGAATCAGGCTCTGAGCAGTTAGGACCCGAAGGAAGCAGTAAGGCGAGGGGACTGGGAGACAGTGGGAGGAGAGATGTAGGCAGGGGAGACTCAGGCTCTGAGCAGTTAGGACCCGAAGGAAGCAGTAAGGCGAGGGGACTGGGAGACAGTGGGAGGAGAGATGTAGGCAGGGGAGAATCAGGCTCTGAGCAGTTAGGACCCGAAGGAAGCAGTAAGGCGAGGGGACTGGGAGACAGTGGGAGGAGAGATGTAGGCAGGGGAGAATCAGGCTCTGAGCAGTTAGGACCCGAAGGAAGCAGTAAGGCGAGGGGACTGGGAGACAGTGGGAGGAGAGACGTAGGCAGGGGAGAATCAGGCTCTGAGCAGTTAGGACCCGAAGGAAGCAGTAAGGCGAGGGGACTGGGAGACAGTGGGAGGAGAGACGTAGGCAGGGGAGAATCAGGCTCTGAGCAGTTGGGACCCGAAGGAAGCAGTAAGAGGAGGGGACTGGGAGACAGTGGGAGGAGAAATGTGGGCAGGGGAGACTCAGGCTCTGAGCAGTTAGGACCCGAAGGAAGCAGTAAGACGAGGGGAGTGGGAGACAGTGGGAGGAGAGATGTAGGCAGGGGAGAATCAGGCTCTAAGCAGTTGGGACCCGAAGGAAGCAGTAAGAGGAGGGGACTGGGAGACAGTGGGAGGAGAAATGTGGGCAGGGGAGACTCAGGCTCTGAGCAGTTAGGACCCGAAGGAAGCAGTAAGACGAGGGGACTGGGAGACAGTGGGAGGAGAGATGTAGGCAGGGGAGAATCAGGCTCTGAGCAGTTAGGACCCGAAGGAAGCAGTAAGGCGAGGGGACTGGGAGACAGTGGGAGGAGAGATGTAGGCAGGGGAGAATCAGGCTCTAAGCAGTTGGGACCCGAAGGAAGCAGTAAGAGGAGGGGACTGGGAGACAGTGGGAGGAGAAATGTGGGCAGGGGAGACTCAGGCTCTGAGCAGTTAGGACCCGAAGGAAGCAGTAAGACGAGGGGACTGGGAGACAGTGGGAGGAGAGATGTAGGCAGGGGAGACTCAGGCTCTGAGCAGTTAGGACCCGAAGGAAGCAGTAAGACGAGGGGACTGGGAGACAGTGGGAGGAGAGATGTAGGCAGGGGAGACTCAGGCTCTGAGCAGTTAGGACCCGAAGGAAGCAGTAAGGCGAGGGGACTGGGAGACAGTGGGAGGAGAGATGTAGGCAGGGGAGAATCAGGCTCTGAGCAGTTAGGACCCGAAGGAAGCAGTAAGGCGAGGGGACTGGGAGACAGTGTGGGGAGAGATGTAGGCAGGGGAGAATCAGGCTCTAAGCAGTTGGGACCCGAAGGAAGCAGTAAGAGGAGGGGACTGGGAGACAGTGGGAGGAGAGATGTAGGCAGGGGAGAATCAGGCTCTGAGCAGTTAGGACCCGAAGGAAGCAGTAAGACGAGGGGACTGGGAGACAGTGGGAGGAGAGATGTAGGCAGGGGAGAATCAGGCTCTAAGCAGTTAGGACCCGAAGGAAGCAGTAAGACGAGGGGACTGGGAGACAGTGGGAGGAGAAATGTGGGCAGGGGAGACTCAGGCTCTGAGCAGTTAGGACCCGAAGGAAGCAGTAAGGCGAGGGGACTGGGAGACAGTGGGAGGAGAGATGTAGGCAGGGGAGAATCAGGCTCTGAGCAGTTAGGACCGGAAGGAAGCAGTAAGACGAGGGGACTGGGAGACAGTGGGAGGAGAGATGTAGGCAGGGGAGAATCAGGCTCTGAGCAGTTAGGACCCGAAGGAAGCAGTAAGACGAGGGGACTGGGAGACAGTGGGAGGAGAGATGTAGGCAGGGGAGACTCAGGCTCTGAGCAGTTAGGACCCGAAGGAAGCAGTAAGGCGAGGGGACTGGGAGACAGTGGGAGGAGAGATGTAGGCAGGGGAGAATCAGGCTCTGAGCAGTTAGGACCCGAAGGAAGCAGTAAGACGAGGGGACTGGGAGACAGTGGGAGGAGAGATGTAGGCAGGGGAGAATCAGGCTCTGAGCAGTTAGGACCCGAAGGAAGCAGTAAGGCGAGGGGAGTGGGAGACAGTGGGAGGAGAAATGTGGGCAGGGGAGACTCAGGCTCTGAGCAGTTAGGACCCGAAGGAAGCAGTAAGAGGAGGGGACTGGGAGACAGTGGGAGGAGAGATGTAGGCAGGGGAGAATCAGGCTCTAAGCAGTTGGGACCCGAAGGAAGCAGTAAGACGAGGGGACTGGGAGACAGTGGGAGGAGAGATGTAGGCAGGGGAGAATCAGGCTCTAAGCAGTTGGGACCCGAAGGAAGCAGTAAGACGAGGGGACTGGGAGACAGTGGGAGGAGAGATGTAGGCAGGGGAGAATCAGGCTCTGAGCAGTTAGGACCCGAAGGAAGCAGTAAGAGGAGGGGACTGGGAGACAGTGGGAGGAGAGATGTAGGCAGGGGAGAATCAGGCTCTAAGCAGTTGGGACCCGAAGGAAGCAGTAAGAGGAGGGGACTGGGAGACAGTGGGAGGAGAAATGTGGGCAGGGGAGACTCAGGCTCTGAGCAGTTAGGACCCGAAGGAAGCAGTAAGGCGAGGGGACTGGGAGACAGTGGGAGGAGAGATGTAGGCAGGGGAGAATCAGGCTCTGAGCAGTTAGGACCCGAAGGAAGCAGTAAGACGAGGGGACTGGGAGACAGTGGGAGGAGAGATGTAGGCAGGGGAGAATCAGGCTCTGAGCAGTTAGGACCCGAAGGAAGCAGTAAGGCGAGGGGACTGGGAGACAGTGGGAGGAGAGATGTAGGCAGGGGAGAATCAGGCTCTGAGCAGTTAGGACCCGAAGGAAGCAGTAAGACGAGGGGACTGGGAGACAGTGGGAGGAGAGATGTAGGCAGGGGAGAATCAGGCTCTGAGCAGTTGGGACCCGAAGGAAGCAGTAAGAGGAGGGGACTGGGAGACAGTGGGAGGAGAAATGTGGGCAGGGGAGACTCAGGCTCTGAGCAGTTAGGACCCGAAGGAAGCAGTAAGACGAGGGGACTGGGAGACAGTGGGAGGAGAGATGTAGGCAGGGGAGAATCAGGCTCTGAGCAGTTAGGACCCGAAGGAAGCAGTAAGGCGAGGGGACTGGGAGACAGTGGGAGGAGAGATGTAGGCAGGGGAGAATCAGGCTCTGAGCAGTTAGGACCCGAAGGAAGCAGTAAGGCGAGGGGACTGGGAGACAGTGTGGGGAGAGATGTAGGCAGGGGAGAATCAGGCTCTAAGCAGTTGGGACCCGAAGGAAGCAGTAAGACGAGGGGACTGGGGCTTTGTCTTCACTACCCGCCGATCCGGCGGGTAGCAATCGGTTTATCGGGGATCGGCTTACCGCGTCTAGTGAAGACGCGGTAAAATCGATCCCTGATCGCTCTGCCGTCGACTCCGGAAATCCACCTCGGCAGGAGGCGGCAGCGGAGTCGGCGGCAGCGCGGCAGCGGTCGACTTTCCCGCGTCCTCACCGCTAGGTAAGCCGACCTAAAATACGCAACTTCAGCTACGGTATTCACGTAGCTGAAGTTGCGTATCTTAGGTCGGACCCCCGCTGTAGTGTAGACCTAGCCTGGGAGACAGTGGGAGGAGAGATGTAGGCAGGGGAGAATCAGGCTCTGAGCAGTTAGGACCCGAAGGAAGCAGTAAGGCGAGGGGACTGGGAGACAGTGGGAGGAGAGATGTAGGCAGGGGAGAATCAGGCTCTAAGCAGTTGGGACCCGAAGGAAGCAGTAAGACGAGGGGACTGGGAGACAGTGGGAGGAGAGATGTAGGCAGGGGAGAATCAGGCTCTAAGCAGTTGGGACCCGAAGGAAGCAGTAAGAGGAGGGGACTGGGAGACAGTGGGAGGAGAAATGTGGGCAGGGGAGACTCAGGCTCTGAGCAGTTGGGACCCGAAGGAAGCAGTAAGAGGAGGGGACTGGGAGACAGTGGGAGGAGAGATGTAGGCAGGGGAGAATCAGGCTCTGAGCAGTTAGGACCCGAAGGAAGCAGTAAGAGGAGGGGACTGGGAGACAGTGGGAGGAGAGATGTAGGCAGGGGAGAATCAGGCTCTGAGCAGTTAGGACCCGAAGGAAGCAGTAAGGCGAGGGGACTGGGAGACAGTGGGAGGAGAGATGTAGGCAGGGGAGAATCAGGCTCTGAGCAGTTAGGACCCGAAGGAAGCAGTAAGACGAGGGGACTGGGAGACAGTGGGAGGAGAGATGTAGGCAGGGGAGAATCAGGCTCTGAGCAGTTAGGACCCGAAGGAAGCAGTAAGGCGAGGGGACTGGGAGACAGTGGGAGGAGAGATGTAGGCAGGGGAGAATCAGGCTCTAAGCAGTTGGGACCCGAAGGAAGCAGTAAGACGAGGGGACTGGGAGACAGTGGGAGGAGAGATGTAGGCAGGGGAGAATCAGGCTCTGAGCAGTTAGGACCCGAAGGAAGCAGTAAGAGGAGGGGACTGGGAGACAGTGGGAGGAGAGATGTAGGCAGGGGAGAATCAGGCTCTAAGCAGTTGGGACCCGAAGGAAGCAGTAAGAGGAGGGGACTGGGAGACAGTGGGAGGAGAAATGTGGGCAGGGGAGACTCAGGCTCTGAGCAGTTAGGACCCGAAGGAAGCAGTAAGGCGAGGGGACTGGGAGACAGTGGGAGGAGAGATGTAGGCAGGGGAGAATCAGGCTCTGAGCAGTTAGGACCCGAAGGAAGCAGTAAGACGAGGGGACTGGGAGACAGTGGGAGGAGAGATGTAGGCAGGGGAGAATCAGGCTCTGAGCAGTTAGGACCCGAAGGAAGCAGTAAGAGGAGGGGACTGGGAGACAGTGGGAGGAGAGATGTAGGCAGGGGAGAATCAGGCTCTAAGCAGTTGGGACCCGAAGGAAGCAGTAAGACGAGGGGACTGGGAGACAGTGGGAGGAGAGATGTAGGCAGGGGAGAATCAGGCTCTGAGCAGTTAGGACCCGAAGGAAGCAGTAAGAGGAGGGGACTGGGAGACAGTGGGAGGAGAGATGTAGGCAGGGGAGAATCAGGCTCTAAGCAGTTGGGACCCGAAGGAAGCAGTAAGAGGAGGGGACTGGGAGACAGTGGGAGGAGAAATGTGGGCAGGGGAGACTCAGGCTCTGAGCAGTTAGGACCCGAAGGAAGCAGTAAGGCGAGGGGACTGGGAGACAGTGGGAGGAGAGATGTAGGCAGGGGAGAATCAGGCTCTGAGCAGTTAGGACCCGAAGGAAGCAGTAAGACGAGGGGACTGGGAGACAGTGGGAGGAGAGATGTAGGCAGGGGAGACTCAGGCTCTGAGCAGTTAGGACCCGAAGGAAGCAGTAAGACGAGGGGACTGGGAGACAGTGGGAGGAGAGATGTAGGCAGGGGAGAATCAGGCTCTGAGCAGTTAGGACCCGAAGGAAGCAGTAAGGCGAGGGGACTGGGAGACAGTGGGAGGAGAGATGTAGGCAGGGGAGAATCAGGCTCTGAGCAGTTAGGACCCGAAGGAAGCAGTAAGACGAGGGGACTGGGAGACAGTGGGAGGAGAAATGTGGGCAGGGGAGAATCAGGCTCTGAGCAGTTAGGACCCGAAGGAAGCAGTAAGGCGAGGGGACTGGGAGACAGTGGGAGGAGAGATGTAGGCAGGGGAGAATCAGGCTCTGAGCAGTTGGGACCCGAAGGAAGCAGTAAGAGGAGGGGACTGGGAGACAGTGGGAGGAGAAATGTGGGCAGGGGAGAATCAGGCTCTAAGCAGTTGGGACCCGAAGGAAGCAGTAAGACGAGGGGACTGGGAGACAGTGGGAGGAGAGATGTAGGCAGGGGAGAATCAGGCTCTGAGCAGTTAGGACCCGAAGGAAGCAGTAAGGCGAGGGGACTGGGAGACAGTGGGAGGAGAGATGTAGGCAGGGGAGACTCAGGCTCTGAGCAGTTAGGACCCGAAGGAAGCAGTAAGGCGAGGGGACTGGGAGACAGTGGGAGGAGAAATGTGGGCAGGGGAGACTCAGGCTCTGAGCAGTTAGGACCCGAAGGAAGCAGTAAGACGAGGGGACTGGGAGACAGTGGGAGGAGAGATGTAGGCAGGGGAGAATCAGGCTCTGAGCAGTTAGGACCCGAAGGAAGCAGTAAGGCGAGGGGACTGGGAGACAGTGGGAGGAGAGATGTAGGCAGGGGAGAATCAGGCTCTAAGCAGTTAGGACCCGAAGGAAGCAGTAAGGCGAGGGGACTGGGAGACAGTGGGAGGAGAGATGTAGGCAGGGGAGAATCAGGCTCTAAGCAGTTGGGACCCGAAGGAAGCAGTAAGACGAGGGGACTGGGAGACAGTGGGAGGAGAGATGTAGGCAGGGGAGAATCAGGCTCTGAGCAGTTAGGACCCGAAGGAAGCAGTAAGACGAGGGGACTGGGAGACAGTGGGAGGAGAGATGTAGGCAGGGGAGAATCAGGCTCTGAGCAGTTAGGACCCGAAGGAAGCAGTAAGGCGAGGGGACTGGGAGACAGTGGGAGGAGAGATGTAGGCAGGGGAGAATCAGGCTCTAAGCAGTTGGGACCCGAAGGAAGCAGTAAGACGAGGGGACTGGGAGACAGTGGGAGGAGAGATGTAGGCAGGGGAGAATCAGGCTCTGAGCAGTTAGGACCCGAAGGAAGCAGTAAGGCGAGGGGACTGGGAGACAGTGTGGGGAGAGATGTAGGCAGGGGAGAATCAGGCTCTAAGCAGTTGGGACCCGAAGGAAGCAGTAAGACGAGGGGACTGGGAGACAGTGGGAGGAGAGATGTAGGCAGGGGAGAATCAGGCTCTGAGCAGTTAGGACCCGAAGGAAGCAGTAAGGCGAGGGGACTGGGAGACAGTGGGAGGAGAGATGTAGGCAGGGGAGAATCAGGCTCTAAGCAGTTGGGACCCGAAGGAAGCAGTAAGAGGAGGGGACTGGGAGACAGTGGGAGGAGAAATGTGGGCAGGGGAGACTCAGGCTCTGAGCAGTTAGGACCCGAAGGAAGCAGTAAGAGGAGGGGACTGGGAGACAGTGGGAGGAGAGATGTAGGCAGGGGAGAATCAGGCTCTAAGCAGTTGGGACCCGAAGGAAGCAGTAAGACGAGGGGACTGGGAGACAGTGGGAGGAGAGATGTAGGCAGGGGAGAATCAGGCTCTAAGCAGTTGGGACCCGAAGGAAGCAGTAAGACGAGGGGACTGG
Organism: Emys orbicularis; assembly: GCF_028017835.1. Classification (NCBI taxonomy): domain Eukaryota; kingdom Metazoa; phylum Chordata; order Testudines; family Emydidae; genus Emys; species Emys orbicularis. Next base: position 297,865,698 of record NC_088684.1, read on the forward strand.
GAGACAGTGGGAGGAGAGATGTAGGCAGGGGAGAATCAGGCTCTGAGCAGTTAGGACCCGAAGGAAGCAGTAAGAGGAGGGGACTGGGAGATAGTGGGAGGAGAGATGTAGGCAGGGGAGAATCAGGCTCTAAGCAGTTGGGACCCGAAGGAAGCAGTAAGAGGAGGGGACTGGGAGACAGTGGGAGGAGAAATGTGGGCAGGGGAGACTCAGGCTCTGAGCAGTTAGGACCCGAAGGAAGCAGTAAGGCGAGGGGACTGGGAGACAGTGGGAGGAGAGATGTAGGCAGGGGAGAATCAGGCTCTAAGCAGTTGGGACCCGAAGGAAGCAGTAAGAGGAGGGGACTGGGAGACAGTGGGAGGAGAAATGTGGGCAGGGGAGACTCAGGCTCTGAGCAGTTAGGACCCGAAGGAAGCAGTAAGAGGAGGGGACTGGGAGACAGTGGGAGGAGAGATGTAGGCAGGGGAGAATCAGGCTCTAAGCAGTTAGGACCCGAAGGAAGCAGTAAGGCGAGGGGACTGGGAGACAGTGGGAGGAGAGATGTAGGCAGGGGAGAATCAGGCTCTAAGCAGTTGGGACCCGAAGGAAGCAGTAAGAGGAGGGGACTGGGAGACAGTGGGAGGAGAAATGTGGGCAGGGGAGACTCAGGCTCTGAGCAGTTAGGACCCGAAGGAAGCAGTAAGAGGAGGGGACTGGGAGACAGTGGGAGGAGAGATGTAGGCAGGGGAGAATCAGGCTCTAAGCAGTTGGGACCCGAAGGAAGCAGTAAGAGGAGGGGACTGGGAGACAGTGGGAGGAGAAATGTGGGCAGGGGAGACTCAGGCTCTGAGCAGTTGGGACCCGAAGGAAGCAGTAAGACGAGGGGACTGGGAGACAGTGGGAGGAGAGATGTAGGCAGGGGAGAATCAGGCTCTGAGCAGTTAGGACCCGAAGGAAGCAGTAAGAGGAGGGGACTGGGAGACAGTGGGAGGAGAAATGTGGGCAGGGGAGACTCAGGCTCTGAGCAGTTAGGACCCGAAGGAAGCAGTAAGAGGAGGGGACTGGGAGACAGTGGGAGGAGAGATGTAGGCAGGGGAGAATCAGGCTCTGAGCAGTTAGGACCCGAAGGAAGCAGTAAGGCGAGGGGACTGGGAGACAGTGGGAGGAGAGATGTAGGCAGGGGAGAATCAGGCTCTAAGCAGTTGGGACCCGAAGGAAGCAGTAAGAGGAGGGGACTGGGAGACAGTGGGAGGAGAAATGTGGGCAGGGGAGACTCAGGCTCTGAGCAGTTAGGACCCGAAGGAAGCAGTAAGGCGAGGGGACTGGGAGACAGTGGGAGGAGAGATGTAGGCAGGGGAGAATCAGGCTCTGAGCAGTTAGGACCCGAAGGAAGCAGTAAGAGGAGGGGACTGGGAGACAGTGGGAGGAGAGATGTAGGCAGGGGAGAATCAGGCTCTAAGCAGTTGGGACCCGAAGGAAGCAGTAAGACGAGGGGACTGGGAGACAGTGGGAGGAGAGATGTAGGCAGGGGAGAATCAGGCTCTGAGCAGTTAGGACCCGAAGGAAGCAGTAAGAGGAGGGGACTGGGAGACAGTGGGAGGAGAGATGTAGGCAGGGGAGAATCAGGCTCTAAGCAGTTGGGACCCGAAGGAAGCAGTAAGAGGAGGGGACTGGGAGACAGTGGGAGGAGAAATGTGGGCAGGGGAGACTCAGGCTCTGAGCAGTTAGGACCCGAAGGAAGCAGTAAGGCGAGGGGACTGGGAGACAGTGGGAGGAGAGATGTAGGCAGGGGAGACTCAGGCTCTGAGCAGTTAGGACCCGAAGGAAGCAGTAAGACGAGGGGACTGGGAGACAGTGGGAGGAGAGACATAGGCAGGGAGGGAACAAGCAGGGTCTGAAAAATGTTCTGTCCTGAATCAGGACCAAAAGCCCCAAACTGGACATTTTTAGTGGGACTAAAAGTGTGATACATTTTGTTTTGGAAATACCGAAATGTTCCATCTGCCCAGGCTGCTGTTTCGGTGTCCCTGAAACGCAATGTTTCCCCAGTAGCGGGGGGAGCCGTGTTAGTCTGTAGCCACAGAAACACTGAGAAGCCCGGTAGCACCTTAAAGTCTAACAGATTTATTTGGGCATAAGCTTTTGTGGGTAAAAACCCACTTCATCAGATTGGGTTCTTCAGTCGCATCTGAAGAAGTGGGTTTTTTACCCACAAAAGCTTATGGCGAAATAAATCTGTTAGTCTTGAAGGTGCCACCGGACTCCTCGTTGTTTTAATGTATTCCCCTAGACACACATGCTTTTTATTTAAATAGAAATCTTGGGTCTCCGGGTGTTATTTGACACCTCTCTGCCCCAGAGCAGCATGTCTAGTTACAGAATTAACAGCATTTCGTATTTATGTTGTAATGAAGTAATCTCTGGTTTTGTGCACTTGATCTCGGTGAGGGGAGAGCTGTAAACAGAGTTCTCTCTTCTGGCTTGTCTTGTACAAAGTGATGACAAAAGATGAAGAAAGTGAAACTACTTTGAACTCTGGTGAACGCTGAGTGTGTTGTTTTGCTTTGTTTTTGTTTGTTGGATGCCTGAGTTAGGACACACTTGTCTGCATCATTTCGGAGATGGTAGAACATTGATACATAGACACTAAGGCTTAGTCTACACTGCACTACACAGCTTTGAGCGACAGGGCCGCTCAGGCTTGTTTCTCGCAGCAGGAAAGATTCCCAGGGGTCATTCAGCAGCGCTGCTCTTGCAGCCTGAGCCTTCCAAAGCTGGGCTGGCTGTGGGGATAATCATCCCCTGAAGGTGCCTGCGCAGCCCTGCGTCTCCTGGTGTCCCAGGGGCTCATTCCTGCCCTTGAACATGTCGCCATGTGAAGGTGGATCAGAGCAGGATGAAATCTGCAGCAGGCGTCTTCTGACCTAAGCCCAGAGCTTGGGAGCCTCCTCCTCCCCCCAGGAGTGGGCTTGTTTCAGGGATGGAAAGATGCTGCAGAGGTAGCCCTGCTATTGGCTCTGCCAGATACAGCTCTGCATTCCTATTGGCTGAGCAAAGAATAGGCCAGTGAGGGGAGGGGGGTATGAAACTTGGGGGGGAGCCCCCTCCCCCCCACTGCATCTTTCCATCCTCCCACTCCCCCGAGCCTGGCCCTTCAGCCCAGCTCCAGGGCACGCAGCCCCGGGGAACTGCCCTGCCTGACAGAGCCCGTGGCGAGCAGGGGGGAGACTCGGGGGGGGGGGGGGGGTTCGGGGATGGAGGGAGCTGGGATCGGGGGAGCAGCAAAGGTGCAGCTGGAAGGTTTCCTCCCTCCTTCCTCAGTGTCTGGCTGGGGGGCGGGGGAGGGAAGCTGGGGATGTTTGGCAGTGGGGGGTATCGGGGACCACCCCAGTGCACCGAGCTGTCCCCTCTCTCGGCTGCCGGCGGCGGGGTGTGGAAGGGCAGCTTGGCAGTGGGGGGCCAGGGGACTCCCCTCCACAGGGCACTGACCTGTCCCCCCATTTCCGCTGTCTGGGCTAGGAGCCACTGCCCCCCCGCCCATTTCACGCTGCTTCCCACGCTCCGTCTGTCGCTGCGCTGTTGCTGTGAGTTAAACCCGCCTTCGGAGAGCGCAGCAGGGAAAGTGCTGCAGTCTGTCTACACTGACAGCTGCTTGCGCACTGGCATGGCCACATTTGCGACACTTGCAGCGGCATTGGAAGCGGTGCATTATGGGCAGCTATCCCAGCATGCAAGTGACTGCAACATGCTTTTCAAATGGGGGAATGGGGTGGAGTGTGACAGGGAGTGTGTTGTGTATATGGGGGGGGAGAGAGCGTGGGGTTTTGGGGGGCTGAGAGCATGTCAGCATGCTGTCTTGTAAGTTCAGATAGCAGCAGACCCTCCCCCCCCAGCCTCTCTCTCTCACACACAGTATTCCACACTAATGGTTGCTTTGTCCCGGAGCAGATAAGCAGCCAGCTGTCAAACGGAACTTTCAAAGGGCATATCCGCATTCCTACAGCAAGTTCAAACAGTGACAAGAGTGGCCACTTGACTTAAGGGGATTATGGGCCGTTTCCGGAGGCTGATCAGAGCGCAGTAACCCAACACCGTGACCTCATTCACACTAACGCCCGGGCGTTGTAGCCAAGGCGCAGCAAACGTTATTCCTCTCGCCGAGGTGGGTACCAGCAGCGCTGTAGCCGCGGAGTCAGAGCGCTCTACGGGCCTTGCCAGTGTGGACGGGGAGTGAGCTAGGGCGCCCGGGGCTCCTTTATTGCGCTGTAACTCACATGTGTAGCCAAGCCATGAGATTGTATGTGGGGGAGGGGAGCGGGGATTTAAATGGGTTTGGACCTTTGCTGTTGATGCAGAAGGAATAAAAAGTTTTGTGGCCATATATATTTATAGGAATAAGTCCCCCTGTAAGTTTATGGGGCCTACCCTGGAGTTGTTAATTAGAAAGTAGTTAAGGTTGTTTTGAATTAGCATTGTTCTGGGCTGTTTTGGGGAGTTTTTGCAGCATAGTTTTAATTTTGCTTTTTTGGCTTTATTTTTATTTAATTTTGGGGGTGGATGCCTTTGCTTTAGGGTTGTTAAGTTGCCTTTTTTTTTTAATTGTTTGAATGATCCTGACAGATTGGTTGCTGCTTTTTGAATTTTTGTTTATTTTGTTTATTTGGTGTTTTTTATTTTTTATTTGTTAGCATATATACATTTTTCTTTATATATATAAAGTAAATAATTTTAAAAGCAAGACGTTTTGCAGAGCAAAGTTTTTTATAGAAGCAAGCAGAGCTAAACAAAAGCTAAACAAACTTTACTAGAACAATTTTTTTTTGCTAATTTAAAATATAGTATGTTTGTTATTATTTACCATAATTATTGTGATTATTATTTAAAACAATTTTTGTTAGGCCTTTGGGATTACACTATAACCTGTTAGGCTTTTGGGCCTACAGTGAGTTTTTCATTTGACCCTTTAATATTAATATATTAAATGGGTCACATTTTATTTAATTGGTTTAAAGCCATGTATTGTGAAGCAATTTGGGCTTGTGGCTTTAATTTAAGGTACATTTTTTAAAATTTTTTTACAGCATATACAACACATTATAACAAACATGCTAATTATTACAAAATAATTATAGGGTTGATTATAATATTTAAAACTGATGTTTAGAAGAGGAACCAACCATTGAAGATGTTATACCAATGGTGTATTATTATTTGTTGGGCTTGTGTGGCTACTTTTAGAATTTTATTTTCTGGTGCAGAATGGCCAGGCTTTGTGTTAGTATTTATGTTTGGGTTGCTCCAAGTAATTGACTGATTTGTTTGTTTTTTGCTAGCTATTGGTATGAGGTGGTTTAATTAACCCCTAAAGAGAAATGAAAACTTACGGCATTGCTGACATTTGTTTGGTTGATATTTTTATTTTGATGAACTGGAAACCATAATAAGTTATGGTAGGGGTTTGTAATATTGTTATATTACATATATACTGCGACAAACAGTCCTGTGGCACCTTATAGACTAACAGACGTATTGGAGCATAAGCTTTCGTGGTTGAATAAATACCCACTTCATCAGATGCATGTAGTAGAAATTTCCAGAGGCAGGTATAAATATGCAGGCAAGAATCAGGCTAGAGATAACGAGGTTAGTTCAATCAGGGAGGATGAGGCCCTCTTCTAGCACTTGAGGTGTGAACACCAAGGGAGGAGAAACTGCTTTTGTAGTTGGCTAGCCATTCACAGTCTTTGTTTAATCCTGAGCTGATGGTGTCAAATTTACAGATGAACTGAAGCTCAGCAGTTTCTCTTTGAAGTCTGGTCCTGAAGTTTTTTTTGCTGTAAGATGGCTACCTTTAAATCTGCTATTGTGTGTCCAGGGAGATTGAAGTGTTCTCCTCCAGGTTTTTGTATATTGCCATTCCTGATATCTGACTTGTGTCCATTTATCCTTTTACGTAGGGACTGTCCAGTTTGGCCGATGTACATAGCAGAGGGGCATTGCTGGCCCATGATGGCGTATATAACATTGGTGGACATGCAGGTGAATGAACTGGTGATGTTGTAGCTGATCTGGTTAGGTCCTGTGATGGTGTTGCTGGTGTAGATATGTGGGCAGAGTTGGCATCGAGGTTTGTTGCATGGATTGGTTCCTGAGTTGGAGTTACTATGGTGCGGTGTGTAGTTGCTGGTTAGAATGTGCTTCAGGTTGGCGAGTTTAATAATTTTTTAATTTATATATATTTTTGTTAATTTTGGGGCTTAGATATGCTTTTTTTTTTTTTTGGTAGAGTTGGGAGTGGTGGGAAAGACCATAGGGTGTTTAGGTATTTGGATGGTTGAGCATGTTGCGTATGGTGATGTGTTTTGTTAGGGTATTTGTGTACACGTATTGTTAGAATACAGATATTCAGGCCTGCCTGTAAAGGCCTATACTTTAAGAACTTAGGTGTATTTTTATCACTTATCTAGTCATAGGGTGTAGCGGGGTGGTGACCTGCTCCAGCCCTGACAGGGTTGGAACCAGCCCTGGGAGAGGGCTGGCAGGCTGGGAGAACAGCCCAGGCTGAGTGGGGAAACAGCCACAGCTGTGGCCACACCCCAAACGGACTCAGCTGGCCCTATAAAGGGACTGCTGGGCTGAAGCAGTCTCAGTCTCTCTCTGTGTTTAGAGAGAGAAGGGCCTGGCTGCTGGAAGCTGAGAGAGAGTACCTGAGGGAAGCAGGGCTGGGGAATAGGGCAAGGGAGCTGTAGGGCTCTGCCAGGTAAAACCCCCAGGCTGCGGCCTAGTGTAAGGCCAGACAGGTACTGGGGCTACAGAGGGGTAGCCACGGGTAGGCCGAGGCAGCTGGTCCAAACCCCTTTGCCTGTGATGAGTGGCTGATACACTGCAGTCTGCCCCAGGTAATGGGGGCTAAGTGATGACTGGCAGTAACCAAGACTGAGGCGAGGTGGGGATAGTGGGTTGGGGGTTCCCCAGGGAGGGGAGACCCAGATTGGTGGGGTACTGCCAGGGGGCAGCACCCCAGTTAAAGGGGCATCGGGGTCCAGGGAGGGACATGGGGGCCAGTGGACAGGCGGATCACCGGCCTGCAGAGGGCGCTCCGGAGCTGGAACAGCTAATTCCCAGAAGACCAGCAGGAGGTGCCACAGGGGTGAGTCCCGCGCACTGCTACATAGGGGTATAAAAACAAAGAATCAAAATCATAGTCTGCTTGTACATGGGCCTTCTCTCACTCTGACTGTCTGAGGCCTCGTTCTTTGGCTAAGCTGCAGGGGCATCCATAAGCTGGGAAGTGAACGGTCACATCCTCACATCCCAAACCAGTCACACTGAAATAAGGTAAAATTAGGCTGTTAAGAAGGGGATCCAATCTACCACCTCCAGAGAAAGACAAGAGCCTAGAAGGCTTAAAGAAAACTTAGTGTAATAGCTTTCTGTCTGCCAAGAACTCACTTATCAATAGCTGTGGTTGTGAAACCCTCATTTCTTTATTATTTTGTCTTTATGGTCCCCACTTTTCTATTGTCTGTCTGGTCTCTGTCTGGTTCTTTAATTGTTTCTGTCTGCTGTATAATTAATTTTGCTAGGTGTAAATCAATTAAGGTAGTGGGATATAATTGGTCAGAGAATTATGTTACAATATGTTAGGATCGGTTAGTAAAATTTCAGTAAATGATTGGCTAAGCAAAGCTCAAGTTTTACTATATAGACTGAGATCAAACAGGAAGTGGCGGGGGAGGAAATTGGAATCATGTTTTGCTAAGTAGGGGGAATGGGAACAGGGACACAGGCAAGGCTCTGCGGCGTCAGACCTGGGAAGGGGGACATGGGGTAAACGCTCTGCAGCATCAGAGCTGGGTAAGCCCGACTGTTGTGAAGGGCTTTGGAATCATGCTTGCTGCAAATTAACCTCAATAAACATTGAATTGTCTGCAGTTTGGACTTCTGGTTTGTGGCTTTCTGTCTACGTGAGAAGAACCAGGAAAGTAGAAGGGAAAAGCCAGGTATAATGCATGATTTTATAGGCTTATACCATTTTGGAACATAAGGGAGAAAAAGATTGTTTTTATGTTTGCTGAGAAGGGGGATAAGGCAGACATGTTTTTGGCTTGACTTTAATTAATTAATTGTTTTTTGTTAGGACAATGGCTTGTAACTGTTGTTTAGAAAACCATAAGGCTGTAGCTGTTTTATTAGCTATGTTTTGCATAGGGGCATATTGAGCCTAAAGTGTATGGTTGATGTGGTTTTAAGTGTGCCATTGTAGATTGAGTGGATTTATCCCTGTCTGTACTAATTTGGTAATTTGATGTTTTTGCTTTGGTGGTATTGTGCGGTGTAAAGCTTGTTCTGCGCTAGCTTTGGTTTTTTTAATGCTATTAAGTTTACAGAATTTAATATTTTTGTACCGGCTTTTATGCTTTTTAGTATCGTACTGGTTCATTTTTTTTATTTTTATTTTTTTAACGAAAAGGGAGAGATGGTTGTTGTAAGGAGCTGTACCAAGTCTTGAAGAAAGAGGTGCTGTATGGTGCACATTTGGGCTGCGTGAGTGTTAAATTATTATTTAATTAACTGCAGTATGTAGGGTTGTTGTTATGGGTGCTACAGATGCTTTAATATGTGGTTGCTTTTTAAGCAAGTGTGGGAAAGGCCTTTGTATAATTGGTGGGCTGTTTAAAATGAGCACTGGTATGTTTTTTACAAAAACTGTTTTACTTACCCACACTGTGACTGTGTGCACCTTAGTGGTTTGGTGTAAAAGATGGGAAGGTGAGTAGATGGGTCCACAGGGTTTATAAAAGGAATTGAAATGTACAAATGGCCCCCTAGGGGTTGTTACCTTTATTGTGCAGTTATGAGTTTCGCTGGTTATGTTGACCCAGGTCTGCAATGTGATTTTTGCAAAAGGCCCATACAGAGAATTGTTATGCATGTGTAAGGGGACTGTTGCCCCCTTACTAACATTCAGTGGGGGTGTTTTGATTGGCTTGCTCCCAGTACTAAAAGGGGAAGGGTCGATGGCAAATCAGGAGCCTGAGACTGACAGTCCCCAGGAACAATGGGGAGAGGCCAATGCTCCAGATCAGCCTGATTGACAGGGCGGGCAGGCTAATCAGAGAATCAGGAGGCCAGGGGGGGTTCGTCCTCCGTGTGAGCTGGAATTGCCTGAGTCAGACAGAGTGGGGCCGAGCTAAGGAGAGAGCAGGGGCCCGAGCTAAGTTGCTGGGAGCAGAGCTGCAGCCCCAAAGCCAGAGCACAGCCCAGAGAGAGCAGAGCTGCCCTGGGAGGAGAGCTGCAGCCACAGAGCCAGAGGGGCCAGACAAGCAGCCAGGAAGCAGGTCAGAGCTGGGAGCAGAGTCTCAGAAGCAGCCTGCAGAGCAGACCTGCCCTGGGGGCAGAGCTGTAGCAACCAGAGCCAGAGAGGCCAGAGAAGCAGCCCAGGGAGCTGAAGGCAGAGCAGCAGCAGCAGCTGGGCTGAGGCAGAGTGGAGCTGGAGCAGTCTGGAGCCGGGTGCGGTGAGCCCAGGCAGTGGGCCCAGCACAGGGAGATACCTCAGCCAAGAGGCCTTGCAGGCCAGACTTGGAGGGGGATCGTAACCCTGACAGGGCGGGGGCGACGCTGGGAAGAAGGGTCCTGCCCCCTAGAGCCTGAGAGCGTGTGGCCACCGCCAGAGCAAGTGTCCAACCCGCAGCGTCTCTGCAGCACAGCCAGGGCCTGAGAAGGAGCCTGGGACCTACAAGGAACAGACTGCGACCTGCCCTGATGTTCCAGAGACACTGCTTGTGATGTTCCCGGCCACAGAGCAGGGTGATGGGTTTTCCTTTAACCTTTCCCATTTGTCCTTATTCTTTTTTTAAAGTAATTGTTAATTAAACAACTTGTATTTGCTTTAAATTGTATAAAATGATCAGTGGGTCAGGGAGGTGCCCAGTGCAAAGAGAGTACCCCGGAGTGGGGACACCCTAGCCCCTGTCCTAGGTGACCACAGCAGGGTTGGGGGTCAAGCCCCCCAGGAATCCTGGGCCCAGCCTTGTCGGGGTTTACGAGGACTCTGCCAGACAGGAGAGTGAAAGGGGAGTCCTCAAGGGCAGGGAGGCCTCTGGGTAAAGGAAGTGGGAGCGAGGACTCGGATCCTTTCGCTAGCCCACTTCACCGGGGTAGTGCAGAAGCCAGGAAAGTTCCCCACAATAGCGGGACCATTCCCCCGCTTACACATGGATATTTTTCGGATTTTATTGTAGTTTGTAAAATTAAACCATTGTATGCTTTAGTGTGCATGTGCTGTTTCTGAACCCCCGAAATTAATAAATATTTCCAAGAATAATAACGTTTTTGCATGTAGCAGGTTTTTGGCAGGACTTTTTTTTGATGGGATTAAGCAGTGTGCAAGTAACCTTTTATTGGGGTGCAGGAATTTTCATGTTCCTTGGACTTTTGACTGGCAGGTGTACACCTCCGGTCCGTGCCCGGAACAATTAAACACAAACTAATTAGGAAAACAATTTTATTTGTAAAATATGAACCCATTTGAGTTTGCTGGTTTTTTTTAATATGGTACACTAGTGGGCTCAGACAGTTATTTATGGAATAGGGGTCTGTTTGGAGTTTAGAGTTTTTTTTTGTTTTTTGTTTTTAAATTTTAGAGCTATTACCTGGTTTTGGTCCTTTTATAGCTTAGAATTAGTGTCTTTTTGCTTGTATAGTTTTGTGTTTATTTAATGGCTTGGTTTACTTTGTATTGAAAGGTAGTTTTGTTTTTTGCAGTTGTTTAAGCCACTGGAAGTAGTTATGCTGTGTGTCCGTAGGGTGTTTTTTAGAATTTTTAGTGAGGCATTTGGGATTAATTATTAACCGCATTTGTGGCTTAAACAGAATTTGGTCTGGTTGGATTTGTGCTTTAGCCTGTCACAGCTGCAGATGGCAGCCAGGAGTAAGGGCAGCTTTTTAGGCCAGTTTTTACCAGTGTGGTTCACCACTTTTGACGGTGCCTTTTTAATAGTACAATTAATTTTTTTTTTACCTTTTTTGAGGACTGAGGTCGGTATGGGATATGAAACTTTTGTTTAATTTTTAAGGCATGAATTATGGTAAAGATTATTTTTACAAATGCACCCCCATTATTTGAGTTTATAACCCTGGGGGCTCTATACCTACATACCACTTTTGTAATAAGCTTTTTAGCAGCGGTTCTGGTGCTGCTGTTTTAGGGAAAGCTTTTCCTCATTCTGAAAAGGAATTCACAATGACTAGTAGCGATGGAAACCTTTTTTTTTTTTTTACTTTTTTGGTAATTTATTCATGAAATTAATTTGAATTTTGTGCCATGGTTTAAGTTGTTGCTGGTGGATTATTGGCTGCCAATGTGGGAGCGAGCTTTATTCCTCACACAACAAACAGAATTTTGGACCCATGTTTTTATATTATTTTAATATTTGCTCATTTAGCTACTTGCTCTAATTTTTTAGTGTTTTTTTTTATTTATTTTTTTTATTTTTTACACCCGGGTGCATAAATTGGTGTGCTACATTAAGCAGTTTTTGTTTTTTAAACTTTTGGGGAGTATGTTTAGAATCACTTGGGGTGCCACTTACTGGCTGAGATGCATCATTGCTAGTGCTTTTTGTCTGGCTTTTAGTGATTATTGCAATATTACAGCAAGGCCTGCAAGTTTATGGGGCCTTGCTGTGTTACGCTGAAGTTGTTAATTAGAAAGTAGTGAAGGTTGTTTTGAATTAACATTATTTTGGGTTGTTTGGGGAGTTTTTGCAGCATAGTTTTTATTTTGCTTTTTTGGCTTTACTTTTCTTTTAGTTTGGGGGGGGTGTTTGCCTTTGCTTTAGGGTTGTTAATTTGCCCTTCTTCAGCCGTCCAAACGACCCTGACAGTTTGGTCGGCGCCTCTTGAATGTTTGTTCCCCAGGTCGGCGCCTCTTGAATGTTTGTTCCCCGTTGTTTATCCTGCCCACTTGGCGCCTCTGATCTCTTCTCCGTGCATTCCTTTCCTCACACGCAGAACAGGAAATAACTTCGACAGCAAGACTTCTTGCAGAGCAAAGGGTTTTCACAGAGCTAAACAAGAGCTAAACAAACCTTACTAAAATAATTTCTTCTTACTACTACTACTAAAACTAGTTGGTTTTTTTTGCTAAATTAAAATACATTATGCTTGTTACTACTTACATTAAGTATCATAATTACTATTTAAAACAGTTTTCTCTGTTAGGGTTCTGGGCCCACATGCTGAGGAGGAGAGGGGAGAACTACACACACACACACACACACTTTAAATGGTGCTCCAGAGCCCTGTACGACAGCTCCTAGCAAGCAATGTATCTTCTCTGAAGGGTCTCTCCTACTGAAGCTAAAAAAAACCCTGCAGTGACAGAGGCCCAGACAACAGCATTTAGGTTCCTAGCTGCCTAACGCCCTTCTGAAAATAAACCAGGTTCCTACGTACACTAGGTGTGCAACACTGAGCGCAGCAATGCCTGAATACCCTGTCAAAAATCTGGGCAAGAGAGACCTTGAAGAACAATCATTTGCTGAATTGTTGTCATCAAGTTCTTTACAGGTATAGACTGTCAGTTTCTGAATTTACTGACAAAAACAGTTGTGCATTGCTGTAATAGAACATGTTAGCCTCCAGGACCTTAGTTTAAAATTTGCTTTAAAAATATTCCATTAGTGTGTTGCTGAAGATTATAAAAATCACATCTCTAAAAAATCCTTGCATAGATTTTTAGATGCACAATCTGAGTATTCATTTTTAGCCTTCAATGGTTGGATCTTCAGACATATAGTTTTTAAAATAAATCCTTCAAAAGACCACCCTTCTCTAACATACACATTTTAATTTTAATTGCTATAGTACAAAAAATTTACTTCCAAAGTTGTCCTGTCCTGTCCATCCTTGTAATCTTTCTCCCTTCACCTCCTGTGAAAGAGAGCCCTTAAAGGGACAACACCCCTTTTCTTCCAGATAGGGAATCACGTTTGTCCACCTTTCTTTACTGTTCTGACAATTTGGTGAACCTAGTTTTAAGAGAGGCCTCCAGCAAAATCAGTACCTTAGTAAGATATAAAATCCTTTGTTATGCCTAAAATCTTTGGAAACCTATTTTTTAAAGTTGGTGAAATTTCATAAAGACGTCTATTGTTATGGAGATCACACAAAGTAAATTATTGTCCCTTTTTCTAAAAGCAATGAACATTGTTATGAAGACACTAACCCTCTGTGACTGATTAATTTAAAATAATGTCTTTGTTTCAGTGAGTTAAATATGTAGTAATCGGGAATGATTACTTTATGAAGGCTTAAGAGTACATTTAAAATATAAAATCAGCTTAGAAACACTGATTAAGAAAATGTAAAACAGAGAAGAGCTGCATCGTGTATTCCATAATAGTTAATGTTCTATTCAGCAGGACACCTGACTTGCCCTTGCTACAAAGTTTTTACTAATAAATCTTTGGCAAATTTCAGGGTATATAAAAAAACCTGTGACTGACATTTTTTATTCCCAAATTTAGTGCTTTTAATTAGGTACTTTCTGCATGTCCAGTCTTCACCATCTGGCATGCAGTGGAAAATATGCTCCATTTTCTTTAGAAAGAAATTGCGGAGGAGTGGTTTTTTCAAACATCATGTGCTTCATTTGGGTTCAGGGATTTGGCTGGAAGGGGGTGAGCAGGGAGGGGGAGGGAAGAGAGGAGGGAGAAAGTGGGAGGGGCAGGGCCTGGGGCAGAGCAGGGGTGGAGTATGGGCAGGGCCACAGGCAGAAAAGTTGGGCAGGGGAGCTTCATTCACTCATAGGTGCCGACTTCCACTCTGCCCAGTGGGTGCTCGACCCCCGGCCCCGCCCCTGCACCGCCCTCACCCCACCCCCATTCCACCCCTTCCCAAAAGTCCCCGCTCTACCCTGCTTTTTCCCACTCCCTTCCCCAAGTCCCCATCCTTGCCCTGCCTCTTCTCCACCTCCTCCCCTGAGTGCGCCGCGTCCCCGGTCCTCCCCCGCCCTCCCGGAAAGTCCTAAGTGCTGCCAAACAGCTGTTAGGTGGCGGGGACGCGGCATGCTCGGGGGGGGGGGGGAGAAGGAGGCTAGGAGGGGGGGAGTTTGGCTGCCGGTGGGTGCGGAGCACCCGCTAATTTTTCCCCGTGGGTGCTCCAGCCCCAGAGCACCCACGGAGTCGGCACCTATGCATCCACTGCCCGTGGCTTCAGACGTCACTCTGAAATCTAGACTGTCTGCGCCAGTGTGAAGCGATGGAAACTCCTATGAGCTTGGCTGAGAGCTTCTTCTGTTCCAAATATCACTAGGTTCAATTCTCACTGGGATTCACAGTCTGTTACGGTCCAATTTTTAAGCTTTCAACCATTTTTGGCTTTTTTACACATGACTTTACAAATGACACCTGTGTGACAGCCTGGGGCTTTCAGCTACTAGTATAGATTCAGCAACATTGAGATCCTCCCAGCTGAGCTTACCTGATCCCTGGGTACCACCGTTAAAGAGGCTGGTACCCCAGACCCAGTTATCTTGGAGATTTCAGAGCTTTGACTAAAAGCACCAACTTCAGCTCGTTAGGATTCATGAAGTTATATCACTCGTTACAAGTATTCAGGCAACTGCTGGTTATTTATTAAAAGGTTCACAAATCACAAAAGCTTAAGTTTTTGCAGGAATTAATATTCTTTGAAAACTTATTGGAATGAATAACATTCAAAGTGAAGAGGATCCAAACACATGCACTGCTAGAGAGCATTTCATCTGGAGTATTTTGAATAGTTTACAAATCATGAACACACTTGCAGAAGTCAGGAGTGATTCACCGACCAAAAATGTGACAAGTTCATCATTCATTTGACACATGATAACTACAGCTGGTCAGATATTACCAGGGAATGAAGTGGAGGCCAGAAAAACCTGAACACTGTGAATTCATGTTTATAGTATCCCTTGGGATGGGGGCATCCTCTGCAATGGGATGCTAAAGATACTAAATTTATTGAGATGCTTTCAAATTAGCATGAGATTATTAACCAAGTTCAATCAAAGCTCTCAAGGATCACCTTCCGGGTGATTCCATCTCTCTTGGGAGTTGATGTCCGCTGGATCTTGGACAGAGACAGAAAGAGAGAGAGAGAGAGAGACACACACACAGAGAGACACAGAGATCTGCCAGTCAAATACTTTTTCTTCCTGTAACCCAGGAGCATTTTCAGTGGCAGATCTTCAGATATACACATTCTTTAGTCAGACATTGCAACCAAGTGAGGACATTCAGCTAACAATACCTCTTTGCCTGGAGAACGAACGTGTGCTCCTCCTGCAGCCTCTGGAGCGCCTTCCAGCTGCTGTGCCGTCCTGCCAGGCTAGTGGGGCTCCGACAGGACTGATACCAATTTATAGGGATGCTTCTGTTATGTAGCTGATAGAAAGTAAAACTGGAACAAAGTGCTTATGGAAAGAATTTATTTAATTGGTCTATGTAACTTGTGTGGGGTGGTGGGGTGGAGTTGGAACCTGATTAGCAAGCGACCTCTGTCTGGAGAACAATTCCAGATGTGTTTTATAGGAACTGGGTAACGTGACCGCTCTCAACCTGCCACAGCATCGGAAACAGAGCAGTGCACGAACCGGAGAACTGAAGTGCTGGTACCTCTCTCCCATCAGGGTGCAGTCAGATTGATCAGCTCTTTCTGCAAGGCTGCTATCAAATCCCCCCCACTCTTCTGTTCTGCAGACTAAATAACTCCAGTTCCCTCAGCCTCTCCTCGTAAGTCATGTGCCCCAGCCCCCTGATCATTTTCATTGCCCTCCACTGGACTCTCTCCCATTTTTCCACATCCTTTCTGTAGTGGGGGGACCAAAACTGGATGCAATACTCCAGGTGTGGCCTGACCAGTGCCGAATAGAGGGGAATAATCACTTCTCTCTATCTGCTGGCAATGCTCCCACTAATATAGGCCAGTATGCCGTTGGCCTTCTTGGCAACAAGGGCACACTACTGACTCATATCCAGCTTCTCATTCACTGTAATTCCCAGGTCCTTTTCTGCAGAACTGCTGCTTAGCTAGTCGGTCCCCAGTCTGTAGCAGTGCATGGGATCCTTCCTTCCTAAATGCAGGACTCTGCACTTGTCCTTGTTGAACCTCATCAGATTTCTTTTGGCCCAATCCTCTAATTTGTCTAGGTCCCTCTGTATCCTATCCCTACCCTCTAGTGTATCTACCTCTCCCTCCAGCTTAGTGTCATCTCCGAACTTGCTGAGGGTGCAATTCATCCCATCATCCAGATCATTAATAAAGATGTTGAACAAAACCGGCCCCAGGACCGACCCCTGGGGCACTCCGCTTGATACCGGCTGCCAACGAGACATGGAGCCATTGATCACTACCCGTTGAGCCCGACAATCTAGCCAGCTTTCTGACCTTGTTCGTGAAGACGGAGGCAAAAAAAACATTGAGTACTTCAGCTTTTTCCACATCATCTGTCACTATGTTGCCTCCCCCATTCAGTAAGGGTCCCACACTTTCCCTGACCACCTTCTTGTTGCTAACATACCTGTAGAAACCCTTCTTGATACTCTTCACATCCCTTGTTAGCTGCAACTCCAATTGTGCCTTGGCCTTTCTGATTACACCCCTGCATGGTCTAGCAATATTTTTATACTCCTCCCTAGTCATCTGTCCAAATTTCCTCCTCTTGTAAGCTTCCTTTTTGAGTTTAAACTCGCCGAAGATTTCACTGTTAAGCCAAGCTGGTCGCCTGCCATATTTGTTGTTATTTCTGCACATCGGGATGGTTTGTTCATGCAACCTCAATAAGGCTTTAAAATACAGCCAGCTCTCCTGGACTCCTTGCCCTCTCATATTAGCCTCCCAGGGTATCCTGCACATCAGTTCCCTGAAGGAGTCTAAGGCCTGGTCTACACTAGGCTTTTATGTCGAATTTAGCGCCGTTACATCGAATTAACCCTGCACCCGTCCACACCACGAAGCTATTTAGTTCGACATAGAGCTCTCTTAAATTCGACTTCTGTACTCCTCCCCAACGAGAGGAGTAGCGCTAAATTCGAAATGGCCATATCGAATTAGGCTAGGTGTGGATGGAAATCGACGCTAATAGCTCCGGGAGCTATCCCACAGTGCACCACTCTGTTGACGCTCTGGACAGCAGTCCGAGCTCGGATGCTCTGACCAGCCACACAGGAAAAGCCCCGGGAAAATTTGAATTCCTTTTCCTGTCTGGGCAGTTTGAATCTCAGTTCCTGTTTGGACATAGTGGCGAGCTCAGCAGCACTGGCAACGATGCAGAGCTCTCCAGCAGAGATGGCCGTGCAATCTAATAGAAGGAGGGCCCCAGCATGGACTGATAGGGAAGTCTTGGATCTTATCGCTGTGTGGGGCGATGAGTCCGTGCTTTCAGAGCTGCGCTCCAAAAGACGGAATGCAAAGATCTACGAGAAGATCTCTAAAGCCATGGCAGAGAGAGGATACAGCCGGGATGCAACGCAGTGCCGCGTGAAAATCAAGGAGCTGAGACAAGGCTACCAAAAAACCAAAGAGGCAAACGGACGCTCCGGATCCCATCCCCACACATCCCGTTTCTACGAGGCACTGCATTCCATCCTAGGTGCGTCCGCCACCACTACCCCACCACTGACCGTGGACTCTGAGGATGGGATATTGTCCGCGGCAGGTTCCTCGTCGGACATGTTAGCGGACGGGGAAGATGAAGAAGGAGATGAGGAGGACGAGGCAGTAGACAGCGCTGGCACTGCTGATTTCCCCGACAGCCAGGAGCTCTTCATCACCCTTACCAAGATCCCCTACCAACCGTCCCCATCCCTTACCCCGGAGACAGAATCAGGGGAAGGATCAAGCAGTAAGTGCTTTAAATATCTAAACATTTATTTTTACAAGAACTGAAATATTTATAATATTAACAATGGCTTTTTCCTAAAGTGCTTAAACATGTAAACAATTATCTGCAAAAAAACTGGAATATTTACAATAGTAACAAAGGGTTTTTCATGATTTGTCTGCCTTAGGCTCTTCACAATTTAGTCCCAAGTATTTAAAATTTTTTTTACAATGTCCGGTAAGTCATGATTCTGCTGCCCAAGACGCTCCACTCTTTAGTCCCAGTGCACCTACGCGAAAATCCGGTCAATATGGCCGGGGATAGAGGCGAAATCCTCATAGGAGAACTCCTCGTAGGTCTCATGAAGGTACATTTCCAGCCTGTTCATCAGGTTCCTGGGTAGGGCGATCTTATTGGGCCCTCCGTGGTAGGACACGTTTCCGCGCCACGACACCATCAGGTACTCTGGTATCATTGCCCTGCAGAGCATGGCGGCAAACGGCCCTGGTTTCTGAAGGCTTTCTCGAAGCATCCTTTCCCTCTGGGACTCCGAGATCCTCAGCAGGGTGATGTCGCTCATGACGCCCTGCTTTGAATTAGGGAGGGGAATGTTAGTATTGGGACTGCTTTACAGCCTCGCGGTGGAGGGAGAGGGGCAGCATACAGGGATCTTTCCCTGGGACAGCCGCGAGGGGGTGGGACAGGGGCATAGTTCATGCTGTCCTGATTGCTGGCAGCAGAGACTGGCATTGCTTTCAATGTGAAAGGAGGCCAGTGCTACTAGTACAGTTTTAAGCAGCCAGAAGTCTACGGCTTACCATGATTGCACGCTACAGAAGTTCAGGTGTCCTGCCACGCTTCTCAGATAACTGCAAGACCACTGCAAGACCCCAGGCACTGAAGGCGAGGGCCGAAAATTCGACCTTGTCCTGAGTGCGCATGTGAGAGGTGCAGTGCATGGTCTTGTTCACCGAGAAAGACTAGGTTCTTTGTACACAACTTCATTTATCTGTCTCAGGAATTCACTCCATTTTTCCCATTCACACAGACACATCTGCGACTGTCTCCCAACCCAGCCTGTCAGCACAGTCCCAGAGGCTAGCGCAGATTAGGAGGAGGAAGAAGAAGACGCGGGAGGACATGTTCTCAGAACTAATGAGCTGCTCCCGAGCCCAGGCAGCCCAGCAGACACAGTGGAGGGAGAACTTGTCACAAATGCACCGAGCAGTCATGGAACGGGAGGAGAGGTGGCGTCAGGAGGACCAGCAGGCTACTGAAAAGCTGCTTGGACTAATGAGGGAGCAAACGGACACGCTCCGGCGCCTTGTGGATGTTCTGCAAGACGGGAGGCAGGAGGACAGAGCCCCGCTGCAGTCTATCTCTAACCGCCCTCCCCCGCCACCAAGTCCCACACCCCCCTCACCCAAAGTACAAAGAAGGAGGGGCGGCAAGGGCCATTAAAACTTTCAGTCAACCCCTGCAGACTGCTCTAGCACTAGAAGGCTCTCATTCCCCAAAATTTTAAAAGTCCTTTCCTACACACCTCACAGAAGCCCCCATGCAAGTTTCAACCCCCACGTTTCATGTGTGGTTCATAATAAAATATTCGTTTCTGTTAATTACTGTTTCCATGATTTTCTTTTGGAGGAGAGTCTGTCTGAAGGAGGGGAAGGGGCTTGGTAATTAGACAGGACAGTCACCTTTAGCAGGGTACAGAGGCGGGGTCAGGTCCAGCATCAGGACACATACCCAGTGCAGTGACTAGTGACCCTGGTCAATCTGGGAGGTGGTTTTCATGTTGGGGGGGGGGGGGGTTGCTCTGTGACTTTGTGGCGGGGGAGGGCAGTTACAGATCTAATGCATCACAGAGCCGCGCAGCAGGGGAGCTGTAACCCTCCTCCCCCTGCCAGACAGTCACATAGCCGACACATACACGCTGTCCCGCCCAGGAGGGCTGGCAGGCTCTGTTGAAACAACCAGTCCACCACTGCGGAACCTGTCATTCCTGGAGTTTAGAAGCATCATTTGCATCACAACACTAAACCCGCACCCCGCCACAGTCTGCGTCCCAGGTTTAAAACATTCCCGCGAAAACAGTAATAAAGACAACGGTGTTCATTAACAAAACAGAACAGATTTTATTTTTTGGGAAGGGGGTGAAGGGGGTATGTAACTGGAGAGGATAGTCAACGGTAACTGGGTAAAGAAACGGTGGCAAGTTCAGCTTCTGTGTCCACAAACTTAAAAATCACTGGTGACCCTGCTCAGTCTGGAAACTGTCTTTCAAAGCCTCCCGGATGCACAGTGCGTCCTGCTGGGCTCTTCTAATCTCCCGGCTGTCTGGCTGGGAGTAATCAGCAGCCAGGCGATTTGCCTCAACCTCCCACCCCGCCATAAAGGTCTCCCCCTTGCTCTCTCAGAGATTGTGGAGCACACAGCAAGCTGCAATAACAATGGGGATATTGGTTTCGCTGAGATCACAGCGAGTCAGTAAGCTTCTCCATCTCCCCTTGAGACGGCCAAAAGCACACTCCACCACCATTCTGCACTTGCTCAGCCGGTAGTTGAACAGTTCTTTTTTTGTGTCCAGGGTGCCAGTATAGGGCTTCATGAGCCAGGGCATTAGCGGGTATGCTGGGTCCCCGAAGATCACTGTAGGCATCTCCACATCCCCAAGAGTTATTTTGTGGTCCGGGAAGTAAATACCTTCCTGCAGCCGTCTAAACAGACCAGAGTTCCTGAACACGTGAGCATCATGAACCTTGCCCGGCCATCCAACGTTGATGTTAGTAAAACGTCCCTTATGGTCCACCAGTGCTTGCAGCACCATTGAAAAGTAGCCCTTTCGGTTGATGTACTGGCTGGCCTGGTGGTCCGGTCCCAGGATAGGGATGTGAGTCCCATCTATAGCCCCACCGCAGTTTGGGAATCCCATCGCGGCGAAGCCATCTATGATGGCCTGCGCGTTTCCCAGGGTCACTACCTTTGACAGCAGTACCTTCACGATTGCCTTGGCTACTTGCATGACAACAACCCCCACGGTAGATTTGCCCACGCCAAACTGGTTCGCGACTGATCGGTAGCTGTCCGGCGTTGCAAGCTTCCAGAGGGCTATGGCCACTCGCTTCTGGACAGTCAGGGCTGCTCGCATCCGGGTGTCCTTGCGCTTCAGGGCAGGGGACAGCAACTCACAAAGTTCGAGGAAAGTCCCCTTCCGCATGCGAAAGTTTCGCAGCCACTGGGATTCATCCCAGACCTGAAGCACTATGCGGTCCCACCAGTCGGTGCTTGTTTCACGGGCCCAGAATCGCCGTTCAACAACATCCATATGCCCCATTGCCACTGTGATGTCCTCGGCACTGGGTGTCGTGGTTTCAGACAGGCGTGTGCTACTCTCGGAGTTCAGGTCCTCACCCCGCTGCCGTAGCCTCCTCGCCTGATTTCTCTTTATCTGCCTCAGTGAAAGGTCGATGATGAGCTGCGATGCGTTGACAACGGCCACAACTGCAGCGATGGTCGCAGCGGGATCCATGCTCGCAGTGCTGTGGCGTCCGCGCTGTCACTGACCAGAAAAGTGCGCAAACTGATTTCCCGCCGGCGCTTTCAGGGAGGGAGGGAGGGCGGTAGTGACGGACGGATGAGGACAGTTACCCAGAAGCACCCTCGACAAATTTTTTTACCCAGAAGGCAATGGCGGCTCGACCCAGAATTCCAATGGGCAGCGGGGACTGCGGGAACTGTGGGATAGCTGCCCACAGTGCACCGCTTCCTATGTCGACGCTTTCCCCGTTAGTGTGGACTGACAAAGTCGAATTACTGTCCTTAGTGTGGACACACACGTTTGACTTTGTAATATCGATTCCACATATTCGATTTAACTAAAATCGAACTACTCTCGTAGTGTAGACAGTCTGCTTTTCTGAAGTCCAGGGTCCGTATTTTGCTACTCTCCTTTCTTCCTTTTGTCAGGATCCTGAACTCGACCATCTCATGGTCACTACTGCCCAGGTTGCCACCCACTTCTACTTCCCCTACCAATTCTTCCCTGTTTGTGAGCAGCAGCTCAAGAGGAGCATGGCCCCTAGTCAGTACAATTACCCTAGGAACCTGCAAAGTTTATCTGAGGAGTTTAAATCTTTCCCTCCAGTGAGCATCACTTTGCATTTATCAACAGTGAGTTTTACTCATTGCCTGTTCCTAGAGTTTCTTTAGGTCTCTCTCGAGTTCCTTCCAGCCCCCTCTGATCCTGTCTAATCTAAATACTCTTGTTGTCAGCTGCAGATTTTGCTCCCTCCCTGCTCACCCACCGCCCTGAGCAGATCATTAATAAATAACTTAAACCACACAGGACCTAGCATGGAACCTTCTGCCATGATGGAAGTCGGCCTCTGGTCCGGCATGGCCTGGGAGTGTGCACTCGGCGCACTAGCCCCTCTGAAGGCTGCACTGCGCTGTTTACACAGCTATTGTTACCTGCGCTGGCTGGAGTCAAGCTGGCTTGGGGAGGGAAGCCCATGCACCGCTTTTGCTGTGTGCACAGACCCTCAGACTCTGGGCCGCCCAGAAGGGGGAGCAAGTGGGGCACCTGCCCTGGGTGGGGGGCCTGGGACATGGGCAGGGGGCTGCTTTTGCCTCCATCTCAGGCAGGGGGGCAGGGACCCCACTTTTGGGAGGGCTCAGGCGCCCTTGCCCTGGGCTGGGACTGAGGGGGGCTGGCTGCAGACAGGGAGTCCAGGCGGCTGGAGCCGGGGCTTGTGCTGCCCTCCCGCCTGGTGCTTGGGGGGCTGGGGCCGTGCTGCCTGCCCACCTGCCCGCTGTGCTCCGGGCCTGGGGGCGGGGGCTGTGCCACTCCTGGGGCTGCGGCTACGGGCTCCTCTGCCTGCGCAGTGCTCCAGGGCTGGTGGGAAGTGCTCCACCCTGTACTCCAAGACTGGAGGCGCTCAGGCAGCCCGGGGCTGGCGGGGTGTGTGCGTGTGTGTGTGTGTGTGTGTGTGTCTCCGGGCTTCAGCGGGGGAAGGGGCCAGGATGGGCGGGCCCCGGGCAGAAGGAGCAGGCCAGCCGGGAGTGGGTCCTAACCTCCCCAAGCCCGCAGTTCATCCACCATCCATGGTCGACATAAGTACCTCAGTGAGTGTCTCCACTCACGCTGCGTCGGCCTCCGTCAATTGACCCTGGCTCAACACTGCTCGAGGCGCTGGTGTGATTGTGTTGCTGTAACGGCGCTTACTCTGGTGGGACACAAAAAGTGTAGACACTTGCACTCCTAGGTTAATGCAAGGTGGCTGCATTGACCTAACTTTGTAGTGCAGAGTCAGACCAGGCCTCAGTCAGATGCTGCCCCATGCGTGTGGAATGCGGCTGGGGGAGGTGCACAGCAAACGGTTTGGGAGAACTCGTTCTGTTTCTTGGAAATCAAACACACAAACGAGCCCTGTTCCAAGATTACAGTGACTCAGCCGGCTTTACCTCATCCCTTGGCACAAAAAAGCTAAACAGTAACTAAGGGAAAACACTGTACAGAAATAGTTGCTGTCAAAGGGTATGAGTCGAAGTGATGTTGGATGATGTTCAAGAGGAAAATCTGGTCAGAATCAATGACAGCATCGAATGGGGGGAATTAGTAGAAAGAGGGGGTAAAAATGGTTCCCAGGTGATGGGGGGCGTGGAACGACCAGCGGCGATAGAGACAGGAGGGAATGACCACCTAATTGTCAGGGTGGTTAAACACTGGAATAAATTGCCTAGGGAGGTTGTGGAATCTCCATCTCTGGAGATATTTAAGAGTAGGTTAGATAAATGTCTATCAGGGATGGTCTAGACAGTATTTGGTCCTGCCATGCGGGCAGGGGACTGGACTCGATGACCTCTCGAGGTCCCTTCCAGTCCTAGAATCTATGAATCTATGAATCTAGGATGGGAACTGTGAGAAAAGCCCTTTAACAGTGGAGTATGAAGCACTACAAAAGCAATTTTCCCTTTCTTGGTATTGACACCTCCTCATCAATTATTGGGAGTGGACCATATCCATCCTGACTGAATTGGCCCTGTCAACACTGGTTTTCCACTTGAGGTAACTCCCTTCTCTCCATGTGACAATATATTTATGCCTGCATCTGTAATTTTCACTCCATGCATCTGAAGAAGTGGGTCTTGACCCACAAAAGCTTATGCCCAAATAAATCTATTAGTCTTTAAGGACTACTAGACTTTTTGTGGATACAGACTAACATGACTACTTCTCTGATACTTATCAGTAATAGCTACTGATACCAGTGGATGTTCTTTTTTTCCCTGTCCTATTACAATTTGCTACCTCTAACCTTTATTACCTTATGGACTAAGGAGAGCAAATAATTACAAAGGAGCCTCACCAGTTATGTTACTAGAGATTACCTCTCTTCATGCTGATGGTAGGCCAGGAGAAAGCATTGCTGGGGCAGGTGCGGGGGTCAGGGAAGATTATGGTGGAGGGTTTATTGTGCATTGAAGTTGTAAGCTCTGTGAGGCAGGCACTATGCATTACTGTATCTGCATAGGGCCTGCACAATGGGCCCCTGATCTGAGTTGGGGCCCCTGGACATTACAGGAATACAGGTATAAGCAGGGTCTGAATGAACTCTCCCCTGACAGCTAGCTGGGGAGAGGGAGAGACTTCAGGAGCAAACTGTATTTACATGAACACACCTACTCTGCCTAGGTATCCAGCAGACAAAGCTGTGTTTTTCAAAGTGATTAACTTTGGCTGGTGTTGAGTTACAAAACACTGTAGTACTGAATGCAGATAGTGAAATATTATCAACATTGTTGTCCTTATTGTATGAGTAAAGGAGAGCAAAACTGTGCTTAACCTGTCTGGATGGAGGGGGGTCACCCTCAGCTGACAGGAACTCGCTAAACCAGGGGCTCAAATGCCAGAGGCTTGTGAAAGTAAGGGAAAATAGAGAGAGCTGTTGTTGTTAGAGGCTACTGGTGCTCTATGTTGATATCAGTTGGCTGTTTATGCATGTTCTTTCTGTATGCTGCACCAGATTGCTGGCAGAGGAACCCCCAATGACCACAGACTCCCATAAAGCACCTAGACAGGTTTATTGTTAAAGTGAAACACAGTCTTCAGCTCCCTGGATCAGATGTCTACAGTTCTGCTAGTACAAATGTGCTCCCTGACAATGGACCGGCTCAGTCAGTGGTGGGACTCTCCACTGTCTCTTAAGCCAGACAAAGACACCACCTCAGGGATATATTCTTATACACAGGTACAATCAAGTTACGCCCCACTCCTGACATATTGAGGTGCAACCTCTCTATGCAATAAGGTGCCGCCTCTCACCTTGTACAGGTTGGTTCGAACAAAACAACTCTATCCTTTATATTACCCTTTTCCCCTTCCTTGTTGTCTGTGTGGAATGTGCAAGTATCGGAGTGTCCTGGTACCATATGTTTATATCTCTAGTATCCAATACATTGTAGGTATATGTTTATGCAACATCAGCCCTTTCCTTGCCAGCTTCTGTGAGCAGGGCCTGCCTCTGGCTCACAGCTTAACTTTGCTTTTATAAAGTCTTGATCATTACTTTAGCTCAGGCCTTAGGCCTCATACCAGGCCTCTGATACCAAGGGGTTTATGTTTCAGGGCCTCATCTTACTACAGATGTTCCTGTCTAGCAGGGGCGGCTCCAGGCACCAGCGCACCAAGTGCGTGCCTGGGGCGGCAAGCCGCGGGGGGTGGCCTGCCGGTCACTGTGGGGGCGGCAGTCAGGGAGCCTTCGGCGGCATGCCTGCAGGTGATCCGCCGGTCCCGTGGCTTTGGTGGTAATTTGGCGGTGAGTATGGAGAAGCCGCAGGACCGGAGAACCTCCCGCAGGCATGCAGCTGAATCCGCATTACCGACGGACCTCCCGCAGGTGCGCCGCCGAAAGCCGCCTGACTGCCGTGCTTGGGGCGGCAAAATACATAGAGCCGCCCCTGCTGTCTAGAGATGTCAACACTCCCTAAGGATCCTTGGTGTGGTTTAACCTGGTCCTCCCCATTGTTCAAAGATAGAGCTTTTGTCATTTTAAGTACTCAAGAGAGCTGACAGTCACTTGTGGTGGGATAGCATTTCTGCCCAGCCTGCCTCAGGTTTCCCCACTCAGGCTAGGTCTACACTACAGGGGGGGGTCGACCTAAGATACGCAACTTCAGCTACGTGAATAGCATAGCTGAAGTTGCGTATTTTAGGTCGACTTACCTGGCTGTGAGGACGGCGGCGAGTCGACCGCTGCCGCGCCGCCGTCGACTCCGCTTCCGCCTCTTGCCGCGGTGGATTTCCGGAGTTGACGGCAGAGCGATCAGGGATCGATTTTTATCGCGTCTTCACTCGACGCGATAAGTCGATCCCCAATAGATCGATTGCTACCCGCTGATCTGGCGGGTAGTGAAGACGTGCCCTCAGAGTTAGATGGATCCTCAAGAGACTGACCTGCAGAGAGGCAGGTAGCCAGCAAAGAGGTGAGAGGATGGAACAGTGGCTGGTGGGGCCGCCAGCCAGAGCAAGCGTTCAGATGGCAGAGCAAACAGGATGCCTCCTTCCACATGCGGGAGGTGAACTCAGACAGAGGCACCTCTGAACCCTGGGTCCTCACTGATCAAGGACACCACTGTGAGTGGGGTGTGGTGTGAGAGTAGAGAAGGGCACAGAAACGGAACTCAAGAAGATGAGGCAGAAGACTCTGCCCCACACACTCTGGGGTGGGCATCCTGCTCCCAGTTCTATGATTATGAATCCCCCTTGTGGCATTTTCCTTAATTAATGTCAGGTGACTTCCCTCTTTTCATTAAAAGTTCCTTTCCTACACTCAGACATTGTGCGTGCGAGTGGGGAAGTATTGTCTCTCCGAGGAGCCCAGGGGAAGTGTGTAATTTTCCCACTGTGAGGGGACTCGAGCCAGTTCTGTGTTATATTGTTGAACCCCTAGATATTGAACCTGGCCCTGGTTGCTGTTGGTTCCACCTGGCAGAAGGGTTAGACAAATAATTAATAAATGTTAGTGATGAAGGGTTGGGAGCTGCAGGAGGGGAGACGGTGCCAGGCTCAGAATCCCATATTACCTCTTTGTTAACCAGTACTTTTCCCCATTACCCAGAATGCCCAGGTTCACAGACTGACTCTGGGCTGAAGAAGTGTCATTTCTTTGCTACCTCAGTGAGTGATTAGCCCACCGAAACCGGGCAGAGCACAGGGTTAAATGCAAGCGCAGCCCACATTCAGATGCTCACCTTAACTACACTGTTACAAAGTGATTCATTATCTATTGTATAAACACTTTTCTGCCTAACACTGAGATTAATTTGCTAACTCAGTTGTTTACCTGATTGGACGGGTGTCCAAGTTGTTTATCTGATCTGGTTGCTGGCTTAGCTTTTCACCTGGCTGTTCTCTTTCCTTGCAAGACAAGCAGGCATCTTTTCACATGACCCAACCCCTAAAATATACGTTCTGCGCATTATATATCCTACACTCTTGCTTTCTCCCTTCTGGTTCTCTTCTCAACCCACCTCCCCCAAGCTTCCTCTTCTTGTTTCTCTAGCTTTCTCTTTCCCTTTTCTCTTATCTCCTTGTCTTCATTCTCCTCAGCAGGGCCAGCTTGGTGCTTGGGGCAGCCACACCGGAGAGGGGCGGCACGTCCAGCTATTCGGCGGCAATTTGGCAGACGGTCCCTCACTCCCGTTTGGAGCGAAGGACCTCCCGCCGAATTGCCACCGCAGATCGTGATTGCGATCGCGGCTTTTTTTTTTTTTTTTTTTGCGCCGCTTGGGGCGGCAAAAACCCTGGAGCCGGCCCTGCTCCTCAGTCTGCCCTGGGCTCACTCCCCACCTCTCCATCCTGATTCTCCCCTCCCCAATCCCTCACTTATCCTCAGCCCCCTTCCACGTCTGCAGAACACCTGACCCTGAGGAGGAGGAGAAAGAAAAGGAATAGGGAGGACATGTTACGCAAGATCCTGCAAGCCAATGCTGCATCAGACTGTGAACAAAGGGCTTGGAGGCCTTCCCCATGAGGTCCAAAATACACTGCAGGACCTTCCTTTTGAAGGCTCAGATCTTTTCTCGGAACAGACAGATGCCAGACAGCATGGCCTCAAGGACTCGAGGGCAACTATGAAGTCCCTCCGACCAACCAAAGAAGGCGCTTTAGGCCCCAACCCCAGCAACACCAAAGGCAATACCCACCTCGCCCCAAGCATGAGGCTTTCCACCGTAGGAGAAGAATTAATAGGTGCAGGTCCTCTAATCTGCCTTTGGGTTAAGGACAGGGCCCTATGAAGTCCTCTTCTGGGCCTAAACAGGGTGTCTGAAGGTGCACACAAGGACGACGTACCTGTCTCTATCCAGGATCCATCCCCATGTTTTCTGAATTGTCTATCCCACTTCTACCATGCGTGAACATCGGGCCATTTGGTTCTTCGCACAGTGAAAGTGGGCTATTCTCTCCAGTTTTCCTCCTACCAACCCCCCATCCCCCTTCCACGTCCCTCTTCAGGGCCCCTTCTCACAAGCAACTTATTTTTCAGGAGGTGCAATCACTCCTCTCCTCAGGGGCAGTGGAGGAGGTTCCTCAGGAGCTAAGGGGCAAGGGTTTCTACTCCCGATATTTCCTAATCCCCAAAACAAAGGAGGGCCTCAGGCCCATTTTAGACCTGTGATGGCTCAACCAGTTCATGGCGAAGCTAAAATTCCGCAAGGTCTTCCTAAGCACTATCATTCCCTCTCTGAATCCAGGCAATTGGTACGCTGCCCTTGACATGAAAGATGCATACTTCCACATTGCCATTCTACCGGCCCACAGATGTTTTCTCAGGTTTGTGGTTGACCACAACCATTGCCAGTTTACTGTTCTCCCTTTCGCCCTGTCAACAACCCTCTGCACGTTCACAAAGTGCATGTCAGTGGTAGCAGCCCTTCTCCAAGAGACATGAGCAGGTGTATCCCTACCTGGACGACTGGCTGTTAAAGGGGCATTCAAGGGAGCAGGTGGAGACCAACATCCACCTAGTAATAGAGACATTATGGTCGTTGGGGCTCATACTCAATGCAAACAAGTCCATGTTGATACTAACTCAAAGGATAGAATTCATTGAGGTGATTCTTGACTCGATACAGGGAAGGGCTATTCTCCCAGAGTCCAGAGTCCAGGCTATGGTAAACATCATCCAGACGATATCCCAGCACTACAGCAAATGAATGTCCCAGCCTCCTAGGACACCTGGCAGCCTGCTCTTATGTCGTCAGCCATGCCAGGCTGCGACTCAGACCATTGCAAGCATGGCTTGCCTCAGCCTACTGTCCGAACCAGGACAGTTTGAACTCAGTACTAACAATTCTGGAACACATTTTAGATTCTCTCCAATGGTGGCTGGACCTGCACGTAGTTTGTGAGGGAGTCCCCTTCAACCTCCCGCCCCCGTCTGTAACCTTAGTCACAAATGCATTGGATCTGGGTTGGGGGGCACACTTGGGACAATTATGGATGCAGGACCAGTGGTCCCAAACAGAAATCCCGCTCCACATCAATGTGAAGGATCTCAGGGCAGTGAGACTGACCTGCCAAGCCTTCCATTCCAGAATGCAAGGTCAGTGCTTCCTGAAGCCTTTAGAGAGAACTGATGAATTTGGCATAATAGGGAGTGTGATTTGTCTGGATGACAAATTCTCGACTCGGGGGAGGATGGAAGCAGTCTGAACGGGCTCTCCCCTGACATCTGGTGGTGAGCTGTGGAAAAAGACTTCAGGGGCTGATCTTATTTGCATGGGCTCACCCACCGTGCCTAGGTGCTCAGCATGGTGGGTTGCTGGCCTAAATGGTCACTTTTGGCTGGTGTGGGATCCCCATTCTCTTTCTTATTGGGGCAGAGGTAATAAAGGTCCAGGCAGGCCCTGCCCAAGGGCCCCAGACACCGTTTGTCCCATCCTTTCTCCACTGTGTAACAACAGAGCTAATTTAGACTCAATTGAGAGTCTCGTTACATGCTGCAGAGTGGCAACCATTGACCCCTAGGTCTAAGTAGTAAACCTGCTTTGGGACAGTGTCTCTGATTCCCCAGTGTGACTCCCCAGTGTACATCAGCGGTGAGACTCCCCCACTAACAGCTGAAATCACTGAGAGCTTTGATAAGTGGGGGGCCCTGAAGACATCTTGGTGTGACTGACGGAGAAGCGCAGGGTGGCTGGCGGGGAGGTGTGGCAATTGGGTAATGCAAACATGTTATCTTTCCTTAGGCCTAAATGGTCTTATCAGGTTTTCCTCCTGCCTCAACATTGGGATAGGCACTGAACAGCTTATCCGATGCATATCCACCAATGGCCTTCAACCATTCCTTCCTGCTATTCAGAAAGGGTGGGTGACAGGATGTGTATAGCAAGAGAAGAGAGAAAAAAGCATAAGAAAGATTAAAAAAAAAAAGCAATAATACCTTACATTTATTCTCATTACAAACTACTTTCCATTTTCTGTCCTTTTATATTTACTTCATATAAATTCTACAATATAAACATAGGCTACACTCTTTCATGTCATTGAGGTATAGATTCCATAATGGCATCAGAGACTGTTTGCAGATTGCATGTCTGGGGACTGTTTGAGCCTTTGTTCTCTGGATCATCCTTGATCATCTTTGATCAGCCTTGTGATCACCCTCCCCCTGTGTGATTAACGAGGGGGTAGGGCTGACCTAGGAGATAAGACCTTAAAAGCCAGAGGCTAAGCGACCAGGGGACTGCAAGCAGGGGACTTTGAGGGGGAAGAAGAAGATCCCACTGCTGAACAAACAAGGTGTGAGGACTAACTTTGGGGTGAGTAAGTTTGTTTGGCTCTTTGTGTTTTTCTTTCAGGTTATTGCTGTTATAGAAGAAGCTCGTCCCTGCCTGGTGAGCCTTCCTGTGGATGCCTTAGCTAGAATATGGATAATGGCTGCTCCTGAGAGTCATCCAAGCCTGCAAGGGCATGTGACTTGCTCATGTGACACTGGACTCCATCTTGTGCCTGTAATTTTCCACAACCTAAGACTGAGAACTTTGTTGGGGACAGTAAAATTCCATCCATGTAGGACAAGGTATAAAAGACCCTGGAAACATTTCCATTCTGCCTCTTTCCTGCTCTGATCTCTGGGCTATGGATTTACATTAAAAGGAGAATTCCAACCAATGGACTGAGGACTTCCCAATCTTTTGAGAGTTACCAGAGACTTTAAAAGCCACCAGTCAGTAACGTCACTGCTACAAACCTGATATAAGAACTTTGCAATGATTGGATGTTTAGGATTTATTTGACCATTTTAACTCTCTCCTTCTTTTCTCTTAGAAATAAACCTTTACAAATTAGATCCTAAAGGATTGGCAACAGTGTGATTATTGGGTAAGATTTGGATTATCTATTGACCTGGCTACGTGGCTGATTTTTTGAGATTGGAAGAACTCTTTACTTCAGGGGTTCTCAAACTTCATTGCACCGTGCCCCCCCTTCTGACAACAAAATCACTACACGACCCCAGGAGGGGGGACTGAAGCCCGAAGTTGCCCAAACCCACCACTCCAGGTAGGGGGGAACAGTGCCAAAGTCCAAGCTTCACCGCCCTAGGCGGGGGTAGGGTTGCCAACTCGGTTGGACCGGACGCCATTTGCAGCAATGGCATCCAGTCCATCCATCCGATCGAATTGGCAACCCTATGCGAGGGGGCCAGAGCTTCATCCCCAGGAAGGGGGCCTGTAACCTGAGCCCTGCGGCCCAAGGCTGAAGCCCTCAGGCTTCGGCTTCGGCCCTGGGCTGTGGGGCTTGGGCTTTGCCTTTGTCCCCAGGCCCAGCAAGTCTAAGCCAGCCCTGGTGACCCCCACTAAAATGGGGTCCTGATCCACAGTTTGAGAACCGTTGCTTTATTTGATTAGATTGCTTTTCAATAACCGCTCATCCTAAATTCTAGTGTCTGGGTGGTGATATAAGTGCTGGGATGCCTAAGGAGACTGCATTTTTGATTTCTTATTAACAAGTGTGGTGAGACATAAGTGTGCTTTCTTACTGGCTTAGTATATCTAATGGTAGAATAACCACCAGTCTGGGGTGAGTCCATCCTATCTCTCAGCAGTTTATCCTGAATTTGGCATCCTCAGCTGTGACCCACTGAGGCACAGTGACAGCTGGAAGCAACTCATCCACAAGGATAGAGCAGCCCACAGTGTGATCATGGTGTTTCACTGGTTCCTGAAGGTTAAAAGCCTAAAATAATAATAATTTTTATAAAAATGAAAAAAAACCAAAACCATCAAAACCAAAACCCATCCAAACACTCAAAGGCCTCAAAGCTGCTGCTGCTGCTACTGTTGATCACATTCATCCTTCAGGCTGAACATGACACCTGCATCACCACCACATGTAAGCTGCTGCGCCAAATCACCAACCAGGGCATCAGACGAAGCTGCCAACAGGGGCATAACCTGTCCCTCTCCTCAGGGACGGGTTTATTTTTAAAAACCAAAACAGTCCAACATGTATCAAACAGAGAAATTTACACCTGCTGCCTGGCCCTTTTCCCAGATCCTTTCCTGACCTGCTGGTGCTGCTGTGGTTTGGAGTGGGAGGGTTCAGCAGGGACCTGGAGTTCCTGTTGGGTCAGAGGGAACCTCACAGTGGATGCAGCCATGAGGGAGTGGTGTGGAGAGTAAAAGAGAAAAGGCACAGAACATGGGCTGCTGGAGTCAGGGTTTGGCATGGGACATCTTTGGCAGGGGACAGGGGATTGAGAATGCCACAGGGGACAATGAGTGAGGGCACTGGGCAGAGAGAGGAATAGAAGTGGTGCTCTATTTTGAAGCACTTGAAGGAGAGGCAGTTGATCGGGAACAGTCAACATGGATTCACCAAGGGCAACTCATGCCTGACTAACCTGATTGCCTTCTATGATGAGATAACTGGGTCTGTGGATATGGGGAAAACACTGGATGTGATATACCTCGACTTTAGCAAAGCTTTTGATATGGTCTCCCACAGTATTCTTGCCAGCAAGTTAAAGAAGTATGGGCTGGATGAATGGACTATAAAGTGGATAGAAAACTGGCTAGATTGTCGGGCTCAATGGGTAGTGATCAATGGCTCCATGTCTAGTTGGCAGCTGGTATCAAGTGGAGTGCCCCAGGGGTCGGTCCTGGGGCCAGTTTTGTTCAATATTTTCATTAATAATCTGGATGATGGGATGGATTTCACACTCAGCAAGTTCGCAGATGACACTTAGCTGGGGGGAGAGAGGGGGATAGATAGGCTGGAGGGTAGGGATAGGGTGACATAGACAAATTTGAGGATTGGGCCAAAGGAAATCTGAGGTTCAACAAGGACAAGTGCAGAGTCCTACACTTAGGAAGGAAGAATCCCATGCACCGCTAGAGGCTGGGGACCAACTGGCTAAGCAGCAGTTCTGCTGCAAAGGACCTGGGGATTACAGTGGACGAAAAGCTGGATATGAGTCACCAGTGTGCCCTCATTGCCAAGAAGGCTAATGGCATATTGGGCTGCGTTAATAGGAGCACTGCCAGCAGATCGAGGGATGTGATTATTTCCCTTTATTCGGCACTGGTGAGGCCACATCTTGAGTATTGCATGCAGTTTTGGGCCCCCCATTACAGAAGGGATGTGGACAAATTGGAGAGTCCAGCAGAGAGCAACAAAAATGATTAGGGGTCTGGGGCACATGACTTATGAGGAGAAGTTGAAGGAACTGGGCTTATTTAGTCTGCAGAAGAGAAGAGTGAGGGGGGATTTGATAGCAGCCTTCAACTACCTGAAGGAGGGTTCCAAAGAGGATGGAGCTCGGCTGTTCTCAGTGCTGGCAGATGACAGAACAAGGAGCAATGATCTCAAGTTGCATTGGGGGAGGTTTAGGTTGGATATTAGGAAACACTATTTCACTAGGAGAGTGGTGAAGCACTGGAATGGGTTACCTAAGGAGGTGGTGGAATCTCCATCCTTAGAGGTTATTAAGGACTGGCTTGTCACAGCCCTGGCTGGGATGATTTAGTTGGGTTTGGTCCTGCTTTGAGCAGGGGGTTGGACTAGATGACCTCCTGAGGTCTCTTTCAACCCTGATATTCTATGATTCTAGCGGAGATCAGTCATTGCTAGAGGGACAGAAGTGGTGGAAGCCATGGGAGGATTAATCTATATTAGCCACAGGGTCTCCAGCCTGCAGCCAGCCATGATGGACCTTGGACTGGTGGCTGCAAGTCACCCAGAGGATAGAATGTCAAGTAGAGGGCAAGTGAGGAACCCATTGGAAAGGCCTGAGGGGAACCAGTAGGCTGTGAATGGCTCCCAGGGTGGGAGCAGACATGGAGGCAGCTCTCTGATTTCTGGTTCATGCCAGAAGGGGACAGCACCATAGACCAGTTGCACATAGCCCAGGAGGAAGAGGAGGATGAGTAAAGATTGTTCCTGTGCCTTGTCTGAAAGAAACAATTGTGGCACATCAGGATGGCAGCCACTGAGGGAAAACCGAAGGAAGGGAAGCAAGAAGCATTCTGCCTCTTGGGAGAGCAGAGTCCTTGCCCCAAGCACGAGGTGTGGAGGGGCTGAGGAGTGGTCAGAACTCAGCTGCTTCCAGGATGAGGCAGAGGGAACAACCTCTCAGGGTGGGGAGCAATGGGGCAGGCTTCCTGTTGGGACACCCAGTGTGTGTTCCCGAGGCTGACAGGCAAGTACTAGGGGTCACAGTTTCATACTAATCTCTCTGACTGTCATAAAACTATAGGAAGCTGAAAATCTCAGTGCACACATTTTATCTATATTATGCAATCTCAAGTCTGAGGTTTCCTGTTGTTTTTCACACGTATTCCACTTCCTCTTCTGCTTAGCTCCTGCACAACAAAATGAAGCAGCAGCAGTTTTTCCAGAAAGCAAGAAGCGTCAGAGTCAGCAGTTTGGGCAAGTTATTGTATGAGTGAAATGATTGCTAAGGGTGGGAAGCCATTTACTGATGGTGAATTTATTAAACAATGCTTTATTAAAGTCAGTGAGATCGTATGTCCTGATAGGAGAGAGGTTTTCAGCAATATCAGCCTATCTCCATATACAGTAGCAAAGCGCATTCTTGAGCTCTCTAAAGATATCAATGGGCAGCTCATCGAGAAAAGCACAGCTTTCTGCGCATATTCCATCACAATTGATGAGAGTACCAGTTTGGTTGACAGTGCGCAGCTTGTCAACAATGCGCGGTAGAACAACGGCCAGTGAAATGTTTCACTGCCTCACAGAATCACTGGAACGACGCGGTCTGCCTGGCACTTGTTAGCAGGCTTAACCACTGTTGGGGCCCCGGCAATCATTGGTCAAACAAACGGATTGGTAGCACTAGTACAAAGAAAGATGGCCGAGCAAAACGCTGAGCAACCAATAGCGTTACACTGCATCATTCACCAACAAGCACTGGGCAGTAAATCTTTGAAATCTGACAATGTCATATCAGTTGTGAAATAATCTGCTCCCCTGCCCCTCCATGAGGTTAGAAAAAAATCTTTTTGTCTTTCAGAACTTTAGGAAAAGTTGGCATCAGCCGAAGAGCAACCCAGAATACCATGGATCTACTGTCGCGACAAAGAGTGTGTTTCATGTTTTGTTTTTATGATTTGTGTTGTTTGTCTTGCTGCTAGCATTGTTTTGTATTATGCTAAAAGAGAAAATCCTGCATTAGGCAGAAAGGAATCAGTGAGCACTTTAACTGTAGTTACAGAAACACCCTGGAATGGGTAGGGAAGAGGAGAAATAAAAGGACAATTTGATTTAATGGATCGGGGAGGAGAAGGGATCCTGAAAATTAAGCGTGGTAGTTAATTTTGCTACTTGGGTTCTATAAAAAATGCCTCCTGGCACATCCTGGGAACTGGAAGTTAAAATGTGTGCACTGAGATCCCAATCCAACTAACCCTAACCCTCCCACCCCCCTCCCAGCTTAGTGTCATCAGCGAACTTGCTGAGGGTGAAATCCATCCCATCATCTGATTATTAATGAAGATATTGAACAAAACTGGCCCCAGGACCGAGGCCTGGGGCCCTCCGCTTGATACCGGCAGCCAACTAGACATGGAGCCATTCATCACTACCCACTGAGCCCGAAAATCTAGCCAGTTTTCTATCCACCTTATAGTCCATTCATCCAGCCCATACTTCTTTAACTTGCTGGCAAGAATACTGTGGGAGACGATATCAAAAGCTTTGCTAAAGTCGAGGTATATCACATCCAGTGTTTTCCCCATATCCACAGACCCAGTTATCTCATCATAGAAGGCAATCAGGTTAGTCAGGCATGAGTTGCCCTTGGTGAATCCATGTTGACTGTTCCCGATCAACTGCCTCTCCTTCAAGTGCTTCAAAATAGAGCACCACTTCTATTCCTCTCTCTGCCCAGTGCCCTCACTCATTGTCCCCTGTGGCATTCTCAATCCCCTGTCCCCTGCCAAAGATGTCCCATGCCAAACCCTGACTCCAGCAGCCCATGTTCTGTGCCTTTTCTCTTTTACTCTCCACACCACTCCCTCATGGCTGCATCCACTGTGAGGTTCCCTCTGACCCAACAGGAACTCCAGGTCCCTGCTGAACCCTCCCACTCCAAACCACAGCAGCACCAGCAGGTCAGGAAAGGATCTGGGAAAAGGGCCAGGCAGCAGGTGTAAATTTCTCTGTTTGATACATGTTGGACTGTTTTGGTTTTTAAAAATAAACCCGTCCCTGAGGAGAGGGACAGGTTATGCCCCTGTTGGCAGCTTCATCTGATGCCCTGGTTGGTGATTTGGCGCAGCAGCTTACATGTGGTGGTGATGCAGGTGTCATGTTCAGCCTGAAGGATGAATGTGATCAACAGTAGCAGCAATGGGTCCTAAAATAAGGGGAGAAAAGAATGGAGGACGTTGTGCACCCACTATTCAGAAGCTGAAGCAGGTGGCAGCACAACAGAAACTCAAACAACTCTCGTTCAGCTGTGGGCAGCAACAGTGGGCAGCAAAAGGTGGCACTGTGGTAGGCAGGGGGCCTCTGCCAATACCCAACACACCAACAACCAGAAAGGAATCCGTGCAGAGGCAATACAGTGTGCACCTATATTATGGCTGGTAAACAGAGGCATGCCTCAAACAGTCTCATCAGGCTGCAGGAAGATTGGTGAGACAGAGAAGGGAAGCTGGATGCCTGGTAGAGCACTATGACCCGGGGCAGCAGGAATCTCATGAGACTGGGGAACAGAGGCAACCTGTGCCTGATTATAGTGGGGGGGCACAACCCCACAACAGCTTGAGTCATGCCCCCCACAACGGTATCAACCCCCTCAGAAAGCAGCGGCCCCTCCCTAGAGCAGCAGTCCCTCCCTGCAGATTCCAGCTGTTCTTTCTGCCTCTGCCTCTTCCTGCCTGGTGCAGCTCACCAAGTCATCAGCCCCTAAGAGAGGGAGCCCAGTTGCACTATTTGACCGAGCAATCTGAGTAGAGCACGTGACCCTGCATGCCCCCTCACTGTTCGCCTCTGCTGGGGACCCTGGATATTAAGGGGCCTGAGTCCTGGACTGAGGGGTGTTCTACTTGTGGCGTTCCAGGACACTGCAAGGAAACCTGTTCCTTTAAGAACTTGATAAGTTTATGGAGGGAATGGTTTGATGGGATAACGTGATTTTAGTCAATTAGGCATTAACGTGCCATCGCGGGTAGAATGAGGGTCCGGCTGTAGAATCTTGCCTGTATGCTCGGGGTTCTGCTGATCGCCATATTTGGGGTCGGGAAGGAATTTTCCTCCAGGGTAGATTGGCAGAGGCCCTGGAGGTTTTTCGCCTTCCTCCGCAGCATAGGGCAGGGGTCGCAGGCTGGAAGATTCTGTCGTGGGTGGGTCAGCTTTTGTGGCCTGCATCATGCGGGAGGTCAGACTAGATGACCATATTGGTCCCTTCTGACCTTAAAGTCTATGAGTCTATGAGTCTATGAGTCTAAGAACCATGGGAACTGTGGAGTTGTTCTATGGAAAGGCCCATGGGCTGGGGAAATTCCCTGAACACAGAGTTTGCAGCAAGAAAAATTTAACTGGGCTTGACCCGTGGTTATTCTAGACAGGGGCTAGAGGCAGGATTTGGGATCAGAATCTGTGCCTCAGGCAGGGTCTGTAACCTGTTCACAAGTATCAGGGGGTAGCCGTGTTAGTCTGTATCCACAAAAACAGCGAGGAGTCTGGTGGCATCTTAAAGACTAACAGATTTATTTGGGCATAAGCTTTCGTGGGCAAAAAACACACTTGCATCTGAAGAAGTCTTTAAGGTGCCACCAACCTGTTCACAGAGCCTTGGTGGAGCCCAATGCCCATAGTTCAGCCATAAACAACAAGGAGTCTGGTGGCACCTTAAAGACTAACAGATTTATGTGGGCATAAGCTTTCGTGGGTAAAAACCTCACTTCTTCAGATGCATAGAGTGAAAGTTACAGATGCAGGCATTATATACTGACACATGGAGAACAGGGAGTTACTTCGCAAGTGGAGAACCTGTATTGACAGGGCCAATTCAATCAGGGTGGATGTCGTCCACTCCCAATAATAGATGAAGAGGTGTCAATTCCAGGAGAGGAAAAGCTGCTTCTGTAATGAGCCAGCCACTCCCAGTCCCTATTCAAGCCCAGATTAATGGTGTTAAATTTGCAAATGAATTTTAGTTCTGCTGTTTCTCTTTGAAGTCTGTTTCTGAAGTTTTTTTGTTCAATGATAGTGACTTTTAAATCTGTAATAGAATGACCAGGGCGATTGAAGTGTTCACTTACTGGCTTCTGTATGTTACCATTCCTGATGTCCGATTTGTGTCCATTTATTCTTTTGCGGAGGGGCTGTCCGGTTTGGCCAATGTACATGGCAGAGGACCCAACCACATCATCCACATCAGCCACACCATCAAGGGCTCATTCACCTGCACATCTACTAATGTGATATATACCATCATGTGCCAGCAATGCCCCAGGGCAGCAGAACCCAAACAAGACCATGTAGGTATAAGCAGGGCCTGAATGAATTCTTCCCTGACAGTTAGCTGGGAGGGGGAGAGACTGTGGGTGTGTTTATGTATGTGACAGGTTGGATCACAGAAACACCCTTGGGAGCTGCCACCCGATGTGCCAAGACTACTTCTACCCCTGCTTTCCCTGCCAGCTCATGATTTCAGCACCCTGTCTTGCTGAGCATACTGCCAGAGACTTGGACACTGACCATGGCGGAGGCAGTATACCTAAAATTCGTTTTTGGGCTCCTCTATGGGGCAGACACTCCTGTGTCCCCCAAAAGGGAAAGAGACCCTGATCCAGCTGTAGGCTCACAGCTACCAGCTATGACAGACCTTTCTCTGGCCAGCAAAATCCCCCCCCCCCTTTCATTCAGGTTGGGTTTGCTTCCAGCTAGAGTCCTTGGGGTTTGTTCCCACCGCAGCAGTCACCAGGACCCCAAATTTCAGCTCCAGGATACATGTCTCTGTGCACCTCTTCCAGTCCATTACAGCCAGTTCATGCTGCTGGGTCTTAATTGCTTTGTCTCTTAAGTCCAGGGTTTGCTGGTGGGCAGCCTTTTATTTTTCCTGGGCAGTCTTTTCTCGGGCAAATTACACATCAATTTCCATTTGTCTTTCCTTGAGACCGTAACTTGATGAGCTGGGATACCACAGAGAACCCCCTCCTTCCAGCACAGGCCCCACTCCACTCCTGTCTTGCTAAGTTAGCTGTAAGCTGTTTTCAGTCAAACCTGCAGCTTTGGGGCAAGTAATTCAGACCCTGGGTCTTTGTTGGAGCAGATGAAAGTGTCTGGCTCAGCAAAACAGGGTGCTGAAGTCCTAAGCTGGCAAAAAAAAAGCAGGGGTAAAAGTAGTCTTGGTACATCGGATGGCAGCTCCCAAGGGGGTTTCTGTAATCCAACCCGTCACAATGTAAATACAGTTTGCTCCTGCTCTGTTTAGATATTCAGCAGGCAGAGCGGAGTTTTGCTCAAAGTAATCAACTTTGGCTGGTGTTGGGTCAGAAATCACTCTAGTACCGAATGCCAGGTGAAATGTTGTTACCAATGTTGTAATTATTCTAGGAATTACAGTGCGTAACCTGCCCCAAATGAGGGGGTCACCCTCAGTGGAAAGGACCTCATTAAGCCAGGGGCTTGAATGCCAGAGCCCTGTGACAGTAGGTGTGGTGTGTTGTGTTGTGTCAGAGTGGAGTCTTCCTTAAGCATTCTCCCTAGACTGGTGTAACCTGTACTCTTTCAAAGAATGGACAAAATAAGTTCCTTTAAGAATCTCTTTGTTATGTTAAATGGTTAATCAGAGTTGAAATCAGTTGTGGTAGCACTGTTTCTGTCCTGCTTGTTAAGAGCAGCCACTCATCCTAAATTCTAGTGTCTGGGTGGTGATATAAGTGCTGGAGTGCCTAAGGAGACTGCATTTTTAACTTCTTAATAACAAGTGTGGTAAGACAGAAGTGTGCTTTCTTACTGGCTTAGTATGGCTCTCTCTGTTCTGAGGGGTGAAAACATTATCTAATGGTAGAATAACCAACAGTCTGGGGTGAGTCCGCCCTATTTCTTAGCAGTTTATCCTGAATCTGACATCCTCAGCTGTGACCCACTGAGGCACGGTGACAGCTGGAAGCACTCCTCCACAAGGATAAAGCAGCCCACAGTGTGATCATGCTGTTATACTGGTTCCTGAAGGTTAAAAGCCAAAAAACCCCAAACCATAAAACAAGAATCAAAGGCCTGTGCAGGAGCTGAGCAGAAGAGGAAGTGGAAGATGTGAAAAACAACAGGAAACCTCAGACGTCAGATAGCATAATATAGATCAAATATGGGAACTGGTAGAAATTTCAGCAAGTTACATCCTGATCTGCACTCAGACCAGGAAAGAAACGCTGGAGGAATTGAGCAATGTGTTACAAAAGATTAAGAAAACTGGGTTTAAGGTGAGCCCAAAGAAAGCCAATTGTGTTCCCAGCAGGTAAATTATCTTGGAGTAACCCTGGGACAAGAGGGGCACTCTCCTGATGAACAGAGGGTTAAACTGATATTTAAATTACCAGCCCCCACAGAGGTAACTGTGCTCAGATCGTTCCTGGGAATGGTTCATTTTCCCTGAGATTTTATTACAGGGTTTTAAGAAAATGCAGCCCTGCTTCATGGACTCTTAAAGGAGGGAGCCGAGTGGAACGGGGCTCCCATGGTCCAGTTAAAGTAAGCCTTTGCCAGAAGCTGGGAATGGGCGACAGGGAATGGATCACTTGATGATTCCCTATTCTGTTCATTCCCTCTGGGGCACCTGGCATTGGCCACTGTCAGAAGACAGGATACTGGGCCAGATGGACCTTTGGTCTGACCCAGTATGGCAGTTCTTATGTTCTTAGCCCAAGCCCCAGCCCTAGCATATCCCCGGATGGAAAGACCATTTGTGCTGCAATTGGCAACTAAAGGGGGGAGGGGGGCTGGGGATTGTGTTGAGTCAGAACCATGGTACGGGGCTCCAACCCTGCTCACAAACCGGGAAGAATTCGTAACGGAAGCAAAAGTGGATGGGAACCTGGGAGGCAGTGACCATGAGATGGTCGAGTTCAGGATCCTGACACAAGGAAGAAAGGAGAGCAGCAGAATACGGACCCTGGACTTCAGAAAAGCAGACTTTGACTCCCTCAGGGAACTGATGGGCAGGATCCCCTGGGAGAATAACATGAGGGGGAAAGGAGTCCAGGAGAGCTGGCTGTATTTTAAAGAATCCTTATTGAGGTTGCAGGAACAAACCATTCCGATGTGTAGAAAGAATAGTAAATATGGCAGGCGACCAGCTTGGCTAAACAGTGAAATCCTTGCTGATCTTAAACGCAAAAAAGAAGCTTACAAGAAGTGGAAGATTGGACAAATGACCAGGGAGGAGTATAAAAATATTGCTCAGGCATGCAGGAGTGAAATC
Source organism: Emys orbicularis (assembly GCF_028017835.1). Classification (NCBI taxonomy): domain Eukaryota; kingdom Metazoa; phylum Chordata; order Testudines; family Emydidae; genus Emys; species Emys orbicularis. The sequence continues at coordinate 297,907,509 of NC_088684.1, forward strand.
AGGAAGGCCAAATCACACTTGGAGTTGCAGCTAGCAAGAGATGTTAAGAGTAACAAGAAGGGTTTCTTCAGGTATGTTAGCAACAAGAAGAAAGTCAAGGAAAGTGTGGGCCCCTTACTGAATGAGGGAGGCAACCTAGTGAGAGAGGATGTGGAAAAAGCTAATGTACTCAATACTTTTTTTGCCTCTGTCTTCACGAACAAGGTCAGCTCCCAGACTGCTGCACTGGGCAGCACAGTATGGGGAGAAGGTGACCAGCCCTCTGTGGAGAAAGAAGTGATTCGGGACTATTTAGAAAAACTGGATGTGCACAAGTCCATGGGGCCGGATGCGCTGCATCCGAGGGTGCTAAAGGAGTTGGCGGATGTGATTGCAGAGCCATTGGCCATTATCTTTGAAAACTCATGGCGATCGGGGGAGGTCCCGCATGAATGGAAAAAGGCTAATGTAGTGCCGATTTTTCAAAAAGGGAAGAAGGAGGATCTGGGGAACTACAGGCCAGTCAGCCTCACCTCAGTCCCTGGAAAAATCATGGAGCAGGTCCTCAAGGAATCAATTCTGAAACACTTAGAGGAGAGGAAAGTGATCAGGAACAGTCAGCATGGATTAACCAAGGGCAAGTCATGCCTGACTAACCTAATTGCCTTCTATGAGGAGATAACTGGCTCTGTGGATGAGGGGAAAGCAGTGGATGTGTTATTCCTTGACTTTAGCAAAGCTTTTGATACGGTCTCCCACAGTATTCTTGCCGCCAAGTTAAAGAAGTATGGGCTGGATGAATGGACTGTAAGGTGGATAGAAAGCTGACTAGATCATCGGGCTCAACGGGTAGTGATCAACGGCTCCATGTCTATTTGGCAGCTGGTTTCAAGCGGAATGCCCCAAGGGTTGGTCCTGGAGCCGGTTTATTCAATATCTTCATTAATGATCTGGAGGATGGCGTGGACTGCACTCTCAGCAAGTTTGCAGATGACACTAAACTGGGAGGTGTGGTAGATACGCTGGAGGGTAGGGATAGGATACAGAGGGACCTAGACAAATTAGAGGATTGGGCCAAAAGAAACCTGATGAGGTTCAACAAGGACAAGTGCAGAGTCCTGCACTTAGGACAGAAGAATCCCATGCACTGTTACAGACTAGGGACCGAATGGCTAGGAAGCAGTTCTGCAGAAAAGGACCTAGGGGTTACAGTGGACGAGAAGCTGGATATGAGTCAACAGTGTGCCCTTGTTGCCAAGAAGGCATTTTGGGCTGTTTAAGTAGGGGCATTGCCAGCAGATCGAGGGACGTGATCATTCCCCTCTATTCGACATTGGTGAGGCCTCACCTGGAGTACTGTGTCCAGTTTTGGGCCCCACACTACAAGAAGGATGTGGAAAAATTGGAAAGAGTCCAGCGGAGGGCAACAAAAATGATTAGGGGGCTGGAGCATATGACTTATGAGGAGAGGCTGAGGGAACTGGGATAGTTTAGTCTGCAGAAGAGAAGAATGAGAGGGGATTTGATAGCTGCTTTCAACTACCTGAAGGGGGGTTCCAAAGAGGATGGATCTAGACTGTTCTCAGTGGTACCTGATAACAGAACAAGGAGTAATGGTCTCAAGTTGCAGTGGGGGAGGTTTAGGTTGGATATTAGGAAAACCGTTTCACTAGGAGGGTGGTGAAGCGCTGGAATGGGTTACCTCGGGAGGTGGTGGAATCTCCTTCCTTAGAGGTTTTTAAGGTCAGGCTTGACAAAGCCCTGGCTGGGATGATTTAGTTGGGGATTGGTCCTGCTTTGAGCAGGGGGTTCGACTAGATGACCTCCTGAGGTCCTTTCCAACGCTGATATTCTATGATTCTATTATTCTAACCCCTGGCTTCTGCTCCCAAGACTCTAAGTGAAGTAGAGAGAAAATTCACTCCTGTGAAAAGGAGACTTTGGCACTAGTTTGGGCTTTGCAGCATCAGGAATCTCTGGTGAGATTGTGCCCCGTGTTATTGAAAACAGCCCATGCCCCAGTAATGTACGTATTCACTAGCAAAATGAACAGTGGTTGTGTCCAGCCCCAGCCAGCCTGAACCAAATCAGGGCTGATGGATTTGTTGGGCCCCAAGTGGGTGCTCAAAGCACAGTGAAAAGTTCAAGAGACCCCCCCCCCCGCAGAAAAGAGTGGGGGGGAGGATACTCAAACCCGAATGGGGCTGAGTAAAAGTTAATAAGTTTAGCTTAAATGTTAGTAGTACCGCCTGCTACACGGGGAGGGGAGAAGGTTTGTTTTGCTTTGTGTTTCAGATTATTGACCGTGTGAGTGCTGGGACATCTTGGACACAAAGCACTCCTGTGCGCTGCTTTTCATAGAATCATAGAATCATAGAATATCAGGGTTGGAAGGGACCTCAAGAGGTCATCTAGTCCAACCCCCTGCTCAAAGCAGGACCAATTCCCAACTAAATCATCCCAGCCAGGGCTTTGTCAAGCCGGGCCTTAAAAACCTCCAAGGAAGGAGACTCCACCACCTCCCTAGGTAACGCATTCCAGTGCTTCACCACCCTCCTAGTGAAATAGTGTTTCCTAATATCCAACCTGGACCTCCCCCACTGCAACTTGAGACCATTGCTCCTTGTTCTGTCATCTGCCACCACTGAGAACAGCCGAGCTCCATCCTCTTTGGAACCCCCCTTCAGGTAGTTGAAGGCTGCTATCAAATCCCCCCTCATTCTTCTCTTCTGGAGACTAAACAATCCCAGTTCCCTCAGCCTCTCCTCATAAGTCATGTGCTCCAGACCCCTAATCATTTTTGTTGCCCTCCGCTGGACTCTTTCCAATTTTTCCACATCCTTCTTGTAGTGTGGGGCCCAAAATTGGACACAGTATTCCAGATGAGGCCTCACCAATGTCGAATAAAGGGGAACGATCACGTTCCTCGATCTGCTGGCAATGCCCCTACTTATACAGCCCAAAATGCCGTTAGCCTTCTTGGCAACAAGAGCACACTGTTGACTCATATCCAGCTTCTCGTCCACTGTGACCCCTAGGTCCTTTTCTGCAGAACTGCTACCTAGCCATTCGGTCCCTAGTCTGTAGCAGTGCATGGGATTCTTCCGTCCTAAGTGCAGGACTCTGCACTTATCCTTGTTGAACCTCATCAGGTTTTTTTTGGCCCAATCCTCTAATTTGTCTGGCCTAGGTGTCATGATCCTGCTCCTCTGATGATATGAATTCAGGAACATAGGTGCCGACTCCGTGGGTGCTCCGGGGCTGAAGCATCCATGGGGAAAAATTAGTGGGTACTCTCCACCCACTGGCAGCCAAGCTCCCCTCCTCTCCCCCCCGCCACCCCACCTCACCTCCTCCCCTGAGCATGGTGCATCCCCACTCCTCTGCCTACCTACCAGTGCTTGCCGCCGCCATAGCAAGCTCCAGGAGGGATGGGGGAGGAGCAGGAACATGGCACACTCAGGGGAGGAGGCGGGTAAGAGGCGGGGCCAGGGCAGGGATTTGGGGAAGGAGTATGAATAGGGGCAGGGAGGGGGCAGAGTTGGGGCAGGACTTTGGCGAAGGGGTTGAAATGGGGGCGGGGCCTGGGTGGAGTCAGGGCGGGGGCAGAGCACCCACCAGCGTGAGCAGAAGTCGGCGCCTATGTTCAGAACTTGTGTTCGAGGCGTGGGGATAACAGTGACATGCAAAGCGAACAATGAAGTGGAAATTGATGTCAACCCTGGTGACCAGAAAAGTCTGGAGCGACGCTGCCAATGCCCCCTGGAAGTGTTTAAACCTCAAGGGGACAAAAGTAATCCCACCCATGACCCACCTCCAGACGCCGCAACCAAGGGCCACCTGCTAGTGAAAGAAAAGGAACATCAGTATGAGACTTTGGGACTGCAGATGGGTGACAAATGCTAGTTTAAATTTTATTTCTCTTCCCATCTGTAAACCCCTCTGTGTTCATTTGTGGACTGACATCCCTAATTGGACAGCACCAGAGGAAAAACCAAGTCACTTCAGGCTGAAATAATCCATTTTACCCCCGACACTGAGCAGGGAAGGCTGGGGGCGGCTGTTTTGCAAAGAGTGACACCAGGAGGTGAATGGGAGGTTATCTTGCTCTGCATTTTGCAGCAATTGGAGCCGGGGCGGGGTGGGTGGCAGCCCTTAACAGCATAAGTGAGGAAGTGATAGCAAACGAGATAAATGCTCTGGGAAAACACATCAAGGGTTTAGTGGCACCTATCAAAATATCTTTTGATCAGTCAAGTTCCATACAAGCTGGTGTGGCACAACTCCTGAAGGATTGGGAACAATCCCAAGAGAAGGACCACTTCTGGCTCTTGTGGGCTGTAGGTGCCAGTAACGATGCTGGTTCTCCAATTGAGAGTACCAATTTAGGACAAATTGCTCCAACAGGGCAGTTACAGCCCAAGGCTGGGGTTCCTTTACTATTATGGCAAACCAAACCACCAAACAGAGAGGACTTTGGTTTTACCCCACTGGCTAACCACAAGTCACACAAGCAATTCCCTTAGACGCTCCAGTTTCCCAGTATCACCACCAGTGCCACTCATTATGGGGACAAATGGTTATGAAAACCAACACCCCAGTAAAAGGAAAAAGGTTCTCTTGATCCCAAAGGACCAAGCCCCAGACCCAGGTCAATATACAAGTTAGATCTTACCCACAAATCACGCTGTTGCCAATTCTTTAGAATCTAAAATCTAAAGGTTTGTTCATAAAAGGAAAAAGATAGAGATGAGAGTTAGAATCGGTTAAATGGCATCAATTCCATACAGTTATGGCAAAGTTCTTGGTTCAGGCTTGTAGCAGCGATAGAATAAACTGCAGGTTCAAATCAAGTCTCTGGAACATCCCCAGCCGGGATGGGTCATTCAGTCCTTTGTTCAGAGCTTCAGTTTGTAGCACAGTTTCTCCAGAGGCAAGAAGCAGGACTGAAGACCAAATGGAGGAGTTTTCAGGGCCTTTTATATCCTCTGCCCTGTGGAAGATCACAGCAGCAAGATGGAGCCTGGAGTCACATGGGCAAGCCACATGTCCATGCATGACTCAGTTCTTTACAGGTGGCAGCCATTGCTCACATGCTATCTTGAACATTCCCAGGAAGACTTCTTATGTGTATTGGAGTCTTCCAAGGTCTATTGTCAGTTAAGTGTTTCTTGATTGGGCACTTAACTTGCAAATTCCTTTCTCAAGAAGCTGACCAAATGCCTTACTGAGGCTACTTCAGAATCAAAACACATTGAGATACAAGTACATAGTCAAAATTCATAACTTCAACTACAAAAATGGTACACACATACAGACAGCATAGTCATAACCAGCAAATCATAACCTTTCCGTAGACACCTTACACGACAACCTTTGTACAATATTTGCAGCAAATATATAACAGTGGTTGCAACAATGATCTATACGGTCCCAGGTTATATTAATAACGTCACAGTGCCCTTCAAGCCAATGTTTCCTTAGCTCTGGCATGCAAACAGATGCAGGGCTGGAGGATAGATGTGGTAAAGGATACAATCCGCGATGGGATGAGTGAAATACTCCCATTAGAGGTCAGAAGCATCATTTGAAATAACGCCAGCCAAACAGAGAAAAGTTACAGGCCTGGTGGAAAATAGTAAATTTCACTTATAACAGAGAATTGGAGGAAATCACAGTTTTTGTTCTGCTAATGTCAGAGGCAGAGGTAAAATGTGTGTCCCCCATTATGGCTTTATGTCAATCAGACCGTGATAGAACCTATGGATCATAAAGTGTAGGTGGTAGAAGATGTCCAAGGATAAAAAACAGTGGAATTGGGAGCCTGCTTAGGAGAGCCCGGGACTTGGTAGAAATGTAATAAAAACACCCTCCAGCCCCAAGATGTGTGTTTGGAAACAACCCCTCTGCAAATGAATCTGTGATTGTGTATCTAGGTGATAACTTCATGTGTGCCTTAGCGGCTGATGTCCTCTGCTCCTTACTACCCAGGTGCATCGGATCAGCCATGACCAGGAAAACAAATGCTTTCCCTTGTTGTCACTATTCAAGATTGTGATTTTAGCTTTTAAGAGCCTGCGCTTAAATATAGTAAGTTAAAAGTGAAATACAACGTGTATTTTGCTGCAAGTCCTGTGCCCCTTGGAATGACTCTAGCTGTTGTAAAAGCATTGCTTGTACCCCCTGATTTGCAGAAACACTGGCAAGTTGCTAAGGAAGAGGCACAGAGTCATGGTCACCGTACATCATGCAGCCAACGAAGTGATTCAGGTGTTCATTAGGGTGGGCCAGGACCTAGAACACCTGGGGGAAGTGTGATTGGAGTGGCCCCCACGGGGACAGGAATTCTGAATTTGGCCTGCAACCCATTGTAATGATTTTAATATTCCAAGTGGTCGTGGTTTTCTCTTTTTAGCATCATGACATGCTGGACCTGGCGTAAGATTTGAAAGCTCCAGCTCTCTCAAGTCCCCCATCCAATAAGCCAGTGTCTCACACCTCCCCCACCCTCGCCTTGGGGAGGGGAATATGCCACACTTGCTCCTCTCTCGGAAGGGGAGTGCGTGCAGCTTGCCGCCCCATGATCATCACCCTGCTAATCTGGGGTGCGGAGTCTGTGGTGCCCACAAGGAGATCATTTGCTCCGTCTCAGCCTGTAACTGATGGGAACTGATTTCAGTTTCAGTTGCTAGAAATGCCAAGGTTGCACAAGGTCAGCAAAGTCCAGCTACAAGAAATCCTGGCCTCTCACTAAGTTCTACTCACGGGCCACTTGGCTGGTTTTTGACTGGCCTGGGCGTCAGTCAAGAGATGTAATTAGCTGGGAGGGGCGGGGGGCTGCTGCATGCTCCATCCCACTTCCCAGCTGGCCCCCAGTGATGAGAGGAGCCGCTGCGATTTCCGGCAGGTGAGGGCCTGGCAAGCTGCACACGCAGATTGGGACCAGGTGCTGGTTGCAGCACACTCCCAGCCGTGACACGCACTATCCTGTAACTAGCAGCCGTGCACATCAGAGTGGGGAGCGCCCTGTGGCAGGCACCCAAGTGCCGCTCTGTGAGTGCAGCATGCCATGGGCAGGGCTCTCAGCTGCTGCCTGTCAAAACCACAGCAGCTCTCAGTGCTGGGGAATAACTGGGAAGCGGCAGGGACCTGTCTGAGTGTGAGGCTCATCAGCAGGGAAGCTTAAGGATCAGGTGGGGGAGGCAAAGCCGAGGCTCCTGAGGGGTTGTAAGGTGGCTCCCTTGAGGCCTGAGGCTACAGGGATCGGTGGGAGTAGTGGTTTAGTGGCCAGAGGGGTCAGGCTTCTGGGGTCAGGGCTCCTCAAAGGGGCAGAGATGGGTCAGGAGTGTGGGGGGCATGGCCAGTGGCCAGCATTTCTGTGCCTTGGACATGGCCTACGTTCTATGGGGATTGTTTCTGCAGGGCAGCAGTTCACAAACACATGAAAACATGGATGCTGGGAAGGGGGGTGTTAGCTCAGAGGCTGCGTTGCACTCCGAGCTGTCTCATTTTGTCCAGTTCCATGTGACATTTTATGTAAGTGCTTTCTTGAGCTAATTTGCACAAACTTCCACTTTGAAAACTGTATCTTTAGTTCTGCTGACAGGCATCTGCCTATATGACCTTTGGCAAAATCAGGGGGTGCACGAATGGGGTCTTCTTCCCTATAGAAAACACAATGACTGCCCCCTCAGGAGAGAGGAGGGGCTAAAAAGAAACCAGGGTCAACAGAGGTGGGAATCAAAAGTGAACAAAAGGGCACCAGCGGGGTTCACTGGCCACAGGACCTCAGATGACACCCAGTGCTTCAAGATGTTGTGAGAGTCAGTGGACCCCTCGCAGTGGAACTCTGGTACACAGATGTGTGCCCAAACAAGTGCAAGAAAAATGAATCCCCAGACACAGAGAGCCTCTCCACGGTGGAGCTTCTTTCTCGGGCCTGAGATGGCCAACTCAGCTGGTGCCAGGAAGCCGACCATGAGGAGGTCCCTGCTCTTTATGGGGCCTCAGAGACAAGTATCTTGCTGAGCTGTTTTCAGTTAAGGTCTGCAGCTTTGGGGCCGGGGCCGGGGCCCTGGGCCTGGGTTGCAGCAGGCTAGCGTGTCTTACTCAACAAGGCAGGGTACTGGGGGCCCAGACTGGCAGGGAAAACAGGCTCAGTGGTAATTTCAGCACATCAGGTGACAGTCCCAAGGGGGTCTCTGTGACCGAACCCATCACATACCCTCACCAATACAGCAAGTTTTTGAAATAGAACTTGGGCAGATGAGCAAAATCAGTGAAATTCACTGTTAAGTCTGACAGCCAGACAAAATAGTGCAAGTCCAGCGTTGTGCCTTATGTGCTAAAGCCTCTGGCAGAAGCTGATTTGGACTGTTTAGTAAACACTGGAGCCTTGTCACCGGTTTCACAGTGAGTGGGCTACATCCAGAGATGAAAGTAGGCCAGTGCGCCCCAGTGTAACCCTTCTGTCCGCCAGAGTTGGCAGCAACAAGGGCTGGGTTCAGTATCTAGGGGTTCCTTTTCCATAACACAATACAAAATGAGCTCAAACCACAACCCAGTGACCTGGGACAATTACACAACACCCCCGAGGGCCTCTAAGATGCAACACTTCCCCTCGTGCAAGCACAGAGTCTGAGTGTAGCAAAAGCCTTTAATAAAGGAGGGAAACAATGTGGCATTATGTTGGGGAAACACCACAAACAGGATTCATAAACATCACTCATGAGCAAAGAAAGATGTCCAGCAACCCAAAAGTCCCCTTAACATACCCAATCCTTTCCCTGCACCTCACTCACAGCTGCTGTCTTTGGATCATGCATACCCAGAGCTCACCTCCCAGCCTAACAGAAGGGAGAATAAGGAGACACACTGCACTGGCCAGACACAAACACCTATTGTTACCAGATGTGCCCATTACTTTGGGGTATGCGCATTTATTCAGGTTACTCTTCTGGGGAAGGGGGTTCTGTAATTCTATCAATGTACTGCTTGTGTCACTTGTCTTTTCATATAGAGCTCTGCTTCTCCCTTCTGCAAGTCCCCTCTCAATGGAGCTATCCTGCAGGACCTAGGTTCCCCCGGGCTGAGTTCCTCCAGCCCCAGAACCGGATGAACACACACACACACACACTAACAGAGCAAGTCTGAGCAGACCGGGTCAATCAGCACTTTCAAGCTGACCCCTTATATGTCTCTGGACTCACTGGGCTGGAGGAAGCAGCACTTTCAAGCTGTTACCCTTATGCATCCCAGATTCAGCACGTCCCTATCCCCACTCTCACATCACAATTGCACTGGCAATAACCTACTCGATGAGCAAACCCTACAGTATTTTGGGCGCTGCAGGGATCTTTAGCTTAGGTAAAAGAAGCGTTGCTGTAGAGTGAATGGGGGAAGCTAAAAACACAAACGAGTAAAGTTCAGCAAGAGAGAGAGAAGCAACCAAGTTAACCATAAAAGTTATTTATTGAATAATAGTGATAACTACACAAGGAGAGCTAAACCAACATAACATACATTATTAAAGGTTAATACCTAAGGTAGAAAGGAAAACAGAGAGAGAGAAAAGGGGGATCTCACCCACTCCTTGAGGTTTGAACTGGTCGGGGATCCCAGGTGATGGTGGTAGCGGTGGGTCCTGAATGCTGGAGACAGGCAGAGCCCCCAGCACAATCAGTCAGGAGAAGATGGAGTCCCAGTGGAACTGATGCAGAGTTTGGATCTAAGCATCAGAACCCTGACTACAGAGTGAGTAGGGATTTTTGTAGAGAAAATACAATTGTTCAAGGGAGAACACTAGATTTGTTTATAGGTAAACTGATGACTCAAGGGTTTTCTTTAGGCTAGACAATAGGAGCTGATCACTCTAGGCTATGGGTGGTGTTTTCTTCCAGGGAGCTCACAATGCAACTAGGCTGCTTCAGTATTTGGATATCAATTAAGGATTCATTACTAGAATTGGTCTGATAATTGCTGAGCTGGGTGTGTGCAGACATAGGTTCATTAGCATCTGGAGCAGAGATTCCCATGATGCAGTGCTTCCCTGCTTTTTCTGGTCCCAGAATTCAGTGTGGTTCTCTGTTCTCCATTCTATATGTAAATTGAGATGTCTTCCTGTCCCATCTTCCATGCAGATGAGGCTAGGGGAGTTGTTTCTGCTCTCCATTCTGTATGCTAATGGAGATGTCTTAATCTTGTCACCCTTGTCAGGAGAGGTCTAGGTGTGTCTCCCAACACCCTTCACTGCTCTTTGCAAGTTTTTTTCCTCTGATGGGGTTTGGTTTATGCAGAGGATGGGGCAGGGGCAGAGGATGTCTTTCATGAGTCAGGCTGGATATTACACCCTGATTCCCCAAGAACACAGAGATGTCTGGTATCACTATCCCCACCCTCTCTCAACTCACTGAGCCTTGGAATCCATGTCCCATGCCTAGTGAGTGCTGTTCAGTTGAGGGTGAGTCCCTCCATTGGAAAATGCCAAGTAAAGTTCTGTTGTTTCTTCATTCACACAACCAGGATGACAACCCTTTATTACCCCTACCCCAATAACAAGGAGACTATATCAGCTATAAGTGACCATTTAGGCCAGCAATCCCATCATGCTGAGCACCTAGGCAGGGTGGGTGTGCCCTTGCAAATGAGATTAGCCCCTGAAGTCCTTTTCCACAGCTCACCACCAGATGGCCAGGGAGATCTCATTCAGACTCTGCTTACACCAGAAGTCCATACGGATAAGAAAGTGGCCAGCTCGGAGCAGAGCTCTGGATGCCCGGTAACGGTTCCCCAAGTAGTGGCTGTGCTGGGGCCGGGGAGCTAGAAGCAGAGCTCCCACTACTACAGGGGATTTGGAAGCAGATGAGGCTTCTTCTTCTGTAGTCCAGTGACACCAGGGCGGGGGGCTGGGAACTGGCCCATGGGGTCTGGGGAGGTGGTGCTTGTGGGCAAGAGCAGCATGTGCGCCGCAGACCCTCCTGCCCCACATCCCCTGCCTAAGAACCAGACCTGCTGGCTTCTTCCAGGGCACAGCACGGAGCCAAGACAGACAAGCAGCCTGCCTTAGTGCCACTGACTGGGAGCTGCCCAAGGTAAGCCCAAGCCCCAACCCCTGCCCCAGCCCTCAGGTCCCCAAACCCAGACCCCCCTCCTGCACCACAAAGCCCTCATCCTTGGCCCCACCCCAAAGCCCTCACCCCCAGCCCAGACCCTGTACCTTCTCCTGCACCCCAACTCCCAGCTCTGACCCCCTCCCCAAACCTGAAGCCCCCTTTTGCATCCCAAACCCTTCCTCCATGGGCCCACCCCAGAGTCTGCATCCCCAGCCCAGAGCCCTCACCCCCTTGCACCCCAACCTCCTGCCCTGAGCCCCCCAAACCCAGAGCCCCCTCCTGCACACTAGATCCTGTAGCCCCAGCTCAGAGCCCTCATCCCCTGCACCTCAACCCCCTACCCCGGGCCAAAGCCCCCTCCCACACCCTGAACCCCTCATCCCCAGCCCCACCCCAGATACCACACCCCAAGACCAGAACTCTTACCCCTCCCACACCCCTTTGCGCTGAGCCCTCTCATACACCCAACCCACTGTCCTGAGCCCCCCACACCTCTAACCCCCTGCCCTGACTCCTGCACCTCCACACACCCTAACACCCTGCCCTGAGCCCCCCGCATTCAAATGATATGACAGTACCTGTAAGAAATTTAAGTTACTTTCACCCCTGGCTACATCTATCACAGCAGTGAGTAGGCAACATCCATGATACCAGTGATCAAGAAGGATGGCTCCATCTGACATTTCAAAGTGACACTGAATCCAGTTGTATGTTCAGTGCCTACTACCTCATATTGTGGATTTGTTTGCTATTCTTAGTGGAGGACAGTGTTTCAGTAAATTGGATTTGCTCAATGCACATGTATAAATGGAGACTGACCTGGCATCTCGCAAATATCTCATGTGACAAAGCTCTGACCTTGTCTCTGTAGGTCCCATGCTTCCTGGTGGATTTTGGTAGCCTCAGAGGCTCACTGTGACCCTCCACGTAGCCCTTCTGTGTTAATTTTTCACTATCAACCGGTACTAAACTCTGCCAGCAATCAGGAGGGGTGGAGGGGAGAGCTTTACAAACATCATTGCTGAGTATTGTATTAAATTGTTTGTTTAAAACTGTTTAAAACTTGGATTCGTTTAACATCATTTCGCTTAAAGTCGCATTTTTCAGGAACATAACTACAACTTTAAGTGAGGAGTTACTGTACAGAGACAGACAGGACAGTTTGTGTGTGTGTGAGTGAGAGAGAGAGAGAGAGAGAGAGAGACTGACATGACACAGAGACAGGACAGTGTGTGTGAGACACAGAGACAGACAGGATAGTGTGTGTGTATGTGCACACGCATGAGAGAGAGAGAGAGAGAGAGACTGTGAGCTGGCTGCTGGGGAAATCTCAGAATCCATGCACTGTCTCTTTAAGGCTAGGTCTACACTGCAGCGGGGGTCCGACCTAAGATACGCAACTTCAGCTACGTGAATACCGTAGCTGAAGTTGCGTATTTTAGGTCGGCTTACCTAGCGGTGAGGACGCGGGAAAGTCGACCGCTGCCGCGCTGCCGCCGACTCCGCTGCCGCCTCCTGCCGAGGTGGATTTCCGGAGTCGACGGCAGAGCGATCAGGGATCGATTTTACCACGTCTTCACTAGACGCGGTAAGTCGATCCCCGATAGACCGATTGCTACCCGCCGGATCGGCGGGTAGTGAAGACAAAGCCTAAGAAAGGCACTTACCACAGAGCAGACTGCAGTAGCTCTGAGTCCTCCTGAACCAGGCTGTATTGTGTTGTGTCCCCTCTCCCCGCTCTGTGGAGATGAGGGACCGAGGCAGGGGACACCCTCACATCAGCTCCCCCTTCCCCCAGCTCTGCTCAGCTCGGGTGAGGATCCCGGGAGCAGCAGCAGGATGGGGCAATGAGGGGGAGGGACACGACTGAACATGTGCTTCGGGGTTTGCTCTGATAATCAGCCAGGCAGCACTCGAATCTCCAGTGACCAGACAGCAAGTGTGAAAAATCAGGACGGGGGTTGGGAGTAATAGGAGCCTATATAAGAAAAAGCCCCGAATATCGGGACTGTCTGTATAAAATTGGGACATCTGGTCACCCTACTTGAATCATTCCTGCATGGCCGGGGCCCTGAGCCCTTCGAAATCACCTGGGCCCCAGAGCAATTGCCCCCTTTCCTGTCGGCAGGCCTGAGATCACCAGAAAACAGTGTGTTTAGGGAGAAGCGTAGGGGACCAAGGCGGGACTCCCTTACAGAGCTTACACGCATACAGAGCCCAGTCCTGGTCCCATCGAAGCCCAGGAGAAACGGCTCCTATTGTTATCAACAGGAACTAGGCTGGACCAAAAAAATATTAAATAACGGCCTAATTACAATCTATTTTTACCAAATATCGCCAGTGCATGAGCTCTCAGGGCGATTTAACAATATAGGAAGTTTGAAGAACAAACAAGCTGCTCTTTGCGCTGGAGGGAGCCTGTCAAGGCTGATTTCCCCACTCTGGCACTTCGAGTGCAGAAGGTGGAGGCCCGCAAGGATTCTAAAAATTAATACTGGCCACTCCAGGCTTGTATTAAACTCTCAAGGTTACAGCTTTTCTCTGACCTTGGCTTGGTAAACGCTGCCACCACCCAAGTGTAGAACCCCTTTGAGAGCCCAGGAAGGTGCACTTGGGAATTCCTTCCTGTGGGGTACCCTCAAGCCCCTTCACCCCCCCTCCGGGTAAGAGCTGAGAAAGGAAAAGAAAAAAAAGAAATCAGCTGTTGCCACCAGCTAACTAAAAAACATGTGCACAAACCTCTTAAAAAAGGTAAATTTTATTAATAAAAGAAGAAAGAAAATACATCTGGAAACTCAGGTTGTTGCTAGATATTAAAAAGCAACTGCAGGAATTAAGCACCAAGAATAGCTTAAAGGTTACCAAGCAAAACAAAACAAAAGCACCTGGGCTTAGCACAGAGGATCCATAAGACAAAACAGAAAAGATCCCTAATCGCATCTATCTAACATTTCCTGATCAACTTACATAGCTGGGGTTCCAAATGAGTAGTTTCAAGGTATGATACTGATGATTTTCCATACCTGGCTCAAAGCTTTTTACAGCATAGTTGCTGCCCTGTCTATTTCTGCCCGACAGAATGGCATTTTGAGCTGTATAAGTAGGAGCAGATCGAGGGACATGATCATTCCCCTCTATTCGGCATTGGTGAGGCCTCATCTGGAGTACTGTGTCCAGTTTTGGGCCCCATACTACAAGAAGGATGTGGAAAAATTGGAAAGAGTCCAGCGGAGGGCAACAAAAATGATTAGGGGGCCGGAGAACATGACTTATGATCAACAGAGGGTCCTGTGGCACCTTTAAGACTAACAGAAGTATTGGGAGCATAAGCTTTCGTGGGTAAGAACCTCACTTCTTCAAATGCAAGTAATGGAAATTTCCAGAGGCAGGTATAAATCAGTATGGAGATAACGAGGTTAGTTCAATCAGGGAGGGTGAGGTGCTCTGCTAGCAGTTGAGGTGTGAACACCAAGGGAGGAGAAACTGCTTCTGTAGTTGGATAGCCATTCACAGTCTTCGTTTAATCCTGATCTGATGGTGTCAAATTTGCAAATGAACTGGAGCTCAGCAGTTTCTCTTTGCAGTCTGGTCCTGAAGTATTTTTGCTGTAAAATGGCTACCTTTACATCTGCTATTGTGTGGCCAGGGAGGTTGAAGTGTTCTCCTACAGGTCTTTGTATATTGCCATTCCTGATATCTGACTTGTGTCCATTTATCCATGAAGGTAGGCATAGCGGTCGGTGGGTTTTCGGTATAGGGTGGTGTTAACGTGGCCATCGCTTATTTGTACTGTGGTGTCTAGGAAGTGGACCTCCCATGTAGATTGGTCCAGGCTGAGGTTGATGGTGGGGTGGAAGCTGTTGAAATCATGTCCCACCGACCGCTACGCCTACCTTCATGCCTCCAGCTTCCACCCTGGACACACCACACGATCCATCGTCTACAGCCAAGCGCTGAGGTACAACCGCATCTGCTCCAACCCCTCAGACAGAGACCGACACCTACAAGATCTTCACCAAGCATTCTCAAAACTACGATACCCACACAAGGAAATAGAGAAACAAATCAACAGAGCCAGACATGTACCCAGAAGCCTCCTGCTACAAGACAGGCCCAAAAAAGAAACCAACAGAACTCCACTGGCCATCACCTACAGTCCTCAGCTTAAACCTCTCCAACGCATCATCAGTGATCTACAACCCATCCTGGACAATGATCCCTCACTTTCACAGACCTTGGGAGGCAGGCCAGTCCTCGCCCACAGACAACCCACCAACCTTAAGCATATTCTCACCAGCAACCATGCACCGCACCATAACAACTCTAACTCAGGAACCAACCCATGCAACAAACCTCGATGCCAACTCTGCCCACATATCTACACCAGCAACACCATCACAGGACCTAACCAGATCAGCTACAACATCACCGGCTCATTCACCTGCATGTCCACCAATGTTATATATGCCATCATGTGCCAGCAATGCCCCTCTGCTATGTACATTGGCCAAACTGAACAGTCACTACGCAAGTAATTCCTACAATCTCGTCTTGGCATCAAGTGATAAACTACGTCTGATTTGTAGGAATAATGGACTGAGTGGATTATTCCAACAGCTCTTCTAACGCTAGCTGCTGAAGATCCTCCACAATGACATGGGATCAGCAGGAGCGAGAGATGTAACTTCATTGCTGTTTGAACAGCACTACAATAAATCCCACAAGAATTCACACTCTGAACCCCAAAACTATGAATCTGCAATAATCAGAACTTATATCAATTAACTGGGTGGGCACCCTGAAAACTATCGTGATGGAGTAAAAGAAAAAATCAAAAATACATGTCTAAAGCAACAACAAGAAGCCACTAACATAGAAGGAAAAAAGAAAACACTTATAGTTAAGGCCCTACTTGAATCGCGGGATGATTGTCAAATAATGGTGGCTGAGTTGCGGACAAGACATGGAAAATTGCGGAAAAATAATACTGGACCTTTATTAATTGCAGTAAGATGGAAAAGCCAGAGGAGACCAATTTTGAAGAAAAATTTGCTGGAACAATATAACCACTCAAATATTATGTTGTGCCTGCTAAGTTTTTTGATAACCAGATAGTCTGCTGCAACTACCAGCCACCCAGAGCTGACAGCGGGAGCCCCGCTATGTATGGGGCTGACAGTGGGAGCCTACTGTCAGTCCTGCCCATTTCGGGGGTCCCGTTGTCAGCTGCACAGCTGACATAATTGCGATGGAAGCCGAATATTGCGGGATCTGCAATATCCTCAATATCGTGAATTAAGCAGGGCCTTACTTATGGTTTAATGAATATCAGTGTAATACAAAACACAAAATTGAATTAAATGGCAAAACAATTAATTAACTCAGAGTTAAGGTTACGCAGTGGTCTCTCATGCCCTTCCAGGACATCAGGTTCAGCAAAACTCACACCTGTGAAAACACAGGAAATACAGAGTTCAGGTAAACGCCCACGCAACCTTAACTCTGCCCCCTGGAGCTGGCAATGGCCACTGGGAATGATCTGCCTGCACTCTGGCTGCAGTCACTGTGTTAGGTGTAGCTGTGTGGAATGATGGAGGAAATTGTGTTTTGAAATGTCAAACGATTTCCAAATTTTGATTAGCTCTGGCCGAAAGCCACACATTGCATAGTACGATATACCTAACACACAATCTGACAATGGTCTGAAAACATAAAGTAGGATTTTATTTCGTAATTTCTGCTGTTAAAATACTTTGCATTCCTTGCTGCAAGAGAACGACATGTTTACAGTAGGATATAAACACTTCTGAGCAACCCAGAGAGAAGATGTGAGTAGTCATTTTAGCACAATGGTAGGGGCTGATCCTGGGGCAGGGGTCTGCCCTTTGTAGCCTTTTCTTTTATTTAGAATAAATGTAGTGATGTGATCCTACATCACCCTGGGTTCGGCTCTGGTTGCCACAGTGTCGAGATCAACAGAGTGACAATCACCTACTTGCTTCAGAGTTAGAGCCTCTAGGAACACGTGAAGACCATGGATAGTGACACGCACATTCACAAGTACCACATCTAGTGTGTATTACACGTTTTCTTAGAGCCACAAGAAAGGTTTTAATTACCCAAGTGTGACCGGGGCCCTAGTGGGGAGCCTGCTGTGGTCACTCAATTAGGATGAACTGCATTTCCTTAAAGATATTCTGAGAGTCTGATGGATTCCTCACCAACTGAGCATCAGTAGAGAAATGGCTCCTGCTGGGAATTTTCTCTTGACTACTCCCAATTTCACTCTTTTTCCCTTATCTGTGTTTCCACACCCCATGGATATCGGGGTGCCCTGTTTTTCACAGGTCGTCTGTAGTTCCTCTTATTTTCCTTAGCATCTACACACAACATGTACCCTGCGTCCAGGACACGTGTTGTAAATGATGTTACGATAAGGTATCTCGTGATTTTGAACAGTATATTGCAGTTGATTTTCCGCAACATCACCTGTTGGCACATCTTTCCAGTAGTCTTGTGATCTTACTGGCATAGGGTCAATCTTTGGTCACTTACTCACGTCAGGCATTCTTAAACCTATGGCCTAGTATGGCTAAGCTGAAATCTGACAGGCCTCAGCCTGCAGGCCTTGCGTTTCAGCCCTGCTGCACGTATATACCTAATGCTACTTATCACTCTTATACTTCTATAATCCTACACCTTAAATCTAGTTAGCATACCTTAATTAGAAGTAACTTAGCATCTGAGTTAATCATTACATCACACAGCACAACCATACATGGATAATAAAATGAGCTAATTGGCTACACCTTGCCCCCTCAGGCTGTGCAAAGGGCCCATGCTGCGAGTGGAGCAATTGTACGTGAATCAGCTAGAAGCCCCCGATGAGCACGTGGAGACAGTGCAGTGAGCTGCCAGCCCTTGTGCCCTGTACAGGAAGAGGGGGTGGAGATGCAGGGCGAGAGCCCTGGTTTTACTTCGCCCCTTTCAGACAGTGAGCACCACGGGGGTTCTGGCCAAGACCTGCACAGGGCTCAAAGGGCGGAGCTCCTGGTGCCCGTTCTGCAGCTGGCTCTAGGATGGCACAGGGATCGCACTGCCAATGGCATTCTGGCACTGCCTGCAGACCCCTCAGCTTTCCTTTCCACCCTCCGCGCCCGTGCAGGGTCCAGCCAGAACCTCCCACAGACTCATTCTAAGGGATCCATTTCTGTCACATGTACTGGTGCGTTGAGCGGGCTCCGGACAAGGATCCTGCCCTGGGACAGAGACTCTCAGGCCAGGTGGACACAACAAACTCACATCGGTATAACTACGTGTGAACCCACCCCCCAAGAGACGCAGTTACACCGACCTGACGTAGCTCCCGCCTCTCGGGGAGTGGAGTCACCACGCTGACGGGAGACGCTCTCTCATAGTAACGTTTTCACTAAAGCGCTACAGCAGCGCAGCTGCACCGGCACAGCTGTTGAAGTGTAGACAAGCCCCCACTGACTCCACAAGGAGAAGTACTAAACCCTCATCTCAAGGTCTGTGCCCCTCCCCCTTCTAGCTGTTTGCTTTGTTATCCATCCTCCATCCCTCCCCCCAAGCCCCCAGTTCCCATCTCCCATCCCCTCCTTCCCCACGCACCGGACATACTTTTTCTTTCCTCTCCCCTCCCACCCCCCATGCCTTTCTCTGACTCTGTTCTCTGATATAATCCTACATGAGAACAAGCAGACCGGGCAGTCACTGCAGAACCGTGAGATAGGTATACCCTGCTCTCTCTGGTACTGACAGGGCCCCGGGCTACCCTGAGTCTCAGGGATGCAGGCTAAGCTGGAATCCTGTACCCCAGACCCAGAAGAAAGGGAAGATTTTCTCCCCATTGAAAGAGGCCCGTGGGAAAGTGAAGATCGGGGCCAGATCATCAGCATAATTAAATGCCACCAACCCCTCTTCATAGTCCAGAGAGACCCGGATCCTGCTGGGTTCTCTACTCAAGGACAGGCGGGTGACAGGGGAGGTGTGAGCCCGATAGTCTGTGGCACTGCCCCACTTCTGCACCACCCAGACCCCCTTCTCAGGGGTAAAGCCAACCTCTTCCTTCCTCTGCACAGACTGTCTAGCTACCCCCACAGCCCAGTCTCTGTCTGCCCCTCCCTCCACCTTCACCTGCCAGGAATGTTTCCCCGAGGTGAAGCCCTCAGAGCCCAGCACACTGAGCAAATAATCAAATCTCTCCGGATTGTCAGACAAACTCTGTTTTTTGTGTCCCCGGCTCACGCTTCTTCGATCTTCAGACAGGACGAGCTCAGGATGTGCCGTGACTGGATCCAGAGTCACATTTGCTGGGGAGAGACAGAATCAGAGCGTTATTGGCAGACGTGGGTCAATGACAGAGCGAAAGGATCGGCTGGGCCAGACCTGAGACTCAGAATCTTCTCTCCCCCCCCCTGCACTCACCTACTTAGGAACAATACTGTGTAACATATACGTGTTATATGTAACATATACGTGTGCCTTGTGTTGATGGAAGTGTGCAGAGCCATTAATCGCATCCTGCTCAGAAAAAATTTGGCTTTGGGCAACCTGCGTGACATTGTGGATGGCTTTGCACAAATGGGTTTCCCTAACTGCGAAGGGGTAATAGATGGCACGCATATTCCAATTCTGGCACCAGTCCACCTAGCCTCCGAGTACATTAATCGGAAGGGGTATTTATCTATGGTTCTCTGGGTGCTTGTGGATCACTCACTGTGGGCATTTCACAGACATTAACGCAGATTGGTCCGGAAAGGGCATGACGCATGCATCTTTCGCAACACTGGCCTGTTGAGGAAGCTGCAACCTGGGACTTTCTTCCCGGACCAGATCATTGTAGGGGAAGTCAAAATGCCCATTGTGATCCTGGGAGATCCCACCCACCCCTTGATGCCGTGGCTCATGAAGCCTTGACAGCAGCAAAGAGCAGTTCAACAACAGGTTGAGCAGGTGAAGAATAAATGGCCAAAGGCCCACTCAACAGTCAAAGGTCCTTTGAAGATGTCTGTATGGGAAGCTGGACCTGGCTGATGACAACATCCCGATGGTTACAGCTGCGTGCTGTACCTTGCGTAATATTTGTGATGGGAAGGGGGAAAGTTTCACTTCTGCCTGGAGCGCTGAGTCTCAGTGGCTGGAGGCTGAATTTGAGCAGCCAGAGACCAAGGCCATTAGAGGGGCGCAGTGCAGGGCTGTGAGGATTAGGGATGCCTGGAAGCACCAATTTGATGCTGAAAGCCAGTAATGTTTGGTGCCATGCACAGGATTGCAGTGGTTGTAATGCTAGTCGGCATCTATGAGTGCTCCATATGAGGCACTGACTAGCAGTGCTTGTTGCTTTCCTGGGCTACGCTTGCGTTCACTTAATGCTATAAAGAATGTTTCCAAAAGAAAAAAAACCATTTAGTGAAAAGAAACACAACAGCTGGAAAAACACACATGGCGTGACACATCTGTACTGTGTGGGAGGAGGGAATGGCAGGGGGGAGAAAGGAGCATTCACAGATTTGCGTATGTCCAGGTATCATATTCAGCCTTGCTGTCTGGAGTGCCGTGCAACGGGTGCTGCACTTCAGGCTGGCTAAACTGCACGGGGAGGGGGGTTGAGTGCAGTGGGTAATGGTGGGAGTCTGCAGGGTTGGGATGGTGAAGTGGCCAGGGTGGGAGGCAGCGGGTGGCGAGAGAGGAAAGGCTGGTGGCCAAACTCTGCTGGCCGTGACATGGGGGCGCAAGGGAAAGAGTTTTGGGACACTGGCTGCAGGGGAGGGCGGGCGCAGAGCTGCTCCATATGCAGTGCTAGGAGTGCCTGCATCGAGTCCGCTTGCCACTCCATGATGTTTAGGAGCCGCTCCGAGTTCTCCTTCCGTTCCCTCATCGTGCTGTCCTGCCAATCCTGCATTTTTCTATTCTCAGCACCAGCCTGCTGCATAACTTCATGCAGCAGGTCCTCTTTACTTTTTTGCGGCTGCTTCCTGAGTCTGCACAGCTGTTCAGCTGGCGATAACAAGGACGACTGGCATGCCAAGGTTGCCTCTGTGAAGGCAAAAGGCAACTTTTTACAGAGGCACCATTGTTAACACTAGACAGAGCAATGATACAGCCAGTCTTAAACACAAGCACAATTCACATACCTATCCCAACCGGCTGTCCCAAGGTGAGCGTAAAAGTCATTGCTCAGGGACTGGATGTTATGGGGAGGGCTAACACTGCAGGGGGGCCTTATACTCAACATTATCCTCACATTTTCCACAGGGTGCAGGGGGACTCCCTGCACTGCAGACATGCCCCGGCTAGCGGGGGGAGGGGGAGGGAGTGGGGGGAGAGAGAGAAGGGGGACGGCCAGGGTTTCAGCAGAGCACTCGCCACACGGCCCCGACCGCCGCGCCGCCTGCCGGGAGGGCTCCGCGCTGCTCCGGTCGGCGGGGAGGGAAGGATGCAGGCTGCCCTGCTGGGCTTGCTACAGACCTGGCACTGGCTGGGGCAGACGGAGCACGCAGCCCGCTCCCAGCAGGGTGCTCCCCTCCTCCGCGCTGCCGCCCCCTACAGGGCGGCCGGATCGGCGAACCAAAAAAAAAAAAAAAAAAAAAGCGGCTGTGCCGCCCTAGGATTGGGCAGAATGCCGCCCCATAGAATCTGCCACCCCAAGCACGAGCTTGCTTGGCTGGTGCCTGGAGCCGGCCCTGTTCACCATTGAAGCTATCTCGCTGCTGAGGGTGAGCAGGGAAGCAAGTCAGGGTTTTCTGCAAGACTGCGGCTTCCACCCTGGCACTTATGCGGCTTCCCTTTGTGCAGCAATGGTCCCCAACCCCCACACCCCTGATGGCACAATGGCTCGGGAATGTTACCCTTAATGGGACAATGAACACAGGAGTGTTGCCAAGGAACCTATGGAATCGGATTGCCCAGTACCTGCACAAGACCTTTGATAAGATCTGTGAGGCCGAGTGCCAAGATGTGAGAGATTCATCAATGCCCTGTTCCATTTCTAGGCACTACTCAGACCCAATCCTGCTTTCTGCAACTCTCCTCACCCCACCAGCCCGCCCCCAACAACTTGCTTCCCAAAATCAAAGGTGCTTACAAGGTGCCTCCTCTGATCTTTGCAATTCCCCAAGTTCCAGTTGCTGTGACTGGCTATCCTTCTCTGGGGTACAAAAGAGCTCCTGGCTGCATGCATCTATGGATGCCGAGTCATCCTCTGGCTCTGCACCCTCCTCCTCAGCACCCTTGCCCCTGATTTCCTCCTGCTCCTGGCTCGGCGCATTCTGGGCTGGCACAACCCCTGAAGTGTCCACGGGGCTGTTTGCAGTGGACAGGGCCGGCTCCAGGCACCAGCTTAGCAAGCAGATGCTTGGGGCAGCCACACCGGAGAGGGGCAGCAGGTCCGGCTCTTCGGCGGCAATTAGGTGGCAGGTCCCTCACTCCCGTGGGAGCGAAGGACCTCCCACCAAAGTGCTGCAGATCGCAATCGCGGCTTTTTTTGGAGAGGGAGGGGGGCTGCTTGGGGCGGCAAAAACCCTGGAGCCGGCCCTGGCAGTGGAGGTGGGGTATTGTGTCCAGCTCTTTGTAGAAATGGCAGGTCACAGGGGCAGCACTGGAGCAGTGGTTTGCCTCCCACGCCTTGTGGTAGGCATTCCACAGCTCCTTCATTTTGACCCTGCACTGCTGTGCGTCCTGGTCATGGCCCCTTTCCATCATGGCCCTTGATATCTGTCCGAAGGTATCGTAATTCCTATGGCTGGAGCGCAGCTGGGACTGCACGGCTTCCTCCCCCCAAACACTGATGAGGTCCAGCACCTCGCCATTGCTCCATACTGGGGATCGCCTGGCGCGGGGAGGCGTGGTCACCTGGAAAGATGCGCTGAGAGCACTCCGCCTTGCTGAGCAAACAGGACAGGGACTTTCAAAATTCCCAGAGAATTTAAAGGGCAGGTCTGACAGTTGGTCACCTGAGGACAGGGCAGTAGAGTTCAAAGTGATGACCAGAGTGGCTAGAAAAGGCATTGTGGGACACTTCTGGAGGCCAATCAGAGCACAGCAATAGAGCAGGGCGTACACACTGGCACCGCGGGGCTCCAGCCAGGGCCCAGCAAGCTCTATACTTCTCGTGGAGGTGGATTACCAGGGGCGCTCCAGCCGCGGAGTCCGGGCACTCTACATGCCTTGCCAGTGTGGACACCTCAGGAGTTATAGCACTCAGGGCTGATTTAGTGCGCTCCAACTTGCCAGTGTAGACAAGGCCTCATTCTCCATGAGGTCTCAAAGATAATTGCTAATGGTTCTGAGGTTGCTTCAGCTAGTTCATTAAGTACCGTAGGAAGTACCCTAGACGTATTCATCCGGCCTTGCTGAATCGAATACGTCTAACTTACCTAAACATTCTTTAACCTGGTCTTTCCCTATTTTAGCAGATGTCTCCCCACCCCTCCTTGTTGTTAATATTAATTGTGTTAAGTATCAGGTCATCATTAACCTTTTTAGCAAAGACTGAAGCAAAATAGGCATTATTTTTGTTCTTCTCTTCTTCCTTGCTAAGTAGAGGGCCTATACTTTCCTTTGTCTTTCTCTTGCTTCTCATGTATTTATAGAACCTCCTCTTACTGCCTTTTATGTCTTTTTGCTAGATGTAACTCATTTTGTCCCTTAGTTCTTTTGATTTTTCCCTAAATGCTTCTACTATTCTTTTATATTCTTTTTTAGCCATTGTCTATGTTTCCACTTTTTATAGCATTCCTTTTTTATTTTTCTCTTAATTAAAGAACTCCTGAAGGAGCCACTTTGATCTCTCACTGCTCTTCCTATCTTTCCTTCACAGCAGGAAGCAGGTCAGACTCGATCATCACAGTGGCCCCTTCTGACCTTGGAATCTATGAAAGAGAAAGTAAGAGGCAGTTTCTGTGCCAAACAGATTACAATGTAAATCGACAAGACAGATGAAGGTTCTGGGAAAGGGTTAGAACATACAGACGAAGCAATGTGGTGGTTTGCAAAACATGCTAGTGCTACAAGGTTATTGGAGGGAGAGGAGGTTGGTTGTGGGTTTTTTTGTTTGTTTCATTCTTTGGGTGGAGTTTGTTAAGCTAAATAGAAAGTTAAAGGAAGGGACAGGGGAACATAGAAGGGAGAGAAAGGGGCAGAAGGCGGGAGGGAAGGAGGGTTCGGGGGACAGGTGGAGTGAGGCTGAGGTAAAGTCTATGAGGGAGGGGCTGAGGGCGTTGGAACAAACATGCATAGAGCACAGGGGAGAGATTGTTCAGAGAGAAAACTGTAGTGGGCCAATCCCTGCTGAGGCTGCTTCTAGGCCTTCTGCTGTTAAGTCTGGCTGGCCCCTCACTGCAATTTCTTTCCTTCATTCCCCAGGCCACATGGGTCCTAGTGCCCTTGGAGGGAGGTTCTCCCTTGCACAGCTCTGGGGCCATGTCTTCATCTCCCAGTGACTCCCCCACAGAGACGCCTAATGATCTGAGGGACTTCATAGAATCATAGAATATCAGGGTTGGAAGGGACCTCAGGAGGTCATCTAGTCCAACCCCCTGCTCAAAGCAGGACCAATTCCCAACTACATCATCCCAGCCGGGGCTTCGTCAAGCCGGGCCTTAAAAACCTCCAAGGAAGGAGACTCCACCACCTCCCTAGGTAACCCATTCCAGTGCTTCACCACCCTCCTAGTGAAATAGTGTTTCCTAATATCCAACTTAGACCTCCCCCACTGCAACTTGAGACCATTGCTCCTTGTTCTGTCATCTGCCAGCACTGAGAACAGCCGAGCTCCATCCTCTCTGGAACCCCCCTTCAGATAGTTGAAAGCAGCTATCAAATCCCCCATCATTCTTCTCTTCTGCAGACTAAACAATCCCAGTTCCCTCAGCCTCTTCTCATAGGTCATGTGTTCCAGCCCGGTAATCATTTTTGCTGCCCTCCGCTGGACTCTTTCCAATTTTTCCACATCCTTCTTGTAGTGTGGGGCCCAAAACTGCATACAGTACTCCAGATGAGGCCTCACCAATGTCGAATAGAGGGAATGATCACGTCCCTCGATCTGCTGACAGTGCTCCTACTTATACAGCCCAAAATGCCGTTAGCCTTCTTGGCAACAAGGGCACACTGTTGATTCATATCCAGCTTCTCGTCCACCGTAACCCCTAGGTTCTTTTCTGCAGAACTGCTTCCTAGCCACACGGTCCCTAGTCTGTAACAGTGAATGGGATTCTTCCGTCCTAAGTGCAGGACTCTGCACTTGTCCATGTTGAACCTCATCAGGTTTCTTTTGGCCCAATCCTCTAATTTGTCTAGGTCCCTCTGTATCCTATCCCTACCCTCCAGCGTATCTACCTCTTCCCCCAGTTTAGTGTCATCTGCGAACTTGCTGAGGGTGCAATCCACGCCATCCTCCAGATCATTAATGAAGATGTTGAACAAAACCGGCCCCAGGACCGACCCTTGGGGCACTCCGCTTGATGCCGGCTGCCAACTAGACATGGAGCCATTGATCACTACCCATTGAGCCCGACGATCTAGCCAGCTTTCTATCCACCTTATAGTCCATTCATCCAGCCCATACTTCTTTAACTTGCTGGCAAGAATACTGTGGGAGACCGTATCAAAAGCTTTGCTAAAGTCAAGGAATAACACATCCACTGCTTTCCCCTGATCCACAGAGCCAGTTATCTCCTCATAGAAGGCAATTAGGTTAGTCAGGCACGACTTGCCCTTGGTGAATCCATGCTGACTGTTCCTGATCACTTTCCTCTCCTCTAAGTGCTTCAGAATTGATTCCTTGAGGACCTGCTCCATGACTTTTCCAGGGACTGAGGTGAGGCTGACTGGCCTGTAGTTCCCTGGATCCTCCTTCTTCCCTTTTTTAAAGATGGGCACTACATTAGCCTTTTTCCAGTCATCCGGGACCTCCCCCGATCGCCATGAGTTTTCAAAGATGATGGCCAATGGCTCTGCAATCACATCCGCTAACTCCTTTAGCACCCTCGGATGCAGCGCATCCGGCCCCATGGATTTGTGCTCATCCAGCTTTTCTAAATAGTCCCGAACCACTTCTTTCTCCACAGAGGGCTGGTCACCTCCTCCCCATGTTGTGCTGCCCAGTGCAGCAGTCTGGGAGCTGACCTTGTTCATGAAGACAGAGGCAAAAAAACCATTGAGTACATTAACTTTTTCCACATCCTCTGTCACTAGGTTGCCTCCCTCATTCAGTAAGGGGCCCACACTTTCCTTGACTTTCTTCTTGCTGCTAACATACCTGAAGAAACCCTTCTTCTTACTCTTAACATCTCTTGCTAGCTGCAACTCCAAGTGTGATTTGGCCTTCCTGATTTCACTCCTGCATGCCTGAGCAATATTTTTATACTCCTCCTGGGTCATTTGTCCAATCTTCCACTTCTTGTAAGCTTCTTTTTTGTGTTTAAGATCAGCAAGGATTTCACTGTTAAGCCAAGCTGGTCGCCTGCCATATTTACTATTCTTTCTACACATCGGGATGTTTTTTTCCTGCAACCTCAATAAGGATTCTTTAATATACAGCCAGCTCTCCTGGACTCCTTTCCCCCTCATGTTATTCTCCCAGGGGATCCTGCCCATCAAAGTCTGCTTTTCTGAAGTCCAGGGTCCGTATTCTGCTGCTCTCCTTTCTTCCTTGTGTCAGGGGCAGCTCAGATGTACAAGGGGAGAAATCAGGGAAGTGACATTTGTGCTTTTTTCACCAACATGTCTCCTGGGTTTACAGGAATGGACTTCCCTCTGATGGACCTTGAGGGGTTCATTGTGTGGAGGGAGCAAGGAAGTGCTAGCGCTCCTGTGACTTCTCCCAGGGTAGAATCTGCCCTATGGAACCACTGCTTCCCCTTCATTCTCCAGCCCAGGGTGCTTTTTACACTGCCGTGCTATCAGAACAGCCACTCCTGGCCAGCTCATGCAGCCTTCAACATCGTAAATTCAACCCAGCTGAATAGAGGAGTGCTGTGCCCAGCCATTCATGAATTAAATCCAGGGTGACACCTGCACCTCTTCCAACCCCAGTCTCACATCCCTGAAATATGTGCCTTACACTGTTTAAGACCCCATTGATCAGTGTAAGCTCATTAATTAATTTGTCATTTTATCAAAGGAAATGAGTCTGCCACAATCTTTGTTAACCTAAGTAGAGATTTCCTAGACACTTCAGTCAAAATACACTGGTTTAGATAAAATATTAAAACAAGTTTATTAACTATACAAAGATTTTAAGTGATTGAGGCATAAAAGTCAGAATTAGTTACCAAAAGAAATAAAAGAAATCTAATTCCTACACTTTGCCAAGGCTAATAGTTCTTAAAGCAAAACAGATTGTCTCACCATAAATTGCAATACACGTCACAGGTTGTGTCCTCTTCCAGCCTGGGACACCCCTTCCCACAGTTCAGTGATGGTTCTTACCTTTCAAATGTTCTTGTGGCTGTGAGTAGAAGTGGGGGAGGAGAGGAGGTCAGGTAGAGGTCTTATTTTATACCCTCCCCCTCTCTTTGAGGAATATCATCCCGCACCGCCGCTTCCCCCTGTCCAGGTGTAGCAAAGCTGTCTCCTATGTACATGAGATTCAAAGCCTCTCAGGTGAATTGCAATTTTTTTGCTTGCACCTTCTGTGTATGTCATGGTTGAGGCATTTTTGGGGACGACATGCAAGATCTTTGTTTACAGTCCTTTGTGAGCTCTAAGGAGCTAGTGTGCGGGCATTCCCCAGAATTACAAAGTATTTTCATAACAAACATATAGTAAAATCTCATAGTCCCACATTCAATGTTGTACAAATTTGAACAGGACGAAGATGTTCAGCAAATTATGATTATGGTCTTGCTTTGAGCAAGGGGTTGAACTAGATGACTTCTGAGGTCTCTTCCAACACTAATCTTCTATGATTCTATGACTTTTCAAATGACACTTCACAAAGCATACTTTACACAAAATATATCATAACCATATAAAAGTGAACATGGAACGAATTTGAACCTATCTGAAACGTATTTCATATAATCTCATGTGTGAGGATGACTGAAAGGGCAGACTGAGAGGAAAAAGTCATTTTGTTTTTGTTGAAATATAGTTAAGTACATTCATGGGCGAGGCTTTCCTTTCAGTCTCTCTGCAGCATGATAACTGGGGTAGGGTGGTTACCAAGACTGTGCTAGTTTCCTGTTTTTGTATTTGTAAAATGTGCACGGAAACATCTCTGAATAGTTGTCAGATGAACAACACTCTTGAGGTTTCTGTTCCCATGCCCGAATCAGCAGTAGCTGCAGGTGTCCCTGACTCCCACTCAGACTAGTTTCTCTTCTCCCCACCCCCTTGCTATATGCACCTTTTGCAGAGGTTGTAAGGTGTGTGTGTGTGTTACCCACAGTGAGATGGAGTTTCTTTCTCTTGCTGTATTTGAACTGGGAGCATGTTGTTGCCAGCACAGAGTGCCCAAGGCAAGGCAACGGTTATGTTCGTGGCCCGGTGTGCTTCGCGCCAATAAACACACCAGGTGGAGAAGCAAACAAAGTTTATTTGAGATCTCAAAGTGGTGCTAGGAGACAGGCACGTCTCAAATCCAGCACACTAACAGAAACAGTTTTTCTTCCTTTATACCTTTTGCAGACAAGCCTCATCCCCCCCCCCTTCTTCCCCCGCTACCCCTCCCTTCCTTCCCCCCATTCCTCTTTCTCTACCCCTCCCGTCCCTGGTAACAATTACTAAGCAAATAGCAATTACATTTAAGCAGTTAGATTATGTTGGCAGCTATAAGTTCAGCTCGTTAGTAACACTTCTTGAACTACTATCTTGTCCCGTTCCTTTGATTTATTATCTTTCCTTTGGCCAGAGGTATGCAGGCCTCATTATTACCGCTTGGTACTGCAAAGGGGGGTTTACCACTGATATCAGGCTGCTTACACATTTCACTTGCACCTGGCTTTTGAGGTCGATTAGAATTTAAACATGGAAGGAGTTTGGTTCAGGCCTAGTGCAGGAAGGCTTCATTGACACTTGTGATTTTCCACCCTCCTGAGTTACCTGGGGTGATGGTGATGCCTGGTGACGTCAACAATGTGGACAGGCCTTGAACATGTGGTTTGTTCTCTATACAGTTCAGGAGCTGTCTCTTTGGTGGCTCCAAACTGGTTCTGCAATAATTTGAATTTGGAGTCACTCTCACACATAACAGGAGCTTCAACCCAAGCACCTCCAAATGCTCCTGGCAACTGACGGGCCCCTGACTGCTCTCTGCTGCTGAAACCTTCCCACCCTCAGGGAAAATCAGCCTCACCTCTGCCAAACCTTCTACCATCTCCCTTGGAACAGTCAGCCCACCCCTCTCAGCTGCCACCCCTGAAATGCCCCTCGCTGACTGAAGGAAACACATTGTCTCAGGAACTGCAGCCGGACTGCACAGAAGGAGTGAGGCGTGGGATGCTCAAGGGAGTTGTTCAATGACAGCCTCCTGATTCTCTTTGCCAAAGTCTTTCTGGGCCTCTAGATCCCTTACATCTAGATCCAGCTTTTTTTCCTTACAGCCACAGGATGAAATTTATCATGGCCTCATCTGAGCTCCTGATCATTCTCCCTTCTTCCCACCTTTCTCTGTCCTGGTGGACGACACAACCATCATTCCTGTCATCCGAGTCTCTAATCCAGGGGTCCCCAAACTTTCAGCTGCCAGGGCCACATCACTCAGTCTTGCTCTTATGGTGGGCCAGAGCAGGTCAATTATAGAAAATAAAATATACATTGTGTACATGAGAGCAGGGTGGTGGTGAGAGGGAGGAGAGAGGAGAGGCTGTGGGGGGTAGGTGGGGTGGATGGGATTGCAGGGGGAGGCAGAAGGCTACAGGTGCATGAGGATATGGGGGGCACAGGGCTGTACAGAGACATAATGGGAGTGCAGAAGTGTATGGAGGGGAATGGGGTGCAAGGCTGTGGGGGATGAGGTACATGGGGGTGGCATCTCTGGGAGGTGGAGAGGATGCAATGACGCTATGATGTGCACGGCTGCTAGTTACAGGATGGTGCGCATGGCGCTGCGTGTCACAGCTGGGAGTGTGCTGCAGCCATCACCTGGTCCCACTCGGCCTGTACAGCTTGCTGGGCCCTCACCTGCCGTAAATCGCAGTGGTTCCTCTCATCGCTGGGGACCAGCTGGGAAGTGGGATGGAGCACGCAGCAGCCCCCCACCCCTCCCAGCTAATTACATCTCTTGCTTGGCAAGAGAGTAGAAAAACCGCCAAGGCCAGCCAAAAACCAGCCAACTGGCCCGTGAGTAGAACTTAGTGAGAGGCCGGGATTTCTTGTAGCTGGACTTTGCTGATCCTTGTGCAACCTTGGCATTTATAGCAACTGAAACTGAAATCAGTTCCCATCAGTTACAGGCTGAGACGGAGCAAATGATCTTGTTGGTGCCACAGACTCCGCACCCCAGATTAGCAGGGTGATGATCATGGGGCGGCAAGCTGCACGCACTCCCCTTCCGAGAGAGAAGCAAGTGTGGCATATTCCCCTCCCCAAGGCGGGGGTTGGGGAGGTATGAGCCACTGGCTTATTGGATGGGGGACTTGAGAGAGCTGCAGCTTTCTAATCTTACGCCAAGTCCAGCATGTCATGATGCTAATAAAAGGAAGCCACGACCACTTGGAATATCAAAATCATAACAATGGGTTGCAGGCCAAATTCA
Organism: Emys orbicularis; assembly: GCF_028017835.1. Classification (NCBI taxonomy): domain Eukaryota; kingdom Metazoa; phylum Chordata; order Testudines; family Emydidae; genus Emys; species Emys orbicularis. The sequence goes on from NC_088684.1 coordinate 297,938,319, forward strand.
GAATTCCTGTCCCGGTGGGGGCCACTCCAATCACACTTCCCACCACCGGTGTTATAGGTCCTGGCCCACCCTAACGAACACCTGAATAACTTCGTTGGCTGCATGATGTACGGTGCCCATGACTCTGTGCCTCTTCCTTAGCAACTTGCCAGTGTTTCTGCAAGTCAGGATGTAGAAGCAATGAATCATAGACTTTAGACTTTAAGGTCAGAAGGGACCATTATGATCATCTAGTCTGACCTCCTGCACAACACAGGCCACAGAATCTCACCCACCCACTCCTGTAACAAATCCCTAACCTATGTCTGAGCTATTGAAGTCCTCAACTCGTGGTTTAAAGACTTCAGGGTGCAGAGAAGCCTCCAGCAAGTGACCCTTGCCCCATGCTACAGAGGAAGGCGAAAACCCCCCAGGGCCTCTGCCAATCTGCCCTGGAGGAAAATTCCTTCCTGACCCCAAATATGGCGATCAGCTAAACCCTGAGCATGTGGGCAAGACTCACCAGCCAGACACCCAGGAAAGAATTCTCTGTAGTAACTCAGATCCCATCCCATCATAGACCATTGGGCATATTTACTGCTAATAGTCAAAGATCAATTAATTGCCAAAATTAGGCTATCCCATCATACTATTTCCTCCATAAACTTATCAAGCTTAGTCTTGAAGCCAGATGTGTCTTTTGCACCCACTGCTCCCCTTGGAAAGCTGTTCCAGAACTTCACTCCTCTGATGGTTAGAAACCTTCGTCTAATTTCAAGTCTAAACTTCCTGATGGCCAGTTTATATTCATTTGTTCTTGTGTCCACATTGGTACTGAGCTTATCGGTGCCAGCTCTGCACCGGCGACCTGGAACGTCTCCTTTTATCCGTGCTGGGGAAGCAGATCGGTGTTCCCTCGGTTCCGAGATGTCATGTAGCAGGGTAGGGGAGCGCCACGGAGAGGGAGATGTGGATTGGTGCCCATGCTAGTTCTGGTCCGGCATCGACGAATGCTGCAACATCGCGGGCTTCCCCCTGGACTGCGGCACTTGTGGTGGTGCCAGAGGCCTTTGTGATATGGCCAGGACCCCAGACTCCAAAATTTGTATGAGGTCTGTAGAAACCTCAAAAGTGTCTGGGGTGGAGGGGGATTCCAGAACTTCCACTGGACCATGTCCCTCCAGCGAGATGCTCAGAGCCGGACTCAACGGTGCCTGCAGGGGTGCTGGAGTCAACGGCTCAAGGTCCTGAGCCACGTGCGCCACAGACCTATGTGAGGGTCGAGCTCTATGTGGAGAGAGCCCTCTGTCCACCTTCTTGTGGCGTTTTTGTGGCACCAGAGATGTGGAATGGTGCTGAGATGCTGACACACCTTGCGGTGCTGGTGGGCTTCGGTGCCAAGAGTCTCTAGGTGCAGAGTCCTTTCTCGGCACCGTTGCTGGTACCGAAGCTGGGGTGCTCCACACCGAGCTTGTGTCCGGGGCTGAAGGTCCAAGAGCAGCTTCCATCAATAGTCGTTTGAGCCTGAAGTCACGCTCCTTCCTGGTTTGGGGCTTGAAGGCCTTGCAGATCTTACAGCAACCTGACTGGTGTTCTTCTCCCAAACACTTGAGGCACGAGGTGTGCGGGTCGCTGTTCGGCACAGGCTTCCTGCAAGTAGCACAAGACTTAAAGCCTTGGGCTCTCGGCATGGCCTGATGCCCAGGGCCGGCGGGAGTTATGGGCGATTCCGCCCACCACTACCTCTGCTAACTACACTAACCTACAAACAAAATTATTTTATTTTGTAGACTAAGAAAAGAATGAAAACAAAATGGAGACTGAAAGCTAGTAACTAGGGAAGATTTGTGAACTCGTAAGTCACTGTTCCAATGCCGCCACAGACGGTAAGAAGGAACTGAAGAGGGGTCAGGTCGGCAGGGTTATATATTGAGCACCATGAAGGTGCCACTCCAGGGGGCTCCCCAGCTGACCCAACGGGAGCTGCCGAGGGAAAATGTTCCGATGGCCGTGCACGTTGTGCACACACACCTGATTGGAATCGACGTGAACAAGCACTCAAAAAGAGCTAAAATTCAGAGGGATCTTGATAAATTGGCGAACTGGGCTATAGACAACAAAATGAAATTCAACAGGGACAAATGTAAGGTGCTACAATTAGTGAAGAAAAACCAAATGCACAAATACAGAATGAGGGATAACTGGCTTGGCACCAGCTCTATTGAGACAGATCTGGGAGTTGTGGTGGATGACAGCCTCAACATGAATCAACAATGTGCTGTAGTTGCAAAAAAAGCAATTGCAATTTTAGGTCGCATTACCAGAGGCACAGCATGCAAGTCACGGGAAGAGGAACTAGCCCAACGAATGCAGGCCCTGGCAGAGCAGATGGCTGAACCGCAGAGTACCATCAGTCCCACAAAGACTTCAGGGCACAAGGAGCCCCTGGCTGCAGTGGTCCAGAAGCCCACTTTTAGAGCCACTGCCTCATCAGGGCGACAAGGGAGAGCAAAGTCCTTCTGCTACAGGTGTGGCCAGGGTCGACACACAGCAGCAAGGTGTCAGAATGAAAAGAATCCCGTCCTAGTGTATCAAAGCAGAGAACAACTTGGGGAAAGTCGGGAAATAGCCATAGGGCTTGGGAAGGGAGCTGCCTAGGCTCTCAGAATTTGAAGGTCCCCTGGAAAAGTCTGTCCAGCTGGGATCCCCTCAGGACGGACAGGGCCCTGAGCAGAGGTCACTGTGAGGATCGAAGGGACAGAATGTATAGCAGTGCTCAACACTTGGTCTCAGGTGGGTATCGTATTTCAGTCCTTTTACCAACAGATGCTTAGCCACCTGCCTATACAGCCACTGGTGGGATTCGGCCTGTGCGGCCTCTTTATTTTCTTCCCATCTGAATTTATTTGGTGATAGCCCCACCCCCCCTTGTGTTATGCTAATAAGAAGCACACGGGATCTTTTTCAGGGGATAAGGCAATACACTGCGTTTATTAAGAATACAATAGCAAAGCAGCTAGCATATGCTCACATAAACAGACACACACACACTGTCCCGCCAGTCGATGTTCTAGTTACCAGTTCAGGGTCCGGATCAAACTAGTGGCCAGCCAGATTGATCATGGGTAGGGAGGAGATGGGTTCTGTCGGCCGCAACACGATGCTCTGGGGGAAGTCTTGGCAGGAGAAACCCAAAGCCCCTTGGCTCTCGCCTATCTTTTATAGCAACAAATCCTCATGTAAGCCCATGGACTCTGCTGTGTCATGCTTGAATTATTAATTACAAACTAGTTGTTTTCGCAGTTTCTCTTTCATTATCATGCAGGGTCACTGGGGCAGCTTGGGAGGAAAATTCTATCCACAGGGTAACCCCCACTTACTTGCCAGAGAGTTGGAGACTCCCAGCAAATAACACAAACACATACAATATATTCAACACAGTAATTATATTAAATAGGAGGTAAATATAACGTAACAGGGTAAAACACTGATTTCAGGGTCACTGGTGCCCACACTGTTAATACCCATGAATTTCCCCAGTCACATGACCTGATATAGCAAATGTAAAATTAGTGTCCCGTTGGTGCACATACTTTGTAGGGCCCTTGATTATCTGTGACCATGCTATCTTCTGTGCAGCAGTTAGCAACATGGGTGACTGGGTTCAGTGCAGCCCCAAAGACTCACATGTGAGATAAAGTGGTAGGTCCCTCCATAGGTTTAATAGGCAGCAGGTAATAAAATCCCCAGACCCTGACCCCCTGGCTTGAGGACAGTGGTTAGGGAGGAAGGGGTCTCCCAAACAATCTCCCTGACTAGCTAACTAGAGACGGCGCACTCAGAACTCCGTGAATGATCCTCAGGTTGAGAGGTGGCTCTGGACTCCTCAGTCATTGCAGAGGGGCTGACGATCACTGCTGGTATCCGCCTCATGCAGGGCTCAGGCTGGTGCTGCTCCCGGGATTTACCCTCCCCACAAAGGGCGCAGGGCTCAAGGTGCAGGTTATAACAACTATACTAAAAATCCTAACTTTAGTCTCCCACCCCAGCGCTCAGATTCACAGTAGGTGGCAGCCCTGGACTAGCAGCCAGAGCAGTGGTGCCCTGTGGTGACTGATCTCACCTGGGGAGGTGGGGGGAGAACTTTGCCTGGCTGGGGGAAATTTTCCAAGCAAAGCTCTGTAAACTGGGAGTCACCTTGGAGAGGGAAAGGGCCAAGCTGAGGGATGTTGCTTCCAGGTCGCCAGAGGCCAGTTCTCAGGGGGTCCCTGCATGCAGGCCTGGGCCTCACCAGCCTCCCCCACAGCCACCGCTGCCCTTTCCATGGCTGGCTCCAGACTGCTCCAAAATGGCGTCTCCCTTCTCCAGGGTTCCCAGGGGAGGATATCTCACTCCCTATTGGTCAGGCTTGCTCTTCTTCCTGGGCTTTCCCTTGTTAACCATTAGGCTCTGCCCTAGGGTTGCCAGGAGTCCGATTTTCAACCAGAACAACCGGTCAAAAAGGAACCCTGTCAGCTCGTCAGCACCGCTGACCAGGCTGTTGAAAGTCCAGGTGTGCGGGGCTGGCAAGCTCCCTAACTGGCTCTGTGCAGCTCCTGGGAAGCAGCCGGCATGTCCCTCCGGCTCCTAGGTGTAGGGGTGTCTACCAGTGCTCCATGCACTGCCCCTGCCCTGAGTGCCGGATCTACAGCTCCCATTGGCTGAGAGGGCCCACTGAAGAGGATTCCCATTATGCTTTATATCAGGGGTCGGGAACCTTTCAGAAGTGGTCCGAGTCTTCATTTATTCACTCTAATGTAAGGTTTCACGTGCCAGTAATACATTTAAACGTTTTTTAGAAGGTCTCTCTCTATGTCTATATTATATAACTAAACTATTGTTGTATGTAAAGTAAACAAGGTTTTCAAAATGTTTAAGAAGCTTCATTTAAAATTAAATTAAAATGCTGATCTTACGCCGCCAACCTGCTCAGCTCGCTGCCAGTCTGGGGTTCTGTTCACCTAGGCCGGCAGCGGGCTGAGCGGGGCTGGCAGCCGGGGCTGGCAACCAGGACCCCAGACCTGGGAAGGGGTGTTCAGGGATCAGGGCAGAGGGCTGGGTGTGTGTGTGTGGGGGGGTGCAGGGCAGAAGGCTGTGTATGGCGGGGGGTTCAGGGGTCAGGGCAGAGGGCTGGGGGTGTGTGGGGGTGCAGGGCAGAAGGCTGGGTGTGGGGGGGAGTTCAGGGGTCAGGGCAGAGGGCAGGGGGTGTGGGGGGGGTTCAGGGGTCAGGGCAGAGGGCAGTGGGCATGTGGGGGGATCAGGGAAGAAGGCTGGGAGTGGGGGGGTCAAGGGTCAGGGCAGTGGGAGTGTAGGGCAGAAGGCTGGGTGGGGGGGGGTTCAGGGCAGAACGCTGGGTGTGTGGGGGGGCTTCAGGGGTCAGGGCAGAGGGCTGGGGTGCTCAGCTCGTGGGGGTGCTCCCAGCTCCCTGCCATGAGCCGCTCAGGCTGGGCGGGATATGTCCTGTTCCACCCCCTTCCCCAAGGCCCGTCCCTACCTCTCTCTGCCTCCTCTCCAGAGCAGGGAGAACGCTGCCACTTGGGTCGGCTCCACTCCCCCTCCCCCTCGCAAGGGCGATCAGCTGATTGGCGGCAGGGAGAGGGAGAGGGAGGAGGAGGGGCCAGAATGCACCAAGCTGTGGGAAGAAGCGGGGGAGGAGGGAAGCTTGGCTGCCCCAGGACCAAGCTTCTGCCTCCTGCCCCCGCAGGGGAGAGCGGTGGGGAGGGGGGCTGAGTGGGGCTGGGGGCCAGGACACCCCCCACACCGCTCTCCCCTGTGGGGGCAGGAGACAGAAGCTTGGTCCTGGGGCAGCCAAGCTTCCCTCTCCCCCGCTTCTTCCCACAGCCTGGTGCGTTCCTGCCCCTCCGCCCCTCCTCACAGGGCAGGCAGCAGCGTGCCACTCAAAATCGGCTTGGTGCCATGTTTGGCACGCGTGCCGTAGGTTGCCGACCCCTGCTTTATAGGGAGGGGTCTGCTTTCTGCTCTGCTGCAAAGTCCTGGCTACTGCCAGCTCCAATAGCTGTCTCCAGGATGGGAGGGGGGGTGACTCCTCCCCTCCCATTCCTGGATGCACACGGCCTTTCTCTCCTGAGCCAGGGCTGGAAATGTCCGCCCCGAACTCAGCCGTTTCTCTTTCTTTGTAGTCCCCGTCTGGGACCAAAGAGACACATTCCTTTTGACTACAAGTCACCCTGCTAACAGCTTTGGATGCAGTCAATCTATCATTACCAATTAACACCTCAGCTGGAATGCTACCCAGTACTCCAACCTTTAAGGTCCCTTTTAGGCCTTCCCACTCCAACTTCAGTTTAGCTACAGGCGCAGTGGTTTCAGATTTTCCCAATGGAAGGAGTTTTACATTTCACCTAGGGTTCAGTTTCCCTAACCATGCCCAGCGAAATCTGGGCACCAGCGTCTCTCCATCCCTGGCTTACCTGGCCATTCACCTTGGCAGCTTCAATAAACTCCATATGGGTCAGGCCTTACAAAACTCACCAGGATCATCTCAGGCACCTCTGTGGGTCCTGTGTCCATGACAGTCGCATTAAGCTGAGCTGGACAGGGTGTGAACTTGGATTCCTTTTGGTCAGGGCAATCACTGACCAGTGCTTGGAATGTGAACCTCAGCCAACCAGCAAACTGTGTGTAAATCCTGCCAACACTACATCACTGTGAGGCTTTCTCAGGCTCCCCAGAACTATGAGTCACATTGTCACCCCTCTGCCTTAGCCTTTACTTCACCTTGCAGGTAACACTTGGTGCACCCCAGTTCCCGACCCTCTTTTAGAGCATCCCTGTACGTATTGGGCTTCAGGAAGTGGGTGGGCGTAAGCCCGCCCACCGCTAAAGGATCCCCCCCAGCCTAAGGGGAGGACCCACAGGGTCTGAAACTCAAATGATAACGGGGGACAACTAATGTAAAAACAGGGACAGGTGTGCGGTCAAAGGATCAAAAGAAGGGAACCTGACGGGGACACGGAGCAGAGAACCCCGGACAGCGCCCACTGCTCCTCAAAGGCGTCAAGGGAGCCAGTGGACGCCGCCCAGAGGAACTCTGCCCGGATACGTGAACGGACAGAGGATCGGAAACAGGCCCCACAGTCACAGGAGCCTCCATCGGCCAACCTCCTCTCCCTGGTTTTATAAATGGCCAGTTTAGCCAGGGCCAAGAGGAATTTGACCAGGAGGTCCCGTGACTTTGTGGGGCCACGGATAGGGAGTGCGTAAATGAGAAGGTGAGGGGAAAAGTGCAACCAAAACCGCAACAGAAGATTGGTGAGGAGCCAGTGAAGGGGCTGCAACCTGGCGCACTCTAAGTAAACGTGAGCCAGGGTTCCCCTCACGCCGCAGAAAGGACAGGTGTCTGGGACAGGGGTAAACCGCGCCAAGTACACGCCCGTGCTCACGGCCCCATGAAGGAGCCGCCAGCTGATATCCCCGGCGGGCCGCGGAACCAGGGTGGAATATAGGCTAGCCCACCGGGGCTTCTCACCCTCAACAGATGGTAGGAGGTCCCGCCATTTTGTATCGGGGCGGGACACGAGGGTGAGAAAGTGAAGGGTGTGGAGCACGAGCGTGTAGAGATGCTTCCTTGGCGCGGTCAGGAAATGAACTGGCTGCAAGTCGTGCGGCCGGCTCACGGAGAAGGGGCGGGGGGGCCGGTTGGGTCCACGGGGCAGGGGCCCGATGAAAAGGTCCGGAGGGCCAGGGGTGGAGGGTGGGCGGGGCGTGCCCTCGTGCAGGACCCGGTCGAGGTAAACCCGAACAGCGGGCGGCAAAGCGGCCCTCACCTTCTGAAGCACGCGCCGGGGAGTATAAGGTCTGGAGACCCCCATGCGCCGAGCAAGCGTCAAGGGATCCAGCCAGTCTCCCCGGTCGTAGTCCAGGAGGTCTCCGACTCTGGTGACTTCCTCCAGGACCAACCTCTGGCGCACCATGGGGGACTCCGCCGCCTGCACACGGAGCTGGGGGTTGTGTAGCAGGGGCTCCGCGAGGAGATCTGCCCCCACGGTGGCCGCCACGGACCTGGTCACTGAGAACAGTTTCCAGGTCCGGAGGAGGTCCTGGTAGAAGACCGGCATCCCGGAGAAGTCTCGCAGAAGACCTCTCGGATCGAGATAAAGGAGCTGCCGGTCGTATCGGAGCCCTCGGAAGCGGCGCAGGAAAGCGTGCGCTAGTATGCCCCACGCTGGACTACCTGCACCATAAAGGAGCCTCTGCAGGGCCTGGAGGCGGAAGACGTGGACCTGAGAGCGAAGGCACTTCAGGCCCTGCCCTCCCTCCTCCAGGGGGAGATGGAGAACCCCCGCAGAGACCCAGTGCAGTCCTGACCAAAAGAACTCCAGAATCGCCCTCCGGAGGTCGGCCAGGAAGCCCGGGGCCGGGACCAGGGTGTTGAGACAGTACCAGAGCATGGACAGGACTAGTTGATTGAGTACCAGTGCCCTCCCTCGAAGGGAGAGGCACCGGAGCAGTCCTGTCCATTTCCGGAGCCGCACCGTCACCCTGCCCTGTAAACCGCGCCAGTTCTCCGGCGGAGACGGATGCGTGGCAGAGAGGTAAACGCTGAGATAGAGCAGTGGACCTGCGCTCCACCGGATGGCCTGAAGCGGCCAGCAGCAGTCCAGGAAAGGAAGGGAGGGAGGGAGAAGGGGCTCCAGCCAGCAGGGCAGCTGGAGAGGAGGAGAAGGAGGGAGAGCTCCAGCCAACAGGGCAGTCAGAGACTACTGAGCACGCTCTGTAGCGGGGTGGACACCTGCTCCTGCCTGGAAGGGCCTGAGCTAGCCTGGGGAGCAGGCAGCGTGAAGGCTGAGCTGATTGGGGGAAGTGGCTGCAGCTGGGGCCACGCCCCAATCAGGCCTCAGCTGGCCCTATATAAGAGGCTGGGAGCCAGGAGCTCGGAGTAGTCTCTCTCTGCCTTCAGAGAGAGAAGGGCCTGGCTGCAGGGGTAAGTCCGCCCCTCTACAATCCCCCTGTAGTGCCCAGCCCTTGTCACTGGACACACCCAGAAATTACCAAGTTTGCTGGCTCCAAAGAGACATTGTGCACACCAGCCTGTTTGATTCAACCAAGGATTCACACTTGGCTTAATAGTACGACACGGAGAGGTTCTTGTGATAAACAAGAAGTTTATTAATGATAGCAATTTAAGTGATACTGAGTAAGGATACGGAAACAATTGGTTACAAATAAAACAACAAGATAATCCTCTCCTACAAGACTAGGACTTGTTAACTTGCTGAAGTTCTTATCTAAAGCAGGTTTCACCTAAGTCATCTGCCAGAATCACTGGCTCACATGGCCAAGATCCAACTTTCATGAATACAAACGACACTATCGTTTTTGCTTCCTCAGTGGAGGATAACCAAGGGGTTTTTCTTCCTCCTTCTTACAATCCAGTAAATCTTGGAAATGTATTATTTTCCCAGTGTACCCCCAGAGAAAGGTTCTTTCCCCCTGCTGCTTGTTCTCTGGTGTGCTGACACCATGCTGCTTTCTTCATCCTCCGGCTAACCTAATCTTCCTGTTTAGCTCACATGCAAATGTACCTCCCATTGCATTTGGCTTCACAATACTTGACTTACATCAGAGACCTAGGCAGACAGGTACATCACAACATTCCTTTGCCCGGGAAAGACTTGTTTGTCAACCCTGTTTATCAGACCCCTTGTTTTCAACATGTTTTAGTACAGACAACTTAATTATTTCCCACACATACATCATGTAATGCTTATGATGACCAGTATGATATAAGCTTTCATTTGATCTCTCACATGACCTTCATTACAGATAAACACTCTGGCAGCCATGTGGTAGATAGGCCAGATAGGAGATGCTGAGGCCAGACAGGAGTTGCTGTTACAAGACAGTGACCCCTTTGCCAGTTGGGACTGAGGGACTCTCGGGTTCACAGGCTGGGTTTGCTTGGAGAAATTAATTTAACAATCACAGATTTGTAAGTAAGCTAAAAATCTTTTGGTTGCAACCTATTTAACTGTGGTGCCATAATATATTAGTATTAATGAACTTAATATTAGCATTTTAACTTTTAAAAGTGTAAAAAAACAAGTCTGATTCTGTAAGTTACATTTTCCTTGTAGACATAAACCCAGACTTGTAAAGGTATTTAGACCTTGCTTCACTCAGTGTTGCAATGCCTAACTGGTTGCAATGCCTAACTGGTTTAAGTACTTTCACTCTATGCATCTGAAGAAGTGAGGTTTTTACCCACGAAAGCTTATGCCCAAATAAATCCCTTAGTCTTTAAGGTGCCACCAGACTCCTTGTTGTTTTTGTAGATACAGACTAACACGGCTACCCCCTGATACTTGGTTTAAGAGTGCAAGTCTCATTTTCAAAAGGGATTTCAGCACTTAAGATACCTTGTCAATGGGATTTAGGCTCTTAACAAAGACAAAAACAAAGCTGCATATCACCATATTTCATAATCACACCTTTGGTGGGTTTTGAAGTTTGCCCTTCAAAATATCTCAGAATATCAGTGTTGGAAGGGACCTTAGGAGATCATCTAGTCCAACCCCCTGCTCAAAGCAGGACCAATTCCCAACTAAATCATCCCAGCCAGGGCTTTGTCAAGCCTGACCTTAAAAACCTCTAAGGAAGGAGATTCCACCACCTCCCTAGGTAACCCATTCCAGTGCTTCACCACCCTCCTAGTGAAATAGTGTTTCCTAATATCCAACCTAAACCTCCCTCGCTGCAACTTGAGACCATTACAACTTGTTCTCTCATCTAAGAGGCTAGACCAATATATATTGTTAATGAAAAACAAATGCTGAGCTTTATTCATATTGTGTGAATCTGCTGCACTAGCATAAGGGTGAGGGTGCTGAGAAGCTGAGATGCAGGTGCGGGAAGCAGTAGGGGTAGGCTGCAATGAGACTTTATTAATGGCTGTTAGTGATAGAGGTAAATCAGGAGCGATCCAGCAACAACAAAAATAACTGCAGCAACACCAATACAAATAACTTCCTGGTATTCTGTAAAAAAAGCTTTCTTCCTGTTTGTTCCAATATAATCTCTCACTTTTTCTTCAGTTAAATTAGGTTCCAAATACATCTTATTGACATAATATCTGCCCCCATTCTCCTTATCCATTCTCTGGATCTTATCAATCAGCTCAGAAACCTGTTCTGCTCCAGTTGCTTTGTTACTGAAAGCGCAACATCGGTCTCCACACTTCTGAATCAGCCCCTTAAGATCTTTATTATCCGAGTTTTTCACATACTCAAGCAGTGCTTTACCGTCTAAATCCTCTTTCCGGGTGAACAGGACAATCATGTGCCTCATGGCTTCAACTCCAAAAATCTCCTGTACTCGCTTCACTGCGGCCTTGTCTTCCTCAGTGTAACGGCCCACCTGGGTCACCAGCAGCAGAGCGTGGGGGCCTGGGGCGGAGAGTGTGATACAGCGAACAATCTCTTTATATGTGTCTTTATCACAAACATTTTGGTCAAAAATGGCAGGTGTGTCAATAACCACAAGCTTCCTCCTATCCACAGTCCTTTCCCCCTTTTCACAAGTCACAGTTACTGGCTTTGTGTCGAGTGTGGACTCAAACTTCCTTTCATCAAGGATGGAGTTTCCTGTTGCGCTTTTCCCACCTCCAGTTTTGCCAACAAGGATGATTCTGAATTCCGATTCGCTGCTGTCATCTGCGGCTTCTGGGAACAGGTTTGACAGTCAGAACATCATTGCACAGATAAAAGTAAATGAGTAGGAGTTGCATCTAATTATACAATTTTTAATTAACCTGCATTAAAATCATGTACTCTGAACTGAGAGGCCCAGAATAAATAATATCCATCCAATCCCACATCTCTGCTTATCTCTATCCTCTTGGATGTCTTGTCACTTTAAACCAAAGATGACCAAAACTGAACTCCTTATCTTCTCACGCGTACCTTCTCCACTTCCTTCTTTTTCTATCACTCTTCTCAACACCACCATTCTCATCATCACTCCGGCCCACAATCTGGGGGCGATTTTTTTAAAATTATTCCTCTCTCTCCTTTGTCCCAAACATCTAGGTCGTATCCAATCCAACTATTTCTTAATCCTCAGCATCTCCAAGGCCAGTCCTTTTCTCTCCAACCGTACCTCCAAGTTTCTTTCCAGAACCTCAGTATATTCTGCCTTGATATTGCAACATCCTCCTCTCTGGCCTCCCAAACATACACATCAGACCCTTCAGTGCATTCAAAATACTAACAGTAAATTTGTCTTCCTTGCCCGTTGATTTGATCATGTAGCTTCTCTTTCTATTCTGTCGTTGGTTTCCTGTCCAACAGGATAGGTTCTTATACCATACTCGTAACTGTCGAATTGGAGCACCTCTGTATCTGGATTTACACAGATAACCCCTGGACCCACACACAGAACTGACGCTCTTTGTATTGGATCCTGGAATCAGATGTACACACGAGGCATATAAAAACAAACCCTTGTGTTCTACTCAGACCACTTCCTCCTTTAGCTGGAGATCAGAGCCTTTCAAATCTCTGAACATTTGACCATCAAATTTAAGCTTTTTGTCTCTACTTTCAAATGTCTATAGAACTCTTCACCCCATTACATATCCTCCCTTGTCAACCATTGCATTGCCCCATCCCCTCCACTCTGCTAATGATCCTAATAGGTTTTTTAGATTCTTGCATAATCACTCCTGTGCCTTCCTCATTGTAACCCCCAACGCATGGTATGATCTCACTGAGTTCATCTGCAAAATCACTGTCCACATCAAAGTTCCCCTTAAAAACCCACTTCTACTGTGCTGCATACAGTGAATCAGGTTGACTTGTCTATAAATTACCTCTTGTTCTTCCCTAGCTCTATATAGCTGGTCAAACAGGATAAAACATTTCATACACCTTGTGACATTATCTGATTAAAATATGACCATATAGATCATTATTGCAAACACTGTGTATTTGCAACATATATTGTGAAGTGAGGTGTCTATGGAAAGGTTATAATTTGCTGGTTATGATTATATTTGTATACATGTATCATTTGTATTTCAGTGTGTTTGATTCTGAGAAGCACCAGTAAAGCATTTGGCCAGCATATTGAGAAGGGACTATTCAAGTTGAATAGCCCATCAAGGAGTGACAATGGGCCTTGGGAGACGCCAGTCCACATCTGATGAGCCTTCCTGGGAATGTTCAAACTAGCATGTTGTAAATGGCTTCTACCTGTAAAGAACTGAGTCATGCATGGACATGTGACTTGCTCATGTGACTCCAAACTCCATCTTGTTGCTGTAATTTTCCACAGTAAGAACAATGGGTTTCCTTCAGAGGTGCACCGGTAAGAGTGGCTGGCTGGGGACGGGGCTCTGAATGCTGCTGGCTGGGTAACACACAGGTAAGCTTCCAGTGCAAGTGCTGGGCATGGACAGCCCACACTTGCCTTTTGGCTCCCCTCCCTCCCCTTCTATCCTCCTCCCCCACAGGAGCCCAAACCAGCCTAGTAGCCCCGGCCCCAGTGCCAGATGGACGGGGATGGGGCGGGCGAGGCCCCAACCCCGGTGGGCCCAAGCCAGCACCCACAGCCCCTGGGCAGCACAGCCACAGTGCCCTAGGCTCCAGCCACAGTGCTCGGGTAGCCAGGCATTGCAGTCCTTGCCGCCCCGGCCCCGGGGATCCGGACGACTGAGCAGCATGGTTCCTGATGCCCCGGCCAGCCCGGGGGATTGGGGTGGCTGGGCAGCACAGTGGCCACACTCCCAGCCCCAAGCTTTTCCCCTCACCCCTCCAATTCCTTTCCCTGAGCCCCCCCAAACCCCTGACCTGACTCCTGCACCCCCACACTCCTGCCCCAAGTCCACGCCCTGCCCTCACTCCTGCACCCCCCCACATCCCCACCCTGAGCCTCCCCAACCCCCTGCCCTGAGCCCCCCCCACTCCATCCCACACTTAAATTTCTTATAGGTACTGTCATATTGCAACCCCCCTGCCCTGAGTCCCCTCCCCCGGGGGGGTTGTTATAAAACAGTACCTGTAAGAAATTTAAGTTACTTTCACCCCTGGTTTCCTTCCACATGGAAGAGGATATAAAAGGCCCTAGAAACCCCTCCATTTTGTCTTCAATCCTGCTTCTTGCCTCTGGAGGGACTTTGCTACAAACTGAAGCTCTGAACAAAGGACTGAGGACCCATCCCAGCGGGGGATGTATTCCAGAGACTTGATTTGAACCTGCAGTTTATTCCATCACAGCTACAAGCCTGAACCAAGAACTTTGCAACTATTGTATGTATTTGAGCCCTTTAACCAATTTTAACTCTCACCCTTCCTTTCTTCTTTCTTTCTTGGACTGTGACTGCCCTTTTTCTCATCAGTTTGTCCTGAATTAGATACTCTCAGTAGTGTCCCACTAGAGCACATCTATTCATACTTTTGTTTCCATTTTTGGTTGAAATTTGAAAAAAGTTGATCATCTCTGTGCAGAAGTGATTGAGGGAGCTGGGGAATGGGATGTGCCTGGTACATAGACTCTCACTGTCGTTGGATTGGAACGAAGTTCTGCCGTGCTTCCACTCTGACCACCTCCTTGATCAAAATTGGTAGGGTCTTGGTTTGTTTGCAGCTGCTGTAGCAGCCTGAGATATGGACAAAATTACAGATACTAGGAAAGGGATTTTCTTTGTAATCATAGAATATTAAGGTTGGAAGAGACCTCAGGTCATCTAGCCCAACCCCTGCTGAAAGCAGGACCAACCCCAACATCCCAGCCAGGGCTTTGTCAAGCCTGACCTTAAAAACCTCCAAGGAAGGAGATTCCACCACCTCCCTAGGTAACACATTCCAGTGCTTCACCACCCTCCTACTGGAAAAAGTGTTTCCTAATATCCAACCTAAACCTTCCCAACTGCAACTTGAGACCATTACTCCTTGTTCTGTCATCTGCTACCACTGAACAGTCTAGATCCATCCTCTTTGTAACCTCCTTTCAGGTAGTTGAAGGCTGCTATCAAATCTCCCCTCACTCTTCTCTTCTGCAGACTAAATAACCCCACTTCCCTCAGCTTCTCATAAGTCATGTGCTCCAGCCCCCTAATCATTTTCATTGCCCTCTGCTGGACTCTCTTCAATTTGTCCACATCCTTTTTGTTGTGGGGGCCCAAAACTGGACGCAATACTCCAGATGTGGCCTCACCGGTGCCGAATAGAGGGGAATAATCGCTTCCCTCGATCTGCTGGCAATGCTCCTACTAGTGCAGCCCAATATGCTGTTAGCCTTCTTGACAACAAGGGCACACTGTCGACTCGTATCCAGCTTCTCGTCCACTGTAATTCCCAGGACCTTTTCTGCAGAACTGCTGCTTAGCCAGTCGGTCCCCAGCCTGTAGCGGTGCATGGGATTCTTCCATCCTAAGTGCAGGACTCTGCACTTGTTCTTGTTGAATCTCATCAGATTTCTTTTAGCCCAATCCTCCAATTTGTCTCGTCACTCTGGACCCTATCCCTACCCTCCAGCGTACCTACCTCTTCCCCCAGCTTAGTGTCATCCGTTAACTTGCTGAGGGTGTAATCCATCCCATCATCCAGATCATTAATAAAGATGTTTAACAAAATTGATGGTTGTCCCCAGCATAAGACAAAGTTACAAGGGACATGTCACTACAATTCCCCCCTCCCCCCCCTAATGCTAGAGCCATTAAAATAATTTGCGGTGACTAAAGGTATATTCAGAATATGTCTCAATCCCCTAGAGTTTGTGGTGCTCTTTTATTTTACAATAAAATTTGAGCTGAGCAAAACATAGAAATGAGGCCAGAATAGGGCCTTTTGTGTAATTGTCTTACCATCATCTCCTTTCTGCTTCTTCCCATCCATCTCTTTCTGAAATATTTGTAATAAAATGTGTTATTTACAAACATACTTTAAGGAAGGAGCTCAGAATATAGAAAAATCCTCTTCTAAAAAAGCTCAGTAATACAATTAATAAATAGTAATAATTATAATAACTGGTATGAAGTTTGCTTATGATCAGAAAAGTGCATTTCTGAATGACACCTTGATAGTTCATGTTTAACCTCCATCAGCATTTTTATCACATCTGTTTGACTTTAAGCACATGGGTAGTCCTACTGAAGTCAAGAGTTACGTAGCTGCCTTAAGGGTATCTATACTACCCGCCGGATCGGTTGGCAGCGCTCGATCTAGTGGGGGTCGATTTATCACATCTAGTCTAGACACGATAAATCGACTCCCGAGCACTCTCCTGTCAACTCCTGTACTCCACCGCCACGAGAGGCACAGGCGGAGTCAACGGGGGAGCGGCAGCAGTCGACTCACTGCAGTGAAGACAGCGCGGTAAGTTGATCTAAGTACGCTCACTTCAGCTACGTTAGTGTAGACCTGGCTAGTGTAGACCAGGCCTTAGTTAAGCACATGTATGTTAGCAGGTGTGAGGCCATTAGAGCTGTCCTAACTGCAAGTAAGGTCAAACTAAGCCTCTGAAAATCAGTTCTGTTATTGCAGCCTCGTACATACCTACATTTTCATCAGCAATAGAGATTCTGGATTCAGAACTTAGTCAACAGTTTGACTGATGCACAAGGCAGAGAGGATGCAGCTTGTACTTCAGTACTGATACTGCCTTTGCAACACTGACTTGTACAAAGCAGGTGTCAATTCGTAAACTAAGTGGCCATGATTCTGTCAGAGCCAAATCTGGGAGAAGACGGCATAAAGGCTGGACAAAAAATTTTGAATGAAACTTTTTTTCTCTGAAAAATGCAGAACTGGATCGACCAAAACATTTTGCAAATTCAGGATGAATTTGCCAAAATGTTTTGGTGGTGGTGGTGGTGGTGGTGGTGGTGGTGGTGGTGGGGGGGGTTCAAAAAAGTTTAAATGTTTCATTTTGATATTTTCTAAATGAAGTATTGATTTTCTATTCAAAATGACTTTCCATTTTGAAATTTACCTTGACTTTACTTTAAAAAAAAAAAAAAAAAAAAACTTTCAAAAAAGCTGCAAATTAAACAATGTTGTGTGTTGGGTAAAATAAAACCTTTTAACCCAAACAATTTTTTTTACTTTTTTCAGTTTGCCAAAAATATTTTTTTCAACTCAACGTGATTTTTTTCAGTTCTGCCTGTAACGTTGCACTCATGCTTTATGAAAATGTGCTTATGAATGTAAATATGATATAACTGGAATATGCTTTATGCAAAAGGTCTCTTGTAAGGTGTCATTACAAAGGTTATGATCTTTTGAATATATTCATCCTATATGTATGCATGTATCATTTTTGTATCTGAAACTAGAAATATGAAGTATAACTCTGGGGTCCCATTGTAATTATGCAAAGTGTGAGCCATTAATGGTGGTTTAGGAACTTGATGGCTCCCATTGACCAGAGACAATGAGCTGTCACTGGCTTTGTTTACCTGCAAGCCTTCCTGTGTACATGTGGGCTAACCTAAGAAGAACGGAGGCTGGGGTCTTACAGTGACATGTGATCATGTCACCTGATACTTGAATCCATCTTAATCCTTGTACTTTTCCATTGAGAAGCAGAGGTGGAGTCTAAGCACAAACAAAGGATTCACACCTTGTGCAAAAGCTATAAAAAGGGGGGTGGAGCAGGACAAAGGGATGGCTGCCAGTCATGAGAACCCCTGCTTACCACCTGAGATGTCTGCTAGATCTAACCAAGACTGTACCGGGGAAAGGATTGGGCCCAGACTAGGAAAGAGTCCAGTCTGTGAAAAAAGCTTATTGGAATATCTTTAAGGGTGACATATTATATGCAATCAGTTTCTTAATGTATTAGGCTTAGACTTGGGTGTTTTTGCTTTATTTTGCTTTTGTGACTTACTTTGTTCTGTCTGTTATTACTTGAAACCACTTAAATCCTACTTTTTATACTTAATAAAATCACCTTTGTTTATTAATTAACCCAGAGTGATTGATACGGGGAGGGGGGCAAACAGCTGTGCATATCTCTCTAGCTGTGCTATAGAGGGCGAACAATTTATGAATTTACCCTGTATAAGCTTTATACAGAGTAAAATGGATTTATTTGGGGTTCAGGCTCCCACAAAGGCTGAACACTGGGCTCTGGGAAAGTCCCTGTTAACTGAGTAGCCCCTGGTCTGAGTGAATTTCAATTTCTGTGAACTGCAGATGGGTGGCCCAACCTCTGGGTCTGTGCTGGAGCTGACTGGAGTGTTTAACTCAGCAAGACAGGAGTGGAGGGGCGCCTGTTCTGGCAGGAGGGTTGTTCTCAGTGGTATCCCAGCTCATCGAGTGACAGTCTCAAGGAGTCTCTGTGACTGAACCCGTCACACTGCCATTGAACAAAAAAATTGGTTATTTGCAGAGTTCTAATTATAACCTCAGTTTAAAACATCATTTAAATGCATTTGTACAGCACTGAGCAACCTGTTTCCTGAAATCAGGAAAGCTTAATAGCTGAAAATGCACTCTTATCCTGATTCTCACACCTAGTGCAACCCAAACATTGCTGCCTGTGGAATGCCTTCCCAATATCTCAGCCAAAATCTTTGTGGGTGTGACGGGGCAGCCCCGCCCCGCACTAGCCCCAGCGACGTCAGACCAGTAGCTCTGACAGAGGAAGTTCCGCCCCATTCATACTGGGCATGCTCCAGATGCTCACTGAGTATAAAAGGAGGGAACTCAGCTCAGTCGGGGCTGGCGGCCACAAGGGAAGGACCTAACTGGGAAGCTCCTGCAGAGGACCAGCTGACGCTCTTGAAGCTGCCAGGAACAGAGGTTTCTACAGGCCGGCACGAACCCCTACTGCGGGAGGAACCAGGGCAGGTGATGGACCTGGAGACTCGCGGAGAACCCTGGGATCCATGGGAGACCCCAACTCCCAAGCCGGTAGGGAGCGACCCAGGGGAGGTGAAGGACTGGTACCTTGACCTGGTAAGCCTCAGCGTGTTTCGGTAGGACCCCCTCGCTGAGCCAGTAGTAAGGTCCTACGGCCCTGCAACCAGGGGTGCTTGCATGGACTCTGGCCATTAGGCCATGCTGCCCTGTAAGGAGGGACGTAAACCCTCACAGTTGGGGCCACTGGAAATCAGCAGAACAAATTCCATTGGCAAAACACAATGTATTCAATTGTGCCAACTGCAGACAACCCTGCATAAGGGCAGTGCACAGTAACACTGACCCAGGACAAACACTGGGGGAAACTGAGGTGCCTGCAGGGGACAGAGTGGGGTGAGGGTGTGGTGTGCATTCTTCACTCTCCATTAGGATGGAGCAGATCACTCCTCCCAAACCCCCTGACCCTGCTCCACGGGCTAGTGCAGAGTGGGAGGGGCAAGACCATGGCCCCAACTCCTCACCTCCTTCTAGTCCATGTATTCAACAGGAAGAGGACGGGGCAAGAAGCCGCTGAGAGCACGGACTATTCTTATGGTCTGACTTCATACCAACTGCATGAAAAAGAGGCGTCTTGTATGTACCCCTCCTGCAAAAGCCACTCCTAATTTAGCCAGTCTGAATGGAGTGACCATGGACAGTGAAGAGATTCTACGTACTTCTGGACACTTTTGAGGGAAGTGAAGCAGTCAGTATTTATCACATCCCACTTCACTGAGAGGGGAAAACAATTAACTCATTATCTAATGAAAAGTTGCACAGATGTGTGTATATGTGTCCCTTCCTCTCCCCCCTCCCCCCTCAACCAGCATTCTTATTTGGACACTGTGCTAACTGGACATTGGAGTACAGGTCATTGTTTAAGACACCACTTTCCTCTAAGGAAAGTTAGGTTAATTGTGCAGATTCTAGCAAGAGAGAGGACTGAAGAAAATGTGCAGTCTTTAATATCAATTGCCTCAAGCGTTGCGTGCTTGAGGAAATAAATAGTTGCCCAAAAAATTACTGTAAAAAATATGTCGTTGGCTTCCATCGTAACTATCTCCCATCACCCCTTTTCCAGTCCATTCAAAATGTTACTGCAGGCATATCTTCTTTTCTCATTATTCTAGATACAATCTTTGAAATCCCTCCAGTGTCCCCTCTTTTCCATAGCATCATGTTAACATGTCTTGTCTTCATCCTTAAGTCTTTTTAAAATTCTGCCCCTTCCTATTCATTCTGCTTTTGTACCCTATGGAGCTGTACAAGACCCTGCTGCTTTATTGCTGATTTCAGCCTTGGCATAGTTGTCCTTTCCTCCTAGAAGCATCTTTTGTGCTTTCTTCCACCCCTGTGAACTGTAGTAAATAAAGCACTGTCCTTTCAGTTTTCACCAAAAACGTTAGTAGCGATTGGATGTCTAACATAGTGAATGTCAATGAAAATGAGGTAGGATCAGAGTCTAAAATAGGGAAAGAACAAGTTAAAATTACTTAGACAAATTAGATATCTTCAAGTCACCAGGACCTGATTAAATGCATCCTAGAATACTTAAGGAGCTGACTGAGGAGATACTGAGTCATTAACGTTTATCTTCGAGACATCGTGGAAGATGGGATACATTCCAGAAGACTGGAAAAGGGTACATACAGTGCCCATCTATAAAAAGGGAAATAAGGGCAACCTGGGGAATTAGACCAGTCAGCTTAACTTCTGTACCCGGAAAGATAACGGGGCAAATAACTAAGCAATCAATTTGAAAACACCTAGAAGATAATAAGGTGAAAAGTAACAGTCAGCAGTCTGCTCTCTGTTAGTTTCCCATAGATTGTCAATTTTTGAGCCTCTGTCCTAATGTTCAAGGGTCTCCATGGCTTGATCCCCAGATAGCTGCAAGACAATCTACAGCTCCAAGAAGAAGGCAGTAGTTGACCGTGCCACTGCTCCGATACAATGGACTTGTCCACTAGAAGGGTAAAGTTCATGTGTGCAGGAGACAGAAGTTTCTTGGTGGACAGTCCAAGACACTGGAATGGACTCCTACAGGAATTATGAATCATCACAAACCTTGCCATTTTCCAATTAAGTGCAAGTCATACACCTTCTACCTGCTTTCTCTCATATATCAAGATAGTAGCATGTGAATGTACAAAAAAATTGAATTCAAACAAAAAACTGAAACAATAACAAACCCTACCAAAACAATACACTGCACTGTACACACAATTCACCTCATGAGGAAAAGATGAAAGAAGAGCAAACCACATTAGGCAGAAGTTACCCTCCTTGCTTAATACATGACTGGAAGACACACAGATATGACTGTGGTTAGGAGGACATAAGAACCAATGAACAAAACAGAATATATTTCAGATCTTTGATGTGTGCAATAAGAGTGACAGATTGTGTTGTGAAATTGAAATGAACTGAGTTAGAGAAGGTATTTGGCTTTTTCTTCTATATTAGAAAAACTCCACTGGCATAACATTCATCAATGTAGTAAACTGAGGTATCTTATTGTGCCTGTGTGGCATCACACTGTGTTAGAGTTTCATCACAATTTTCAAACTCTTTCCAAACTCTTATTCCAGCATATTCAAAGCGCCATAGAACTAGAATTTATTTTTTAAAAAATAATAAAAAAAAGTTTGAAAACATTTTCATGAAATTCCCTCTGTTTTTTGACCAACTACAAAGCTGATCAAAATCTGTTGAAATTTTGAGAAAAATCAGTATAAAATTTCCTTAAAAATTCCCGTTCCTCCCTACCCCCTTTATTCATCCATCTCTAGAAAAACTGTCACCTGATGAAATTAGTAGGCCAGAGATTTAATAAGAGGATGTACTTTTCCTACAATGCATGACTAACCTGTGGAACTCATTTCCATAGGAAGTTGTGATGGCCAAAAGTATAACTGAGTTCAAAAAAAGAACTGGATACGTTCATGGAGAATAGGTCTATCAATGGCTATTAGCCAATACCCCATGTTCAGGGTGATCCTAAACTGCTGACTTTCAGAAGCTAGGAGTGCAAGATAGTGCCCTGTTCTGTACACTCCCCCTGAAGTTCTGGTACAGGCCACTGTTACAAACAGGATACTGGGCAAGATGGACCATGATCTGACCTAGTTAGGAGGCACTGTGTTTTTGCAATTGTTCAAGCAGGGATTCAAGAAAGCAGAGGAAGACCCAGAGTCAAAGGCAGAGTCTATTCATACATCTGATTTTGTAATCCTAAGCTTCCAAACCAGAATTCTCGATGATCTACTTTTCAATCACTTGCTGCCAGCAGGGCACTGTTTTGGGACATATATTATTATATCAGCAAAGAGCACTGAGTGGGGGGACCTGATAGTTCTGGAGACCTGGGATGACCAGCAGTGGCTGCAGTACTTGTGGAAGTGGAAGGCCTCTTTCCTGGTATGTGACCAAACACACCAAATACTGACAGTCTCAAAAGGGCCTGTTCTCATGAGCTTACAAGTCTGGTTTCTCTATCAAATGGGTTCTGTCTGATGCATAATAACCAAACCTTAGAACCTCTGTGGATTTGTCCATCACTAGTACATACCCGGGCAGTTTTTCCAAGTTGATAGGCTGACATTTCTCCTCTAAAACAGGGATCTGAAACAGCTTCTTCCTGAAAAATCAATAGAACGTATTATACATCAAAGCCAAATCCCAACTGGTATGTGTCTCATTGTTCTTGTGCACACTGAGGGGGGATTTATTTCCTAATTATTATTATTTTATTTATACAGTGCCATGAATATGCATGAAACATTACAGATGAATAGGAGACAGTGGGGGAGATTTTCAGAGGCATAAATTGCAGTTTACATCCATAGGAGCCAGGTCCCTAGCTGATAATTGTGCCTTTGAAACTCTTCCTCCACGTCCCTGCAACAGGAGTTTAGAAGCTAAGGCCTTGATCCTACAATTGGAGCTGCCGGCATGGATACTGGGCTGGCTAGAGACCTGTTGACTATAATTTACCAGAGGGCAGGGGTCTGTGCTAGTGGATTCAATTGCAGGATCGGGGTCTAAGGCCTGAATCCACAAAGGGGCTGAGTGTCGCAACACCGAACTTTTAGGCATCTTGAAAATCACTGGAATCCACAAACCCTGGGTTAGGCACCCAGGCTCCCTACCCTCTGCATGGGGAGAGACAGGCACCTGAGAATGGGATTCACAAAGCCAGCGTGCTGGGCAAGGAGCCAATGGGAGAAGCTGATGACAAGGATGTGATTTTAAGCCCTGGACTCTCAGGGTGCCTAAAGCCCAAGCTGCAGGGAGGCACCGATCTCTATTTGTGACCCACAGCCAGGAACCCCTCTCCTGGCATCAGGCAGCTTGGGTACCAGCCTAACTACCTACAAAATGGATGGTGGTTGGAGGCCAACAGATCCCTTATAACCTTTAGCCCAGTGGTTAAGGAACTCACCCAGGAGGTGGAAGACACCAGCTGAATTCCTTCCTTTGCCTGATGAGAAGGGATCTGAGCAGGGTTTCCCCATGTCTCAGGTGAGTGCTCTGGTCTATAGATTTCAGAGTAGTAGCCGTGTTAGTCTGTATCCGCAAAAAGAACAGGAGTACTTGTGGCACCTTAGAGACTAACAAATTTATTAGAGCATAAGCTTTCGTGGGCTACAACCCACTTCTTCGGATGCGAAGAAGTGGGTTGTAGCCCACGAAAGCTTATGCTCTAATAAATTTGTTAGTCTCTAAGGTGCCACAAGTACTCCTGGTCTATAGAGTCATTCTGGCCTAATACATATTTAATAAAAAGTGGAATGGCTTCAACAAGAGAGATTGAGAGAGACCCACCTCTGAATATTCCAGAGTCCTACTGGATTGGGCCCTGCAGGAAACACAGGTATTGCCCTGCCTATCTTCACCTGGTTTGAGGATCACACTATGGCTTTGTTGTGGGAACCACGGGTTGTGGGACTCATTTTAATGCAGTGAGTGGAGGAAGGATAGACCACTCAGGATTTCATTTTACATTAAAATCATATATTAATATTTTCATTTTTTTGGACTGGCTGCTTGCTTTTGTTTTGTCTCACACTAAGCTTGAATCTATAGTGTAAGTGAGCTGATCTGCTAGCATGTCTATAGGAAATTGATAGCTAAAAGGAGCTAGGCAGGTGGCCTACAGAGACTGAATACAAAATCATCTTCAAAAAAAGTTGACTCTAAACCTGCAAATTGTGCACATAGCAAGTCCTCGTAAACATGGATTCCTACACACTTACCCTTGTCCCCCCTCCCTGGTCTGATTTTAGGTAATGAAATAAAAGGGAAATATTGAGTTGAGGAGGGCATAAAACAAGACATTAACTGAAGGAAGATGAGACAATGCCACAAATTTGGTCAAAGCAGGTGGAGGATAGATAGTGAGAAATCATTAAAGGCATAAAAAGATGTGTACCTGCTGCTTACTCCAAGTCTCAATTTGGCCCAAGATGGTCAAAGAGGAAAAGGGCTGAAAACTGAACCTTGATAAAGGGAGGAGCTGCCACCAGACATAGAGAGTGCATTTTGTAAGCTGGCCCTGTAAATAACTAGGATACAAGGGAAGCTTAGATGCTCACATAATTATGGAGGTAGATCAGGAGAATGGTCTGGTCCCCAATGTTAAAGGAGTTAAGGAGAAGGTGGAAGGAGAAGGAGCAATTAGCAGAAAGAAGGCTATTCGTTGCATCCTAAGAGAATATTAGACTGTGATGTATGTAACTAACACTCAAGCAGACTTCACTGCTGTTTCTTCTTGTTTAGTTTCCTTAATCTAAAAATAAGTCATTCCTACTGACAGAACATGGTTGCTTTTGTGTGGGGAAAACAGTTATCCCCACTCTAAATGTAACTGCCCCCCTCCCACTGAAAAAGAAAATAACTACCCTTGGAGAAAACAGATCAGCACCAAACTCAAGAATACCCCACCCCTCCTCTATCTTTTCTTCAGTGGCCTTTACATCCCACTCAGGATGTTCTATGGATCTCTGTAAACATCTAGGTTTATTGAAAACAAACAAAAAAGGAAAAATACAGAAAAGGAAAAAGAATTAGTAATCAGTCACCAAAAGAAGGGGTAACTTTCTTAGTAAAATAATTCATTTCTGTTGTACTCCAACCTGCAGGGAATTTGTTCAGGGATCAAGTAAACCTCCTAATGATGTCAAGTATCAGAGGGGTAGCCGTGTTAGTCTGGATCTGTAAAAAGCAACAGAGAGTCCTGTGGCACCTTTAAGACTAACAGACGTATTGGAGCATAAGCTTTCGTGGGTGAATACCCACTTCATCAGACGCATGTAATGGAAATTTCCAGCGGCAGGTATAAATATGCAGGCCAGAATCAGTCTGGAGATAACGAGGTTAGTTCAATCAGGGAGGGTGAGGCCCTCTGCAAGCAGTTGAGGTGTGAACACCAAGGGAGGAGAAACTGCTTCTGTAGTTGGCTAGCCATTCTAGCTCAGTGGTTTGAGCATTGGCCTGCTAAACCCAGGGTTGTGAGTTCAATCCTTGAGGAGGCCACTTGGGGATCTGGGGCAAAATGAGTACTTGGTCCTGCTAGTGAAGGCAGGGGGCTGGACTCGATGACCTTTCAAGGTCCCTTCCAGTTCTAGGAGATGGGATATTTCAATTTCATTTCATTTCAATCCTGACCTGATGGTGTCAAATTTGCAAATGAACTGAAGCTCAGCAGTTTCTCTTTGAAGTCTGCTCCAGAAGTTTTTTTGCTGCAAGATGGCTACCTTTACATCTGCTATTGTGTGGCCAGAGAGGTTGAAGTGTTCTCCTACAGGTTTTTGTATACTGCTATTCCTGATATCTGACTTGTGTCCATTTATCCTTTTACGTAGGGACTGTCCAATTTGGCCGATGTACATAGCAGAGGGGCATTGCTGGCACATGATGGCATATATAACATTGGTGGACGTGCAGGTGAATGAACCAGTGATGTTGTAGCTGATCTGGTTAGGTCCTGTGATGGTGTCACTGGTGTAGATATGTGGGCAGAGTTGGCATCGAGGTTTGTTGCATGGATTGGTTCCTGAGTTAGAGTTGTTATGGTGCGTTGTGTGGTTGCTGGTGAGAATATGCTTAAGGTTGGCGGGTTGTCTGTGGGTGAGGACTGGCCTGCTTCCCAAGGTCTGTGAAAGTGAGGGATCATTGTCCAGGATGGGTTGTAGATCACTGATGATGCGTTAGAGAGGTTTAAGCTGAGGACTGTAGGTGATGGCCAGTGGAGTTCTGTTGGTTTCTTTCTTGGGCTTGTCTTGTAGCAGGAGGCTTCTGGGTACACATCTGGCTCTGTTGATTTGTTTCCTTATTTCCTCGTGTGGGCATCGTAGTTTTGAGAATGCTTGGTGAAGATCTTGTAGGTGTTGGTCTCTGTCTGAGGGGTTGGAGCAGATGCGGTTGTACCTCAGCGCTTGGCTGTAGACGATGGATCGTGTGGTCATTGTCAATTATCAGACCTTAGCTAAGGCCAGATGAAGCACTCCAATGGCCATCACCTACAGTCCTCAGCTTAAACCTCTCCAACGCATCATCAGTGATCTACACGGGGCCGCCCAGAGCACTGCTCTGCTCCCGCTGGTGTGAGCTTGCACACATGGGGCACAGGGACACTATAACAGAAGAGGAGCCGGGGTAGTGCTCCGACAAGCCCCAGCACAAATTAAGACCTGGTTTTAATACAACTAAATGTAAACGTACACATCTAGGAACAGAGAATGTAGGCCGTAATTACCGATGGGGTCTCTAACATGGGAAGCAGTGACTGAGAAGGATTTGGGGGTCAGAGTGGATCACAAGCTAAATATGAGTCAACAGTGTTACACGGTTGCAAAAAAAGCAAACATGATTCTGGGATGTATTAGCAGGAGTGTTGAAATCAAGACACGAGAAGTGATTCTTCCGCTCTACTCTGCACTGATTAGGCCTCAACTGCAGTATTGTGTCCAGTTCTGGGCGCCACATTTCAGGAAAGATGTGGACAAATTGGAGAAAGTCCAGCGAAGAGCAACAAAAATGATTAAATTTCTAGAAAACATGACCTATGAGGAAAGATTGAAAGAACTGGGTTTGTTTAGTCTGGAGAAGAGAAGACTGAGAGGGGACATGATAGCAGTCTTCAAGTTCCTGAAAGGTTGTTACAAGGAGGAAGGAGAAACATTATTCTCCTTAACCTCTGATGATAGGACAAGAAGCAAGGGGTTTAAACTGCAGCAAGGGAGGTTTAGGTTGGACATTAGGAAAAACGTCCTGTCAGGGTGGTTAAGTGCTGGAATAAATTGCCTAGGGAGGTTGTGAAATCTCCATCATTGGGGATTTTTAAGAGCAGGTTAGACAAACACCTGTCAGGGATGGCCTAGATGGTGCTTGGTCCTGCCATGAGGGCAGGGGACTGGACTAGATGACTTCTCTTGAGGTCCCTTCCAGTTCTATGATGACCCATGTATGTACTCATAGACCGTAATCAAGTCACCCCTTAACCTTCTCTTTGTTAAGATAAACAGATTGAGCTCTGTGAGTCTCACACTAGAAAACATGTTTTCTAATCCTTTAATCATACATGTGGATCTTCTTTGAACCCTCTCCAATTTTTCAACATCGTTTTTGAATTGTGGGCACCAGAATTCAACCTGTATTCCAGCAGCAGTTGCACCAGTGCCAAATCTCACGGTAGGGGCGCTTATCTTTTTGGTTGGAGATTAGCTGGAGCAGCCAGGAGGATGTTAAAATAACAACACAGAGGGAGGGTGCTAAGGAGGCAAATGCAGCTCAAATGCAGCACGTTGAGAACGAATTGAACTGAGGCGGCAAAGAATGAGAAGAAAATAATTTTTTTATTTGCTTATATACCAATGTTAGGATGACAAGCTGGAGGAATTAAAAATTCTCATTGATGAAAAGGAATTTGATATAGTTGTGTTGGAATTTTAGTTATTAATGCAGGGTATTACCACAACACTAATTTAATATTAAATTCTTTTATTAAATCCGAAGGCCAAATGGGGTTTAAACAATTGCTCTAAACATTTCTAAAAAGCCTAAATAATAAGCAATCTGCTACCTCCACACAGTAACAAAACATTTATATGCATTTGATTAAGAGACTTACAAATGGGTCCAGGGGAGCTTAGACCTACACAGCTCCAACATGGTCAGGCAGTGAACCCTTAAAGAGTTTACTTTTTTATACCCCTTAACAAGCAAGTGACGTCATTGTCAATTATCAGACCTTAGCTAAGGCCAGATGAAGCAGTTTTTATGTAGCCAGTTATTTACTTTAGCTGGTACCCAATTAACCCTGTTTTATTTCTATTACTTTAGCTCAAACTTTAAATAAGATAACACTGATATTTAGAAGGGTCACTACAAGTGTAAGACAGCAACTCTTCCTTCTCATGAGCTCATTGTTTTTGGTTGCATGCTTTGGGCCTATTGCTCATTCTAATATCCCAACTCAGTTTAAAACCATAGTTTACCCAACTCTAATGTGGGCCTATAATCCTATAAATTAGGACAAGAAGCAATGGGCTTAAATTACAGCAAGGGCGGTTTAGGTTGGACATTAGGAAAAACTTCCTGTCAGGGTGGTTAAGCACAAGAATAAATTGCCTAGGGAGGTTGTGGAATCTCCATCACTGGGGATTTTTAAGAGCACATTGGACAAACACCTGTCAGGAATGGTCTAGATAATACTTAGTCCTGCCATGAGTGCAGGGGACTGGACTAGATGACCTCTCGAGGTCCCTTCCAGTCCTATGGTTTTATGATTCTATGAAATTAGCATTATTGACACCTCATAGACTCATAGACTTTAAGGTCAGAAGGGACCATTATGATCATCTAGTCTGACCTCCCGCATGATGCAGGCCTCTAAACATGACCCACCCACTCCTGGAATAATTCTCTCCCTTGACTCAGGTGTTGAAGTCCCCAAATCATGATTTAAAGACTTCAAGTCGCAGAGTGTCCTCCAGCAAGCGACCCCTGCCCCATGCTGCGGAGGAAGGCGAAAAACCTCCAGGGCCTCTGCCAATCTACCCTGGAGGAAAATTCCTTCCCGACCCCAAATATGGCAATCAGCTGAACCCCGAGCATGTGGGCAAGATTCCCAGCCAGACCCTCCTGAAAAAGTTCTCTGTAGTAACTTTTAATATCCCATCATTGACCATTGTTACTAATTACCAGCGATGGCACGTTATTGCCTACTAACTAAAATCATGTTATCCCATCAAACCATCCCTTTCATAAACTCATCTAGCTTAATCTTAAAGCCAGAGAGGTCTTTCGCCCCCACTGTTTCCCTCAGAAGGCTGTTCCAGAACTTCACCCCTCTGATGGTTAGAAACCTTCGTCTAATTTCGAGCCTAAACTTCCCGACGGCCAGTTTATATCCATTTGTTCTCGTGTCCACATTAGTACTGAGCTGAAATAATTCCTCTCCCTCCCTGGTATTTATCCCTCTGATATATTTAAAGAGAGCAATCATATCCCCTCTCAGCCTTCTTTTGGTTAAGGTAAACAAACCGAGCTCCTCGAGTCTCCTTTCATACGACAGGTTTTCCATTCCTCGGATCATCCTAGTGGCCCTTCTCTGTACCCGTTCCAGTTTAAGTTCATCCTTTTTAAACATGGGTGACCAGAACTGCACACAGTACTCCAAATGTGGTCTCACCAATGCCTTGTATAAAGGAACCAGCACCTCCTTATCCCTACTAGAAATACCTCGCCTAATGCATCCCAAGACCGCATTAGCTTTTTTCACCGCCACGTCACATTGCCGACTAATAGTCATCCTGCTATCAACCAGGACTCCGAGGTCCTTCTCCTCTTCCATTACTCCCAACTGATGCGTCCCCAGCGTATAACTAAAATTCTTGTTAGTCATCCCTAAATGCATAACCTTACACTTCTCACTATTAAATTTCATCCTATTACTATTACTCCAGTTTACAAGGTCATCCAGATCTCCCTGCAGGATATCCCGATCCTTCTCCGAATTGGCAATACCACCCAACTTTGTGTCATCCACAAACTTTATCAGCCCACTCCTACATTTGGTTCCGAGGTCAGTAATGAATAGATTAAATAAAATCGGACCCAAAACCAAACCTTGAGGAACTCCACTGGTAACCTCCCTCCAACCTGACAGTTCTCCTTTCAGTACGACCCGCTGCAGTCTCCCCTTTAACCAGTTCTTTATCCACCTCTTGATTTTCATATCGATCCCCATCCTTTCCAATTTAACCAATAATTCCTCATGCGGTACCGTATCAAACGCTTTACTGAAATCGAGGTATATTAGATCCACCGCATTACCTTTATCTAAAAAATATGTTACTTTCTCAAAGAAGGAGATCAGGTTGGTTTGGCACGATCTACCTTTCGTAAAACCGTGTTGTAATTTGTCCCAATTGCCATTGACCTCAAGGTCCTTGACTACTTTTTCCTTCAAAATTTTTTCCAAGACCTTGCATGTTACAGACATTAAACTAACAGGCCTGTAGTTACCCGGGTCACTTTTTTTCCCCTTCTTGAAAATAGGAACCACATTAGCTATTCTCCAGTCAAACGGTACCACCCCCGTGTTTACAGATTCATTAAAAATTATCGCTAACGGGCTTGCAATTTCTCGCGCAAGTTTCTTTAATATTCTCGGATGAAGATCATCCGGTCCTCCCGATTTAGTCCCGTTAAGCTGTTCGAGTTTGGCTTCTACTTCGGATACAGTAATGACAACCCCCCCTCCTTTATTCCCATCCGTCATGCTGCCACTATTCCTAAGCCCTTCATTAGCCTCATTAAAGACCGATGCAAAATATTCGTTTAGATATTGTGCCATGCCTAGATTATCCTTAATCTCCACTCCATCTACTGTCTTAAGCGGTCCCACTTCTTCTTTCTTTGTTTTCTTCCTATTTATATGGCTATAAAATCTCTTACTATTGGTTTTAATTCCCCTCGCAAGGTCTATCTCTACACGGCCTTTGGCCTTTCTCACTCCATCCCTACACGCTCTGACCTCATTAAGGTAGGTTTCTTTGCTGATCCCTCCCATCTTCCACTCCTTGTACGCTTTCTGTTTTTTCTTAATCACCCCTCTGAGACGCTCGCTCATCCAGCTCGGTCTAAATCTCCTCCCTACGAGCCGTTTTCCCTTTCTCGGGATACAGGCCTCCGACAGCTCCTGCAACTTCAACTTAAAATAATACCAGGCGCCTTCCGCCTTTAGATCCCTAAATATGCTAGTCCAATCTACTTCTTTAACTAGTCGCCTCAATTTATTAAAGTTACCCCTTTTGAAATCATAAACCTTAGTCTCCGATTTAATTCTGTTAATCCTTCCATTTAGATTGAACCGAATTAGCTCATGATCACTCGAGCCAAGGTTGTCCCCTACAACCATTTCCTCAACTAGATCCTCACTACTCACAAAAACCAAATCTAAAATGGCATCCCCCCCTCATCGGTTCAGTAACTACTTGATGAAGGAATTCATCAGCTATCACGTCTAGGAAAACCTGAGCCCTATTATTGTTACTAGCATTTGTTCCCCAATCTATATCTGGGAAATTGAAGTCTCCCATGATTACACAGTTTCTATTAGTATTTACTTCCCTAAAAACCTGAAAGAGTTCTCTATCCATATCCTGGCTGGATCCCGGCGGTCTATAGCACACCCCAAGCACTATCCCAGGGGAGGCTCTAGTAGTTCTTTAACCCATTGTGAGTATTGCCCAGACAGACTCCGTCTTATCCATTCCATCACTTATTATTTCTGTACAGTTTACCTCATTATTGACATACAATGCTACTCCCCCACCTTTACCTTTGTTCCGGTCTTTCCTGAAGAGCACATACCCTTCCATACCTGTACTCCAGTCATGACTACCGTTCCACCACGTTTTGGTTATTCCTACGATATCCGGTTTCATTTCTCGGACCAGGAGCTCCAATTCCTCCATTTTGTTACCTAGGCTTCTCGCATTGGTGTATAAACATCTTAATTTATGCCGTTTGGCCTCTCTCACATTTGTTACCCAATTTGGTACTGACACCGTACAGCCAGTATGACCTGTTAGTCTAGTATCCACCCCCCCCCCCCTCCTGCTTATGTCCAATCTCTTCCCCCCGGCTATCTCTGTTCTTATCTCGTTGAGGATGTTGGGATGATTCTTATGTTTGGAAAGTTAAAATTACTGTTTATAACTTGTTTAGGCAGGAAAGAGTGGGTAAAAAAGCTGGCGGGGCACTCTATATTAAAGACACCATTGCCTGTTTTAGAGTTTTTGATCAGTCAGAACCACAGGATCTTGAATGCATATGGGTCAATGTGCTAACTAACAAAGCCCAGGAGTGGTACTGGAGGTGGCCTGGTTCAGACCACCTAATTAAATCAGAGAATAGGATGAGCTACTCCTTAAGCACCTTTCTATACTGTGTGGCAATAAACATTGTGTTCTGGGGGACTTCAGTTTGAGAAACATGGAAGTCCCATGCAGCCAGTCATAAAAACATCATTAGATCTTCTAAAAATTATGGAAGATAATTTTCTAATACAAAAGGTATTGCACCCAGCACAAGGTAACTCTGTTTTGGACCGCACTCAGATGGATAAAGGCAAATTAAAACATTAAAAGTTGGACTGGAAGTTGGTGGTTGCCTAGGGACCAGTGATCATGATCTGACTACATTCAGTATGGAAAAACAAAGGACTTTCCCAACTAGTTTTATACATACATACATATACACACACACACTTGGTGCTTCAAAAGGGCTAATTTCTGGATCACCATGACGACAAAGGAGGGTGGGATCACAAAATGGAGGCTGCACCAAGCTCATGAATTTTGGGTCAAACTGGCAATATAACAGCAGCCTAGGGGTCAGAGGAGAAACAGGCTCTTTGTGAGGTAACTGAAGCAAAGGCTAACTTGGCTTGTAGTGAAGCAGAAGATGAGATGGGACTAAATGTGCATAGCTTGTTTGTTTTAAAATCATTGTTCTCTACTGCTTTGTTCCAACTACTAAATAAAAAGCTTTTTATAAACAAAGGGCATAGTGTCTTTGGAAACCACTGGTCTCCGTGAGAGATTTGTGTGGGCACCCAGATCTGTGTCTCATTTTTTGAGGTTTATTTTTTCAGGGATACCAAAGGAAAAGAAGAACTTCCGTGAGGAAAGAAAAATCTTGGGAGAGGAGCTAGAGGAAAAAGATGACCCTGAAGGCAGTAACAAAGGTTAATAGCACGTCTCTTCCCCAGACACCTGCAGAATGCAACAGAAGACAAATGTGGGGATACATGAGGCATCAAAATCAGGTGTGTGGGTGGAAGCAAATTTAGGGAACAGAAGGAAAGAAAGGGAAGAGAAAGATGCAGGCTGGGAGGGGGGAAAAGACGATAGGGGGTTAGAACTTCAAGAGGTAGAAAACAAAGAACAGTGGAAGAGGACAGCAAGGGGAGAAACCTTGGGAGAGGAGACAGAGAGATGAGATTATCTTTGTAGCCATCAGAGTGGGCAGCAGGCCACCAGCCCTCCTCCTCAGGCTGTAAGCTACTAGGAGAGGCACATGGCTAGCTCAGTTTTCTTTACTTCTTTTCATGGGGGGAGGCCACTGGGAATTCTTTCCCCCCTTACCCTCCTGAGTCTGCCTGAGAAGGGATTGCTGACCGAGAGTGATCCTCCTCCTCCTCTGTCCGCAGAGAGAACAGACTGGAGGGAGGGGGAGTTGTCGTGCACTGGATCCCCAGGCTGAGTGATAATCCTGACCAGTTTTCATCTCTCTCTCTGCTTGAGCTAAGTCTAGCCCAGGCAGAGTGAGCCGGTCTCTGAATTCTAGTCATCACTGAATCTCTGCTGTGAGAGCTGCAGTGACCAGATGTCCCATTTTAGATATAAACACAATACCTGGGCCAAATGGAAAGATTCCCCTGGATCAGTGGTTCCCAAACTTTAACAACCCGTCAACCCCTTTCACTAAAATGTCATGTCTCACGAACCCCCTCCTAAAAATGAATATTTCCAGGGATTTTCTCCTTTACCTCAGCATAAATATAAAAGCAGTGACCTTGGAAATATAAAATTTGTTTTTATGACATGCTTATTACACACTATTTATTAATTATTATTTATCATTTCATAATGTAATAAAAATATTGTAAACGGCAACACTGTTCCAAGATCTCACTTTTGTAGCTTGTATCATTTGAAGAAGCCTGTTATAAGACAAGGCTCCTATGTTTCATCAAGGAGTATCAGATGTGAAACAGCATGAAGGTATTTAAGAAGCCAACTCAAAGAGTTCCTCCTACACAAGCATTCAGGTCTTGAGCAGTCCAGGCAAACAACGCACGTTACAACAAAGCTTAAACTTGTTCTTCATAATCATTTTAAAAACAATACAAGCAGCCTATTTAATTTTAAAAACAGCAAAAAAATATCCACCTCCCTTTCCATTTCTTGTGAGTCTTGATGTTTAAATCTCCTCAGAGTGATAGATATGCTAGCTTTGATCTGCTTAGCTCTTGGAAGTCCCCAGGGCTCTGGGCTGCTGGGCCTGTGGTGCCCGGGGTCCCTAAGGACAGCTCTGTCTGCTGTTAGGGAATTTTTTCCTGAGAACCCCCTGTAACATTTCACGAACTCCCAGGAGTTCACGAACCCCAGTTTGGGAACCACTGCCCTGGATTGATTTCAATGTCCCATGGATCAAGCCCATACTGAGCAAGTGCCGAGTTGTCTGGCAACTCAGTATTGTCATAACTCTCCCTGAATGCAGATGATAAAAACTTTACCTTCAGGCTGCCCAAATGTGGTGGGGAAAGATTTCTTGGAAGACATTGTAACCAGCAACGTGTTCAATCCCAATGTAATACTCAGTATCTCACTGGATTTCTAAATAAAAGAAAGAGGAGAAAGTAGTTATTGCTATTCTGTATTAAAGGGGTATTCCCATAGCAGTTTTAGTTTAGCACCAACCAAAATTCATGTGTGTGCAGAATGTGTCTTTCATGCAATAAAAGCATTTCTCTCTTTTTCATATTACTGCTTTGATAATACACAGTTAGATGATGTGTCACAGGGTGACACTGGTCCTTAAAAGGAAAGAGGCCAGTGTGATTCATCAGCTGATCTCCAACAGGTCTTAAGAGTTGGGCTGTAGTGGGAGGAGATCAGCAGATGAGAACTGCCAGAGACCAAGAGAATCAGACAGGAAGCAGCTTGAGAAAACTGCAGGAGATCTGCTAGGGAGAGCTGAGCTCTGAGAAGAGCTAGAACAGATCTGCTGGTGAGAACTGGCCACAGCTGGGGACCCCTGATGAGCGGAAGGCTCGAGCCGTGGCCCTTCAGTAAAAGTGGAAGATCCAGTTTGGTCAGGTGAAGCTGAGCTTGGAAGCAAGAGGGTGGACTCTGGAGGGATGTGCTCTGAGCAGGGGTAGGAGTCCCAGGCAGGGGACCTGGGGAGTGGAACACAGTGGGGAGCCCTTGTGGTGAAGACCTGAGGGGAGGACTCTGAGAGGAGGCCCAGAACAAGGGGTTGGTCCTGGAGAGATGTTCCCTCAGCAAGGGAAGGACTCATATTTAGGGGTAGGTCTAACATATTTAGGGGCCAGGAGAGTGGAACCCTGTGGGGATCTCTCTTCTGTACGGTGTCCAGGTGTCCAGTTTTTGACTGTCAGGTCCCCTTTTCAACCAGACTTTCCAGTGTCCAGTCAGTACTACTGACTAGACACTGAATGTCCAGTTACTGTGGGCGGGGGAGGCTCAGCCAGGGCTGCCTCCTACCTGTGGTGTGCGTCTGCAGCTCTCAGCCCTGGCTCTGCAGGCAAGTCCCTCCCAACCTGGGCAGGAGAGGGAGAGGAAAAGCAGCACGCAATGGGGGAAGGGGAGTCATGGGATAAGAGGGAAGGTTCTCTCATGGATTGGTAACTGGTTAAAAGATAGGAAACAAAGGGTAGGAATAAATGGTCAGTTTTCAGAATGGAGAGAGGTAAATAGTGGTGTCCCCCAGGGGTCTGTTCTGGGACCAATCCTATTCAACATATTCATAAATTATCTGGAAAAAGGGGTAAACAGTGAGGTGGCAAAATTTGCAGATGATACAAAACTACTCAAGATAGTTATGTCCCAGGCAGACTGAAAAGAGCTACCAAAGGATCTCTCAAAACTGGGTGACTGGGCAACAATATGGCAGATGAAATTCAATGTTGATAAATGCAAAGTAATGTGCATTGGGAAACATAATCCCAACTATATATATAAAATGATGGGGTCTAAATTAGCTGTTACCACTCAAGAAAGAGATCTTGGAGTCATTGTGGATAGTTCTCTGAAAACATCCACTCAATGTGCAGCGGCAGTCAAAAAAGCAAACAGAATGTTGGGAATCATTATGAAAAGGACAGATAAGAAGACAGAAAATATCATGTTGCCTCCATATAAATCCATGGTACACCCACATCTTGAATACTGTGTGCAGATGTGGTCACCCCATCTCAAAATATTTATATATAGTGGACTTGAAAAAGGTTCAGAAAAGGTAAAAAAAAATAGGGGTATGGAACAGCTTCCATATAAGGAGAGATTAATAAGACGGGGACTTTTCAGCTTAGAAAATAGATGACTAAAGGGGGATATGATAGAGGTCTATAAAATCATGACTGGTGTGGAGAAAGTAAATAAGGAAGTGTTATTTACTCTCTCATAATACAAGAACTAGGGGACCACCAAATGAAATTAATAGGCAGCAGGGTTAAAACAAACAAAAAAGTATTTTTTCACACACCACACAGTCAACCTGTGGAACTCCTTGCCTGAGGAGATTGTGAAAGCTAGGACTATAACAGCATTTAAAAGAGAACTAGATAAATTCATGGAGGATAGGTCCATCAATGGCTATTAGCCAGGATGGGCAG
Source organism: Emys orbicularis (assembly GCF_028017835.1). Classification (NCBI taxonomy): domain Eukaryota; kingdom Metazoa; phylum Chordata; order Testudines; family Emydidae; genus Emys; species Emys orbicularis. Next base: position 297,975,135 of record NC_088684.1, read on the forward strand.
GGATGGTGTCCCTAGCCTCTGTTTGCCAGAAGCTGGGAGGGGATTGATCACTTGATGATTACCTGTTCTGTTCATTCTCTCTGGGGCACCTGGTATTGGCCACTGTTGGAAGACAGGACACTGGAATAGATGGACTTTTGGTCTGACCCAGTATGGCCGTTCTTATGTTCTTAAGGGGAGGAAGAGGAGCGAACGGGAGGAGGGGCCTTGGGGGGAAAAGAGATAGGGCAGGGGGTGAGGGATGTTCCGGCCAGGGCAGCTGACAGACTTGCCGGGCCCCTGGGCAAACGTGGGGCGGGGATGGGGGGGGAGTACAACTCCAGGCCCCTGGAAGGGGCTGGGCCTTGGTTGGAAGGGGCAGGGCTGGGGCTAGCCTCCGTCAGCCAGTCCTCCAGCGCCCCCGGGGCTCCAGCGGTGATTTAAAGGGCCCGGGGCTCCAGTCGCTGCTGTGGTAGCAGCAGCCGGGAGCCGTGGGCCCTTTTAAATCACTGGGCCCCAGGGCAGCTGCCCTCTTCCACCCCTCACCCCCTGTCGGCAGCCCTGGTTCCAGCATTCCTACTGGAGTGTCCGTTTTTTAAATATTACAAAGTTGGCAACTCTACTCTTGTGGGATACCGGACTTTGGCTGTGACAAAAGTCAGGAGATTGTTTGCTCTCCGGGGGTGGCCAGGAGAGTGGGGCCTGGTCAGGGGCCAAAGGAACTGGGAACAAAGCGCTGCTATTGATTATCAGGTGGGGGACCTGGAGGTGATGTCCCTGAAGAAGGGAATGGAAAAAACTGCTGCACCTTGATATGTTTCCTGGGGGGTTGTGGAGAATGGCTTCAGCACAAGGGTTTAGGTTAACTACTGCATGGATGTTTATGGATAAGTTATGCTCAGGGGCAGGCTTTGTATTGGACACAGACTATAGTCCTTTCATGGCTGAATGGAAGGGGAAACTGAGGCAGGCATGAGGCACTGTAGGAGTGTGCTTGAGGTAGAGGCTGCCATGTGACATGGTGACTGTTATTTTATTGTAATGGAGTCATATTATCTTGTGTGGTGAAATATATCAACTATTATTCTACTTATGGATGAGTTTTTCCTCTCCACATTTGCCTCATTACAAGAACAGGAACCATAACTGTCAGATCTAAAATTCTTAATTCAGACCCAACTGATGAAGACTGGTAATGATCCTTTATCAGCCAGTTCTACTGGTGAGGAAGTCAAATCCTAACACTGGTTCAAGCAAAGAGAGAGAGATGTCCAAATATATAAAAATCTGTAAACTAGAGCTAACTGAATATAGCAGGACTGTTTGGAAACATTGACTCAAATTTTGTAATGCTGCTTGATTCAAACATGTTCAAGCCATTTTGATATTTGATAACATAAATGTGAACTGACTTTTGGTTCCTTAAGTGTTTGGAGAATGGGTGTTGTTCATACAAACAGAACAGTTCACAGGTAAACCAAGATATTTGTGGATGACCAAGAGTATTCCTCATTTGCTGTATATTATTCTCCACTCAGAAAAGTTAGTCAACCCATCAAGGAGCAGGAACACTGTCATGTGACTTAGGTGGCAAATCCCACCTCAGCAATAACAAATAGTGAATAGCAAACAGTGAAATGGAGAAATTTGCAAATAACCCTAAAGCTAAAATTTGTTCATTCAAATAAATCAGGATTGGTTTATGAAAGATTCATGAATAAGAAAAGAAGCAAATTTGGTGATTAGTATTAATCACAATGAATAATTCCACCAATCAGCTTCCTCAGACTGTAATCCCTTTCACTACATTGAATGGAGAGAATCAATTCACTGGCATATCCAGCTGAGGACCAGACAACAGCTTTACTCTGTCTATATGGAACTGAAGATCTGGCCATCACAGAGCTAAGCCTCCATGCAAACCTCTTGCTCCTCAGACTGATTAAAAAGCCAAGCCAGTGTGCAGGTAATTTTTGTACGTCTTTCAACCCACAGGGTGAGAAATCTAGAATGGGACCCCTCCTACGGCTAATAACTAAAAACTATCATCCGTTACCTAAGCACTTTTAAAACTCTTAAGATCTGGGTGCTACTGTAACAAAACGACAGCTGCCACCACCCTGAACTAAACTACCTTGATTTGAAGAGAAACACTAACAGTGTGGCTCGACCGTTAGTGTTGCATTGGATGCAGCAGAAGATAAGAGTCCCTGCTCCCAGAGTTCACAATCTGATGTCCCACTCCTCCAATTCACTGCATGCTGGTGCTTGGCTCACGCAGAGCCAGTGTTCCTATTTACAATCACATTTTAAAAGTTACTAACATTTTAATTATAGCAGACATAGCACGTGGCTATAATTGAGGTTAAGACCAGTTTTCTATGTAAAGCCTTGACTCTTCCAAGTGCTCTAAAATCTGCACCATTATTTGGATTACCTTGAAATTTGATGAGTCTCTTTGAGGGTGTGGGGTACGATAAATGATCCAAATGTGGGGTCATTTGACCAAGGGGTTCCGGAGATACAGCCCCCTGGGGAAAAAGACAGCTTTTCTTAAATTGGCATATTCTACCAGCATATTTTTGCCCAGGCCTGGGAACCAAAGCATAGTTCTGATCTTGGCCCAAGGGTCTCACTCACTTGAGGGTAACCCCCAGAGATTGTCCCTTGATTGGATATTTTTCTAAAAGCTCTGCGCTAGGAATTATTTTAGGGCAAGTCTCTGGCCTGTGTTACACAGGAGGTCAGACTTGATCACAATGGTCCCTCCTGACTTTGGAATTTATGAATCTATGAAAATAAATTGCAGCTTTGCCAAGCTGCTCTACCTAATGCCTCCACTGTTCAGTACAGCCGAATACAGTAAATGCAGTTGGAGTGTGTGTCGATAATTCCCACTGGCTGTTGCCAGCTCCAGGGAGCAGAGTTAGGTTGTGCTGGCATGTATCTTAACTCTGTGTTTTATGGTTTTCAGAGGTTTGAGTTTTGCTGAACTGGAAGTTCTGGAAGGGCATGAGATACCACTGGGCAACCTTAACTCTGCGTTAATGAAGTTTTTTGCCAATGATTATGCATTAACTTTTGCACAAAGACGTTCCTGCAGTTTGCCCCTGGGTTTGTGAGATGTTAATCCTATCAGAGCTTTGTATAAAGAGACGGGAGGGGGAGTTGTTTGGTATTTGCAGATCTCCTTTTAAAAATAGTGAATGATCAATCATTGTGTATTTTGGAAGGGGTTCATGGTTTTTTTGTTTGTATTTTGTTAAATATTTTGCAAAAAAGTTATTAATGTTATTTCTTCCCTGGGGGAACCCAGAGGTACTGAGATGAGAAATTAGTGAGGCTATGCTCTACAGACTGAGCTAAGTGCATCTGCCAACGACCCAGGGATCTCGAAGTTACAGTTGGTGTGGCCCTGCTCCCAGCACAGGATCTACTCTCTAGGCGGTTTCTCAGATTCTTTCTGGCTGGCCCAGCTCTGCTCCCAGCTCAGCTCGGGCCCCTGCTCTCTCCTTAGCTCGGCCCCACTCTGTCTGACTGACCCAGGCGATTCCAGCTCACAGCAGGACGGGACCCCCCGGCCTCCTGACTCCTTGATTAGCCTGCCCGCCCTGTCAATCAGGCTGACCTGCAGCATTGCCCCTGGGGACTGTCAGTCTCAGACTCCTGATTTCCCATCGACCCCTCCCCTTCCTTTTGGTACTGGGAGCCAGCAACCAAAACTGCCCCACTGAGTGTTAGTGAGGGGACAACAGCCCCCTTACACATGCAGGCTGGTGTACATAGGCTTTGCATGTATGTGTGGTGGGATATCAGCCCAGCTCCACAAAGGATCTTAGGTACCTAGGGCCCAGTTTTAGGCTGCACTGTGATCAATGAAACTCCCGTTCACCTGCAGCTTATGGCTGTAGGTGCCTAAACTCCCTCTGCCCATAAATGTTTTTGGGAGGGAAGATAGGCAGAGTGTCTGCCTCATGTGTTGGGCCCAATTCAATATGCATGCTCAGAGGTCGCCTACCAGATCAGTTCCCATGCAAAACGTGGTGGTGGTGGTGGTACTTCCTTTATAAAGTTTAGCCCAGTGGTTGGAGCACTCACCTGGGGTGTGGGGAACCTAAATTCAATCTCCCCCTTTGCCTGATAGGGAGAAGAGATTTGAAAAGGGATTGTCCTTCTCCCCCCTAGACAGAATTGAACCTGGGTCCCCATGTCCTTTATATCCCCACTGGAAACTTGGACCGATCTGGAGACCAGACTGTCCGACTGTTAGCCAAACGGGCTCGTTCCCCCTGGAGCTTTACTCAATTACCCCAAGGAGGCACGGAAAGCGAGAAGACAGACATCAAATCCTTTATTTATCAGTCAGCTGAATGGGTGCTCTTCCCCGACTCATGCCAGAGGAAGACACACCGACTGTTGGTTACACAAAGATTATATACCTTTTAGCAGTGCATGCTACCCTCGTGCATCGTAACTTTTGGCCAATGAATAAGCCACTTACTTGCCTCTCACCTATCCTGACCAAGCATCCTCCTCGTGCCTGCTAGCATTACAGGCCCCCGAGCTCATGCACAAGCCCCCCTCTCTTTCCCCCTTCTCAAGGCCATACTGTCTGCATTCCTTCCTTTATTGCTTCCAGATGTTCCTCCCTCTCCCCTTCCCATTTTCCAGTACGTGATGTGCTCGCTTTTAACTAATGGCGGGCCCAAACCAAAATGGAGTCACTCATGCTAACTTTCCCCAATACAGCTTGGGTGCGTGCAGGTAGTAAGGGGGGGTGAGTACATAATTGTCCCTCTTGTTCTAACACGACCAGTTGTGGGCATGGGGGGGACCCCTTCTCCAGTGCCTTTCTCTTTGGCGGAGGGCACTGGCCATCAGCCAGCTAGTCCTGTTCATGCTCTGGCACTGGTTCTAGGGTTGCCAGGCGTCCAGTTTTCGACTGGAATGCGTGGTCAAAAAGGGACCCTGGCGGCTCTGGTCAGCACTGCCGACCAGGCCATTAAAATCCGTTCAGTGGCGCAGTGGGGGCCCAGCACTAAGGCAGGCTCCCTGCCTGCTCTAACTCCATGCAGCTCCCACAAGCAGCCGGCATGTCCCTGCAGCCCCTAGGCTGGAAGATGGAGAGCAGGGACTGGTCAGTATTCACAGCCAGGTCCAGATGTTCCATCTTCAGCCCTGCAGAGGCTCCTTTACAGTGCTCTTAGGACTTGTCTACATTGACATGTTACTGTGCTGAAACTTTCTTGCTCAGGGGTTCGAAAGTTACCCCCGAGCGCAGCAAGTTTCAGCATGGTAACTTGCCAGTGTAGACAGGCTCCCAGTCCCAGCACTGGGATCTGCACCCCTCATGGAGGTGGTTTATCTCGAGCGCTGGGAGAGCTCTCTCCCAGTGCTGGCACCGCAGCAGCGCTTTAATGCTGCAAGTGTAGACAAAGCCTTAGTCTGGCATGGAATCACTTAGGACTCACTACCATTCACAGAGGCCTAGGACCCACATGACTGAGCTATTCATAGAATCATAGAATATCAGGGTTGGAAGGGACCTCAGGAGGTATCTAGTCCAACCCCCTGCTCAAAGCAGGACCAATTCCCAACTAAATCATCCCAGCCAGGGCTTTGTCAAGCCTGACCTTAAAAACCTCTAAGGAAGGAGATTCCACCACCTCCCTAGGTAACCCATTCCAGTGCTTCACCACCCTCCTAGTGAAAAAGTTTTTCCTGATATCCAACCTAAACCTCCCCAACTGCAACTTGAGACCATTACTCCTTGTTCTATCATCTGGTAAAAGATGTGTGAATATCAAAAGCTAAAACAATTTTAACACAAATGAATGTTCACCTGAAAACCTGTTGCATAACTAAGAAATAGTCAAAAAGCAGAGTTTGTGACAAGGCAACATGGAGAACAACATTCCAAGTCTACTTACAAATAACAGGAACATTTGCAGGAGACAGGATTTTGCTTTGGAAGGGATCCATTAGCAAGAAAGCGTGTTTTATCCTTAATGAGCATGTTTCAACAGCTGTAGTTTGAACCACGGACAGAACTGGAAGCCCGAACACCTTGAATACAGCTCTTAGATTTTTAGGACATCTCCCCACTATGATGCCGAAGGCATTAAATTAATGGACTAGCTTGGAAATTACAGGCTGCTTTTAAAAGCTCCTTAACCAAATTCGACTAAAGCTCTTAATAATCACTTCCTATGTGCTTCCAACTCTCGGAAAGTGGCATCCCTGGTGTTATATCCTTGGGGGTAGCAGCTTTAGGACAACCAAATACACAACACCTGGGATCTCGTGCATGTATGTGTACACACACACACACACACACCTGCCTGTGATGTGTTTCTTCTACCTACAACCCAGAGCGTTGTCAGTGACTAATTTCCATTGACAAAATTCTCTGTCCGAACACTGGAGCAAAGTTTAAATCACACAAGCCAACAATACCTCTGTGCTGCCGCCGCAGTTTGCAGAACAAGCGGGTGCTTTTCCTGTAGCCTCCGAGCTCCCTCCAGCCTCTGCAGCGTCCTCCCGGGCTGCTGGGGTTTGAACAGGGATATTTATAGGGCTGTTTCTGTTACATAACAAGTTTCGCTTTTACTCAGAATCAGATGGGGGAAGGAGGGGCCAGCTGGGACCTGGTGAGCCAGCACCTCGCTCTGAAATGATCCAGAGGGGGGTTATAAGAACTGGGTTTGTGTTGCTCCTCAGCAGCACAGCCCGAGAAGTGCTTTCAACTGGGCAATGGGAGTGCCGGTACCCCTCGCTCCCAGCAGGGAAGCTGAACCTAGCTGGCCCCTCCTTCCCCCACCCGGACCAGCAGCATGAACGCATAAGGAAGCTGAACTCGTTCTGGCTTCCAGCGAACACTTTGTCTGATTCTGAGTAAAAGCGAAACTTGTTATGTAACAGAAAGAGCCCTATAAATATCCCTGTTCAAACCCCAGCAGCCCGGGAGGACGCTGCAGAGGCTGGAGGGAGCTCGGAGGCTACAGGAAAAGCATCTGCTTGTTCTGCAAACTGCGGCGGCAGCACAGAGGTATTGTTGGCTTGTGTGATTTAAACTTTGCTCCAGTGTTCGGACAGAGAATTTTGTCAATGGAAATTAGTCACTGACAACGCTCTGGGTTGTAGGTAGAAGAAACACATCACAGGCAGGTGTGTGTGTGTGTGTGTGTACACATACATGGACGAGATCCCAGGTGTTGTGTATTTGGTTGTCCTAAAGCTGCTACCCCCAAGGATATAACACCAGGGATGCCACTTTCCGAGAGTTGGAAGCACATAGGAAGTGATTATTAAGAGCTTTAGTCGAATTTGGTTAAGGAGCTTTTAAAAGCAGCCTGTAATTTCCAAGCTAGTCCATTAATTTAATGCCTTCGGCATCATAGTGGGGAGATGTCCTAAAAATCTAAGAGCTGTATTCAAGGTGTTCGGGCTTCCAGTTCTGTCCGTGGTTCAAACTACAGCTGTTGAAACATGCTCATTAAGGATAAAACACGCTTTCTTGCTAATGGATCCCTTCCAAAGCAAAATCCTGTCTCCTGCAAATGTTCCTGTTATTTGTAAGTAGACTTGGAATGTTGTTCTCCATGTTGCCTTGTCACAAACTCTGCTTTTTGACTATTTCTTAGTTATGCAACAGGTTTTCAGGTGAACATTCATTTGTGTTAAAATTGTTTTAGCTTTTGATATTCACACATCTTTTACTGAATAGCTCAGTCTCCTGTGTCCTTGTGAACATTGAGTAGGACCCCATGAATGGTAGCCAATTGGACTTGGTGCTTTATTTGAAGACCAGAATTACCAGGGATCTGGTTATCCCAGAGCCAGCATCTTAACTGCTATGTCTAGCCATCGGGTAAGATCTGCTGGGAAGCCTTTACTGGTGGCTAATAAGACAAGGGTTTATCAGTATCTTTTTATAGAGATCGGTTTGGGTTGTAGCCCACGAAAGCTTATGCCCAAATAAATTTGTTAGTCTCTAAGGTGCCACAAGTACTCCTGTTCTTTTTATAGAGATGATTGCAATGGCATTTTCATTGTAAACCCAATTGCATTTTAAAATCTTGGGTGAGCCCCATAACCCACAGTGGGAAGACTAAGTCTGGGACCAAGTCAGAAGTTCTCTTCTGAATTTGAAGTGAATTCGATTACAGCTTCCTGAATTACGGCATGCTAAGAACGGAAGTGCTCCCACAGTCTAACTTTTTTTGTAATTTTTGTAGCAGAAGAGCTTAAGCGTAAGCTTTTTTTCACCAGAGTCACCTGAGATCAAGTGCATGAAACTAATTGTTACCTGATTACAGTAACAACATAGGAAGTTATTACTAGGTTCATTGAAAACTGTGCTGTAGGCCAGATAGGTGTCAAATAACTGCTAGACACCTAATGATTCTTTTTTCTATAAAAGCAAATCTCTAGCCCATTTCCTTCGAGAGACCTCAAAATGAGAAATTGTGTCTGTACTGGTACTAGTGAGATCAGCTGTTACATTTAAAAAGCTGAATAAACACCTTTGTGAATCCCTGACTACGTAGGCCCCTAACCCCCATTGAGATCAATGGCAGTTCTTTATGAATCCCACCTGTAGTTGTGAGCACAGTTAAACTTCTACCTTTTTCTGTTGTCCAGCTCCTAGCTGGAGAACCGAGAGCTGAAAACTATTAAGTTAACTGGATTCACCCAAGCCTCCCTGCTCTGCTGCCCCTTCCCTAACCTCCTGCTCACCCAACCCCTTGCGCTCACACACTCTCCTGTGCACATCCTAGGGTCTGCAGGACGGGTGCTCTCCTCTTGACAGTGGTAGGTCTCTGAGTGAGTGGGGTAGGAGAGAGCAGAAGGCCATGTCTGCACTCCGGCTGCTAGATAGCCATATAGTGTAGACTTTTCCTACAGAGATATCATGGAAGGGGTTTTTCCATCACTGTAGTAACTCCACCTCCCTGAGAGGCAGTAGCTAGGTCAACTGGAGCATTCTTCTGTCAACTTAACCACACCAAGGGTTAGGTCAGCACAGCTATGGTGCTCAGATGTGTGAGTTTTTCACACCCCTGAACAACATAGCGATGTTGATCTACATTTTTAGTGTATGCCAGGCCAAACTCTTGCATGCAGGAGATGGGGTGGGTATATTTTCCTTGCCTGTGGACTGTCTGAGGTCTGGAGCTGAGTGGAACATCATGCCACACACACCACTCAGTGATGAGCTGGAGCCGGTTCTCACCGGTTCGCAAGAACCGGCTGCTAAAATTAGAGGCAGGTAGAGAACCGGTTCTTAAAGGGCCTGGGCAAAGAATTCCTTTCCGCGGGCCTCCTGTTGCTTCCAGGATTCCCAGCTGGGGAGGCTCCACCGGCCCCTGCCCCGCTTCCCTACCCCCTAGAGCTGCAGCGTGGCCAGCCACAGGTGGTCACTCACAGACACACCTGCACACTGGGCAGCTGAGCTGAGCTCCCGAGGAGTCCTGCTGCCGCTTTTTGAGCGGCCCCAGCAAGGTAAGGGCGGCTGCTGCAAGCTCTCCAGGGCTGCCCGGAGGGGAGGGCAGGGCAATTTGCCCCAGGCCCTGCAGGGGCTCCCGCCCCCAACCCCACAAGGATCATGTTGTCTTCCCCCCTCCCCCCTCAGAGCCGCAGGATGGCCAGCTCAGCTGCTGAGCTCCACCCTCCGGGCTACCGGCAAGAGGGGGGGGGGGGGGAATGTGTGGGGCAATTTGCCCGGGCCCCCGCCTCCTCCCATCCCCCAGCTTAGAGCATTGTGCAGTTTGGGGAGTGCAGCTGTGTAGAGGGGATGTGTGTGTATAGTGTGTGCGAACAGAGTTGTGTGTTGTGGGGTGGCTGTGTAGCAGGGGAGTTGTGTGGCTGGGAGAGGGTCTGCACAGTGGTGGGTATGGTGGGGCTGGGGGGTTGTGTGGAACAGGGAGGGGGTGTTAGACAGAGGGCAGGGGAGTTCGGGGGGGTGGATAGGGGTCGGGGTTGTCAGAGGGCAGGGAACAGGGGGATTGAATGGGGGCAAGGGTTCTGGGAGGGCAGTCAGGAAGGGGCAGGGCTTGGATGGGGCGGTGGGGGGCAGTCAGGGACAGAGAGAAGGGGTGGTTGGATGGGGAAGGGGTCCCGGGGGGCCATCAGGAATGAGAGGAGGGGTTGGATGGGGTGGCAGGGGGCAGCCAGGGGACAGGGAAGGGGGGTGGATGGGGCAGGGGTCCCAAGGGGGGCATGAAGGAACCTGGGGGGTTGGGTGGGTCAGGAGTCCTGGGGGTGGGGGGGCACGACCCCCTTGTGGGGTGAGGAGGAGGGAACCGGTTGTTAATTTTTTAGCAGCTCATCAGTGACACCACTGGCAAGTTTTGTGCAGAAGGGTGCTATGGTTAGGATGCTAGGCTGAGCTGTGGGAGACTCAGGTTCTGGTTCCAGCACTGCCAGAGATTGCTGTTTGATGTTGGGCAAGTCGCTTAGGGTACGTCTACACAGCAATTAAACACATGTGGCTGACCCTGGTCAGCTGAGGTTCAGGCTGCGAGGCTGTAAAATTGCTGTGTAGATGTTTGGGCTCAATTTGAAACTTGAGCTCTGGGACCCCATGAGCAGAGAGGGTCCCAGCTCCCAGGCTCCATCCCAAGCCTGAATATGTACACTGCAATATTTAGCACCACAGCCCGAGTCAGCTGACCTGGACCAGCCTTGGCCGTGTTACGAGTCAGTTATTCTAGCACAGACGTACCCTTAAGGTGGGATCCACAAAGGTATTTAGGCAACTAAACCCCAGAGGTTGGTGTCTAAAGCTCAGGTTTAGGCACCGAAGTCCCAGTTTTGGATCCACTACAATCCAAAAAACTCCCTCCAAACCCTGTAGGTATCTAAACTTACTTGGCCCAAAAGTTTTTAGGATACAAGTTCCCTTGGCACCTGGAGCTCTGTGAATGTGCACTGCTTCCTCTAGCATCAGTCTCCCACCTAAGCCCCAGAGCAAACAGGGGAAGACAGGTATTTATCCACCTGTGTCATATACAGGACCCAATCAGGTAGGTGTGCTCAGAGGGGGTCTGTTCAAAATTTGGCTGACTCCACAGGAGCAGCAAATGGGGATGGAGCCACTGCCTACCTTAACTTTTAGTCCAGTGGTTTGAGCTCTCCCCTGGGATGTGGGAAACCCACGTTCAGTCTCCCCCTCCACCAGATGGGAGTGAGGATTTGAACAGGGTTCTCCCGCCTCTCAGCTGAGTTCTCTAACCACTGGTGGAGCCAGGTTTTACGATGGGACATTTCTAGTGTTTGGGTGAGAGAGCCAGCCTCAGTTTACCCAGCAGCTATGACTCCTGCCCTGCGAGACTGGGCCCTGTGCCCCACCTTAGGCATTGCATCCTGGTGCACAGGGTCACAGAGCCATTCAGGCTTCGCCCGGCCACCCCTCCAGCTTGACAGAGGGGCAGACAGGCCAGATATGAGTGAGTGACATTGGAGCATGGTGCATGGGGTCACAGCACCATGTAACCCCGTGTGCCTTATCACAATGCTGGGAGTGGGGAGCCAGGCCCAGACCTGGGTGAGTGTGGGGCGGGCTCACTCTCCAGCCCACCACCAATGGCCCTTTGCCCCCCTGGTTGGAAAAAGGCACCTTGGATACACCTGCAAGGGGGTGGTCTCCCTTCCTTCTTTCCCCCTTACAGGCTGCACCCCTGTTCTAACCACTGAGCTGTGGGACAATCTGGGGTGGGGCTCCCTCAGACTCTGCTATTGAAGCTGTTCCACTGTGGATACATCATGAAAGAGTGAGTGGAGCAGGGGGATGGGACCCAATGTCTCACCCCCCCCCCCCCGGGTGCCCAAACCACTGGACTAAGGAGTCAGTCTCTCACCCAATGACTACGGAAGTATTTATCCAAAGTGAAACAGCTTCAACAGGAGGGATTGAGGGACCCCAACATCAGAACATCCCATAGCCCAGGGGTTTGGGCACTGTGGTGAGGGGTCAGGAGACCCCTGTTCAATTCCTTTCTTCCCCCACTGCCAGAGATGGGAAACTGAACCTGGATCTCCTGCATCCTGGGCAAGTGCTCCCACTACTTGGTTATAAGTACCACCACCTCCTGAGCATGCCCCTGGATTGCAGGCAGGGGACTGGCATCTTCCCCTGGTTTGTGGATTGCACTGCAGCTTGGGCATGAGAGAGGCATTCAGACACAGAGTGAGGCAGCAGTGCACATAACCAGAGGCAGAAACACTGCAGTGGTAAAAACCTTTAGTGGATTCCATCCCCAGTGCACAGCACCACAGATGACTTAGTTAAAATGTTCCTAACATTAAAAGTGGTTGTAAATAGCAACATGGGCAGCACGTGAGCAAATATGTTCATCCGCGTACGGTCAGTTGGAGGAGTGGGACATTAGACTGAAGATCCAGAGGCAGGGACTGTATTTTCTTCTGCATCTTCTACAGTTCCAACCACACTGTTAGTGTTTAAAATAAAAACATGCCAATTTTATAGATAGAATTATTGAAACTTGGAGAAGTTAAGACCCCAAAATTAAATAGTCGATTGTCATTTGGGATCCCCATTTTGGTTTCCTTTGAGTTCCTGTGAACTGTCTTTGTGTAATAGGGCCCTGAATGGGGTCCTCCTTGGGCACTACTTCAAGTTAAATGATTTAATACTTATCAATTTGCCAGTCAAGCTTTTTCCCGTATACCAGTCAAATGATACAGCACCGGTAGTGAAAGTTCAGCAAAGTAAATCTGAACATAGATACTTAGGACTTTAAACAGCTACTTAATTACTGAAATGTCAATTGTAATTAAGATTGATGATGATTATTCAAATCTATGACATACCAGGGCACAATCCAGACTAATGAGCAGCTGTGACTCTCCTGCCCTGCCCTGCCCCCTTGGGTGTCTTACAAAGCCTTGCTGTGTAGCTCCCACCTGGGTTTCTCACAAACAGCCTTCCAGCCTGAAACCCTGTGTGTATGGCCTCTGGCCTGCCAGCCACCCTTGGGTTACCCGCTGGCTCTCACCAGCCTTGGTTATACTGCAGGGTGACCCCAACAGCCCACAGTCCTGGATTTCACCCTAGAAATGGATGTCCTGTACAGCCCAGCCCTCTCCTGGAGAGTACAAAATATATAAAGTCCATTATTCCTTAAAGGAAATCATAGAATCATAGAATATCAGGGTTGGAAGGGACCTTAGGAGGTCATCTAGTCCAACCCCCTGCTCAAAGCAGGACCAATTCCCAACTAAATCAACCCAGCCAGGGCTTTGTCAAGCCTGACCTTAAAAACCTCTAAGGAAGGAGATTCCACCACCTCCCTAGGTAACCCATTCCAGTGCTTCACCACCCTCCTAGTGAAAAAGTTTTTCCTAATATCCAACCTAAACCTCCCCAACTGCAACTTGAGACCATTGCTCCTTGTTCTATCATCTGGTACCACTGAGAACAATCTAGATCCATCCTCTTTGGAACCCCCTTTCAGGTAGTTGAAAGCAGCTATCAAATCCCCCCTCATTCTTCTCTTCTGTAGACTAAACAATCCCAGTTCCCTCAGCCTCTCCTCATAACTCGTGTGCTCCAGCCCCCTAATCATTTTTGTTGCTCTCCGCTGGACTCTTTCCAATTTCTCCACATCCTTCTTGTAGTGTGGGGCCCAAAACTGGACACAGTACTCCAGATAAGGCCTCACCAATGTCGAATAGAGGGGAACGATCACGTCCCTCGATCTGCTGGCAATGCCCCTATTTATACAGCCCAAAATGCCGTTAGCCTTCTTGGCAACAAGGGCACATTGTTGACTCATATCCAGCTTCTCATCCACTATAACCCCTAGGTCCTTTTCTGCAGAACTGCTACCTAGCCATTCGGTCCCCAGTCTGTAACAGTGCATGGGATTCTTCCGTCCTAAGTGCAGGACTCTGCACTTGTCCTTGTTGAACCTCATCAGGTTTCTTTTGGCCCAATCCTCTAATTTGTCTAGGTCCCTCTGTATCCTGTCCCTACCCTCCAGTGTATCTACCACTCCTCCCAGTTTAGTGTCATCTGCAAACTTGCTGACAGTGCAGTCCACGCCATCCTCCAGATCATTAATGAAGATATTGAACAAAACCGTCCCCAGGACTGACCCCTGGGGCACTCCACTTGAAACCGGCTGCCAACTAGACATGGAGCCGTTGATCACTACCCGTTGAGCCCGACGATCTAGCCAGCTTTCTATCCACCTTATAGTCCATTCATCCAATCCATACTTCTTTAACTTGCTGGCAAGAATACTGTGGGAGACTGTATCAAAAGCTTTGCTAAAGTCAAGGAATAACACATCCACTGCTTTCCCCTCATCCACAGACCCAGTTATCTCCTCATAGACGGCAATTAGGTTAGTCAGGCATGATTTGCCCTTGGTGAATCCATGCTGACTGTTCCTGATCACTTTCCTCTCCTCTAAGTGCTTCAGAATTGATTCCTTGAGGACCTGCTCCATGATTTTTCCAGGGACTGAGGTGAGGCTGACTGGCCTGTAGTTCCCAGGATCCTCCTTCTTCCCTTTTTTAAAGATGGGCACTACATTAGCCTTTTTCCAGTCATCCGGGACCTCCCCCGATCGCCATGAGTTTTCAAAGATAATGGCCAATGGCTCTGCAATCACCTCCGCCAACTCCTTTAGCACCCTCGGATGCAGCGCATCCGGCCCCATGGACTTGTGCTCGTCCAGTTTTTCTAAATAGTCCTGAACCATTTCTTTCTCCACAGAGGGCTGGTCACCTTCTCCCCATACTGTGCTGCCCAGTGCAGCAGTCTGGGAGCTGACCTTGTTCATGAAGACAGAGGCAAAAAAATCATTGAGTACATTAGCTTTTTTCACATCCTCTGTTACTAGTTTGCCTTCCTCATTCAGTAAGGGGCCCACACTTTCCTTGACTTTCTTCTTGTTGCTAACATACCTGAAGAAACCCTTCTTGTTACTCTTAACATCTCTTGCTAGCTGCAACTCCAAGTGCGATTTGGCCTTCCTGATTTCACTCCTGCATGCCTGAGCAATACTCCTCCCTGGTCATTTGTCCCATCTTCCACTTCTTGTAAGCCTCTTTTTTGCGTTTAAGGTCAGCAAGGATTTCACTGTTAAGCCAAGCTGGTCGCCTGCCATATTTACTGTTCTTTCTACACATTGGGATGTTTTTTTCCTGCAACCTCAATAACGATTCTTTAAAATACAGCCAGCTCTCCTGGACTCCTTTCCCCCTCATGTTATTCTCCCAGGGGATCCTGCCCATCAGTTCCCTGAGGGAGTCCAAGTCTGCTTTTCTGAAGTCCAGGGTCCGTATTCTGCTGCTCTCCTTTCTTCCTTGTGTCAGGATCCTGAACTCGACCATCTCATGGTCACTGCCTCCCAGGTTCCCATCCACTTTTGCTTCCCCTACTAATTCTTCCCGGTTTGTGAGCAGCAGGTCTAGAAGAGCTCTGCCCCTAGTTGGTTCCTCCAGCACTTGCACCAGGAAATTGTCCCCTACACTTTCCAAAAACGTCCTGGATTGTCTGTGCACCGCTGTATTGCTCTCCCAGCAGATATCAGGGTGATTAAAGTCTCCCATGAGAACCAGGGCCTGCGATCTAGTAACTTCTGCTAGTTGCCGGAAGAAAGCTTCGTCCACCTCATCCCCCTGGTCTGGTGGTCTATAGCAGACTCCCACCACAACATCACCCTTGTTGTTCACACTTCTAAACTTAATCCAGAGACTCTCAGGTTTTTCTGCGGTTTCATACCAGAGCTCTGAGCAGTCATACTCCTCTCTTACATACAATGCAACTCCCCCACCTTTTCTGCCCTGCTTGTCCCTCCTGAACAGTTTATATCCATCCATGACAGTACTCCAGTCATGTGAGTTATCCCACCAAGTCTCTGTTATTCCAATGACATCATAGTTCCTTGACTGTGCCAGGACTTCCAGTTCTCCCTGCTTGTTTCCAAGGCTTCTTGCATTTGTGTATAGGCACTTTAGATAACTCGCTGATTGTCCCGCTTTCTCCGTCTGAGACAGGAGTCCTCCCCTCTTGCACTCTCCTGCCGTGGCATTTGGGGTTGCTGGTTTTGGGCTGCCCTTCAGGGTCGGGCAGTCTGGTCTCATGTGGCCCAGCATACCACAGTGATAGCATGTAACCTGTTCCGTCCTGGGATGTGAGTTCCTATCCTCCGGGCCCCCTTGAACTCCTTTAGAAGAGTCAGGTTTACTTTTAAATCCTTCCCTCCTCTTGAACTGGGGAGAATGGTGATTAGTTTTCCCTGGGGTTTTACACCCTTCTCGAGCCCTGTTTTGGGTGTGGGCATCCGCAATCTCTGCTGCCCGTAGGACTGACTCAGGGTCCCTGTCACACACAGCTGCTCTCACATGGTCAGGCACAATGTCTAAGAACTGTTCCAAAGTTATTAAATCCAGCAGTTTTTCAAAATTCCCATGTGCCTTGGCTCCCATAACCCACTTTTTAACAAAACCCATCAGCTTATGAGCACATTTTACAAAAGTACAATCATTAGACATCTTAAACTTTCTAAACTTAACTCTGTAAGATTCAGGAGTAACCCTGAACCGCCTTAACACAGAATCCTTAAACCGCCCATAATCCAAGGCTTCTTGTTCCCCCAATTCATTAAATACCTCCCTGGCTTTTCCAGTCAGTCTGGTCAGCAGGACAGGCATTCGCTGACCCTTGGGGATCTGGTACAGATTGCAGAGGCATTCAAAGGTAGACAAAAACTCCTCTATATCCTCAGTATCATTGTAAATGGGACACATCCTTTCCCAGTTTTTCTCATGGCGGTGGGGAAGTGGAGTACCAGGTGGTGATGACTTTCTCCGCTCTTCCATTACTTGGAGCTGAAGTCTGGCCGTCTCCTGTTCCATCTTGTGAGTCTCCTGTTCAGCAGCGAGCAGCTCTAGACGCCCCTTACGAGCTCTCTCTTCTCTCTCATCAGCCTCCTTCTTTCTTTTATCGGCTTCTTTCTCTAATTCCACTATTTTTTGCTTCTCTAGCAATCGAAGATCTGCTACCTTCTGTACCAGTTTTTATTTTTATTTTAAATAGCTATTCAGACATTTTAATTTAAGTACACTAGATAACATAAAACAACAAAACAAGTTTAACTACAAAGAGAGGTTTTAAGTGAGTACAAGTAATAAGGCATAAAAGTCAGAAATGGTTATAAGAAAAATAAAGATAGAAAGTTTACTAATGCCTAACTTAAACTATATCCGATTAAAGCAGTGTCTCACAACATGCTTTCAGAAGTCTTACTGACTAAACTCTGTAGGTCCGCCCCCTGCCCCCACAGTCCAACAGTTGCTCCTTTTTCTCTTCGGGTGCAGCCAATGCAGTGGGCAGAGAGGAGAGGCTTGGGGTGCTTGTCTCTCCTTTTTATAGTTTCAGTCCCTCTTTCGAAAAACATTTCCAGCTGGGACAATGAATCAGTGTGGAAGGATGTTCCCTGCTGGCTTTTTCTCACCTGTTTGAGCTTTCTTTGTTCCCCCTCCTGCTTGATGACTGTGTTTTACTGCTTAAATGCAAATTAAGCAGAGCACACATTCCTTTGTTTAGGACACATCTGTTTGCCACCATCTGTTTGGGCAAGGTGTGACGTTACAGTTCATAGTCTTTGTCATAACTATAAAGGGAAGGGTAACAGCTCTCCTGTGTACAGTACTAAAAATCCCTCCTGGTCAGAAACTCAAAAATCCTTTTACCTGTAAAGGGTTAAGAAGCTCAGGTAACCTGGCTGACACCTGACCCAAAGGACCAATAAGGGGACAAGATACTTTCAAATCTTGGGGGGGGGGAAGCCTTTTGTTTGTGCTCTTTGTTAGAGGTGGTTCGCTCTTGGGACTAAGAGGGACCAGACATCAATCCAGGTTCTCCAAATCTTTCTGAACAAGTCTCTCCTATTCAAGCTAGTGTAAGTAAACAGCCAGGCAAGGCATGTTAGTTTCTCTTTGTTTTCTCAACTTGTAAATGTACCTTTTGCTAGAGTGTTTATCTCTGTTTGCTGTAACCTTGAACCTAAGGCTAGAGGGGGGTCCTCTGAGCTCTTTAAGTTTGATTACCCTGTAAAGTTATTTTCCATCCTGATTTTACAGAGATGATTTTTACCTTTTTCTTTAATTAAAAGCCTTCTTTTTAAGAACCTGATTGATTTTCCTGTTTTTTAGATCCAAGGGGTTTGGATCTTGATCCACCAGGAGTTGGTGGGAGAGAGGAAGGGGGAAGGTTAATTTCTCCTTGTTTTAAGATCCAAGGGGTTTGGATCTGTATTTCACCAGGGAATTGGTGAAGAGTTTCTCAAGGCTACCCAGGGAAGGGACTAGCATCGAGAATGGTGGCAGCGGACCAGATCTAAGCTGGTAGTTAAGCTTAGAAGTTTTCATGCAGGCCCCTACATCTGTACCCTAAAGTTCAGAGTGGGGATCCAGCCCTTGACAGTCTTCTTCATAGAAGCATTGTTATGCTATGAATAGGGCATAACTAAGATATGTTTTATGGAAGATGGGTCATGTGAGATATCATTGGAAAGGTTATGATTTACTGAATGTGTTTATCCACTTTGTATGCATGTATCATTTCTGTATCTGAAGTTAGGAATATTGTCTATGTAACAATTATAACTGTGGGTATACTTGGGAAACATCCACCAGACAGTAAGCAATCAGCTTTAATGGGCCACTAGGAAAAGACAATGAGTCTTCGAAGATGTGGATCCCCCATCTTCCCAGGACTTCCTTCCTGTTGACCTTGCAAATAAACCTAGTCTCATGGTTGTCCTGACACTGCAAGATAATGTGATATGGCCATCTGGTACAAAATACCACCTTGGATGCTGCTGGTACTTTTCCACTGTAAACAAAGGCTTCCTGCCTTATGTAAATTCTATTTAAGGCTGAGAAGCAAGGCAGTCAGGACTCTTTTCTATTGCCTACCTGCCCAATAAGGAAGACTGCTAAGAACACCTGAAGGAACAAAGGAAAGGCAAGGGCTGAGAACAGCGGTCTAACCAGTAAAGAGACATAACCTGACTCTGAGCTGCAGAAACTCTACAACCTGCCTAAAACAACATTTAGGGTGAGAAATTACTGTGTGTAAACTCTTTCTTTAGTGTATTAAGCTTAGTTTGTGTATTTTGTTTTATTTGCTCAGCAATCTGCTTTGTTCTGTTTGCTATCCCTTATAATCACTTAAAATCTGCCTTTTGTAGTTAATAAACTTATTTCTTGTTTATAATATAACCCAGTTTGTGCAATTCATATCTGGGGGTGGGACAAGAAGCTGTGCATCTCTCTCTCCACATTTAAGGAGAGGGTGATTTCTACGAACTTGTGCTGTGCAGATCTTTCTGTACAGCTCAAGACAATATTATTTTGGGTTTACACCCCAAAGGGGGTGTGCACGTGAGTGCTGGGTAAATCCCCGAGCTGAATCCTCCCACACACAGCTGATTTCAGTCTGTGTCTGCAGCTGCGTGTGTCCCTACCTGTGTGTCTGCTGGAGAAGGCTTGAGGGCCTGGCATAGCAAGAACAGGGTGCGGGAGCCCAGGCTGGTGGAAAGGGCTGGCTCAGTGGGACCCCAGCACATCAGGTGGCATCTTGGACAGGGGGTCCAACAAATCACACATGTCTGTGGGGTTTGGAACATGTGTTAATAACATCATAAAGGGAAATCTTATAACTTTACATATAGTGTTGTCATATATTTTATCAGGATGATACTGACCAGCTAAGTTATTTGAAAACTCATAATTTAAGACATACTTTGTACAAAAGTTATTGCAATAGTGTGTAGGATGTGAATACTGGGGTATAGTCTGTCATAATAGCCAACCTTTTCCTTTCACTAAACATACACCTGGATATCACATGTTGACACTAAGTATGTATGCAGTGATTCAAAGCTACTTCTGATTTATCTGGAAATTCACCAGTGGGTGTAACACGTGTGTTTTGTGACCCTCATCTTAATTCACAATAAACTGTTATGTTGCCTTCACCATGTGCTAATTTATGACCCATAACTTATTAATTCATGCTTCTGTTTGGAAAGGTATCAAATCTGTGCAACATCACAAATCATCTATCTAGTTAGAGGACACCTACCTCTACGCAAAATGTGGGGGGATGGGAGGAAAGGCAAGAGAAGGACTCTTATAACATTTAACACAGTGGTTAGGGAGCTCACCCAGGCTCAAGTCATCCCCTCTGCTTGATGAGAAGAGATTTGAACTGGGGTTTCCCACCCTTCATGTGAATTCCCAAACCACTGCACTATAGAGTCACTCAGTTGCTGTCTGGACCAATTAATATTTGATTTATACAGAGGCTTCAACACATCAGAATAGTCCAGGGTTAGGGTACTCATCACTCTCACACACACACACACACACACACACACACACACACACACACACACACACACACACACACACACCTGTTTTGAATGAGAAATAGCTGAGGCACCTGATTCCAGGATACAGGGCCGGCTCCAGGCACCAGCCCACCAAGCATGTGCTTGGGGCGGCACCTGGAGGGGGGCGGCATGGCGCTCCAGCCTGAGAGCGGAGCCCCGTCCGGGCTTGCCGCCCTCCCCTGCCGCGCTCTGGCCGCCGGGGGGGGGGGAAGGGTAGGGATGGCTCAGGCTTTTTTGCCTGGGGCGGCAAAAAAGCCAGAGCCGGGCCTGCCAGGATAGGGTTCCCAGCTGTGCATCCGAAGAAGTGGGCTGTAGCCCACGAAAGCTTATGCTGAAATAAATGTGTTAGTCTCTAAGGTGCCACGAGTACTCCTGTTCTTTTTGCAGATACAGACTAACACGGCTGCTACTCTGAAACAAGCAGAGACAGCCACCTTCCTCCAGCCCAGACTTAAGTGCCTAAGTCCCAGAGACAGGAAGGGCTTAGGACTCACCTCTCTCATTAGCATTTCCCATTGGCTGGCTTAGGGGGCTCCCTGCCCAGTGTGGGGCATTTGAGGAACCCATTCAGAGGTGCCTGTCTCTCCCCATTCAGTGTGTAGGGAGCCTGGGCAGCTAACTCAGGCTCTGTGGAGCCCAGTGATTTTCTAGGTGTTTACAAGTTAAGCACTGCAACACTCAGCATCACAACGCCTCAGTGCCTTTGTGGAGCCAGGCCTAAGTGACCACTTTCCTTTTTTTTAATTCAGAAATTCCATGAGATACTGAGCACTGCTGTGGGGAGAGACTCCTTAACAGAGACAATGTCTGACCAGGCAACTCCCCCTGCTGCATCTGGATCACATAAAGGTGAGATTTTTACCAGTTGTCTTTGGAGAAAGTTGTGACAATCATGTGATCAAGTCATTGCATCATGGGCCCAGGTTGTGCTGCCAGGCAGTTGTTCATTGGCTCAATATAGGCCTGACCCAATACCCACTGACATCAATCAACTCAAAACTCAGTGACTTCTCTCAAAACTGGGTGACTGGGCAACACAATGGCAGATGAAATTTAATGTTGATACATGCAAAGTAATGCACATTGGAAAATATAATCCCAAGTATACATATAAAATGATGGGGTCTAAATTAGCTGTTACCACTCAAGAAAGAGCTCTTGGCGTCATTGTGGATAGTTCTCTGAAAACATCCGCTCAATGTGCAGCGGCAGTCAAAAACGCTAACAATGTTGGGAATCGTTAAGAAAGGGATAGATAATAAGACAGGAAATATCATATTGCCTCTATATAAACCCACATCTTGAATAGTGTGTGCAGATGTGATCGCCCCATCTCAAAAAAGATATATTGGAACTGGAAAAGGTTCAGAAAAGGGCAACAAAAATGATTAGGGGTATGGAACGGCTTCCGTATGAGGAGAGATTAATAAGACTGGGACTTTTCAGCTTGGAAAAGAGACAGCTAAGGGGCGATAGGATTGAGGTTTATAAAATCATGACTGGTGTAGAGAAAGTAGATAAGGAAGTGTTATTTACTCCTTCTCATAACACAAGAACTAGGGACCACCAAATGAAATTAATAGGCAGCAGTCAACCTGTGGATCTCCTTACCAGAGGATGTTGCCATTCTTATGTTCTTATGAGCCTTTCTATTGATTTCAGTGGGCTTTGGGTCAGGCATTATATTCATATATGGAATGGGCCACATGGGCCCTGCAGCTCTCCCACCTGAGAATCACCGATGAACAGATGTTCAAAGTCCAGCTCACTCTTCCTGGTCTATCCTGAGACAGAGCAGGGGGCAGATGGAGTGTGCTCAGGATTCCCACTCTCCCTGTGGAGCCGATGGCAGTTAAGTCCCTCCATGATGAACCTTCTCAGCCTGTCCTCTCTGAGGAGAGAGGAGAAGAACTTTGACTCAGTAATTTCTCCACAGGCAGGTGTGTGTGTGTGTGTGTGTGTGTGTGTGTGTGCGCGCACGCACAGAAATAGAGCTTTCTAGAGGTCCCTTGTCCATGAAAAGAATTGAAGAACACTGAGATAACCCTGTATCCCCCACTATTTGCTTTCTTCTGAGGGGAGAACTGATGGCTGCTTTGATGGCTTCAAAGATAATCTCCTCATTCTGTGCCCTCGCAAAAGATTCCGCCTCCTGCTGTTGCCTCCCACCATTCTTCCTCCTGTAGTTCTGTCCCAGTTGGCCTCTTTCATCCTCCCCAGCCTCCATCTTTCTCCTCCCTTGTTCTTTTTTTCTATCCTATAAATCTGGTTCCAGTCACACATTTCTGATTTCAACTCCCCATGTAGCCTCCCCACCCCTGCCAATTGTCTTCTATAGGGAGCCCTGATGAGCTGCTGCACTCGTCCAGTGTCTGGGGCGAGGTTGCTATTAACCTTTATTGATGCCTTCAGGGTCATTTTTTCGCTCTGTGTCCTCTCCCAGGATTTACCCTCTTTCTTTCCTTCTGTATCACTGGAAAAACAAACAGCAAGAAATGGTGCACAGATTTCAGTTTAGCCACACTTTTATTCATCTTGGCTTTTCCCCTGTTACCTGCAAACATACCCCTGGGTTCATCCTTTGGGTGTCCTCTGACTCAATATTGCTTCCTGATCCACCCCAACCTCCTTCAGTCCCCTCTCCCCTGTGGTTCTCCACCCTCACTGACAGTCTCTTGGATGGACACACCCTGTAGGTGTCGTAGTTTTTCACTTTGCAAATCTTGTCACCCTATTGCCACACCCTCCTCTTTGGCTGCTCATGCAGGGCAAACTCCTCTGTTCTTCCATACGGGATGCAAATTTGAGGATTGGGCAAAAATAAATCTGATGAGGTTCAACAAGGACAAGTGCAGAGTCCTGCACTTAGGACGGAAGAATCCCATGCACAGCTACAGACTAGGGACCGAATGGCTAGGAAGCAGTTCTGCAGAAAAGGACCTAGGGGTTATAGTGGATGAGAAGCTGGATACGAGTCAGCAGTGTGTCCTTGTTGCCAAGAAGGCCGACGGCATATTAGGCTGGATTAGTAGGAGCATTACCAGCAGATCGAGGAATGTGATCGTTCCCCTTTATTCGACATTGGTGAGGCCTCATCTGGAGTTCTGTGTCCAGTTTTGTCCCCCCACTATAAAAAGGATGTGGACAAATTGGAGAGAGTGCAGCGTAGGATAACGAAAATGATTAGGGGGCTGGGGCACAAGACTTACGAGGAGAGGCTGAGGGAACTAGGATTATTTAGTCTGCAGAAGAGAAGAGTGAGGGGGGATTTGATAGCAGCCTTCAACTACCTGAAGGAGGGTTCCAAAGAGGTTGGAGCTCGGCTGTTCTCAGTGGTGGCAGATGACACAACAAGGAGTAATGGTCTCAAGTTGCAGTGAGGGAGGTTTAGGTTGGATATTAGGAAACACTATTTCACTAGGAAGGTGGTGAAGCACTGAAATGGGTTACCTAATCTCCTTCCTTAGAGGATTTTACGGTCAGGCTTGACAAAGCCCTGGCTGGGATGATTTAGTTGGGGTTGGTCCTGCTTTGAGCAGGGGGTTGGACTAGATACCTCCTGAGGTCCCTTCCAACCCTGATATTCTATGATTCTGTGCACTCCCACCTACCAAGACTGAATGTGTAACAAGAGAAGGGGGTGAGGAGTGATGCATAGCTGTTACACTCCCCTTTCCTGGATTTTTGTTCTGGTCTTTACAGAAAGACAGGCCAGCTATTCATTTCAGGCCTCTTCTGAAAGCTTTACTGTGACAAAGTTCCTCCTCTATCTTGGTGGGTCTGGCGCTTATTGGCAGATTTTCTTGCCTCAGAGATTCACCATGTGGGTTGGGGAATAGCCCAGAGACCTTCCCCTCTGGAAGAACCCACAGTCCAGGTCAATTGGGAGGTTTGCGGGGAACCCAGGCCCGCCCTCTACTCTGGGTTCCAGCCCAGGGCCCTGTGGACTGCAGCTGTCTATAGTGCCTCCTGTAACAGCTGCATGACAGCTACAACTCCCTGGGCTACTTCCCCATGGCCTCCTCCAAACACCTTCCTTATTCTCACCACAGAACCTTCCTCCTGGTGTCTGATAACGCTTGTGCTCCTCAGTCCTCCAGCAGCACACCCTCTCACTCTCAGCTCCTTGTGCCTCTTGCTCCCAGCTCCTCACACTCACACCACAAACTGAAGTGAGCTCCTTTTAAAACCCAGGTGCCCTGATTAGCCTGCCTTAATTGATTCTAGAAGCTTCTTCTTAATTGGCTCCAGGTGTCCTAATTAGCCTGCCTGCCTTAACTGGTTCTAGCAGGTTCCTGATTACTCAAGTGCAGCCCCTGCTCTGGTCACTCAGGGAACAGAAAACTGTTCAGCCAGTGGCTGGTGTGTTTGCTGTTGACCAGACTCCTGTAGCCCTCTGGCCTGAAGGGAGGCAGGTAGGGGGCTGCTCCTCCTCCTACTAGGCCCTGGGTTCTCCCTACAACAACTGCTGTCTGCTGCTCCAGCTACTCCCCTGGCTGGGCTAACACCCCCTGCCCTTCTCTGCTATCTGCTTGCTGGCTAGCTGGCTGCTAGACCCCCCCCGCACCCTTGGTTGCTGCTGCTACAGCCCCTTGGGGGGGGGGGCTGCTGGCCCACTCCCCAGAGGAGGGGAGGGAGGGACCCCAGCCATTGCTCCTGCTGCTGTGGACACTACCACCACCGCCTGAGAGGGGTCCTTCCTGCTGGCCACCAAACTGCCGCCTACAGCTGTTGTGTCTGCGGCTGGGAGCTGCTGAAGCCCCGAGGAGGGGAAGAAGAGGACCATCCCCCAGTAGGGGAGTGCGTAGGACTTCTACAGACCACCGTGGAAGGGGTTCTCACAGACTGAGTAACTTTTGAACTGTGCTCTTGTGGTGGGGGTCTAGACTGTGTTTGTGGGACACAGGGGGTGTGGCGTGGAGCTTGCCCCCTGGTCCATCTGTGCCCCCCCTAACCCCCACCACCACCATCATCGTTGCCCCCTCCACCACCCCTACTGGCTGCTCACAATCTACCTCGAGCTCCTGCCTCTGGGACTCAGCCGCTCACCTAGGCTTGCCACGCCCTGTTGCCACCATTGGGCCTGATACAGCAGCCAGCTTCCAAGGACTTTCTTTTGTTGCAAGCGCACGTGGATGCACGTGCCTTTCCCTTTGGACTGACCCTCTCCCCCCTGCAGCAAGCCCCCAGCTTTACCCTGCTGCCTACCTATTTGCCCCTTGTAGCCTTTTGCCCCTCTCCCTTTCCCCAGCCCCTCGCTAGCTCCAGTTTTTTTGCCTGCCCCGCCCTTTCCCTCTGCAGCCTTTCTTGTTTGACCCACCCCAGCCTCTGAAGCTAGCCCCGTGGTTCCCCTACCCCATTCCCAGCCTGGTTGTTCCCCTCCCCCTGCGGTCCCCTTGCCCTGATTAGGCCCCCTCCTCATGCGCCCATGTCCCCTCCCATGTGCTTGTGCCCTGCCCCGTTTTAGTTTGGCCCTGCTTCACTGCACCCCCTAATGCTGTTATATCTCCCCTTCCTTGGTGCGACTAGAGGAGCCAGAATCCCTCCCTGAGTCAGTGACTAACCCTTAGCCCTTAATGGCCCCCCCATCCTGCCCACCCCCTTTTTTTGGCATCCTCCTCCCCTGCCTGCAGCCTAGCGGGGAGGAGTGGTCGACCTGTTTCCCCTCTCCCTGCCCCCCCTCCAGTATTTGTCCTCCCCCCATCCTCATTATGGCAGGGGACAAGGCGAGTGGGACCCCTCGGGCAGACACTGCTGCCCCTCCTCCACCCGCCCCACCATCGTCCCCCCTAGCCTCTACCTCACCTGCCGCTGCCGAGCCACCTGCTACCGCCCCTGCTGGAGCGCCGGCAGCAGCGGGTAACGAGGTAACCTCCGTTGCTGCCACGTCCCTCGCTCCCTCCGACTCTGGGGGAGCCCCCCCAGCCGGCAGGAAGGGCCAGGGCACAAAGAAAGGTAAAGGCCCCGCCAAAAAAGCCAGGCCCTCCTTGGCAGGGGGTGCCCCCACTGCCGCGGCCCCGCAACCGGCCGCGGCGTCCCTCCCTGCTGTTCCCTCCACCAGCTCTATGGGTGTCCCTTCCCCGAGCCCCGGCAGGGCGCCGGCACCATCATCGCCGGCGCCCCTGGCTGCCCGGCGCCCAAAGCCGCCCCTCCTCCTTTCCGGCCCACCAACGCTCCCGCTCGGGCCCAAGGGGTATCTCCCACAGTGTGCCTGGACGAGCGGGAGGGCCCCGCCTCTGCCATCTGCGATCTGGCGGGGCCTGTGGAGGAGGGTGAGGTAGGGATATCGCCGGGCATAGAAGAGGGCATGCCCCAGAGTAAATCCTCCCTCCTACATGCTGCCCCACCATTGCCTCCCCGAGTCCCTAAGCCTTCGCCCTTGCTCCCTGACCCGACCCCTGTTAGCCAGCCCCCGGATGATGCCATGGAGGGCTGGTCCTTAGTACAGGGGAAGCGGGGCAAGAGGAAGGCTCGAGCTCCGCTCCTTCCATCTGATGCGGTAGCCCCCCGGAAGACCAGGAAGGAGGGCACCGATACTGAGCCTTCCGCTTTGCTCCCGGGTGGCTTTTGTCCACCATTGCTGGCTGGGGAAGACGTGGCAGCTTCGGGGAATAGCACTGCCCCTCCTCCAGAGTCCCTTCCTATGGAAGCCCCTGATGGAGCCCCTCTCGCCCCCTTACGATCTGACGCCCCTGCAAACACCAAGGCGAGCGTCGCTTCAAGTGCTGGCGGGGAGAGCCCTGGGGTGGTGGAAGGTGATCTCCCCTCCATTTATGAGGAGATCGAGGCCCTGGGTCTGACCCTGGTTACCCAGGGGGAGGATGACCCTCTGCCAGCGGGCCTCGATCTGAGCGACCTCACCTCGGCCCCCATTTCCCCATGTTCTGTCCCCTTACCCACTGCTTCCGCTCCCGCCTCCGAGGAGCCCCTGGACTCTTCCATCAACCCGGCTACAGATGGCACCCCGCTGGCGGCCGCCGAGCCTCTTGAGGTGACGGCCAGTGCCATGCAACCGGGACCCGAGTCACCAGGGGACTCCCTCGTAATTACGGGACAGTCGACCTCCTTCCCGGGTGGGGGACCCATAATTGATTCTCCACCTACGGATGCCGTGCCCTTACCATCTGCCCTAGGGCACGAGCCCGGCATTACAGAGGGCCCACCTCCCTCCCTGCAAACCCCTGAGCCTATTTGCGGGGTACCATCTCCCCCACCCAGTAGCCTGGCTGCTGAGACCCCCCATCCCACTATCGCCCCTTCCCCTGTCCCTATTCCTGACTCCGGCCCTGCCCCTGACACCGACCCCATCCCTGTCCCCTCCACTTCCCCTGATACTATTGCCGCCCCTGGGGCTGTCTCCTTCCATATCCCAGAGGATGACCCCCAGGGAGCGGCCTTTGTTTTTCCCTGTCCCGACCCACCAGGGGCTGCTATCTTCCCTCCGCCACCCCCTGTTGAACCGGGGAACGGGGCAGACCGTGTGGCGTCGGCCCATCGGACGCCACGTCGAGGGTCTGCCCCCTGCTTGCCCGTCTCGGTGGGCCACGGGGCTATGATAGGGGTCCCACTCGGGGATAGCCATAGATCGGTAACCCCACCCCCCCATACGCTGAGAGAGGAGCTACGGGAATTCCTTGAGGACATCCGTGGCTCCCGCAACAAGGTACAGCTTGCACTCCAGCGCTGGGGGGACTTCCATCTGATCCTCCGGGCCACAAGGGCCCTCATGGGGGAGGGTAAGAGGACCGGGAGGCAGGCCGCCATGGCCTACCAATGGGTCCGCCTCTTCCGTGACTCCTTAATCGCCTACGGGGTAGGTCACGGATTGTTGCGCGGCCCGACGGAGGCCGTGGGTGTCTCTGCCAGCGAGGATCCCCCCCCAGCCCTCCTTATGGCACCGATCATCTTCGCAACATTAAACACCCGGGGCTGTAGGATGGGTCTCTGCAGGAGCCAGGTGCTCTCCTTCCTTCGGGAGGGGGGGTACTCTGTGATTTTCCTGCAGGAGACCCATACGGATCCAGCCGCTGAAGCTAGCTGGCGGCTGGAGTGGGGGGACAGGGTCTACTTTAGCCACCTCACAGTTTGTACGGCTGGAGTGGCGACCCTGTTCTCTCCCGACCTACGGCCCGAGGTGCTGGGGGTTGCCAAGGCTGTGCCGGGCCGCCTGCCACACCTCCGGGTCCGTATGGAGGGGCTTGTGGTCAATCTTGTCAACGTTTACACCCCGACATCAGGCCCGGAGAGGTTGCGTTTTTATCAGCAGGCGTCCGCCTTCCTCGGCACCTTGGATCCTCGCGAGTGCCTGGTCCTGGGCGGGGACTTTAATGCCACCCTCGAGGAACGAGACCGCTCGGGGACCGAGCAGCACCCGGCCGCTGCGGACGTCCTCTGGGAGTTCGTCGAACATCACTCCCTGGTGGACGTCTGGCGCGACCACCACCCGGATGACGTTTCGACGTTCACTTTTGTCCGGGTGGAGGTCCATCGGTCGTGCCACTCCCGGTTGGACCGCATTTATTTGTCACGCTTCCATCTTTCACGAGCCCACTCCTCCAGCATCCAGCCAGCCCCTTTTTCAGATCATCATTTGGCCACTGTGACAGCCTCTCTCTGCGCGGAGAGGCCGGGGCCGGCCTATTGGCACTTTAATAATAGCTTATTGGAGGATGTGGGCTTCGTGGTGTCCTTCCAGGAGTTCTGGCTGGCCTGGCGAGGGCAGCGGCGTGCCTTTTCCTTGGCGCGGCGGTGGTGGGACCTGGGGAAGGTGCGCGCCCGGCTCTTCTGCCGTGACTACACCCGGGGCGCCAGCCGACGGAGGGATGCGGCGATAGGGCAGTTGGAAAGGGAGGTCTTAGAGCTGGAGAGGCGTCTGGCCGCCAGCCCCGGTGATCCATCCCTCTGCGGAGCATGCCGGGAGAAGCGGGAGGAGCTCCGGACCCTCGAGGACCATCGAGCCCGAGGTGCCTTTGTTCGATCCCGCATCCGCCTCCTTCAGGAGATGGATCGCGGCTCCCGCTTCTTCTACGCCCTGGAGAAAAAGAGGGGGGCCAAGAAGCACATCACCTGCCTTCTAGCAGAGGACGGTACCCCCCTCACGGATCCGGTGGAGATGTGCGGGAGGGCCAGGGCCTTCTACGCTCGCCTTTTCTCCCTGGATCCGACCGATCCTAACGCTTGCAGACAGCTCTGGGATGAACTCCCAACGGTCAGCGCGGGCGACCGAGACCAGCTGGAGCTGCCTCTCACTCTGGCCGAGTTCTCGGAAGCCCTCCGCCGCATGCCCACCAATAAATCTCCGGGCATGGACGGGCTGACCGTGGAGTTATACCGTGTGTTTTGGGACGTCCTCAGCCCGGACCTTGTCACCGTCTGGGCCGAGTCCTTGCAGGGCGGGGTCCTCCCTCTTTCGTGCAGGCGAGCCGTGCTCGCCTTATTGCCGAAGAAGGGGGACCTCCACAATTTACGGAATTGGCGTCCCATCTCGCTCCTCAGCACAGACTATAAAATCGTAGCGAAGGCCATCTCGCTGCGGCTAGGGTCCGTGCTGGCGGACGTGATCCACCCAGACCAGACCTACACCGTCCCGGGCCGCACCATATTCGACAACTTGTATCTGGTCCGGGACCTCTTGGAACTCGGGTATAGGGATGGTCTGTCATTCGCCCTCCTGTCCCTGGATCAGGAGAAGGCGTTCGACCGGGTGGACCACGGGTATCTCCTGGGCACTCTGCGAGCGTTTGGCTTCGGGCCCCAGTTTGTGGCTTTTCTCCAGGTGCTGTACGCCTCCGCAGAGTGTTTGGTCAGGCTCAACTGGACCCTGACCGAACCGGTCAGCTTCGGGCGAGGAGTACGTCAAGGGTGCCCCCTCTCGGGCCAGCTGTATGCTCTGGCGATCGAGCCCTTCCTCTGTCTCCTCCGTAGGAGGTTGACGGGGTTGGTGCTGCGGGAGCCGGAGTTGCGGCTGGTCCTGTCGGCGTACGCCGCCGACGTGCTCCTCATGGTCCAGGACCCGTGCGACTTGGTGCGGGTGAAGGCTTGCCAGACCATCTATTCAGCAGCCTCCTCCGCCCGGGTCAACTGGGTCAAGAGCTCTGGCCTGGTGGTAGGGGACGGGTGGCAGGCGAGCTCCCTCTCACCCGCGCTTCAGGCCGTCCGGTGGAGCGCGGGTCCGCTGCTCTATCTTGGCATTTACCTTTCTGCCACGCATCCGTCTCCGCCGGAGAACTGGCTAGGTTTAGAGGGCAGGGTGTCGGAACAGCTCCGGAAATGGACAGGACTGCTCCGGTGTCTCTCCTTTCGAGGGAGAGCACTGGTGCTCAATCAACTGGTCCTGTCCATGCTCTGGTACCGGCTCAACACCCTGGTCCCGGCCCCGGGTTTCCTGGCCAACCTCCGGACGTCGATTCTGGAGTTCTTTTGGTCAGGACTGCACTGGGTCTCTGCAGGAGTTCTTCATCTACCCCTGGAGGAGGGAGGGCAGGGCCTGAAATGTCTGCATGCTCAGGTCCACGTCTTCCGTCTCCAAGCCCTGCAGAGGCTCCTTTATGGTGCAGGTAGTCCGGCATGGAGCGTATTGGCGCACGCCTTCCTGCGCCGCTTCCGAGGGCTCCGCTATGACCGGCAGCTCTTTTGTCTCCATCCGAGAGGTCTTCCGCGAGACCTCTCCGGGCTGCCGGTTTCTACCAGGACCTCCTCCGCACCTGGAAACTGTTCTCCGTGACCAGGTCCGTGGCGGCCACCCTGGGGGCAGATCTCCTCGCGGAGCCCCTGCTACACAACCCCCATCTCCGTGTGCAGGTGGCGGAGTCCCCCACGGTGCGCCAGAGGTTGGTCCTGGCAGAAGTCACCAAAGTCGGAGACCTCCTGGACTACGACCGGGGAGACTGGCTGGATCCCCTGACGCTCACTCAGCGCATGGGGCTCTCCAGACCTCGTACTCCCCAGCGCGTACTTCAGGAGGTGAGGGCCGCTTTGCCACCCGCTGCTCGGGACTATCTCGACCGGGTCCTACGAGAGAGCACGCCCCGCCCACCCTCCACTCCGAGCCCTCCAGATCTTTTCATCAGGTCCCTGCCCCGTGGACCTAACCGGCCCCCTTCCCGTCCCTTCGCCATGAGCTGGCTGCACGATCTGCAGCTGGTTCTGTTCCGGACCGCGCCAAGGAAACATCTATACACGCTCGTGCTCCATGTTCTTCATGTCCTCACCCTCGCGTCCCGCCCCGATACGAAGTGGCGGGACCTTCTGCCACCTCTGGAGGGTGAGGAGCCCCGGTGGGCCAGCCTTTACTCTGCTCTGATCCCGAAGCCCACCGGGGACATCAGTTGGCGGCTCCTTCATGGAGCCGTGAGCACGGGCGTGTACTTGGCGCGGTTTACCACTATCCCAGACACCTGCCCCTTTTGCGGCGTGAGGGAGACTCTGGTGCATGTTTACCTGGAGTGCGCCAGGCTGCAGCCCCTATTCCGGCTCCTCACGGATATTTTGTTAAGGTTTTGGTTACACTTTTCCCCTCACCTTTTTATTTATGCACTCCCTATCCGTCGCCCCACAAAGTCGCGGGACCTCCTGGTCAGCCTCCTCCTGGCCCTGGCAAAACTGGCTATCTATAAAACCAGAGTGCGGAGGTTGGCCGATGGAGTCTCCTGCGACTGTGGGGCCTATTTCAGGTCCTCCATTCATTCACATATCCGGGCAGAGTTCCTCTGGGCGGCGTCCACTGGCTCCCTCGCTGCCTTTGAGGAGCAGTGGGCGCTGTCCGGGGTTCTCTGCTCAGTGTCCCCGTCTGGTTCCCTTCTTTTGACCCTTTGACCTCACTCCTGTCCCTGTTCTTTTATTAGTTGTCCCCCGTAATTTTTTGGTCTCCAGGCCCTGTGGACCCCACTTAGGCTGGGGGGGATCCTTTAGCAGTGGGCGGGCTTCGCCCGCCCACATCCTGGATCCCAATAGGACCAGACTCCTGTACCCCACTGCTCTGGGTCTGTCACACAAGATACAGATAAGTGAAACAATGCAAGTAACATCTCACTAGTTTTCATGAAGTTTAAGCACCAAATACACTCTCATACATTTAACAATCACTTTGATCTATACTAATACACAAGTGAATTGGCCTGGGGTGCTGGCATGAGGAAAAGGAAACAAGAGTGATTTACAAGGTTAAAGCAAGTAAATATAAATTAGTTCCAATCTTAGTTTTCAGAAAGGAATAGAAACTTCTATAATAAGCAAGCTGTATATGTCCTTTAGGGCTAACCCAGGCTAAGCAGCTGGGGATCCCTCACTTATGCCTAGAAACTCCCCCCCAGAGTCCAAGAAGCATAAAGATCCAGTTCCTTCTTCTTAGGGGTTTGTATTCCCCTCCCCTCTTGTGCTCTGAGCTGCAGCCTCATCTGATAGTTGGAATTCACTTGCACAACTCATTTCATGGGTGGGAGGGGAAGCAAACAACAGTCTTTTGTCCTTTTAATATTCCACCAAAGGCCACCTGGTGTCGAGGGACCTTCCTTGTTGGGCAGGATGTGACACCGTTTGTTGGAGACCCGCCTTTCACACTAGTTAATGTCTCTTTCGGTCTGGTATTTACACCGTCATAAAGGCTCACAGCACAATATCTCAATGGGCTGGATACAGATGTTCTAAGAGAGATTAGTGCCGGCAGCAACTCATGAGCATTCAATGAAGTCTGACAACTAAACCCACCCTTATAATTCTAATACCTATTTTAACAATACTAACACAAGGGGAGATAGACTGATTCCAGCTCTGTGTTGGCAGCATTCAATTGAGGCATGGAGACCTTGGCAAGTGCTGGCACCAGCTATGCCAGCATCATCAGCTGATATTTCAAAGTGCTCTAAAATCCACCTGCACAGGCAGACTGTGCTGAAAACTGGTCTGGCACAACAGGGCTGGGGTATAAAATGAGGCCAGCGCGAGAGTCCCAGCCTGGATAAATCCCTCCAGTGCCAGGAGAGGCGGCTGACCTCCTGCTGGGCAGCACCAGGTGCATTGGGTCAGGTCTGGCCGGGGAACAGGTACACTGAGTGCATGGCTCAGACACGTTGCTCTGAGACCAACGTGGGACACTGAAGACAGTGGGATACGCTTGGGGCTCCCCTCTGGCACAGAGTGCTAGGATTGGGAGAGAAAGGAGGAGAACAGCTGCTGAGATGGATGGGACACTTCACACCCTTGTGATCCTCCCATTCTGAAGATGGGTGAGCAGGGCCCCTCCACCTCTGTGCTAACCCCCAGAGTGCAATGGGGCTATGGGGCTCCCCACCGGCTGCTGGACATACTCCCTTTGTCCCATCAGCTCCCACCTTCCCTTCTTCTGGTGGCTCTGTAGCCATACTGAGGGCACTGGGGGGCCAGAAGGAGGGCAGGGCTGGGTGCTGAGTGGCAGTGAAGTGTGCCCAGGGAGCAGTGCCGTAACAAGGGCGAGGCGAATGAGGCACTTGCCTTGGGTTCCGAAAGCTGAGGGGCGCATAAAAGCCCCAGAGCATCCCTGCCGGAACGAAAGCTGCTGCTGCCTTGGCAACAGGACGCCATCAGGTAGCCGAGCAGCTGGCTGAGGCAGATGCTGCACGTCAGGTGGGGGGAGGAGGCACGCACGGGCTTCACAGCCCTCCCCTTCCCCAGCACCCACCTGGAGGAGACGCCGAGGGGGCTTCCGGTGGGAGATAGGAT
The DNA here is from genome assembly GCF_028017835.1 of Emys orbicularis. Classification (NCBI taxonomy): domain Eukaryota; kingdom Metazoa; phylum Chordata; order Testudines; family Emydidae; genus Emys; species Emys orbicularis. The sequence goes on from NC_088684.1 coordinate 298,009,247, forward strand.
CATCTGCAGCCAGTGGTCGTCACTCACCTGAGCAGCGGCTAGGGCTTCGGTGAGTGTTTGACCCTGTGATCCGCCCTCCCTCCCCCCAGCCACCATTCCTGCAAGCACTGGACAAGGGGCAGCCCCATCCCCCACCCCCAGGGAAGCTATGGTGAGGGGCAGCAGGGGAGGAAGGAAGCCACATGTGATGGCAGTTCCCTCCCCCCCAGCACCCACCACCCCCTCCCAGAGCCCACACCCCCTGTCCGGCCCCCAAACTCTGTCCCAGAGCCTGCACCCAGCCCTCCGCACTCCCTCCCAGAGCCTGCACCCCTCCACCCATCCTGCACCCCCACCCTGTGCCCCAGCCCGGAGCCTGCACCCAAACTCCATCCCGGAGCCTGCACCCAAACTCCATCCCAGAGCCTGCACCCCAGACTCCATCCCAGAGCCCAACCTCTCAACCGTCCTACACCCCAATCCCCTGCCCCAACCCAGGGCCTGCACCCCAGACCTCCTCCCCCCACCCAAACTCCTTCACAGAGCCTTAGGCAGGTGGGGGGCAGAGTTTGGGGGGGCGGGCTCTGAGCGTTCTGGGCACCACCAAAATTTCTACAAAACTGCCGCCCCTGATACTTGGAGGGGGGGTGAGGAGGCAAGCGGCGAGTCGGTGGATGGAGGGGGGCATCCAGTTTCAGTATTTTAATTTTTGGTACTGCATTGATTGACTGCTGTGTGCATTAATATAGTGACCTCCTGGGTCTTTCAATGAGGCTTTCTACTGGGGCGGGGGGTGAGGAGGTGAGCGGCGAGTTGGTGGCTGGAGGAGGGCAAATCTCCCAGATTCAAAATCTGGGACTGTGTCCATTGGTCCTTTTTGCTGCTTTTCTCTGGGCTGGGTGTTGTCCCAATGCTGCAAAGAGGGTGTTCCCAAAGGAAGGTGCTTGCTTCTAACCCCCAAAGCCATCAGTATGTCTGCTCTTCTCTAGTCAGCCCACTTGACAAGTTTGATTGTCCAAGGGCTGCAGCTGTCTGGAGGTGCCTGCCTTCCATGCCTTCCTCATTCACACCTCATTCATTCAACAGGTCAATTGATTACAAAGTGGGGTGGGGGGGAAGATCTTATTCTACTTCTAGCAAAAAGACATTTTTCTTTTACCTTAATTAGACTACCTTATACAAAAATGCATAATGCAGAGATTTATCTAAAACTGCATTGATTGACTGCTATGTGCAGTAATATAGTGACCCCTGGGTCTTTGAATGAGGCTTTATACTTGGAGGGGACGAGTGGCGAGTCGGGGGCGAGCAGGTGGGCAAAGAGGCGAGCAGTGAGCCAGCAGGGGTTCTAGGGGCGGGCATGGGGGTTTCTGGAAGGGGAGGGAGGAGGTGAAAGGAGGCGAGTGGTGGGTGGGGGACTGACTAGGAGGGATGCAGCAGGTCAGCGAGGGGCTAGGGGGTGAAGAGGGGTGTGATGGTGGGGCCGAGCGGGGAGGGGGTGGGTCCTATTTTACTGCTGTGATGTGGTCACCCTATACATGCTGTTTCTACCCCCCCCCCCCCAACTTTCCTTTTTGGCCCACAGCTATTTCGGCAGGGCGGCACTGGGGTATGTGTGTGTGTTTCGGGGGGGCTGGGCGGCGCTGGGGGGGGGCGCAATTTTATATTCTTGCCTCGGGCTCAAAAATAGCTAGTTACGGCTCTGCCGGGGAGCCCTTTTGCGTTCCTCACAGGTACCCCTCAGCCATGGCCCCCAGCACCAACACTTCATCACAATGCAAGGGCAATTAATTGCCAACAAACTTCTTAACGCAGAGTTACGGTTGCATGACAGAGCCTTGTGACCATGCAGAATATGGAGGTGGCTGAATTGAAACCTCTGAGAAGCAGGGAACACAGAGCTAGGGTTGTGTCCTCCACATCGCACCCACAGAGCCCTAGCTCGGCCCCTGCGAGGGCTGCTCCAGTTCAGTCCCTATCAGCCATCACAGCACCGAATTTTAACTATTAAAATACTGTTTCCCTAACTTTAAACAGGATCAAACACTAACTGAAGTAAAATCCACTGAGACAAGCTCCGTTTGGTGCAGACCAGTCCCATAGTCTGAACCCCAGCAACATCATCATATGCCCAGCACCTACAGGTGCATAAAGCAGTATTCAAACCGTGTCAGTCACTCCTATGCTGGGCTCATTTTCCCAGGTCTTTTACATTCAGGCTTAGTAATGCCATTTCAGCCATTACTGGGCTACACAATGCGCCTCTGGGTAGGTCGGCCTCTCTGTCTCTTACCCTGGGGCACCACAGAAACACTTGTGTCAGCAGCCTGTTGTCGGGCATTGGGGTGTTTCGCTGGTGAACTCCCCCTGCCCAGGCCAGGAACGTGGGGGGTGACACTGAGTGCTGCCCCCTCCCCCACATGTACTGGGTGAGGTGAGTGTGGCCCCTGCTGCAGGAGCTCTCACCCCACAGCTGCCCAGCCCCTGCCCAGCAATTATTTCAGCACCAGTCCCCGTCTGTTCAGCCACCCCCAGCCTCACCTTTGCTCCTCCTGGGGTTCCTCACCCTCTCCCGGGCCTGGGGTGGCTGCAGCAGGTTCCCTTTTCCATTCCAGGCTGGGAGGGCAGGGGGAGGAGCAGAAGCTCCACCCTGTCCCTGTTGCTCACAGCAGGGGAGGGGGCAGGAGGGAGGGGCGCTGCCCTGAGCGCTGGGATCTTTGTTCCCCCATGTGAGAGCGGCCAGTGGAGGGGAGACTTGCCGGCTTCTGGCAGGGCTGCACTTCCCAAGGGGCTGGCGCTTTCACAGCATCGTCAGACAGGCTCCAGCCCCTCTGCAATCCCGTCACTCATGGAGAATCACGAGCGCTGGCAATGCTGAGTAGCAGGTGGTCCTTGTCCCGAGGAGCTTACACTGTAAATAGACAGGACAGACAGCGGGCGGGGGAAGGGGTAGAACACACCAGCAGAGTGAACAATGTGAAGGCAGCAAACAGCATGTTAGTGCCATATATTTTTGTGGGGTGTTATTTAGGAGGGGATCAGCTCAATGAAAATCATTGTGAAGGGAAGGGGGCAGGGAGAAGAGGCTGGGGGCGGGGCAGGTGTGGAGTGAAGTTTCTTTATGGTTAGTAAACTTTTGAAATAGTTAACCATCACAGACAAGGGAACCTGAGCTAAGATTTCCTGTTCAACAAACTGTTCATGAACAATTTTTTCCCATGATTGAAGTAAGCTGTACTGACCGGCTGGCGTACTCTCTCTTACTTGTTCCCAGCAGAATCTGATCTGAGAATCGTCCTTGTTGGTAAAACTGGAGCTGGGAAAAGTGCAACAGGAAACACGATTCTTGGTGCTAAAAAATTTCGTTCAGAAATCTCATCGTCTTCAGTTACAATGCAGTGTGAAAGACAGGCAGTGTTCATTGATGGGAGGAAAATTACAGTGGTCGATACTCCTGGCCTTTTTGACACTTACGCACGTAACAAAGAGACTTCCAAAAAAGTAGGTGAGTCTGTTAAACTCCTCGCTCCAGGAATCCATGCCATTATTCACGTCATGCAGCTGGGTCACTTCACCCAAGAAGAAAAGGACGTGGCTAAGGAAATAGAGAGGATTTTCAGGTTCAAAGCAAAGAATTACATAATCTTCCTGTTCACCCGAAAAGAAGATTTAGAGGAGAAAACACTGGACGTGTTCCTAACAAATGGTGATAAAGAGCTTTGGAGTCTGGTTCAGACTTGTGGAAACCGACGCCTCGCTTTCAACAACAGAGCCGAAGGAAATGAACAGTCTGCTCAGGTGACTGAATTGCTTGAAATGGTGGATGACATGGTGTGTGGAAACGGTGGACAGCCCTGTTATACTGAAGAAATGTTTAAGAAGGACAAGTCATTTTTAGAAAGGTTTTGTACTATACTCTAATCGCTAAATGATCTTCTGAGACGGGTTTGTTGTACTTCTACCATTTTAGAAGGGGGTTTGGAACGTTTGTTTTAATGTCAAGGCTTTTATTGGTATTAAAATCTTCGACACTGAGATTAAAATAACATATTTACATTTCCCTTAATTGTATCACTAATTTCATCTTGGATAGCAAAACCTGAAAGAATTTTAAATCAAATTTAATTTTCATCATTTTATGGTTGTACTTTTTATCTTTCTCTCGGCTTCAGCAGTGAAACCAGACCAGTCAGTTACCTTTGTTTGTTCTCGTGTGGTTCTCATTCACCAGCACGACGCTGTCTGCCTGGATTTCCAGACGCATAGTGGAATGAAATCCCTCTGCCCCTGGTTTTCAGTGAAATAACAGTTACACTCATGGAAACGTGAGGTTTGTGACTCCTCCAACTTGAACTAAATTTTCAAAAGTGTAAAATTGCTGCAGCTCCACATTCTGGGGGTGTTTAATGGGGGTGTTTAGTGATTCTGAACTGTGTATCTGTATCCTTCTAAGCCTGCCCCCCTAGGCACAAAGGCTGCATATGAATACCCTTAGTGGGGGCCTCCTACTTCCCAAAGAGCCAGCTTTCATGCTGATTTCCAGCAAACCCAGGGACTAGCGGTGAGGGTGGGAAGCAGTAGAGACTGAACAGTGACATCCAGGATTTTTTTCTGATCTGCCCAAACAATCCCGGCTCCTCCTTCCCCCAGCTGGCTCCCAAAGGGAGCAGGTTGTGAGATGCACACCTCTCTGTACAGGAAGAGATCTAGGAGAGTAGACGTGTTGCTGTTACACTTCAGTTCCCTGCAGTAGAAAACAGCTGCAAATCACCTCCCCAACCAGACAATCCTTGTAGCACTGGATGCTGCCAGCCCTGGGGGATATGATTTTCAGATCTCTGCACTGCACCTGGCAAACAAGTGCCTGGGTAACTCCTGTCAGTCAAAGCAGCTGCTAGAGAATCCTGTCACTCCCAGGGACTTCCAACATGCTGCTGTCCCTGAGCAGGGCCGGTGCAACCACTAAGCAGCCGCCGGCTGCAGATCGCAGCGTGTAGGGAGGTAGGACGTATATGATAAGAACAGGTTTCAGAGTAGCAGCCGTGTTAGTCTGTATCCGCAAAAAGAACAGGAGTACTTGTGGCACCAAATGCAAGCAGATGGACATCATACCAAAAGGACTAAAGGTAAAAAATCCATTACAATCTACATATCACACAGACTATGCTGAGAGACTGTGTCACACACTCTCAAAGAAACTGCGAAACCACCTGATCAGCATCCTATACAACAAACAGGGAAAGATTAAGAATGAGCTCTCAAAACTGGATACTCTCATAAGAAACCAACCTTCCACACAAACTTCCTCGTGGATAGACTTTACAAAAACTAGACAAGCCATTTACAAGACAAACTTTGCCTCTCTACAAAGGAAAAAGGACACTAAACTATCTAAACTGCTACATGCCACAAGGAGCCACAACAGTAGTTCCCTTAACCCACCCAGCAATATTGTTAACCTTTCCAGCTATACTCTTAGCCCAGCAGAAGAGTCTGTCCTATCTCGGGGCCTCTCCTTTTGTCCCTCCAGACCCACGAACATGATACAGTTCTGCGGTGACCTAGAATCCTACTTTCGACGTCTCCGACTCAAAGAATATTTCCAACATACCTCTGAACAGCATACTAACCCACAGAAGGATTCTGCGTGGACTCCTCCGGATGGTCGAAACAACAGACTGGATTTCTACATAGATTGCTTCCGTCAACGTGTTTTAAATGTGTTAGTCTCTAAGGTACCACAAGTACTCCTGTTCTTTTTATGATAAGAACCACGCTCCCAATGAATTGCTCTCCAGCCATTTAGAAAGTCAGGGAAGTCCTTTGATTTGATTACTGTGTTGGTAGGTACAATTCGGTACTAGCTCCTTTCTCTTGTACTGTAGACTGCACAGCAGCAGCCAGAAGGAGAGTGGAGCAGCTTGCGGGGGGAAGTGTAAGACCCCCGCCGGGGCTGAGCTGTGCTGTCAGTGCCGTGCAACTCCTCGGAGAGCGGGCTGCAGGATTTGCAGGCAGGGGCTCTGCTGCTCCCTGGGGAGAGAAGGGAGGGAGGCCGGGGCTGGCAGCTCTGTGGGCTCGCTTGCATGGAGGGGCGGCTAAGCCCCTTTAACCCACCTCCCTGCGCCCCAGCTTTCTACCCTCCCGACCCTGCTTTGGCGTGAGGGCCGCGCACTCTCTACCTCACAGTCCTGCCTGCCCCACGCCCCCCTGCTGGAGCGAGAGCCCAGCATTCAACTCCCTGGCCCAGGCGCAGGACGGACTCGTGAAGGCAAAGCAGGCGACACGCTCCCATTGCCCTGTTGCAATTGCACTTGGCCCGCTGCTGCATGCCAGGGACTGGAGAGGAGAGCGCCCATTTCACCTTGCTGCTCTTTGAATCCTACCTTGTCCCCCGCCCCCTGGCCAAACCCAGATTGCGCCCTCTTCCCCCTCCCCACCCAAACCCGGTCTGCTCCCCTCCCCCTTCCCCTCCCAAGCCAAACCCGAACCCCCACTGACCGAACCGGTCTGCTCCCCTTCCCCTCCCCAGCCAAACCCGAACCCCCACTGACCGAACCCAGCCTGCTTCCCTTCCCCACCTAACCCAATACCCCACTGACTTAACCTGGTCTGCTTCCCTTCCCCTCCCCAGCCAAACCCGATACCCCACTGACTCAACCGGGTCTGCTTCTCTTCCCCACCTAAGCTGATACCCCACTGACTCAACCGGGTCTGCTTCTCTTCCCCACCTAAGCTGATACCCCACTGACTCAACCGGGTCTGCTTCTCTTCCCCACCTAAGCTGATACCCCACTGACTCAACCCGGTCTGCTTCCTTTCCACTCCCCAGCCAAAGCCGACCCCCCGCTGACCGAACCCGGTCTGCTTCCTTCTCCTCCCAGCCAAACTCGAACCGTCACTGTCACTGACCGAATCCAGTCTGCTCCCCTCCCCCTCCCCAGCCAAACCCCACCCTCCCAGTCACCGAACCCAGTCTGCTTCCCTTCCCTATCAAACCCAATTCCCAGCCAAACTTGAACCGTCACTGTCACTGACTGAACCCAGTCTGCTCCCCTTGCACTCCCCAGCCAAACCCAAACCCCCACTGACTGGAACCCAGTCTGCTTCCTTCTCCTCTCGGCCAAACCCGAACCCCCCGACTGACTGAACCCGGTCTGCTTCCCTTCCCCACCAAACCTGATCCCCCAGTATGACGGAGTATCCGCCATTCTAATGTTATAAAAACAACCAGGAGTCCAGTGGCACCTTAAAGACTAACAGATTTATTTGGGCATAAGCTAGCGTGGGTAAAAACCTCACTTCTTCAGATGCATGAAGTGAAAGTTACAGATGCAGGCATTATATACTGACACATGGAGAGCAGGGAGTTACTTCGCAAGTGGAGAACCAGTGTTGACAGGGCCAATTCGATCAGGGTGGATGTAGTCCACTCCCAATAATAGATGAGGCGGTGTCAATTCCAGGAGAGGAAAAGCTGCTTCTGTAATGAGCCAGCCACTCCCAGTCCCTATTCAAGCCCAGATTAATGGTGTTAAATTTGCAAATGAATTTGAGTTCTGCTGTTTCTCTTTGAAGTCTGTTTCTGAAGTTTTTTTGTTCAAGAATAGTGACTTTTAAATCTGTAATAGAATGACCAGGGAGATTGAAGTGTTCACCTACTGGCTTTTGTACGTTACCATTCCTGATATCCGATTTGTGTCCATTTATTCTTTTATGTAGGGACTGTCTGGTCTGGCCAATGTACATGGCAGAGGGGCATTGCTGGCACATGATGGCATATATAACATTAGGAGACATGCAGGTGAATGAGCCCTTGATGGTGTGTTTGGCTGATGTGGTTGGGTCCTCTGATGGTGTCGCCAGAGTAGATATGGGGACAGAGTTGGCAATGAGGTTTGCTACAGGGATTGGTTCCTGGGTTAGTGTTTCTGTGGTGTGGTGTGTAGTTGCTGGTGGACTCCTTGTTGTTTTTGTGGATACAGACTAACACGGCTACCTCCTGATACTTGACACCATGTAAGGCTCTAATTTTATCAATTTTATTAATAACAATAATTGGATATTATAAAGGTAGAATAAAATGTAGTAGATTTTGATATGAAAGAATGAAGGAAGTGACAGTGTATTGTGTACAATGTATGTGATTTATTTTAAGATCCATGCTATGTTGTGCAAAGTGAAAACAATAACAATGTCAGCACTGTCAGGTTATTCATTTATTTTCATTAAATATGTAGACTAAATAATGAAATTAATAAATGTTCAAGCTGAACATATATTAATTCTAATGAACAATGCCATATTATGCAGTATTCATTTTTGAAAGTTTATAATAAGCGATGCTCCTGGGGGAGGGGAGGGAATGGGGGGGCAGAGGGTGGAAGTTTCGCCTAGGGCACAAAATATCTTTGCACCAGCCCGGCCCCTGAGAAATAAAAATTAATTAAAAAAAACCATAGAAATTGTTTAGACGCCAATAAAATACAGTTAATTTATTTGGGTCCACAATAATCACCCTTTACATTTCAATTCTTCCCAACACGCTGGTGACAGACATTCCATTTTAACGGGGAAAGAGTTAATTGTGGGCTGACTTTTTCCTTCCTTGATGTCACCCAGCTGAACAAAGGTCTCTTGAATCCAAACAACCCTATTCCTTGCTTCGCAAACTAAGTCTATTGCTAATTCTAGCACAACTGAGGTGACTGCCGGTGTTGGTCCTTCAGCAAAACAGTAGCTGAAATCTGGGGCCTTGCTGGTTAGTTTCCATTTGGATGAAAAATTGGTCACATGGAGTCAGGGTATTTTGTTAGCATAAAACAAGTCCTTGTGACCAGGGCCCTCTTGGTGCCAACTGGCAGAGGGCACGGGGGTGCCTAAGGCTTTACGGGGATACCATGGGTCAGATATCTGTATAGTAGTTCACAGAAGGATGGCAGATGAGGTCTCTATGGAGACCCAATATCCCTCTGTCCATCATAATCACTGCGAAATGTACATATGGCTAATATTTACAGAGTTATGTATCTACATTGAAAAATATGTTGTGTAAGATTTGGGAGTAGAGCAGGTCCCCAGGAGGCGATATACCTCGGAGATAGATGTTCCTGTCAGGCAGGAGGTAGCAGAGGCCTGTCTCCAGGTCTTGTTACATGTGTACTGTCTGCTCACACGGCAGGGCTATTTGCATTCTAAGTCTGATGTGAACCAACATTTAACCGAGTTGTGAAATCAACAAGAGAGGAAAGTCACAAAAAGAAACAATGAGCAGTGAGTGTCCTCTTTATTAACCAGAACAAAGGACTGTCCTGATACTTCTAGGGATACCAAGAGACACCCTGGCTCTTTCACCAAGACAACAAGCTGACGGGGTGACTTGTCTCTTGAACGGAAGATCACAGCCAAGCTTGAATGTAAAACACTGGAAGGACTTTGGGTTGCATTGCTCTGTAAGACATGAAAGTATCTAGTTATGTCAGTCTAGGTTGTGATTTTATTGTAACTATTTGTTTCCAATACTTCTCCTCACTATCACTTGAATCTCTGCTCTTTGTTAATAAACTTTTACTTGCCCTCACTATATAGGGTTGCCAAATCTCCAATTTCTTAAAAGTGGACACTACAATTCCCTCCCCGGTCGCTCGCTCCCCCTTCTTCCTGGTTGCTCACTCCCTCCCCCCCTCCCTCCTCCATCTCTTCCTCCCCCCTTCCCTCAGCACTCACCTGCCGCCTGCAGAGCTGGTCTGGGAGCTGACGCAGAGCCTGCTTGCCTGTCTGCCCATGAGATGCAGGTAGAAGGTGGCTCTGGCTGAGAAGGGGCTGGCATGGGTTTTTGACCTGGCTCTCCCCTGCAGCACTGCTCTGCCCCCTGCCCTGACCCCTCCTGGTCCCCACACCCTGGGCCAGGCTCACAGGGGGCGGTTGGCAGGCTGGTGGTGGTGTTTTCAGGCAACGACCCCCTTGTTCTGGCACCCATTCAGTAACCGGACTTTTGGTGTCTGATCAATACTTCTGACTGGACATGGTACAGGTTCCCTTTCGACCGGACTTTCCGGTCAGAAACCGGGCACCTGGCAACCCTATCACTATGAATATGTCTCAGTGCTAGGTGTGAAGCGGAGCAGTGATCTGAGGTGGAACTGGTGAGCACAGGGGGAATGTTTTTTGGAAGCAGCAAATCTGTGAATGCTGCAAGTGTCCAGTGGCCCAGAAGCTGGACACTGTAGGGGGAAGGCTCGGAGGGCTCAGGGATTGGCGAGTGCCTATTGCTAACCCGTAGACAGAGAGCAGGATGTGTTGCTCATGGCCAGTCAAGTTGGGGGACTGACCCCTGGCAGGCACAGACAAGGCTTCTTCACACTAAGGGGCGGGTGGTAGTGAGGTGCTTCAGAACCCTGGGTGCCCTGGGAAGCGTCACAGTCCCATTTCCTTGTACAGCAGCAGGGCAAACTATGCCCAGCAGCCCCCTTTTGCAGAAATCCCAGAGAAGGTGGCCCAGCCTGTTCCCAGCAAAAGCTGACTTTTAATCTCTGCTTCTCACCAAGGACACACAGAGATTCCTGCAGCTTTACACCAAACTGCTTAGCCCAGCCCCTGCAGCTGGGACCTGCAAAACCCTGTGAGCTCCACACTCCTCAGCTGTGGCCACATGAGCCAGGCCTTAGCCTCAGGATACCCCATGAAGATGCTCTTGGCAATTACCAGCGTTACAGCGACAAAAAGCTTTGTTAACACAGAGTTACGGTTGCTTGGTGATATCTTGTGCCCTTCCAGAATGTTAAGTTCAGCTACACTCAGACCTCTGAGAACCAGGATATATATAGCATTAAGGTAAACACCCACACAACCTTAACTCTGCCCCCTGGAGCTGGCAAGGGCCTGGGCCCCTCTCCCTGCTCCCCTCCCATGTGTGTGATGGAAGGACAGAAGTGCGTGTGTACCTTGAGAGATCCAGTATGCATCATGTTAAAGATTTACAGGTATGAGTTGCCTCTGACCTTAAAACAGTCTGTCTAATGTCCCCATCTTAATACTAGGCCCTCGGCCTCCACTTTTAGCAAGAATGTGTTCCGGGTCTCCACTACTCCAAGACGGGGCCCTCTGGCCTTAGCACACCTGTTTCTCACTGTGGCTCATCGAGTGGGTTCAAATGAGTTCAGATCCTGCCGGAGACTTTACCCCTTTGGGAGCGATGCAGCCAGCAGGTGTTTGCAGCAGTGTAGGCCATGTCAAAACAAGCCAGCATTTATTAGTCAAGTGGAATACAGTATTTTAAGGTCCTTGGTTTAGAATAGTGAAGTGCCTCTTATCCCGTGGCAGCTTATTTTGCTTGAGAGCCTTTGGTGAGGGACCTTGTCAAAGGCTTTCTGGAAATCTAAATACACTATGTCCACTGGATCCCCCTTGTCCACATGCTTGTTGAGCCCCTCAAAGAATTCTAGTAGATTGGTGAGGCATGGGTTAGGGTTAGGGTAGTTCCTGTGCTCAATGAAATGTTGGTGGGTGTAAGGAGCTGCTACCATGGAGCTCTCCACAGACTGCAAAGGGAGGGTGACTGGGATTTTTGGGCCTGTAGGTCAACTGGGAGCTGCAGCATTTGTGTTTGCTGCCTGAGAAGACCCAGATTGTCCTAGTGCATCTCCTGCTTCTTTTCTTGCTGGGACTCCTGGCCTCTCTCTCTTTACATTCTGTCCTTCTCCATGCCATCTGCCAAGTTGGTCATCCAAGCCCTTGGTTTGCAGTCTGATGCAGCATTGGCTTGCAGGATCTTGCTTAACATGTCCTCCCTATTCCTTTTCTTTCTCCTCCTCCTCAGGGTCAGGCATCCTGCAGGCATGGAAGGGGGGTGAGGATAAGTGAGGGGTTGGGGTGAGGAGAAGCAGGATAGAGAGGTGGGGAGTGAGCCCAGCGAGGACCAAGGAGGAAGAGAAGACAAGGAGATAAGAGAAAAGGGAAAGCTAGAAAAACAAGAAGAGGAAGCTTGGGGGATGTGGGTTGAGAAGAGAAACAGAAGAGGGAGAGCACGAGTGTAGGATATGTAATGTGCAGAACGTCTATTTTAGGGGTTGGGTCATGTGAAAAGATGCCTGCTTGTCTGGGAAGGAAAGAAGAGCGAGGTGAAAAGCTGAGCCAGCATCCTGATCAGATAAACAACTTGGTCAGTCATCCAATCTGGTGAGCAACTGAGTTAGCAAATTAATCTCAGTGTTAGGCAGAAAAGTGTTTATACAATAGATAATGAACCACTTTGTAACAGTGTATTTAAGCTGAGCATATGAATCTGGGGGTGCGCTTGCATTTAACCCTGTGCTCTGCCCGGTTTCGGTGGGCTGATCACTCACTGAAGCAACAAACAAATGACATACTTCTTCAGTTCAAGAGTCAGTCTGTGAACCTGGGCATTCTGGGTAACGGGGAAAAGAACTGGTCAACAAAGAGGTAGAGTGGGATTCTGAGCCTGGCACCTTCTCCCCTCCTGGAGCTCCCAAACCTTCATCACTAACATTTATTTATTATTTGTATTCCAGTAATGTCCAGTTGTGGGCCTATTGTCTTGGGCCTTACACGGAGACAGCAAGAGACAGTGCCTGCCTCACAGAGATTACAACTTAAACGCACAATAAAAGCTCCACTACTGTATAATCTTCCCTGACCCTTGAACCAGCCCACTCCCCTGCAATGCTTTCTCCTGTCCCACCATTAGCATGGAGGGAGGTGGTCTCTAGCAATTCAACTAGTGAGGTTCCTTTGTAATTATTTGCACCCCCTGGACCAGAGGATGACAAAGGTGAGAGGTAGCAAATTGTGAGCGGCACAACAAACCCATCAGCATTTGATACCTTAGACCAGGGTTCGGCAACTTATGGCACGCGTGCCAAAGACGGCACGCGAGCCGATTTTTAATGGCACGCTGCTGCCTGCTGGAGTCCCGGCAGGCAGCAGCGTGCCATTAAAAATCCTGCCCAGCCTGGCCCGGCCCACTCTTCTGCGCCCACCACCCCCCCCGACCCCTCCCGCGGGGGCAGGGAGCAAGGGGCAGGGGGCAGAAGCTGGGTCCTGCCGACTCCTGCCGGCTCCTCTGTCTTTTCCAGCAGTGTGCTGGGTACCTGCCCCTCCTCCTCCTCTTCTCCCTCCCTGCCGTCTGATCAGCTGATGGCCCTTGCGATGGAGGGGGTCAGGAAGGAGCAGAGACAGCCTGCTCACTGGCTGCTCCCGGCGGAGGCAGAGAAGAAACGGGGGCAGGGCCTTGGGGAAGGGGGGGGGGGAAGGGGGGCATATCCCCTCCAGCCCCCTGCCCTGACCCCCCCTCACACCCCCTCTGCCCTGACACCCCCTCACACACACCCAGCCCTCTGCCCTGAGCCCTGCGCCCCGCACACACCCCAGACCCCTGCCCTGAGCCCCCCCCTCACACACACCCAGCCCTCTGCTTGACTCCTTCACCCCCCCATGACCACAGCCCTGACTCTGGCACCCCCATACATACCCAGGCCCCCCACACCCTATGCCCTGACACCTGCACCCCCTCACATGCCCCCAGCCCTCTGCCCTGACTCTTGCACCCCCCACATCCCCAACCCCACCCTGAGCACCAAATGGGAGCTCCTTCATGCCCCCCACCACATTCCCACCTGCACCCCTCGCACTAAATGGGAGCTGCCCCGGTAAGTGCTCCACACCCAAACCTCCTGCCCCAACCCTGAGCCCCCTCCCTCATTCTAGCTCCTGGCCAGACCCTAAACCCCAACCCCCAGCCTGCTCCTTCACCCCCAGCCCTGTGCTCAGTGCACTCCCACCCTCAGCTCAGTGCAGACAGAGAGGAAGAGAATGGGCCAGAACCAAGGAGAAGGTAGGTACCCACTGTATGTGGGCAGGGCTGGGACCCCAGACCGGCAGTGGGCTGAGCGGGTCCGGCAGCTGAGATCCCGGCTGGCAGGAGCCGGCGGATGGAACCCCAGACCAGCAGCGGGCTGAGCGGGCCGGCGGCGTACGATCAACATTTTAATTTAATTTTAAATGAAGCTTCTTAAACATTTTGAAAACCTTGTTTATTTTACAATACAACAATAGTTTAGTTATATAATATATAGACTTATAGAGCGAGATCTTCTAAAAAACATTAAAATGTACTACCAGCACGTGAAACCTTAAATTAGAGTGAATAAATGAAGACTCGGCACACCGCTTCTGAAAGGTTGCCGACCCCTGCCTTAGACCAATGAGAAAGGAGGTAGCAAATGGTGACAATGTAGAAAAAGAACATCCGCGGGTATCAGTAACTGCTACTGGTAGCAAAACCTGCTGGTAGTGGTTTCTGACATTACACCTGGTGCCCAGCTCCAGCTGCAGTGAAGAAGTAAATCTGGGCAGGGGCCAGAGTGCCCAAGAGCAGCCCCTGGACGGTGCCCTGCTGAGGTGCGTCACCCAGGCTAGATGGAGGGTCCAGGGCTCCTCACAGTGGAGTGGATTGACCTGCTTTGGCTTAGGCCCTTGGGCCCTTCCTCCAACAGTCGCTGCTCCCCCAGGGCTCTGCCAGCCCCAGAGCCGGGTCCCCCAACCCAGGCAGCTTTTATCAGCTGCGATCAGCCGTGGCCCCAGGCACCACCAGCAGAGGAGATGGGGGAGCTTCACAGCTGTCCCCACCATGGCACCAGCCAGTGCAGCATGAGGAGGAGGAGATGGGGCAGTGTCGTGGCCACCTGCACCATGAAAACATGGACCACTACAGATAAAGAAGAGCTGCCATGTCTAGGCATTGGGATGCCCTAAGCCTTTAAGGCAGAGCTGGGCAAATGTTTTGGCCCGAGGGCCACATCAGGGTATATAAATTGTATAGAGGGCCATGAATGCTCACAAAACTGGGGTTAGGGTGCGGGAAGGGGTGAGGCCTGTGGCTGGGGGTGCAGGCTCTAGGGTGGGGCTGGAGATGAGGGGTTTGGGTGCAGGAGGGTGCTCTGGGATGGGATCAAGGGGTTTAGAGGGCGGGAGGGAGATCAGGGCTGGGACGCGGGAGGAAGTCTGAATTGCAAGTTCTGGGCGGCGCTTACCTGAAGCGGCTCCCAGACGCAGCGGTATGTCCCCCGCCAGCTCCTATGCAGAGGCGTTGGCTGGCAGCTCTTCATGCTGCCCCGTCTGCAGGAGCCATCCCCACAGCTCCCATTGGCCACGGTTCCAAGCCAATGGGAGCTGCAGGGGTGGTGCTTGGGGCAGGGGCAGCGTGCGGAGCGCCCTGGATTTCCCTACGCATAGGAGCCGGATCGGGGATGTGCCGCTGCTTTCGGGAGCCACGTGGAGCCACAGCACTTGCGGAGCAGGGCAAGCACCTGACCCCGCTCCCCAGCGGGAACTCGAGGTCCAGATTAAATGGCTGGCAGGACGGACATGGCCCACGGGCCGTAGTTTGCCCACCTCTGCTTTAAGGATCCAGCCGTGGGAAGCATGTGCTGTGACATTCTGTCCTGCCCTACACCCTATTTTTGCAAACACAGCAGGTGGATCATCCCAGCAGGGTAACAGTTACCCCACTGCCCCTCCCTGTGCCAGGGTTTTGCCCTCTGCCACCATCTGGAAATGCCTCAACCCTGGCCTTAACCCTGACGCCTACACCCGACCCTGAGTTTGCCCCTTGGCTCCTCTCCTGCCCCTGCCTCCAGCTGTGTGACCTCCCTGCACAGTCAGACTCTGCCCATCCCCCTTCCCCAACTCCAGTTTGCCCCTTTGAACCCCTGTGAACAGCAGGCAGCAGATTTTAACCTCAAGTAAGGGCAGAGCGAGGGCAGCGGCTTCAGCAGATGTTACTGAGCATGCTCAGTTTGTATGTGCCTGCTCAATACAAGCCAAGCAGCAAATTCTGTCGGGGAGCAGCCGCTGCTCTCTCCACGCTGCCTTTAGAACTGGGTGGCGGGAGAGCAGTGGCTGCTATGCAGTGGCTCTGGGGGGCTGTCACGGAGTGTGGGGGAGTCAGGGCCCTGCACCCCCCACTTCCTGCAATTCCCCATGACTCTCAGCCAGCCAGTAACACAGAAGGTTTATTAGATGACAGGAACACAGTCTAAAACAGAGCTTGTAGGTACAGAGAACAGGACCCCTCAGTCAGGTCCATCTGGGGGAGTAGGGAGCCCAGACCCCAGTTCTGGGCCTCCCTCTGTTTCCCCAGCCAGCTCCAAACTGAGACTCCCTCCAGCCCCTCCTCTGGTCTTCATCTTCCTTTCCTGGGCCAGGAGGTCACCTGATCTCTTTGTTCTCCAACACCTTCAATTGGCAACTTGCAAGGGAGGGGCCCAGGCCATCAGATGCCAGGGTGTCGGCCATTCTCTGTGCAGATCGCATCACACCTGCCCTCTGGGGCTCTGCAACATTCAAACACCCTTATCTCACCACCTAGATACTTAAGAAATGCATACGGGAAACTGAGGCACCCACACAGTATTCAGAGAAAACATTAAGAACATTCCCACTTTGTCACAGGGGCTAAGGCAAATTTTGGGGGGACTATAACCCCCCACAACCCCCTCCCCCAGCACTACCCCTGGCAATAGGTAGGCTTGGCAGAAATCAGTTTTTATTTGCTGATAATTTTGACAGATAATATCAATGTTTATTTGGAAGCATTTCTTTAGATGTTTCTTGATTTGAATTTGCACAGTTATGGGAAATTATGAGGCAGGGTCAGACAAGAATTATTTAATGACAATAGAGTTTTAGATTTCAAAAGTCAGTTTTATAACTGTAGAGAGGCATTTTAGCAATCAGGCACTGCAGTTATTGGGATGGACTGGCCAATATCTCTGCTTGTGGCATTTAGCCATTTAGTAGGACTTTTATGGAACTTACCATAACTAAGGCAAGACAATGGGGGTGGGGGGAGGGGCGATCAAATGAACTGAGCTTGACCCTACCCCCTCTCAGTACATGCTGGGATCAGCATCTGTGAAAAACAGGAAGTTGGGATAGATTGTAAGACTATCGTTATGGGGAAACTATCACTGCCAGACTAACTGCTCGGAAACCACTTGCTTAACAGTGTTTTTAGTGACA
Source organism: Emys orbicularis (assembly GCF_028017835.1). NCBI lineage: Eukaryota > Metazoa > Chordata > Testudines > Emydidae > Emys > Emys orbicularis. The sequence continues at coordinate 298,026,263 of NC_088684.1, forward strand.
TGTTTTTGTAACCCCTGCTTTTTGCCTAGTGACTGATTTTGTTTGGTCAGCTATGGAACAATTGATTGACATTTGTCTGTAACTTTTTGAGTGTAAGAGGGGGATTATGGATCTGGGTCAAGCGGATCACTTCAGATGGAAAGCTGGCCCCTGGAAATCTGCGGCTGATCACCCAAACACCACTCCAAACTCCCAGGGGTAATTATCAGTTTGGGGTGCTCTCTAACCTCCTGTGTCTGTATGTGCTTGAGACTAAACAAACCAGTGACTTGGGGGAAAGGCATTCAAGTGGGAATGCTGGAAACTCTTAAAGTACTGGCTTTAAGTGAAAGCACAGGGTTTGGCTCATCCATGCTAGCCCTATAGCAGAGAGAATCGCTGTGTCTCTCTTGGTCTGTCCTGATACCGCCTCGCAGAGAGCAGAGTTACCGAGAGCGTTGAGTTCAAGGGACCCACTGGTAACAGATTTGGAGGCCCCAGCGAGGATGGTTGAGAGGAAGGAGATGGCTGGCACAAACAATCTGTTTTGTTGCAATAGGAAATAGAGGATGGTGGGGTTGCTTCCTACAGGAACTGTGTCATAGTTCGTGGGTTAAGAGCTTAGGTTGCTAAGCTTAGGTTGGTTGGGTGAGAAACTATGTCCAAAGAGAAGGGAACACCTGGAAAGATGGAGATGCGAGACATGGGTAAGAGCGTGACTGATTTTGTGCAGGAGAGTGATTGATTTTGACAATGGACCTTGGAAGTCTGGCGCTTTCACTGGCTTTCAAGCTGAAGTCAGTGGAAGCCAAATCAGACACCCTCAGAGCTGCCCCATTGACTCAGGCCTTGGCTACACTTGCAGCTCTACAGCGCTGTGAGTTAAACCTGTCTTCGTACAGCTGAGTAGGGAAAGCGCTGCAGTCTGTCCACACTGACAGCTGTCCAGCGCACTGTCGTGGCCACATTTGCGGCAATTGCAGCGCTATTGGGAGCGGTGCATTATGGGCAGCTATCCCACAGAGCACCTCTTCCCATTCTGGCGCCGTGGGTTGTGGGAAGGGGGTGTGGGTGCGGGGCATTCTGGGTCCTGTTCCAACGCCCCATGATGCATCGCTTCGCATCCCAGAAATCCCTTTGTTTCCGTCCACCTTTGGCGCCATCTTTCAACGGTTTCTGTGCAGCGCGATCTGTCTGCGGGAAATGGAGCCCGAACTGCTGAGGCGTATGCTGACTTATCTCGCCAGCACGTCACGTTTGGCTGTCGAACTATTCCTTAAGATCCAAAATGACAGTGAGATTGAGGAGTCCAATGATGCTATCGAGCCGCGTAACGCGTACGACACGAAATTGCTTGTTGCATTCATGGACATGATCAGCACCGTGGTACGCCGCTTTGGGGCTTGGGAAACAAGCACCGAGTGGTGGGATCACATCGTCATGGAAGTCTGGGATGACGAGCAGTGGCTGCAGAACTTTCGGATGAGAAAAGCCACTTTCATGGGACTGTGTGAGGAGCTTGCCCCCACCCTGCAGCGCAAGGACACGAGATTGAGAGCTGCTCTGCCAGTGGAGAAGCAGGTGGCTATTGCAATCTGGAAGCTGGCAACTCCAGACAGCTACCGGTCGGTCGCAAACCAGTTTGGAGTGGGAAAATCGACCGTTGGAATCATGTTGATGCAAGTTTGCAGGGCCATTAATCGCATCCTGCTCAGAAGAACCGTGACTCTGGGTAACGTACAGGACATAGTGGATGGCTTTGCACAAATGGGGTTCCCTAACTGTGGAGGGGTGATAGATGGGACACACATTCCTATTCTGGCACCACCCCACCTAGGATCCGAGTACGTTAATCGGAAGGGGTATTTCTCTATGGTTCTCCAGGCGCTTGTGGATCACCGTGGGCGTTTCATTGACATTAACACAGGCTGGCCCGGAAAGGTGCATGACGCACGCATCTTTCGGAACACTTGGCTGTTCAGGAAGATGCAGGCCGGGACTTTTTTCCCAGAGTGGAAGATCACGGTAGGGGAAGTTGAAATGCCCATTGTGATCCTTGGAGATCCCACTTACCCGTTAATGCCATGGATCATGAAACCCTACACAGGGAGCCTTGACAGCAGCAAGGAACGGTTCAACTACAGGCTGAGCCGGTGCCGAATGACTGTGGAGTGTGCCTTTGGCCGTTTAAAGGGCCACTGGCGATCTCTGTATGGGAAGCTGGACTTGGCCGAAAACAGCATCCCCGCGGTTATGTCCACGTGCTGTGCCCTCCATAATATCAGGCATGGACCTCTGAGGTTCAACACCTGGAGGCTGAATTTGCACAGACAGAGAGCAGGGCTATTACAGGGGCTCAGTGCGGGACTGCAAGGATTAGGGATGCCTTGAGGGAGCAATTTGAGGCTGAAAACCAGCAGTGATATCTGGTGCCCTGCATGGGAGTGAAGTGCAGTAGTTCCAATCTTTAGGAATCAGTGTTTGCTAAGCAGACAAGCAGACTTGCAGTGCCTGTTTATTTCCTGGGCTAAGGAGTCTTTTACTTTATGCAATAATAAAGAATGTTTTCAAAGCCAAAAGATCCATTTATTGAAAAGAAAATGTATTTATTGAAAAGAAACACAACTGCTGGGAATCAGAAAGGGCAAGGGAGTGAAGGGGGTGAAGTGGGGAACAGTTCAATCACAGATCCGCGTATGTCCTGTCTGGTGTGCTGTGCAGTGAGTGCTGCACTTCAGGACAGCTATACTGCATGGTGATGGGGGTTGAGTGCAGAGGGTAAGGGTCGTGGTTTTCAGGGCTGGGTGGTGAAGATACTGGTGTTGGAGGCAGCGGGTGGCGTGAAGAACACGGAAGTTGGGGAAAGTGGGTTGGAGGTGACAGTGGGGCACAACGGAAAGACTTTTGGGACAACGGCTGTGGGGGGTGGGGTGGCGTTTGCGTTTCCAGTACTGCTCCTTCTGCATGGCTACGAGCTCCTGGATAGTGTCTGCTTGGCGCTCCAGGATGCTTATGAGCCGATCCGTGCTTTGCTGCCGGTGCTCCGTGCTTTGCCGCCAGTGCGCTGCGTTTTCCTGGCGGATCCTGCTTTCTCTCTCCCTCCAGTTCTGTGCTTTCTCATTCTCTTTAATAGATTGTCAGCCACGGAGATACAGCGCTGCAAATGCCTTGCCAGTGTGGACGGGGAGTGAGTTACAGCGCTGGGGGCGGCTTTACAGCGCTGTAACTCGCAAGTGTAGCCAAGGCCTGAGAGAGAGAGTGACAGGCTGCAGCAGGAAGTATTTGAGTTGGAAAAGCAGACGGGTAGAAGTGAGGTTAGAATCCCCGGATAAGACCAGGCAGATTGTAGGGAAGGTCAGAGACAAAGTTGTGCTCTCAGAGCCATGTTGGAAGAGCAGAAGGGAATAGCGGCTGCAATTAGAGGGAATGGTAGTTGATAGGGGGTGGGATTCCCCGATGCTTGGACCCATGGAGCCCTCACTTTTCTTTAGTTTGTGAGATTTGTAGTTGCTGTCTGTACTTTCAGTTTTTGGATTAAGGTTTTCCTTCCTAAGTCATTCTACACAAGCCCCTCTTCATTTCCCCACCCCCACTTCTTCTTTTCCACGCACCTCCTCGCTGCATCTTCTTTTCTTTTGGGTGTGCACTTTTTGTTTTAAAGGTTAAGGGAAGTAGTACATTAGCAAAAAAGGATCGAGCCCATTGCCGTTTATTTCATGGCTATAAGGATCTAGCAAGCTTGTTTAAAATCACAGCCCTCCCAGACAAGACTTTAAAGAAAGACAAGAGCTAAAGGGGACAAAAGAAAGGAAAGGGAGACAGAGCCTACAAATGTTGGGGCAGAGCCGGGAGTGGTGAGCATTAGATGCTTGGCATGTGTATTCTGTTGATGTGTTGACATGTTCCTGTTTAAGAATATTCGCTGGAAAAAGACCCTGCAGACCCGTGTGACCTGCCTCCACCAGGAACGGGTGTGTGCCTGGAGCCCAAGAAGAGGTAGACCTGAGTCCCCTATGCCCTGAGTACCCAAGAGGAAGGGTAGGAGTTGGAGTCTTAAATTGTGCAGGCAACATAGGTCATTTGGATTGAGTTAATTGAATCAAACACAGCAGTTGGACAGAAAACCCATGTCTTTCTGCCAGCCACATTTCACAACCTAGTGGCAGAATGATCACCCCAGATACAAAAAAAGGGGGGGAAATGGGGGGGGCTAGTTGAATAGACCACCCTCCTTACTAAATGGGTAGTGGGACAAGGCCACACCCATGGGAAGGGATGGTTCTGCAAGGAAAAGCAGGATTGGGCCCATCATCATCATCAGCGATCCCTCAATTCAGGGCTGATCTCTACCACAGATTTACGTACGGGTCCTGAGATGACTCAGGAGTCTGATCCTGGGACCACAGATCCGCCCGCAGTAGGTACAGACATTTTCTGGTGGGCCAGCTGCCTGATGGGAGAAAGTTCTTTCTTATTTCCTTCCTTCCCTCTCTCTTTTCAGCTTAGAGTGCAAGGCACTTCTCCTCGAAGTGGGCCACTGCCTGATGGAGGATGTGGTGCTATTGGGGTCGGTTGGTGGCTTTCACCTCCCAGCTTATGATGTCCATATCAGTTTTCTTAAGATACGCTTTCAGTGTGTCTTTGTAGTGTTTCCTCTGACCACCACAGGATCACTGATCATGGGTGAGCTGAGAGTAGAGGACTTGTTTTGGGAGGCGAGAGTCTGGCATCCGCACATAATGTCCAGACCAGTGAAGTTGGTGCAGGAGGACCATTGCTTCAATGCTGGTGACATTGGCTTCAGGGAGGATGCTGGTGTTAGTGTGGCGATCTTCTCACTTGACGCGAAGGATCTTCCGGAGGCATTGTTGGTGAGACCTCTCCAAATTCTTGAGGTGTTGTCACTCAGGTTTCGCATCCATAGAGGAGTTTAGAAATAAAAATCGTCTTAGACCTGGATCTTGGTGTCCTGCCGTAGGCCACGGTCCGTGAAAACACATCAGAGCAATTTCCCAAAGGAAGCACTTGTGCACTGGATCCTGTGCTGGATTTCACTGACGATTTCTGAGTTTTGAGAACGTTGGCTACCGAGGTAGAAAAAGTGCTCAACTGTCTCCAAAGTCTGTCCCTCGATGGTGATTTGTGGTTGACAATGTGCAAGGTCTGAAGCAGGTTGATCGAGCACTTTAGTCTTCTCAATATTGAGTGAGAGTCCTAGGCTTTGTCTTCACTACCCGCCGATCCGGCGGGTAGCAATCGGTTTTTCGGGGATCGACTTACCGCGTCTAGTGAAGACGCGGTAAAATCGATCCCTGATCGCTCTGCCGTCGACTCCGGAAATCCACCTCGGCAGGAGGCGGCAGCGGAGTCGGCGGCAGCGCGGCAGCGGTCGACTTTCCCGCGTCCTCACCGCTAGGTAAGCCGACCTAAAATACGCAACTTCAGCTACGGTATTCACGTAGCTGAAGTTGCGTATCTTAGGTCGGACCCCCGCTGCAGTGTAGACCTAGCCTTAGGCTTTGGTAAGCTTGTGCAAAAAATCCAGTGTGGACTGAAGGTCATTCTCAGTGTGCGTGAGGATGACACAATCATCAGCATACTGAAGATCAATAATGGACGCCCTGAAGACTTTGGACTTCGAGTGGAGACGTCAAAGATTAATGAGCCGCCCATCCATTCTGTAGTGAATGCGTAGTACTGCCAGTTCCACAGGGAATCTCAACACTAAATTGCTGCCCCTGGTTAAGGGGGGGGGGGATGTGGATGCCCACCACACGGCCTTGGAGCAGGCTGGCGATTTGAACCAGGGGGACCCTGCGGAAAAGCCCCGGTATCTAGCTCCCTTGCTGGGTCCCAAGGCCATAGACAATGTCAGCCAGATGGGTGGGGTGGTGGGCAGGCTCCCACTCCTGGCCCCGGCCTATAAGTCTGCGTGGAGTCTCCTGGGCTCAGGCCCCTCAGACCCTCTGTGGGAGCGGAAGGTGGTGGTCAAAGGGGAGACATGCCTGGGGTGGCGAGACCCTGGGACAGAGAGAACTGTTGTCGGGCCCCGGGTGGTGCAGCCGCAGATGCTGAGGGGCTGTGTGACCTGGGTGAAGGTCCCCGGGATGAAGCCCCTTGCCCTGCCTATTGCCCGGATCCCTGTGCAGACACAGGAGGGGTCGGGCTGGCTGGCCATTGGGGTTCTCCAGGATATCGGCTGTGAGGTCCTGTTGGGGGGTAACTGTGTCTCTTTGGGACAGGATCCAGGCCCTGCTCCTGTAACGGCCAAGGATTTGAATTTGAATCCAGGGAACCAACTGGCTAAGATGGAAATAGTCAGTGAAAATGCAAATGACCTGGCTGGCAGGGGGGGAGGAGCTGTTGGGCTCAGGATACCTGCCTACCTGTAACCAGACCCCTGGGGCTGAGTGTGTCGGAGAAATGCTCTCCGCCCCCCGGCACACCTGAGAGGGGGCTCACGCTGGCTTTGATGCTGTGACCAGAGCAGCGAGCTCACTGCCTGGCCCCACTGGGACAGCCAGGGCCGCGCTGAGCACGGGGGGAGCTGAGACCCCAGCTGAGTGGGGGAGGATACAGGCAGGGCAGATCGGCTGCCAGCCAGGTTTGCCTGGTCCAGACGTGCTGCTGGGAAGTGATTACACGGCAGGGAGGGAGCTACCAGGGACTGGGCTCAGGGGAGCTGTGACCCCAGGCCCAGCCAGTGAGAGGGAGCAGGTCCCACTCCCTTCCCCAGCAGCTGAATTCCAGACCGAGCTGCAGAGGGATCCCTCCTTGGAGAAGCTGAGGGAACTTGCTGGCCACAGCGCTGCAAATTCCCTTGGGGAAGGCTGCAGGGACAGAGTCCTGTGGGAGAAGGGATTCCTGTACCAGGAATGGGCTCCCCAAGGGAAGTAGAACTGGGGGGAATCGGGAGGCAGCTGGTGGTGCCCCAGGAATCCACAGGGTTCTTCCCTTTCAAGATGCTGTATGGGAGGAAAGTGAGGGGACCCGTAGACCCGGAAGGGGAGGATTGGGAGGAGAAGGGGGAAGACCCCCTGGTGGATCTCTTCCCTGAGGTGGGAGCCAATCTCCCCATCAGGTGTTCCCCGTTCAGAGTCACTGGGAAAGCAGCCCAGAACCTGGAGAGAGAGGTCAAGGACATGCTGGCTTTAGATGTGATCCATCCATTCAACAGCCCATGGGCCTCACCCGTGGGGCTGGTCCCCAAGGAAGACAGGATGATCTGGTTTTGTGGGGACTATCGGAAGCTTAAAGCCATCACAGTGTCCGATGCCAATGCCAACCCCATGCCTAGGCCTGGGGAGATTCTAGACAAGCTGAGGGAGATGGAGAACTTGGCCCTGGCATATGTCGATGACATGTGTGTCTTTAGCCAGACCTGGGAGGAACACGTGTCCCAGGTGAAGAGGGTGCTGGGCTGCCTCAAGGAGGCAGGACTGATGGTAAAAGCTGAAAAGTGCAAGGTGGAGATGATCAGAGACTGGCCCATTCCCCAGACCAAGAAACAAGTCCAGGCCTTTATCAGGATGGCGGGGTGCTACCAGAGGTTTGTACCCCAGGTTAGCCCTCTAGCTGCCCCCATCCCTGAGCTATGTAAAAAGGAGAAGCCAGACAAGGTGGTCTGATCTGAGCGTGCCAGAGGGCTCTCTGTATACTGAAGGAGGCTCTAATCCAGGGCCCAGTAAATCTGGTAAACCCAGACTTTGCCAAGCCTTTTGCAGTGTTCACCGACGCCTCAGACGCAGGGCTAGGCACGGTGCTGATGCAAGCCGATGCTGAGGAGGGGAGACACCCCATCGGGTACCGGAGCGAGAAACTGCTGCCCCGGGAGCAGAACTATGCGGCCTCGGAGAAGAAATGCCCAGCCATGGTGCAGGCCCTTAGAAAGCTGCAGCTGTATCTATTTGTGCGGCGCTTTACTGTGTATACCGACCACTCTCCTCTGACGTGACGGTGTCAAATGCAAGGGGCTGATGCCGAGCTGCTGGGGACAGAGACACCTGTTCAGAGGGTGGCCAAGGTCAAGATGGGGGCTCTTAACCAAAAGAGCCTGAATTGGGAAAAGACCCAATCCCAGGGGTATTGGGTTGGAAAAAGGGCACGGGCCGCATAAACCTTCCCACATGCAGCCTACAAGTGCCATCAAGCACAACAGACCCACGGGAAGGTGTGAAACTGGAATGTCCTGGTGTAACTCCCACCAAGGAATGGGAGAGATGATGGGGCATCCATGGGAATGTTGGGGGTTCGAACTTCCCCAGGTCACCGGCTAAAGTGACCTCGCTCAGTTCGGTCTCAAAGGGGGGAGAGATGTGATGAAGTGGGACTGTTCTTAATGTTTCCTCTGAATACTGTGTCAGTGCCTCAGTTTCTGACCAACCCTCTGTCGCCTGGCAACTAATGGCCAGGCCCTTCCCCCCTGCAAGGGGATGCTAAAGGTGTGGGAGAACAAAGAGGTCAGGTGACCTCCTGGCCCGGGAAAGGAACTCAGCATAGAAGGAGGGGCTGGAGGGGGTTTCAGTTGGGGGCGGGCTGGGGACAGTGGGTGAGTGCAGATGGGGTTGTCTGGCTCGCTGGACCCCAGAATGGACCCGGCTGAGGGGTCCCATTCGCTGTACCTACAAGCTCTGTTTTAGACCATGTTCCTGTCATTTAATAAACCTCTGTTTTACTGGCTGGCTGAGAGTCACGTCTGACTGCGAAGTTGGGGGTGCGTGCAGGACCCTCTGGCTTCCCCAGGACCCCGCCTGGGCGGACTCGCTGTGGGAAGCACACGGAGGGGCATATGCTGAATGCTCCAAGGTCAGACCCAGGAGGTGAAGCCGTGTGAGCTTCTTGCCCTGAAGACAGTCTGCTCCATGGGAGAGGAGGCTCCCCAAAGTCCTGACTGGCTTTGTGGGGAGCAGTTCCAGAGCATCGCCCGGGGACTCCGTGACACCATGTGTCCAGGGAAAAGCGGATGGAGGCCTTGAAGCAGTCACTGGGAGAGAGGACACTGGTCCTGGGGAAGGGGCTGTTCTGGGAGATCGAAGGTACAGAAAAACCCAGACCACAGTTCCTGGAAAGGCCTTGGACCAAAAGCTTTGTAGAGTGGGTGGGGCAATGTTCCCCCTCTCCCAGCTGCCCCAGACAGGCGTTTGGGGTAATTAGACACAGCTGGGAAGGGTCAAGGAGTGGTCAGGTGCCAGATTGACTCAAATGGAAGATCCAAGTAGGGTGGCCACTCATGCATTCCTGGAATACCAGACATATTGGTACTTCTGGGAACGGCGTGACCCTGCCCCCTCTGATGTGATCCCACCCACTGGTGTGACCTTGCACGCACCATCAAACCTCATGGGGAACGCCGTTTTGAAGAGCTCGCTGGCCCACCCCAGCCGGTGTGACCTGGCATGCCCTGTGCACGTAAGGTGATGGCAGCAGGAGTGGAGTGGCACGCTCTTCACAATGACATCTCCTGTCTGGTAACAGACAAATTATCTTTGGCTTTGTCTCTGTACAAGACTGGAGACAAACCTTATAAAGAGGAAGAGGAATGGGTGCGTTCATGCTGCTGGCTGTTCTGGTGCCAAAGCAGCCTCTGGTGGGTGAAAGGCAGAACTGCAGCACTTCTTGGGCAGAATGTATTTTCTGGAAAAAAGTTCTGCGGGACACATGAATTCTGCACGTGGACAGTGGCACAGAATTCCCCCAGGAGTAATTCTTCTTGATGAGCCATTAACACCTGTCTGGCCAGTGATAGGTGCTCCTTTGTCCCTACTGAAAGGCCAGCTGTGGGCATCTCCCAACCTCACAAAGTATTTCAGTAGCACATATCGCAATACCTCATAACATCACATACAATGATCATACATACAATCCAACAAGATCTTAAAATGTTCAACATATTAACACTTTTTTTAAAAGGGTACCCCGAGCATCACAGCTAAATGCCAGGTAGAACAAATTGTTTAGCATCAGTAGTTCACACATCTTCCAAGGGACCATTCAAGGTAGAGTGGCCCATTAACAACTTTGCAGTCATAGGACAAAAAATCAGGGGTTAGTGGGTTACAGAGTGTTGTAAAAAGCCAGGACTCCCATGTCTCTGTTCAGCCCATGGTTTTTAGTGTCTAGCAGAGTTGTGAATTTACACTCTGGCTCATCTTTTGAAAGTGTTGTGCGGGTTTGATGAGGGTGCAGACTGATAGGTCAGATACAGAGTGATTGCTCAGAGTACCTTTCCCAGACCTGAAGAAGAGCTCCGTGTAGCTCGAAAGCTTGTCTCTGTCACCAACAGAAGTTCGTCCAGTAAAAGATATCACCTCCACCACCTTGTCTCTCCTGAAAATATATTACTAAGTGGTGGTTCGCACTCTGTCTCAATCTGTTCTCAGATTGCCATCAATCACCTTTATGCATCTTCCAAACCTTTGGCTTCCTCTTGGAGAAAAGACAATGAGAGTCAATAGGCCCATCCCAACAAGGAGCCTTAATTAAGCTACAGCTTTAACAGGGTAGAAAATGTAAGTTTAAACCAGTTTGGAATAACTTGCTGTGAGATCCAGAAAAGTGAAGGTCAAATGGGGCAAACTGCCAATTCCCCAAGAAATCCAAACTGCCTGGCCATCACCCCAAACTGTACATTTGTCTTATAAATAAGATCTATGGCTCTCTATGTCAACGATCTGTCTTGTTCCGCCAATGAAATGCCTCATCCTGTGATACACCTCAGAACATGTGAAGTGAAAACTCTTAGACATAGTCAACGGACAGACTATGTCCACTGAATTTAGGGTTTAGAGGAACTATAAGGGATTTTGGCTTGTCGGCATAGAGAGGACTAAGGAAGTTGACCCAAGGAACTCTGGGATACATCCAGAAGACTTCTGGAACCTGTGTCAAGCTGGGGCCATGTGCACACAGGACAGCAATAGGGCTCGGACCCTAGGTCCCAGCTTAACAAGGGCTTAGACCCTCCAGCCCTGCAGGGTCATGGGATCCTAGGATTGAGCCCTCAGTTAACACAATCGGTGTGTGGACGCAAGGGGGGTTAGGGTTGAGCCTCACATTGCTGTGTGGACAGGCCCAGAGAGATTGGAACCATAACGTTAAGCAATTACTTGTGATATTTTAAGCTTGTCCTTTTCATACCGAACCAGTCAGATAGAGGTGCCTTAGAGACAAGTGCATCCTTCCTCCTGGAGGAAATCCTGGAAATGTGATGACTGGGTTAGGTGCTAAGGAACTGATGATTGATGATCATAAGTGTCTGTAATAAGAAATTTGGTGATTTGCGTGTTCCTCAGTATGGCTGCTAAGCCCCACCTTAATAGCCCACCTTAATCGATTGGTCTCGTTAGAGTTGGTATGGCAACCCCCATTTTTTCATGTTCTCTGTATATACATATCTTCCTACTGTATTTTCCGCTACATGCATCCGATGAAGTGGGTTATAACCCACGAAAGCTTATGCTCAAATAAATGTGTTAGTCTCTAAGGTGCCACAAGGACTCCTCGTTGTTTTTGCTGATACAGACTAACACGGCTGCCACGCTGAAACCTAAAGGTACCGAGCTTCTTGTTTTGTCCTTGTCTCCTCTCTGTATTGCTGTTACGTGAAACAGGCCAAGATCCACCAGTGGAGCAAGATACAATCTGTGGATGGTATAAGATACAATCTGTGAAGAACTCCTCTGTCTTTCCCACTGTTCGTATCGTAGCAGCAGCCTGGATGAACAATGACAATTAAGGCCACATCATGAATTGGGGAAGCAAAAGGCCACACGGTGGTGTCAAACCCCAGCAGTGGGTAAGCAGCCGCCCACCACACAGAGAGACCTGGTTTCTCTGCCTTCCCTTCCATGGGGAGAGATGGTTCTGGAGAGACGTTTTCCTCTAGTCCCAGCCCTTAGAGGTGGGAAAGGCCTGTCCAGCCCCCTGCCCATCTCCAGAGCAGGCTGCTCCCTGCAGCACAGAGTGACCTGGAAACACTGCACCAGGGCCCAGCTAATATTCTATTGCCAAGCGAACCGAACTGAGACCAGCACCGTGACCCTCGCAGGGGAGAACGTGGAGCCAGAGCACAAGACTAAACCTTGGGCAGTGCATTCCCTTTTGCTCCTCCATTTCACACCAGGGTTCCTCCTCCCCCTGCGGCTGCTGAAGGTGCTCGCTGGCTCTGTCTCTGGGATCACGTTGCAGGCAGTAGCTGGGGTCGGTGGGTTTGTGGGTGTCTGTCTTGTGTTTCAGTGGCTGGGTGGCCCCATCCCCTCTCTGGCTGCTCCTCGCTCCCTCCATCAGTCCCGTGCCAGGAGAGGCGGTTACAGCTGGGCCATTGCCTGCCACACGCCCTGTGCTGAGGAGGGACCTGCAGAAAGGCCATGAGAGCCAGGGAGCCCCAGGTGCGCTGTTAGCCTGATGCCGTCAGAGCTGCAGTGCTAGGGGCTCCTGTTACCTGCTCCCCCCCATAACACCCCATCCCTAGACCTGCCAGCACACCCTGGAAAGGGAGAGCAGAGACCACACCCCTTGGCCAGGCACCAAGTGGGGGCTCCAGCCCCACTGAGATCAGGGGACAGGCCTGGTTTCAGGTGTCCGTCCTGCCTCTGTAAGCAGGGTCCCAGGTGCTTTGAGTCTCCTGATGTGCCGTGTTGTGCCGGGACCACGCGGCTCCATACATGAGTGTAGCAGGGCGGTCACCCCACTCCAGTAGAAAGGGGTTAAAAGGGCAGGCTGAGAGAGAGCAGGAGGAGACTCTTGCTCCAGCTGGGAGCAGAGAGCACAGGCTGCCTGGGAGAGCGAGCAGGGCACCTGAGGCAGAGCAGGGCTGGGGAAGGGCAGGCAGAGCTGAGGAGCTCTGCCCTGGTGAGTCCCCAGGCTGAGGCCTTGCTAAAGGCCAGGGGAGGTACTAGGGCTGCAGGGAGGCAGCTGGGGATGGAAAGGCAGCAGGTCCAACCCTTGCCAGTGACGAGTGGCCATTACAGACCGCAGTCTGCCCCTGAGAGAAGGGGCTAGATGACGACTGGCAGTAGCCACTGAGGCGAGGTAGTTATAGGGGGTTGGGATTCCCCTGGGAGGGGAGACCCAGAGTGTGGGAGCTCTGCTGTGGGGCAGCACCCTAAGGTAAGGGGCACCAGGGTCCGGGAGGACATGGGACCAGAGGTGGGGGAGACAACAGGACAGGTAACAGAGGGAGACACCGGCCCATAGAGGGCGCTCCAGGGCTGCGAGAGCTAATTCCCTGAGGCAACCAGCAAGAGGTGCCATTCTGGTGAGTCAGCGCTTTATTACAATGAGACTGGCATCACCACCCAGCATCCAACACTAGGGCACCAGGCTGGTGTGTCACATCCCCGCGTGAGGACACAGTGTGAACCCGGGCGCCTGCTGCAGCCCCCACACTGGGGCAGTGACGGGACACAGAGACTCAGAGCTGCCATGTGAGTATTAGTCCCACAGGACGGGACCCTGCACTGGGAGGGGCTGCACCAGCAATACCCCCACAGTGACGTCACAGGCAGGGGGTGCAGCGCACACAGGTGCCGGTTCTGCCCTCGTCAGATCACTGTCCAGATCCCCCGAACCAGGCTGGTCCTGCAAAACTGGGAGCAGGTGTCACCGGTGTGGGCAGGTGAGTGAATGAGCGAGTGATGGGGGGTCAGATGGGGAGAGGACAGAACGAGCAAAACCCCATTATAAATAACCCCAGTCTGAGGCCCCAAACCTTCAGCAACCTCCCTTCAATACACTGCAGAGGGGAACTCTGGGGAAATCCTGGAGTCCCGGCAGAGCCAGGCAGGAGCTGGGAAGGCTGTGGAGGATGGGGGCAGAGCTGTGAGCAGGCTGCCTGGGCAATCTGGGGCAGAGTTCCAGGCACCATTGCTGTTAGGTGCCAAATTCCTATTGACTTTCCATGGGAGTTAGGAGCCTAGTGGCTCCTTCTGCCTTTGGAAATCCCCCTTTCTGCCTCTTGCCTCCGAGTGCCGCCGGCGGAGTGAAATATCCGGACAAATTGCGTCCCGACCAGAGATCGGTCGGGACGCGGGACAAACAGCTAAAAATCGGGACGGTCCCGATTTTATCGGGATGTCTGGTAACCCTAGCCCCATTTGGGGCTCAGCAGTGGACAATGGGTCAAGGATAGGTCAGGGTTAGCTAAGCCTGGACTAATCTCAACTTTAGCCCTACTCTAGATGCAGGCCAACACCTCCTGCCTCGATTTCACTGGTCCATGTTGACCCCCAGGATCCCCGAAGGCTGATCTTGACCAGTGAAATCAAGGTACAAGGTGTTAACCTGATTCTAGACTAGGGAAAAGCTCGTCTTAGGTTTGGGTTAGGTAACATGTGTGCACCAGGGCTCGGCCCAGGCTCAGCCACAATAACCTGTTCTCACCAATATATACACTGAAAATGTACAAGGTCTGTGTGATGGTACCTCCCATAAGGCTTTATGGAAATATGCTTAGAATGTGTTTTATGCTACATATGCCATGTAACATATCTCCGTAAAGGTTATGATCTACTGAATCTATTCCTCCTATTTGCATGCATGTATCATTTTTGTATTCAACATTATGAATGTTATGAATGTTGGCTGTGCACTGGCTTGGTTTCTAAATAACCTTAGTAGAGCATTTGGTCAGTTCCTGGAGAAAGGAATGTTGAAGTTAAGTACCTAATCAAGAAACACTTAAAGGACAATGAATCTTGGAATGCTCCAATCCACATAAGAAGTCTACTTGAGGACGTTCAAGGTAGCATGTAAACAATGGATGCTACCTGTAAAAACTGTGAGTCATGCATGGACATGTGACTTGCCCAGGTGACTCCTAAACTCCATCTTGGAGCTGCACTTTGCATAGGACTGAGGAGGGGGGTCTCCACCCACAAAAGAAAGTCTATTTAAACCCTTGGAAGACCCCTCCATTTTGTCTTCAGCTGGCTAAAGAGAGGAGCCATCATGAAGAATCCCCTAGCTACCACCTGAGCTGGAACAAGAGCTGTACAAGGGGAAAGAATTGTGCCCAGGCCGGGAAGGTGTCCAGTCTGAGGAAAAAATTTACTGAAGCATCTCTGAGGGTGAGATTATCTGTATTCAGTTTGATTAGACATAGATTTGCACATTTTATTTTATTTTGCTTGGTGACTTACTTTGTTCTGTCTGTTACTACTTGGAACCTACTTTCTATATTTAATAAAATCATTTTTTACTTATTAATTAACTCAGAGTATGTATTAATACATGGGGAGCAAACAACTGTGCATATCTCTCTATAAGTGTTATAGAGGGGGAACAATTTATGAGTTTACCCTGTATAAGCTTTATACAGGGTAAAACAGATTTATTTGGGTTTAGACCCCATTGGGAGTTGGGCATCTGAGTGTTAAAGACAAGAACACTTCTGTTAGCTGCTTTCAGTGAAGCCTGCAGCTTTGGGGCAAGTAATTCAGACCCTGGGTCTGTGTTGGAGCAGACGGGAGTGTCTGGCTCAGCAAGACAAGGTGCTGGAGTCCTGAGCTGGCAGGGAAAGCAGGGGTAGAAGTCGTCTTGGCACATCGGGTGGCAGCTCCCAAGGGGGTTTCTGTGATCCAACCCATCATAGTCGGTAAGACAGGTCACCAGAGAGTGACAGGTTCTGTTCAGATGAGGGACAGGAGACAATGCCTGGCTGACCACTGTGTAGTGTGTGTCTGACAGTAGAAGTCAAAGTGCACATGGAATCACCAGCTAATCAAGATTGCAAAGTCGATCAGAGATCAAAAAAAGGAAGGAACGTGCAGCAGGCGGGTGTCTGGTTTATGACTAAGATCAAAGAATTAGTCAGGTCTATCAGGAGAACGCAGGGAGACACACGGGATCTTTCACCTAGGATGTGAGCTGACAGTGGCCTTGCTTCATGAACGGAAGCTCACAGCCACGGCAGGCTGGAACACACGGGGAGGATTTTGGGTGAGCTTCTGCTCTCATGACATCATAAAGTGCCATGAATTAAGTTGAGGCTTTAGTCTGTGCGCTACCGTTTTATTTTATCTGTAACCCTTTGTCATGGCTGCTTCCCCACTCTGAACTTTAGGGTACAAATGTGGGGGCCTGCAGGAAAACTTCTAAGCTTAACTACCAGCTTAGATCTGGTCCGCTGCCACCACTCCCAAAATGCTAATTCCCTTCCCTGGGAAGCCTTGAGAAACCTTTCACCAATTCCCTGGTGAATACAGATCCAAACCCCTTGGATCTTAAAACAAGGAGAAATTAACCATCCCCCCTCCTTCCTCCCACCAACTCCTGGTGGATCAAGATCCAACCCCCTTGGATCTAAAAACAAGGAAAAATCAATCAGGTTCTTAAAAAGAAGGCTTTTAATTAAAGAAAAAGGTAAAAAATCATCTCTGTAAAATCAGGATGGAAAATAACTTTACAGGGTAATCAAACTTAAAGAGCTCAGAGGAATCCCCTCTAGCCTTAGGTTCAAAGTTACAGCAAACAGAGGTAAACACCCTAGCAAAAAGGTACATTTACAAGTTGAGAAAACAAAGATAAAAACTAACACGCCTTGCCTGGCTGTTTACTTACAAGTTGGAAATATGAGAGACTTGTTCAGAAAGATTTGGAGAGCCTGGATTGATGTCTGGTCCCTCTCAGTCCCAAGAGCGAACCACCCCCAAAACAAAGAGCACAAACAAAAGCCTTCCCTCCACCAAGATTTGAAAGTATCTTGTCCCCTTATTGGTCCTTTGGGTCAGGTGTCAGCCAGGTTACCTGAGCTTCTTAACCCTTTACAGGTAAAAGGATTTTGGAGTCTCTGGCCAGGAGGGATTTTATAGTACTGTACACAGGAGGGCTGTTACCCTTCCCTTTATAGTTATGACACCCTTTGTTTCCAGTGCTGCCGGCTGCCATCGGACTCTCTGATCTTTGTTCAATACACGTACACTCGCCTTCTCTAGATACGAATCTCAGCGCTGTGTGCTACGCGGAGCTGTATTCCCAGGGTAACTCGTAAGCGGTGCTGTACTGCGCCTTTGGGACCAGCGGGTCTGTAATTCTGTGCGTGTCCAGTGGCTCCAGGGCTGGACACTGCAGGGGATGCTCTGATGCCTGCGGGCTGGAGCGTGTCTGTTGCTAATCTGCAGAGGGAGCGGAGCCTGCGTAGGCTGAGAGGGGAGTGCTGGTGCGGCCTGTGGCTGGGGGAGCCGGGAGCTGGTGCGGCCTGGGCTGGGGGCACCGGGAGCTGGTGCGGCCTGTGGCTGGGGGCACCGGGAGCTGGTGCGGCCTGTGGCTGGGGGCACCGGGAGCTGGTGCGGCCTGTGGCTGGGGGAGCCGGGAGCTGGTGCGGCCTGTGGCTGGGGGCGCCGGGAGCTGGTGCGGCCTGTGGCTGGGGGCACCGGGAGCTGGTGCGGCCTGTGGCTGGGGGAGCCGGGAGCTGGTGCGGCCTGTGGCTGGGGGCGCCGGGAGCTGGTGCGGCCTGTGGCTGGGGGTGCCGGGAGCTGACCCCTGCCAGGCACAGACAAGGCTGCCTCATGCTAAGGGCAGGTGCTAGCGAGGGGCCTCCCAGCCCTGGGTACCCCGGGAAGTGTCATGGGGCATCGGCTGCCTTCTGAATATTTACTGTGGTGTAGGGGGCCTTCAATAGCCTCCTAGGGCTGCTGGAGCTTGTCACCCCCAGAAGGACCCTCTCCTCCTCCTCAGCTGGGGGGCTGGGGCTGCCAGAACACCCAGTGTGCTCTGGGTGGATTAAGGTTTCCTGGGGCCCTGGGCCAGAGCAAGTGGGGGGACCCCTCCCCACCCCTTCCGCCTGCAGCCCCGCCCACAGTCCCACCCCTGTCTGCCACTTGACCGGGGCCCACCCTTGTTCCACCCAGGGTCCCCCATTCCACCCCCCACTACAGCCCCACAACCCCGTTTGCTCCTTTCTGTCCCCCCCCACACTGCAACCCCACGACCGGTGAAGCCCTGTCCCTCCCGCCATGGCCCCAGGCGCAGTGGGGAGTGAGAGCTTAGCAACACTGCAATACGGCCTTCCCCTGGCTGCTTGGAGGGGACTCCTTTCCCCACCACTGCCTCAGGCTGGGAGAGCTGCCAGCTGATCTCCTCCATCTTTCACCCCATCATTGTCCTCTGTGCCCCCCTCAGCCTCCCTCCTGCTGCCACATCCCCGTGATCCCCATTCCCTGCACCCCGAAATCTGCCTCTTGCTCACCCAGTGCCCTGCTGCCCTGCACTCTCCCCATCTAATTGCACAAAACTGAACACCTTAGCCCCACCTCTTCCCTCAGGCCCTGCCCCCCCGCTCACTACATTCCCCCTCCCTTGGTGGCTCGCTGTCCCCCACCCTCACTCACTTTCACTGGGCTGGGGTAGGGGCTTGGGGTGCAGGAGGGGGTGAGTGCTCTGGCTGGGGATGCAGGGGCTGGGGTGGGGCTGGAGATGAGGGCTTTGGGGTGCAGGAGGGGGCTCCGGGTTTGGGGGGGTTCAGGGCTGGGGCAGGGATTTGGGGCTCAGGATTGAGGTGCGTGCTTACCTCGGGTGGCTCCCTGTCAGTGATGCAGCAAGGCTAAGGCAGGCTGCCTGAGCTGACACCACATTGTGCATGCCCTGGAAGCAGAAGGTCCAGCACTAGTAGGGTTATCATACATCCGTTTTTTCCCGGACATGTCCGGCTTTTTGGTAATCAAACCCCCGTCCGGGGGGAATTGCCAAAAAGCCGAACATGTCCGGGAAAAATACTGGCCGGGCACTTCCCCTCCCGGGCTCCAGCTGCTCTGCTCCGGCGGCTCGGGGTCCGGAGGCATGGGGGCTGCCCGAAGCCGGAGCGCTCGGGCAGCTCGGCTCTTAAACAGAGCCGAAGAGTCAGGGGAGGAGCACAGCAGCCGGAGCCCGGGAGGGGAAGTGCCTGGCCGGGGGCGCAGGGTCCGGAGGCATGGGGGCTGCCCAAAGCCCGAGTGCTACCGGCTTCACGGTTTGCCGGGCAGCCTCCAGACCCCGCGCCCCCAGCTGGGCGCTTCCCCTCCCGGGCTCCAGCTGTGCTGTGGAAGCGCCGGCCGGGGGCGCAGGGTCTGGGGGCTGCCCGGCAAACCGTGAAGCCGGTAGCGCTCGGGCAGCCCTTTTCACGTGGCTGGGAGGGAGGAGGGGGAGTTAGGGCGGGGACTTTGGGGAAGGGGCGGGGAAGGGTGGAGTTGGGGTGGCAAAGGGGCGGGGCCAGGGCCCATGGAGTGTCCTCTTTTTTTATTTTTTAAATATGGTAACCCTAAGCACTAGTAGCCGGGGGGCCAGGAGGCTCCGCATGCTGCTCTTGCCCACAGGCACTGTCCCGCCCTCCAGCTCCTATTGGCCAGTTCCTGGCCAATGGGAGGGCGGAGCCAGTGCTGGGGTGGGGGCAGCGCACAGAGCCCCATGGCCCCCCCGCCGCCTAGGAGCTGGACCTGCTGGCCACTTAAGTTCCAGGGTGCAGCACGGAGCCAGGACAGGTAGGGACTAGCCTGACTTAGTGCTGCAGCACTGCTGACCAAACCATTAATGGCTGTGTCAGCAGTGCTGACCAGAGCTGCCAGGGTCCCTTTTCGGCCGGGTCACCTGGTCACGCTATCCTCATCCCCCTTTCACCGGGTCTCTGCTCCTCCTCTCAGTCCCTGTGTCCTGACCAGCCCCCTGAAACACAAGAACCAGGGATCACCCAATGAAATTAATAGGCAGCAGGTTTAAAACAAAGATAAGGAAGTACTTCTCCACACAACGCACAGTCAACCTGTGGAACTCCTTGCCAGGGAATGTTGTGACGGCTATAAGTATAACTGGGTTCAAAAACGACTTACGCCTGGTCTACATTAGTCGGTTATTTTGGAATTAGCCGAGTTAATTAAAAAAAAAAGATTCCGTCCACACAACCAAATCGTTTTTTTCAATTTAAAAGGCTCTTTAATCCGATTTCTGTACTCCACCTTGGCAAGTGGATTAGCACTTAAATCGAGATCGCAATCCTGGGTTAAAGGTATTGTGGACGCAATTCGACGTTATTGGCCTCCAGGAGCTATCCCAGAATGCTCCCTTGTGAGCGCTCTGGACAACACTCTCAACTCCAATGCACTAGCCAGGAGGGCAGGAAAAGCCCCGGGAACTTTTTAATTTAATTTCCTATTTGGTCACCATCAGCACAGGTGACCATCAGCACAGTCCACCATCACAGGCGACCATGCAGAGTCCACCATCACAAGAGATCACGCAGTCCCAGATTTGCAGACGAGCTCCAGCATGGTCCAAATGGGAGGTACTTGATCTCATCGCATGTTGGGGAGACGAATCTGTTATGGCAGAACTACGTTCCAAAAAAAGGAACACAAATACATACGCTAAAGTCTCCAGGACCATGACGGAAAGAGGCTACTCCAGGGACACAGAGCAGTGTCGTACAAAAATCAAGGAGCTCAGGCAAGCATACCAAAAAGCCAGGGAGGCGAATGGGCACTCTGGGTCACAGCCCCATACATTCCGCTTCTACCATGAGCTGCATGCAATTATGGGGGGTGACACCACCACTACCCCACCACTGTCCGTGGACACCTGCAAGGGGGAAGTTGCACGGAGCGAGGAAGATGAGTTATTGGAGGACGAAGAGGAGGAGGAGGAGGAGAAGGACAGTGCACAGGTGGCAAGTGGGGAATCCATTTCCCCCCCTAGCCAGGAACTATTCTTAACGCTGGGGCCAATAGCCTCCCCCCACTCCCAAGGTGGGCTCCTGGACCATGACCCTGGAGAAGATACTTCTGGTGAGTGAGAGCCTGATCGGAGCCACACGGTGGAGGGCGGGGGGAAACCCAGCCGCACTGGGTTGTTCACGTTTAGAGTAAAGGGCTCATCCCTGCTCAGAGCCTCATTGGAGCCACATGGTCGGAGGGGGTGGCAGGATTCCCAGAGATCCCGCAGGCCCTCTGCGATCATCCCAGACATCCCGCAGGCCCTCCTTTTATATGGCAAACCCACCAGGCATTGCTTGCTATGGGAAAGGGGGCCTGGCAGTTTGAAAGCATTGAAATGAATGAAGCAGAATCCCGTGTGCCCCTAGGGCTTACCATGGCTGCCTGCAAGCTGAATTCTGTTGCCCGGACGTGTGTGATGTCTTATTCACACCAAAGTGGCAGGCACTTCAGTATAAGAGGCAAAATGCTAACTTGTACAGAAAGAACATGTGCTGTGTACTATGAATTGCCTGTTTCACTGAGAGTGTCCCCTTTGTTCTCTGAAATGTATCTTTTAAAATACTACCCTCCCTTTTTCTCCTCCCGCAGGTGCAAATGTTTCAACTCGGCCCCTATCTACTCCGTCCCAGAGGCTGGTCCAGATTAGAAGGCGGAAAAAATGAACTCAGGATGACATGTTCGCCAAGCTCATGCAGTCCTCCCGCACTGATAGGGCCCAGCTGAATGCATGGAGGCAAACAATTGTGGTGTCCCATAAAGCATTACAGGAACACAAAGAGAGGAGGGACGCATGTGATGAGAGCAGGCAGGACACTGTGGTCAAGCTCATGAGGGAGCAAACTGATATGCTCTGCTGTATGGTGGATCTAATGCGGGAAAGGCAGCAAGACCACAGACTGCCGCTGCAGCCCCTGTATAACCGCCCTCCCTCCTCCCCAAGTTCCATAGCCTCCTCGCCCAAATGCCCAAGAACACGAGGAGGGAGGCTACGGAGACCCACACACTCAACCCCATAGGATCACCCAAGCAGCATATGCGAACTTTTGATTTGGTTTCTGGACTTTTCCTTCCCTCCTCTTCCACCCCCCTAACCAAATCCCTCCCCGCCCCCCCCGGACTACCTTCTGATTTCTCTCAATGTGTTGTGCAATAAATAATAAAGAATGGTTTTTAAACAATTGTGACTTTATTTCCTTTCATATATATATAGGGGGCGGAGAAACAAGAGAAACAAACACAACTGTCACACCGTACCCTGGCCAGTCATGAAACTGGCTTTCAAAGTTTCTCTGATGCGCAGCGCTTTCTGGTGTGCTCTTCTAATCGCCCTATTGTCTGGCTGTGTGAAATTGGCCACCAGGCGAGTTGCCTCAACCTCCCACCCCGCCATAAACGTCTCCCCCTTCCTCTCACAGATATTGTGGAGCGCACAGCAAGCACTAATAACAATGGGGATATTGGTTTTGCTGAGGTCTATCCGAGTCAGTAAACTGCGCCAGCGCACTTTCAAATGTCCAAATGCACATTCTACCACCATTCTGCACTTGCTCAGCCTATAGTTGAACTGCTCCTTACTACTGTCCAGGGTGCCTGTGTACGGCTTCATGAGCCAGCATTAAGGGATAGGCTGGGTCCCCGAGGATAACTATAGGCATTTCTACATCCCCAACAGTAATTTTCTGGTCTGGGAAGTAAGTCCTTTCCTGCAGCTGTTCAAACAGACCAGAGTTCCTGAAGATGCGAGCGTCATGCACCTTTCCCAGCCATCCCACGTTGATGTTGGGATGTAATGAAATGAATGAATGTAATGAAATGTCCCTTGTGATCCACCAGTGCTTGCAGCACCATGGAAAAGTACCCCTTGCGGTTTACGTACTGGCCGTCCTGGTGTTCCGGGGCCAAGATAGGGTCTGTGGATGAGGGGAAAGCAGTGGATGTGTTATTCCTTGACTTTAGCAAAGCTTTTGGTACGGTGTCCCACAGTATTCTTGCCAGCAAGTTAAAGAAGTATGGGCTGGATGAATGGACTATAAGGTGGATAGAAAGCTGGCTAGATCATCGGACTCAATGGGTAGTGATCAATGGCTGCATATCTAGTTAGCAGCCGGTATCAAGCAGAGTGCCCCAAGGGTCGGTCCTGGGGCCGGTTTTGTTTAATATCTTCATTAATGATCTGGAGGATGGCGTGGACTGCACTCTCAGCAAGTTTGCAGATGACACTAAACTGGGAGGAGTGGTAGATACGCTGGAGGGTAGGGATCGGATACAGAGGGACCTAGACAAATTAGAGGATTGGACCAAAAGAAACCTGATGAGGTTCAACAAGGTTCAAACCTGATGAGGTTAGGACGGAATAATCCCATGCACAGCTTCAGACTAGGGACCGAGTGGCTAGGCAGCAGTTCTGCAGAAAAGGATCTAGGGGTCACAGTGGACGAGAAGCTGGATATGAGTCGACAGTGTGCCGTTGTTGCCAAGAAGGCTAACAGCATTTTGGGCTGTATAAGTAGGGGCATTGCCAGCAGATCGAGGGACGTGATCGTTCCCCTCTATTCGACATTGGTGAGGCCTCATCTGGAGTACTGTGTCCAGTTTTGGGCCCCACACTACAAGAAGGATGTGGAAAAACTGGAAGGAATCCAGCGGAGGGCAACAAAAATGATTAGGGGGCTGGAGCACATGAGTTATGAGGAGAGGCTGAGGGAACTGGGATTGTTTAGTCTGCAGAAGAGAAGAATGAGAGGGGATTTGATAGCTGCTTTCAACTACCTGAAGGGGGGTTCCAAAGAGGATGGATCTAGACTGTTCTCAGTGGTACCAGATGACAGAATAAGGAGTAATGGTCTCAAGTTGCAGTGGGGGAGGTTTAGGTTGGATATTAGGAAAAACTTTTTCACTAGCAGGGTGGTGAAGCACTGGAATGGGTTCCCTAGGGAGGTGGTGGAATCTCCTTCCTTAGAGGTTTTAAGGCCCAGCTTGACAAAGCCCTGGCTGGGATGATTTAGTTGGGAATTGGTCCTGCTTTGAGCAAGGGGTTGGACTAGATGCCTCCTGAGGTCCCTTCCAACCCTGATATTCTATGATTCTATGATATGGGTTCTGTCTATCGCCCCACCGCAGTTAGGGAACCCCAGCGCATTAAAGCCATCCACAATGGTCTGCATATTTCCCAAGGTCACTACCCTTGATAGCAGCTGGTCAATGATTGCATTGGCTACTTGAAGCACAGCAGCCCCTACAGTAGATTTGCCCACTCCAAACTGATTCCCGACTGACCGGTAGCTGTCGGGCGTTGCAAGCTTCCACAGTGCTATGGCCACTCGCTTCTCAATGGTGAGGGCTGCTCTCATTTTGGTGTCTTTGCGGTTCAGGGCAGGGGACAGCAAGTCACAAAGTTCCATGACAGTGGCCCTATGCATACGAAAGTTTCACAGCCACTGGGAATCATCTCAGACCTGCAACACTATGTGGTCCCACCAGTCTGTGCTTGTTTCCCAGGCCCAGAAGCGGCGTTCCATAGCATGAACCTGGCCCAATTCCACCATGATCTCCCAATCGCCACATGCCGTGCTTCTAGGAACGTCTGTGTCCATGTCCTCATCAGTATAGTAATCGCGCTGTTGTCGCTTCCTCGCCCGGTTTTGCAGGTACTGCACATACTGCTAGATAATGCACGAGGTATTTACAATGGTCAAAACTACATCGGAGATCTGTGCAGGCTCCATGATTGCCGCGCTATGGCGCCTGCACGGGTAATCCTGGAAAAAGGGCGCGAAACGTAGGAGGCCTGTTCGGTTCAAGATGGGCAATAAAAGGTGGGAAATGGTTGTCTTCTGTAGCTTTCATGGAGGCAGGAAGCTCGCTAGAGCTACAAGAGCGGGAGAGCAGAGTTTGCAGCGGAAGCTGTGTGGCTCAGTTCACGATGGCCGAAAAATGTTGGGAAATGGTTGCCTTCTGTAGCTTCCACGGGAGCCCAGGACAGAAAACATGGAGAAATTTGCTAGCGCTGCAAGAGTGGGAGAGCAGAGTTTGTGGCGGAAGCTGTGCTGCTCAGTTCACGGAAGCCGAAAAAAGGCAGGAAATGGTCAGATAAAAGAGTGGATAGAAAGACGAGAGGACATGCAAGATGAATTCATAGTACCAGGAGACAGGTGGTGCACAGTACTGCACCGTCTGCTGGCAGTATGGCATCTGCCGTAGCTTTCACGGAGGGAGGAGCAAGTGATGACACACCCAGAAACACCCGCAAGAATGTTTTTACCCCATCATGCACTGGGAGCTTAACCCAGAATTCCAGTGGGCGGTGGGAACTGTGGGAACCATGGGATAGCTTCCCACAGTGCACTGCTCCGACATTCGATGCTAGCCTCGGTACTGTGGACGCACTCCGCCGAATTCACACGCTTTAGTGGGGACACACAACACCGAATGTAATTTCGTACTGTAGAGGTACCCTTAGATAAGTTCCTCCATGGCTATTAGCTAAGGTAGTCAGTGAAACAATCCCATGTTCCGGGTGTCATTTCTCACAACCAATATTTTGGTGTCCTCAGAGTGTGGTCACCAACTATTGCTGGTGGCTGCACTGACACTTTTTCCTAAAAAATACTTAATTAACTTTAGGGGAAACAAATAAATATGCAGATATACATGTCAAAATCATTGTAATTTATTTATGTAGAGATTTTTGCAGACTCAGTAATAAAATAATGTACAGCTGTCTTTATTCTTGAGCTTAAATTGTTTCTGGGCTTGCTGAGAAAAGTGATATTAACAAACATACAAGTGTCACTTTTCACAGCCTTCCAGTTAGCTAGTAAGTCTGCTGTGAAAAGTGATACTTGCATGTTTGTTAATATCACTTTTCTCAGTAAGCCCAGGACAAATTAAA
Organism: Emys orbicularis; assembly: GCF_028017835.1. Classification (NCBI taxonomy): domain Eukaryota; kingdom Metazoa; phylum Chordata; order Testudines; family Emydidae; genus Emys; species Emys orbicularis. The sequence goes on from NC_088684.1 coordinate 298,051,811, forward strand.
CCAGGGGGGAGTAGTGGGGACCAGGGGCAATGGGGGGATGGATGTGGGGATAGGGGAGGCACTGGGGATATAGGTGATGGGGGGTGGCGCCTGCTGCTGCATGGCTAGAGCTGAGGGTAGGCAGCTGGGGGGGCTAGAGCAGGATCCTGGGGGCTGTGGCCAGGGGGGCCTGAGCCCAACCCAGAGGGTCAGTGCCCGCCACCGCATGGCCATAGCCCTGTGGCCCTGAAGTGGTGGCCCTGAAGTGACGTCCCACCGCTGGAACCCGCCACCCAACCACCCCAAGGATGAAATCTGAGCCCGAGTCTGCCCCCATCAAGGTGGATCAACAACTCAAATTCCTTCTCCAGCATTGTGCAACACATACGAGAGTAACAGGGAGGGCAGGGATGGAGTCACTGCTTTCCACCCCTCCCATCACTGCCTAGGAGGCTGTTGTGGCCACATGAAAATCCCCTGGTGGCTGCATTTGAGAAACATCTCTGACTGCTAGAAGCTGGAGTTGACAACAGGGGATGGATTACTTGATTGCCTGTTCTGTTCCTTCCCTCTGAAGCATAGGCCAGTGTAGAAAAAAAAAAAAGATATTAAGCTAGATGGACCTTTGGTCTGACCCAGCACAATTGTTCTTAGGTATAGTGTTCAATTTCAGCTTATGATTTTTAAAAACACATTGAAATATTTGAATGAGTTCTTTGATTTTTAAAATGTCCACTAAAAGAGAATCTTTTTATCTAAGTGTAAGCAGGGTCTCAATGAGCATTCTGCTGACAGTTAACTGGGAGGGGGAGAGACTTCAGGAGCAAACTGTATTTACATGCATACACCCATTCCGTGTAGGTATCCAGCAGACAGGAGCTGTGTTGCTCAAAAGTGAAAAACTTTGGCTGGTGTTGGGTTACAAAACACTGTAGTACTGAATGCAGGGGTAGTGAAATGTTATCCGTGTAGTTGTCTTTATTGTGTAAGTAAAGGGAAGCAGAACTGTGCTTAACCTGGCCCGAATGAGGAGGTCACTCTCAGCTGAAAGGGCCTCATTAAGCCAGGGGCTGGAATGCCAGTCCCCACTGAAAGCAAGGAGGGTGGGGACAGGTGTCTGAGCTGAGAGGTGTGGACTGTTCCTAAGGGGATTTTGGTCTAGTTTAACCTGTTCCTTTGCATTGTTCAAAAATAAAGCTAAATAGACTTCATCATTAAGAGTGTTTTGTTATGTTAAATGCTCAGTCAGAGCTGGAATCACTTGTGATAGAGCATTGTTTCTATCCAGCCTCCTAAGAGCTAAAAACTAGCTGCCGGATTGGTGGGTAGAATTCAATGTAATGGGGATCAATTTATCATGTCTCCTCTGGACATGATAAATTTATCTGCAAATTGACGCTTGTACTTACTCCACCTCGGCAGAAGGAGTAAGCAGCATCAAAGGGAGAGCTGCGGCAGTTGACTCGCCGCTGTGAGAAGAACCAGGTACATTGAATTAAAGGCACGTCTTCACTACCCACTGGAGCGGTGGGTAGCAATCGATCTATTGGGGATCGACTTATCGCGTCTAGTGAAGATGCGATAAAATCGATCCCTGATCGCTCTGCCGTCGACTCCGGAAATCCACCGTGGCAAGAGGCGGAAGCGGAGTCGACGGCGGCGCGGCAGCGGTTGACTCGCCGCTGTCCTCACAGCCAGGTAAGTCGACCTAAAATACGCAACTTCAGCTACGCTATTCACGTAGCTGAAGTTGCGTATCTTAGGTCGACCCCCCCCCCCCCGTAGTGTAGACCTAGCCTAAGATACTTCAACCACTGGCAATCACTAAGGCTATGTCTACATGGGAAACTGAACAACAAAAGTTTTGTCTTTAAGAGGTGTTAAAAAACACACACAATCTGAAACACAAAAGTTTTGCCCGTGACAGGCACCTGTGAGAACAGCACTTTTTCAGCAGGACTGCTCTCCTGCTGACAAAGCTAATGCCGCTCATTGGGGGTGGAAGATTTTGTTAACAAGAGAGCCGACAAGCAACGGCTACACTGCACACCTTTTAGCAGCATGGTTGTAGTGACACAGCTGTGTCACTAAAAGTTGCGTAGTATAGACAAAGCATAAGAGACTGACCGACAGAGGTCACAGCAGAGAGGCAGATGACAAGCAGTCAGCCAGTGGGAGGTGGTGAGGAACAGCAACTGGTGGGAGCAGCAAGGAACAGTGGCAGGCAAAGCAGGCAGCAAAGATGAACAGAGGCTGGTGAGTCGGCCAGCCAGAGCTTAGATGGCAGAGCAAGCCATGTGCCTTCTTCCCTGGGTGGGAGGTGAACTCACACAGATGCACCTCTGAGCCTTGGGTCCTCGCTGACCAAGGACAAGCACTGTAAGTGGGGTGTGGTAAGAGAGCAGAGGGGGGCACAGAAAAGGAACTTTTGGTTGTAGAACTCAAGAGCATGAGGCAGAAGACACTGCCCCCATTTAGGGTGACCAGATGTCCCAATAAAATCAGGACAGTCCCATATTTAACTCTTTGTCCTGCGTCCCGACTTATATACAGTTGGGATGCCATTTGTCCCAATATTGTAAAGTTGTCAGGCGTCTGGTTGGTGTGGGCTGGTAGGCTCCATACCGGGTTCTGTGCAGCTCCCTGGAAGTGGTACATCTCCCTCTGGGTTCTCGGCGCAGGGACCACCGGGGGGCTCGAGCCCCCACCCAGTGACCTGGGAAAATCTTACACACACCCCTAGGCGCCTCAAAGAGGCAATACTTCCCCTCTCGCAAAGCGTCTCAGTGTAGCAGAAAAATTTTAACAACATGAGGTAAACAATATCAGCAATAAATTGGGAAAACACCACAACTAGAGTTCAAAGACCAAACCATGAGCAAAGACCCACCCCCAACAAATTGGGCTGTCCTTTCCCTTTGGTTCTTGAGTCCAGCAACCCCAAAATCACCCGAAGTCCCCGAAGTCTCTTGAGTCCAGCAACCCAAGAATCACCAAAAGTCCAACAACCTAAAAATCTCTGTCCCTGGTCAATGCAGCCCCAGCATTTTTACCCCCCTGGGTGGAAATGGGGGGGCGCATTAAGGGGCACCTTACATGGTCTGAGGCCAACTACCCTGCCTCTCCATGGGGTTCTGCTGCAGCCTTCACCACAAGCCACTCCACACCACCAGCCATCCCACAAACTGCTCAGCTCTGCCAGCCACGTAGCAATATATCTTCAGGCCTCTCCACAGGTAACACAGCACTCAGTGATTTTTAGCTCTTTAGTGATTCCAGCTTGTAGTAGAAGAGCCCCAGTGCTGGTGCACCATTGGCCCAAAGTGAATTCAGCTCAGCAGTCTGTAACTAGACTCCTAATAGAATCAAAATTAGCTCTGATATTCAACAGTGGAGAGAGAAGATGCAAGTGGTCAGTCGGTCGGTCTCACACACACACACAATTCACTGGGTTTTGGAACCCATGTCCCTTGTCTAGCGAGTGCTACTTAGTTGATGGTGAGTCCCTCTGTCATACAACAGTTCCACTGGCCTTGATTTACATAATCAGGGCAACAACACTTTATTCTTCCTGCCCCAATAACAGAGAAACTGGGGATCCCACAGCAGCCAAATTGACCATTTTGGGCTGCTGTGGGCTCATGGTAGGCAGGCTGGGTGTGCCTATGCAAACAAGATCAGCCCCTGAAGTTCTTTTGCGCAACTCGCCACAATTTACCACCAGATGTCAGGGTAGAGCTCTTCCTGACTCTGCTTACACCTGTTACAGGAAAACTTACTTTTCTCAAATTTTAGAAGAAAGAGAAAGCTTGTTAGTTTCTCTCACTTTACAGGGAATGTATCTTCTGCAGTCTTTTACAAGCTTTGGCAACCAATGTATCATTAACTTAAAAAAAAGTCTCACTATACCAGGATTTCAAAATTACCATTAATTTGATTATTTCATACTTTTTTTCACTATAAGTATCTAATATTTCATACATCAGAACCTTAGATTACCTACTCAATTTCTTTTTCAACATAATCAAAACATGAATATAAAATACATTTCAACATATATCTAAACAATGTTTGTTTAATTTTGAGAGGTTTATACTACAGCGGGTCGGGACAGGGAAATACAAAGGCCGCTCTCGGGGGGTCATCCTATGGGAAATGGAAGGATTCGGCCCCAGGGGCGGCAATAGCATTGCAGGAGGTGGAGGGGACAAGGATGGGGACAGCACCAGGGGCAGGTCAGAGGCAGTGGCAATAGTGGAACCGGGGGCCCCAGTAGCTGGGCCACTGGGGGGTGGCACCCTGCGGTTGGGCTCAGGGTCAGTGGGATGGGAGAGGGGCCCTCAGCGATACCATGGCATCCATGGGTGGAGAATCAGTGAAGGGGCCCCCAAACGGGAGAAGGTCAGTTGCCCCGCAGCTACAAGAGAGTCCCCTGGTGACTCGGGTCCCAGCCGCGAGGCACTGGCCATCGCCTCAGTAGGCTCGGCAGCCGTCAGCGGGGTGCCATCTCTGGCCGGGTTGGTGGAAGAGTCCAGGGGCCCCTCGGAGGCAGGAGCAGAAGCAATGGTTTGGGGGACGGAGCATGGTGAAAGGGGGGCTGGGGTGTGGTTGCTCAGATTGAGGCCCACTGGCAGAGGGTTGTCCTCCCCTTGGGAGACTGGGATCAGACCCAGGGCCTCAATCTCCTCATAGGTGGAAGGGAGATCACCTTCCCCCACCCTGGGGCTCTCCCCGCCAGCGCCCAAAGCGATGCTTGCCTCGGGGCTCGCAGGGGCTTCAGATGGTAAGGGGGCAGGACGGGCTCCATCGGGGGCCTCCACGAGGAGGGACTGCGGAGGAGGGACGGTGCTACCCTCCAGTGCTGCCACGACTTCCTCAGCCAGCATTATTGGATGGGATATGCCAGGGGGAAAGGAGGACGGCTCGGCATCGGTGCCCCCCTTCCTGGTCTTCTGGGGGGCCTTCACATTGGATAGAAGGAGCGGAGCGCGAGACTTCCGCTTGCCCCGCTTCCCCTGCACTAGGGCCCAGCCCTCCATGGCATCATCAGGGGGCTGCCTAAAAGGGTTGGGGCATGGGCGATGGCTCAGGGACTCGGTAAGGTAAAGGTGGGGCAGCACGAGGGACGGAAGATTCCCCTTGGGGCGGGCCCTCTCCTATGTCCAGCGGTATCCCCGCCCCACCCTCTTCCATGGGCCCCGCCAGATTGCATGCAGCAGAGGCGGGGCTCTCCCGCTCATCTGGGCGCGCTGGGGGGAGTACCCCTTGGGCTCGAGCAGGAGCAGTGGTGGACCAAGAAGGAGGTGGGGCGGCTCCGGGTGCTGGACAGCCAGAGGCGCCGGCGATGATGGGGCCGGCGCCCTGCCAGGGCTCAGGGGTCCTGGACACTCCTCCTTGCTGGGCCAAGGGCCAGTCCCTCCGGACGTGCCCCATCACCCAGCAGAGGTAGCACTGGGCCTCCCCAGTGGAATAATGCACCCGGTAGCGGGCCCCCGATAGGGGACCAGGAAGGACCCCTCGAGCGCCTCTCCATCACGCTCCACCGGCGGCAGTTGAAGCTGCACCTGCCGGTGGAATGAGAGGATGTGACGGAGAGTGGGGTCTTTGCAGCCCAGTGGGAGAGGGCTAACAACGGAGATGGGTTTCCCCAGGGTAGAGAGGGTGGGCAGCAGGGCAGCATTGGGCAGGAAGGGAGGGATGGAGGTCAGGACTATCCGGACGCCCAGGTCCTCTAGCGGCTCCAGGAGGACGAACGCGCCCCCCACCACCTGGCCCTTCTCCACCACCTCCTGGGCAGTGGCCTCTGATGCTAGGAAGACAACCTTTCCGTACATTTTGGAGGCCGCTATGATGGCTGTGGGTCCCATCACCCTCACCAACGCCCGCACATAGGTTTCCACGTGGGGCGAGGCGGGCACCAGGAGGCAACAGACGCCGTGCTTCCTGGTCAAGGTGGGGAAGGTGCCCCAGCCGCTATAGATGGTAGCAGAGGCGGTGGCTGGGAGAGATGACGTAGCGGCAGGCGGGGGGGCTGCCGCCACCTGGGCGTATGCCCTGGGGGCTGGGCACCCACAGAGCTGGTGGAGGGAGCAGCGGGAAGGGATGCTGCGGCCAGTGGCGGGGCTGCGGCGGTGGGGGCAGCACCTGCAATGGAGGGCCTGGTCTTTTTGGAGGGGCCCTTACCCTTCTTTTTGCCCTGGCCCTTCCCGCTGGCTGGGGGGGCTCCCCCAGAGTCGGAGGGGGCGAGGGACGTGGCAGCAGTGGAGGTCACCCAATTGCCCGCCGCTGCCGGTGCACCAGCGGGGGCCATAGCAGGTGGTTCGGCAGCAGTGGTTGAGGTAGAGGCTAGGGGAGGGGTGGCTGGGTCTGCTGGAGGGGTCTCGTCTGCCATGTCCCCCGCCATAATGAGCGGGGAGGAAGGGGGAACTTCAGACGGAGGAGGGAAAAGGAGGGCACAGGTCGACCACTCCTCCCCGCTAGGCTGTGGGCAGGGGAGGAGGCCACCGGAAGGGGAGGGCTAGACAGGGGGGCTATCAAGGACCTGTGGGGGTTCAGTCACTGACTCAAGATGGGGATCTGGCTCCTCTAGTTGAACTAGGGGAGGGGGGTTACAATAGCAATGGGGGTGCAGTGATACGGGGGTCAACTCAAACAGGGGAGAGGCACAAGTGCATGGGAGGGGCATGGGCGCATGAGGGGAGGGGTTAATCAGGGCAAGGAGGGACAGCGGGGGCAGGGGAACAATCAGGCTAGGAGTGGGGCAGAGGAACCAAGGGGCTAGCTTCAGAGGCAGGGGCAGGGCAAACAGAGCAGCAGAGGGGAATGGGTGGGGCAGACAAACAAACTGAAGCTAACGAGGGGGGCTGGGGCAAAGGGGAGGGGCAAAAGGCTGCAAGGGGCAAATGGGGCAGGTTGCAAGGGGCAAAAGCTGGGGACCTGTTGCAGAGGGGAGGGGGTCAGTCCAAGGGGGGGTACATGCGCTTGCACAAAAGTCAATTTGGGCTGCCTGCTGCTTCAGGCCCGACTGGTGGAAACGGGCGTGGCAAGCCAGGTGAGTAGCTGAGTCCCAGGGGCAGGAGCTGAGCTAGATGGTAAGCAGCCAGTGGGGGTGGTGGAGGGGGCAGCGATGACAGTGGTGGTGGGGGGGGTCGGGGGGGGACACAGATGGACCAGGGGGCAGGCTCCACACCACACCCCCTGCATCCCCACAAACTCAGTCTAGACCCCCCCACCACAAGAGCACAGTTCAAAAGTTACTCAGTCCTTGGTTGGGAGGCCCCCTCCACAGTGCTCTGCAGTCTCAGTGCACTCCCCCACTGGCAGATGGTCCTCTTCTCCTCCCCCTCAGGACTCCAGCAGCTCCCAGCTGGCAACAGCAGCTCCAGGCGGCAGTCCAGTGGCCAGCAGAAAGGACCCCTCACAGGTGGTGGTGGTGTCCACAGCAGCAACGGCTGGGGCTGGGGTCCCCCACTCCCTTCCCCTGGGGAGTGGGCCAGCAGGCCCTCCCCCCAAGGGGCTGCAATTGGAGCAGCAGCAGCAATGGAGGGTGGGGGGGCAGGTCCACCAGCCAGTCAGCAACTGGGTAGCAGAGAGGGGGTGTCTGGCCCAGCCAGGGGAGCAGCTGGAGCAACAGCAGCAGTAGCCACAAGAGCCCAGGGCCCAGCAGCAGGAGCAGCCCTCTCCCTCCTTCCTCCAGGCGAGAGAGCTACAGGAGAGCGATTGAAGGGAGAGATAGTAGCCCCAGATTAAGCAGGTCCTGTTCTCTGGGTAAGGTAACAGGGGCGGTAACAGGAACCAATTAAGGCAGGCAGGCTAATTAGGACACCAGGAGACAATTAAGAAGCTGCTAGAATCGATTAAGACAGGCAGGCTAATCAGGGCACCTGGTTTAAAAAGGACCTCGCTTCAGTCAGTGAGGGGTGTGCTGCTGGAGGACTAAGGAGTACAAACACTATCTGGTATCAGGAGGAAGGGCCAGTGGTGAGGACAAAGAAAGTGTTGGGAGGGCAATGATGAGCTGCCAAAAACTCAACAACCGGTTCTTTTCTCCTCACCCCACAAGGGGGTCGTGGCCTGCCCCCCCCGGTACCCCTGCCCCATCCACCCCCCTTCCCTGTCCCCTGACTGCCCCCCACCACTGCATCCAACCCCAGATCCTTTCTGACTGCCCCCCCGGAACCCTTGCCCCCATTCATTCCCCCTGTTCCCTGTCCTCTGACCACCCCGACCCCTATCCATCCCCCCCCCCACCACCCCGACCTCCCCTGCCCTCTTCCAACACTCCCTCCCTGCCTCCTTACCGCGCTTCCTGGAGATGGCTGGCGGCGCTTCAGCCAGAGCTGGGCCGCGCCCGCGCCACTCGGCTGGAGCCGGGGCTGGGCCGGAGCCAAGCCAAGCCGGGCCGGGCCGCGTGGCGCCTGGAGCCCTCCTCACGCCCCCCCCCCCCCCAGCTCACCTGTGTGAAGACGCTGCTTCCTTCTCAGCCCTCCCAGGCCTCCTGCGTGAACAGCTGATTCGCGGGAAGCCGGGGAGGGGGAGGAGAAGCCAGGGGGAGCGTTCAGGGGAGGAGGCGGAGCTAGGTGAGCCGGGGCCGGGGGCAGGGCAGGGAGCTGCTGCAGCTTTACCAGTTGTTAAATTTAAAAGCCCTTTTAGAACCGGTTGTCCCGGGCTTCTAAATTTAATAACCGGTTCCCGCGAACCGGCTCCAGCTCACCTCTGGGGCGGAGCCCATGGGGAAGTAGCCCAGGGAGTTGTAGCTGTCCCACAGGTGTTACATGTATCACTGTAGACAGCTGTGATCCACAGGGCCCTGGGCTGGAACCCGGAGTAGAGGGTGGGCCCAGGTTCCCCTCATCCCCCCAACTCCCTATTGGATACAAGAGGAGTTGACCTGGACTGTGGGTCCCACCAGAGGGGAAGGTCCCTGGCCTGTCCCCCGACCCACTAGGGGGTCAGCAGAGACTGCGGGGATTGTTCTCCTCCCTTTCCCCATGCTGGCCAGGGATGAGGTTAGCTGAGTGAATGGCAGGTTTGAGCCACTAGCAAAAGTGGCCAAACCGAGGGCTGCTGTGAATCTCTGAGGCGAGCAAATCCGCCAATAAGTGCAGGACCCACCAAGGCAGAGGAGGAACTTTGTCACACTAGGTATAATTGGATGAAATTGAGGAAAAGAACATTCAGGATAACAGGACATTTTCCTAACAGATAATCAACAAACATGATTTCCATCAGTGATTTGCTTAAGACTGAATTGAACATAACATTGGAGTACATATTGTCAGGAACAATCCTTCAAAGTCTCTCTAGACATGCACAAAATGGGACATATCCCACGTGACTTAAGAACCTATGTTTACACAGCATTTTGAAGTGAGCATGCCAGCCCAGGCTAACAAAGCTCACGCTAGCTCTCAAAAGTTGCACCCTTTGAAAGTTGCAGCTCGAGCTGAAGCTCAGACTCTGAAGCCCAGGGGGTGGGCTTTTATCGAGCTGGTGTGAGAGGGTTGCTCCCATTTGCTCCAAAGTGCCATGTGGACATAACCTTAAACACTTTTGGAAACTTTACCTAAGAAAAATAAAAAGTTCTTTTCCATCCATCTGTAATATCTGAAATGATACAAAAATGGTAAAACTACAGGAGAATTAGAAAATAGATTAGCTCAGTTACTATTATTTTGGGAAGTTAAAGGAAGCATGCCTACCAAGAAATGCGCATTTTTTTATAAAGTTTGGATTTTTGTTTGTTCTCACAGGATTTCTGTGTTTCTGTTTTTCCTTCATCTTTTCGTCCAAACCTGTATTTTCCTTTTGAAGCTTCTCAGCCTTTTCAGACACCTCTTTAGTATAGACTGGTTGGTCTTTATTCTCCTCCACCACCATATCAGCAATCTTAGTCATCAGCTCGTCAGCCTGGGCAGCCCGTTCCTCCCATGTAGCTTTATTGTTGAAAGCGCAGTATCGGCCCTGACACTGTTCGATCAGCTCCTGAAGCTGTTTGTTATCTGAGTGGGAGATATACTCCTCCAGGGTTCCACTCCGTAAGTCTTCTCTGCGGGTGAATAAGACGATTGTGTACTTCATGGCCTTGGGACAAAAAATCTCTTGTACTCTCCTCACGGCACGCTGGTCCTCCGCAGTGAAACGGCCCAGCTGGGTCACCAGCACCAGAGCGTGGGGGCCTGGGGAGGAGAGCTCCATACAGTGATTGATCTCACGGGTGGTTTGTTCATCAGAGTCCTTGGTATCAAAAATAGCAGGTGTGTCGATAACCACAACCTTCCTTCCATTCCAGGTCCTGCTTCCTTCACTACATGTCTGAGTAACAGGCTTTGCCTTAAGTATGGATTCAAACTTCTACTGCCCAAGGATGGTGTTTCCTGTTGCACTTTTCCCACCTCCACTCTTACCGACGAGGATGATCCTCAGTTCTGATTCCCCAGAGAGTTGGCTGCTGTTCCCCGGCCCTGTTGGGAACAAGTGTGACAGATTCAGAACATCACTGCGCAGGTACCAGAGAGGGGGCAGAGAACTAATGGCTTAATGTTTTAACTTTCAATAGAAGGATAAATGGGTGGCCTAGAGGTATTGGATCCAACTGAATCATGCTGAAAGTGAAGTCAGCTTACGTCTCATCCTAGTGAACCTTAGGCCTTCTCTACACTTGCAAGTCGGAGCACATTAAATCAGCCCCAGGCGCTATAACTCCTGAGGTATCCACACTGGCAAGGCACTTGGAGCGCCCAGACTCTGCAGCTGGAGCGCTCCTGGTAATCCACCTCCATGAGAGGCATAGAGCTTTCTGCACCCAGGCTGAAGCGCCGCAGCGCCAGTGTGGATGCCCTGGTCTATTACTGCGCTCTGATCGGCCTCCGGGATGTGTCCCACAATGCCGGTTCTAGCCACTCTGATCATCGTTTGAACTCTACTGCCCTGCCCTCAGGTGACCAACCATGAGACACGCCCTTTAAAGTCTTTGGGAATTTTGAAAGTCCCCTTCCTGTTTGCTCAGCAAGGTGTGGAGTGCTCTCAGCGCATCCTTCCAGGTGACCATGCCTCCACCCGCCACGTGATCCCCAGTATGGAGCAATGGCGAGGTGCTGGACCTCATCAGTGTTTGGGGGGGAGGAAGCTGTCCAGTCCCAGCTGCGCTCCAGCCGTAGGAATTACAATACCTGTGGACAGGTATCAAGGGCCATGACCGAAAGGGGCCATGACCGGGACTCAGTGCAGTGCAGGATTAAAGTGAAGGAGCTGTGGAATGCCTACCGCAAGGTGCGGGAGGCAAACCGCCGCTCCAGTACTGCGCCCACAACCTGCCAGTTCTACAAAGAGCTGGATGCGATACTTGGGGGCGACCCACCGCCATTGCAAAGAGCACCATGGACACTTCAGAGGCCGTGCCATCCCAGAGTGCAACGAACCAGGAGGAGGAAAGCGGGAGCGAGGGTGCTGAGGAGGAGGGGGCCCAGAGGATGACTCGCCATCCATAGGTGCATGCAGCCAGGAGCTGTTTTCAAGCCTGGAGGAAGCTTGCGAGTCGCAGCATCCAGTGCTTGGGGAGGAGCAAACAGCAGATGAGGCGGCTGGTAAGCGACTTTGATTTTCAGAAGGGAGTTGTTGGGTGTGGATTGTTGGGGCGAGGAGGGCTGCAGAAAGAAGGGTTAGGGCTGCGTGCATGCCTAGATGCGGAATAGGGCGTTGATGTGCTGTCTCACATCGCGGTAATCAGCCTCAGTGATCTCATCAAAGGTCTCATGCAGAAGCTGGGCAATCCGCTTGCGCAGGTTCCTTGGCAGAGCTACAGTGCTCCTCGTCCCAGTAAGGCTAACACGTCCGTGCCACTGTGCCGTGAGGGGGACCATTGCTGCACACAGGCAAGCCACATAAGGGCCAGGGTGGAAGCCACATTGTTGTAGAAGACCCCCTCTTGCTTCCCAGGTCACCCTCAGCAGCGAGATATCTTCCAGGACAAACCCATCCTGTGGAAAATGTGGGGACAGTGTTGAGTATAGGGGTCCACTGCATCTGTTGGCTCTCCCCAAGGCACAGGACCCCAGAGGACAGTACGGCCCTGGAACAATCAGTCCCCCGTGCTCCTGTGGTTACTCACCATTTCAGGGCTCTTGTGGGTTATGTGCGCTCACCTTGGGACAGGCAGTTTGTGCTATTGTGTGCAATGTGCTTTAAGATTGGCCGAATCATTGCTCTGATTAGTGTTAACAATGCTGCCTCTGTTAAATGTTGCGTTTTGGCTTTACAGATGCAACCTTGATATCCCAGCCATCCTTGTTATCAACGGCTGAATGGTTGCACAGACTCAGGAAATGGCTGCGAAGAAGCAAGGACCTTCTGCATGAAGTCATGCAGCAGTCCCTTACTGAAAATCAAAAAGTACAGGAGTGGCGGGAGACCGAAAGGAGGGTCCGCCAGGAGAATGCGGATCGTCGGCAAGAAACCACAGAGGGACTCCTAAGCATTATGGAGCGCCAGGCAGACTCGATACAGGCGCTCATAGCACTGCCTATGGAGCAGATCCGTGCCCACCCCCCTCCTGCAGCCCTTGTCCCAAAACTCTTTCCCTTGCGCCCCCATATCACCGCCAACCCAGTTTGGCCACCATCCCGACCCCAGTCAGCACCCACTGCATTCCACACTTGCCCCTTCACCGTCCCGCCCTGCAGGCTCCCACCGGAAGCTCCCACTGCACTCAACCCCCCCCTCCCCATGCAGTTTAGCCTGGCTGAAGTGCAGCACTCATTGCACGGCACTCCAGAGAGCAAGGCAACATATGGACATATGCAAATCTGTGAATGTTCTGGGGCCCCCCCCTTCTCCCATCCCATACAGTGCATATGTGTCATAACCTGTAGTTCTCTCCAACTGGGGTTTTTTTTTTTTGTAATAAATGATTTTTGGGCGGTTTAGAAGCATTCTTTATTCCATTAAATGAAAGCAAGCATAGCCCGGGAAAGCAACAGGTACTGCTAGTCAGTGCATCATATGCAGCAATCAGTTGCCTACTAGCATTACAAGCACTGCACTCCTGTGCAGGGCACCAGAGATTACTGGTTTTCAGCATTGAATTGCTGCCTCAAGGCATCCCTAATCCTTATGGCCCTGCACTGGGCCCCTCTAATAGCCCTGGTCTCTGACTGTTCAAATTCAGCCTCCAGGTGCTGAATATCAGTGGTCCAGCCCTGAGTGAAGCTTTCACCCTTCCCTTCACAAATATTATGGAGGGTACAGCACGCGGCTATAAGCATAGGAATATTTTCATCGGCCAGGTCCAGCTTCCCATACAGACATCGCCAGCGGGCCTTTAAATGGCCAAAGGCACACTCCACAGTCATCCTGCACCAGCTCAACCTGTTGTTGAACTGTTCCTTGCTGCTGTCAAGGCTTTCCATGCATGGCTTCATGAGCCATGGCATCAAGGGGTAAGTGAGGTCTCCCATGATCACAATGGGAATTTCGACTTCCCCTACGGTGATCTTCTGGTCCGGAAAGAAAGTCCTGGCTTGCAGCTTCCTGAAAAGGCCAGTGTTCCAAAAGATGCGTGTGTCGTGCACCTTTCCGTGCCAATCTGCGTTAATCTCTATGAAATGCCCACAGTGATCCACAAGCATCTGGAGAGCCATTGAGAAATACCCCTTCCGATTAATATACTCGGAGATTAGGTGGTCTGGTGCCATAATTGAAATATGTGTGCCATCTATCACCCCTCCACAGTTAGGGAAACCCTTTTGTGCAAAGCCATCCACAATGTCATGCATGTTGCTTAGATTCACGGTTTTTCTGAGTAGGATGCAATTAATGGCCCTTCACATTTGCATCAACACGAGTCCAACGGTAGACTTGCCCACTCCAAACTGGTTAGCGACCTGGCAGGGCAGCTCTCAATCTTGTGTCCTTGCGCTGCAGAGTGGGGGCAAGCTCAGCACACAGTCCCATGAAAGTGACTTTTCTCATCCAAAAGTTCTGCAGCCACTGATCGTCGTCCTAGACGTGTATGACGATGTGATCCCACCACTCAGTGCTTGTTTCTCGAGCCCAAAAGTGGCATTCCATTGTGGTCAGCACCTACTATGTGTGGCGGCATCAGTGTCAGACTCTTCGTCATCACTTTCTAGTTTAAGGAGTAACTCAGCTGTCATTCGTAACGTGTTAGTGTAGGGTGACCAGAAGAGAGGAAGAAAATATCGGGACACATGCGGGGGGGGGTCACTGGCGGAGCAAAAAAAAATGCTGAGAAAAGCCGAGTGCTGCCAGCAGAAGGGGGGGGGGAGCTGAGAAAAGCTGAGTGCTGCCAGTGGAGTGCAAGGAGTACCGCGACATATCGGGACTAATTGTGTCCCGACCAAAGATTGATCGGGACGTGGGACAAACGCCTAAATATCGGGACGGTCCTGATTTTATCGGGACGTCTGGTCACCCTATGTTAGGGAGACCCATCAGCACATTCTTCAACAGTTCAGGATCCATTCCCGCAGACTGAAGAGGCAGGGTGAGTGCACAGTACAAAAACTGTTGAAAGATGGCGCCAAACACGGACGGAAGTGAAGGGGCTGCTGGGATTCAAAGGGAAAGGACCCAGGATGCCCTGTGCCCCTTCTCCACCTTCCCACAAGCCTCAGAAGCAGAAGAGGAAGAGGAGCTCTGTGGTATAGCTGCCCAGAGTCCACAGCTCCAAATGCCGCTGCAAGTGTCACAACTGTGGCCATGCCACCATCGTGGCAGCTGGCAGTGTTTAGACACAGCAGTGCTTTCCCTGAAACGCTCTCTGAGCGGTGTTGTAACTGCTGGCGCTGTACATCTACCAATGCTGACAAGGCCTGAGAGTGCTTCTCCTCCTCTGTCCGGAGAGAGAACAGGCTGGGTGGTGGGTTGTCGTGAACTGGCAGGCTGAGTGATAATCCTGACCAGTTTTCATCTCTCTCTGCTTGAGCTAAGTCTAGCCCAGGCAGAGTGAGCCGGTCTCTGAATTCTAGTCATCACTGAATCTCTGCTGTGAGAGCTGCAGTGACCAGATGTCCCATTTTAGATATAAACACAATACCTGGGCCAAAGCCCATTGAAATCAATGGAACGACTCCCCTTGATTGATTTTAATGAGCATTGGATCAGATCCATATTGAGCAAGGGCCGAATTGTCTGGCAATGCAATATTGTCACAAACTTTCACTGAACACAGCTGATAAAAACCTTACCTTCAGGCTGTCCAGATGTGGTGGGGGAAGATTCATTAGAAGACATTTTAACCAGCAAGGTGTTCAATCCCAATTTAATACTCAGTATCTCACTGGATTTCTGAACAAAAGAAAGAGGAGAATGTAGTTATTTACCATCCAATGTTAAAGGGTATAGTCATAACAGTTTTATGGATTTATATAGAGGCAATATGATATTTTCTGTCTTATTATCTATCCCTTTGTTAATGATTCTCAACGTTTTGTTAGCTTTTTTGACTACTGCTGCGCATTGAGTGGATGTTTTCAGAGAACTATCCACAATGACTCCAGGATCTCTTTCTTGAGTGGTAACAGCTAATTTAGACCCCATCCGTTTATATGTATAGTTGGGATTATGTTTTCCAATGTGCATTACTTTGTATTCCTCAACATTAAATTTCATCTGCCATTTTGTTTCACAGTCACCCAGTTTTGTGAGATCCCTTTGTAGCTCTTCACAGGCTGCCTGGGTCTTAACTATCTTTAGTAATTTTGAATCATCTGCAAAGTTTGCCACCTCATTGTTTACCCCTTGTGACATTATCTGATTAAAATATGACCATACATACTATTGTTGCGACCACTATTGTCCAATTGTAACAAATCTTGTGCAAAGTATGTCATGTAAGGAGTCAATGAAAAAGTTATGATGTGCTGACTATGGTTATCCTATTTGTATATGTGTTTCATTTATGTACCTGAAGTAATGAATATTGACTATGTACCTGTATTTCAAATGTGTTTGCTCCTGTGGTAACACCCACAAGGTAGTTTACATCCAGTCTAGCCAGCGTATGTGAATGAACCTTTCTAATTGATGGCCTATCAACAAACACATGGGGCCATGGAAGAAACTTATCCCCACCCGATGGACTTTCCTGTGGACATTCCAGCCAGAATATGGGTAATGGCCCTTGCTTTGACTCATCGAAGCATGCAAGGGCATGTGACCAGCTCATGTGACACTGGACTCCATCTTGTGGCTGTACTTTTCCACAAACTGTGCTGAGGGCTTTGCTTGAAACAATGAGTTTCCCTCCACATAGCAGAAAATATAAAAGGCCCTTGAAACATCTCCATTTTGCCTCTTTCCTGCTCTGATATCTGACTATGGATTTATACTAATGGGAGTATCTAACCAAAGGACTGAGGACCTTCCAGTCATTTGGAAACAACCATAGATTTAACAAGCCAGCAGTTTATGCCATCACTGCTTCAAACTTGATTCAAGAACTTTGCAATTATTGTATGTATTTGATTCCTTTAACCAATTTTAACTCTCACCTCTTTCTTTCTTTTTATAAATAAACCTTTAGATATTAGATACTAAAGGATTGGTAACACTGTGATTATTGGGTAAGATCTGAGTTATATAGTGACCTGGATGTGTGGCTGGTCCTTTGGGATCAGAAGAACCCTTTGACTGATGAAACTGGTTTTAAATAACCACTCATCATTAAGTCTAGTGTCTGGGTGTTGAATCCAGGACTGGAATATCTAAGGAGATGCATTTATGACTTCTTGTTAGCCAGTGTGGTGAGATGGAAGTTTACTTTTGTTGCTGGTTTGGTATTTCTTATGGAAGAATAACCACCAGTTTGGGGGTGTGTCTGCCCTATTTCTTAGCAATTTGTCCTGAATTTGGTATTCTAAGTTGTGACCCACTGAGGCACGGTGACACCCCTTTTTCCAGATCATTTATGAATATGTTGAATAGGATTGGTTTCTTACCTCGCTCCATTCTGAAAACTGACAATTTATTCCTACCCTTTGTTTCCTATTTTTTAACCAGTTACTGATCCATGAGCAGACATTCCCTCTTATCCTATGACAGCTTACTTTGCTTAAGCTTACTTTGCTGAGGGACCTTGTCAAAGACTTTCTGAAAATCTAAGTTTAGTAAGATGACGCCCTGAAACATAAACCCTTGTATCAGAGGCCTAATATGAGGCCTAAGGCCTGAACTAAAGTAATGGTCAAGACTTTGCTGATATAAAGCAAAGTTAAGCTGTGAGCAAGAGGCAGGCCCTGCTCACAGAATCTGGCAAGAACAGGGCTGATGTTGCAAATATACACATACCTAGAAGGTACTAGGCACAAGTGATATAAACACATGCCAGGGTGGTACCAGAACACTCCGGTACTAGCACATTCCCCACAGATAACAGGAACATGCTGATCCATCTTGAAGACAGGGTCAAAAGGGTAATATGATGGATAGAGTTGTTTTGATTGAAACAACATGTGCAAGGTAATAGGCGGCAGCTTGACACATTGAGGAGCTGTACCTCAATACGTCAGGAGTGAGGTGTAACTTGTTTGTACCTGTGTATAAAAATGTACCTCTGGGGGCGCTGTCTTTGTCCAGCCTAGGGGCAGTGGAGAGTCCCATCGCTGACTGAGCTGAGTCCATTGTCAGGGGGAACGCATTCTTAGTATCCTGGTAGAGTCTGCTGGGTGCTTCTACTGTGCTTCATTTGGCAATAAACCTGGCCGGGTGCCTTCGTACCTTATCTGAGTCTGTGGTCATTGGGGATTCTTTCGGCGTCTGCTGTGCCAGCGATCTGCACAGAGCCAGGGCAGCATGCAGCGGGAACACACACACGCAGCCGACGGTTATCAACAATTAACAGAGCAGAGCACCACACCGGTGGCGTCTGATGTACAGTACACCATATCCACTGGATCCCATTTGTCCACATGCTTATTGACCTCCTCAAAGAATTCTAGTAGATTGGTGAGGCATGATTTCCCTTTATAAAAACCATGTTGATGCTTCCCCAACAAATTGTGTTCATCTATGTGTCTGACAATTTTGTTCTTTACTATAGTTTCAACCAGTTTGTCTGTAACTGAAGTTAGGCTTACTAGCCTATAATTGCTGGGATTACCTTTGGAACCTTTTTAAAAAATTGGTGTCACATTAGCTATCCTCCAGTCATTTGGTACAGAAGCAGATTTAAATGATAGGTTACATATCACTGTTAGTAGTTCTGCAATTTCACATTTGAGTTCCTGCAGAACTCTTGGGTGAATACCATCTGCTCCTGATGACTTAGACTAAATAGTAATATCAAATTGTTCCAAAACGTCCTCTAATGGCACTTCAATCTAGGACAGTTCTTCAGATTTGTCACCTAAAAAGAATGGCTCAGGTTTGGGAATCTCCCTCACATCCTCAGTCGTGAAGACCGATGCAAAGAATTGATTTAGTTTCTCCGCAATGGCCTTATCTCCCGTGAGTGCTCATTTAGCATCTTGATCATCTAGTGGACCTACTGGTTCTTTAGCAGGCTTCCTGCTTCTGATGTACTTAAAATATTCGTTGTTATTACTTTTTGAGTGTTTGGCTAACTGTTCTTCAAATTCTTTTTTGGCCTTCCTAATTGTATTTTTACACTGGCACCTTCAGAGACTAACCCTACAACTCCTGGTGTTGAGGGTGAAGGTGAAGGGTCTCATTGTGGGGTTTAGGATCCTTATGGCCAGGAGTGCCACCCACCCCCAGCTACACAGCAACCTGTGCTCAATCCTGAAGGAATCAGAGGGAATCAGAGAAGCTGCAGGCCAATGCATACAGTGGACGTAGTAGGGCAGAGTTGGGGAGGAAGGGCGATATAGCGGTGAGGACCACCTGTACTCCTGGATCCTCCAGGGGCTCGATGGGGACAAAGAGGCTCCCCACTGAGATGTCTTTTTCCAGTGCCTCCTGGGCAGCAGCCTCTGATGCCAACCTTCTTGTACATCTTTGAAGCCACCACGATGACCGAGGGCCCTATTACCCCTGCCAAAGCCCACATCTAATTTTCAATGTGGGGCAGTGCGGCCACCAGGAGGCAACAGGCGTTGTTCCTCCTAGTCAGGATGGGAAAGGAGCTCTGGCCACCGTTGACATTAAAAGAGGTGGTGGCAGTGGCGGAAGGAAGGGCTCCGGCAGATGCCAATAAATAGGGCAGGGGATGGATCTATGGCCACCTGCATGCACATTCTGTGGGCTGAGGAGTGAGTGCCCCTAGAGCTGCTATAAGGGATGGCAAGGGGATGGAGAGTCATGGATGATAGTGGGGCCACATTGGTGGCAGCCAACAGCGAGAACGGAGCCTTCCAGCTGGGACTCTTGCCCTTTTTGCTGACTGACAAGGCTCCCTTGGTGGTGGCAGGAATTTTGGCCACAGAGTCCCCACCCCACAGGAATTTGGGGGGCACTGATGGTACTGCTGTAAGCTATCATGGTCCTGCTATTGTGGGGAACTTTCCTTGTTTCTGTACTACCCCAGTAGCATTGGCTAGTAGCGAAAGGATCTGAGTCCTCGCTCCCACTCCCTTTTCCTGGAGGCCTTCCTGACCTCGAGGGCTCTCCTCCCACTCTCCTGTGTGACAGAGTCCTCATAGCCCCAACAAGGCTGGGCCCAGGATTCCTGGGGGGCTCGACCCCCAACCTTGTCATGGTCACTTAGAGCAGGGACTAAGGTGTCCCCACTCCGGGGTGCTCTCTCTGCGCTGGGCGCTTCCCTGGCCCACTGATCATTACATATGGTTCAAGCAAATACAATTTATTAAACAGCAACTGTAAGAAAAATTAAGGAAAAAATGGAAAAAGTGAAAGAAACAAGGACCCCGCCCAGTGGGCCCTGGGACACCATAACCAGCCATCTCTGTGGTGCAGGGAAAGTTCACACTCTGCTCCTCACACATCCCAGACCTCCCTCCCAGGCCCTGACTGTGCTGCGGTGACACCGCGGGTCGGCCACCTGCTCTGGTGGTGGCCCCGTGCCCTCAGGGCTAGTGGCAGGACCCTTCTCCCCAGCATCAGCCCCCCATTGGGAGCATGACCTCCCCCTCCCTCCCAAGTCCGGCCTGCCAGATCTCTTGGCTGGGGGCGTCTCCCTTGCGCTGGGCCCTCTGCCCACGGTCCCCCTCGCTCTCCCCAGCTGCTCCCCACACTCGGCATCGGTATTACCTGTGGCACAGTCGGCGCCCGCTCCCCAGCGCTGGGCCCGCAGCTCCCCGTC
Source organism: Emys orbicularis (assembly GCF_028017835.1). Classification (NCBI taxonomy): domain Eukaryota; kingdom Metazoa; phylum Chordata; order Testudines; family Emydidae; genus Emys; species Emys orbicularis. The sequence continues at coordinate 298,072,029 of NC_088684.1, forward strand.
ATCGCGGCTGACCTGCACGGCCCGAGCTCTGCCCCCGGCTCCACTCTGGATCTGGCTGGCGCGGCTCTGCCCCCAGCCCAGCTACGCCTGCTGCTCTCCCCTTAGCTCAGCCCCACTCTGGCCCAGACAACTCCAGCTCACACGGAGGATGGGGCCTCTGGGCTCCTGACTCCCTCATTGGCCCGCCTGCCCTATCAATCAGGCTGATCTGAAGCATTGGCCTCTCCTTATTGGCCGTGGGGACTGTCAGTCTCAGCATCCTGCTGTCTCTTCAGCCCTCCCCATTTCTCCTGGTACTGGGAGAGGCCAACCAAAAGCCCCACAGTTATTTCAGTGAGGGGGCAGCAGCTGCCTGACACTGGCAGTGGTGGTGGATGCCACAGTGGTGCTGGAACACTTTTAATAGTGGGGGCACTGAAAGCCAGCCCCCTTACGCCTGTCCACCCTCCCCTAGAGCTTACAGGGGTAAGGAGGCCAAGGCTGGGGCCAGAGCTGGGGGCAGGTGCGGGGCCAGCAGCTGGGACCCTGGGCAGGACATGGGGCCAGCAGCCGGGACTCCGGGCGCGAGCTGGCAGCCAGGACCCCAGGTGTGGGGCTGGCAGTGGAGCCCAAGGCCAGGTGTGGGGCGGCATCCGGGACTCTGGGTGTGAGGCAGTAGCCAGGACCCCTGGCATGGGGACAAGAGCAGAGCCCTGTGTAAAACCTGGGGGTGCTGCAGCACCCCTCGCATTCCTAGTTCCCACGCCTATGGGTTGCCATGGGGGCAGAAGCAACAACAGTGGCTGGGGATCCTCCTCCCTCAGTCTCCCCCAGCCCCCAACGTGTGAAGTCGCTGGAGTGGAAGCCTCACAGAGGGCCTGCCCTTGAGGGCAAGTGATGGGAACAGCCACCGGAGAGGGGGAGAGAAATGGGAAAGGGAAGGGTGGGGCAGGAAACATGCTGGCTAACCACTCCTCCGCAGTAGGCTATGGAGTGGGTTAATGATATAAATAAAGGAAGGTGGGAAGCAAAATAGACCGTTTTGGGAGGAGGAACCAACTACTCTAGCTGCACTCTGAGTGAGAGGCAGCTGTAAGTGTGAGGGGTGCATTGAACAGGGGATAAAATGAAATGTGGGTGAGGGAAGTCACAAGTGCTAGGGAGGCACAGGGCAAGCAGGGCTTGGTGGGGCAGGGAAAGCGAGCAACAAACAGCAAAGGGGGGCTGGGGGAGGCAGGTAACAAGCTTTTCACCACACAAAATGGGTGGGGAGGGGAGAACAGCTAATTATAAAGAGAGGGGACCACTCGAGATGGGGGAGCAGCAAACTGTGAGGGGGGGATGTCTGGTGGGAAGGCAAGAGCAGGAGGAGGAGGCCCAACAGCCCAATGCAAACTGCAGAGGGGGAGTCCAAGGAGATATATGCATGCACATGCACTTGTGAAATGAGAGTCTCTGCTGAGATAATCCCAGGAAGGGGGCGGGGGTGCAGGCCAACAGGCAAGTAGATGGTCAGCAGGAGTGAATGGGATGGGGGAGAGCTCCAACCACTTCCCCAGCAGCAATGGCAAGCCCCACCCACAGAGTCACAGGTGCACAGGAATGAGGGTGGGGATTGCAGGAGCAGAGAGGATGGTTTCCAGGTTAAGGCAGCTGAACAATGCCCTGGAAATTTGTATTCTATCCCTGCCTCTGCCACAGAGTGACTGAGTGATGCTGGGCAAATCACTTAAATCCAGCTTTTCACAGGTGCTCACTAGCTGAGTGTTCCTCATTCCCTGGCTGCCCAAGTTGAGACCCTGGGGGCTGATTTGAAGGAGTGCTGAGCGCAGGGTTTCCAACTCGGTCGGACAGTATGCCATTGCCGCAAATGGCGTCCGGACCATCCAGTCCAGGAAAGTTGGCAACCCTAGCTGAGCACTCACAGCTGCAACTGAAGTTAATGGGAGCTGAGCTTTGAACAAATAAAGTGTGGTATAATGCTAAGGATTCTGACAAGTCAGATCCAGACACTTCAAAGTGAGCACCCAAAATTGGCAGACATTTTTTACCTTAATCTCTCTGTGGCTCAGCTTCCAGTCTGTAAAATGGGGTATTATGAACATAAATTAATGTTTGTGAAGCACTTGAATGCTATAATATTGGAGTGCCAAAGAAAAGCCCATATGGGAATTAATAGTTCTGAAATCAGAGGAGGGCTTAATTAGTGTGTAAAAAAATAAGGCCAAGTGCTATACATTAAACAATTAGCATAAAATATTCAATAGGTGCTCATTAACTGAGCACTCTGAGTCTTTTATTTGGCACAAGGGGGGCAAACTAATGTTGCACAGGGCATAGGCGCCAACTTCTGTTGGCGCCAGTGGGTGCTCAACCGTGCTCTGCCCCCGGCCCCGCCCCGACTCCACCCCTGCACCACCTCCTCCTGCCTCTGCCCCGCCCCCATTCCAACCCCTTCCCCAAAGTCCCTGCCTTAACTCCACCCCCTCCCTGCCCCTAATGGACTCCTTCCCCCAAATCCTCGCCCCAGCCCCGCCTTTTCCCCGCCTCCTCCCCTGAGTGCACCGCGTTCCCGCTCCTCCCCCCTCCCTCCCAGAACTTGTTATGCTGGGATGTAGGCAGCGGAGCGGGGATGCAGCGCGCTCAAGGGAGGAGGTGGAGGTGAGGCCAGGCGGGGGAGCGGGGAGGGGAGCTTGGCTTCCGGTGGGTGCAGAGCAGCCACAAATTTTTCCCCGTGGGTGCTCCAGCCCTGGAGCACCCACAAAGTCAGCACCTATAGCACAGGGCAATCTTAACCTGGTAGACCCACACTTTGCCAGTGGGTTTCACAGATATCTCCTGACAGCAAAGCAATGGTGAGACTCAGGTTGGGTTCTGTTCTGGGTTCTGTTCCAGGCTCTGGGAGGGGAAATGGGCTCTGGTGGGCACAGACTCTTCGGCCTCTTCCCCAAGCTTAGACTCTTCTGCCCTCTCCCCTGCAGTCTGTCCCTGTCCCAATACCATCACTCCCCCGACCCCAACCCCGGCTCCCAGTACTAGACTCCTTGCCTAATGTGACATTATCTGAGCAAAATGTGGCACATGGCAGAAAGGTTAACTAACCCATAGGCTGGATGACCCAAGGTTGACCTTTAAAGACTTGTTAGGAAGATATGTAAATGATAACGAGGTCATTCCACTAGGTTGGAGTAGAACTTTGAAGTGCAAGCCGGTATTGTTAGAAGTTAGAGGTAATACTAATTCTGTGTGTTTCCTTATATCTTATAGATGCTAACAGTGTAATAGAGTTCCTGTCTATTACCATGGATATTGTTGCAGAAATCAGAAGGGAAGGCTAACTGTTAGATGAACCTTAAAGTAGGGGCATTGTTTACATGTCTCTTTAAAGTTTGTGGTGAACTGTATCTGAACTGTTTAATGGATAAATTACCTTGTGTTAATCTGCACAGCTAATTGCCGGTGATGTTTGGGGGAAAAGGAGTCACATCAAAAGTATATTGTTCATCCAGGACTGAATGGTTAAGAGGCTTCTGGAAATGTATAAAAGCCTGTGAACCTGATTCTGTTTTATCTCAGATCTGCTTCAGGTTTCATACAGTGGAAACCTAGGCCATAAGGATTGAGATGCCAGTCATTGGCTGGATTCCACCCTGGATATGGACTGTGGACTAGAATTTATGGACTATTTCTAAAGGAACTCTTTGCAATGACAAGCTCACCATCTCTGCTATGTATCTAAACCTGAAGAACTGAAGTCATGTCTCTATGTATAGTGATCTTTTAACCAACACTCTCTCTCTTTTCTTTTTTAATAAATTTTAGTTTAGTTAATAAGAATTGGCTATAGGCGTGTATTTTGAGTAAGATCTAAGCTGTAATTTGACCTGGGTGCGTGGCTGGTCCTTTGGGGTTGGAAGAACCTTTTCTTTTATATGGTGAGATAAGATTTCCAATAATCATTATCATATTTTGACATGAGTACCTGGATGGATGCCTGAGACTGGGCACTTTAAGGGAACTGCATTGTTTGGACTTCTGAGTAACCAGTGAGGTAATACAGAAACTGTTTTGTGCTGATTGATAAATCTAAATATTGGAATATCCACCAGTGTTTGGTGTTTGTCCTCCCCATTCTGTTTGCATTTCACCCTAATTGAGAGACCTCAGCTGGCTCCCACAGGGCACACCATTGTCACACCCAACCAGCCCCATTTTGCCCCACTTCAAATTCCAGTCCCTGTTTCTCTCCCCAAGCCTTCCAGCCCCAGTCTCACCAGATTCCTTGACCCAATCTGCTATTTTACCTCCTCTAAGTCCAGTTTTTGTCCCTTCTTCATTTGAATCAGAGGGCTTCCTCCTCCATGGTGTGTGTGTGTGTGTGTGTGTGTGTGTGTGTGTGTGTGTGTGTGTGTGTGTGTGTGTGTGTGTGTGTGATTTAAAAATACAGGAGAGACTGTTTTAGTAAAAAAAAAAATTTCAACTAGACCATTCTTCCTGAAGCAAGATGGTAGGAGTAGTAATAATTCTGGCATTGCCTAATGCTGCAGGGTTTACATTTTCAACCTTAGCATTCTTCTGCAAGGGTTCATTGTGTATATATGTAATATCATAGATTTCAAGGTCAGAAGGGACCATTATGATCGTCTAGTCTGACCTCCTGTGTAAACACAGGCCATAGAACTTCCCAAAAATAATTCCTAGAGCAGATCTTTAAGAAAAACATCTGGTCTTGATTTAAAAATAGTTAATGATGCAAAATCCTCCACAACCCCTGGTAAATTGTTCCAGTGGTTAATTACTCTCATTGTTAAAAATGTATGCCTTATTTCCTGTCTTAATTTGTCTAGCTTCAACTTCCAGTCATTGGATCGTGTTAGACCTTTCTCTGCTAGGTTGAAGAGCCCATTAATAAATATTTGTTCCCCATCTAGGTACTCGTAGACTATAATCAAGTCACCCCTTGACCTTCTTTTTGTTCAGCTAAACAGATTGAACTCCTGGAGTCTGTCACTGTAAGGCAGGTTTTTCAATCCTTTAATCGTTCCTCTGGGTCTTCTCTGAACCCTCTCCCATTTACCAACAGCGTTTTTGAAATGTGGGCACCAGAACTGGACACGGGATTCCAGCAGCGGTCACTCCAGTGCCAAATAAAGAGGTAAAATAACCTCTCTGCTGCTACTTGAGATTCCCTCATTTATGCATCCCAGCATCACATTAGACCTTTTGGCCACAGTGTTGCACTGGGAGCTTAGGTTCAGCTGATTATCCACCATGATCCCGAATCTTTTTCAGGGTTCCTGCTGTGACAGATATTGCAACCAGATGCAGTATTGCTGGGGAACCGTACTGTATAAAGTCTATTAATGTTCTACATATCATGGTGGACCAGGGATTGTATGCAACTCCAGGGAGGAGGATTACCATAGCTCTTCCAGGAACTAAAAACAGAGTGGGAGTAAGGCTAGTCTTTGAAACTGTAAACACCTCCAGAGGGGTACTACTGCCTGGGGTGGCTTGTATATAATGGTTCGAACTGGGTTTTCCAGAGACCAACAGACAAAGAATGGGTTTTGGGGATAAAAGGTTGTTTAAACTGACTCAGAGCCTTCTTTTGATTCAGCAAATGGACAGGACCTTCTATCCAAGGGCGTGTGTGTGTGCCTCCAACCCTTGAGGAAGGGTGGGAAAGACTTTGTGTTACTAGGGTCCCTTAAGACCGATGGGTGACCTCTGGAAAGCCTGTATTGTGTGCAGGGCTGGCTCTGGCTTTTTTGCCGCCCAAGGCAAAAAAGCCTCCTGCCGCCCCGCCCCCCCAGCGCGGCAGGGGAGGGCGCCGAGTCCGGTCGCGGGCCGCTCTCCCCGACCAGCCGGAGCGCCGGGGGGAGGGCGGCGAGCCCGCCGCGGCTCCGCTGGCGGCCACAGCCCCGGGAGGAGGGCGGCGAGCCCGGCCGGGGCTCCGCTCTCCCCGGCGGCCAGAGCGCATGGGGAGGGTGGCGAGCCCACTGCGGCTCCGCTCTCCCCGGCGGCCGGAGCCGGAGCACCGCACCGCGCCGCCCCCCTCCAGGTGCCGCCCCAAGCACAAGCTTGGTGGGCTGGTGCCTGGAGCCGGCCCTGATTGTGTGTATGTTTTGTCTGTAACGCATTCATTCATAGGGTAAAAGCATTTTGCTTTGTGAAGGCTGGCTGGTTACTGGTGTACACTGCTATAGCCCCTGGAGGAAGGCTAACCACAGGCGCTGGACCCCACTTAGGCTGTGGGGAAAATCACAGTGGAATGCAGAGGGACTGCAAGCCTAAAGCCCCCTCTGGAGGGAGAAAGACATGGGCCTCCATTCGAGAGAGGTGATGACTAGGAGCCTGAAATCTTTAAGTGAGTGCTCTCAAGGCAGACCAGGAGGGGTGTCAAAGGTGCAGTTAACCCTGAAATTATGACAAGTTCCCAGGATGGAGTCCCCTGTCATGTAAGTATGGCCTACATTCTTTGTTCCTAGATGTATACATTTACATTTAGACATGTTAAAATACATATTTGCTTGCACCAGTTTAAAAAGCAATCCAGATTGCTCTGAATCAGTGACCTGTGCTCTTCATTATTTACCAGTCCTACAATTTGTGTGTCATCTGCAGACTTTATCAGTGATGATTTTATGTTTTCTTCCAATTCATTAATAAAAAAAATTAAATAGCGTGGGGCCAAGAACCATTCCCTGAGGGATCCCACTAGAAACAGACTCCCTTGATGATGATTCCCCATTTACAGTTACATTTACATAAGAATGGCCATACTGGGTCAGACCAAAGGTCCATCCAGCCCAGTATCCCGTCTACCGACAGTGGCCAATGCCAGGTGCCCCAGAGGGAGTGAACCTAACAGGTAATGATCAAGTGATCTCTCTCCTACCATCCATCTCCATCTTCTGACAAACAGAGGCTAGGGACACCATTCCTTACCCATCCTGACTAATAGCCATTAATGGACTTAACCTCCATGAATTTATCTAGTTCTCTTTTAAACCCTGTTATAGTTCTAGCCTTCACAACCTCCTCAGGCTGGAACCTCAGTTCCACAGGTTGACTGTGCGCTGTGTGAAGAAGAACTTTTTGAAGTCTATCTGCCAATTTTTAATTCATTAATGATCTGAAGGATGGCGTGGACTGCACTCTCAGCAAGTTTGCAGATGATACTAAACTGGGAGGAGTGGTAGATACGCTGGAGGGTAGGGATAGGATACAGAGGGACCTAGACAAATTAGAGGATTGGGCCAAAAGAAACCTGATGAGGTTCAACAAGGACAAGTGCAGAGTCCTGCACTTAGGACGGAAGAATCCCATGCACTGTTACAGACTAGGGACCGAATGGCTAGGAAGCAATTCTGCAGAAAAGGACTTAGGGGTTACAGTGGACGAGAAGCTGGATATGAGTCAACAGTGTGCCCTTGTTGCCAAGAAGGCTAATGGCATTTTGGCCTGTATAAGTAGGAGCATTGCCAGCAGATCGAGGGACGTGATCATTCCCCTCTATTCGACATTGGTGAGGCCTCATCTGGAGTACTGTGTCCAGTTTTGGGCCCCACACTACAAGAAGGATGTGGAAAAATTGGAAAGAGTCCAGCGGAGGGCAACACAAATGATTAGGGGGCTGGAGCACATGACTTATGAGGAGAGGCTGAGGGAACTGGGATTGTTTAGTCTGCAGAAGAGAAGAATGAGGGGGGATTTGATAGCTGCTTTCAACTACCTGAAAGGGGGTTCCAAAGAGGATGGATCTAGACTGTTCTCAGTGGTGGCAGATGACAGAACAAGGAGTAATGGTCCCAAGTTGCAGTGGGGGAGGTTTAGGTTGGATATTAGGAAAAACTTTTTCACTAGGAGGGTGGTGAAGCACTGGAATGGGTTACCTAGGGAGGTGGTGGAATCTCCTTCCTTAGAGGTTTTTAAGGCCCGGCTTCACAAAGCCCTGGCTGGGATGATTTAGTTGGGGGTTGGTCCTGCTTTGAGCAGGGGGTTGGACTAGATGACCTCCTGAGGTCCCTTCCAACCCTGATATTCTATGATTCTAATCTGGGTAATGTGTGCCATGGTAATTTGATATCATTCTAGGTTTTTTAACCCAAATGTCATGTGGTACTAAGTCAAACGCCTTAGTTATATTACCCTCCTTTAATTCTTTATTACTCAAGTATTGTATCACCTGCTCCACTATCTTTCCCAGGATTGATGTCAGACTGACAGCCCTATAATTACCCAGGCTCTCCCATTTACCCTTTTTAAACACTGGCATATTAGCTTTCTGCCAGACTCCTGAAACTTCCCCAGTGCTCTAAGAGTTATCACTGCCCTCCCCTTACTCCCTTAAATTAAACATTATTGAATCCAGCCTAGCTCAGGGGCAGTTAAGAGCTGTTCCCAGGTAATGAATGTTGTGATGTGGGAATTGGGACTGAGACTTATCAAACAAATAGGGTTGCCAGGTGTCCGGTTTTCGACCAGAAAGTCAAGTCGAAAAGGGACCCTGGTGGCTCTGGTCAGCACTGCCGATTGGGCCATTAAAAGTCTGGTGATGGTGCTGCAGGGCTAAGGCAGGCTAGTCCCTACCTGTCCTGGTATTGTGCTGCGCCCTGGAAGTGGCCAGCAGGTCTGGCTCCTAGGGAGGGGGGCCCCAGGGCTCCACACACGGCCCCCACCCTGAGCACTGGCTCCGCACTCCTATTGTCCGGGAACCATGTCCAATCGGAGCTGGGGGGGGGTCCCTGCAGGTGAGAGCAGGGTGCAGAGCCTCCTGGCACCCCGGCCTAGGAGCTGGACCTGCTGGCTGCTTCCGGGACACAGTGCAGAGCCAGGACAGGCTGGGAGCCTGCCTTAGCCCTGCTGCGCCGCAGACCAGGAGCCGCCCTAGGTAAGACCGTGCTCCAACCCCGAGCCCCAACCCCCTGCTCCAGCCCTGAGCCCCAACCCCCTGCTCCAGCCCTGAGCCCCCCCAAGCCCGGACCCCCCTTGCACCCCAAATTCTTCATCCTCAGCTCCACCCCAGAGGCTGCACCCCCAGCCCAGAGCCCATACCCCCCTCCTGCACTACAACCCCCTGCCACAGCCCCCTCCCACACTCCAAATCCCTCGGCCCCATCCCCAAGCCTGGAGCCCCCTCCTGCACCCCAAACCCCACACCACCTGGCACACCCCAGAGCTCACACTCCCAGCTGGAGCCCACACTCCCAGTTAGAGCCTTCACCCCAACCCTCTGCCCCAGCCCAGTGAAAGTGAATGAGGCTGCGGGAATGTAGTGAGCGAGAGGCGGGGTCTCAGGGAAGGGGCGGGGCTAGGGTGTTCGGTTTTGTGCGATTAGAAAGTTGGCAGCCCTAACCACAAATTCACCAGCAGGCTTTACACTAACTGGCAGATTCAGCAAGGCCAGGAACTGCCTGGGCCAGGGAGAATAACCAGTGCTGTCACAGGACGGCTCTTTCTGGCTCAGGGCTCGCTGTGTGGGAAGCTCACCCTGTAGAGAAACTGAGGGCCTTGCTCACCAGGACCAGTGAGCCAGCACTTAAAAAACTGTCTGACTTTTTGCAAGATAAAACTTCTGGTTTTATGCAAATTAGTTCACTCAATGATATGCATAAAAGGTCACATCTCTCTGTGGTACTTATCTGGCCCCCAACACCGTAGTATGTGAGGCCTGGATCCACAAAAGGGCTGGTGCGTTGCAGCACTGAGCACCACAGCTCCTAACCGTCAGGCACCCAGACAGTCACTGGAACAACATGGTAACCGCACAGCCTGAGCCAGGCCCCTCGGCTCAGGCTCTGAATGTCATTGATTCCAATGGGAGTTAGGATCCTACCTTTCTTTGAGGAGCTGAGCCCCAGGCTGCCAGTACAGGGATGGGGCAAGATTGGCACTTTAGAATGGAAGTCACAGAAGCCCACACACTAGGCAGGGAGCTGCCTAAACTAGCCAATGAGAGATGCCAACTACAGGAGGGTGTCCTAAGCCCCCACCCCTCTCACAGTGCTGGCACCCAAGTCTGGGCTGAAGAGCAGCTCCTATCTCTGTTTGAGACCCACAACCTGGAGCCCCTCTTCTGGGGTCAGGTGGCTTAGGTGCCTAAGTCACTTCTTGCAAGAATGTGTTAGGCATCTGCCTGGCTCCTCAAACAACAGGTGGGAAGAGGAGGAAGCAGGTGCCCACTTTATTATTTTTAGCTCATTGGTTCTCTCTCTCTCTGGCCCAGTGACTCTAAGTGTAAATATGGGCACCACGTGAGCTTAGGCACCTACAGGGGTAGGTGGTAGCTGAGTGGGGTTCATGGATCACAGCGGAACCCAGATCTGGATTTAGGCCCCTAAGCACCTTTGTGGATCTGGACCTGAATGCCTCACAATGTTTGTTTACCCTCACTATGCCCCATGCAGTAGGAAACTCCCATTATCCCCATTATACAGATGGAGAAGCGAGACACAGCACAATAAAGGCCAGAAAAACAAATGTCAGAAGACTTTGGGAGCACTCCTGTTCTTAGCATGTTGTAATTCAGGAACCTATTGTCCAATTAACTTCAAATTTGGTAAAAAAAATCACCTTGGTCCCAGACTTAGCCTGCCCATTGTGGATCATGGGGCTGACCCAAGAGTTGACAATGAAATTGGGTTTACAATGAAATCTCTACTGCAATCGTCTCTATGAAATGATACTGCTACCCCCACTATCTTATAAGCCACCAGAATGACCTTTCAGCTGACCTCACGTGATGGCTAGTCACAGCAGTTAGGATGCTTGTTTCTGGGATAACCAGATCCATGGTAATTCTGGACTTTGAATAAAAACACCAAGTCAAACTAGCGATCATTCCTGGGGGCCTACTAAGTATGTACGAGGACGCAAGTGACAGAGCTATTCGTTAAAAGGGGGGTGAATCCCAATAGCTGGATGAATTTTAACACAAATGAATGTTCACTTGAAAACCTGTTACAAGACTAACAAATATTCAAAGGGCAAAGAGCTTGTGACTAGACAGCACGTAGAAACTATTCTGAGCCTCCTCCCAAATAACCGGCACATTTGCAGCAGGAAGGACTGGTTTGGGAGGGAGTCTCCAACTGGTTTGATCCATAATGAGGAGTTTCACCAGCTATAGGTTAAACCAGGGAGAAAACTGGAAGCCAGAAGACCTGGATCCCAGCTCTTAGGGTTTTAGAGCATCTCCCCACTGTGATACTGAAGGTACTAAAGTAATGGACTGTCTTGCAAACGAGCAGGATGTTATTAACCCCCCACACCACCACCACCACACACACACACCAAATTCAACTAAAGCTCTTCATAATCACCTCCTGAGTGTTTCCGTCTCTCGGAATTTGCAATCCCCAGGAGCTTGGACACTCATACACCCCACCCCCCCACCACACACACACATTGAGAAATCAGCCTGTGACGTGTTTCCTCTGTCTACAACCAGGAACATTTTCAGTGACTAATTTTCATTTACAAAATTCTTTATCCTGACACTGGAGCTAAATTTAAATCACTTAATCCAACAATACCTCTGTGCTGCCGCCTTAGTTTGGAGAACAAGTGTGTGCTTTTCCTGTAGCCTCCGGAACTCTGTTCAGCTTCTATGGCATCTTCCCAAGCTACTGGGGTTTAACAGGACAGGTATGTATTTATAGGGCTGTTTCTCTTATGTAATGGTTTCAGTTTTACTTTGAATCAGACAAAGCGCTTGCAGGAAGACAGAACAAGTTCACCTTCATTCTGTGGTTATGCTGGTCCGGGTGAGTTAGGAGGGGCCAGGTGGTTAGCCAGCCAGTTCTTTCTGAAATGGTCCAGAACCAGAGAAGTGCTTTGAACTGGGAAATGGAAGTGCTGGTATACCCGGCTGGCTCCCAGTAAGGCTGCAGCCAGCTCTCCCAACATGCTAAATCCCATCTGAATAAGGGCTAGGTCCGTCGCTGGTCAACAGAGAATATTTAACAGTTTGAAGGAGGACTCTGCAAGGAGTGTGACAATAGAAATCAATATCCATGACCTGAACATGTTCCTTGTGTCTATCCTTCCTGCCTTTCCCTGTTTACATTTCTCTCTTACCTTCCCCCTCTTCCTTTCATTCTCTCAATTTGTCGTTGTATCTATTTTCTTCTTTTCCTCTTTTCTCTCTCACTTTTCTTGGTTTTCTTGCCTTTTTATTTCTCTATGTTCTTTCTCCCGCTTTTGTCTTTGGCTACCTAATCCTCTTCTCTTTCTTTTCCTTAGAGCCCTGCATAACCTCTTCCTTCCACAGATCCCACCAACATTTGCCCTTCCATCCCAGGTCTGATGATGGCCCTATAGATAGGAGGTCAGAGCATTGGTCTCATAAACCAGGTGTCTTGAGTCTACCACATCTCTGGTCCTCTCCCTGAAACCAGCCCATATCCCCAAGTATCAAAACCCAGTTTCCCTACTAGCTGTTCCGTTGGACCAAAGATTCCTTCCTGCCCCAAGGAAAACTCATTGTATTCTTTTATTGCTGGGAGCCAGGTGTAGCCACACTTCCAACTCCCAGTTCAAAGCACTTCTCTGGCTGTGTTGCTGCAGTGCTACACAGACGCGTGCTTAATCTGTAATGAAAGAGGTGCCGGGGCTCAAGCAATGTTTCTACTTTCATAACTGATGCAGCAAGCCCAGATGTCCCCGGGCTATGAACGGCCAAGCTTAGAGGTGCAGGGGCTGAGCCCTGGAAAGCCCTGGCACAAATTAAGCATTGACACAAACCGAGCTCTTATAACACACATCTGGATCATTTCAGAAAGAACTGGCTGGCTAGCCAGCTCCCACCTGGCCCTTCCTAACTCACCCGGACCAGCATAACCACAGAATGAAGGTGAACTTGTTCTGTCTTCCTGCAAGCGCTTTGTCTGATTCAAAGTAAAACTGAAACACATTACATAAGAGAAACAGCCCTATAAATGTGGACCTGTCCTGTTAAACCCCAGTAGCTTGGGAAGATGCCATAGAAGCTGAACAGAGTTCCGGAGGCTACAGGACAAGCACACGCTTGTTCTCCAAACTAAGGCGGCAGCACAGAGGTATTGTTGGATTAAGTGATTTAAACTTAGCTCCAGTGTCAGGATAAAGAATTTTGTAAATGAAAATTAGTCACTGAAAATGTTCCTGGATGTAGACAGAGGAAGCACATCACAGGCTGATTTCTCTATGTGTGTGTGTGTGTGTGTGTGTGTGTGTGTGTGTGTGTGTGTGTGTGTGGTGGTGGGAGGGGGGGGTGTATGAGTGTCTGAGCTCCTGGGGATTGCAAATTCCGAGAGACGGAAACACTCAGGAGGTGATTATGAAGAGCTTTAGTTGAATTTGATGTGTGTGTGTGGTGGTGGTGGTGTGGGGGGTTAATAACATCCTGCTCATTTGCAAGACAGTCCATTACTTTAGTACCTTCAGTATCACAGTGGGGAGATGCTCTAAAACCCTAAGAGCTGGGATCCAGGTCTTCTGGCTTCCAGTTTTCTCCCTGGTTTAACCTACAGCTGGTGAAACTCCTCATTATGGATCAAACCAGTTGGAGACTCCCTCCCAAACCAGTCCTTCCTGCTGCAAATGTGCCGGTTATTTGGGAGGAGGCTCAGAATAGTTTCTACGTGCTGTCTAGTCACAAGCTCTTTGCCCTTTGAATATTTGTTAGTCTTGTAACAGGTTTTCAAGTGAACATTCATTTGTGTTAAAATTCATCCAGCTATTGGGATTCACACCCCTTTTAACGAATAGCTCTGTCACTTGCATCCTCGTACATACTTAGTAGGCCCCCAGGAATGATCGCTAGTTTGACTTGGTGTTTTTATTCAAAGTCCAGAATTACCATGGATCTGGTTATCCCAGAAACAAGCATCCTAACTGCTGTGACTAGCCATCATGTGAGGTCAGCTGAAAGGTCATTCTGGTGGCTTATAAGATAGTGGGGGTAGCAGTATCATTTCATAGAGACGATTGCAGTAGAGATTTCATTGTAAACCCAATTTCATTGTCAACTCTTGGGTCAGCCCCATGATCCACAATGGGCAGGCTAAGTCTGGGACCAAGGTGATTCTTTTTACCAAATTTGAAGTTAATTGGACAATAGGTTCCTGAATTACAACGTGCTAAGAACAGGAGTGCTCCCAAAGTTGTTTGGGTTTTTTTTTTTCTAATTTTTTAGGAGAAAATAGCCAGAAGATATTAAACTCTATTGACTGCAGTCACCTGACTGACATCAAGTGCATGGAACCACTTGTTATCTGATCAGAGTAAAAATACGAGAAGCTATTACTGGTTTATTTAGAACTGTGTCTTTGGTCGACTAGGTTTCACATATCTGCTGGAGACCAAACCCTTCTCTTTTATAAAAGCAAGTCTTTCTAGCCAATTTTTTTGGCTAGAGACCTCAGAATGAGAAATTCTGACTCCAGACTGAAGCTAGTAAGACAAGCTAAGTTACATTTAAAAAACTAAATAAGCACGTATCGATCAGCACCATTAAATTTCTATGTCCCTCCCGCAGCCTCCACAGCTCCTAGCTAGAGAACTGAGAGCAGAAAACAACGAAAATTAAGTTAACTGGATTCACCCACGCCTCCCTGCTCTGCTGCCCCTTCCCTAGCTTCCGGCTCACCCAACCCCCTTGTGCGTACACGCTGTCCTGTACACTTCCTAAGGTCTGCAGGACGGGTGCTCTCCTCTTGACAAAGGTAGGATCTCTGAATGAGTGGGGTAGGAGAGAGCAAAGGCCACATCTGCACTCTGGGTGCTACAGCACCGTGGTTGTGCTGCTGGAGCACTGTAGTATGGTTGCTGCCTACAGTGACAGAAGGAGTTTTTATATTGCTGTAGTAACTCCACCTCCCTGAGCAGTAGCAGCTAAGTCAACAGAAGCATTCGTCTGGCAGCCTAGTCATGTGTACCTCACAGGTTAGGTCAGTATAGTTATGACACTCCAGGGGTGTGAATTTTTCACACCCTTGAGGAAGGTAGCTAAGTTGATGTAATTTTTAGTGTGCACCAGGCCAAAATCTTGAATATATGAGATGAAGGGGATAGTCCTCTTTTTCCTATGGACTGCCTAAAGTCTGTAGCTGAGTGTGACACCATGCAACATATGCCCTGGGCAAGTTTTGTGCAGAACGATGTAGTTGTTAGGGTGCTAGACCGAGCTATAGGAGGCTCAGGTTTTATTTCCAGCACTGCCACAGACTTCTGTGTGAGCTGGGGCAAGTCACTCAGGGTGGGATCCACAAAGTTACTTAGGTGCCTAAACCCCAGAGGTTGGTGCCTACATCTCAGATTTAGGCACCTAAGCCCTAGTTTTGGCTCCACTACAATCCACAAAACTCCCACTGAATCCTGTAGGTGCCTGAACTCACATGGCCATTAAAGTTTCAGGGTAAAAGTTCTCTTGTCACCTGGATCTCTGCAAACACGCACTGCTGCCTTCCTCCTGGCATCTGGACATGTGGCTCTCACCTACGCCCCAGAGCAATTCATGAACAGGGGGAAGATAGGCGCCTATGTCACATACAGAGCCCAATCTGGTGGGAGTGCTCAGAGGGTGCTTAGCAGATTGGGTCCATTCAAAATCTGGCTGCCTTCACAGAAGGAGGAGATGGTGATGGTGCCACCATTGCCACCGCCCACCTTATAACTATTAGCCCAGTGGTTAGAGATCCCCCTTGGGATGTGGAAATGCAGATTCAATTTCCTCTTCCACCAGAGAGGGGGAGAGGATTTGAACAGGGTTCTCCCACCTCTCAGCTGAGTTCTCTAACCAGTGGTGGAGCCAGGTTTTATGATGGGACATTTCTAGTGTGTTGGTGAGTACGCCAGCCTCAGTTTACCCAGAAGCAGTCACTCCTGTCCTGCAGGACTAGGCCCTGCTCCACACTCCGGACATTGCATCCTGGTGCATGGGGCCGCAGGATCATTCAGGAGGCTCAGACAGGCCAAATGGTGCCATTGCAACATGGTGCATGGGGTCACAGAACCATACAACTCCATATGCCATATCACAACATTTGGACTGGGGAGCCAGGCCGAACCCTGCAAGACATGAGCCACCCATGATGGGTGAGATTGAGGCAGGCTCACTCTCCAATCCACCACCAGTGACACATTGACTCCTCATTTGTGAAAAGGCACCACACATATACCTAAACGCTGCAAGGAGAGGTAGTCACTGTGACAGTTTCTCCCTGGGGTGCCACCTGGAACTGGGGTACCACTGAGCCCCCTGGCCCACCAGCCTGGGCTCCCTCTCGCACTGTGCTGCTGTGACAAGCTGCAAAGCCCTCCAGCCTGCACTTTCACCAGCATTCACACAGGTAGGGACACACCCAGCTGCAGTTACACGCAGGTTCTCTAACCACCAGCTTCCCAGCCTGGGACCAGAGCAGTACCTGGTCTGTCTCTCAATGTGAAGAGAACAATGCATACTTGTTGTCAGGGTTCCCTCCCCGCTCTGAACTTTAGGGTACAAATGTGGGGACCCGCATGAAGACCCCCTACACTTATTTCTACCAGCTTAGGTTTAAAACTCCCCTATTCCTTGGATTAAGTAACGCTGCCACCACCAAGTGATTTAAACAAACATTTAGGGAGGGCCACTTGGAGCGCTACCTTCCCCAAATATCCCCCCAAGTCCCTACACCCCTTTTCTTGGGCAGGCTTGAGAATAATCCCCCAAGCCCCTACACCCCCTTTCCTGGGGAGGCTTGAGAATATATCCTCACCAATTGGTACAGGTGAACACACACCCAAACCCTTAAAACGATGAAAAATCAATCAGGTTCTTAAAAGAAGAATTTTAATAAAAGAAAAGGTAAAATAATTACCTCTGTAAAATCAGGATGGTAAGTACTTTACAGAATAACAAAAGACTCAAGAACATAGAGGATCTCCCCTCTAGGCAAAACCTTAAAGTTACACATCCAGGGATAACTTCCCTCTAGACAAGGAAAATCACAAGCCAAAATAAAAGTAAGCTAACACATTCCCTTATTATTACTTACTAATTCTTAATTGAGTTGGATTGCTTGCCTTCTTGATCTGTCTCCGGCAAGCACACAGAACAGACAAAGAACAGACAAAACAAAGCCTTCCCCTCCCCCAGATTTGAAAGTATCTTGTCCCCTTATTGGTCCTTTAGGTCAGGTGCCAGCTAGGTTACCTGAGCTTCTTAACCCTTTACAGGTAAAAGGATTTTGTGCCTCTGGCCAGGAGGGATTTTATAGTACTATATACAGGAAGGTTGTTACCCTTCCCTTTATATTTATGACACTTGTGGTAACTGAGCAGAGATTTCCCCCCAAGCACTCAAGTCAAAGCTCACTGGTTTAGATCAAAACAAAAACAAGTTTATTAACTACAAAGGGTAGATCTTTTAAGTGATAATAAGGGATAGCAAACAGATCAAAGCAGATTACCTAGCAAATAGACAAAAATGCAACCTAAGCTTAATATACTAGCTAGACTGGATAGGAATAGCAGATTCTCACCCTAACTGATGGTACAGGCAGACTTGTAGATTTTTAAGGCACAAGCTGCATTAGCTTTATAACTTGCATTTCTCAGGTCTTCATACACAAGCTGGAAATCCATTTAGCCTGGGTCCAGCACTTCCCCCAGTTCAGTCTTTGTTCCTCAGGTGTTTTTCCGGGAGTCTTCTTGTGTGGGGAGTGAAGACCCCCCAGATGATGTCACTCCCTGCCTTAGCATAGGGCGGGAACCCTTTGTTTCAAAGTTTGGTTCCCAGACCAGTTTGTGGAAAAATACCGACATCCCAAGATGGAGTCAAGCATCATGTGGCCTGGTCACATGTCCTTGTAGAGTCATAGCAGCCATTACTTACAGGCTGTGTGGAGTGTTGTCAGGAAGACTCACCTGGTGGGGGATAAGCTTCTCCTAAGGCCTATTGTTCTTTCTAATGGCACATTACCCTGAATAGGCCCTTCCCAACCAGCTATTTAGACTAGTGAGTGTTACCCAGGTGTAACTGCATGTGAAATACAGATACATAGTCAGTATTTATAACTTCAGATACAAAAATGATCCATGCATACAAATAGGATAATCATATTCAGCAAATCATAACTTTTCCAATGAAGCCTCACATGACTTCTCTTGTACAAAATGCATCATAATTATGCCATAATCATATCATAATAATATAAGTATGAAGAATATGGGGTGCAGTGTCACAGTCACCTTTCCCTCCATCACTGGATCTAATTGTCCCGCTGACTAGAGTGGCTCACAAACATGAGTGCCTACCTCAGGGCAGACTGGCAAAAACGGCAGACACCAAAATCTTATGCTGTGTTCTGTAATTAGCTTTCATCAAACCAGGAACATATGTGAACCCCTAAATCATTATATCAGTCTTACCATGGAGTCACAGACAGTCCTGGTAAAGTCTCCAGTCTATCTTGCCACCCAGACAAACTGGACTTAGTTATAAATGGTCACTTATACCAAAAATCACACCATATTCAGGTTGCTCCCAGTTCCAAGAGACCAGTCACGTACCCCAAAACAACTGATACACTAGATCTTACACCAAAGAGAACACCTATAGTCAATCCTGTAATAAACTATCTAAAGGCTTATAAACTAGGAAAAATAGTTATTTATAGGTTAAAGCAAGCAAACATATACACACAAATGAGTTACCATCTAAGTTCTAAGAGTGACAGAGTTGTAGTAATCTGTCAGTTCAGTGTCTTTCAGGGCAGACCCAGAAGGCAATCCCTGAGATCTCTGGCTTCAGTTTAGAGTCTCTGGTCCTTCAGAGGTCAAACAGCCAAAACAATTGAAAAAATTCCTGTGGCTTTGTTTTATTTCCTTCATTCAGCTTCCAAGCCCACAGGACGAGCTTCCTTGCCCATGGTATTTCCCAGGTGCTGTAGGGCCATTGACCGATCCTTTGTACAGCAATGATCCTTGATGGCCGTTCTGATTTTTGATAGTCCTTCTGAAGGGGCAGGTTCCATGATTCCCATGCCTGAGTTCATAAGTTAAGAGAGACATTTTCAAAGTTAGAAAGCAAATCTTACATATTTTCTTATAGCCTGGAATACTGACATTGCAAGTGTGATTAATGCATGCAGCAATGTACAAGCATTTCATAGAGTCTAAACACTAAATACATTATTCATAGATTCATAGATTCTAGGACTGGAAGGGACCTCGAGAGGTCATCGAGTCCAGTCCCCTGCCCGCATGGCAGGACCAAATACTGTCTAGACCATCCCTGATAGACATTTATCTAACCTACTCTTAAATATCTCCAGAGATGGAGATTCCACAACCTCCCTAGGCAATTTATTCCAGTGTTTAACCACCCTGACAGTTAGGAACTTTTTCCTAATGTCCAACCTAGACCTCCCTTGCTGCAGTTTAAGCCCATTGCTTCTTGTTCTATCCTCAGAGGCTAAGGTGAACAAGTTTTCTCCCTCCTCCTTATGACACCCTTTTAGATACCTGAAAACTGCTATCATGTCCCCTCTCAGTCTTCTCTTTTCCAAACTAAACAAACCCAATTCTTTCAGCCTTCCTTCATAGGTCATGTTCTCAAGACCTTTAATCATTCTTGTTGCTCTTCTCTGGACCCTTTCCAATTTCTCCACATCTTTCTTGAAATGCGGTGCCCAGAACTGGACACAATACTCCAGCTGAGGCCTAACCAGAGCAGAGTAGAGCGGAAGAATGACTTCTCGTGTCTTGCTCACAACACACCTGTTAATACATCCCAGAATCATGTTTGCTTTTTTTGCAACAGCATCACACTGTTGACTCATATTTAGCTTGTGGTCCACTATAACCCCTAGATCCCTTTCTGCCGTACTCCTTCCTAGACAGTCTCTTCCCATTCTGTATGTGTGAAACTGATTTTTTCTTCCTAAGTGGAGCACTTTGCATTTGTCTTTGTTAAACTTCATCCTGTTTAACTCAGACCATTTCTCCAATTTGTCCAGATCATTTTGAATTATGACCCTGTCCTCCAAAGCAGTTGCAATCCCTCCCAGTTTGGTATCATCCGCAAACTTAATAAGTGTACTTTCTATGCCAATATCTAAGTCGTTAATGAAGATATTGAACAGAGCCGGTCCCAAAACAGACCCCTGCGGAACCCCACTCGTTATGCCTTTCCAGCAGGATTGGGAACCATTAATAACAACTCTCTGAGTACGGTTATCCAGCCAGTTATGCACCCACCTTATAGTAGCCCCATCTAAATTGTATTTGCCTAGTTTGTCGATAAGAATATCATGCGAGACCGTATCAAATGCCTTACTAAAGTCTAGGTATACCACATCCACAGCTTCTCCCTTATCCACAAGGCTCGTTATCCTATCGAAGAAAGCTATCAGATTGGTTTGACATGATTTGTTCTTTACAAATCCATGCTGGCTGTTCCCTATCACCTTACCACCTTCCAAGTGTTTGCAGATGATTTCCTTAATTACTTGCTCCATTATCTTCCCTGGCACAGAAGTTAAACTAACTGGTCTGTAGTTTCCTGGGTTGTTTTTATTTCCCTTTTTATAGATGGGCACTATATTTGCCCTTTTCCAGTCTTCTGGAATCTCTCCCGTCTCCCATGATTTTCCAAAGATAATAGCTAGAGGCTCAGATACCTCCTCTATTAGCTCCTTGAGTATTCTAGGATGCATTTCATCAGGCCCTGGTGACTTGCAGGCATCTAACTTTTCTAAGTGATTTTTAACTTGTTCTTTTTTTATTTTATCTGCTAAACCTACCCCCTTCCCATTAGCATTCACTATGTTAGGCATTCCTTCAGACTTCTCGGTGAAGACCGAAACAAAGAAGTCATTAAGCATCTCTGCCATTTCCAAGTTTCCTGTTACTGTTTTTCCCTCTTCACTAAGCAGTGGGCCTACCCTGTCTTTGGTCTTCCTCTTGCTTCTAATGTATTGATAAAAAGTCTTCTTGTTTCCCTTTATTCCCGTAGCTAGTTTGAGCTCATTTTGTGCCTTTGCCTTTCTAATCTTGCCCCTGCATTCCTGTGTTGTTTGCCTATATTCATCCTTTGTAATCTGTCCTAGTTTCCATTTTTTATATGACTCCTTTTTATTTTTTAGATCATGCAAGATCTCGTGGTTAAGCCAAGGTGGTCTTTTGCCACATTTTCTATCTTTCCTAACCAGCGGAATAGCTTGCTTTTGGGCCCTTAATAGTGTCCCTTTGAAAAACTGCCAACTCTCCTCAGTTGTTTTTCCCCTCAGTCTTGATTCCCATGGGACCTTACCTATCAGCTCTCTGAGCTTACCAAAATCCGCCTTCCTGAAATCCATTGTCTCTATTTTGCTGTTCTCCCTTCTACCCTTCCTTAGAATTGCAAACTCTATGATTTCATGATCACTTTCACCCAAGCTGCCTTCTACTTTCAAATTCTCAACGAGTTCCTCCCTATTTGTTAAAATCAAGTCTAGAACAGCTTCCCCCCTAATAGCTTTTTCAACCTTCTGAAATAAAAAGTTGTCTGCAATGCAGTCCAAGAATTTGTTGGATAGTCTGTGCCCCGCTGTGTTATTTTCCCAACATATATCCGGATAGTTGAAGTCCCCCATCACCACCAAATCTTGGGCTTTGGATGATTTTGTTAGTTGTTTAAAAAAAGCCTCATCCACCTCTTCCACCTGGTTAGGTGGCCTGTAGTAGACTCCTAGCATGACATCACCCTTGTTTTTTACCCCTTTTAGCCTAACCCAGAGACTCTCAACACTTCCATCTCCTATGTCCATCTCTACCTCAGTCCTCAGTTTTATTATTATAAAACTAATCCCTATTTTGAGCAAAACTAACATACAGGTGACTTGGTCTGGTCTCTGGCTATGAGGTTGTCAGTTCTTAGCTAATGCCTGCAGTCTTGGCAAGAGCTGGCATCTGACCCACCAGTATCACACTAACCACGGAGCTATGGGATATTCTGATGTAGGGCTCCGTCAGTTGAAGCTTTTCCACCCTGAATAAATAATGAAAGAGTGAGTCCAGCAGGGGGACTAGAGGCTGGGTCTCACCCCTCTCAGGTAGGTGCCCAAACCACTGGATTAAAGAGTCATTCTCTCTCCCTCCCCCACTGAATATCGAAGTATTTATCCAAAGTGAAACAGCTTCAACAGGAGGGGTTGAGTGACGTCTACTCAGAATATCCCATAGCCCAGTGGTTTGGGCACCCTGCTGAGAGTGGGAGACCCCTGTTCAAATCCTTCTCCCTTTCTGATAGATGGGGGAATTGAACCCAGATCACCCATGTCCTAGCCAGGGGCACTAACTACTTGGTTGGAATGTATAAGGAAGGCATCATCTCCTGAGCACATTTCCCCCATCCCCAGACTGAAGGCAGGGGAATGGCTATCTTCCCCTGGTTTGTAAATTGCACTGGGGCTTGGGCATGAGATAGGTATTCAGACATGGAGAGCGAGCCAGCAGTGCTCATAACCAGGGGCAGAAATGTTGCAATGCTTAAGACCGTTAGTGGATTCCATCCCTAGTGCACAGCACCATAAATGACTTGGTTAAAATATTCCTAATATTTGAAAGTGGTTGTAAATAGGAAGTGGTTGTAAATAGGAACACGGGCATCACATGAACAAAGCTGTTCATCAGGGTGCAATCAACTGGAGGAATGGGACATTAGACTGAAGATCCAGGGGCAGGGACTGTATTTTCTTCTGCATCTTTTACAGTTCCGACCACACTGTTAGTGTTTAAAATAAAAATATGCCCATTTTACAGACGACGTTATTGAGACATGGAGAAGTTAAGACCCCAAAATTCAAAAGTCAATTGTAATTTGGGATCCCTATTTTGGTTTCTCCATGGACTGTCTTTACGTTATGGGCCTTGATCCCTGAATGGGGTCCTCTTTCGCCACTACTGCAATATAAGTAATTATTTAATACTTACCAATTTTCTAGTCAAGCTTTTTGCCATATACCAGTCAAATGATACAGATACTAACAGAGTGAAGGTTCAACAAAGTAAATCTGAACATAGACATTTAGGACTTCAAACAGCTACTTAATTACAGAAATGTCAATTGTTATTAAGCTTGATAATGGCTATTCATAGCCAACCTTTTCCTTTCATAAAACATACATTTAGATATCACACATTTATCCTCAGCATGTATATGATTCAAAGCTACTTTAACTTTATCTGAAAATTCACTGGTGGGTGTAACATACATATTTTGTGACCCTAGTCTTAATTTACAATAAACTCCTATGTTACCTTCACCAAATGTTAATAACTATGTGTTAATTTATGACCCATAACTCATTAGTTCATGCTCCTGTTTGAAAAGGTATGAAGTCTGTTAGCTAGTTAGAGAACACTTACCTCCATACAAAAGACAGGCCAGGGAAAAGGCAAATTCCATTACAACTGTTAGCCTAGTGGTTAGGGAGCTTCCCAGCATGTAGGAGACCTAGCTTCTAATCACCCTCTCGGCTTCATGAGAAAAAGACATTTGAACTGGAATCTCCCACCTCTTAGGTGAGTCCCCAAATCACTGCCCTACAGAGTCAGTCTCAGTCTGTCTCTAGCCCATGTAATATTTGATTATTTATTCAAGGTGGAATGGCTTCAACAAGTGAGATTGAGAGAGACCCACATCAGTGCACCCAATAGTCCAGAGTTAGGGCACTCCCCTCCTCCATGCACCTCAGCCATTTTGGGTGAGAAATAGCTGAGGCACACACCTGACTGAAGGACAGAGTTTCTGGCTGTGCATCCTTAGCCAAGATACGCTCCTCCTCCATACCAGGCTTAAGTGCCTAAATGCCAGAGAGGGGCGGGGCTTAGGACTCACTCCTCTCATTGGCTTCTTCCATTGGCTAGCTTAGGGGGCTCCCCGCCCAGCATGGTGGCATTTGTGGATCCCATTCTGCTGTGTCTTTGTGGATCCCATTCTGAGGTGTCTGTCTCTCCCCATTCAGTGTGTAGGGAGCCTGGGTAAGCTTTGTGGATCCCACTGATTTTCTAGGTGCTTATAGGTTAGGTGCTGCAACACTCAGCATCACAATGCCTAAGTGGCTTTGTGGAGCCAGGCCAAAGTGACCACTTTCCTCTCTCTTTTTTAATTCAGAAATTCAGTAAGATGATGAATATGGATATGATAATGAAGTCCTGGATGGTTAAGGCAACTCTCTCTGCTGCACCTGGATCTGGTAAGATTTTTATCAGTGGTATTTGGAAAAAGTTGTGACAATCGTATCAAGTCATTGCATCATGGGCCCAGGTTGTGCTGCCAGGCAGTGGTTCATTTGCTCTGTATAGGCCTGACCCAATACCCACTGACATCAATCGGGGGAATCTTTCCATTGATTTCAGCAGGCTTTGGGTTGGGCATTATATTCATATATGGATTGCCCCCATGGACCTTGCAGCTTTCCCACCAGAAAATGATGACCAGATGTTCAGAGTCCATCTCACTCTGCCTGGTCTAGTGTTGAATAGAGCAGGGGGCAGATGGAGCATGCTCAGGATTCCCTCTGTCCCTGGAGAGCCAGTGGCAGTTCAATCCCTGTGTGATGAACCTTCCCAGCCTGACCTCTCTGAGGAGAGAGGAGAAGAGCTATGGCTCAGTAATTCCTTCCCAGGCAGGCTGATGAGGGGAAGGGGGAATAGGATTCCCCAGTGGCCTCCTCTCCATGAGAAGGTGTGAAGAACACTGAGCTAACCCTGTGTCCCCCACTACTTGCTTTATTCCGAGGGGAGGACTGATGACCTACCTTGATGACTTCAAAGATAATCTCAGAGGGGTAGCCATGTTAGTCTGTATCAGCAAAAACAACGAGGATCCTTGTGGCACCTTAGAGACTAACAAATTTATTTGGGCATAAACTTTCATGGGCTAAAACCCACTTCATCAGATGCATCTGACCAAGTGGGTTATAGTCCACAAAAGCTTATGCCCAAAGATAATCTCCTCATTCTGTGATCTCTCAAAAGATTTCGCCTCTTGCTGTCCCCTCCCACCATTCTTCCTCTTGTACCACTTGTAGTTCTGATCCAGTTGGTCTCTTTGCCCTCACCCCAGCCTCCATCTTTCTCCTCCCTGTCTTTTCTTCTGTTTCCGAAATCTGGATGCAGCCACACACTTCTGGTTTCAACTCTACATTTGTCTTCTGTAGGAAGTCCTGTTGAACTGCTGCATCCTCACTGACAATCTCTTAGATGGTTTTAAAACTGCCCTTCCCCCAGAGCAGTTCAGTCAAGTTCAAGAAAAATCAGGTGTTTTTAACAAACAGGTGTAGTTTAACAAAACTACAACAGGATCTAAATATATGATCCTAGGCTACAATTCCAATTGTTTTGGAGATTGTATCAGGGTCCATTTAATGCTCCTTGTTTAGTTTCAAAATCAGCCCGATTGTTCCACTCCGCTGTGGGTTCTTTCTTCTGATGACCTTTAACTTTGCCAATTAAAGTTTTAGCTGTTCTCCTTTTTAAAAGGGCAATTATATACAGCTAGAATTCAGCATGTGCTACGGGTTTACCATCTGACCTACACGTAGCATTTTCTTCCCATTCTGGAAGCCAGTCAACTATAGCCATACAGACCCACTGAGAATCAGAATACAAGTATAGATCTTTTTCTAAAGAACCATTTTCCAAGGCACAATACACTGCAGCCAATTCAGCATACTGAGATGAATGTATATTGCGTTTTCTTGGAATCACTATCTGATTGACAGGGTCTACAAGAGCAGAGACAGTGTAAGCTTTTCCAGGTATGTGGTAGAATGAAGCATCTATAAACCAGACCTGAATAGATTTTTGTTCAAGAAAATCCCATTTTGGTCCCATTTTGGAGCCTCAGAAAAATATTTCTTTTGAGTGATCAGTTGAGGAAGTGGGCACTCATGGGGCTGCCCACCTACCAATAACCCCAAAGCAGTTCTAGATGGTCCAGATAGTCTCTACCTGCAAATCTCGATCCATTAAAGTTAAGGCTAGTGAGACGGCTGAAAATTTTAGACCTGCCCATCTTTAATATCCCCAGAAAAAAAGATTTTTACAGTAGTATGAGGAGTCCTAAGGACTACGGTGTTTAATCTTGTAAGAGATTCAAAGTACTGAATGGCCAAATACACTGCTAGAACTTGTTTTTTTGCATGCAGAAAATGTTTTCTCTACTTGGCTAAGAAGTCAAGAAGTATAGGCCCAACTGATGCTGCATTAACACTGCAGAAAGAACTGTTGCTGAAGCTTCTACTTCTAAAGTAAAAGATTTTTGAGGGTTGGAATGTGCCAGTGTAGTTATCTGGGGCAATTTTTGATTTTAAGTCCTGTACTGCTTGATTGCGTTCAGACTTACATTCCCAAATTTCTCCCTTCTTGAGAAGTCTATACAGGAGTTTAGCAATTTCAGCAAATCCTGGAATAAATTCCCTACTGAATGTTGCTAATCCCAGAAAGGCTCTCAATTCATGTTCAGGTGTTGGTACCGGAAGGTCTAAGATAGCTCGGACTCGATGGCTGTCTGCCATCAGGGACAATTTCAGTTGCCAGGAAGGATAATTTATTCCTGGCTATCTGAGCCTTTTTTTCACATTTAATTTTAACCCTGCCTCTCTCGGTAGTTTAAACAACCAAGTTAGGACTTATCTATGTTCTTCCTCAGTTTCTGTGGCAACTAATATAGCATCAACATATACCAGCACCTGATTAGTTTGTAAAGAGGAGCCAGAACTTTGGTCATAGCTGTGTGAAATAATGTGGGAAAGTTATTAGGTCCCTGAGGGTTTCAAGTCCACATAAATTGTTGACCTTTATGTGTGAAAGCAAATGTATATTGGCTGTGGCCACAGGGACAGACCAGAAACCATTAGCGACACCAAAAGCAGAAAATCACTTCTTTACATCAGTTACTCATTCTAATAGGTCCTGATAGGATGCTACCAGTGAGGCAATTGCAGGAGTACGTTGATTCAATGCTCGATAATCTATAGTCTCCAGGAACCATTCAGTTTATGGACTAGCCAAACAGGATAATTGTTTTCACTAGTTTTGACAACTAGTATCCCCTGGTCGACGAAGGATTTAATCATTTGAGTAACTATTCTGCCTCCTGAGGGTATTTACATTCCTTTTTCAGTGGAGGATCACTTCCCTCAATTACTACCTCTTTACTGAGCTTTCCACAGTCTTGTTTATGGGTAGCCAACAATTTAGGAAACTGGTTTATTAATTGGTCCCATGGGGGTTCTGCTTGAGCCATTAAGATGGATTCAATGACGGCTCTCACACAGTAAGTGCCATCCATTTCTTCCCTTGAATCAGGATTAGTTTCTTTTCCCTTACTAATCCCTGTTGACTGTTTCTAATCAGATCCTACCTGTATTTTATCATCTTCCATCCTCTCCTCCTTACTAGGACATAGCCGAATCTCCATTTATAGATCCTCCCCTAACGGATGTCTCTGTCCAAACCACATGCTCCTCCGCACCTCATGGCTTTCCCCCAGCCTGTAGTTTAAAAACTGTTCTATGACCTTTTTAATTTTAAGTGCCAGAAATCTGGTTCCATTTTAGTTTAGATGCAGCCCATCCTTCCTGTATAGGATCTCCCTTTCCCAAAATTTCCCCCAGTTCCTAGTAAATCTAAACCCCTCCTCCCTACACCATCATCTCATCCACGCATTGAGAGACCCTGTAATTAAGCCAGCCAGGCATGTGGAACTGGAAGCATTTCTGAGAATGCTACCATGGAGGTTCTGGACTTCAATCTCTTCCCTAGCAGCCTAAATTTGGCTCCAGGACGTCTCTCCTACCCTTCCCTATGTCATTGGTACCTACATGTACCACGACCACCGGCTCCTCCCCAGCACTACACATAAGTCTATCCAGATGCCTCGAGAGATCCGCAACCTTCGCACCAGGCAGACAAGTCTCCATGTGATTCTCCTGGTCATCGCAAACCCAGCTCTCTATGTTTCTAATGATCTAATTGCCCATTACTAATTCCTGTCTCTTCCTAATAACTGGAGTTCCCTCCCCGGAGAGGTAACCTCAGTGTGAGAGGATACCACAACATCATCTGGGAGGAGGGTCCCAACTATGGGATCATTTCCCTCTGCTCCAGTTAGATGTTCTCCTTCCCTGAGACTTTCATCCTCCTCAACAGCACAGAGGCTGTCAGACCGGGGGTGAGACCATTCTACTGTGTGCCAGAAAGTCTCATCTATGCACATCTCCGTCTCCCTCAGCTCCTCCAGCTCAGCCACTCTGGTCTCCAAAGTCTGTACACGGTCTCTGAGGGCCAGGAGCTCCTTGCACCGAATGCACACATACGCCACCCGCCCACAGGGCAGGTAATCAGACATGCTGCATTGGGTGCAATAAACTGGGTAGCTCCCACTCTGCGGCTGGACTTCTGCCTGCATTCTCTTTGTACTCCTGCAGCTGGTTCCTTTGTTGATATTGTGTTTTTATCAGGGGGTGTTTTTTAGTTTAAGTTTAAAGAAGTTTAAGGAATGTTAAGTGTATGTAGCCCTCCTCCCCCCCATGCTCCCCGATAAAGAGAAAATGGTCTCCGGTCAGATCGCTACCGTCAGTGCCGATGGTCAGCAGCAGGGTAACCACATTCGATGCTCCGGGCACCTTTGGCACCGTCCGTGTGGGGCAGCCACCAGAGACAAGGAGTCTAGTAGCAGGCACAAACCAGCCTCCTCCTTCACGGCACCGAATACTCCCAGGAAGGATATGGTGCTGAAAGCATCGTTCATCATGATGCCACCTCCACCGGTGCCAACTAATACAGAGCAGTTGCCCAAAGAAAATAAAACGGCACCGCCGGCGCCGATCAAGGCCACACACAAATGAGTGGCACTGACCAGACTGACCTCCCAGGCATCTGCACATAAAAGCATGGCACCGAAGCCCACAGCAACGCGCTCTTTCACTCAACCAGCAGACATGGAAGTATCCATGCCAGGGTCTCCTATACTCGGCACCAATGGTTCCCAGTGCCAATGGCACCGGAACAGCTGAACTCACCATCTATCCACAATTGTCCAGTGATGAGGAAGACAGTCTGGAGGAGGCAGTGTTATACTCGGGACACTCCTCTCCATCAAACACCGAGCCACCACCGTTGAATGCAAGTGCTAGGGCAGGGGTAGGCAACCTATGGCACGTGTGCCGAAGGTGGCACATGAGCTGATTTTCAGTGGCACTCACATTGCCCGGCTCTGCATTTTAATTTAATTTTAAATGAAGCTTCTTAATCATTTTAAAAACCGCATTTACTTTACATACAACAATAGTTTAGTTATATGTTATAGACTTATAGAAAGAGACCTTCTAAAAATGTTAAAATGTATGACTGGCACGTGAAACCTTAAATCAGAGTGAATAAATGAAGACTCAGCACAGCACTTCTGAAAGGTTGCCGACCCCTGTGCTAGGGACTGTCTTCATAGAGACATGTCCCCACGGCTAGCTAACCCATGGATGTGGCCCCCCCCATGCCATTCCCAATGTACTGGGCACAATGGAACCCATGGGCGGCCTACAGATCTCAGATCCACAGACCTCATGCCCCATAAAGGTGACAGATAAGCCCTCCTGAGGCGACAACAACAGAACCCTCGGAGGCACCTGAGGATTCTGTGGATTGGATGATTCCAATACTCAGGACTGCTCACCAACCAACAACTCATCTTCATCTCCAGATGAGGAGGTAATGCCCCCTCCACACACCATCACAGATGACTCAAAACAATTCCAAGATATTTTCAAACAAGTGGCACAAAGCCAAAACATCTCTCTCGAAGAGGCTGGTGAAAACCAACCTCAGCTCTTAAAAATCTCAGAACCGGTGTCCATGACAAAGATAGCACTGCCAATAAATGGCACCCTGATGGAGCCAGCAGAATAAGTATGGCAAACACCAGCTATCATACCTCCAACATGCAAAAGCGCTGATAGAAAATATTGTGTGTGCAATAAAGGTATGGACTTCCTCTTCTCGCACCCACAACTGAACTCCTTGGTGGTGGATGCAGTGAACCAGTGGGGGAAATAACCACAGTATAAAACCACTCCACATGACAAAGGTTCTAAGAGACTTGATTTGTTTGGTTGCAAAGTCTATTTGTCAGCGACCCTCCAGTTTTGCGCGGCCAACTATACCGCCATACCTGTGAATACAACTGTGACAATGATGAGAAACTCAACAAGTTCCTCATGGACATCCTGGAGGACAGAAAGAGAGTAATTCCAATCTATCCTAACCAAAGGATAACTCATTGCAAGGACAGCATTACAAGCATCCCTTGATGTTGCGGACATGGCCACTCGCATGATGGCTACAGTTATAGTCATGAGTAGGGCTTCCTGGTTACAATCTTCCAAGGGACCTCCAGACTAAAGTTGAGGACTTCCCCCTTGACAGAGAAAACTTATTCTCCACGAAGACAGATGAAGTCCTACACTCCATGAAGGACTCTCGAACAATGCTCCAAACCCTGGGCATCTATATACTCCCTAACAGATGTAAGAGGTATCACTATACCACCAAAACAGGGACACAATGGTACAGAGACATCAGAGACCATTTGACAATTCAAGACAAAGACACCAACCACAGAGACATCAACCACCTCAATCTCAGTCGGCAGTGTCACAGGCACCACCAGCCAAGACGCAATTTTTAGGCTTTGGTCGAGGGTCTGATGACCCCCCCCAACAACCAGCGCAAAATACACAAATTACACAGATGTTTGGTCATTGACTACAGCCATTCTATCATGCTTGGGCATCCATCACCACGGATCACTGGGTACTGGAGATAGTACACTCGAGTTATACCATCCCTTTCATCTCCATCCTGCCATCCTCCTTCCCCGTCCCTCCTCAGAGACCCTTCTCACAAGCATCTTTTACGACAAGAAGTAAACCATCTTGTACAGCTCGGTTCCGTGGAACATGTTCCAGTACAATGCAGAGGGAAGGGGTTCTACTCCCACTGCTTCTTGACTCAAAAGAAAAACAGGATGGAGACCCATTCTAGATCTCAGAAGACTCAACAAATCTGTACGTACCCACAAATTCAGAATGGTCACGCGGACATCAATAATTCCAGCGCTGAAACAGGGGGACTGGTATTCAGCTCTCAACCTACAAGATGTGAATTTTCATATCACTATACACCCCGCACACAGACGATTCCTATGATTCACAGTGGGGGGAGACCACTTTCAATACAGAGTGTTGCCATTTGGACTATCAGCGGCTCCGAGAGTCTTTACCAAAACCCTGGCCATAGTAGCAGCACACCTACGCAGACAGGGAATAATGATATTCCCATCCTTGGATGATTGGAAGGGTCGCACTCAAGCAGAAGCAATAAACTTCACACAGAGGACTATGCCACTTTTCCATACCCTAGGGTTGCAAATAACAAGAAGAAATCTACTCTAGTTCCAGTTCAAAAACTAGAATTCATTGGAGCTTAGACTTGATAGAAGCCAAAGCTTCAACTACCAAGGACCAGATTCTCCACCATGACCACTTTTATATAGGTAATCACAAACAGCCAACTATTAGGACACATGGCAGCCTCCACCTTCATGGTCAAACACGCACGACTGCACATGCAATGTCTCCAGAGATGGCTGAGCACAGTATACATAACATGCTAGCACAACTTAAACAGAATCCTATCATTACCACCAAAAGTCTTGCAATAATTACAATGGTGGACAAACCCACACAATGTGTTTGCGGGGGTCCCATTTCAACAAGACCCACCATCCATCCTGATCACAACAGATGCCTCACTGCTCAGATGGGGCATGCACTTGAATCAACACACAGTTCAAGGGAAATAGTCGCACGAGGAGACACTTTTACACATCAACCTACTCGAATTACAGGCAGTTCGAAACACGTGCCAACATTTCCTACTGATGATAAGAAATAAATCAGTAAGAATATTGGCAGACAACATCACATGTACATTCTACATAAACAGACAGGGAGGAGCACAATCTCATTCCATATGCACAGAAGCCATAAAATTATGGAACTGGTGCATTACCCACAATATTACTATTACTGCATCGTACTTCCCAGGCCAGCAGAAATGGCGGACACATTGAGAAGCCAGTTCTTCCAAGAACATGAATGGGAACTGAACGATGGCATCACACAACATATATTCCACATATGGGAGTCACTACACATCGATCTATTCACAACAGCATGAAACCAGAAATGTCCAAGGTTTTGCTCACAAGTAGGACTGGGACCACGAACCCTAGGGGCTGCCTTTCTCTTTCAGTGGAACACGCCCCTCCTGTATGCATTCCCATCAATACTGTTAATATCCAGAGTGATACACAAGATATGGAATGACAGAGCCAGGGTCATACTGATAGCTCCGACATGGCCCAGACAGACATGGTATCCATACCTGAACCACTTGGCGCTTTGTGCTCCATACATTCTCTCTCTCTATTGGGATCTCCTCTCTCAAGACAAGGGTCAAGTTTTTCACCCAAATCTGGGAAAACTCCACCAGAAGGCATGGCTCCCCAATGACAAACTTACCTGTTTGGAATAGGTTAAAAAGGTGTTGCTAAACAGCAGGAAACGTACCACACATACCAGTTACCTCCAAAAATGGAAGAGGTTCTACACATGGTGTCACATCAACCTCATACCCGCACTTACAGCACCGCTTCATTCGATTTTGGAGTACATGTTACAATGGAAACACTCAAGTCTATCTGTTAGTTCACTTACAGTACACCTCGTAGCCATAACTGCTTTCCATCACAAGATTTTTATTTCAGAAGGTGGAGAAAGCTACTAGTGGAGAGGCTTTTCTAGATTTAATTTTGACGAATAGGGAGGAACTGCATAGGAAAGATAGGAACTATGGCAAGAGACCACCCTGGCTTAACACGGAGATCTTCAATGATCTAAAAATCAAAAAAGAGTCCTACAAAAACTGGAAAGTAGGTCAAATTACGAAGGATGAATATAAACAAATAACACAAGTACGTAAGGACAAAATTAGAAAGGCCAAGGCACAAAATGAGATCAATGAGAAGCGAGAGGAAGACCAAGGAAATGGTAGGCCCATTACTCAATGAGGGGAGAAAAACAATAAGAGAAAATGTGGAAATGGCAGAGGTGCTTAATGATTCTTTGTTTCAGTTTTCACTAAGAAGGTTGGTGGTGACTGGATGTCTAACATAGTGAATGCCATTGAAAATGAGGTCGGATCAGAGGCTAAAATAGGGGAAGAATGAGTTAAAAATTACTTAGACAAGTTAGATGTCTTCAAGTCACCAGGGTCTGATGAAATGCATCCTAAAATACTCAAGGAGCTGACCGAGGAGATATCTGAGCCATTAGTGATTATCTTTGAAAAGTCATGGAAGACTGGAGAGATTCCAGGAGACTAGAAAAGTTCAAATCTAGTGCCCATCTATAAAAAGGGAAATAAGGACAACCTGGGGAATTACAGACCAGTCAGCTTAAATTCTGTACCCGGAAAGATAATGGAGCAAATAATTAAGCAATCAATTTGCAAACATCTAGAAGATAATAAGGTGACAAGTAACAGTCAGCATGGATTTGTCAAGAACAAATCATGTCAAACCAAGCTGATAGCTTTCTTTGACAGGGTAACAAGCCTTGTGAATAGGGGGGAAGTGGTAGACTTGATGGAACCTAGATCATGGCATAGAGCGTACAATTATTAAGTTTGCAGACGATATCAAGCTGGGAGGGGTTGCAAGTGTTCTTTGAGATGTGTGTCCCTTTGGGCACTCCACTACACACCCTCCTCCCCTTTACTTCAGAGTTCTCAGTAAGGATCTACAGTAGAGAAGGAACCGAGGGGTTGGGCTGCATGAGCGCTAGGTGAAGTGCCAACGGCACCGCGAGACAGCTACTGCACACGTGTGCTGACCAGGCACTGCTACCAAAAGTCTCTGATCAGCGGTACCAGGACACATTGACACCTGAGGTGGAGCACCCAAAGGGACACACATGGTGAATAAACTTCTCTTATAAGGGAGGTGGCACCCCCAGCTCATCTTCTTGTGTCCCTTGTAAAAATAAAACATTGATGTGCTTAACACCAGGTTTCACAGCTGTGAATTCCAAGCAGAGGTAGAAGGCTAATTCCCAGAGAGGGGCAGGGTTTAGGACACACCCCTATCATTTGCATCTCCCATGGGTGGCCTTAGGCAGTTCCCTGCCTAGAATGCTGGCTTTTGTGGATTCCATTCTTGGGTGTCTGTCTCTCCCCATTCGCTGTTCATGAACCATTTTTTCCATTTTTCAAGTAAGCTGTACTGACTGGCTGGCGTACTCTCTCACTTGTTCCCAACAGAATCTGATCTGAGAATCATCCTTGTTGGTAAAACTGGAGTTGGAAAAAGTGCAACAGGAAACATGATTCTTGGTGCTGAAAAATTTATTTCGGATATCTCACCCTCTTCAGTTACACAGGATTGTGAAAAACATGAAGCACTTATTAATAAAAGGAAAATTATTGTGCTTGATACTCCTGGCCTTTTTGATACTAAGAAAGTTAATCAAGAGATTTCCAAAAAAATAGGTGAGTCTATTAAACTCCTCGCTCCAGGAATCCATGCCATTATTCATGTCATACAGCTGGGTCGTTTCACCAAAGAAGAAAAGGAGGTAGCCAGGGAGATAAAAAGGATTCTCAAAATTGAAGGAAAGAAATACTTGATCATCCTATTCACCCGAAAAGAAGATTTAGGGAAGAAAACACTGGACGAGTTCTTAGAAGAGGGTGATAAAGATCTTCAGGATCTGATTGAGACTTGTGGAAAGCGACACCTCGCTTTCAACAACAGAGCCGAAGGAAAAGAAAAGTCTGCTCAGGTGTCTGAGTTGCTTGAAATGATTGATGACATGGTGCAGGGGAACTGTGAACAGCCCTGTTATACTGAAGGAATGTTTAAGAAGGACAAGTCACTTTTAAAAAAATTTTGTTCTATACTTTAACTGGTAACCGTTCTCTGAGAAAGGGGTTTGTTTTATTTTACAATTTTAGAATGGATTTTGGAACACTTGTTTAATTTTATGGCTTCTAGTGATAAAAATATAAAGTGACACTGAGATTAAAATCACATATTTAAAACATTTCCCTTAATTTTATAACTAATTTAATCTTGGATAGTAAAACTTGAAAGAATTTTAAATCAAATTTAATTTTCATCATTTTATTGTTTTACTTTTTATCTTTCTCTCGGCTTCAGCAGTGAAACCGGACCAGTCAGCTTCCCTTTGTTTGCTCAGGTGTTGTTCTCATTCACCAGCACGACGCTGTGACGCTGTCTGTCTGAATTTCCACCCGACAGTGGAATGAAACCCCTCTGCCCCCATTGTTCAGGGAATTAACAGTTATACTCATGGAAACGTGAGATTTGTGACTCCTCCAGCTTGAACTAAATTTTCAAAAGTGTAAAATTGCTGAATGTTTAGTGGGTTTGTTTAGTGTGCCCTCTCAGAAAAAAAAAATCTGGACTGCGTATCTATGTCCTTCTAAGCCTGCACTCCTAGGCACAATGGCTGCATCTGAATACACACACAGTGGGGGCACCTATTTCCCAGCCAGCTTTCATTTCCAGCAAACTCAGGGACTAGCAGCGAGGGTGGAAAGCAGTGGAGACTGAACAGTGACGTGCAGGAGTTTTTACTGATGTGATCAAACAATCCCTGCACCTCCTTCCCCCAGCTGTCCTGATACCTCTATGGGTACCAAAAGACACCCTGGTTCTTTCATCAAGACAGAGAGCTGACAGGGTGACGTGTCTCACGAACGGAAGATCACAGCCAAGCCTGAGTGTAAAACACTGGAAGGACTTTAGAGGTGCATTGCTCTCTAAGGGTATGTCTATACTACCTGCTGGATCAGCAGGCAGCGATAGACCCAGCGGGGATCGATTTATCGCGTTTAGTGTAGATGCGATAAATCGACCCCTGAGCGCTCTCCCGTCGACTCCTGTACTCCAGCACCGCGAGACGCTCAGGCAGAGTCGACGGGAGAGCGTCAGCTGTTGACTCAGCGCGGTGAAGACACCACGGTGAGTAGGTCTAAGTACGTCGACTTCAGCTACGTTATTCACGTAGCTGAAGTTGCGTAACTTAGATCGATTCCCCCCCCCCCCCCAGTGTAGATCAGGCCTAAGACATGACAGTATGTAGCTGTCAGTCTAGGTTCTAGAATGCAGGTTATGATTTTAGTTTATATGTAACCATTTGTCTCAAATACTTCTCCTTCCTATCACTGGAATCTCTAGTCTTTGTTAAATAAACTTTTCCTCTTCTCACAATAAACATGTCTAAGTGTGGGGTGTGAAGCAGAGTGGCGATCGGGGTGGACCCAGTGAGCTAGGGACGACTGTTTCTTTGGAGACAACAAATCTGTGAATGCTCCAAGTGCCCAGTGGACTAGGAGCTGGACACTTCAGGAAGATGCTCAGAGGGCTCAAGGGTTAGAGTGTTTCTATTGTTAATCTGCAGAGAGAGAGCAGGGTGTGCGTAGGTGTCGAGGACAGAGATTGTGTTGCCCATGGACAGCCAAGACAGGGGGCTGACCCATGCCAGGCACAGACAAGAACTTTTCACGCTAAGGGCGGTTGGTAGCGAGGTGCCTCAGAACCCTGGATTCCCCCGGGAAGCATCAGAGTCCTGTTTCCTTGAACAGCAGCAGGAACAAACTATGCCCAGGCAGCCCCTCTTTTGCAGAAATCCCAGAGAAGGTGTCCCCACCTTTTTCCCAGAAACAGCTGGCTTTTAATCTCTGCTTCTCTCCAAGGACACACACAGCTTCTTGCAGCTTTATTCCAAGCTGCATAGCCCAGCCCCTGCAGCTGGAACCTGCAAAACCCTGTTAGCTCCACACTTCTCAGCTGTGGCCACATGAGCCAGGGCCTTAGCCTCAGGATACCCCATGAAGGTTTTCTGGGCAGTTACCAGCATTGTAGCCACTCTCTCTATGCAATGACAAAGAGCTTTGTTAACGCAGAGGGAAAGTTCCCTGGTGAGATCTTGTGCCCTTCCAGAATGTCAAGTTCAGCTACACTCAGACCTCTGAGAACCAGGTTATATACAGAAGTTAAGGTAAATGTCCACACAATCTTAACTGTGCCCCCCGGCTCCTCCCCGTCCCCCAGAGCTGGCAATAGCCAGCAGGAATTCTCTACATGCACTCCAGCTGCATTCACTGTGGTAGGGGCAGCTGTACTGAATAGTGGAGGAGTTAGTTGCATCAACTTGGCAGAGATATGATTGCAATAGAGGAAATCAGGGGGACCCTGCTCCTCGGCGAAAGGGGGGCCTGAGGCCCTCTCCCTGTCATTCCCCCCCCCCAACAATGTGTGTGATCAAAGCACAGAGAGACGTGTGTACCTTGAGAGATCCAGCATGCAACATCACGGATTTACAGGGTTCGCGTTGCCTCTGACCTTAACACAGTCTGTCTGGTAATGCCCGCGTTTTAGTGCCAGGCCCTAGGCCTCCACTTTTAGCAAGGGTGAGCCCACTACTCCACTACTCCATGATGGGGCCCTCTGGCCTTAGCACACCTGTTTCTTACTGTGGCTCATCCAGTGGGTTCAAATGAGTTCAGATCCTGCCGGAGACTTTACCCCTTTGGGAGCGATGCAGCCAGCAGGTGTTTGCAGCGATGTAGGCCTTGTCAAAACAAGCCAGCATTTATTAGTCAAGAGGAATAGAGTATTTTAAGGTCCTTGGTTTAGAATAGTGAAGTGTAACAGAGAGGTCTGCCCCTTTAAGGGCCAGGAGGCCCAGAGAGCAGTCAGCCCAGTGCCTGAGAGGGGTCAGAGAAGAGCCACAAGACTGATTAAAGGACTGGAAAACAGGCTTATAGTGATAGACTCAAAGAGCTCAATCCAGTTAGCTTACCAAAGAGAACTTTAAGGGCCGACTTGATCAGCCTATAAGTACCTACACGAGGAACACATTTAATAAAGGGCTCTTTCACCCTGGCAGAGGAAGGTCTAACATGATCTGATGGCTGGAAGCTGAAGCTAGACAAATTGAGACTGGAAAGAAGGTGTAAATTCTTAACGATGAGAGTAATTAACCACTGGAACAATTTAATACGGGTGCTGGGAGATTCTCCATCCCTGGCACTTTTGAAATCAAAATTGGATGTTTTTCTACAAGCTCTGCTCTAGGACTTATTGTGGGGCCGTTCTCTGGCCTGTGTTATGCAGGAGTCAGACTAGATGATCACAATGGTCCCTTCTGGCCTTGGAATCTAGGAATCCATGTGCTGAATTCCTGATTTCTGCACTATCTGCAAAGAGAGAGTGTGAATATGTGTGTTATGGGTATGCTGGATTATCGTTCTGTTGTGCTGGTGGGTACTTTAACTCTGTATTTCCTGTTTTTCCCAGGCTTGAGTTTTGCTGGAAGGGCACAAGATACCACTGGGGAACCCTAAATCTGTCTTCATGAAGGTTTTTTGCTAGTAAATTTCCTAGTGTGATGATTTGGGGAATCATCTGTGCAATTTATACATTCTGAACGAGATTATGAATTATGAATAGTCCATCTTGGGGGGAGGGAAGCCCAGAGCCAGGACTCTGGCCCTCCTCCTGTACCCCCAAGCCAGCCGAGACTGACCCACTTTCAGCTGCCTGGCCCCTTCCTGCCCATTGCTCCTCCTCTGACCTTTGTCTCGCTTCCCGGGCAAAGAGTCACTTGGTCGTCACCTGGTTGCATCCCCCTCCTGGGGCTCAGGTTACAAAGGGCACTGGGCATAGCATATGTGCAGGCAGCCTCACCTGTCCCAGAGGGTCTCAACCAATGTCACACACCCTTATTCCCACCAGCTAGGTATTGGTGCAGCAACAGGGAAACTGAGGCATAGAGAGTATTCATGTAAAACAGTAAGAGTCACATAGGCTCACATACAACATAACAAAGGGAAATTCCCATTTTGTCACGCTCAGGCTAACAAACAGGTCTATACACTAAAATACCTGAACACAGATGCTTCCCCAAAGACTCCCCAGGGAAGGGTGAGGAACATAGTGTTCTGGATATTTGTTGTTTTCTGCCTGATCTTTATCCTGTGTGTATTTCTTGTGCTTAACTAAAGAATTAAATAGCAATAGTGTGTTAGACTCTGTGCAAAATGTGAGTTGTGTGCTACAACTACCATGTGTTCCCTTGAAGAGGTAACTCAGAAGACTTGCATCTCTCAGGGGATTCAGGGAACTGATGTGTTTAAGCTACGGGGCAGTCTGAGGGTAAGGGGGTGCTAGGGAGTTGGACTGTTGATTCCAGCTGTCAGGGTAGGACGCTAGACAGAGGGTCTGCACGCCAAGAATGTGCTGACCATTGCAACGCCTACCTTTGGGTGCCTAGAAAATCACTGGAACAACCAGAGGATCCAGAAAGCCTGAGTTAGGTGTGACACTCCACATCCCGTATTCAGCATAGTGATATGATTATGACATCATTATTATGCATCTTGTACAAAATGTGTCATGTGAAGTACCAATGGAAAAGTTATGGTTTACTGAATATGATTTTCCTATTTGTATGAATGTACCATCTTTGAATCTGGATTTATGAACATTGACTATGTGTCTGTATTTCAGTGTGCTTGCACCTGGATAACACCCACAAAGCTTTACATACAGTCTAGCCAGCACATCATGAATGGCCTATTCAAGTTGAATGGCCCATCAACAAAAACAATAGACCATGGAAAAGGCTTATCCTCACTTGGGGATGCTTCACCCGGGCACCTGGGCTTCAGTCACCCTATGGATAATGGCTGCCATGACTCATCGGAGCATGCAAGGGCCTGTGACTAGATCACATGATCCTGAACTCCATTTTGGTACCTGTATTTTTCCACAAACTTGGCGGGGAACTTGACTTGGAACAAAGGGGTTCCAGCCCTATGGAAGAAGCTATAAAAGGGGGAAGTAACATCACCAAGAGGCCTCACTCCCCACACAACAGAACACCTAGAAATACCTTAGGAACAAAGACTGAACTGGGGAAGCAGGGTCCCAGGCAGGAAAGAAGGAAACCTGCCTGTGTATGGAAGCTTGGTGGACTGTACTATCTAACAGGGTGAGACACTGCCTGATTCAGATCCTGTCTACTGTATAAGGCTTAGATTGCGATTTTGTTTATTTCTTAGGTAACCATCTTTGATCTGTTTGCTATTACTTATAATCATTTAAAATCTTTCTTTCTGTAGTTAATAAATCTGTTTTATATTTTTACTTAAAACAGTGTGTTATTTGAAGTGCAAAGGGAAATCTGTAGGAACAGGGGCTGGTGCATTGTCCTCTCCACATTGAGGGAGGGGCAGACTGGTCAGGCTTCTGACCAGGGCAAGTCATTAGAGCTCTGTGGTCTGTGGAGTTGTGGGGGAGCTAACTGGAGGCTCTCTATTGTTAGTTCATGAGTGGCTGAGGAGAAACCTTCATGTAACTGCAGCTGGGTATGTCCAGGAGTGTGTGAGTACAAGTCCTGGAGCTGATTGTAGCTTGTCACAGCATCCTGGGGTGAGAGGGAGCCCAGGCTGGTGAGACAGAGGGTTCAGTGGTACCCCAGTTCCAGGTTGCACACCAGGGAGGAAACCCATTGCATTAGGCACCTAGGCAGGGGGAAGGATAGGCCCCAAAGAAAGGGATCCACAAATGCATCTAGGCCTGGAGCCACTTAAGCCAACCAATTGGAAATGCTGACAAGAGGGGTATGTTTTAAGCCCTGCCCCTCTCACAGACATAGGTGCCCTAAGTCTGGGTTGCAGAGAGGTGCCGATCCGTGCTAGCAACCCACAGCTGGGAACCACTCTCCTGGAGTCAGGTGGCTTAGGTGCCAAAGTCTTTTCTTATGAAAATGATTTAGGCATCTGCCTCACTCCACACAAAATCACCAAAGGGAGAGGCAGCAGTGCCCACCTTGTAACTTTTAGCCCAGTGGTTAGAGCACTCACTTGGCATGTGGGATGTCACAGTACCAGGATAACTGCAACTGTATTTCTATTCTGTGGTCCACCAAGGGCACCCACTAAAACCTCACAGCTCCCGAAGCCTCACCTCTCTGGAGCAGAGACCTGGTTCTCACTTCCTTCTGAAAGAGTTATTTCATGCTGCAAAGTTCCCAGCCTCATGCTGTGGTGTCCCCAGCAAGCCAGATTGCCAAAATAGGCCAATGCTTGCATTATGCTTTCTCTCCAGAGGCTGTGACCAGTGCATTGCCTGTGGCTATATGTTACCACCCAGCTCCTTCCAAGCAAACATATTTATTCTTAAGGTAAAAGCATTACAGAGAAAACATAATAAAACAATAGACGTTCCTATACACATGATAAAAGCTTACCAGGGGTCATTCATTATTCTTATGGGGCCCTCGTTGGTCAAACACCTGTGCAAAGATTGGGCCCCCGGGACAGACAGTCCCATCAGTTTGCGGGATCAGAAAGAAGGCCCTGAGTCAGCTTAAATTCAGGCTATTTATCCAAAAGTCATTTCTTTGTCTGTTGGGAGTTCAATGCTGATAAATGCAGAGTGATGCACATTAGAAAACAAATTCCTAACCATACATATAAAATGAAGGGGTCTAAATTAGCTGTTACCACTCAAGAAAGAGATCTTGGAGTCATTGTGGATAGTTCTCTGAAAAATCCACTCAGTGTGTAGCGGCAGTCAAAAAAGCAAACAGAATATTGGGAATCTTTAGGAAAGAGATAGATAAGACAGAAAATAGCATATTACCTCTTATAATTCCATGATACGTCCACATCTTGAATATTGTGTGCAGATGTGGTCGCCCCATCACAAAAAAGACATATTTGAATTAAAAAAGGTTCAGAAAAGGGCAACAAAAATTATTAAGAACATAAGAACATAAGAATGGCCATACTGGGTCAGACCAAAGGTCCATCTAGCCCAGTATCCTGTCTTCTGACAGTGGTCAGTGCCACGTGACCCAGAGGGAATGAACAGAACAAGTAATCATGAAGTGATCCATCCCCTGTCGCCCATTCCCAGCTTCTGGCAAACAGAGGCTAGGGACACCATCCCTGCCCATCCTGGCTAATAGCCATTGATGGACCTATCCTCCATGAATTTATCTAGTTCTTTTTTAACCCTTTTATAGGCCGGATTAGGGATATGGAACAGCTTCCATATGAGGAGAGATTAATAAGATTGGGACTTTTCAGCTTGGAAAAGAGACAACTTAGGGGGGATATGATTGAAGCCTATAAAATCATGATTGGTGTGGAAAATGTAAATAATGAAGTGTTATTTACTCTTCTCATAAGACAAAAATTAGGGGTCACCAAATGAAAATAGGCAGCAGGTTTAAAAAAAATAAAAGGAAGTATTTCTTTACACAATCCACAGTCAACCTGTGAAACTCTTTGCCAGGGGATGTTATAATTTAATTAATGGAGACATCCCATCTCCTAGAACTGGAAGAGACCTTGAAAGGTCATTGAGTCCAGCCCCCTGCCTTCACTAGCAGGACCAAGTACTGATTTTGCCCCAGATCCCCAAGTGGCCCCCTCAAGGATTGAGCTCACAACCCTGAGCTTAGTAGGCCAATGCTACAAACCACTGAGCTATCCCTCCCCCCAAGGATGTGCCCATGGGAGATAAATGACAGGGGTGTGTCCTAAACCCTGCCCCTCTCTGGGAATTAGCCTCCTACCTCTGCTTCAAATTCACAGCTGTGAAACCTGGTGTTAAGCACATCAATGTTTTATTTTTACAAGGGACACAAGAAGACGAGCTGGGGGTGCCACTTCCCTTATAAGAGAAGTTTATTCACCATGTGTGTCACTTTGGGTGCTCCACCTCAGGTGTCAATGTGTCCTGGTGCCGCTGATCAGAGACTTTTGGTAGCAGTGCCTGGTCAGCACACATGTGTGCAGTAGCTGTCTCGCGGTGCCGTTGGCACTTCACCTAGCGCTCATACGGCCCAACCCCCTCGGTTCCTTCTCTACCGTAGATCCTTACTGAGAACTCTGAAGTAAAGGGGAGGAGGGTGTGTAGTGGAGCGCCCAAAGGGACACACATCTCAAAGAACCTTAGTTACTGCACAAGGTGTGTAACCTTCTCTTCTTCTTTGAGTGCTGTCCCTGTGGGTGCTCCACTTCAGGTGACTGCTATTGCAAAAAAAGCAAATGTAATTTTAAGTTGCATTAAGAGAGGTAAAGCATGCAAGTCATGGGAGGTGATAGTACTGCTCTATTTGGTGCTGGTTAGTCCTCAGCTGGACTACTGTGTCCAATTTGGTCACCAATGTATAGAAAGGATCTAGAGAAACAGAGAAGGATCCATAGGTGAGTGCCAAAGATGATCAAAGGGATGGAATGAATGCCGTATGAGCAAAGGCTGAAGGACTGGGTATATTTAGTTTGGAAAAGAGGAGATTAATGAGGGACATGATAGTGGTCTTCAAATACTTGAAGGCTGCCATAAAAAAGATGGAGAAAAGTTGTTCTCTTTTGCCACAGAGGCCAGGCAAGAGGCATTGGGTTCAAACTACAGCACAGCAGATTTAGATGAACTCTCAGGAAAAACTTCCTAACTGTAAGAACAGTAGGACAATGGAGCAGATCCCTTGGGAGGTTGTGGAAGCTCCTTCACTGGAGGTTTTCATAAGGAGGCTGGATAGTCATCTGTCATGGATAGTTTAGACACAACAAATCCTCCATCTTGGCAGGGGGTTAGACTAGATGGCCCCTGCGGTCCCTTCTAACCCTGTGGTTCTATGATTCTACAATTCACTAACAGCTCCCAGTGACTTCAAAAAAGAGTGCAACACAATTGTTTTGTAAATAAATATGTGCATTTAATTTTTAAAAAGAACATTTTGAACAGTCTTTTTTAAACAAAAATCATTGTTAAGTAGTGAGTCTACCAGTGTGTTTTTCCCATACAGACCTCAAGAAACCTACTGCTTTCCCCTACAAGTTCCTGGAATGGCCGTTTGGTTTGTAACATTTTCAGCACAATGCAGTTTCAGGCTGGCTTCATTGTTATTGCAGGGCACTTCGCTTAATCTCTACTGCCCTGGCTCATAGAACCAGACCCTGCCCTCAGAGCACCTGGCAGAGGAAGGGTTAGTTACACACTGAGCACGTGGAGGAGGGTGGTTGAATGCACAGCCAAAAGATTTATGGCAAGATGAAACAACATAAAGAACCGTGTGGATGCTGATGTGGCCAGCGTTGTCTCTGTGAGTGTGGTCTGTTGTGCTCTGTGTGACATCTGTGAGGATAAGGGGAGAATTTTCGCACGGAGTGGGCTCAGCACACTGCTGGTTTACAAGCCCAGTACAGGCCACCAGAGAGTTCAACAGTCATTGCTGGGGCTGGGTTCAAATGAGCAAGAGAAATAAGGGAGC
Organism: Emys orbicularis; assembly: GCF_028017835.1. Classification (NCBI taxonomy): domain Eukaryota; kingdom Metazoa; phylum Chordata; order Testudines; family Emydidae; genus Emys; species Emys orbicularis. The sequence goes on from NC_088684.1 coordinate 298,116,464, forward strand.
CGTGTGTGCCCACATCCATGTGTCGCAGGGTGATACGGTCAGGAAATGTGATACGGTGATGGGGAATGTGATTCTGTGTGCTGGTGTTTTATACAGCGTGTTTTGTTATTGCTTTTGGATGATTATAAGAGTCTGCTACTTTATTTGAAGATTTGGATGCAATTTCCTGATTCCTCCTTTTTTCCCCAGCCCTCACACGGCAACATATTGTGCTACTAAACCAATTCATTAACAAAATAAAAGAGTATTAAAATAAAATAGCGTTTTGAAAAGCCATTGCATACACTCCAGCCGCCTGTCCACAAATAACAATTTAAAATGGACAGAAAAGTACAAAGAAAGGCAAAGGTGTGCAAAACTGTCATTATCTAAAGTGCAAGAGGTATAGCGGTACTGGATGTCAGAAGCACACCTGTACTCCTTCCCCCATCCCTGTACTAGTTGTATGGGGTATACAAGGGTGAAGAGAACAAGATAATTCTGCCCATTCCAATTCTTGGCATGGTTTATAGCCCACCCGACTCCAGAGTTCTCCAATGGCTGCATTCGCTGCCAGATGTGATAGCATGGAGGAAAGTCCATGGGGATAATGGTGCTGGAGCTGGAGCCTGCAGGCCATCAGATAAGCAGCTGCTCAGACAGCACCTTCTGCTGCTCTGGATCCTGTTCCCTCATCCTCATTTTCTGCTGTAGGTCCTGCTTGCCCCTTCAGTCCTCCCTCTCCACCTCCCACTCCTCCTTCCTTCTCTGGTAATCCACATGCTTGTCTGGCCTGCATGCTAAGTCACTCTGCATGTCATGCAGGAGGTCATCCCTTTGCCTTTGCCTTTCTCCCCATTGGTTGAGGATCTCTCCCCATGATGTTTGGTTGTTACTCTTAGACCAACAGAGGTGGAAATGTAATGAGTCGGACCCCTGGGGTGTCACTTGGGGTGCTGGGACACCACTGAGTCAGACTCTTCTGCCAGCCTAGGCAGCCTTTTACCTGGTCTTGCTGGGCTCGGCTCCCTACAGCCTTTTCCAGCCAAGCACACAGGCAGAGCCAGACCCAGCTGCACAGAGAGACAGAGATCTGCTCTGGGAAGTCTCAGCTTAAGGGACTTGCCACAGCACCCAAATGTCCACCTCTCCTAGGAGTTCAAACCCAAAATTATATTAAATTTGTGTCTTCCCTCAGTGTGGAAGAGAATATGCACAGGCTCCTTGCCTCCGCAAGTAACAATGACTTAAACTGGGTTTATTAATAAACAAAAGTGATTCTATTAAGTATAAAAAGTAGGATTTAAGTGGTCCTAAAAGATAGCAGACAGAACAAAGTAGATTACTAAGCAAGATAGAACACACAAACTAAACTTAATAAACTAAGGAAACTTGTTACATGTAATATCTCACCCTAACAGTTGTTCTAAGAATCTTCTGCAGAGACTGGATACCCTTCCAGTGTGGGTCCAGTCTTTCCCCCTGTTAGATGTTCCCAGCAGTCATCTTGAATGGGGTAGCTGGGGAGAACTGACAACCAGGTTACCTCACTTCCCACCCTTAAATAGGATTTGTCTAAGATGAGAATCCTTTGTCTTCTTGTTAGACTCCCCACTCCCTTCTTGTGGAAAAGTACAGAATCCAAGATGGATTCCAGCATCAGGTGACATGGTCACAGGTTGTTGCAGAGCCAGTAGTCATTTTACAGGCTGATCCTCACACTTAAAGGAAAACCAAGTTTTTGCATAGTTTATTGTCTCTTGCTAATGGGCCATCAGCTCTGTCTCTAGCTTCTTCATTGTTGTACCTGATGGGCCAATAATAGGTTTTTCCCAACATGAACCACATTGATAATAAATCTACAATCAATATTCCTAACGTCAGATACCGAAATGATACATGCATATAAATAGGATAAACACATTCAGTAAATCATAACCTTTCCAAAGATATCTCACATGAAGTATATTGCATAAAGCATATTCCACTTATGTCATATTCATATTCATAAGCACATTTCCATAAAGAATATGGAGTGCAATGTCACAGGAAAGTCCTGGCAAGGAAATGAGAGACCATGCTGGTTTTTGTCCATAGAAAAAAATTAAAAATTCTTCTTTTTACATTCATGACAAAGCCGTAGGCTGTTACTTTTATCAAGTTATTACATTCTTCTGACACCAGTGTTGGCACACAGGGCTGAAACTAGTCTCTTCCAGTCCTTTTTGTCATTTGCTGCTGCTTCCATCTGTTCTGTGGTGTTGAAATCAACCCTTTCTGCCCTTCCCGCTAAGGATTCTTCTGAAGTTTCTCTTGGGCAGCCTTGTTTTCTCACACCAGTTAGCTTCCACTTGACAGCTTCTTATGGGAGTCCATGTGTTGGCATCTGGAGTGCATACACCAAATATATCCAGTCTTTCTTTCTGATTCTGGGGGAAAACAGCAGCTGGTTGGTGATTTCTCGGATCTCTTCACTGGTGATGACAACTTTCCAGCCAACGCCCAGAATCTTTTGTAGGCACTTATTTTAGAAGATATCTAGTTTTCTGTCTGACATTTTGGTAGTTCTCCTGCTCTCATAGCCATATATTAGCACTGAGATTACAAGTGTATTGAAAATTCTCTGTTTTGTTCTAGTGCTGTATATCTTTGATTTCCATACATCACTGAGTTTGGTAAATGCTGTAGATGCCTTTCCTATCCTTGATGTCACGTCCTTGGTTTAATCTCGCTAAGCTGTTGGCCTCAACAATATCTTGGGACAGTGAGATCCATAGATTAATTAGGGGTTGTGTGCAAAAAGTATTTTGTTTATCATTTGAATGTGTTGCTTTGTATTTCATTGATTGTCCCCTTGTTCTACCAAAATAAAGAAAGGAACTGAAATGTCTAATTTACCTTCTCTAAACTGTTCATTATTTTATACAGTTACAATATGTCATCTATTATTAATCTTTTTAAACTGTGTAATCTTAAGCTTTTTGATATCTTCTCATAGGAAAGTACTGCCATGCCTTTAACATTTTTTGTTGCTTTTTATACACCTTTCCTACCATTTCTATATCCTTTTTTGAGATAAAGCCACCATAACTGACTCCAGATTTCAAAAGACAAGGTATCTCTAATATCCTGGGACTGACATGACTATAACTACTTCACACAAGGCAAAATCAAGCTGTGGAACTCTTTGCCAGAAGATGTTGTGAATGCCAAAACTATACCAGGGTTCAAAAAAGAACTAGATAAATTCATGAAGAATAAGTCCATCAATGGCTATTAACCAGGATGGGCAGGGATGGTGTCCCTAGTCTGTGCTTCCCAGAGTCTGGAAATGGGCAACAGGAAATGAATCACTTGGTGATTGCCTGTTCTGTTCATTCCCTCTGGGGCACCTGACATTGACCACTGTCAGAAGACAGGATATTGGGCTAGATGGACCTTTGGTCTGACCGTGTATGGCCATTCTTATGTTCTTATGTAACTACACTGCATACAACAATCCAGATTTCAAGGGCAGAGAGTACCCTTTATTTCTATTCTATTATTACTGCTTATTTCTTTTATTACAACAATGCTTATGGGATACAATAGGGGTTTCTTGTGATAATTAGGCCTACAAATTTACCTTTATTTTGAGCTCAACTGTAAGAAGTGAATGTAGGTTCATCAGATGTCACAATAACGTATAACAACAAATACTGATGGGTAATCACAAGCTAAATATTACTCAATAGTGTAATAGTATTGTAAAAACAGCAAACATCATTCTGGGATGTATTAGCAGGAGTGTTGTAATCAAGACAAAAGAAGTAATTCTTCCCCTCTACTTCACACTGATTAGGAGTCACCTGGAGTAATGTGTCCAGTTCTGGGTGCCACATTTCAGGAACGATGTGGACAAATTGTAGAAATTTTAGGGAAGAGCAACAAAAATGACTAAAGGTCTAGAAAACATGACCTATGAGGGAAGATTGAAAAAATTGGGTTTGTTCAGTCTGGAGACAAGAAGACTGAGAGGGGACATGATAACAATTTTCAAATACTTAAAAGGTTGTTACAAGGAGGTGGGAGAAAAATTGTTCTCATTGACCTCTGAGAATAGGACAAGAAGCAAAGGGCTTAACTTGCAGCAAGGGAGGTTTAGGTTGGACATTAGGAAAAACTTCCTAACTGTCAAGGTGGTTAAGCACTGGAATAAATTGCCTAGAGAGGTTGTGGAATCTCCATCCTTGCAGACTTTTAAGAGCAGGTTGGATAAACCCCTGTCAGGGATGGTCTAGATAATACTTAGTCCCACCATGAGTGCAGGGGACTGGACTAGATGATCTCTTGAGGGCCCTTCCAGTCCTACGATTCTATGATTCTATTAAAAGGAAGGAAAGGAAGACAAACTGAATTAGTCCAAACAAAAGGGCCTTCTCATATAACTCCAGGACTGTGTTAAGATCGTGACTCGTAAAAAAGAAGAGTGTGGAACCAGAAATCAGTGAACTGAAACTGGTAGGTTGGAAACTAGGCCTAACTGGTGGAAAAAATAATGAGGGGATGGGCTGTTCCATCCACCACTTCCTTTGTGGGTCCTTACAGAATGAGACTTTGGTGAGAAAGATTGGCTACTGGAGTGAACTTCACCATCATGGCTGCCACTCCCATCGTCCCTTTGAACCCCGGACCTTCTTCGTCCTAATCCAGAGATAGGGGCTCAAATGACATCACCACCCCACTTGCGATGAAACCGTATCAGATTTAACAACAGCAACAATAACAACGGCTCCAGCACATCTCTAACCTCTTCTCTGTTCCCCTAAAGGACAGATATTACCATCTTTGATACCACCTGAAAGACTGCCAAATGGTGGGGGGGGGGGGGGAGGGTAGGATCCTTCTAAAACTCTCTGCAGCTAAAGGGAAAGAGAATGAAAGCTTTACTTAATACTTTACATTTCCAATGCTTTAATTGATTTTCCTTCCTCTCTTCCAAGTACTGTATGTTGAATCAAGCCAGTACAAACAAGAAACTTTTTCTGAACTTTTCACCTAGCCCTCGTTACAACCCCGCTCATGCACACATACCATGTACAAAAAGGGGGATTTCTTGTACAATATGTCCACTTGGAGAAAAGTGAATATTCAATTAGCACAACGTTACTGATTCAATCTGAAGGAGCTACCCTAGCAGTAAAATTGAAGGCAATTAAGACAGTTATTAGAGGGTGTTGGAGATAATTTTCTCTGCTAAGGGCATACAGCAGATCATGAGAAAGTTTATTGGCTTACAATGGCTCTTTTTTTACGTTTCGTCTTACTTTCATGTTAATTTATCTAAAGTAGGAATCTTGTTTGTTGTAGTTATTGCTTTCTTTTCCTATTTAGATAACTTGTGAACAACTTGGTAAGTGATTAATTCTTGTTCTATTTTACAGTTTGCAGGAATGCTTTCTTGATTCACAAGAAACTTTCTGAATAAAACAGTGTGAACCTGAGATGATCCTGAACATAGTGTCCAGTTAAATCAAGCAACTTCTACCATGGCTTCACTGAAAGAAGAGAAGAGATTTTTTTTAATCCTATGTAATACAGTTCGCATTTTAAAATCCTTGGTATTAAAGAAATCATCACTCTTTTAGCAGAAATTGAAATATGCACCTCTGGAATTGCTTCATTCATTTATTAAAATATGAATTATCAGGGCAGGCCTACCATATTCCAGTTATAGACATGAGAGAGATTTTAATGTTAGTGGAGGGAGATCACACAGGACTGGAGGGCGAGTTGGATTTGTCTCTTCTGATTTTCTGCTGCCTTGTTCACAAACACCCTCCTATTCTGTGCCACTTTTTCTTTTCCTCTCGCCCCTATTTTTCACCTTCCTCAGACTCACCATCAGTAGGAGAGAATTTTACACTGAAGGGTGTCCTGGAGGAGCTGGCTAGGATCCCAATGCTAAGAACCATCTCCCAGAAAACTGCAGGTAGAGGTGAATTATCTGATTGGAATCTCACATTGACTTCAATGGAGCCGTATTTCACTCTCTGGCTCTGAGCTTGGCTTCAACTAAATTGGCTTCAATTAAAATCTTTTCTTATTTCACAGCAACTCTGTGTGGAACTTGTTATTTCAGAATAAAAGTGTCCTGTTCATATACTGTCTTATATATGTCATAGAATCATAGAATATCAGGGTTGGAAGGGACCTCAGGAGGTCATCTAGTCCAACCCCCTGCTCAAAGCAGGACCAATTCCCAACTAAATCATCCCAGCCAGGGCTTTGTCAAGCCTGACCGTAAAAACCTCTAAGGAAGGAGATTCCACCACCTCCCTAGGTAACCCATTCCAGTGCTTCACCACCCTCCTAGTGAAAAAGTTTTTCCTAATATCCAACCTAAACCTCCCCAACTGCAACTTGAGACCATTACTCCTTGTTCTATCATCTGGTACCACTGAGAACAGTCTAGATCCATCCTCTTTGGAACCCCCTTTCAGGTAGTTGAAAGCAGCTATCAAATCCCCCCTCATTCTTCTCTTCTGCAGACTAAACAATCCCAGTTCCCTCAGCCTCTCCTCATAACTCATGTGCTCCAGCCCCTAATCATTTTTGTTGCTCTCCGCTGGACTCTTTCCAGTTTCTCCACATCCTTCTTGTAGTGTGGGGCCCAAAACTGGACACAGTACTCCAGATGAGGCCTCACCAATGTCAAATAGAGGGGAATAATCACGTCCCTCGATCTGCTGGCAATGCCCCTACTTATACAGCCCAGAATGTAGTTAGCCTTCTTGGCAACAAGGGCACACTGTTGAGACATATCCAGCTTCTCGTCCACTATAACCCCTAGTTCCTTTTCTGCAGAACTGCTTCCTAGCCATTCGGTCCCTAGTCTGTAACAGTACATGGGATTCTTCCGTCCTAAGTGCAGGACTCTGCACTTGTCCTTGTTGAACCTCATCAGGTTTCTTTTGGCCCAATCCTCTAATTTGTCTAGGTCCCTCTGTATCCTGTCCCTACCCTCCAGTGTATCTACCACTCCTCCCAGTTTAGTGTCATCTGCAAACTTGCTGAGAGTGCAGTCCACGCCATCCTCCAGATCATTAATGAAGATACTGAACAAAACCGGCCCCAGGACCAACCCCTGGGGCACTCCACTTGAAACTGGCTGCCAACTAGACATGGAGCCGTTGATCACTACCCGTTGAGCCTGACGATCTAGCCAGCTTTCTATCCACCTTATAGTCCATTCATCCAATCCATACTTCTTTAACTTGCTGGCAAGAATACTGTGGGAGACTGTATCAAAAGCTTTGCTAAAGTCAAGGAATAACACATCCACTGCTTTTCCCTCATCCACAGAGCCAGTTATCTCCTCATAGAAGGCAATTAGGTTAGTCAGGCACGACTTGCCCTTGGTGAATCCATGCTGACTGTTCCTGATCACTTTCCTCTCCTCTAAGTGCTTCAGAATTGATTCCTTGAGGACCTGTTCCATGATTTTTCCAGGGACTGAGGTGAGGCTGACTGGCCTGTAGTTCCCAGGATCCTCCTTCTTCCCTTTTTAAAGATGGGCACTACATTAGCCTTTTTCCAGTCATCCGGGACCTCCCCCGATCGCCATGAGTTTTCAAAGATAATGGCCAATGGCTCTGCAATCACATCCGCCAACTCCTTTAGCACCCTCGGGTGCAGCGCATCCGGCCCCATGGACTTGTGCTCGTCCAGTTTTTCTAAATAGTACCAAACCACTTCTTTCTCCACAGAGGGCTGGTCACCTTCTCCCCATACTGTGCTGCCCAGTGCAGCAGTCTGGGAGCTGACCTTGTTCGTGAAGACAGAGGCAAAAAAATCATTGAGTACATTAGCTTTTTTCACATCCTCTGTTACTAGTTTGCCTTCCTCATTCAGTAAGGGGCCCACACTTTCCTTGACTTTCTTCTTGTTGCTAACATACCTGAAGAAGCCCTTCTTGTTACTCTTAACATCTCTTGCTAGCTGCAACTCCAAGTGTGATTTGGCCTTCCTGATTTCACTCCTGCATGCCTGAGCAATATTTTTATACTCCTCCCTGGTCATTTGTCCCATCTTCCACTTCTTGTAAGCCTCTTTTTTGCATTTAAGATCAGCAAGGATTTCACTGTTTAGCCAAGCTGGTCGCCTGCCATATTTACTGTTCTTTCTACACATTGGGATGTTTTTTTCCTGCAACCTCAATAAGGATTCTTTAAAATACAGCCAGCTCTCCTGGACTCCTTTCCCCCTCATGTTATTCTCCCAGGGGATCCTGCCCATCAGTTCCCTGAGGGAGTCAAAGTCTGCTTTTCTGAAGTCCAGGGTCCGTATTCTGCTGCTCTCCTTTCTTCCTTGTGTCAGGATCCTGAACTCGACCATCTCATGGTCACTGCCTCCCAGGTTCCCATCCACTTTTGCTTCCCCTACTAATTCTTCCCGGTTTGTGAGCAGCAGGTCTAGAAGAGCTCTGCCCCTAGTTGGTTCCTCCAGCACTTGCACCAGGAAATTGTCCCCTACACTTTCCAAAAACTTCCTGGATTGTCTGTGCACCGCTGTATTGCTCTCCCAGCAGATATCAGGGTGATTAAAGTCTCCCATGAGAACCAGGGCCTGCGATCTAGCAACTTCTGTTAGTTGCCGGAAGAAAGCCTCGTCCACCTCATCCCCCTGGTCTGGTGGTCTATAGCAGACTCCCACCACAACATCACCCTTGTTGTTCACACTTCTAAACTTAATCCAGAGACTCTCAGGTTTTTCTGCAGTTTCATACCAGAGCTCTGAGCAGTCATACTTCTCTCTTACATACAATGCAACTCCCCCACCTTTTCTGCCCTGCCTGTCCTTCCTGAACAGTTTATATCCATCCATGACAGTACTCCAGTCATGTGAGTTATCCCACCAAGTCTCTGTTATTCCAATGACATCATAGTTCCTTGACTGTGCCAGGACTTTCAGTTCTCCCTGCTTGTTTCCCAGGCTTCTTTTGTGTATAGGCACTTTACATAACTCGCTGATTGTCCCGCTTTCTCAGTCTGAGACAGGAGTCCTCCCCTCTTGCACTCTCCTGCTCGTGCTTCCTCCCAGGATCCCATTTCCCCACTTACCTCAGGGCTTTGGTCTCCTTCCCCCGGTGAACCTAGTTTAAAGCCCTCCTCACTAGGTTAGCCAGCACATAGACGTGCACTGAAATAACAAAAGGTGTACATTCAAATGATTTAGTTAGTCAGTGCACGTTTGTGTGTAGACAAGACCTCTGATAAAGTTGCTCCCTCTCTAGATACTGCTAAAACTTATCTTTGAATCTTATATAATTATGCTAATGAAAAAAAGGTCCCATCCTTTTTTTCCGCCTTAATCTAATGGACTTGACTGCATCAAATATCAAACATTTGGTGGATGTGGTATACCTAGACTTTAGTAAGGCATTTGATACAGTCTTGCATGATATTCTTATCAATAAACTAGGCAAATACAACTTAGATGGGGTTACTATAAGGTGGGTGCATAACTGGCTGGATAACCGTCCTCAGAGAGTAGTTATTAATGGTTCCCAATCCTGCTGGAAAGGTATAACAAGTGGGGTTCCGCAGGGGTCTGTTTTAGGACCGGCTCTGTTCAATATCTTCATCAACGACTTAGATATTGGCATAGAAAGTACGCTTATTAAGTTTGCAGATGATACCAAACTGGGAGGGATTGCAACTGCTTTGGAGGATAGGGTCATAATTCAAAATGATCTGGACAAATTGGAGAAATGGTCTGAGGTAAACAGGATGAAGTTTAACAAAGACAAATGCAAAGTGCTCCACTTAGGAAGGAACAATCAGTTTCACATGTACAGAATGGGAAGAGACTGTCTAGGAAGGAGTACGGCAGAAAGGGATCTAGGGGTTATAGTGGACCACAAGCTAAATATGAGTCAACAGTGTGATGCTGTTGCAAAAAAAGCAAACATGATTCTGGGATGTATTAACAGGTGTGTTGTGAGCAAGACACGAGAAGTCATTCTTCCGCTCTACTCTGCTCTGGTTAGGCCTCAGCTGGAGTATTGTGTCCAGTTCTGGGCACCGCATTTCAAGAAAGATGTGGAGACATTGGGGAGGATCCAGAGAAGAGCAACAAGAATGATTAAAGGTTTTGAGAACATGACCTATGATGAAGGCTGAAAGAATTGGGTTTGTTTAGTTTGGAAAAGAGAAGACTGAGAGGGGACATGATAGCAGTTTTCAGGTATCTAAAAGGGTGTCATAGGGAGGAAGGAGAAAACTTGTTCACCTTAGCCTCTAAGGATAGAACAAGAAGCAATGGGCTTAAACTGCAGCAAGGGAGGTTTAGGTTGGACATTAGGAAAAAGTTCCTAACTGTCAGGGTGGTTAAACACTGGAATAAATTGCCTAGGGAGGTTGTGGAATCTCCATCTCTGGAGATATTTAAGAGTAGGTTAGATAAATGTCTATCAGGGATGGTCTAGACAGTATTTGGTCCTGCCATGCGGGCAGGGGACTGGACTCAATGACCTCTCGAGGTCCCTTCCAGTCCTAGAATCTATGAATGATTCATATGAATCTATTAATCATTTATTTTCAAAACTAAAACACACCAAACAACCCCGCCCCCAACCTGTGGGGAAGTACACTGTAGTGGGGTGGACACCCGCTCCTGCCTGGAAGGGCCTGAAAGCAGCCCTGGAGAGGGCTGCAGCTCGAAAAGCTGGGCTGATTGAGGAAGCAGCCGCAGCAGGGGCCACGCCCCAATCAGTGCCCAGATGGCCCTATAAAGGCTGGGAGCCAGGCGCAAGGACTCAGTCTCTCTCTGCCTTCAGAGAGAGAAGGGCCTGGTAGCTGGGACGCTCAGGGTGCCTAGAGTGAGGCAGGGCTGGGGAAAGACCAGAGGGGCTGGGGAGCTCCAGGCTGGCAACTCCCAAGGCTGCAGGGCCTTGTCCAAGGCCCCAGTGCCTCTCTGGGTTCCAGAGAGGGGCAGCAGGTCCAGACCCAACCTTGCCTATGATGAGTTGCTTATATTGCATCCTGCCCCAGGGCACAGGGGCTAGTTGGTGACTGGCAGTAGCCTTACACTGAGGCGAGGTGGAGATTAGAAGGTTGGGGGTTCCCCTGGGAGGGGAGACCCTGAGATTGAGGGTTACTGCCAGAGGGGCAGCACCCCCAGATAATGGGGCACCGGGGTCCAGGGAGGGATATGGGGGCCAGAGGACAAGCCTGCAGAGGGCGCTCCGGAGCTGGGATGAGCTAATTCCCGAGAAGACCAGCAGGAGGCGCCACAGCGGTGAGTGTGCACCCTTACATACATGCACACTTTTCTAGTCTCTCAAATCTCCTCTCTGTGACACACTCACCTCTGATACACAGATCTTTTAACACATGCTAAAAGAAAAACATTTCCTTGGAAACCTTTACTACATTTTAACAAGATGTTACACATACACACCCTAATCCACCCCATTCTCTCATACATTCCAATCATCAGCTTGGCCTGAAGTACATGGCAGAGAGGGATTGTGGGTGCTGAATGGGGGAGCATTCACATCAGAGATTACTCCTAAAAGCCCACTTCTGCAGCATTGAATATATATGTTTGTTTTATATTTAAACAAAAAATCAGGTAACTTTATATTAAATTACTATTAATTATTATTATTATCTTGGCAGCTTGTCAAAGTTCGGGGCCCTGGGGTTGTTCCTGTTGGGAGTAGAAATTGATGCTGGAGGCTGGCGTTCTTTGATGCTGTCTTGCTTATTTACATGGAATGTACAAAGTCCCGCTTCTCCGAACACAGGAGGAACCTAAAACAGGAGACAGCTTCAGTATTGCCATTCACGTGAGATCAAAACTCCTGGGTCAGTTGGCTTGCACGTGTGCTGTCCAGCTCTGCGCAGCCAGCTGGTTCAGCAGGCCTTGATAGTACAAGGCAGTGTTGTTAAGTGCTGAATGCTGGAGTGTCGTTGCCTTAGTAACACTGTTCAGGCCACCCATTGTGTCTGTCCTTAGAGCAGATAAGGCAGCCGCTCGTTCAGCAGACTTCAATGACACTCAAAGAAAGACCACAGGCTTGGTTCAGTGACAAAGGCACTCAGCCAGGTTTATTGCCATCAAGACACAGCCCTACGCCCTGGCTCCGTGGTTACAGGTACACTAACATGAGTGCCCCATAGCACAAAACAGCTCAGTCAGGAGCAGGAATTTCTGCTGTCCCCTTGGCCTAGCAAAGAATGAAGGTGAAGTATGCTGACATTTATAGGCTAAAACAAACAACTAGAATACACAGCTTACACCCCACCTTGCGTCTTTCATAACGTGTTTGTAACTTCCTTGTTCCTGATATCTTGCAGAAAACCTCCCTATTCGTTATTTGATCAAACCATCTTAGCTTGTACTAGATTCAGGTGTATCTGTACTAGCTGGAGTATATTTACATAAATATATAGTGCCTAGTAAACTAGCAACCACTCTGCCAAGTTCATGTACCGGACAGTGAACTTGTAAACATCTGCTTTAATACCTGGCCTGACTTTGGTTCACAGCCTCTGGTTCAGGGCTCAGATCTTGCTTCAGGCCCACTGCTCCAGGCTCTATGTCTCTACTAGACCCCAAAAAAAGACCTACAGGCCGTGGTGTTTGGTCTCTCTTTTGATGTTTGAACTCCCCCTGCCCATCCCCTCTGCGTGGCGACAATTAGTGTTGCCCTCCCTTCCAAATGTGTGGGTGGGGTGATTGTGGCCCCTGCTGTGAGAGCTTTCACCCCACATCTGCCTGTACCTGTTCGCTCCACAGATAATCCCAGCCCCATCCACTCAGCCCCACTCAGTGCCCATCCCTATCAGTGCAACCCTCCCAACAGCTCAGACCCCTCATCAGCTCAGTCCCCTCCACATTAAGTCCTCTTAGTTCAGACCCCTCTCCTCCTCCCACAGGTCTTTCCCCCCCCTCTCGCAGGCCTGGAAGACTACAGCAGGGTCCCCGCTGCCCCTTTCAGGCTGGGGGAAGCTCCAGGGGATCTCCACCCCACTTTGTCTTTTCCCAGGCTGGGTACTGATGCAGAGGAGGAGGGGGAGGAGCAGATATGATGTCCTGTCCTATTGCTCACCAGAGGGGAGGGGTAGGAGGGGGCAGAACCGCCCTGAGCTGTTGGGGTCTTTGCTCCCCCACTGAGTGGCTTTGGGTTGCTCTGGGGAAGGGAAGTGGGAGACAGCTCTGCCTGTAGCAGTTCTGATTGGTTCTTGTGCCCCAGGAGGCGGGCACAATAGCCAATCAGAGCTCTCAAATTCACATGAAGGCAGGAGCTTCTCACATGATCATCACAGCGACTCCAGCCCCAGCCAAGATCCTGTCACTGTGAATACATGGAGAGATCTGGCGATGCTGCAGCCTCTTTGCTCACAGCCCCGAATGCTGCCAGCCAGCTTGTCCAGGCTGTGCATGTCTGGCTTTCCGTCTCTCCTGGCCCTGTGGTCCTTCACTTGTGCTGTGGAGCGGGTGGGCCTGCATCCCCCCTGCCACCCCAACCCAGGCTTATCCTCACTAGATAAAGACTTGTTAGGAGGATGTGTAAGTGATATTTGGGCTATCCCATTAGGTTAGAATAGTACTTTGAAATTCAAACTGGCATTGTTAGAGGTAGAAGGGGAAGTGTTTGCTCAGGTCTTGTGATGTGAGCAAACAAGTCTTGTCTGTTACTATAGCTTTCATTCAAGATCCAAAAGGATTATCAACATTTATGATGATACTTGATTGAAATAGTACTATTGTCTATGTGTCTCTTGTGGTAACTGTGACGAAGTGGGGGGTTTTCTTGTTCTCTGTGGAGTTTCAATGATTTGCATGTGGAGGGGGTGGGACTCAGTTTCCCTGGGTGTTACTGGTTTAACGAGGTGAGGGGAGAGGGAGTTTGTTTTGCAGAGGACCGGAGAGAGGACTTGGGGACCCAGCCGATGGCCTGGAGGATGGATACCCCAGCGACCGGTGACCTGGCGACCTGGTGACCCAGAGACCCAGCTGAGGAGACGCAGCCGGTTCTGTCCAGTGGGCGGACAATGGGCTGCAGAGTGAGGACCCAGTGACCTAATCAGCCGGTTCCAGCCAGAGGACAGAAGCGAGGAGAGGAGGCTCCTTTACGATCGTGTTTACCTGGAGAGAAGACAATGGACAGAGGCGGGGCCTGGGGCCGGTGATCTCAGATGCCCAGCTGGGAGCAGGGGGGCTCTGGGCTGGAGAGGGGGAGCAGGCAGAGCCCACCTGGATGCAGAGAGACTGGGATGTGCTGGGCCGAGGGAGGCCAGCCCTGAGGCCCTGAGAGTTTCCTGTGCTGTGTTCAACCCTCAATAAACCCTCCTGTTTTATGCTGGCTGAGAGTCACTCTGGTCTAGAGAACAGGGTGGCATCAACCCCTTCGGGGGTGAAGGCCCGGGGGGTCCAGAGCGAGTGGACTCCCTGAGGGGGCTCACGGCGAGAAACAGGTGTGCTAAGGCTCCGAGAGTGCGGCTCCAGGAGGTGGAGGGGCCTGACCCCAAGAGAGAGTGGACCCCCGAGAAGGGCTGTCTCACTAACAGGGGCACCCCCCATGGACCGCATGGGGCCAAGAGTGGGCACGATCTGTGAGTCCGTGACAGTAGCCAAGATGTGATTCTTCCCAGACACTTCAGTCAAATGCACACTGGTTTAGATTAAAACATAAAACAATTTTATTAACTACAAAGATAGTTTTTAAGTGATTATAAGTGATAGTAAACAGACCAAAGCAGATGACCTAGTAAATAAGCAAAAATGCAAACTAAGCCTATGAATGTATCTAGTTCTTTTTTTAACCCTCTTATAGGCGGGATGTGACGGTGCTGCCTGTGGGAGACAGCTGAGGTCACTCAATTAGGGTGAACTGCAAACAAAACGGGGCAGACAAACCCCAAGCGCTGGTGGATATTCCAATACTTAGATTTACCAAACCTGGCCTGATTCCCTGTTCTGTTCATTCCCTCTGGGGCACCTAGCATTGGCCACTGCCAGAAAACAGGATACTGGGCTAGATGAATACCAGGATACTTTGGTCTGACCCAGTATGGCCGCTCTTATGTTCCATTGTCTTTGCTGATGGGCCTTAAGCTACCAAACCAGCACAAAACAACTTCTCTAGCTTTACTAGTTACTCAGAGTCCAAACAAGGCAGTTCCCTTAAAGTGCCCAGCCTCAGGCCTCCGTCCAGACACACACGTCAGATATGATGATAAATACTGAAAATCTTATCTCATCATATAAAAGAAAGGTTCTTCCAACCCCAAAGGATCAGCCACACACCCAGGTTTAATTATAACTTAGATCTTACCCAAATGTACGCTTAGAGCCAGTTCTTATTAATTAAGCTAAAATTTATTAAAACAGAAAAGAGAGAGAGTGTTGGTTAAAAGATCAATATACAGACAGACTTGAATTCAATTCTTGAGGTTCAGATACATAGCAGAGATGAGCTTGTAGTTGCCAAAAGTCCTTTTAGAAATAGTCCAGAGGTTATAGTCCACTGTCCATATTCAGGGTGACTCCAGTCAGTGACTGGGGATCTCAATCCTTATGGCTTAAGGTTTCCCCCTCTTGAAACCCAAAGCAGATCTGAGATGCAGAAGGATTGTGTCCCAAGGTTTTTATACATTTCCAGCAGCCTTTTGGCCTGAGAAAACAATAGACTTAACTCTCTTTCTCCCAAACATCCTGGCAATTAGCACAGGGTAATTTATCCATTAAACAGTTCAGATACAGGTTACCACAACCTTCAAAGAGACATAGAGACAATAATACTATTTCACTCAAGTGTCTTCCTAAATGTTAATATTACTTTTTTTTGATCTTTGAATCAAAGCTATACTAATAGACAAGACTTGTTTGCTTACATCACAAGACCTGAGCAAACATCTCCTCTTCTACCTCTAACAATGCCGGCTGCATTTCAAAGCTCCATTCATTTATAGATATTCCTAACCAGTCTCTAAAGTTCGGCCATGGGTCAGGTCAGTCTGTGAGGTAATTAACTCTTTCTGGCCCTGTCACCTTTCAATGAGATTATAACACACTCATAGCGTCACACGGGATTAGGGTTATGGAATATCTTCCATATGATAAATTCATAGAGGATGGGTCCTTCGACGGCTATTAGCCAGGCTGGGCAGGGATGGTGTCCCTAGCCTCTGTTTGCCAGAAGCTGGGAATGAGCTACAGGGGATGGATCACTTGATGATTACCTGTTCTGTTCTTTCCCTCTGGGGCACCTGGCATTGGCCACTGCCAGAAAACAGGATACTGGGCTAGATGAACCTTTGGTCTGACCCAGTATGGCTGCTCTTATGTTCTTATGTTCCATTGTCTTTGCTGATGGGCCATCAGCACTGTCTGGCTTCTTCATTGTTGTACCAGACAGGCTAGTTGTGGGTGTCATCCAGAGTAAGCACATTTGAAATACAGATACATCATCAATATGCCTAACTTTAGATACAAAATGATACATGCATACAAATAGGATAATCATATTCAGCAAATTATAACTTCTGCAATGACGCCTCAGATGACCCATAAAATGCTCATAATCATATCATCATAATATCCCTCTGAAGAATATGGGGTGCAGTGTCACAGTTTCTAGGTTTGTGTTGTGGGTTTTTGTTGTTGTGATTTTGCACAGACCTGGACATTACACTATTGATGTGATGTAGGTCAAAATGGTCTTATGCAGTTGATATTTACCCAAGGTAGTGCATGGCACTCACTAAATCACTCGGGCTCAAAAAGCACCTTCAGTTCTAGGCCCTGTTTCCTCATCCTCGGTCAGTGCTATAGATACTACTTTGCCTTTCAGTCCTCCCTCTCTGCTGTCTCCCTGTCCATGTTCCACTCTTACTTCCTTCTCTGGTAGTCCTGGTGCTCGTCTGGCCTGCACTCTAAGTCACTCTGTATGTCATGCAGGAGTTCATCCCTTAGCCTTTTCCCTTCTCCCTATTGGTTAGGGTCTCCCCCCAAGAGATTTGATGGCGTAGTCGGCTGTTGGCTGCATGTCTGTGTGTTCTTTCAGTGTGCTGTCCAGCTCTGCACAGATAGCTGGTTCAGATGAAATGTGGTTGCCTCGGTAGTGCTGTTAGGCTACTCAGTGCTTCTGCCCTTGAAGCTTCAATGTTATTAGCAGATATTGCAGCACATCAGGTCATCAGACTTCCCTGTTACTTATAAAGAAAGACCACAGGCACGGCTCGGTGGTGAAGGTGATCAGCCAGGTTTATTGTCAGCAAAGCCTGGTACTAGCACCCTTGATCAATGTCTACAGTTACACTAACACATGTATGCTCGTTACAGTGGACTCAGCTTGGTCAGTGGCTGGACTTTCCACTGCCCCCCTCAGCTGGACAAAGGCTTAAGGCAAAGTACCTTGACATTTATAGGCTAAGGCAAACAACTGGAATACAGAACTTAAACAGCACCATGCATATTTCATTACATTTGTTTGTTACCTCCTGTGGTTCCTGAATATCCCTATTCATTATTTTGTCAAACCATCTTATCTTGTACTGGATTGGGATGTATTTTTAGTAGCTGGTATTTATTTACAAAAAATATCTAGTGTCTAATACACTAGCAGCAACTTTACCAAGTTCATGTACTGGACAATGAACTTGTGAGCATCTGCTTTAATCCATGGCCTGACTTCAGTTCACAGCCTCTGATTCAGGCCTCAGATCTTGCAGCAGGCCCTGTGCTCCAGGCTCTCTCTACTATGGATGTTAACCTTGGACCAGCAGAGGTGGGAGGTTCTGGCAAGGAAATGAAAGACAATGTTGGGTTTTGACCATGGGGGAAAAAAATAAAGAATCCCCCTTTTTACATTCATGACACAGCAGTTATTATTAGTTTCTTCTTATGCCAATGTTGGCACACAGCGCTGAAACTAGTCTCTTCCAGTCCTTTCTGCCATTTGCTGCTGCTTCCATCTGCTCTATGGTGTTGAAATCAACTGTTCTATCCTCACTGCTAAGGGTTCTTCTGAAGGTTTCTCTTGGGCAACCTTGTTTTCTCACCCAGTTGGTTTCCACTTGACAGCTTCTTGTGGGAGTCTGTGTGTTGGCATCTGGAGTGCATGCACCAGATATATCCAGTGCTGCATTCTGATTCTGGTGGAAACCAGCAGCTGGCTGGTGATTTCTTGGATCTCTTCACTGGTGATGACAACTTTCCAGCCAACACCCAGAACTTTTTGTCTGCTAAGGGCACACAGCAGATTATGAGATTTATTGGCTTGACATGACTCTTTTTTTATGGTTAGTTTTACTTTCATGTTAACTTATCTAAAGTAGGAATCTTGTCTTCTGTAGCTATTGCTTTCTTTTCCTGTTTAGATAACTTGTGATCAACTTGGTAAGTGATGCATTCTTGTCATATTTTACAGGTGCTCGTTGCAGGAATGTTTTCTTGATTTACTAGAAATTTTCTGAATAAAACAGTGTGAACTTGAGAAGATCTTGAACACGGTGTCCAGTTAAATCAAGCAACTTCTACCATAGCTGTGTAACCCAGGCTTCCTTAAACCCAAAGCTCTCGGTAACTTTCCTGTCTGTGAGGCGGTGTCAGGAAATAAATCAATAAAGACACAGTACATCCATCTGCTAGATGAGTGACATAAATTACACAAAGTCAAGTGCTTTCACTTAAAGCCTTTACTTTATTAGTATCCAGCACTCTAACCAGAATGCCTTTACTTAAAGTCTCTGCTTTATTTAGTCTTGTGCACAAACAAACACAGTAGGTTATAAAGCACCCCCAAACTATAGTTACCCATGATCTGGAAGGATCTTGAGTGGTCAAACGACAAGGTTCAAGTGGCCAGCTATCCACCTGTCACTGAGGATTCCAAGAGCTGTCCAGGTCAAATCCAAATTCCTCAGACCTGTCTACCCTTTGTATGTTAGTAACTACTACAATTACATCAACAACATGTCAATCAAAAAATGATCCAATGAAATCTCAAGGCTTTCAGACAAGACCAAGCAAATGATCTTCTTGTTGGCACTCCAAACTCAGCACACCAGATTAGCTGGGTGGTGCTTATAGGGTGGCAAGTTCCACATACTCCCTTTCGAAGGGCAAGAGCCATCTGCCCATTTGTCGGGGGAGTTGCAGAATTACTAACTGTGGTATGCAACCTATCATTTAAATAAGCCTCTGTATCCTCCTCTGGAGGATAACTAATGTGACACCAATTTTTAAAAAGGCCCCAGAGGTGATCCTGGCAATTACAGGCCATTAAACCTGACTTCAGTACGGGGCAAACTGGTTGAAACTATAGTAAAGAACAGAATTATCAGACACATAGATGAATATAAATTGTTGGGGAAGAGTCAACATGGTTTTTGTAAAGGGAAATCACGCCTCACCAATCTATGAGAATTCTTTGAGGGGGTCAACCAGTATGTGGAAAAGAGTGACCCAATGGATATAGTTTTTTTTAGATTTTCAGAAAGCCTTTGACAAGGCTTATACAGGGTAAACTCATAAAATGTTCGCCCTCTATATCACTGAAAGAGGGATATGCACAGCTGTTTGGTTCCCCCCCCCCCCCGGTAACAATTACTACACTGCGTTTATTAATAAACAACAGTGATTGTATTAAGTGTAAAAAGTAGGATTTAAGTGGTTTTAAGTAATAACAGACAGAACTAAGTCACAAAGCAAAATAAAACAAAACATGCAAGTCTAAGCTTAATACACTAAGAAATCAGTTACTAATGTTAACTTCTCACCCAAGTTGTTACTTCAGGTAAAATCCTTCTCAGGTCAGACTTGGGTCCAGCCTGTTCTCACCCACCCCTGTGGTTACAGTTCTTTTGTTTTCAGGTACTTTCAGGTATCTCTGTGGGGTGGGGAAGATGTCTCTTAAGCCAGCAGAAGACTCCTATTGTTTGCTTCCCCCACTTTATATAGAACTTCCCTAAGGCGGGAAACCTTTGTTTGAAATCCCACCCCCCTCTGGAAAAGTACCAGCTTCAAGATGGATTTCAGTACCAGGTGACAACTGGCTACATGAAACAGACAAGAACGACTGGCTGGCAAAATGTGCTGATAAAACTAGTGCTTGTTTGTTATCAGGGATGTTATCAATCTTATCTCTCTAGATATTATAAGTGGCTGTTGTGGGGGAGATTGCAGAGTTGCCTTGTGGTTGAGGGGGCAGGTTGCCATGGGCTTGCCTTGTGGGGGGGGTGCCAGTTTCTTGCATTTCAAAGGGATGGGTGGCGAAGATAGATCTGCAGAGGGTTGTTGGAAATGGAAGCACAGTGCCCTGTTGCTGGGTGGACCCTGCATGGACAGTGGGGCATGTGACAGTGGACTCCTTGGCCATGCCAGTTGGCTAATGTGCTCACTCATGAAGTATGCAGGCACTGTGCATACATTGTAGTGTCCTCTCCTATCTGTCCTACTGCTCACACTTAGTGCATGGCCTGAGCTGTATCTGCTTCCTTCAAAGCCCTCCGATGTTTTCAGGTTCTTCCCCAGCTGCTGGGGTTTACTGCAATGGCTGCAAGTTCACCTGGTTTCCTTTGTTATCAAATGCTTTCACGGACAAAGTTCCAACTTGATGACAGACATGTAAAGCTGCTTCAGTTTCTTTCCTTGTGCGTGCCAGGGAGAGAGGGGCTAGCCAATAACATTCACCAGCTAAACAACCTGGAGGGAGGTTTACAAGAAATCACTTTGGTAAGGGAAGTGCTTTTAGAAATACACCATCCATTCACCACAAGCCAAGAGCCCACACCTATTATTTTCAGCCCTCAAAGTGCTGTCATTTCAGTGTAGAGGGATCTGAAGGAAATGTCAGGCACTATATTTGTCACACGGCCCTTTTAAAAAGAGTCATAACAAACCTCAAATGAAAAAATAGTCATAACAACCCCCTCCCCGCCCCCAACTGCTATAAAAAAATCAAGCAGAGCACAATCTACAAGAAATACTTAATATTGATACTCTGACCCAAAGGACAGAATTGTTGTAGACCTTTTTCACACCTTTTAAAATGGAAATCCTGGTGCAGTGGCACTCTCACACCTCCATAATATAGCTATGCCACATCAGGATCAGGGGGAGAGCTAGTGGGGCAAATTGAGTTCATTTGGTCAATGGGATTCTCAGATACAGCTCATCCCAATAAGGAGCTGAATAGTTAACCTGCTCTTAAATCCCCAGGATAAGGAGGCTGTCCTGAAAACTGGTATACTGCAAAATGGAGTGCACAGAGTTTGTGCTGAAAATCTGGGGTCTGTTGATCACTGGGGTCCTGATATACACCCCCCATAAACTGAGCTGCTCATAATGTTATCAGATCATTATCAGATCCTTGTAACTTTACTGGTGCAGCAGCAGGGAAATCTAAGGCTCTGACCCTCATGACATGTGTAGCATGGGCTGCCACAGAGATCACCTAAGGCCAATTTACACATATTGCAGAAGTTATTGCACTACAACACCTTTTGTGCTCTCCCCAGACCCTAAGGACAGAGCACCAATCCTCTATCCGGGTGATTTGCGTTCTGTGCACAGTAGTGCTCTCAGCCTGCCTCTGTGCTTGGAGCCTGGGACCACAGTCAGGGCTCCCTTTGGAACTGTGAGCGGTGAGTTCATTTTGGGGAAGTTCAGCAACCCACAAAGGCACCTGAATGACATCACCCATCTGCCCTAGTTCCACGCAGTCTAGTGGGCAGCACTTTGTCAGGGATATGAAGCCTGGATGGCGGTGTGGGGCCAGGGGAGTGTTGCCAGCACAGAGTGCCCGAGGAGAGCAACAGCGGGGTTCGTTGCCCGGTGTGCTTCGTGCCAATGAACACACCAGGATGGAGAAGCAAACCAAGTTTATTTGAGATCTCAAAGCGGTGCAAGGAGACTGGCCCGTCTCAGATCAAGCACACTGAGATAAGCAGTTTTCCCTTTTTATTCTTTTTGCAGCCAGGCTTTTCCCTTCACCCCCTCCTCCTTCCCCCTCCCTTCCTCCTATAATAGTTTACTTTAAGCAAGTATCAAGCAATTACATTTAAGCAATTAAATCATCTTGGTGGCTGTAAGTCCAGCTTGTTAGTAACTTCTCTTGGAATTATTATCTTGTCCCTTTCCTTTGATTTGTTATTTTGCCTTTCAGCCAGAAGTATGCAGGCCTCATTATTACCGCTTGGCACTGGTATGCAGCCTGTTGCACCCGATAACTGCCAGTTACACATTCCAATTTCTGCATCTGGCTTTTGAGGTCAATTAGAGTTTAAACATGGAAGGAGTTTGGTTCATTTAGGCCTAGTGCAGGAAGGCTTCATCGACACTTGTGGTCTTCCACCCTCCCGAGTTACCAAGGGTTATGCCTAATGACACCAACAGGAGGGACTAGTTGCCAAGTTCAAAATGGCCCCAGAGGCCATGCAAGAGTCCCAGAGAGGAGTTATCTGTTCTCTGCTGGGAGCATGAGGCATGACAGAGCGGGTCTGTGCCCATCACTGGGAACAGGCATACTTCGTGCCTGGATGGAAAGTACTGGGATGGGTGGGGTAGCTGGGAATGGGCATATCTGGAATATGGTATAGGGAGGCCTGGCCTGACATGAGTAATTAAACACATGAGAGGAGGGCTCATTTCTTGGAAGACAGAACCAGGGAGGTAAATAGAGTATCAGGCTGAAAACACAATATTTGTGCTGAGATAAGTAAATAGGTCGGTAGCCAAAGAGACAGAATGTCTGAGCCAGCTAAAGAAAAGAGAGAGACTACTCAAGGGAATAGTTACTATGACCAAAATAACAATGGACAAAATAAGTTAGGAATGTAAGATGAGATCAAGAATAAATCAAACATGGACAATGCACGGACAGAGCATGCTGTACAGGGATTGGTTCCAGCAAAGTAACCAAGCCAATACCAAAATGTGTGCTGGAATGTATAGTAAATGCAATTGATGTGTAAATGTATCTAAAGAGAGAAGGTTTCTGTGTAACTTTGGATCTGTGATGTACCCTGCATTTCAGCCTGATCAACTCAGTGCACCTGTAGACAGGAGGCTTGGCCTACCTCAGACAGTGACAGGGAGGGACCACAACATACCCCCCACCTGAAGGGGAAGGGCAGGGCAGGAAACGGAAGTACAAAAGGCAGGCCCTGGAGCTCAGTTGGGAGGGAGCTGCCACAGTAGACAGATGCATCTCACCTGCTGCTGGAGTCTGCAGGGGCTGCTGCCTGAGGCCTGGCCAGAGCTCCCAGGCCGCCAGCTGACCGAGATGCCAAGGAGCTATTGAGGCTGCCACTGGCCACCTACTCTGGGAAGACAGAACAAGTACAACATAGCGGTACCAGACCCCGAGGGTGTAGGACGTAGCCCAGGGACACTAGATGACAGTTTGGTTGAGTGTTGGCCTGAGACAACATCAGTGTGTTGCAGTTGGATCCCCGCTGACCCAGTGGAGGACCACTCCGCCACTGTTAGGGCCCTGAACTGGGACATGGTGTAGCCGGGCAGGCCCACATCCCTCAACCCCATCACCCCACCCTTGGGGTCGCAGCACCCCCATCTTAGGCCAGGAGGCCTGTGGTCCCTACTGTTCACTCTTATCTGAGCCCCTAGGCTCTGCTGGTGCTCACCCTTACCTGGGGCTCAGAGACTGCTTAGCCGCACTGTCCTGATTGCAGGCCAGAGCGTACTCACTGTTTGCTGCCCCACCCTGACCAAGGGCCCGGGGCTCATAGACTGCCTTACTGCTTTGCCCAGCCAGAGGGCCAGAGCACTAGGTGCAGCTAATTTCCCCCTTTTTGAGTTCACCTTTACAGGTACATGTCAGCGAAGAGGCGTGGCCTCCCTCAGAGAGTGACCGGGAGGGACAGCCATGCAGCCTATGGTACCCTTGCTGTATGCCAGTAAAGATACTTGAGTGATGAAGTCTGGAGTCGAACTGAGTTCTTGGGAAGCTGAGTGGAAGGAGGTTACATAGGGAGTCCCCTCATATGGCACAGGCACATAAGTGGCATAGGCACATCTGATCCCTAAGCCACAGAGAAATGAGAATGATGGCAAGCAAAAGTGCGGGGAGAGGCTGAGACTGCACAGCCTCCTCTCCCCAAATACGGTGCAGATTCAGCAACTCCACATTGGTCCAAATGGGAGAGTTTTTGCTGCAGGAAGCCATCATGGTCAGCTGGGAAGTTGCGATGTGAGCTCTCCACACCAAGCAAACAAGAAGTGGAATTTCAGAAATCCCCATGTTTTAAAGGAGGAAGGGCAGATGGTTGCCTACCTGGCTGCAGGGCAGCAGAGAGGGAACTGGACCAGAGTGGTCAGGATGGGCATTGTGGGATGCCAATTAAAGTGATAAAATGAAGCGCAGAGTCAACACTGGCAATATGTTGACAAAACTTTTGAACAAAAAGCCCTATGTCTCTCATTGAGGTGGTTTTATTTTGTCAAGGAAACTGAGAAATTTTGTCGCCGAAAGTGGCATTGCAGTGTGTACACCTCCGCTTGTTTCATCAACAAAAGTTGCCTTTCGCTGAAAAAAATTGGCAGTGTAGACAAGGCCTTAAAGAGCACACATTGTTTAGCTTATCAAAAAGATTGAGAGGTGACTGGAGTAAAGCATATAAGATCTTCATAGAGGAAAGACACTAGGTACTAAAGGGCTCTTTTATCTAGCGGAGAAAGGCAGAACAAGAACCAATGGGTGGAAGTTAAAGCCAGACAAGTAAAGATTAGAAATAAGGCACAATTTTTTAATAATGATGGCGGTTAGCCATTGGAACAAACTCCCAAGGGTGGTGGTGGATTCTCCATCTCTTGATGTCTTCAAATCCAAATTGGAGGCCTTTTGGAAAGATGCTTTAGTCAAACACAAGTTATTTGGGTCAAAATGGGTAACTGGGTGAAGTTCTTGGCCTGTGATATACAGGAGGTCAGACTAGTCAATCTAATGGTCCCTCCAAGCTTTACAATCTATGACGCACACTGCCCTTTCCCAACACAGGCAAGATATAGGTTACGGATTGGACCTGCTTAAGCTAAATGTATTCTTTTATTATGAACAGCTGCTGTGAAGGAACAATTCCTGTAAACCCAGCTCCAAACTATTTTCTCATAACCGGTGTTTGCTGCCCAGGTACGCCCTGTGCCCTATGACTCGGCACACATTGAAAGCAAACTGAGAGGCATTTTGTGTGATACAGTCAACCTGAAACTGCTTTGTAACTAGACGAAAACCATTTCAATTCAGAGCTTTCCCATGAAATCCCCAGGAGCCTGATGGAAAGCAGACATCGGAGAGATCTGCAGGCTCTGAAGGCGGAATAGGCATTTGTCCTTTGACTCAGCAGGCAGCACGAGGTAATGTGGGGTGTGTGCTTGAAACTGGGCTACAGCATTGGACAGCGGAGTTTGTGGCAGTGACAATTGTCACTGAAAAAGCTCTTCAGTTGTTGTTGTTTATTTTTCACAGCACCCAAAGCAGGCTGGTCAATTTGCAGAACAGAAAGACAGAAATAGACTCTGGCTCAAAGAGCTAACAGTCTAAGGGCTTGGCTACATGGTACAGCATTAAGCACCAGAGGGGTGTAAATTGTAGAGCACTCTATCTAACATGTTAGATAAGTACCTGTCAGGGGTGGTCAGGGTGCACTTATTCCTGCCTCAGCGCAAGTAGCTGGACTAGATGACCTTTCAAGATGCCTTCCAGCCCTACGATTCTATGATTCAGTGATGTCTAGTGGCAGTGAGTTCCTCATGCTAATTATGTTGCTTTAAAATGTATCTCTTTTATCAAGTTTTAATTAGTTGTATTCTAATTTCATTGAGTGGTCCCTTGATCTTGTACTGTGAGAGTGTAAATAGGAACTTCTTATTTACCTTCTCTATCCCATTCATTCTTCTGTGTCCCAGTGTCATTTCCTCCTTATTCTTCTCCTGTCTAAATGAACTATTCAGATGGTGATCAATTATTCTCCACATCCACTGAAGGTAGGACAAGAAGCAATGGCCTTAATCTGCAGCAAAGGAGATTTAGGTTAGATATGAGGGGGGAAATTCTAACTGTTAGGATAGTGAAGCTCTGGTCCAGGCTTCCAAGGGAGGTTGTGGAATCCCCATCATTGGAGGGTTTTAAGAACAAATTGGATAAACACCTGTCAGGGATAGTCTAGGTGTACTATATCCTGCCTCAGTGCAGGGGGCTGGACTTGATGACTTCTCAAGGTTCCTTCCAGCCCTACATTTCTATGATTCAATTTAACACGAGTTATTTCTTGCAGGTCAGACAGAGGGGAGAGCGTCTGGGTGTGGAACAATGGCCAGATCAGCTGACGCCATTGAGCTGCCGGCTCTGGGCCGCCCGTTCCAGCTGGGGATGCTGTACGACTGCCACAGCGACTCTCTCATCCCAGGTAATTCCCCAGCTGTAGCCCTGAACTCAGGAGTGAAAGAGGAAAGGGTCACAGTCCAAACCCCTTCACACCTGAGAACGAGCCAAGTGCGCTGTGAGTGGCTCTGGTTATAGTTATTATGGAAACGGCCCAGCACATTCCCCAGGGTCTGGGCTGAAGTATCCAGATGGGACAGGAGGTCCCTGCATTGGGCTGGTGACCTGCTGCCATTCATTCTAGGTCATGTACAACTAAAACATCTCATGTGCCTGATTAAATGAAACTACCCGCTGCCCACTTGGGAGGGTTTATTTTCCCCTGATCTTTTCTCAGGGTGGCTGCTCTCTCACATCCCCACCCACCAACCAATAGAGTTTAAACCCTCACTTCCTGGCATTTAAAATCTGTGTAGGGATGGCCTCTCTCCATCTTGAGGCCACCCCCGCTCCAGCCATCCAACAGTTGCTCTGTGCACAAGGAGGCTAATTTTGGGAGATCACAAATGTCTCGGTGGCTCAGTTGAAGGGAATAGGAGTCTGACTCTTCTCACAGATTCACAGCTATTTAGGCCAGAAGGGAACATCAGATTAACTAGTCTGAACTCCTATTTAGCACAGGCCATGGAATCCCAGCCAGTTGCCTCCATCCTCCATATTCAGCCCAGGAACTTGTGTTTGACTAAAGTCAGCTTGTGTTTGACTCGGATGCCAGGCAGCCACCTTCTCCCTGACTCTTCTCCAGTCCCCCTGTCCCCTGAGGAGTTCTCCCACCTGATGGTGCACCACTGGAACCTCCAGCCGGGCGCTCGCTCTGTCCCATGCATGGCCATGTGCCGGCCTACTTCCCAGTTCCTCGCAGGCCGAGCCTTTAGCAGAGCTCCCTTTGGCACAACAGGAGTCACTAGTGCAGTTGAACAAACATAAGAACGGCCATACTGAGTCAGACCAATAGTCCAGCTATCCCAGTATCTTGTCTTCTGACAGTGGCCAGTGGCAGGTGCTTCAGAAAGAACAAACATAACAGGGCAATTTTGAGTGCTCCATCCCCTGTCATCCAGTCCCAGCTTCTGGCAGTCAGAGGTCTAGGGGCACCTGAGCATGAATTTGCATCCCTGACCATCTTATCTAAATGGTTCTTGGATCTTTTTTTAACCCAGTTAAACTTTTGGTCTTCACAATATCTCCTAGCAAGGAGTTCCACAGGTTGACTGTGTGTTGTGTGAAGAAGTACTTCCTTTTGTTTGTTTTAAACCTGCTGCCTATTCATTTCATTGGGTGAGCCCTAGTTCTTGTGTTATGAGGAGTAAATAACACTTCCTTATCTACTTTATCTACACCAGGCATAGAATCATAGAATATCAGGGTTAGAAGGGACCTCAGGAGGTCATCTAGTCCAACCCCCTGCTCAAAGCAGGACTAACCCCCAACTACATCATCCCAGCCAGGGCTTTGACAAGCCGGGCCTTAAAAACCTCTAAGGATGGAGATTCCACAACTTCCCTAGGTAAACCATTCCAGTGCTTCACCACCCTCCTAGTGAAATAGTGTTTCCTAATATCCAACCTAAACCTCCCCCACTGCAACTTGAGACCATTACTCCTTGTTCTGTCATCTGCCACCACTGAGAACAGTCTAGATCCATCCTCTTTGGAACCCCCTTTCAGATAGTTGAAAGCAGCTATCAAATCCCCCCTCATTCTTCTCTTCTGCAGACTAAATAATCCCAGTTCCCTCAGCCTCTCCTCATAAGTCATGTGCTCCCGCCCCCTAATCATTTTTGTTGCCCTCCGCTGGACTCTTTCCAATTTTCCCACATCC
The DNA here is from genome assembly GCF_028017835.1 of Emys orbicularis. NCBI lineage: Eukaryota > Metazoa > Chordata > Testudines > Emydidae > Emys > Emys orbicularis. The sequence goes on from NC_088684.1 coordinate 298,144,662, forward strand.
TTCTTGTAGTGTGGGGCCCAAAACTGGACACAGTACTCCAGATGAGGCTTCACCAATGCCGAATAGAGGGGAACGATCACGTCCCTCAATCTGCTGGCAATGCTCTGACTTATACAGCCCAAAATGCCATTAGCCTTCTTGGCAACAAGGGCACACTGTTGACTCATATCCAGCTTCTCGTCCACCGTAACCCCTAGGTCCTTTTCTGCAGAACTACTGCCTAGCCACTCAGTCCCTAGTCTGTAGCAGTGCATGGGATTCTTCCGTCCTAAGTACAGGACTCTGCACTTGTCCTTGTTGAACCTCATCAGGTTTCTTTTGGCCCAATACTCTAATTTGTCTAGGTCCCTCTGTATCCTATCCCTACCCTCCAGGGTATCTATCACTCCTCCCAGTTTAGTGTCATCTGCAAACTTGCTGAGAGTGCAGTCCACGCCATCCTCCAGATCATTAATGAAGATATTGAACAAAACTGGCTCCAGGACCAACCCCTGGAGCACTCCGCTTGATACCGGCTGACAACTAGACATGGAGCCATTGATCACTACCCGTTGAGCCCGACGATCTAGCCAGCTTTCTATCCACCTTATAGTCCATTCATCCAGCCCATACTTCTTTAACTTGCTGGCAAGAATACTGTGGGAGACTGTATCAAAAGCTTTGCTAAAGTCAAGGAATAACACGTCCACTGCTTTCCCCTCATCCACAGAGCCAGTTATCTCGTCATAGAAAGCAATTAGGTTAGTTAGGCATGACTTGCCCTTGGTGAATCCATGCTGACTGTTCCTGATCATTTCTTCTCCTCTAAGTGCTTCAGTCATGATAGTATAGACCAGGGGTGGCCAACCTTTGGCTCCAGAGCCGCATGCAGCTCTTCAGAGGTTGATATGCGGCTGTTTGCATAGGTGCCGACTCCAGGGCTGGAACTACTGGTGCCAACTTTCCAATGTGCCGGGAGGTGCTCACTGCTCAACCCCCTGCTCTGCCCCAGGCCCCACCCTCACTCCACCCCTTCCCCTGAGGCCTCTACCCCTTCCAGCACCTTCACTCCTCCCTTCCTTTCCCCCCAGATCCTCCTGCATGCCGCGAAACAGCTGATCATGGTGGGCAGGAGGTGTGGGAAGGGAGGAGGAGGCGCTAATCGGCGGGTTGCCAGTGGGCGGGAGGCGCTGAGGGGGGAGCTGATGCGGGGCTGCTGACATGCTACGGTGGCTCTTTGGCAATGTACATCAGTAAATTCTGGCTCCTTCTCAGGCTCAGGTTGGCCACCCCTGGACTAGACTGTAATCATGTGACCCCTTAACCCTCTGGTAAGCTAAATAGATTGAGTTCCTTGAGTCTCTCATTATAAGGCAGGTTTTCTAATATTTTAATCATTCTCCTGGGTCTTCTCTGAACCCTCTCCAATTTATCAACATCCTTCTTGAACTGTGGGCACCAGAACTGGACACAGGATTCCAACAGTGGTTGCACCAGTGCCAAATACAGAGGTAAAATAACCTATCCTACTTGATATTCCCATGTTTACACATCCCAGGATGGCAATAGCCCTTTGGGCCACAGCGTCACACTGGGAGCTCAGGCTTAGCTGACTATCTACTGTGACCCCCCCAAAAAATTTTCAGAGTCACTGCTTCCCAGGATAGAGTACCCCTTCTTAGAAGTCTGGGCTACATTCTTTGTTCCTAGATATATACATTTATAATTAGCCGCATTAAAATGCATATTGTTTGCTTGTGCCCAGTTTACCAAGTGATCCAGGTTGCTCTGAATCGGTCACCTGTCTTCATTATTTACCACTGGGTCATCTGCAAACTTTATCAGATGTTTTTATATTTTCTTCCAGGTCATTGATAAAGAATGTTAAATAGCATAGGGCCAAAAACTGACCCCTGCAAGACCCCCATTTGATGATGAGAAGGTGGGTGAGGTGATATCTGTTACTGAACCAACTTCTGTTCCTGGGAGAGACAAGCTTTCCACCTACACAGAGCTCTTCTTCAGCTCTGGGAAAGGTACTGAGAGACCTATCAGTTAGTCAGCTTTTACTCCATATAATGTGTGCCATGTTAATTCTATATCATTCTAGGTTTTTTTTAATAAAGGTGTTTGTGGTCATCAGTGAAATAACTTACAGAAATCTAAATATATTACATCAACACTATTACCTTTATAGAATCATAGCATCATAGGACTGGAAGGGACCTCGAGAGGTCATCAAGTCCAGTCCCCTGCACTCATGGCAGGACCAGCAACATTTAGACCAACCCTGACAGGTGTTTGTCTAACCTGCTCTTAAAAAATCCCCAATGACGGAGATTCCACAACCTCCCTGGGCAATGTATTCCAGTGCTTAACCACCCTGACAGTTAGGAAGTTTTTCCTAATGTCCAACCTAAACCTCCCTTGCTGCAATTTAAGCCCATTGCTTCTTGTCCTATCATCAGAGGTTAAGGAGAATAATTTTCTCCCTCCTCCTTGTAACAACCTTTGAGGTATTTGAAAACTGTTCTCATGTCCCCTCTCAGTCTTCTTTTCTCCAGACTAAACAAACCCAGTTCTTTCAATATTCCCTCATAGGTCATGTTTTCTAGACCTTTCATCATTTTTCTTGCTCTTCTTTGGACTCTCTCCAATTTGTCCAACCAACCTTGTAATTTATATATAAAAATAATAAAAAGGGAGATCAAGCTAGTTTGACAAGATCTATTTTCCACAAACCCAAGTTGATTGGCATTAATTATATTATCCCCTTCTTTACTTTTTTATTATTTGAGTCCCATATCAGCCACTTCATTATCTTACCCAGGATAGATGTCAGATTGATAGGCCTATAATTACCTGGGTCATCCCCATTAACGCTTTTTAAAATTTGGCACAACATTAGCTTTCTAACAGTTTTCTGGAACTTCCCCAGTGTTTGAAGACTTATTGAAAAATCAACATTAATAGTTCAGCAAGCTCCTCAGCCAGCTCTTTTAAAACTCTTGGATGCAAGTTATCTGGACCTGTTGATTTAAAAATGTTTAACTTTAGTAACTGCTGTTTAACATTCTTCTGAGAGACTAATGGAATGGAAAGAATGTTATCTAATATGACATCATCCCTTTCCCCCCAAGTACAGAACAGAAATACTTATTGCATTATTATTGATAATTCTACCATTTCCATCTAGTAATGGCCCAGTACCATTCCCAGGGTTCATTTTGTTCCTATATACTTAAACACCTTCTTATTGCCCTTAACTCTGCTGGCCATCAATTTCTCCCTGTGTCCCTTTGCTTCCTTATCAATTTTCTACAATTACAAGCTTCTGATTTATATTGATTACTATTAACTTCCCCTTTCTTCCATTTATTTTTATATATTTTATCTCTCTGTCTATATCTGCCTTCACTTCCCCAAATATGGCCTTCTTCCTTGATTGTCATTTTTTGGGCATCTAGTAAAGTGTTAAATAATTACCAATTATTATTCACTTTTTTTATTAAATTCTTCCTCCCAGTTGATTTGGCTCATAATTGTCTTCAGTTTTGTGAAATTGGCCCTGGTAAAGCACCAAGAATAAGGCACCAATAATAAAATCCAGACCAGCTATATATAACTGGTCTGGATTTTATTCTGCCTTCACTTTATAAATGTGATCAAGTCATGATCACTTGTGTCTAAGCTACCATTAATTTTTAATTCTATGATCAGTTCCTGTTCATCTGTCAAAATGAGGCCTAATATAGAATTCTCCCACCTCGGATGCAACACTTTTGGAGTTAGGAAATTGTCAACTACAATATTTGGAAATGTTAAGGATGTTTTAGTACTGGCAGCATGAGACTTCCAGGGTATGTCACTAAAATTCGTCAGGGATGCAATTCCATGCTCTGGGTGTCTCTAAACCTCCACCTGCCAGAAGCTGGAGCTGGATGACAGGGGATGGATCACTTGATTCTGTTAATTTCCTCTGAAGCACCTGGCTCTGGCCACTGTCAGACAGGATAAGTCATGTGCCCCGGCCCAATATTGGGCTAGATGGAGCATTTGTCTGACAGGATAGAATCATAGAATCATAGAATATCAGGGTTGGAAGGGACCTCAGGAGGTCATCTAGTCCAACCCCCTGCTCAAAGCAGGACCAATCCTCATCTAACTCATCCCAGCCAGGGCTTTGTCAAGCCTGACCTTAAAAACCTTCCAAGGAAGGAGACTCCACCACCTCCCTAGGTAACCCATTCCAGTGCTTCACCACCCTCCTAGTGAAATAGTGTTTCCTAATATCCAACCTAGACCTCCCCCACTGCAACTTGAGACCATTGCTCCTTGTTCTGTCATCTGCCACCACTGAGAACAGCCGAGCTCCATCCTCTTTGGAACCCCCCTTCAGGTAGTTGAAAGCAGCTATCAAATCCCCCCTCATTCTTCTCTTCTGGAGACTAAACAATCCCAGTTCCCTCAGCCTCTCCTCATAAGTCTTGTGCCCCAGCCCAATATTGGGCTAGATGGAGCATTTGTCTTACCAGTGTGGCCATTCTTATGTTTATATAAATTGAAGTCCTCTATGCTCATTTGCCTTTTTTTTCCTACACATCATTGATAGGTTCTTAAGGAGCTGGTCATCCTGTTCCCTAGTGTGATTTGTTGATCCATAGTAGACACCAACTAATACTCTATCTTGTGCTTTATCTGTTAAGACATTGATCCATATGCATTCAAGACCATTTTCTTCTGCATTATCAGTGACTCAGAAACTGGTAATGCCATTTTTGACATAGAGGCTTTACTACTTTACTACAGAATCCCCACCCCAAAGAGCTCACAATCTCAGTAAATGTTGAGAGAGAACAGATAGATACAGCAAACAAACAGGGGAGGAGGAGGATACAGTAACAGCCACAGTCCATCCACTGCCTAGCCGTGGTCAAATGTTTTGCACGAATCATTGCAAAGCAGAGTTTAAAAGGAAGATTCTCATGGAGGAAAAGGTTTCGGCTTTACAGATTGTTACAGGCAGTAAAGGTGACATGGGAGAAAGCATGAAAATGCTCGTGAGACAACTTGACTAATGGGCACATAGGCACATGTGGGTGCTCCAGGCCTGGAGCACCCGTGGGGAAAAATTAGCGGGTGCTCCACACCCACTGGCAGCCAAGCTCCCACCAGCGCATCTCGCCTGCCAGCAGCCCCCCTGACCAACTCCTCCACCTCCCTCACAGCACTTCCTGCCCACTATGAAACAGCAATTTTGAGGCGCTCAGGACACTCCAGGAGAGAGAGGGAGGAGCAGGGACACGGCACGCTAGGGGGAGGAGGAGGTGGGGAAGAGATGGGGTGGAGGCAGGGACTTGGGGAAGGGGTTGAATGGGAATGGGTTTGGGCAGAGCACGGGTGGGAAGAGGCAGGGTGGGGGTTTGGAGGAAGGGATGGAGTTGGGGTGCAGCCTGGGGTAGAGGGGGGGGTCAAGCACTCACTAGCCAGAGGGGAAGTCGGCACCTATGAATGGGCAATGAAGCCTGGCCTCACTGGCAGAGCAGAGTTGGGGGTTGAGAGCTCAGTAAGTAGGACCCTGCCAAATTCATGGCCATGAAAAATGCATCATGGACCATGAAATCTGTCTATTGTAGGGGGGTTGCAGTATTGCCACCCTTACTTCTGCGGTGCCTTTAGAGCTGGGCAGCTGGAGAGCAGTGGCTGCTGGCCAGGACCCCAAATCGGAAGGCAGCACCGCCACCAGCAGCAGTGCAGAAGTGAGGGTGGTATGGTATGGGTGGCTCCAGAGGTGATCCTGGCAACTACAAGCCAGTAAGCCTCACTTCAGTACCAGGTAAATTGGTTGAAACTATCGTAAAGAACAAAATTGTCAGACACACAGATGAACATAATTTGTTGGGAAATAGTCAACATGGTTTTAGTAAAGGGAAATCATGCCTCACCAATCTACTAGAATTCTTTGAGGGGGTCAACAAGCATGCGGACAAAGGAGATCCAGTGGATATAGTGCACTTAGATTTTCAGAAAGCCTTTGACAAGGTCCTTCACCAAAGGCTCTTAAGCAAAATAAGCAGTCATGGGATAAGAGTGAATGTGCTCTCATGGGTCGGTAACTGGTTAGAAGATAGGATACCAAGAGTAGGAATAAATGGTCAGTTTTCAGAGTGGAGAGAGGTAAGTAGAGGTGTCCCCCAGGGGTCTGTACTGGGCCCAGTCCTATTTAACATATTCATAAATGATCTGGAAAAAGGGGTAAACAGTGAGGTGGCAAAATTTGCAGATGATACAAAACTACTCAAGATAGTTAAGTCCCAGGCAGACTGCAAAGAGCTACAAAAGTATCTCACAAAATTGGGTGACTGGGCAAGAAAATGGCAGATGAAATATAATGTTGATAAATGCAAAGTAATTAGGGTGACCAGATGGGATGAAGAAAATATCGGGACACATGGGGGGGAGAAGGGGAGTCCCGCCGGTGGAGCAAAAAAACAACAACCAGGAGTGCGAAATACCCAACCAAACATCGGATGGGACGCAGGACAAACGCCTAAATATCAGGACGTCTGGTCACCCTAAAAGTAATGCACATTGGAAAGCATAATCCTAACTATACATATACAATGATGGGGTCTAAATTAGCTGTTACCACTCAAGAAAGAGTTCTTGGAGACATTGTGGATAGTTCTCTGAAAACACCCACTCAATGTGCAGCGGCAGTCAAAAAAGTGAACAGAATATTGGGAATCAATAAGAAAGGGATAGATAATAGGACAGAGAATATCATCTTGCCTCTATATAAATCCATGGTTTGCCCATATCTTGAATACTGCGTGCAGATGTGGTCGCCCCATCTCAAAAAAGATATATTGGAATTGGAAACGGTTCAGAAAAGGGCAACAAAAATGATTAGGTGTATGGAACGGCTTCCGTATGAGGAGAGATTAATGAGACTGGGACTTTTCAGCTTGGAAAAGAGATTGCTAAGGGGAGATACGATTGAGGTCAATAAAATCATGACAGGTGTAGAGAAATTAGATAAGGAAGTGTTATTTACTCCTTCTCATAATACAAGAACAGGGGGCCATCAAATGAAATTAATAGGTAGCAGGTTTAAAACAAACACAATAAAGTATTTTTTCACGCAATGCACTGTCAACCTCTGGAACTCCTTGCCACAGGGTGTTGTGAAGGCCAATACTATAACAGGGTTCAAAAGGGAGCTAGATAGATTCATGGAAGATAGGTCCATCAATGGCTATTAGCCAGGATGGGCAGGAATGGGCCCTGAGCTGGGGAGGGGCAGGGCTGGGGGTGCCCCAGCTGGGGGCTCCTACCATGTTCTGGGCTAGTCCCAGCCAGGCTGGGGAGGAATGAGACTTCCTCTTCCCCTACACAGGCCACTCCCGGGGCCAGGTCAGTCCCACCTCCAGGAACCTCAGCCAGCAGCCACAGAGCTTTCTGCAGCTGAGGGGAGAGCCCAGCTCTGAAGGCAGCGCTGCCGCCAGCAGCAGCGTAGAAGTGAGGGTGACAATACCACAACCCACCTACAATAGCCTTGTGATCCCCCCCATGACCACCTTTTGGGTCAGGACTCCCACGGCAACAACACTGTGAAATTTCAGATTTAAATATCTGAAACCATGAAATTTAAGATTTTAAAATTCCCATGACCATGAAATTTACCGTGAATTTGGTAGGCCCTATCAATAAGGCATTAAGAGTTTATAGGAAGAGGGTAAGCCATAAAAGATCTTAAAGATAAAGAAAAGTAGCTTGTGTTTGATGTGATGGAGAAGGAGCAAGTGGAGGGGTGCAAGGTGAGAGAGGAGGAGACATAGTCAATGCAATGAACCAAGATAGCTTTAGCAGCAACACTCTGAAGGGAACTGCGGTGGGGCAAGATTACATTTGTCAAGACCAGAAAGGGGAGAAGCAGGCAGTAGTCAAGACATGGGATGACAAGGGTCTGGCTCAGAATTGTGTGGACTGAGAAGAAAGGTTGAATCTTAAAGCTGTTGTGTAGGAAAATGTAGGAAGACACAGGCTGGATGTGAGGGTCTAGGGAAAGGGGAGAAAAAGGTGACACCATGACTGTGAATCCAAATACCCAAAAGGGTGGAAGTGTTGCTCACAGCAAATATAAGAAGCGTAAGGCAGCAGTTCCCAAACTGTGGGTTGCACCCCCCAGGGAAATCACAAAAAGATACCAGATGGGGTGTCACGAGAGGAGGGGAAAACAAAGAAAATGTAATAAAGATTTTAAAGAGCAGCTAGGCAGCACCAACCGCTACTGGAGCAATAGAGCGCTCTCACAACAGCAAGGACAACATGCCTTGTATGGCCCATGGCAGGTCACAAGCTCCACTTGCAGGATACAAGAGCAATATGGTGAGAACAGGGACAGGGGCTGAGGAAATTCCCACACACACACACACCAGCGTTCAAGGTGGTGGACCAAATAAAGTGATTTGGTGGGCTGGGTGTTGTCCACCCCAGACTGCCAGTTGCCCATCCCTTTTTTTGGGTCCAGAAGTTGGGGATCCCCGATATGTGGGCTGTAATACTGTGCAGCCCCCTCCTGAGCAACCCTTCATGTCCAGGGGTGCCTCGGCATAGCCCTGCTCAGCTTTCCCCCTCTTCAGGGCCCTTTTAGATACTCAGTTCAAAAGGCACTTCAAACAAACCCCCTCTTGGGGTCCAATTTATTAAGTCCTCCAGAACATACTGCAGAAAAGGACCTGGGGGTTACAGTGGATGAGAAGCTGGATATGAGTCAGCAGTGTGCCCTTGCTGCCAAGAATGCGAACGGCATATTGGGCTGTATTACTAGAAGCATTGTCAGTAGATCGAGGGGCATGATCATTCCCCTCTATTCGGCACTGGTGAGGCCACATCTGGAGTATTGTGTCCAATTTGGGGCTTCCCACAGAAGGGATGTGGACAAATTGGAAAGAGTCCAGTGGAGGGCAACGAAAATGATTAGGGGGCTGGGACTCATGACTTCCGAGGAGAGGCTGAGGGAATTGGGATTGTTTAGTCTGCAGAAGAGAAGAGTGAGGGGGGATTTGATAGCAGCCTTCAACTACCTGAAGGGGGGTTCCAAAGAGCAAGGCCGTCCTTAGGCATAGGCAACATACACAGCTGCGTAGGGCATCTGAAAATTTGGGGCACCACTGGGTCTTAGTGTCCACCCTCCTGGTTTTCCTATCCCTGTTCTGACCCGTCCTGCAGGCTCCCACAGCTGTGGCTGCTGCAGCCTGGTGAGTCTTCCTCCAGAGGGGATCTAGTTACTTAAAAGTGAAAAAGTCTCCAGCCTGCCAGGCCTATTAGTATTAGGACAACATTGAAACTGTTAAAGAGCCATTCAAGGGGTAATGAAGCCATTTAACAGGCATTTGCCAACCCCCAGGTATATACTGTCAGTTTCTGAATTTACTGACAAAACAGTTGTGCATCACTGTAATATTTACTCAGAACATGTCAGTCTACAGGACCTTAGTTTAAAATTTGCTTTAAAAATATTTCATTAGTGAGTTGGTGAAGATTATAAAATCACATCTCTAAAAAATCCTTGCATAGATTTTTAGATGCACAGGTTTCAGAGTAGCAGCCGTGTTAGTCTGTATCCGCAAAAATAACAGGAGTACTTGTGGCACCTTAGAGACTAACAAATTTATTAGAGCATAAGCTTTCATGGGCTACAACCCACTTCTTCGGATGCATATAGAGTGAACCATATATTGAGGAGATATATATACACACACATACAGAGAGCATGAACAGGTGGGAGTTGTCTTACCAACTCTGAGAGGCCAATTAAGTAAGAGAAAAAAAACTTTTGAAGTGATAATCAAGATGGCTCAGTACAGACAGTTTGATAAGAAGCAAGTGTGAAAATACTTACAAGGGGAGATAGATTCAATGTTTGTAATGGCTCAGCCATTCCCAATCCCTATTTAGCCCTGAGTTGATTGTGTCTAGTTTGCATATCAATTCCAGCTCAGCAGTCTCTCGTTGGAGTCTGTTTTTGAAGTTTTTCTGTTTTAAGATAGCCACCCGCAGGTCTGTCAAAGAATGGCCAGACAGGTTAAAGTGTTCTCCCACTGGTTTTTGAGTATTATGATTCCTGATGTCAGATTTGTGTCCATTAATTCTTTTGCGTAGAGACTGTCCGGTTTGGGACACCAATATTCCACACACAGATGGACTACAAGCTATCAGGAACAGTATCCCCGATAATGTCACAGCTAACCTGGTGGCTGAACTCTGTGACTTTGTCCTCACCCACAACTATTTCACATTTGGGGACAATATATACCTTCAAGTCAGCGGCACTGCTATGGGTACCCGCATGGCCCCGCAGTATGCCAACATTTTTATGGCTGACTTAGAACAACGCTTCCTTAGCTCTCGTCCCCTAACGCCCCTACTCTACTTGCGCTACATTGATGACATCTTCATCATCTGGACCCATGGAAAAGAAGCCCTTGAGGAATTCCACCATGATTTCAATAATTTCCATCCCACCATCAACCTCAGCCTAGATCAATCCACACAAGCGGTCCATTTCCTGGACACTACTGTGCTAATAAGCGATGGTCACATAAATACCACCCTGTACCGGAAACCTACTGACCGCTACACTTACCTACATGCCTCCAGCTTCCATCCAGGACACACCACACGATCCATTGTCTACAGCCAAGCTCTAAGATATAACCGCATTTGCTCCAATCCCTCAGATAGAGACAAGCACCTACAAGATCTCTATCAAGCATTCTTAAAACTACAATACCCACCTGCTGAAGTGAAAAAACAGATTGACAGAGCCAGACGAGTACCCAGAAGTCACCTCCTACAAGACAGGGCCAACAAAGAAAATAACAGAACACCACTAGCTGTCACCTTCAGCCCCCAACTAAAACCTCTCCAGCGCATCATCAGAGATCTACAACCTATCCTGAAAGATGATCCTTTACTCTCACAGATCTTGGGAGACAGACCTGTCCTCGCTTACAGACAACCCCCCAACCTAAAGCAAATACTCACCAGCAACCACACATCACTGAACAAAAACACTGACCCAGGAACCTATCCTTGTAACAAAGCCCGATGCCAACTCTGTCCACATATCTATTCAAGTGACACCATCATAGGGCCTAATCACATCAGCCATACCATCAGTGGCTCGTTCACCTGCACATCTACCAATGTGATATATGCCATCATGTGCCAGCAATGCCCCTCTGCCATGTACATTGGCCAAACCGGACAGTCTCTACGCAAAAGAATTAATGGACACAAATCTGACATCAGGAATCATAATACTCAAAAACTAGTGGGAGAACACTTTAACCTGTCTGGCCATTCTTTGACAGACCTGCGGGTGGCTATCTTAAAACAGAAAAACTTCAAAAACAGACTCCAACGAGAGACTGCTGAGCTGGAATTGATATGCAAACTAGACACAATCAACTCAGGGCTAAATAGGGATTGGGAATGGCTGAGCCATTACAAACATTGAATCTATCTCCCCTTGTAAGTATTTTCACACTTGCTTCTTATCAAACTGTCTGTACTGAGCCATCTTGATTATCACTTCAAAAGTTTTTTTTCTCTTACTTAATTGGCCTCTCAGAGTTGGTAAGACAACTCCCACCTGTTCATGCTCTCTGTATGTGTGTGTATATATATCTCCTCAATATATGGTTCACTCTATATGCATCCGAAGAAGTGGGTTGTAGCCCACGAAAGCTTATGCTCTAATAAATTTGTTAGTCTCTAAGGTGCCACAAGTACTCCTGTTATTTTTTAGATGCACAATCATCTTTAGCCTTAAATGCTTGGATCTTCAGACATATAGTTTTTTAAATAAATCCTTCAAAAGACCACCCTTCTCTAACATACACATTTTAATTACTATAGTACAAGAAACTTGCTTCCAAAGTCTTCCTGTCCTTTCTGTCCATCCCTTTCTCCCTTCACCCTCTCTCCCCTCATCCCCACCCTCACCCCACATTGAAGAGAGCCCTTAAAGGGACAACACCCCTTTCCTTCCAGATAGCTGGACATAGGCTACGTCTACACTACCCGCCTGAATCGGCGGGTAGAAATCGATCTCTCGGGGATCGAATTATCGCGTCTCGTCGGTACGCGACATTCGATCCCCGAATCGGCGTTTGTACTCCACCCGGGCAGGTAGGAGTAAGTGCTGTCGACGGAGGAGCCGCGGAGGTCGATTTGCCGCCGTCCTCACGGCGGGGTAAGTCGGCTCCGATACGTCGAATTCAGCTACGCTATTCGCGTAGCTTAATTTGCGTATCTTAAATCGACCCCCCCCGCCCCCGTAGTGAGGACGTAGCCATAGAGTTTCCCTTTCTTTACTTCTGACTATCTGATGAACTAGTTTTAAGAGAACTCTCCAGTAAAATCAGTACCTTAGTATGATATAAAATCCTTTGTTATGCCTAAAATCTTTGGAAACATATTTTTTAAAGTTGATGAAATTTCATGAACATGTGTATTGTTATGGAGATCCCACACAGTAAATTATTGTCCCTTTTTCTAAAAGCAGTGAACAGTGTTATGAACACACTAACCCTCTGTGACTGATTAATTTAAAATAATGTCTTTGTTTCAGTGAGTGAAATATGTAGTAATCTGGACTGATTACTTTATGAAGGCTTAAGAGTACATTTAAATATAAAATCAGCTTAGAAATACTGATTAAGAAAATGTAAAACAGAGAAGAGCAGCATCATGTATTCCATATTTAATGTTGTATTCAGCAGGACAGCTGACTCACCCTTACTACAAAGTTTTTGCAAATAAATCTCTGTCAAACTTCAGGGCATATCAAAAAACCTGTGACTGGCATTTTTTATTCCCAAGTTTAGTGCTTTTAATTAGGTACCTTCTGCATGTCCATTCTGCATGAGGGAGAGGGTACGGGGGTCTCTTTGGGGAACTGTGACTCTCCACCACCGTGAGGCAGGCTGGGCGTCTTGTTATCCTTTGCTGCCTCGTCCCTCCCCCCACCGCCAGGCTGTGAGCCCGGGCTGCAGCCGGGCACAGGGGCACCAGTTTAATAATACTGCGTAGGGCCCCATAAATCCTAAGGACAGCCCTGCCAAAGAGGATGGAGCTCGGCTGTTCTCAGTGGTGGCAGATGACAGAACAAGGAGCAATGGTCTCAAGTTGCAGTGGGGGAGGTCTAGGTTGGATATTAGGAAACACTATTTCACTAGGAGGGTGGTGAAGCACTGGAATGGGTTACCTAGGGAGGTGGTGGAATCGCCTTCCTTAGAGGTTTTTAAGGCCCGGCTTGACAAGGCCCTGGCTGGGATGATTTAGTTGGTGTTGGTCTCTTCCAACCCTAATCTTCTATGAGTCTCTGATTCTATACTGGCCCTCTACTCCCCTGCTTGGCCAAGGTCTCTCCCAGGCGTTTTTATCTGGAGAGCTTTCTCCCACTCTCTCCTGCTTTTTCACATTTTTCCCTGCTGACTCAGAGCCCTGCCAAGCCTTTGTGCTCCCTGCAGTATCTACACATAGCACAGTCTCTCCTGGGCTTCCCCCCTTCACTGCAATTTACTGCTCTTTTTATCGTGAGATCACCTGATTCAACCCAGGTGTGGCTTGTCCTGTAATCAGGGCTGACTTAGCCCCAGCCCATGGGGCAAGATACCCTGTTGCAGAGGCCCTATGCAAGTGCACTGATTGCACATTCGTTAATCCAGACCTGGCTACCCACCTATAGTTTTCAAAGTAGATTGTTAAAATGGAGTGTTCATTTGTGCAAAGGCAACCTGAATACTAAGTACCAGGGGGGTCGTGTCAGGGAAAAGGAGGCGGGCCAAAGAAGGAATTTTGTGGGGCCTCCATCAGACGCTGATGGAGAGAGAAGGACACACAGAATGAAAGGCTGAAGGAATGGTGAACGAAGTAGGAAGAGAACCAGACCAAGAAGTATTTAAAAAAAGCAAGACGACAGGATTTCAAGAAGAGCATGGTCAGTGGTGTCAGTAGAAGCTAACAGGTCAAGGAGGATGAGGATGAAGCATAGGCCCTGAGCCTTGCCAGGAAGAAGTCATTAGAGACTTTGGTAAGAGCTGTTCAAGTGGAGTCCAGGGGCAGAAGTTAGACTGGAGAGAGTCTAGGATGCAGCTGGAAAAGAGGAACTCCAGACAGAGGTTGTAGACATCACATTCAATCAGCAGACGAACAAAAAAATATTGGGTGATAGTTGGAGATGCAGGTGGGGTCACGGTAAGTTTTATTATGGGAGACACTAAGGTGTGCTTGTACTATGAGTGGGATGAACCAAGGGACAGGGAGAGCAGGCAGATGAAGGAGGAGGTAAGATTGGAGCCGAGGCAGGAGGTGGGATGGGAAGGGGCTGCTGGGGTCGCTGGAGAAATTTGAGGAGGAGAGCATGTAAGAGACCTTGGCGCTGGTGATGGCAGAAAAAGGTACAGGGAAGGGAGGCAGAGGTGCTATCAGATTTTGTCAATTTTTCTTTGAAAAAGCAAATCCTGAATGGAGAGTTATGGGGGGGGGGGGCAAAAGAGGGGAGGGTTTAAGGAGAGAATCAAAGGTCCTAAATAGCCATCTGGAAATATGGATGTGGAATCTGATGAGGATGCCGAAGCAGTGCTCCTTGGCTAGGCATACGGCAGAGCTGTAGAAAGAGAAATGACATTTGTAGTGGAGGAGGTCAACCTGGCAGTGGGACTTCTGCCAGAGGACTTGGCTGGAGCAAAGACGTGGAATTTTTGTTAAATTAACATGTTTATTACAAAAGTGCCTAATTTCCAACCAAGAGTGAGGTCACACTGTGTGTGTACAGTGCTGAGTGCAGAGTGGCATGATCCCTGCCTCAAAGACAGAACAGACACCGGTTGAGGTAAGGGGCATAACACACCAACAGAGTGAGCAATACGATGGCCACAAACAACATGTTAGCTCCACAGTTATCCTCCCCCCTCCAAGGTTGGTTGGGTAGACCTTGAGATAGGAGAGAGGGTCAAATGGGCCAAGTGTGGAGCAGAGAGCATCAGTGGCTAAGACAATGGAGGAGAGGGACGAAAGGGCAGGATGGAGGGGACTTAGAGCAGAGGTAGGGTGACCAGACAGCAAATGTGAAAAATCGGGAGAGCGGGTTGGGGGGTAATAGGAGCCTATATAAGAAAAAGCCACAAATATCAGGTCTGTCCCTATAAAATTGGGACATCTGGTCATCCTAAGCAGAGGAGATGTTGAGGGATTGGATGTTATGAAGGGATTGGGTAGTGAGGGGAGGGAAAGAGGGAAAGCTAGCAACTCTGAAGGAGACATAGTGGTTGTCAGGCAGGAAATTTTGTGATGGAGACCAAATACAAGGACCGATCTAGGGTTGTAGGTCAAATAAGGAAGTGAAAGTGAGGAGAAGGGAGGCGGCGGGGGGGATCAGAAAGGAATTGCATCTGCATGAAGGTCTGAACTGTGCAATCTTTCCCCACTCTAACACCCCTGATAGCTGGGGTGGCCATGGGGAATCAGATACCCACTACACCTCACTTTTTCTTCATATTAATCAAAATGTAAGAGCATGTCACCCCCTACGGTTTCACTGAAATTGCACACTCACTGGAGATGTCTTCCTCGGCATCATGCTCATCCACGATGCTGGGCTGCTCCGGGGTTAAAAATAGCTCCTGGCTCTTGGGCAGAATGGATCACCCGCTCACCTGCCTCCCATTCTCCTCCTCCTCTTCTTCGTCCAAAACCCCCTCCTTGTTGTTGCATGGGGTGGCCCAGGACTCAGATTCCTGGAAGGTATTCACTCTACTTTTGGGGGTAGTGATGAGATCAACACTAAGAATCACATGCAGCTCATGGTAGAAGCGGCATGTCTGCAGTGCAGAACCAAAATGACTGTTCACCTCGCTTGTCTTCTGTCCATGTTTCTCCGGCTGGTTCAGAGCTGTGCCTGCACCGACTTTTCACCCTGCAGACCAACAAGATTTAACACATCCTGTGTACTCCAGGCTGGAGCGTGTTTGGGTCATTGAGTCGCCATGATCAGCTGGGCTGGCAAACTCTCCATGCTGATCAAACAGGAAATGGGAATTCAGAAGTTCCTGGGACTTTAACGGGGAAGGGATGTTTCCTGTGTACCTGGCTGCTGTGCTGCGGAGTTGGAAACGATCTCCAGAGCAATCACAGCAGAGCATTGTGGGACACCTCCTGGAGGCCAATCCAGTTGATTTAAACAATGCTGTGTCTACACTGCCTCTCTGTCAACCTATCAACATTGAATTAAGCACTACACCTCTCACGGGGGTGGAGTAATTCAGTCGATGTTACAAGCGATTTGGGTCGTGGAAGGTACCTGGTAGTGTAGATGCATACGTTATTAGATCAACATAAGGTGGCTTCCGTTGACCTAACTCTGTAGTGTAGACCAGGCCTAAGTAAAGAGGAGCAGGGATCAAACAAAAAAGAGCTCGATTCTTGTTTGCAGAACTATGATCCTACGAAGCATAACAAATATAGGTCTACACAAAATTCCAAAATATACAATACTGTTAAAATTTGCTTTTGTTTCTCTCTCTCTGACTGTAGGGTTTCTCTGTATGTCAACATATTTACAATTAAGTGTGCCTGACTAACCCCCGCCCCCCAACATACACACATTGCTACACCCTTGTTAAGTAAGGCCTCTAGTCTAGGTGCTGTCATCAGAGAAAATAACAATAAATAATTCCTCTCAGATAGGGGCATCCCTAGATGAGCAACTCCCCTTTGCAGGGATGTGGCTGGGGGGGAAATGGCATCGCTGGAGTTTTGCTGAACTCTGGCTATCATTGGCTGCTCTAATTTACATGGGGAGCTGAATTACCCCATGGAAACCCCTAAAATTGAGGCACCAAAAGATGGCATAAGAATCTTGGTCCTTTTCTCCCCTCTGCTCACTTGGGTGAGCGTAGTTCAACTGGGTCCAAGAATCTGAAATTGACTAATTATTTAAAGGGGGAGAGTATATCTAAAACAGCGTAAAAAAAATACATTCAGCTTGCCTGGTCTCAGTCCAAAGTAAAGTTCAGTAAGAGAAAGACAAACGGGGTTATAATGAAAATGAGGTTCCAACCTTAGCTATGGCATTTGCTAACAAGAATTCTGTAGCTCTGACCAGAGATGGCCTCAGTGGAAGAACTATTCCCCAGGGCAGCAGAAATTGAATCTTCCAAGAGTAGAAACCCAAACCAAAGGCAACGAAAAATGTAAGAGGGGCATTGAGTTTCTGCCTTAGAGTTGCAAAGGGATCTCATAAAACTGGGTAACAAAATGGCAGATGAAATGTAATGTTGATAACTGCAAAGTAATGCACATTGGAAAACAATCCCAACTATACATATAAAATGATGGGGTCTAAATTAGCTGTTATCACGCAAGAACAATGGATAGTTCTCTGAAAACATCCACTCAATGTGCAGTGGCAGTCAGAAAAGCGAACAGAATGTTAGGAGCCATTAGGAAAGGGATAGATAATAAGACAGAAAATATTCTTATGGCCCTATATAAATCCATGGTAAGGGAAGGTGATTAGGGATGTAGTTCAGCCTTGATTTGGCATGTTTATATGTTACCAGATCAGCTTGTTTATCTGATGTCCTTCACATGTTCTTCTTTCATCTCAGAAATTACAAACAATTAAATCATGGATAGACTCTGCATCCTATGTGTATATTTGTTACGTTACCATGTGTTTGTCTCTAATATTCCAGGGATCACACTGTGGGGCCTGGAACAGCTTCGCATGGAAGTAAACACAAAACCACAACGTAGGACAGAATTTGAGATCATCGCATCTGACACCATTGAAGCCAAGGCCAATGCCCTCAATGTCACAGCATCGCTGAAGGCCAGTTTCCTGGGGGGGTTGGTTGAAGTAAGTGGATCTGCCAAATACTTAAATGACACCAAAACATCTAAACATCAGATCAGAGTCACTCTCCAGTACTCTGCCATAGCCAGGTTTGAGCATCTAACTATGAGCCATTTAGGAGCAGAGAATGTCTCTTACCCTGCTGTGTTTGACCAAGGCACGGCCACCCACGTGGTCACAGCTGTGCTGTACGGGGCTCAGGCTTTTTTTGTCTTCAATCAGGAAGTCTCTTCATCCTTGAATGTACAAGAGATACAGGAAAAACTCCAGGTTATGATTAAAAAGATACCCCAGGTTTCCATCGAAGGGGAAAGAGCTCTCAAAATGGATGACAGGGATAAAGAACAAGCTGAGAATCTTACTTGTACGTTTTATGGTGATTTTGGTCTTGAGAACAATCCAGTTACTTACCTAGATGCCATGAAAACATACTCCACCCTCCCGCAGCTGCTGGGTGACAGCGGGGAGAAGGCCGTACCAGTGAGAGTCCGGCTGTACCCGCTGACCAAGCTGGATTCCAGAGCTGCTCAGCTGGTGCGTGAGATCAGCATAGAACTGATCTTTGATGTTCAAACCTCCCTGGAGCAACTGACAGAATTAGACATGCGATGTAATGATGCATTGAAGAATCCAATTGCCTCAACCTTCCCCGAAATCAAGAGGAAAATCCAGCAATTCAGAGATCTGTGTAAGCAACACAAACAGACTTTCCAGAAACAACTAGCAAGACTCTTACCCTCCATCCGTGGAGGTGGAAAAGAGGAAGGGGCCCTGGTGGACATTTTAACTTGCAAAAACCAGTCACCGTTCAATACCCAGCAACTCAACGAATTTCTGGATAAAAAGGAACGAGAAATGAATTTTGTCAATTCCTATCTTTCTGCCCTAAAGGATGTGGAAGTAGTGTCCTCCCGGAATAAATTGGATGAAATAGTACTTGACCCCATGAATGACTTTGTCGTTGCCTTTATGTTCACTTCATTACATGAAGAGGAACCATATTTATCAGATTTAATACTTTGGCTTCAGACCCAGTTTATGAAGAATACCCAAGATCCTGCATCAGCCAGTTCTGTCAGTGAGAAATCCAAACTGTGGTTTGAATACAAAGAGAGAAATCAAAAAGCCCGAAAATCTGCAAAATCCATTTCAGACTTTGCCCGTGTCAATAAATATAATGGGAAAACTCGATTCATTGTGGCCTCTGTCCCAGATGAGGACAATCCAGGAACTTCAATTTACCTCTATGAAAATGGAGACCTGGTCAGCACTAACTATGAACCTCCATCAAAACCTCTTTCTCTCCTGATAGATGGAGTCAGACATGATCGTGTGCAGCTCATGTTTAAATCAGCAGCCTTTGGAAGGGATGAAATATCCTGCTATCGGGTGGAGTACAGAATTGTAGGGCAAGAGAACTGGACAGCTGTGGATACAAATAATAAACAAGAGACCTTCACAGTAATGGAGCTCTGTCCAAACACTGAGTACCAGTTCCGATACGCTGCAGTGAGCAAATCAGGGCTCAATGTGAGCAGTGACGTGAGTCATCCTGTGAAGATGCTTCCTACCAGCCCGCCTGGGAAGCCAGAAAAAGCCAATGTAGAATCATCAGCCATCGCCCTCACCTGGGAGAGTCCAAGGGTCATTGGAGATGGAGTCAGTATAAGGGAGTATAAGGTGGAATATAAAGAGGAAGCTGGAGGTGAAAGTCATGAGGGGAAAGAGAAATGGCTGGAACGAAGGACAGGAAAGAGAACCGAGTTCTGTAAAATTGATGGATTGAGGCCTCAGATGCCCCACCGATTCCGAGTGTCAGCTGTGTATGCAGACGGGACTGTGAGTCACCCAGGTGAGGAGGTATCAATTTCCACATCAGGAGAAGAATTAAAGACACTAGTACAAGATTTCTTCAAGAAGAGCACTCTGATAGAAAAAGGGCAGCCCTCAGTTTATGCACTTCCAATAGAGAAGGCGGTGTTTGGTTCTAATGCAACATATCTAAAGTATAGACTGGGGAAAGAGAACCTACAGATCCCTAACAAAGTCATTATGGTGATGGGAGAAACTGGGTCAGGAAAAACTACACTCATCAATGGGATGATCAATTATGTCCTGGGTATGCAATGGGAAGATGAATTCAGATTCAAACTAATCCATGAGACTGCAAAGAGAAGCCAAGCTGAGAGCCAGACATCTGAAGTGACAGCCTATGAAGTTAATTACAAAAAGGGTTTCCAAGTCCCCTACTCCCTGACTATAATAGACACCCCGGGATTTGGTGACACCAGAGGGATAGAGCAAGACAAAGAGGTAACAAGGCAGATCCGAGAGTTTTTCTCCACCCCAGGGGCCATTGATCACATAGACGCCGTCTGTGTCGTAGTTCAGGCCTCACTAGCTCGTTTGACACATGCCCAGAAGTACGTGTTTGACTCAGTGCTCTCTATCTTTGGGAAGGATATAAAAGACAATATACAAATCCTGATCACCTTCGCAGATGGACAGACGCCCCCTGTTGTAGAGGCCATTAATACAGCTGATGTCCCTTGTGCTAAAGATGCTGATGACATCCCTGTTCATTTCAAATTCAATAACTCCGCACTCTTTGCCTGTAATGCTGGAGCTGACAAGGGCAGTTTTAATTCTGATGAAATGTTCTGGAAAATGGGAGCCATGAGCATGAAGACATTTTTTGAATCCTTAGTTAAATTAGAAACCAGAAGTTTAACTTTAACGCAGGAAGTTCTCAGAGAGCGGAAGGAGCTGGAGATGGCCGTGGAAGGGCTGCAGCCACAAATCAAAGCCGGTCTGATGAAGCTAGAAGAACTGAGAAAGACACAGGAAGCTTTGGAACAGCATAAGGGTGATATGGAGGCCAGTAAAGACTTTGAGTATGAGGTGGAGATATCAGTGTCAGTGCAGAAGGACATCTCTGGTACA
This sequence comes from Emys orbicularis, assembly GCF_028017835.1. Taxonomy (NCBI): domain Eukaryota; kingdom Metazoa; phylum Chordata; order Testudines; family Emydidae; genus Emys; species Emys orbicularis. Next base: position 298,165,516 of record NC_088684.1, read on the forward strand.
GGTAACTACATAACAAACTGCCAGCAGTGTCACTATACGTGTCACTACCCCTGTAAAATCCCTAATGATGATGGTAAGCGTGGGTGTGCAGCTATAGATAGGAATACAGGATATTGCACAGTTTGCCCTGGTAAATGTGTCTGGAATGTTCATTTCAATCAAAAGTACAGGTGGGTATATAAGGTAGTAAAAGAGAAACAGACCTATGCACAACTGAAAGAAAAGTATGAGAAGGCATCTGATGAGGTGTTATCGACACAGAATTTAGTCGAGAAGCTGTCTCAGGAATACGCTGCAGTGCAAGAGATATTAATAGAGCTTATTGATAAATCATCTCGCAGCCTCCAACATCTGCAAGCAATTGCTTTGAAACCCAACCCGCTGTCCACTCCAGAATACATTGACCTGATGATCATGTCGGAACAACAGGAACAAAAGTCCGGGTACCAAGAAAGAATAAAATCACTTCAGGGTGTGAGGGAAGTAGCTGAAATAATAAGAAAGATTGCCAATAATGAGGCCTTGCTGCCGGGAGAGGAGGATATGTACAAGAGGCGTGTAACGGGATTCACTCACCACTCTGGTGTCTCCTCGCGGCCGACATGGGAACCAGCTCCGGGAGCCAGTGTGCCCTGCTCTGGTGATGCTCCTCCTGTCACCTCTTCTGCTCCTGAACCCGTGTCCCTCCAAGGATCCCGGTGTCATGTTCCGTGACACAGCCCTCCAGCCATGCCACACTCTGTGCTCCCCCTTCTGGAGGACGTCTCTGCAGTCCCTGTCCAGCCACTTCTCTCAGTGGTGACTGCAGTCTACTGTCTAGCCACTTCCCCCAGTGGTGGTGGGACCCTGCAGAAGGCCGCTGCTTGCTGTGCATATTCAGGAACTGTTCCTGAGCAACCAAATCACACATTTTTTAAAGGCCTGTAATGCCTTTTCCCCTCACCCACTTGTCTAGTAAATCTCTCATTTCATTTACATAAGCCACATTACTTAATCCAGCTCCCCTCTTAAGGCTCCTGAATTTTATCCTGTAGATTTCAGGTGTAATCTGAAACTGTTTTAAAACCAATTCCTTAGATTTACCATAGTTTGAAGCATCAGCAATAGTCATCTTATTGAATAAGTCCAGAGCTCTCCCTGTCGATTTTGCAACAAAAGTAGTCATCTTTTGATCCTCAGAAATCGCATGGAGAGTGCACAGTGTCTCAAAGGTGATGAAATACTCGGCAATATCACTGGATTCATCGTACGGTGGGCATAACCGTTCCCATTTATGGATTTTTGGGGAAGTGGAGCCAACTGCTGGAGGGTTCCGTCTCTTCCACTCCATCACCTCCAGTTCATGCTGCCTCTCTCTTTCCTTCTCCTCCTGAGCAACTTGCTGGGCTAACCTCTGGCTTCAATTTCTTTGTCTTTTAAATCCAGTGCTTGCTGGTGTGCAGCCCTCTCCTGGGCCACCTTCTCATCAATCTCCATTCGTCTTAATTCCATCTGCCTTTTGTGTTCCCTTTCCTTTTCTTCTATCTGGCTTCTGTGAAGTTCAAGTTTCTTTTGCACTTCACTATCACTCATTTTGCTTACTTTTCTGTCCCTATTTCACTTACCCAAAATAATCAAACAAAAAATAACAACCAGTAACCACCTTGTTTGTTCTCCAGCCAGTACACTTAAAACTCACTTAAAATCACTACCAGTGTCTCAAAGCAATCAGTTGTGCACAGATCCTGTTCAACTACACCATTGCGATGGGTTGGGTCACAGAAACTCACTCAAGACTGTCAATAGATGTGCTGGGATACCATTGAGAACAAACCCCTCTGCCAGAAAAGGGTTCACACCACTCCCGTCTGTCTGTGCTGGACACACCAGTCGGCTTGCAGCACAGACCAAGAGGTTGGGTCACGTACCCCTGCAGTTCACAGAAACTGAGATTCACTCCGTTTAAGGGCTTCTCAGTTAACAGGGACTTTCCCAGCACCCAGTATTCAGTCCTTCTGGGAGCCTAAACCCCAAATAAATCCATTTTACTCTGTATAAAGCTTAAACAGGGTAAATTCATAAATTGTTCGCCCTCTATAACACTGATAGAGAGATATGCACAGCTGTTTGTTCCCCCAGGTATTAATCACTCACTCTGGGTTTATTAATAAACAAAAGTGATTTTATTAAGTATAAAAAGTATGATTTAAGTGGTTTGAAGTAATAACAGACAGAACAAAGTAAGTTACTAAGTAAAATAAACCAAAATACGCAAGGCTAACTTAATACACTGAGGATCTAGTTATAGGTAATATCTCACCCTCAAAGATGTTCCAATAAACATGCTTCACAGACTGGATTATGACAGGCCCAATCCTTTCCCCTGGTACAGTCCTTGTTAGTTCCAGCTTACATCTCAGGTGATAAACAGGGGCATTCTCCTGACTGGCAGCATCTTAAGCCAGCTGACGACAAAATGGAGGGGCTTCCAGGGCCTTTTATATACTCTCTCTTGTGGGCGGAAACCCCTTTGTTCTTCTGTTAAAATCACAGCAGCAAGATGGAGTTTGTAGCCACCTGGGCAAGTCACATGTCCATGAATGAATCAGCTTTTTGCAGGCCAATGCCATTGCTTACCTGTTAGCTCAGCAGATGTGGATTGGCGTCTCCCAAAATCCATTGTTAGTCAAGTACTTCCAGTTACTTGAATAGTCCCTTCACAATAGGTTGGACAAACCTCCCTTATGTGTTTCCCACAGCAAACATTTCAAATACAAGCATAGAGACAACGCTCATAACTTCAGATATAAAAATGATACATTCATACAAATAGGATGAATATATTCAATAGATCATAACCTTTGCAAAGATATGTTACATGGCATATTTAGCATAATGCATATTTCAGTTGTCATATTTATATTCATCAGCATATTTTCATAAAGCATGTGGAGTGCAACGTCACACCTTTACTCTTCAAAGGCTTTAACTGCTTTCCTTTCTTATCCTGTGCCTTTAGTAACAGGTTTTGAATGGTGATAACTTGACCTGAAACCCCAGATCACATTTAATTGTTTAATGTTCAAACCCTTGTTCCCTTTTACATGAACAGTTATTCTCTTGGCTGCCTGAGACCGCCACTTATCGAAGCCACAGGGTTCCATGGGAAATTATTTCAAATCATTTGAAGGAAGGATATTTTCTCTTTAATTAAATAGAAAAGTTAGAGCCTGATTCTGCATTTCTTGCAGCCCCCCCCCCAAATTACCACCAGCTTCAGTGGGATTTGGGGGGACCCAATGGAATATAGGATTAACTTTATATAACTGCGTTTGCATGAACTTTACAGCACCTTGTACACTATTGGTGCTATAAAATAACATAGAAAACAAACAAAAAACCCTCATATCTGAGCATTGTCCTTGTAGAGCCAAGTCCCTTCTGGGTAACTGCACAGGAGGTTTGGACACAACTAACTTTGGAAATCTCTCCCTGGTGGTTATATGCAAAGTTATTTAATCTGCACATTTTCCCTGGTCTGGGGCAGAGAAATGGACAGAACTCGCCTTCTGGCTGGCACCATGCCCTGCCCCCGCTCCAGTACGTGCTTTGGATCAAGGCCTTTGCAGAAGGACAATTTTGCCCTAACAGTGCGGGACTGTCTGGCTCTGAAGCACAGTGTGAATTAGCCAGGCTGGGAGCTCAGCTGCTGTCAGCCCAGCACTGGAAAGTCCCCAGAGTGAGAGTGTTACAGGGAGAAACGCAGGAGTTACAGAATTCAGGATGTGGCAGCAAATAGCAGCAGCGGGAGGAAAAGGAGGAAGAGAAGGAAAGAGAGGACAGTCCTGAAGATCACCCTGCTCATAGACCAGCTCCTCACCTCTGCTATGGGGCACCAGACTAGATAAAACAGGCTGCAATGGGATGCCTCCAGGATGAGGGGCAGCAGTTGGGAGGGGAATGGGAGTGGCTGAAAGGCTAGTAAGACTGTTTACTTTAACATTCTAACTCAGTGGTTCTCAAACTTTTTTTTCGTGGACCACTTGAAAATTGGTGAGGGTCTCGGCAGACCACTTAATGATCTTTCCAAATGTCTTTCCCCCTCCGGAGCAGCTGAGGCTGGGAAGGAAGTGGGGGTGTCTCCCCCGCCGCAGCAGCCCCCGAGCTGGGGCTGGGAAGGAGGGGGATCTCTCCCCAGCAGCTGCAGTCCTGGAGCTGGGGAAAGTTACCTCTTTCTCTTGCTGCCGCAGCCCTGCATGTCCCAAATTCCCCCCACCCTCTCGTCTCACCCCACTGCCCCCCCACCTACCTCCTATTTCCCCCACCTCACCCCACTGCTTCCTCCCACCTGGCCCCTATTCCCCCCAAGGCCACCACCTCACCTTATATGTGTGTCTTCTTCAGGGTCCAGGCACCTAATTAACGCAGGGTGGCTCCACTAATTAGGTGGGCGGCCCTTCATTTTCTCGTGTGCGGCCGCCCAGGTGCGCCCCTTAGAGGGAACTATCCGCAGACCACCTGAATGGAGCTCGCGGACCACTGGTGATCCACGGACCACAGTTTGAGAACCTCTAACTGTAAGGAGGCTCTGATCTGGGAGGGGTTTAGAAGCATCCAATTGCTACAGCTGCATCCGAGGTTTTATGGCAGGTGGAAAGTGGCCAGTCACGCTGGCAGCTGAAATCGCCATTCACGCTGAGGATATTTTACTCACACCTGCTTATTTGCTCATGCTCATTTGCATTGCTGGGTGATAAGACCCGTCCCTGCTGGGACTGATTTACCTGGTTCTGTTCAGAACTGAGCTGGGGGAGCTGATGTTTCTTATGACCAAATTCTACCTTCTCTCTATTAGCTTGTTCTTCCAGTATAGCCGATAATCAAGAGTGTTTGTAACAATCTGCATTTAATAACCTGTGTAACTAGACAAGCTTTATTCGATGACGGGTGTATCCACACTCAATATGTTCTAGTCCATTCCCAGTGTGTTCATGTAGTCTGAGTTTTTATTAAATCATGTAGCAGTAGTTTTATAGTTTAATAAAAATAGATTTGATCTGGATCAGGCATTTGTGTCTGTCTTTTCCAGACCACATTCTAACACCAAACCACTGGGAGGGATGACCCCAGACCTCAAGAAACCCATCCCCCATTCAGATCTGGAGTTTTTTTGATTGTTTATTACTATGTTTATTTCCATGATTTGTTAACATCAGAAATAATTTCCTCAGAGATTACAGAACAATCAGACTTGATAAAGGAATGAATCCCACATTATGCCAAGCCTCTGTCCCAGCCGGCTACAGCTGCCTCTCCCCCTCAGGTCACCCCCTAAAGATCAGCATCACGTATTTGGGCCTCAGAGAGACAAGGTGGGTGAGTTAATATCTCGTATTGGACCACCTTCTGAATAAGCTGGTCCAATACAAAACATTACCTCACCCACCTTGTCTCTCTAATATCCTGAGACTCACATGGCTACAACTACACTGCATACAACATGTTAGGGCCTTGACAGTCTGCATGTGGAGGTTCTTTGTTGCTCTGTGAAGAGCCTGGATTGAGAGTCATGGACTCTAACACAGATGGACACTAGACAAGATCTCTTCTTCCACCAGGGCTGTTACCCATATTAGGGCCATTTAAAAAAAAAAATTCTGGAAACAAGATCTGCCTGTGTGCCCTTTGTTGAATCAGCCCCACTTCACACTGTGGTGGGAAGAACACCTCAACAGCCCAACACTGTGGCATTTAATTTCAGAAAGGGGAACTATGCAATAATGAGGACGTTAGTTAAACAGAAATTAAAAGGTACAGTGACTAGAGTGAAATCCCTGCAAGCTGCATGGGCGCTTTTTAAAGACACCATAATGGAGGCCCAACTTCAATGTATACCCCAAATTAAAAAAACACAGTAAAAGAACTAAAAAAGAGCCACCGTGGCTTAACAACCATGTAAAAGCAGCAGTGAGAGAGAAAAAGGCATCTTTTAAAAAGTGGAAGTCAAATCCTAGTGAGGTAAATAGAAAGGAGCATAAACACTGCCAAATAAAATGTAAAAATGTAATAAGAAAAGCCAAAAAGGAGTTTGAAGAACAGCTAGCCAAAAACTCCAAAGGTAATAACAAAATGTTTTTAAGTACATCAGAAGCAGGAAGACTGCTAAACAACCAGTGGGGCCCCTGGACGATCAAGATACAAAAGGAGCGCTTAAAGACGATAAAGTCATCGCAGAAAAACTAAATTAATTCTTTGCTTCAGTCTTCATGGCTGAGGATGTTAGGGAGATTCCCAAACCTGAGCTTTCTTTTGTAGGTGACAAATCTTAGGAATTGTCACAGATTGAAGTGTCACTAGAAGAGGTTTTGGAATTAATTGAGAAACTTAACATTAACAAGTCACCGGGACCAGATGGCATTCACCCAAGAGTTCTGAAAGAACTCAAATGTGAAATTGCAGAACTATTAACTATGGTTTGTAACCTGTCCTTTAAATCGGCTTCTGTACCCAATGACTGGAAGATAGCTAATGTAACGCCAATATTTAAAAAGGGCTCTAGAGGTGATCCTGGCAATTACAGACCAGTAAGTCTAACATCAGTACCGGGCAAATTAGTAGAAACAATAGTAAAGAATAAAATTGTCAGACACCTAGAAGAACATAAATTGTTGCGCAAAAGTCAACATGGTTTCTGTAAAGAGAAATTGTGTCTTACTAATCTATTAGAGTTCCTTGAAGGGTCAACAAACATGTGGACAAGGGGGATCCAGTGGACATAGCATACTTAGATTTCCAGAAATCCTTTGACAATGTCCCTCACCAAAGGCTCTTACGTAAATTAAGCTGTCATGGGATAAGAGGGAAGATCCTTTCATGGATTGAGAACTGGTTAAGAGACAGGGTAGGAATTAATGGTAAATTCTCAGAATGGAGAGGGGTAACTAGTGGTGTTCCCCAAGGGTCAGTCCTAGGACCAATCCTATTCAACTTATTCATAAATGATCTGGAGAAAGGGGTAAACAGTGAGGTGGTAAAGTCTGCAGATGATACTAAACTGCTCAAGATAGTTAAGACCAAAGCAGACTGTGAAGAACTTCAAAAAGATCTCACAAAACTAAGTGATTGGGCAACAAAATGGCAAATGAAATTTAATGTGGATAAATGTAAAGTACTGCACATTGGAAAAAATAACCCCAACTATACATACAATATGATGGGGGCTAATTTAGCTACAACTAATCAGGAAAAAGATCTTGGAGTCATCGTGGATAGTTCTCTGAAGATGTCCACACAGTGTGCAGCGGTGGTCAAAAAAGCAAACGGGATATTAGGAAGCATTAAAAAAGGGATAGAGAATAAGACGGAGAATATCTTATTGCCCCTATATAAATCCATGGTATGTCCACATCTTGAATACTGCATACAGATGTGGTCTCCTCATCTCAAAAAAGATATACTGGCATTAGAAAAGGTTCAGGGAAGGGCAACTAAAACGATTAGGGGTTTGGAACGGGTCCCATATGAGGAGAGATTAAAGAGGCTGGGACTTTTCAGCTTGGAAAAGAGGAGACTAAGGGGGGATATGATAGTGGTATATAAAATCATGAGTGGTGTGGAGAAAGTGAATAAGGAAAAGTTATTTACTTATTCCCATAATATAAGAACTAGGGGACACAAAATGAAATTAATGGGCAGCAGGTTTAAAACAAATAAAAGAAAGTTCTTCTCCACACAGTGCACAGTCAACCTGGGGAACTCCTTGCCTGAGGAGGTTGTGAAGGCTAGGACTATAACAGGGTTTAAAAGAGAACTGGATAAATTCATGGAGGTTAAGTCCATTAATGGCTATTAGCCAGGATGGGTAAGGAATGGCGTCCCTAGCCTCTGTTTGTCAGAGGGTGGAGATGGATGGCAGGAGAGAGATCACTTGATCATTGCCTGTTAGGTTCACTCCCTCTGGGGCACCTGGCATTGGCCACTGTCGGTAGACAGGATACTGGGCTAGATGGACCTTTGGTCTGACCCGGTACGGCCGTTCTTATGTTCTTATGTTCTTTACAATAGCAGCCCTAGGTCTATGTGGATGAGCTAAGCAGTCCTGCATGCTGATACACCTGACACAGCAGAGAGAACTGTTGCCTTTTATTTAAAGTGATTTTAGCAATGTTGTATTTTACCACAATGGGTTTGGCTCTGGTGGCTCCAGTTTCAAGCCTAACAGAGTGAAAGTCACCTCTGTACTTGCTTCAGATTTAGAGTCTCTAGGACACATAAAGACCAAGGCTAGTGGCCACACACACATTCACAAGTACAAGATCTAGTCTGTTTCACAAGTTATATGAAAGTTATGATTACAAGCACATAGAAATTCTATACAGACCTATGCACAAGTTACAAGGTGAATATAGCTGGACCGCTTGGTAATAGTGACCATAACATAATTAAATTTAACAGCCCTGTGGTGGGGGAAACACCACAGCAGCCCAACACTGTAGCATTTAATTTCAGAAAGGGGAACTACACAAAAATGAGGAGGTTAGTTAAACAGAAACTAAAAGGTACAGCGCCAAAAGTGAAATCCCTGCAAGCTGCATTGAAACTTTTTAAAGACACTGTAATAGAGGCTCAAATTAAATGTATACCCCAAATTAAAAACATAGTAAGAGAACCAGAAAAGAGCCAACATGGTTAAACAATGAAGGACATAAATCCACACCGTGTAGAGGTCAAAGCATAGGGGTTTATTACACACAGCGCTGGTGGAGTGTCACCTGGCTTATTAGACTCAGAGACACTGTCAATCAATTGATTACAATGAAATATATAGATTTTCCATGGGCAGGGGAAAGTGACAGGGTAGGCAGTTCCACACCCCGGGATAGGTTTTGCAGCAAGACAAGATAGCACAATAGCCAATGGTTAAAAGGTTACACAATGTCTCCGCCCATGGTCTCAAGTTAGCAAGTTAATATTTAATTAATACTTTGATAAAATGTTATTAGTATAAAATATAGATGTTGAATTCTGATTTAGGGTCCATAGGAATGGAGCAACTCCTGTGATTGTCCAACAGGTACATTCCTAGGGGTTAAAGCAAAGAAACAGTGAAAGGATATGGTAATACAGATTGTCTCCTTTATGTCTTAAGGCAGGGCATTGGTCCCTGGGAAGGGAGGTGGAAGGATGCCATATCATTATAGTGACATGTGCCAATTTTCATAAACTCAAGGTTGGATCTGTGGGAAGACTGTTTTCCCTTCAGGAGAAACACAATAGGAACAGGGATCCTTTGTTCAATTTGAAACATTGGATGAAACATAATTATTCAGTTATTGCCTCAACATCTGGCATTTCTACTGACCAAGCATATCTTAGCAAAGGCAATGTTATTTTGTTTACCCCAGCTTTCTCTTAGCTGATCACTATTAGCTAGGCCTCTGGTCTCCAGACCAAACTCTGGACTTTGGGTCTGGAAAAGAGCTGGCATAATTCATATACCAGGTTGTTATATAACATGCACATGGATTTTAACCCTTCAACAACAAAGTAAAAGAAGCAGTGAGAGGCAAAAACGCATCCTTTAAAAAGTGGAAGTTAAATCCCGTTGAGGAAAATAAAAAGGAGCATAAACACTGGCAAATGAAGTGTAAAAATATAATTAGGAAGGTCAAAAAAGAATTTGAAGAACAGTTAGCCAAAGACTCAAAAAGTAATAGCAAAAAAAAAAAAAAATTAAGTACATCAGAAGCAGAAAGTCTGCTAAACAACCAGTCGGGCCACTGGACGATCGAGGTGCTAAAGGAGCACTCAAGGATGATAAGGCCATTGCGGAGAAACTAAATGAATTCTTCGTATCGGTTTTCATGGTTGAGGATGTGAGGGAGATTTCCAAACCTGAGCCCTTCTTTTTAGGTGGCAAATCTGAGGAACTGTTCCAGATTGAGGTGTCATTAGAGGAGATTTTGGAACAAATTGATATACTAAACACTAATAAGTCACCAGGACCAGCTGGTATTCACCCAAGAGTTCTGAAGGAACTCAAATGTGAAATTGCAGAACTACTAACTGTAGTCTGTACCCTATCATTTAAATCAGCTACTGTATCAATTGACTGGAGGATAGTTAATGTGACGCCCATTTTAAAAAGGGCTCCAGAGGTGATCCCGGCAACTACAGGCCAGTTAAACTAACTTCAGTACCAGACAAACTGGTTGAAATTATAGCAAAGAACAAAATTGTCAGACACATAGAAGAACATAATTTGTTGGGGAAGAGTTAGCATGGTTTTTGAAAAGGGAAATCATGCCTTACCAATCTACTAGAATTCTTTGAGGGAGTCAACAAGCATATGGATAAGGGGGATCCAGTGGATATAGTGTACTTATATTTTTAGAAAGCCTTTGACAAGGTCCCTCACCAAAGGGTCTTAAGCAAAGTAAGCTGTCATGGGATAAGTGGGAAGGTCCTCTCATGGATCAGTAACTGGTTAAAAGCTAGGAAACAAAGGGTAAGAATAAATGATCAGTTTTCAGAATGGAGAGAGGTAAATAGTGGTGTCCCCCAGGGGTCTGTTCTGGGCCCAGTCCTATTCAACATATTCATAAATGATCTGGAAAAAGGGGTAAACAGTGAGGTGGCAAAATTTGCAGATGATACAAAACTACTCAAGATAGTTAAGTCCCAAGCAGACTGCGAAGAGCTACAAAAGGATCTCACCAAACTGGGTGACTGGGCAATCAAATGGAAGATGAAATTCGATGTTGATCAATGCAAAGTAATGCACATTGGAAAACATAATCCTAACTATACATATAAACGGATGGGGTCTAAATTAGCTGTTCCCACTCAAGAAAGAGATCTTGGAGTCATTGTGGATAGTTCTCTGAAAACATCCACTCAATGTGCAGCAGCAGTCAAAAAAGCTAACAGAATGTTGGGAATCGTTAAGAAAGGGATAGATAATAAGACAGAAAATATCATGTTGCCTCTATATAAATCTATAGTCTGCCCACATCTTGAATACTGCATGCAGACATGGTCGCCCCATCTCAAAAAAGATATATTGGAATTGGAAAAGGTACAAAAAAGGGCAACAAAAATGCTAAGGGGTATGGAACGGCTTCCATATGAGGAGAGATTAATAAGACTGGGACTTTTCAGCTTGGAAAAGAGATGGCTAAGGGGAGATATGATTGAGGTCTATAAAATCATGACTGGTGTGGAGAAAGTAGATAAGGAAGTGCTATTTACTCCTTCTCATAACACAAGAACTAGGGGTCACCAAATGAAGTTAATAGGCAGCAGGTTTAAAACAAACAAAAGGAAGTATTTCTTCACACAACACACAGTCAACCTGTGGAACTCTTTGCCAGAGGATGTTGTGAAGGCCAAGACTATAACAGGGTTCATAAAAGAACCAGATAAGTTCGTGGAGGATAGGTCCATCAATGGCTATTAGCCAGGATGGGCAGGGATAGTGTCTCTAGTCTCTGTTTGCCAGAAGCTGGGAATGGGCGACAGGGGATGGATCACTTGATGATTAACCGTTCTGTTCATTCCCTCTGGGGCACCTGGCACTGGCCACTGTCAGAAGACAGGATACTGGGCTAGATGGACCTTTGGTCTGACCCAGTATGGCCATTCTTATGTTCTTATATTCATGTCTGGGTCAAATACTGAAAATTCACATAACACATAATAAAAAATGGGCAAAAGCTGGGATAGACAGCCAATCTTTGTTAATTAGAATAAGTGGTTGCCAGATATTTTGCAGCGTTGTTTTCCTAATAACAATACAACCAGGCATTTCTGTGCTTCTCAAAGGTGGATCTAGGCTAATGGAATGAGTATGAGGCTGAGAAGAACTGAGAGGATATAGTGGAACTGGAACAGGTTCTGAGACAGGCAACAAAGATGATCAAAGGCATGGAACGGCTTCCATACAAGGAAAGACTAAAAAGATTAGGGCAGTTCGGCTTAGAAAAAAGATGCCTATATGGGGAGATGACAGAGGTCTATAAAATCATGAATGGTGTGGAAAAGTGAATAGATAAGTATTATTTACCCTTTCCCACAACACAAAAAACAGTGGTCACCTGATGAAATTAATAGGAAGCAGGTTTAATACAAAGAAGAGGAAGTACTTTTTCACACAACACGCAATTAACCTGTGAACTCATTGCCATGGGATGCTGTGATGGTCAAACGTAAAACTGAGTTAAAAAAACAACTAGAAATGTTCATGGAAGACAGGCCAATCAAAGGCTATTAGCCAAGATGGGCAGCGATATAATCCCATGCTTGGGGCTACCCTTCACCTCTGACTGCCAGAAGACGGGAGGGGAAGACAGGGGTAGATCTCTCCAATATTTCCCTGTTCTATACACTCCCCCTTAAACTCTGGTACTGGCCACCATTTGAGACAGGACACTGGGCTGGATGGACCATTGGTCTAACCCAGTATGGTCATTCTTATAAGAGTCAGGAAACTTGGGGACTGATTCTCTGTCAAGCTAAGGTCCTTTTATACTGCTGTGGAGAATTCACCACTTCCTTTTGATAGTTTGTTCTAATGGTTAATTCCCTCACTGTTAATAATCCATGTCTTATTTCTAATCTGAATTTGTCGGGCTTTAACTTCCAGACATTGGTTCTTGTTCTGCCTTTCTCTGATAGACACAAAGCCCTTTAGTACCCTGTATTTTCTCCCCAGGGAGGTATTAATACACTGTAATCAGGTCACCTCTCAGTATTCTATTCAATAAGCTAAATATACTGAGCTCTCTAAATCTCTCACTGTGGGGCATTTTCTCCAGCCCTCAAATCATTTGTGTGGCTCTTTAAAACAATGTAACAAATTCTTCAGTTTTGTTTTAGGCTTGTCAGCCACACTGCAGAAAACAAGGTGAAAGGAAAGGAAGATAAAACAACAGCAAATCCAGATCCACTGGGTTCTACGTGTGGAAGGCGGCTGTATTTGTGTGCTGCTTTACCTGGGGAGAGCAGCCCTTCCTTCACAACAGAGTCCTTAGGGATGTCTCTGAAAACATCCATTGTGCCTTCTTCTTCCTATAAGTGACAATGTAATAGAGGGTTATGCCAGCTAAATTATCTGTAAATGGTGGGCTGTGATGAGGAAAGTCTCCCACCAGGAAACCATGGTTTTGTTTTCTGTAGACAAAGACTTCCCTCCAAACAATCCTACAACAGCACCATCTAGGCGAGAACTGATTTTGCACATTTATAAGGCTTCTACCACAAGGCAGGCTGCAGAGATAACAACAAGAAGCCAAGGCAAGCTCCTCTTACCGGGCAAACTTTAATAAACCACTGGGTTCCCTTTTTGTACCCGGCCAGAGCTATTCCTTGTCTGAAGACATCATCCAGGTAGAAGCCAATTGTATCCCTCACTTTTACAGGAACAACCTCGTCTGTTACCCGGGGTTCCCCAACCCTAAAGCTCTCGGTAACTTTACTCTCCGCAAGGCACTATCAGGACAAACCAAGGGAGATGCTGACACAAACAAATCAAAACCAAGTGCTTTTACTTAAAGCCAGTACTTTATTAGTCTCCAGCACTCTCACCAGAATGCCTTTCCCCCAAGTCACTGCTTTGTTTAGTCTCAAGCACATACACACAATAGGTTATAGAACACCTCAAACTGATAATTACCCCTCAAGTCTGGGAGTTTGAAGTGATGTTCGGGTGGTTCAGTCACAGATTTCCAGTGGCCGGCCTTCCATCTGTGGCTGGAGGTCTTTCCCCAATGTGTCCATGAAGCGACTCACTGGACTAGACCCACAACTCCCCTCTTATACTCAAAAAGTTACACAGATATGTCAATCAAAAAAAAGTTACATAGCTGACCAAACAAAATGAGTCACTGGGTAAAAAGCAGGTGTTACAAAAACATGTCCTAAAAAAATTTGTTAAGCAAGCAGCTTCTAAGCAGTTAGTCTGGCAGTTACATTTCCCTGTAACTACAGTCCTGAAATATATCCAGACTTCCTGTTTTTCACAGACGCTTATCCCAGAATAACAAAGAGGATGCAGTGTCAAGCTCACTTCATGTGATAGATTTCTACCCCCTCCTGGCTTGTCTGAGTTATGCTAAGTTCCTACAGAGGCCTACTAAAAGGCTAAATGCAATAAGCAGAATAATTGACAGTCCATCCCATAATTGGCAGTGGATAGGGCACCTGGCTGGATGCTGCAAAATGCTCCTCTACACGTCCACATCCAATTTTGACTCCTTTTTTACTGGGTCGCTGCCCAGGGCCGGGATAAACTGGATTTTGTTAAGTGGCAGAAAGAGCCCATGGTTCCACTTACACTTCAAATACTCAGAGCCATTATAGGTTCCGTCACTGTGGCCTCTGCCTTCACCATCACCCTGAAGAACCAGCAGAAAGGCACATTACATTCTGGGCAGGGACAAGTCAGAGAGAAGCCACCTGACCCTTGGCACAGTGACATGACCTCATGTCAGAAATGAGGTACCCACCCAACCCAATAAGAGCAACAGAGCTGTTATACTGGATCATAGCATAGACCCATCCCCATTTTACAATGAGGAAACTGAGTCACAGACAGCGCCGGCTCCAGGCACCAGCTTAACAAGCAGGTGCTTGGGGCGGCCAACGGAGAGGGGCGGCAGGTGTGGCAATTCCGGGGCGGCAGGTCCCTCACTCCCTCTTCGAGGGAAGGACCTGCCGCCAAGTTGCCGATCGCGGCTTTTTTTTTTTTTTTTTTTTTTTTGCTTTGGGCGGCAAAAATGCTGGAGCCAGCCCTGGTCACAGAGAGACAAAGAGGACCAAGTCACACCGGGAGTCTGGAACAGAGCCAGGAACAGAACCCAGAAGTTTTGATCCCAGGCATACTGCTGTTACCAGTAAGAAACAGCGCCTTGCTATTAGGATTAAGAGGCTAACACTCAGTGCAGTATAATTAGAACTAGCACTTCCAGGGCAACAAAATTTAGTTTCCTGAACAAGAGGTTTGATTGTAAGAAGTGAGCAGGGAGGCAATGCAAGTCCACTTCCCTCGGCCAGACCCCCTTCCATTGGACTGAGACGCTGGGCCTATATAAAATTAACTGAATGGGGGAGAAAGAGCCTCACTCCCACTGAATCACCTTACCTGTAACTCCACCCCAAAGTAGGATGGACAGAGTGAGGAGGACAAAGGGCACTTGCTGAACTTCCCAATGCAGTGGATAGTGCTGGTGAACAGTTGCTGGTTGAGATCCACCACCACTTGTTGGCCCACTGTAGCCTTCACCGCTGCTTCCAGGCTATGCCTGTCCAGGAAACAATTCAAGTGCTCACTGAGGGTGTTGATGGCCAGGAGGAAAACAGCTTTCTCCTTATTCACAGGCTGAATAATTTCTACATCCATAGTGACTATGGAATGGTCATCCAGGATGGTGACCCTTAAGTAGTGCATGGGAGCCCTGCCTCTGGCAATACTGTGCAGATAAGTCCTCTCTCTGAAGAAGCACATGCTCCCGGCTTGAAAGAGCTTGCTGCCACAGGAAATAAACATTTCCGTCCCCTTGTGAAGGCAGAGGGCTGCTTGGTACAACTGCTGTAGTCATCTTCACTTCCACTCCGTCCTCAGAAGTTAGAAAACCACATCAGGACAGCACAGGTAGCCAGGGCCGGCTCTAGGCACCAGCAAAGCAAGCAGGTGCTTGGGGCGGCAAATTTGCAGGGGCACAAGAGCATGGGAGCTGAGAACCAATAGGGAGCCCTGGGAGCTGTAGTTCCTTGGTTAGCTCCCTGCCTATAGAGCCAGCCCTGGAGCAGGGAAAGAACTACATTTCCCAGCATTCCCTCGGCCGCAATTAACAGGAAAGGGAGGGGGAAGGCGTATGGAACTGAAACCTCATGCTGCAGCTTGCTGTGAATGGTAGGGACAGAGCCAGCTCTAGGTTTTTTGCCGCCCCCCACCCCAGCCCTGGGCTCCCCCCGCACTCCTGTGTTGCCCCAGCCCTGGACTCTCCCCCGCTCACACCCCCTGCTGCCCCAGCTCTGGCCCCCACCTGCACCCCCTGCTGCCCCAGCCCTGAGCTCTCCCCCCCCCGCATCTCCTGCTGCCCCAGCCCTGGGCTTCCCCCCCCGCGCCCCCTGCTGCCCCAGCCCTGGGCTCTTCCCCCCCCCCCGCATCTCCTGCTGCCCCAGCCCTGGGCTCTTCTCCCCCCCCTGCACCCGCACCCCCTGCTGCCCCAGCTCTGGCCCCCACCTGCACCCCCCTGCTGCCCCAGCCCTGGGCTCTTCCGCCTCCCCCCGCGCATCCGCACCTCCTGAAGCCCCAGCCCTGGGCTTTCCCCCAAAGAAAGAATTGGGTGGACTAAATGGACATTGCACCTCTCTATCTGACGCCTAGCAAGGCAGGTACGTGGATCCCACTAGAATTTAAAATGAAAAGTAAGGGAGGGGAGGCTCTACTAGACTGGGCAGCTTTAGATACAGTACCAGGCATGTAGGAGGATTTCCACTTCTGAGCCATGGAAGCAGAAATTGACTTTTCTTTTCCAGATTTAGCTAATATTCAGAAAGGGAATCTAGCACCTGCCTTCCAGATTTGCAAGTTACCAGTGACCCAGGGCTGGGGCGGCAGGAGGGTGCAGTGGGGGGGGGGCGGGGGGCAGCCAAAAACCTAGAGCCGGCCCTGCTTGCCACCCCAGGCAAAGGTCTCATCCAAGACTGAGAACTCTGCTCACTCCAGGTAACACAGAGCCATTCACCCAATATTCTACATAAATTCACTGGTGGTATTATAGTCACAGCGATGTTCTGTGGGTGTGTGAGGTGACCAGAGTCTGTGATGCATGTAGACTTAGTCAGGGCAGGGATGCTACATTTTAAAGATCTGGAGACCAATCACCTTGTTACATTAACAAGAAAAACCACGTCACATACAAGGTACTTTCTTCCATTTCAAATTAACACAACAAATGAAATCTCACAGAGTTTTATACCCTTGTTAAATAGGACATCAACATGAAATCCAGTCAGCTTGGAAAAATTAATTAAAAGTAGTTTCTGATGCTACACGTGCCAACTCCCCCTGCCTAATGTGGTAGTTTTATACCACTTTTTTTTAAGTTCTCTCGCCAAAGGGAAAACAGTAAGTCTGACTGTATATTAAGTGCTGTTCAATGCACAAAATAAAACTGAAAATAAAACATTTCTTCCTTCTAAACTCTTTCAGTTATAGTAGCCTTATGTGTTACTTGTATTTGTACTGGTAAAAACACATTCAGGCAGGGGTGCAATTTTTAAGTTTAGCTCCTTAAAGCGTGCTGTGCATTGTGGAGTGAAAACCCTACCCAAATTTAGAGACAGCATTTAAGTGCCTGGGCTAGTAACAGCATACCACATTCTTAGAACTGAACTGACATTAGAATCTAAGGCAGGACCATTGCACTGGGGCAGCCCAGAGTGACTTCAATAGGGCTCCACCTGGGCACAGAGCGAAACCCTTGCAGGGACAAGACCTTACTTGGCACCATTGATGCTGGTGGTTTGCTGTGGGCACTCCGTATACTTTGGACAGTCAAACTAAATGGGATGATTTTATGTTTGCTCCTAGTCGGTATCGCTCCCCAGGTCCCAGCTCTGTTTGGAGGACTCAGCTCCTGATGCAGGCAGCAGGGGGTTCCCATTTCAATCCATACATGATTTTCCAACTCTTTGTTGATTAGGCTTGGTAAATTCGGGGGCTTTCTTAATACCAAACTCGCGCTGTTGGGCCTAAGCTACCTGACCTTTAATTTCTGCAGCACACAGAGCACCGCGGGGACAGGAGAAGGGGTGTCCCTAGTGCACCAGGCATGGGGTCCAGTACATTGGGGAGTTCATTCTGGGGGGAGGTTCTGGAGGTGTCCTTAGAGGGGAAGGGGGGTTCCCAAAGGGGCAAGGGGTGCGCCACAAGTAGGGGCTGATTCTGCTGGGGTCACAAAAGGGGGGACTGCAATGTCCCAGACAGGGGCAGCTCTATGTATTTTGCCGCCCCACGCACAGCAGGCAGGCGGCTTTCGGCGGCGTGCCTGCGGGAGGTCCGCTGGTAGCGCGGATTCGGCGGCACCGGCGTACCTGCCACCGAATTGCCGCCGAAGCCGTGGGACAGGCGGACCTCCCACAGGCATGCCACCGAAGGCTGCCTGACTGCCGCCCTCACAGGGACCGGCAGGCCACCCCCTGCGGCTTGCCACCCCAGGCACGTGCTTGCTGCGCTGGTGCCTGGAGCCACCCCTAGTCCCAAAGGGTGTCCCAGAGGGTAGGGGGTGGGAAGAAGGTGCCCCTGGGGGGGAAGTGAAGGGTATTCTGGGGGAAGGGATGCCCATGGGAGGGAGAGGAAGAGGCCCCAGGCAGGAGCCATGGGAACAGGGGGGAGAGAACCCCTGAGGGAGGCCCTCCTATGCCTAAGGCAAGAGCCCTGGTTCTTGGCTGGAGCCTGCCAGCTCACTGCTTCTCACCTCCCCTGCCAGGGACATTTGCATAGTGAGCCGCTGCCTCCCGCACCCAAGGCGCTTCTGTGTTTGGGGAGGGACACCACAGAGACCAGGGAGGAGCAGGACAGAGCGGCTGTCGCTCCCTCCCCGCACAGTGCCCCTTATCGGGCTGGGTGCAGAGAATGCAGAGCAGAACCAAACAGCCCACTCAGGTTGAGGGGGCAGGACATTGTGAATGCGGCTGTCCTGTGAGAGGTGGGAGGGAGGACACCAGACAGAGCAGGCTGAGCCTGTGCTGGGCTGCCCCCCACCCTCTGCAGGGGAACCTGCTCTGTGTCATAGCCCCTGCATTGCTGTTCCTGAGGGGGAGTCCCCATCAGGGTTCCTGGGTGTGAATGGGAGGGGGCGCTGGGTATGAGCACCCCTCCACTGCTGCCGCTATGCGCCAGGGCCATACAGCCTGGGGGCCAACACTCTGGACCTCCCCTGGCAGCAGGGCTCCACAAGGGTCTGGGGCACCCTGCAGGTGGGATTCCTGCAGCCAGGCGGTGGGGGCACATACTGCCCGGCCCTGGGTGTCTGGGTATGAAGGAACGGGAAATAGGGGGTAGTGCATGGTGCTTCCCTGCCCTGAGGATTCCCAGCTGGGACACTTGTCCTGATGGAGGGAGGGGTTAGCTTTGGTGGGGGTCAAGGAGGAGGGCACAGGACAGCTCGGGTAGCTGGCCTGGGGGGAGAGGGACAAGGAATCCCGTTCCCCACTCTCATATTGTCTTTTCTTTTTCCTTTCCCTCACTCTCTACCCCCTATGGCACTAGTTGTTTCTCCCTTTCCTCTTCCTTCTCTTGCTCTCAGCCTTTCTCTGCCACATGTGTCTGTTCTCGATCACACTCACTTGCTCTTTCACCAGCCTGCTTGCTGCTTGGGGCTGGCCCTGTGTGTGCGTGCACTCAGCCAGCCTGCTGAGGTTTATGGAACAAATCATTATGTGCAAACCCCAGCATGGACACAGTGAGAGACCCTGCAAACAGAGTCATTCCTGGTTTGCAGGGACACACGAGCAACCTAAGCACACTCAACCCCAGGCCAGGGAGCCAGGGGCTGGTGAGCAGTTGAGTCCAGACCTAAACCACACCAGCAATACAGAGTCAAGTATGGTCTGTAAACTCTTGTTAACTATGTTCTCTCCATGGCTCTCATTCTCCGCGATGTGTGCCACTTATCATTACCATGGCAGAGAGTAAGGAGGTCTAGTGAATAACGTCATCAGTGCCAGTCTAGAATTATCTGGTGTCTCTGACCTTTCAAAACTTTTTATTGAAAGGTTTTAAGCTAACAGCAAATCCGGGGGAGAGGGGGCGTGGGTGTTACAAACACACACTAAACAGCAGTGAGCCATTAAACACTCAAAAGAGATAAATCCACTCTAGAGTTTGTCTAGATCAAAGTGTGGAAGGAGAGGGGAGAGGAACCTTCAGGAATTGCTGACAAGTGCATAGTAAGAAATGAACAGGTTTTCTCTCACACTCACTCTTCTGAAAGAAAGGTCTTGAGCTTAACTCATGGGACTGCAACAGAGTTCTGGGTACAATTCCCAGCTCTGCCACAGACAGCCTGTGTGACACTGGGCAAGTCACTTAGGCCTGGATCCACAAAGGGACTTAGGCCTTGTGACACTAAGTGTTGCGGTGCCTAACATTTAGACACCTAGAAAATCACTGTGATCCACAAAGCCTGAGCTAGGCATCTAGATTCCCTATACAATGCAAGGGGAAAGAGAGGCATCTAAGAATGGGATGCACAAAATCCAGCATGCTAGGCAGGGAGCCGCCTAAGCTAGCCAATTGGAGATGCCCACAAAATGGGTGCATGCTAAGCCCCATCCCTCTTGTGGAGATGGGCACTGAAGTCCAGGCTGCAGGGACATGCCTATCTCCACTAGCAATTCATAGCTGGGAACCGCTTTCCTGGAGTCAGTCAGTCAGTGAGACTGAATTCACTGAGGAGCTGGGAGAACCAGGGTCCAGTCCCCCTGCTCCAATGACTCTTTATTTATCCAAAGAAGAATCCCTTCAACAGGAGAGAGAGTGAGGGAGCCCCACACCAGAATATCCCATAGCTCAGTGTTTCAAGCTCTCTCCTGAGTGATGTGTGGGATAGAAGGGGGGATTGAACCTGAGTCTCTCCCATCCTAAGTGAACACTCTAACCACTGTGCTAAAAGCTATGAGGTGAACAGCACCACCTCCTCCTTCAGCTGGAATTGGAATGGGGCCTGATCTGGTCATCCTGCTCAGAGCACATCTATCGGTTGAGCCCTTCAAGGAAGGACAGGAGCTTCTCCACCGGTTTGTGGATCACGCTGGGGCGTGATCAGGCGGGAGATCAGCAGAGTGAGGCCACAGGGCACAGGCTTAGGTGCCTAGGAAAGTTTTACTCTGAAAATTTAGAGAGAGAGAGAAGCTGTGGCCAGGCTAGGGGCAGCAGCGAAATAATTTTTTTCTCTCCAGGGTGAGAGGCTGTGCCCGTCCCAAATGTAAGGGGACTGTTGGCCCCTTACTAAAACTCAGTGTGGGGTTTGGGTTGCTAGCTCCCAGTACCAAAAGGAAGGAGAAGGGTCCATGAGAAATCAGGACCCTGAGACTGACAGTCCCCAGGGCAATGGGAAGAGGCCAATGCCCCAGGTCAGCCTGATTGACAGGACAGACAGGCTAATGAGGCAGTCGGGGGTCAGGAAGGTCCTGTCCTCCTTGTGAGCTGGAATCGCCCTGGGTCAGACAGACAGAGCAGGGCCGAGCTAAGGAGAGAGAAGGGGCCCAAGCTGAGCTGGGGAGCGGAGCTGTAGCCACAGAGCCAGAGACACAGCCCAGAGAGAGCCGATCCTGTGCTGGGAGGAGAGCTGCAGCCACAAAGCCAGAGTGGCTGGAAAAGCAGCCCACGGGGAGGCAGAGCGGCAGCATCAGTGATGAGGCAGAATGGAGCTGGAGCTGGAGCAGTCTGGAGCCAGGTGTGGTGAGCAACTGGGGCCAGCCGGGGGGTGGACCCTGGGCAAAGAGCCCAGCGCAGGGAGACGCCCCCAGCCAAGGGTCCTGCAGGCCAGACTAGTGTAACCAGATGTCCCGATTTTATTGGGACAGTCCCGATTTTGGGGTCTTTTTCTTATATAGGCTATTACCCTCCACCCCCATCCAGATTTTTCACACTTGCTGTTTGGTCACCCTAGGACCGACTGAGAGGGAGATCATAACCCCAACTGGGGGGTTGACGCTGGGAAGAAGGGTCCCACCACCCAGAGCCTGGAGGCATGTGGCCACCACCAGAGCAAGTGTCCAACCCGCAGCATCCCTGCAGCACAGCCAGGGCCTGGGCAGGAGGCCTGGGACATGTGAGGAACAGACTGTGAACTGCCCAGACATTCCAGAGACACTGTTTGTGATGTTCCCTGCCACAGAGCGGGGTGATGTGTTTCCTTTAACCTTTCCCATTTTTCATTATTTTTTTATTGATTGCTGTTTAAATAAATTGTATTTATGATCAGTGGGTCAGGGAAGTGCCCAGTGCAGAGAGAGCAGCCTGGAGTGGGGACACCCTAGCCCCTGCCCTAAGTGACCACAACAAGGTTGGGGGTCGAGCCCCCCCAGAATCCTGGGCCCAGCCTTGTTGGGGTTACGAGGACTCTGCCAGACAGGAGAATGGAAGGGGAGCCCTCGAGGGCAGTGTGGTAGAAATTCCTGTCCATTCCAGCTGAGGAATAAGGAGAGACGGACACAGCTAGCCAAGCAAGGAGCCCCGGGAGGGGCGATCCGTTTATTTCAATTGCAATTGGGTTCGAGCTCATAAGTTAGCAAGAACCCTGAAAACACTTATACCAAAGGATTATATGCAGTTGACTATGAAAATCTATCGCTCTATGATTGGCCAAAATTTGCTATCATCACCATACATAATTAGCAAGTTACATATATCTGCCCCTTTTGTGACCCCTTATTGTCCATCTACTTGCCCCCTCCTCCTTGTTATTTTGCAAACCAAGCCATTAGCTATCTACAGGACGCAGGCACAGAAAGTTCCATTGTCTGCAAGTTTGGAGTTTGGCTACATTTCCTCTCGAAGGAACTTCCTGACCCTATAGCTGACCCTGCATTTTTCCCCTTCTTCTTTCTCCCATGTGTACGTGACAAATTTGCCCCCTGGCAGTTAAGTAGAATAATTTTATATCAGCAGGGAGGCCTCTGGGTGAAGGGAGTGGGAGCGAGGGCTCAGATCCTTTCACTTGCCCATTTCACTGGGGTCATGTATAAGCCAGGAAAGTTCCCCACAACAGCAGAACCATTCCCCCGCTTACACATAGGGAAGCAGACAAACCTGAGTGCCTGCTAGGGGGAGGACTGTCACCCCAGGACAGACAACAGGACAACACCCCACCCCAGCGAGGAGGCAGGGAAAGGTATCACCCTTTGTTTTCCCTTTTGTTTGGGGGAGGAGGTCGGCGGGAGATACTTTCCTGGCCACTTACCTTACTCTTCTCCAAGGTTGAGTAGAGGGGTCGACTGGAGAGCAATCTGCGGACAATTTGATGGGGCTTCACTAGACCTGCTAAATTGACCACGGGTGAATCGATCTCACAGCATCGATCCTCTCCGTAATGTAGACATAGCCAGAGTGTGTGTGTGTGTGTGTGTGAGTGAGAGAGAGAGAGAGACAGACAGAGACAGAGAGTTGTCTGAAGTAGGGTGACCAGATGTCCTAGGCACCTATTACCCTCCACCATGTCCTGATTTTTCCCGCTTGCTGTCTGGTCACCCTAGTCTGAAGGCTTGTTCAGTCTAGCAGCTCCCACTCCTGACCCAGAGGCAGCAGCACAGACTCCTGTCTCCCCACCCTAGCGTAGTGAAGACTGGGTACACAGACAGGGGGATGGGGACACCCTGACATCAGTCCCCACCCCAATAGGCATAGTTTCACTGCTTTATATGGGGGGGCAAAGCATGCACACTGAAGCCAGCTACCTTGGCTCACTGGCTGTCTTCCCCCCGCCTGTGGTGGTACCTAGGCTACCGGTGCTTGGGGGACAGCCCAGCTTAATGGAGGAGCCCCAGGTGCTGCTGGTGGCCATTCCAGCACTGACTGCTGCAGCAAGATCACTGCTGTCTTGCTGTTGCAGCTGAGGGGATGCCACATGCCGGGCTTCTGCTTCCTCCCAACCCATCCCTGCATCCCTTTCTCTTCCCCATGCCTTCCCCCTTCCTCTCCCCACTTTCCCCTGCCTCATCCCCATCCCCTTCTCTTCCCCCTATGCTATCCCACCTCCCTTCCTCAATGTCTCTTCCCCCATACCACTCTTCCCCCATACCACTTGTCCTGCCCCCTGCATGCACTCGTTGTTGTACAGGAAAGAGGGGGCACTAGGACCCAAGAGGCAGTGTCAGCTGCAAGGCAGCAACCTGGAATGCAGGAAAGAGAAGGTTACTCAGCTCATGCAGTAACTGAGGTTCTTCAAGATGAGTGTCCCTGTAGGTGCTCCACTCCAGATGTTGGTGCATCCCCGCACCTTTGCTTGGACAATTTTACAACAGTGCCTCGAGCACCGTTGGTGGTTGAAGTGTCGCGTGCATGAACTGGGCTCCTCAGTTCCTTCTCTACCACAGAGCCTGAATCAAGCTCCAAAGTAGAGGGAAGGAGGGTGAGTAGTGGAACACCCACAGGGACACTCATCTCGAAGAACCTCAGTTACTGCATGAGGTGAGTAATCCTCTCAGAGAGAGAGAGATGTCCCTGTGTGTGCTCCACTCCAGGTGACTGTAAAGCAGTGCCCTTTAGGATGGTTGGGGCTTCGGAATGGTAAGATAACCATGGAGAGTAATGCTTGGCCAAGTCGGTATCTGCTTTAGGGCCTTGCATGATTGCACAATGTTTGGCAAAGGTGTGTTCAGAGGCCCAGGTGGTGGCCTTGCATATGTCTATCAAGGGAACGTTGTTTAGGAATGCTGTGGACATTGATATAGACCTGGTCGAGTGAGCCCCCATCATTGATGGGGGTTGAGTGCCTTTTAACTGTTAGCATAGGCAAATGCATCCAGATATCCATTTAGAGAGTCTTTGCGTGGATATGGATGTACCCTTGGATCGTTCTGCTATGGATACAAAGAGTTTTGGAGAAGCTCAAAATGGCTTGGTTCTGTCCAGGTAAAAAGCCAGTGCTCTGTTAACATCCAGGTGTGCAACATAGCTTCGAACAAATTCACATGCAGTTTAGAGAAGAAAGTTGGAAGCTGTATAGGTTGGTTAATGTGGAAAGATCAATGTACCTTGGATAGGAATTTGGGATGGGTATTTAATGTAGCTTTATCCTTTAAAAAGATCACATATGGCAGGTCAGCCATAAGTGCCCCTATTTCTCCCAAATGTCTCCTTGACATGATAGCGACTAGAAATGACACCTTCATGGACAGGTGCAATAAAAAGCAGGTTGCTAGAGGTTCAAATGGCTTTCTAAGGGAAAGGCTGTACCGCAGCCAGTTTGATTCTATGCTGCCGACCCTAATTATAACATGTGGTAGTACGTCCTAGTGGCTGGAGTCAAAAGTTGGAAGAAAGTTGGAAGCTGTATAGGCCCCCCCCCCATATGGGGTTGCGTGGCTTATTGGCAGGAGTCAATAAAGTCGCCTTTCTTCGCAGGGCTGTGTGGCCTATTGGCCCACTGGGGAAGTGGGGCACCACCTAGGAGTGTTTGGCAACCGGGGTAGAGAGACTTGGGACCTCCTGGCGCCTCCAAGTCCCACCTCAGGGCCCTGGCAGTGGCGAGCGTGCTCACCATTGAGTCCCCCTGAAACACGCTGAGCTGTTCCCCTGTTCTCCAATTGGAGTAATGTCTTAGTCCCCTGGGCTGATTCCTATCCCATCTTCCACTATGTGGTCCATGGTTCCCCGGGGTCTCTGGGGTCCTCAGCTAGTGCAGCGCCTAACGGCTCAGTCTGCAATGTGCAGTTAACCTCTGCGGGGCCAGTGCAAGGTAAGTACATCCTGTTATACTTCCCCATCGGCAAGGCATCCCATGGGCGGTTACGCGATCTGTCCGCTCCTAAGGCATGCCCCTTATACACAGTCATGTTTGAAAACCCAGACCGGAATCTGTAGGGCTTCTGAGGCTTCTGTCCGTCAACATCATGAGATTCATTTCTCCTTCCTGTCCTTTGTTCCAAACATTTATCTTTCCCCTCATGACTTGTGGAATATAAAGAAAGGGCAGGAGATACCTTATAGTCCCTTATATTGACTCCATCTCCAATGACACTTGGACACTCCCAGGTGTGGGTGATGGCAAGTGAATCTACAGCAATTACTACAGGCTTCCCAGGAGGGCTGGTAGGGGGAAGAGTCTTCACAGGATCACTCACGTCGCTGCTCTCGCTGAGCCCTGGTTTGCTCACTGCAGCATATCGGAACTGGTACTCGGTGTTTGCACGTAGCCCTGTTACTGTGAATGTCACTTGTGTGTTATTTACATCCACAGCCGTCCAGTTCTCCTGCCCTACAATTCTGTACTCTGCCCGATAGCCGGATATCGCAGCCCTGCCATAGGCTGCTGGGTTAAACGTGAGCTGCACACGGTCATGTCTGATTCCACCAATCAGGGCTGGAAGAGGCTTTGATGGAGGCTCAAAGTTGGTGCTGATCAGCTCTCCATCTGCATACAGGTAAATCGAAGACCCTGGATTGTCCTTGTTAGCAACAAAGGACACAATGAACCGAACTTTCCCATTAGATTTATTGACACGAGCAAAGTCTATGAAGGATTTTACAGATTCTCGTACTTTTCTGCCTAAAACTTTCTGTGTAAACCACAGTCTGGCATTTTGATTGTCCCCCGTAGAACTGCCTGATGCTGAATGATTAATTTCTCTTATAGACTTGTTCTGAAGCCAGAGTTTTAAATCTGATAAATAGGGCTCCTCTTCGTGGAATGAGGTGAAGGTAAATGAGATGACAAAGTCATGCATGGGGCTGAGTACTGTTTTTGCTAGCTCACTCTGGGAGGAGACCAATTCCACATCCTTTAAGGCAGTAAGGTAGGAATGCACTAATGTCATCTCTTGCTGTTTTGTATTTATAAATTCAGTAAGACACTGGATACTGAATGGGGATTGCTCTTTGCTGGTTACAATGTTCATCAGAGCTTCTTCCGCCTGTTCTCCTCCACGGATAGAAGGTAAGATTCCTGCTATCTGTTTCTTGAAAGTCTCTCTGTATTGTTTACACAGCTCTCTGAATTGCTGGATTTTCCTCTTGGTCTCAGGGAAGACTGTGGCAGGTGTGTTCAGCATGTCATTGCATTGCCTGTCACATTCAATCAATTGCTCTAACACAGCCTGAGCATCAGAAACCAGCCCTAGGCTGATCTCACGCACTATACGAGCAGCTCTGGAATCCAGCTGCTTCAGCGGGTACAGCCAGACTCTCACTGGTACGGCCTTCTCCCCGCTGTCACCCAGCAGCTGGGGGAGGGTGGAATAAATTTCCATGGCATCTGGATAAGAAACTGGATTGTTCTTGAGAGGAAAATCCCCATAAATTGTGCAACTGACATTTTCAACCTTTTCCTTCTCAGGCATCTCTAAACTTCCATCTCCTTTCATTGCAGCCTTTGGTATCTTTGCTACCATAAGGCTCAGGTTTTCCTCTGCCTCGTGTACATTTTCCGGTGAAGATATTTCCTGATCAAACACAAAGAAAGCCTGGGCCCCATAGAGCACAGCTACGATGCCATGGGTGGCTGAGCCTTGGGCAAAGACATCAGGGTAAGAGACGTTCTCAGGTGTTACATGGTTCATTGTCAGCCGCTCCAACCTCGCTGTTGTTGAGTAGTGCAGAGTAACTCGGGCTTGATTTTTTGATTTCTTCGTGTCACTTAAATATGCTGCAGAGCCATTCATCCCAACCAACCCGCTCAGACAACTCAGCCTCAGGGATGGACTGACAGTGAGAGCAGAGGCCTTATCTGTAATGGTGTCAAACGCAATGATTTGAAATTCAGCCCTGGGCTCTTTCCTTACGCCCATGTCCTTCTGAATGACGTCAGTGTCCCATAACGTGATGCCTGCAACATTCCAAACACACAGTTAGTGACCAATGGCAGGGGCAAGAAACCTTTCTAGAGCTTAATTCTCTGCTGCTGCCGCAGGTACAGCCATGTTTGTTTCTATAATTCAAAGGGCATGTCTATAGCAGGGGTTCTCAACCTTTTTCTTGCTGAGGCCCCCTTCAACATCCTATAAAAATGCCAGGGCCCGGGGGGGGGGGGGGGGGGGGGGGAGCTGAGAGGGAAGGGTGGGGCACCAGGCCGGGGTGACACCCTTGGGCATAGACATAGTTTTACTTCTATTGTTGGGGGTCGGGGCAAGGGCTGGTAGGGCTCAAGCCAGCTCTGCCCAGCAGGTTCCAGGGAGGGTGTGCCACCTCCCCCCCCGACTCACTCAGAAGGCCACCCAGCCTGTCTGGGCTCTGGGGGGATGAAACCAAAAAATATAACTCAAAGCGGGGACTCAGTTCAAAAAGTTTGAAAACCGCTCAGGGTGCAGGCAGAGGGGTAGCTGTATGAAGTGAGGGGAGTAGCTTAGGGTGCAGGGAGGGGATAGCTAAGGGCTGTGTACAGGTAGGGGGTAGCTCAGGGTGCAGGGAGGGGGTAGCTAGGGGCTGTGTGCAGGCAGGGGAGTAGCTCAGGGTGCAGGCAGGGGGTAGCTAAGGGCTGTGTACAGGTAGGGGGGTAGCTCAGGGTGCAGGCAGGGGGTTGCTCAGGGTGCAGGGAGAGGGTAGCTAGGGGCTGTGTAGTAGCAGGGGGGCTCCCAGTGCAACTCCCAGCTTCAGAGGGCAGGGCATTGGGGCTCCCGGCTTCAGCCTCCCCGCTGCTCCTGGCTTGGGGGGAGGGGAGGTTTGCTGGCTTCAGCCCCACATCACTCCTGGCTTTGGGGATAGGAGGCCCCGCTGGCTTCAGCTCTGTGCCGCTCCCGGCTGGGGCGGGGGGCCCACTGGTTTCAACCACAGGACTCCACGGACCCCAGTAGGGAACCGCTGGCTTAGAACAATGGATGGGATCACAGCACAAGGGAATACAGCTGCACCAATGTGTCCATGCTGAGTGAATGACGTGTGGAAAACCATTGCAATGCACTCGTAAATAATTAATCCATCACATCACAAGTACACTGGTAATCCACGTGTTTATTTTTAATCCTAATACGATAGACAGTTACTGTGAAGCAGTCACTTTAAAGTATTTGAATTTAGATGACAATTTTAAAAGTGATTGAGAAAGCAGGGAACTTTTGTCAACAGGTTACAGCACATATTGAAGAACCCTAGTCACTAGCAAAATGCAGTACCCAGCATGTGGACATTACAAAAAATTGAGAATCTGTGTCTCCTCTTACCCTGCAACGTAGGATTTCAGCATTGGCTCCTAAAGCAGTAAAAGGGAGCAATCTGGTTTCATCTGCTAGAAAGGTCCCAGCAGGGCAGGTAAATTGGCAAAGTGCATGTGAACATCAGTAAAGAAATGCCGACTGCGTTTTCTGTGGTACCTGGGATGAGAGAGTCACTACAGCAGTCGTACAGCATCCCCAGCTGGAACGGGCGGCCCAGAGCCGGCATCTCAACAGCTGCATTCTCAGCAGAAGCTAGAGTGGTAACTGGCAGGTTTGACCAGACCTAAAACACCCCAGCAATACAGAGTCAAGTATGGTCTGTAAACTCTTGTTAACTATGTTCCCTTCCTGGCCCTTATCCTCCATGACCTGTGCCGCTTAGCATCACCATGGCAGAGAGTAACGAGCCCTAGAGAATAAAGTCACCAGTGTCAGTCTAGAATTAGCTGGTGTCTCTGACCTTTCAGAACTGTTTATTGAAAGGTTTTAACCTAAAAACAGATCAACATGGAGGGTCCAGAGGTAAGAGTGAGTTACAAACACACACTAAACAGGTACAGGGCTGCCAACAGAATTGATGGACCCCTGGGCAAGGTGTGTGGGGGGGTGGCTCTGGGCGCCTGGAAGGGGCGGGGCCTCAGACAGAAGGGGCGGGATGGGGGCTAGCCTCCCGCAGCCAGCCCTTCAGCACTGCCCGGCCTGCACTGCCCGGGACTCAGGCGTCTATTTAAAAGGCCCAGAGATCCAGCCGCTGCTGCTGCCGCTATAGCAATGGTGGCAGCAGTAGACGGGAGCCCCAGACCCTTTTAAATTGCTGGGTCCCAGGTCAGCTGCCCCTTTTGCCCCCCCGCCCACCCCCACCTTGGAGACCCTGGACAGGAATGAGCCATTAAACACCCAAAAGAGATAAAATCCACTCTGGGATTTAACTATTAGATCAAGGTTTCAGGGGAGGTAAAGAGACAACTTCAGGAATTCACTCTTCACTGAGAACTGCTCTCTGATCTCCCCATTAATGAGTTCCCCCTCTCTGACCATGACCCTGTCTCTTTCAATATTGACCCTCTACCCCCCTCTCCTTGCCCCACTAGCTGGCTCTCCCATGACTTCCAGCCCATCAGCGTTGATGACCTCTTTTTTTTTTTTTTTTTTTAATGGAGATATCCCATCTCCTAGAACTGGAAGGGACCTTGAAAGGTCATCAAGTCCAGCCCCCTGCCTTCACTAGCAGGACCAAGTACTGATTTTGCCCCAGATCCCTAAGTGGCCCCCTCAAGGATTGAACTCACAACCCTGGGTTCAGCAGGCCAATGCTCAAACCACTGAGCTATCCCTCCCCCTTTTCTGTTCCCAGTTTGTTCCCCCTGCTATCTCTTCCCTTTCTTACATAGACTCAGTTGTTGATTCTCCCTCTCCTCTACCCCTTGATTGTTTTGCCTCCTTCCCATCACAAGGTCCCCCCCTGCCACCTCTCAACCTGGCTCACCCCAACATCCACATCTGCTGCTTCTGCTCTCGTACTGCAGAATGTCCCTTGTGAAAATGCCGTGCCCAGGCTACACTGCACGTTCATTCTTTCCTCTTTCAGTTGTGCCATCGTCCTAACCAAGCAACCCCATTGGGATCAAATCCCTGCAATCCCAACAGCCTTTTCACTGTCTTTGGCTCCATCCTCAACCCACCTCCCATCTCCACGTCTCTCTCTGCACAAGCCTTCACTGATTTATTCAAAGAAAAAACTGACAATGACATGAACCTTCTCCTCCCCTCTCCTGCCTTCGTTTCCCTCCTCTCCTTCCACTCTCAGCTCCTTCCCCATCACTGGGGCAACGGAGATCTGACAAGAAATGTCTAACCCCTCCACCATCTCCAGTGCACCCATCCCATCTTGTCTCTTGATCACTCCTAATAGTTCCCCCCTCCCTTCCCCTCCTCAACATCTCCCACTCCTCAGGCCCCTTCCCCTCACAATACAGACATTTCTTAGTATCTCCCATCCTAAAAGAGCCCACCCTTGACCCCACTTACTTCCCAAGTACCTTCTTAACTCCCCTTCTTTTCTAATCTCAGTGAATATGCTGTCTTTTGGAAATTACCATTAATTACCAATTACCAAATTAATTATCAAATTACCATGTGATTTCCAGTAGACAACCCATCTCCCTATTGGAACTTACACTAATTTTCAGGCATCCTGTATGAGAAACGTAAGTCTGAGTAAGGTCCACGCAGTTTTATTTACATTTTCTCCTACCTTTAGAGTTGAAACAGACGTCTCCTCACTTGGGGCACTCACAGCCCCGTCTGCACACACAGCCGACACCCGGAATCTGTAGGGCGTCTCAGGCCTCAGTCCATCAATGGTACAGAACTCTGTTCTCTCGCCTGTCCTTCGTTCCAGCCATATGTCCTTCTGCTCACCTCCAGCTTCCTCTTTATAGTCCACCTTATACTCCCTTACACTGACTCCATCTCCAATGACAACTGGTACCTGCCAATTGAGGGCTACAGCACATGAGCCTACAGTATCTGTTACAGGCTTCCCAGGGGGACTGGTAGGGAGAGTCTTCACAGGATCACTCACGTCGCTGCTCTCGCTGAGCCCTGGTTTGCTCACTGCAGCGTATCGGAACTGGTACTCGGTGTTTGCACGTAGCCCTGTTACTGTGAATGTCACTTGTGTGTTATTTACAGTCACAGCCGTCCAGTTCTCCTGCCCTACAATTCTGTACTCTGCCCGATAGCCGGATATCGCAGCCCTGCCATAGGCTGCTGGGTTAAACGTGAGCTGCACACGGTCATGTCTGATTCCATCAATCAGGGGAGGAAGAGGCTTTGATGGAGGCTCAAAGTTGGTGCTGATCAGATCTCCATCCTCATACAGGTAAATGGCAGTGCCTGGATTGTCCTTGTCTGGAACAGAGGCCACAATGAACCAAGTCGTCCCATCAGATTTATTGACATGAGCAAAGTCAGAGAAGGACTTTACAGCTTGTCGTGCTTTTCTTCTTATCTCTTCATCCTCAAACCACTGCTTGGATTTTGGTGTCTCACAGGCAGAACTGGCTAATGCTGGATCATGAGTTTTCTTCATAAATTGTCTCCTCAACGATAGATTTAATTCTGATAAATAGGATTCCTCATTATGCAATGAAGTGAGTGAAAGAGACACAACAAAGTCATGCCTGGGGCTGAGAACTATTCGTTGTAGCTCACTCCTGGAGGATACGACTTCCACCTCCTCTAGCTCAGCCAGGTAGGAATTGACAAAATTAATTTCCTCCTGTTTCTTATCCAGAAATTCATTGAGTCTCTGGGTACCAAATGGCGATTGCTCCTTGTTGGTTAAAATCTCCACCAGGGCCCCCTCCTCTGCTCCACCTCCACGGATAGAGGGCAGGGTTCTAGCTAGCTCTTTTTGGAAGGTCTGTCTGTGCTGTTTACACAGATTTCTGAATTGCTGGATTTTCCTCTGGATCTCGGGGAAGGCTGTAGCCGTTCTGTCCTTCACCATGTCGTTGCACCGGACGTCGCACTCAGTCAGGTGCTCCAGGGCACTTTGAGCATCATAAACCAGCACCGCACTGATCTCACGCACTAGCTGAGCGGCTCTGGAATCCAGCTTGCTCAGTGGGTACAGCCAGACTCGCACCGGTACAGCATTTTCACCAGCGACTCCAAGCCGCTTAGGGAGAGTGGAGTAAACTCCCATGGCATCTTGGTAAGTAACCGGATTGTTCTCCAGGGCAAAATCACCATAAAATTTGCAACTGAAATTTTCTTTTCTTTCTACTTCCTTGTTCCCCTTTTCCCCAGACACCTCTGCTCCTCCAGAAACCTTTGGGATCTTTTCCACCATCAGTTTCATTTTCCCCTCTATCTCTCGCACACTCTCTGATGAAGAAACTTCCCGATCAAACACAAAGAAAGCCTGAGCCCCGTACAGCACAGCTGTGACCACATGGGTGGCCGTGCCTTGGTCAAACACAGCGGGATAAGAGACGTTCTCGGTCCCCAACTGGCTCATGGTCAGGTGCTCAAACCTGTTTGTCACTGAGTAGTGGAGAGCAACTCGAGCGTGATTTTTTGATTTCTTTGAATCATTTAAAAATGCTGCAGATCCACCTACTTCCACCAGCCCCACCAGGAGACTGGCCTTCAGGGATCCAGACAGACTGAGGGCTGAGGACTTATCTTCAATGGTGTCGGACGCAATGATCTGGAATTCAGTATTGTGCTTTGGCATTGTCTCCACGTCTCTCTTAAGAGCCTCAATGCCCCATAAGGTGATACCTGGAAAATTCCACCCAAGCACATGGTCAGTGATCACTGGAGAGGATAAGGAAGTGTTGTAATTTCATGTAATAACCTTGTCTCATATTAAAGAGACACTATGAGAAAGAACACCAGCACTGAAGGCTCAAATCAATGTGCCCTGTCATCTGACCCTCCATTGGAATCTCTTTCTATCCATCTTGCTCTCTGTCTGATAATGTGTTAGCTTTCCTGTTACCTCTTCTCTCCTCCTCCACTCCCACTTGTCTCATCTGTCTGTTGCATCTTGTCACAATGCAGATTTTAAGCTCTTTGGGGCACAAGCTGCCTTTTTCATCTGTGGAGTGACAATGACTAATAATGGGCCCTGATCGCTGATTGGTGTCTATGGGGGCTACTGCCACACAAACAATAATAATTAAGGCACCAATTACCACGGTATTCATGTGCAAGTATAATATCATATCGGGATTAGCAAGAGTTTTGCAATGCCGGGTATGCCCCCACTCCCACTAGTTCAGAGAATAATCATCTGTGGGAATTTTAAAAACAGATTTTTTGTTCAGTCCGGATGAATTTTATCTGAGCTCAGTTAAAATATTATTTTCTTCAAGTAACAGAGGTCATAGAACTGATACCATGGGTCTTCCGCCTGCCTGCAGTGGAGCAGACCCAGACCTGTCAGTCACTGGCAGAAGGGAAATGCCAGCCCAGAAGATCCCTCCAGCTGAGCTCACTTCCACAGCCTGGATCATTACACCCAGTTTCCCCAGTTGCAGACTGTTAATGATACCTTACAGACACAGCAGTCTCTGCTACGGCAGGGCATTGGAACAATATCCCCGAATGGCAAACGAAAGCTTTGGATGCCAGTTTCCCATCTCTGACTCTGGATGAACTTTTTGTTTCCAGGAAGGGCTGGGTTTGATGGGTTGGATCACAGAAAATACCTTGGGAACTGCCAACCGATGTTCTGAGCCTATCCCTGAGCCTGTTTCCCCTGGCAGCTTAGGACTTCAGTGCCCTGCCCGGTTGGAGCCAGACACGCTAGCCTGCTACAAACACAGACCCAGGTCTGAACTACGTCCCACAAGCTGCAGGCTTAACTGAAAACAGCTTACAGAAGTATTCCGGTCTCCAGCACTCAGATGCCCAGCTCCCAATGGAGTCCAAACCCCAAATCAATCCGTTTTACTCTGTACAAGGCTTATACAGGGTAAACTCATAAATTGTTCACCCTCTATAGCACTGATAGAGAGATATGCACAGCTGTTTGCCCCCTTCCTCCTCTTTCCCCTCCCCCCCCCCCCGTATTAATACATACTCTGGGTTAATTTACAGACTAGCCTCCTTCTAGTCTGTGTCCAGCAATCACTCCCACCCCTGTGGTTACTGTCCCTTGTTCCAGTCTCTGTACCTGTGTCCCTTAAACCAAGAAGAACTTTCCCATTCAGTTGAACAGCATGCATATGCTCACTGCTGGTTGTGTGGAAGCAACCTTTATAAATCCTGTGTGGAAAGATGTAGCAGCCTGGCTCTGAGAAGCAGCGGCTTCATGTGTTACCTGCTGCCTGTTCCCTCTTAGCCAAGGGCAATTATTCCTCAGGTGCTCAGTGAACTTACAATGATAGCACCTCTTGGGCTCCTCTGCTTGTACAGAAGATTTGGGACGAGTAACAAGGCAATGGGGAGATGAAGGCCGAGCCTCCTTTTTCCCAGGGGTGAAACGATGATTTTGCTTTCCCCCAATGCTGTACCCCTCTGCCAGTGGTTTATGTTTAATTGCAGCTTGTGACTGCTCAAAAGAGTCTGCAAAGCCAGCTAATTCACTGACTGCATTCACCTTTTTGTCCCACAAGTACTGTTTTACAACATCACTGCACATATTCAAGAATTGTTCCTGAGTAACCAGATCACACATCCCTTCAAAGCTTGTAATGCCTTTCCTCCTCACCCACTTATCTACCAAATCTCTCATTTCATTTACATAAGCCATATTACTTAATCCAGGTCCCCTCTTAAGACTCCTGAATTTAACCCTGTAGGTTTCAGGTGTAACCTGAAACTGTTTCCAAACCAGTTCCTTAAAGTTACCATAGTTTGAAGCATCATCAATAGGCATCTTATTGAATATGTCCAGAGCTCTGCCAGTCAATTTTGCTATCAATGTGGTCATCTTCTGACCTTCAGGGATAGCATGGAGGGTGCACAGTCTCTCAAAGGTGATGAGATATTCGGCAATATCACTGGATTAATCATACTGTGGACATAGTCGCTCCCATCTGTGGATTTTGGGGGAAGTGAAGCCAGCAGCTGGAGGGTTTTGTCTCTTCCATTCCATAACAGCCAGTTCATGCTTCTGGGCCTCAATCTGGGCCTGTATTTCTCTGTCTTTTAACTCCAGGGCTCTTTTGTCCCTGGCTGCTTCTGCCTCCATAGCCATTTTGTGGGCAGCCTCCTCCCTGGCTGCCTCTGCCTCTTTGAGTTTCAATTGAAACTCCCGGTCCTTTGCCTTCTCTTCTGCTTCCAGTCTGGCCAACTCTAGTTTAGTAGCTGCCTCACTGGTAGTCATTTTCCTGCTCTCTCGTGCTGGGCCACACCCCCTCTGCAGTTCACTAAAACTGAGATGCACTCAGCTTAGGGAATTCCTAGTTAACAGAGACTTTCCCAGTGCCCAGCTCAGGGAATTCCTAGTTAACAGAGACTTTCCCAGCGCCCAGTGTTCAGCCTTTCTGGGCAATTTGCAACTTGTGTAGTTATAGCTTCTTCTGATCTTCCCTCTTACTTATTTTGCTTATCTTTCTGTCCCTATTTCCCTTACCCGAAATAAGCAAACAGAAAATAACAAACCGATAACCACTTTGTCTGTTCTCCAGCCACCACACCCAAAACTTACTTAAAATCACTACCAGTATCTCCAAGCAATCAGCTGTGCACAGATCCTGCCGACTACGCCACTGTGATGGGTTGGATCACAGAAACCCCCCTAAGAGCTACCAACTGATGTGCTGAGACTACCCCTGAGCTTGTTTCCCCTGGCAGCTTAGGACTTCAGTGCCCTGTCTGGTTTGAGCCGGACACGCTAGCCTGTTACAAACACAGACCCAGGTCTGAACTACGTCCCACAAACTGCAGGCTTAACTGAAAACAGCTTAAGAAGTGTTCCTGTCTCCAACACTCAGGTACCCAGCTCCCAATGGGGTCCAAACCCCAAATCAATCCGTTTTACCCTGTATAAAGCTTAACTCAAATTGTTTGCCCTCTTTAGCGCTGATAGAGAGATATGCACAACTGTTTCCACCCCTCCCCTCCCCCAGGCATTAATACATACTCTAGGTTAATTAATAAGTAAAAAGTGATTTTATTAAATGCAAAAAGTAGGATTTAAGTGGTTCCAAGTAATGACAGAGAGAATAAAGTAAATTACCAAACAAAATAAAATAAAACACGCAAGTCTAAACCTAATACAGTAAGAAAGTGATTACAGATGAAATCTCACCCTCAGAGATGTTCCAGTAAGCTTCTTTTACAGACTATTCTATGATTCTACGTACATCAGAAAGTGGCTGAATCCCTGCTTTAAATGTAAAACTCAATTCAACCTGAACTATGGAATCATGAGAGGAGCTTCACAAGTATATGAGGAATCTGTAGAATTTTGTCAGTTCATACGGTGATGGCCAGCTAGTCGCCTTACGGATTTCCTCAAAGAAGACATACAACTTTTAACCAACAAATATTTCACTGCTCTTAAAGCATGGACTCTGATGTCTGAGGGAGGTATTATAGAAAATCTTTCTGTATTTCAGCACTGGGTCTCAGAATGAACTCCCAACTCCAAAAACGTGTCTGAGGGAATTAATAGTTATTGAGACTGCAATTTTGATGCATAGAAAATTGACACCTCACATAAGATTTAAAATAGGGCATGAGGCCAAGCTGATGGTTCAAGACTGAGTTCTACGGCCTTATTGGGGGGAGAATCAAGGTTGTTGCCCAAAGAAAACCCAGTCTAAACATGCACCAATCCTCCTTTTGTTGAACATAACGAGAACAGATGACACTAGTGAGGGTTGGACTCTTCACTTGGACATTCCTATATCCAAATCAAGACCCTCCTGGAAGAACATAAGTCTGTATTTCACTTGCTTTTCTATAGTAGTGATTCTATTATCTTTGTATCAGCAACTGAATCTCAGCCAGATGTAGAATAGGTTCTGCCTGATGACTTCTACCAGAGTACTATTAGAGTGATATCCACCTCATCTGAATATCCATTTTCTATTTAATATCTAACAGCTAGTATTGGTCTGTCTGCTCTTGGTTGGAGGATTGGTTCATGTGATAGCATATCTCCTCTATGACGCAGAGGCAACTGAAGGCTGATACTAGAATGACAAGCACTAAAAATCATAGTTTCTTCAGCCAGTAAGTTAAGGTCAGCTGCTCCTTCCTATTAGAATTCTAGAATCCCACAAATGTAGGGCTGGAAGGGAACTTCAACCCCCTGCACTGAGGCCAGACCAAGCAAACCTAGACCATCCCTGACACGTATTTGTCCAACCTGTTCTTAAAAACCTCCAGTGAGGGGGATTCCATAACATCCCTTGGAACCCTATTCCAGAGCGTA
This sequence comes from Emys orbicularis, assembly GCF_028017835.1. Lineage (NCBI taxonomy): Eukaryota > Metazoa > Chordata > Testudines > Emydidae > Emys > Emys orbicularis. Next base: position 298,203,278 of record NC_088684.1, read on the forward strand.
ACTAACCATATAGTTAGTTATTCCTAATATCTAACCTAAATCTCTCTTGCCACAGATTAAGCCCTTTACTTCTACCTTCAGTGGACATGGAGAACGATCAATCAACGTGCTCTTTATAACAGCTCTTAACATATTGGAAGACTGTTATGAGCTCCCCCCTTGGTCATCTTTTCGCAAGACTAAACGTGACCAGATTTTTAAATCTTTCCTCATAGGTCAGGTTTTCTAAATCTTTTATCATTTTGATGCTCTCCTCTGGACTCTCTCCAATTTGTCCACCTCTTTCCTAAAGTGTGGCACCCAGAATTGGACACAGTTCTCCAGCTGAGGCCTCACCAGTGCCGAGCAGAGCAGGACCATTACCTCCCGTGTCTTACAAACTACATTCTTGTTAATACACCTGTGACAGTGTACCCCATAAGGCTTTATGAGGGGGTGCTTATAAATGTATGTATGACATAGCTGGAATATGTTTTGTGCTGCCTGTGCCATGTAACATATCTCTGTAAAGGTTATGGTTTACTGTATCTATTCAGCCTATTTGTACATATATATATCATTTTCTACTTGAGGTTAAGAATATGGGCTGTATGCTTGCTTGGTTTCTAAGTAAGCTTTGTGAGGCATTTGGTTAGCTTCTTTAGGAAGGAATTCACAAGGTTAAGTACCTGATCAGGAAGCACTTGGGGAACAATACATCTTGGAATGCTCCAATCCACATAAGAAGTCTTCCTGGAGACATACAAGATACCATGTGGACAATGGCTTCAGCCTGTAAAGACTGAGGCATGCAGGGACATGTGACTTGCCCAGGTGACTCCAGAACTCCATCTTGGAGCTGGACTTCGCATAGGAGGGAGGAGGGGGGTCTCCACCCACAAGAGAGAGTCTATTTAAACCCGTGGGAGACCCCTCCATTTTGTCTTCAGCTGGCTAAAGAAGAAGCCTCTCCACACACCACCCCCCCAGGATACTTGAAGGAAACTGGAACAAAGGACAGTAACTACAGGGGGTGTGACTGATTGCTGGACCCAGGCTAAAAGGAGATTGGCCTGTAAAAGGGAGCATTCTGGAACTGGTGAGGAACTTATCTGTATTTAGTTTGATTAGACATAGATTTGCGCATTTTATTTTATTTTACTTGGTGACTTACTTTGTTCTGTCTGTTACTACTTGGAACCACTTAAATCCTATTCTCTGCATTTAATAAAATCACTTTTTCCTTATTAATTAACTCAGAGTAGGTATTAATACCTGGGGGAGCAAACAACTGTGCATATCTCTCTATCAGTGTTATAGAGGGCGAACAATTTATGAGTTTGCCCTGCATAAGCTTTATGCAGGGTAAAACGGATTTATTTGGGTTTAGATCCCATTGGGAGTTGGGCATCTGAGTGCTAAAGACAAGCACACTTCTGTGAGCTGTTTTCAGGTAAACTTGCAGCTTTGGGGCAAGTTATTCAGACCCTGGGTCTGTGTTGGAGCAGACGAGAGTGTCTGGCCCGGCAAGACAGGGTGCTGGAGTCCTGAGCTGGCAGGGAAAACAGGAGCAGGGGTAGTCTTGGTACATCGGGTGGCAGCTCCCAAGGGGGTTTCTGTGATCCAACCCATCACAACACCACAGAACCATGTTAGCCTTTTCTGCAACTGCATCACATTTATTGTCTCATGTTCAATTTGTGATCCACTATAGCCCCCAGATCCTTTTCAGCAGTACTACCACCGAGCCATTTATTCTCATTTTGCAGTTCTGCTCTGATTTTTCCCTTCCTAAGTAGAATACTTTGCACATCTTTACTGAATTTCATTCTGTTGATTTCAGACCAATTCTCCAATTTATCAAGATTGTTTTGAATTCTAATCCTGTTCGCCAAAGTGCTTGCAGCCCCTCCAAGCTTGGTGTCATCTGCACATTTTATAAGCATACTCTCCACTCCATTGGCCAAGTCATTAATAAAAACATTTAAAAGTACAAGACACAAGACTGACTCCTGTGGACCCCACTCAATATGTCTGCCCAGTTTGACAGTGAACCCTTTGAGCACAGTCTTTCAACCAGTTGTGCTCCCACCTTATAGTCATTTCATCTAGATCACATTTCTCTTGTTTATGAGAATGCCATATGGGACTGTGTGAAAAGCCTTACTAACATCAAGATATATCACATCTACAGCTTTCCTCCTATTCACTAAGCCGGTAATCCTGTTAAAGAAGGAAATTAGGTTGGTCTGGCATTATTTGTTCTTGACAAAATCATGCTGGCTATTTCTTATAAGCCTATTATTTTCTAGGTACTTACAAACTGATTGTTTAATAATATGTTCCAGTATCTTTCCAGGTATTATAGACTCATAGAACCATAGGGTGAGAAGGGACTGCAAGGATCATCTAGTCTAACTCCCTGCCAAAATACAGGATTTGTTGTGTCTAACCATCCAAGACAAATGGCTACCCAGCCTTTTTTGAAAATCAAAGTCAGTGGCGCTTGAACGATTTTTAGGGTGGGGGTGCTGAGCTGCGCCTCCCCCCTTAGCCTTGTCAACGCGGTGCCCCTCATCGCCCCAGGCTGGAGACACAGCTGGGGGCGGCTGCAGAACCCCAAGCCCATGGCGGGACTCCGGGCGGCAGAGCCTACAGGGTAGGTGGGCGGCAGGACCCCAGGGCCGGCAGAGCCCACGGGGTCGGCGGGCTCTGGACTCTGGGGGCCAGCGGAGCCCATGGGGGCGGCGGGGATCTGGGGGCCGACGGAGACCGTGGGGTCGGCAGGCGGTGGGACCCCGGGGGCGGGTGGAGCCTGCTGGGTCAGCAGGCGTCAGGGCTCTGGGGGCTGGCGGAGTCAGCGGCAGGGACCTAGGGTCGGACTCTGGGGCCAGGTGCAAAACATGGGGGTGCTGCAGCAGCACCCCCCACACCCTTACTTCCCACGCCTATGATAAAAGTTAGTCTATAATTCCCCAGGTCCTCTTTGTTCCCCCTTTTAAAAATAGTACTATGATTGCCCTTCTCCATCTCTCTGGGACCTCACTCAGCCTCCATGACTTCTCAAAGATAATTGCTAACAGTTCCAAGATTGCTTCAGCTCAGGGCCGCCCAGAGGGGGGGGCAAGTGGGGCAATTTTCCCCAGGCCCCGCAGGGGCCCCCATGAAAGTTTTCCAGGGCCCCTGGCGCGAGTGAAGGACCCGCTGCCGAAGACCCGGAGCTTCTTTCGCTCCGGGTCTTTGGCGGCAATTCGGCGGCAGGGGGTCCTTCTGCTCCGGGTCTTCGGCAGCAATTCGGCGGCGGGGGGTTCTTCCACTCTGGGACCCACTGCCCAAGTGCCCCAAACCCCTGAAGCAAAAGAATCCCCGCCGCCAAAGATCCCAGGCCCCCTGAATCCTCTGGGCGGCCCTGCTTCAGCTAGTTCCTTAAGTACCCTAAGGTGAATGTCACCAGGCCCTGCTGACTTGAATACATCTACCTTCTCTAAATAGTCTATAACCTGTGTGACGGTGCCCCCCAGAAGGCTTTATGGAAATATGCTTATGAATGTATATTTGACATAACTGGAATATGTTTTATGCTACATATGCCATGTAACATATCTCTGCAAAGGTTATAATCTACTGAATCTACTAATCCTATTTGTAGGCATGTACCATTTTTGTATTCAAAGTTATGAATATTGGCTGTGTACTTGCTTGATTTCTAAGTAGCCTTAGTAGAGCATTTGGGCAGCTTCTTGAGAAAGGAATGTGCAAATTAAGTGCCAAATTAAGAAACACTTAATGGACAATGAATCTTGTAAGGCTGCAATCCACATAAGAAGTCTACTTGAGGACATTCAAGGTAGCATGTGAACCATGGCTTCCACCTGTAAAATTCTGAGTCATGCATGGACATGTGACTTGCCCATGTGACTCCAAAACTCCTTCTTGTAGCTGGGATTCTACAGAGGGAGAGGGAGGGGGTCTCCACCCACAAGAGAAAATCTATTTAAACCCCTGGGAGACCCCTCCATTTGGTCTTCAGCAGGCTAAGGAGATAGTCTCTCCACCCCCAAGAATACCTGAAAGAAACTGGAACAAAGGACAGTAACTACAGGGGGTGTGAGTGATTGCTGGACTCAGACGAGAAGGAGACTAGTCTGTACAAGGAAGCTTACTGGGATTCCTCTAAGAGTGAGGTTTTTATCTGTATTCAGTTTTCTTAGACATAGACTTGCGTGTTCTATTTTATTTTGCTTGGTAATTCACTTTGTTCTGTCTGTTACTACTTGGAACCACTTACATCCTACTTTCTGTATTTAATAAAATCACTTTTTACTTATTAATTAACCCAGAATATGTATTAATACCTGGGGGAGCAAACAACTGTGCATATCTCTCTATCAGTGTTATAGAAGGCGAACAATTTATGAGTTTACCCTGTATAAGCTTTATGCAGGGTAAAACGGATTTATTTGGGGTTTGAACCCCATTAGGAGTTGGGCATCTGAGTGTTAAAGACAGGAACACTTCCTAAGTTGCTTTCAGTTAAGTCTGCGGCTTTGGGGCAAGTAGTTCAGATCCTGGGTCTGTGTTGGAGCAGACGGGTGTGTCTGGCTCAACAAGACAGGTGCTAGAGTCCCAAGTTGGCAGGGAAAGGAGGGGCAGAAGTAGTCTTGGCACATCAGTTGGCAACCCCAGGGGCTTTGTGATCCAACCCGTCACAACCTGTTCTTTCCCTGTTTTGTTTTGCATTCCTTCCCCCTGGTTGTTAACATTAACTGTAGTAAGTATCTGGTCACCATTAACTTGCTCAGTGAAGACTGAAGCAAAATAGGCATTAAATACCTCAATCTTTTTGATGTTATCAGCTCTCCTTCCCTGCTACAAATGAACATGTAAGTTTTGTCTAAGCAATTGAAGTTATTGCCCAATAAATCTCTGGAAAATGCTTTTCTTGTTAAACATTTCATTCATGTTTCACTAAATGTGTCAGTTTTAGATCTAACCAGTCACTGTCTGCTCTCACAGCTGACTACATCCTACAGGGGCAGAGGGTGAACCAAGTGTTCTGTTGAAAGAGTCCCTCCCACCAGATGAGTTAGTCGGCAAGAGGTCCGTAAACTACAATGAACCAACAAAAGCGGTGTTGGATGTAACTCTAACCGTACCTGGGATGAGCGTGTCGTTGCGGCAGTCGTACAGCATCCCCAGACGCAGAGGGCGGCCCAGGGCTGGCATCTCAATTGTTGGAGCTCCAGAGTAAGCCATGGTGGTAGCTGACAGGGCGATCCAGCCCTAAAACACACCAGCCACACAGTTACACAGACAAAGTGGTTTCCTCCTATTCATGATCTCCCTATTTGACTTTTATCCCCTATGAGTTTCTGCTTGATACTATTATGGGTTGGGTTCTACCTTGTTGTTATGGGTCAGGTGTAAACACCACTTTGTATTCGTGGTAAATGTAAAAAAGCCACGTAATGGGTGGCTGAAACAACAGCAGTAGCACCCAAAACACAGGCACGTGGAAAAGCTTGAGCAGAAGTTGCCCCACGTGGCCCAAGCTGAAACACAGAGACAGACAGAAGCAGCCCAAAGCCAAGCAGCCAGTAACAGAAGTGCTGGTAATGTGGCCCTGAGAGAAAGCGAAGAGAGAGAGATTTTGGGGCACAGAGTGCTGGCTGGAAAGGGGACTGGAACAGCAAGAAACTGTCTCCTGGTGTTTGATTCCTACTGTGTTCTGGGAAACAAACAATATTCTTAATGCAGAGGAGGAGATACAGACACACGACTCGCTTCTCTAATCAGGACACAAAGTCCTAATGAACCTGGCTCAGTGCCACCATTAAAGGCATCAGAATGATCAGCAGACACAGAAATAGCAGCAAATGAAAGGGATTTTTTTTTAAATCATGCAGCTCCCCACAGAAATCCAGGCCCTTCCACACCCAGAAGCTTCCAGCCGTCTAACACTAAACACACTCTCCAGCTCAGACCCAGGGCTGACAGGTTCAGACACATTCCTGGAGACCAGAAAAGGACGAAACAAAGAATTCTGAAGTTTGTACAAACCAATATAATTCCATTCTGACAAAGAGATTTGCCTCGGTCCTTACCTGGTAGACCGATTCGCTGGGTCTAATGATCCAAATTAGGCAGGAGAGTTCACTGCTTTCTCCAACAGCTTCACACAGAATCTCCCCAGAGAAGGAAATGAGCACACCTGAAAGTGAAACCATCACCCCCCAGTTGCTGAGTTTTTCAGAATACATTCAGCCGTAGAACACTCCCATCCCACTGGGAGCAGAGAGGTAGAATCTACGGAGATAAAAATTCTGTTTGAAGAGGTCCAGATTACAAACTAGAAGGGTCACAGTCCCAGCCCCCAATCAGAAAAAGGAGAGTTGCTGCACAGTGTTGGGGGATATCAAGAGATTACAAAGTCTGACAAAACAGTGATAATGGGAGACTTCAGCTGCTAGCACATTGACTACGTGACGGGGTGTACCGGGCCATTTGAGGCTCTCTGCTAAAGGCCCTTCAGTCCGCCCACACACCACCCCAGGAAAAGAAGCAGTGAAGGTAGGTCCTTCAGGCCCTCCGAGAATGGCTGCTTCCCTGCAGCCTGTCAGAGCTCACAAGGCTCAGTTAAAAGGAGTTACAGGGCTCAGCAGAGCACTGGCTGGGCCTAGAAGGGGGAAGAAGGAGTGGAAGGCTGTGTGACTCCACAGGCTCAAGCAGCGATAGGACTGTGAAGTTTTCAAGGTTCAGAGACCTGGAAGAGAGAACCTGAATAAAAGGGGGCCGAGATTATTACAAGCTCTCCAGGCAGAGAGGAGACCCTGAGAAATCAGGACAGAGACTGAGAAACTCTCCAGCAAGCAGGCAGGGGAGAGACCCTGCTCAAACAGGAGCAGACACAGAACCCAAGAAAGTGACAAGACAAAGTGGGAAGCAGCCCAGGGAATGCAGCAATAGCAGCTAGTGAAGAAAGCAGCACATGGCTGCTACTTGTAGGGTGCCTGGATTGGAACCCAGAGTAGTGGGTGGGCCCGGGGCCCCCACTGGCAGGGTGCCCAAAGCCCCAAGAAAGGGACGAGTTTCATTTTGGACCCCAAGAAAAGGGCTGGAGTTTAAACAGGCCTGGAGATGGGGATGAAGACCCCAGAGAAAGCCAACCATTTGTTGGCCTGTGTTACCCCGGATGGGGTTCCTTTGTGCATCTTTAGATTATGCCTGACTTAGCCGGAGGGCTGAGCCACCAAAGAACCACCTGATGAAGGCAACTGCCAACAGGGAGCACTAGGAACAGAAAAGGACAGAGTGCAGGCTTGCACCCAGCTGACAGGAGGCGCTCACAAGAGGCCCCCATCACAGACTGACACTTGTGCGCAGAAAGACAAGATGTGGTGGTGGGGTTTATGTATTTTACTGGATCAACTTTTGTTGGTGAGAGATACAAGCTTTTGTGTTTACACGGAGCTCTTCTTCAGGGCTGGGAAAGGTACTCAGTGTGACAGTCAATACTGTTCAGCCTTGTATTGAGCTGTCACACTGAGTACCTTTCCCAGCCCTGAAGAAGACCTTTGTGTAAACACAAAAGCTTGTCTCTCTCACCAACAAAAGTTAGTCCAGTAAAATACATTACCTCTCCCGCCTTGTGTGACATTATCTAATTGAACTATGATTGTATAGATCATTATTGCAACCACTGTCATATAGTTGCAAAAAACTTGTACAAAGATGGTCAAGTGAGGTGTCTATGAAAAGGTTGTAATTTGCTGGTTATGATTATGCTGTCTGTATGTGTGTATCATTTTTGTATTTGAAGTATTAAGTATTGGCTCTGTACTTGTAGCTCAGTGAGTTTGATTCTAAATAGCACCAGTGAAGCATTTGGCCAGCTTATTGAGAAGGGGCTATTCAAATTGAATGGCCCAGTCAAGGAGTACTTGACTGACAATGGACCCTGGGAGATGCCAATCCACATCTGATGAGCCTTCCTGGGAACGTTCAAGGTAGCATGTGAGCAATGGCTGATCTACCTGTAAGGAACTGAGTCATGCATGAACATGTGACTTGCCCATGTGACTCCAAACTCCATCTTGCTGCTGTAATTTTCCACAGGAGGAACAAGGGGGTTTCCTGCCACATGGCAGAGGATATAAAAAGCCATGGAAGCCCCTCCATTTTGTCTTCAATCCTGCTTCTGACCTCTGGAGGGACTTTGTTACAAACTGAAGCTCTAAACAAAGGACTGAAGGACCCATCCAAAGCTGTGGATGTACTTCAGAGACTTGATTTAAGCCAGCAATTTATTCCATCACTGCTATAAACCTGAACCAAGAACTTTGCAATTGTTGTATGTATTTGATTCCTTTGCCCAATTTTAACTCTCATCTAGATTTCTTTCTTTTTTTATGAATAAACCCTTAGATTTTAGATTCTAAAGGATTGGCAAAAGTGTGATTTGTGAGTAAAATCTGATTTGTACATTGACCTGGGGTTTGTGGCTGGTCTTTGGGAACAGGAAAACCTTTAATTGAGGGTGCTGGTTTTCCTAATCAGTCATCCCTGTAAGGAGTGCTACCGGTGGTGATACAAAGGAACTGGAGTATGTATGACTTCTGGTTAGCCAGTGGGGTGAAACAGAAGTTCTCTGTTTGGCTGGTTTGGTGTGCCTGGAAGTGGAGGACTGTCAGCCTTGGGCTGTGACTGCCCTGTCTTTTAGCAGTTTGTCCTGAATTCGATACGCTCAGTAGTGTCCCACTAGCGCACCCCTTGTTACACCTTGTCTCACTAGAGTTCAGGAAAAGCTTCAGGGAGAAGCAGCATCTCACGTCAAGGAATGTGGAGAGAATAAATTCCTTTACTGCCTGTACAGCACAACTAGGAGCCCAGGTAGTAAACGCGGGGGAGTAGAAATGGTCATTTACCATCGGTGAGACCAATGCTGGAATTCTGTGCTGGTGTCCACATTTTGTAAAGGATTTTTAAAACTGAAGAGGGTGCAGAGAAGTTATGCATTAGCCCAAACACTGGGCTCAGCACAGGGGGAAATGAGTGAAATTGTTTAGTCTGTGTCTTACAAGTCGGACCAGATGCTCTAATGATCCCTTCTGGCCATAAAAATCTATGAAAAGAAATTTGCTATGTAAGCAAGTCTGAGGGAGCTTAGGGTTAGGGTTAGGGTTAGGGTTACCCTAACCCTAACCCTAACCCTAACCCTAACCCTGACAGCTAGTGATGAGCTAGGGAGGGGAAAAGGCTTCAGGACCAGACTCTGTTTACATGAACACACCCACTCTGCCCAGGTATCCAGCAGACAGAGCTGTGTTGCCCAAGTGTTCCTCAACTTTGGCTGGCATTGGGTTACAAATCACTGTAGAACAAATCTACCTAGAACACATCACCAAACATCGGCAATACCAGGAGAGATGAGCTGGAGTCCCCTTGAGAAGCAAAATTGGGAAAGTAACTGAAATACTTCTCTGCTGGATAGTATTTACTGAGAGACAACCTGTCCTACATGCTCAATTACTGAGGGACAATCTACACTCATTGCTATATTTGCTTTCTACAACCAACTCTCTGTATAACTTTTCATGAGTGATGTACCTGAATATTTGGATGCTAATTGTGGCAAATTGCCAGCGCTACTATGATGGGTCCCGCACTTTCTCTTCTTGTGGGGGTGTTCAGGGCGCCGTTTCTCACCCCTGATCTGGGGTATTAACTGTCCCACTAGTATCCCAGAGAAGGGGAGTGGAGAGGGAGGGACCCGGGCCCGCCCTCTACTCCGGGTCCCAGCCCAGGGGCCCTAGGGATAGCGGCAAACCACTTGAACTAGCGATTCCTTCCCCTGGGCTACTTCTCTCTCCGGCCCTTCAGCTTGTGGGGCTTCCTGCCCTCTCTCTGCTTGGGCAAGGTTTCTCTCAACCCCTTGTGCCTGTAGAGTCCCTCTGCTCTGCACAAGCCGGGTTTCCCTTTACCTAGGGTCTTGGTCTTCTGGCCCACCACAGCACTTCTCCAAACTCTCCTCTGCTTCCCTTCAAACTGCTCTCTGCTCCAATGCCAAACCACTCTGCTTCAACTCCTCCAACTGTCTGATTGAAGCAGGGGTTTTTTATCAGGTGACTGGTTTCAAGTGCTTTAATTGGCTTAAGGTGCTCTAATTAATCTGTAGCAGCCTCTCGTCCCTCTATAGGGAATAAGGCTCTCCTCATCCTGGGGCTTACATATCTCCCATCTATCACTCTCCTGCTGCCCCCTGGCCATTCTCTATCACATAATGTCTAAGCTGTATCGTTAAATTTATTCACTTAAATTTGGGTTACTTTAGATTATGTACTATATGTATTGTATGACTTTATCCACAAATACAAAGTTTGTTTTAAATCTAAGCACTATACCCAACTGTACAGACACTCTTTCCTTAACCCGTGTATTAGATAATTTTCACATTTTAGCTTTAATAAAAATTTTAAATTTGAATGTAGGGGTAGTGAAATGTTGTCATCCTGATTGTACTCAGCCTGTCCTAACTGAGGGGCCACCCTCAACGGAACTGCACTACTAAGCAGATCCCACTGAAGAGAAAGAGGGTGGGAACAGGTGTCCCTGCCTGAGGATTATAAGCATCCTTTAACCTGACCCGCTTCCCTGTTTAAAGTTAAAGCTAAAGAAGTTCCATTGAGAGCCTTTTGTTTTGTTAAGTGACCACTAGAGCTGAAATATCAGGCCTAAGTGATAAGCCCTTAGTCCTGCTGTGGGGACAGTGTTTCTGTGGAGGAGACGGCCCAGCCTGCACTAGCAGCGAGGTTCCCCCCCTGAGAGCTGAAGTCACTGCGAGCTGGGTCGCAGAGGTCACAGGAGAGAGGCAGGTGGCAGCAGAAGGTGGCAGAGCAGATGATGGTGCAGTGAACAATGGCACAGTGGCAGCAGCAGGCAGCGACAGAGAGTGAACTGCAGTAACTGTGAGCCAATTGTGGCAGCAGCAGCAGTGGAGGCCTTGCTCAACATTCCCCCCCACACACACACACTCCTCGTCGTTGGGAGGTGAACTCACGTGAATGAATCTCTGACTTCTGGGTCTCCGATGACCGAGGACAGCAGCTGTGAATGGGGTGCAGTGGAGGGAGAGGGGCGGGGCATGTTAAAGGACGTTTGTCTGTCAAACTTTCACTCTGCAAGGTCAGAACAGAGGCAAAGGACACTGCCCAATGTAGTCTGGGGCAAGAGTTTTGCTCATGGTCAACTGTGTTCGAATCATGGTTGTGGTGTTTCCCCAAAGTAATGCCAGGTTCCTTTCCCGTTTTTATTAAAAGTTTTCTCCGCTATACATAGACTCTGCACTTGCGACAGGGGAAGCGTTGCCTCTTAGTGGTGCCCAGGGGTGGTGTGTAATTTTCCTAGATTATTGGGTGGGGTCTTGAGCCGGTTCTGTGTTGTATTGTTTAGAGGGACCCCTGGATATTGAACCCGGACAAGGTTGCTGCCGACTCCAGCTGGCAGAAGGGTTACAGGTATGACTGGAATTACTGAAATCTGATGAGAAGAGTCATGTAACTGGAATGTTACATTCTCTGGCCACACCCTATTCAGGAAGGACAGACTAAGCCAAAGGGGTGGGGTGGCATTCTACAGCAACACACCATTTCCTGCTTCAGAGTAACTGACAGCTGAGAAGCACAGGACGGGAACGCTTATGGATCGATGGACTAACTGTTACATCACAAGTTGAGGAATTGGTGGGGTCTATTATAGACCCCAAATCAGACCAGGGAACAGGATGAACAGCGTTTTGAACATCTAGCAGCTGGCTTCCTGCCCCCAAGCACCTGGGGGAGTTACTCCTCTGGGTCCCAGGTTTCAGTCATTGCCTGTTTGTATAAGAGAAACTGATACATGGGGGACATTGAGCCAGACAGGGAGACAGACGCCCTTTCTTTGCATACTAAGCAACAACTGCTCTGTGTCTCAGTTTCTCATTCCCAGAACAGGGACGTGATGCTAAATTAGCTCTGTTTGTGACACAGTGTAAAGGCCACAGCTGGAAGCTGACGGGGACAGGCAGAGCGTTAGCACTAATACCCGAACAGACCATGTCTGCGGGCTGCCTCAGCGCTGACTCTGGCCCTGGCATCTCTGCTGCTGCAGTTTCCTTCCTTCAGAGTTGATGAAAGTAGATCTTCCTGCTACTCAGATTCTGCCACCTGCTGCCACCACCACGCTTCTCAGTGGGAAATTTTCCCTCACAGCATCACTCCCTCTGTCCCTTGTCACAAGGACCCTGCTCCCCAAGCATGGGAATGGGGTCCCCCCGACAGATATGGTAGAAGGTGTTCTTTGAACACTACTGCAGAAATCCCCCTTCACCACATCTTCATTTCAGACTGAATGAATGAACTTGTAATTTATTGTTTATAATTAAAACCTATGAATGAACTCTAGTACGGGTCAGCTGGCAGTTCAAGGCCCCCAAAGTCTTACTTCAGACCTCAGTTCTGGCTTCCTTCTCATAAGCCATGGAGTCTGATGTTCTCCCAAGCTGGTTTTACAGCCACTGTCTTGGCAGCTTGGACCTCTATCATCCCCGATGGACCAGTCTCTGGAGCGACCTTTCTTGGCAACTTCAGCCAGGTTGGACCAAACCACTGCCAGGCTCCACATTCCCTCCTCCGGTGCCCTCCTCCCTTCAGACCAACATTCCAGGGTGGCTCCTAGTAACCCACTGGGCCTTCACAGAGTCCTTAGGATTCAAGCCACAATCTCACTTCCGCCCACATATTTTATCTATCACATACCTGGGACCTAGAGTAATAAAAACCTAACACACACCCTAACATTCTCCATAATCCCTGTGATCTTTATAAGCTCTTTGGCCCCTTGATAGGCTCCAGTCACCACTCCCTGAGTCCTAGGATGTGGATCAGGGATCCTAACTCCCTCTGGGCCTTAGAAGATTCATTCTCTTGCCTCCCAATGAGCATTAGGGGATTCTTTGAGGGCCCTCTAAATCCAGACCCCTTAAGGTTTAGGAGGGGATGTTTAATCCCCACCCCACGTTCTGCACCCCATAACCTAGTCTCAAAGACCCTGCCACATCCGAGGCGTCTCAGCACACTCTCAATACTCTTAATAGACATCAGTGACGAACTGAGACTGTTCTTAAAGTGGTCTGTGAATGCTGACAGGGGAGTGTGGCTGGGATGGTCTGCATTGGGGGATGGGAGAATGACTGAAGGGGAATACCTGAGCATGTAACATGAGAACCCAGGAAGGGGGGGAGGCGAGGTGACACCTTTGCCCGGGAAACTGAACAAAGGGAGTGGGAGGGGTCGCTGAGGAGAGAGTGGGAGAAGCTGGCTAGTGACCAGGGCTGGGAGGCAGACGGGGCTCTGTCCTCCCAGGGGGGGCTAGGGTGCCCGGGGACCCCAAGCTGGACCCAACTGAGGGGGGTCCCGCTGTCTGTGCCTGCAAGACCTGTCTTGGACTGTATTCCTGTCGGCTAAATAAACCTTCTGCTTTACTGGCTGGCTGAGAGTCATGGTGAATCGCAGGACGCCGGGGCTGCAGGGCCCTGAGTCCCCCCATACTCCGTGACAACTGGTGGCAGCGGTGGGATCTACTGCACCCCGTGGACGGCGCTTCCTACAGTAAGTGACTGGGGAGAAGTAAAACGAAGGGGGATTGACGGGGACCAGGCGTGCTGAAGAGTCAGAGAGAGACGGTTATCACCCCTGGGAGTGTGTGACCAGCGAGAAGGACTTTTGCAGTAACAGGGTCCCCCGGGGGATCGCAGCGAGTGGTCCCAGGGGCAGAGGAGTCTGCAGCTCGACCCTGGCAGAGAGGTGGTGACCTCGAGAAGGGCTGGCACACTAGGGGTCTCCCTGGAAACTGTGGGGAGCGGTGAGCACCCAGGCCTGTGACTGGCCAGCAGGAAGATGTATGCCAAGCGGCTTAAGAGCGACCTGGTGGAGCTGTGCAAGCAGAGGGGGGTGCGCATTGGGAGGCTCACCAAAGAACAGCTCATTGCCCAGCTGGAGAAGGGAGATCGCTCGAATGAACTGATCCCTGTCTCTGAGGGAAGCAGCCCGGCAGATGCAGCGCAGGCCCCAGTGTCTGTCCCAGCTGGGAGTGGTCATCCGGCTGCTGAGGGCTTCCCGAGACCCCTCCTTCCTATGCCTAGGGGAAGGGTGGGGAGGAGCCCAGCAAATACCGAGGGCGCCGTGACCCCCCCGGCCAGCAGGGGATCCTCCCGGCGACGCTCGCCGGCCAGCAGGGGATCCTCCCGGCGACGCGCGGCATCCGTGGAGCGGAACTGGATGGAATGGGAGAAAGAGCTAAAACTGAGAGAGCTGGAGGATCGTGAACAACAGAGGCAGCATGAAGAGAGACAGAGGCAGCATGAAGAGAGACAGAGGCAGCATGAACGGGAGGAGAATGAGAGACAAAGGCAGCATGAAGAGAGAGAGAGGCATCGTGAACGGGAGGAGAATGAGAGACAGCGTCAGCAGGAACTGGAACTGGCGAGGCTGAAGGGCCGCGAGCCCCCGGCTGCGGTGAGTGAGAGGGGACCCAGGACTGCACGGAGCTTTGATAAGTGCATCCTGGCCCCACGTAAGGAGGGGGAGGACATGGATGACTTCCTGGATGCCTTTGAGACGGCCTGCGAGCTGCACCAGGTTGATCCTGCAGACAGACTCCGGGTTCTCACCCCCTTACTGGACCCCAAAGCCGTGGCATTGTACCGCCAACTGGAAGAGGTGGAGAAAGGGGACTACGAACTATTCAAAAAGGCCCTGCTACGTGAGTTTGGGCTGACTTCTGAGATGTACCGGGAAAGGTTCCGGAGTCAGGATAAAACCCCTGAGATCTCATACCTGCAACTAGCCGTCCGCATGGAAGGATACGCCAGCAAGTGGGCTGATGGGGCCCAGACAAAGGAGGACCTGGCTAAACTGGTGGTATTGGAGCAACTGTATGAGCAGTGCCCATCCGACCTGAGGCTGTGGTTGAGGGACAAAAAACCAGAGAACCCGCGACATGCTGGCCGGCTGGCCGATGAGTTTGTGAAGAGCCGGTCAGGGGCTGGCAGAGAGGAGTCCCAAAGGAACAGTCCCACCACAACGCAGAGCGAGAGTCACCATGGGCCCTCCCAGCGGGAAAATACGGAGAAACCCCACCAAAGGGGAAGATCCAGCGTCAGGTCCATCCAACCCACTCGAGGGGACCCCTGGGACATGGTCTGCTATCACTGTGACCAAAGAGGTCACATACGGGTCCAGTGCCCCAGGCTCAGGGACAGACTGAGCAGACCAAACCCACAGAGGGTTGACTGGGTAGAGACCAGGCCGGGCGAGAGGCAGCACTCCCAGGGAAGGGGGGCTGGCAGAGTACCACCTGCTAAGGAGGGAGGAGAGCTCCAGGCCTGCTCCTCTGTGGGGCGGGATGCTCCAGACTCAGGGTTTTTGGTTTATACGGTGGGCGCGGGGCGGTCCCTCCGGAAAGAGTACCTCGTTCCCCTGGAGGTGGATGGGAGGAAGGTCGATGGATACTGGGATACGGGCGCAGAAGTGACGCTGGCCCGGCCCGAGGTGGTGGCCCCAGATCAAGTGGTGCCCAACACCTACCTGACCCTGACGGGGATGGGCGGGACACCAGTCAAAGTGCCCGTGGCGAGGGTACGCCTGAAGTGGGGGGCCAAGGAGGGCCCCAAGGATGTGGGGGTACACCCGTATTTGCCCACTGAGGTGTTGATGGGGGGAGACCTGGAGGACTGGTCAAGCAACCCACAAAGTGCACTGGTTGTGACCCGCAGTCAGAGCCGGCGAGGGGCACTGCGCCCTGGCCTTGGGGAGGGTGCCTTGCCCGAGGCACAGGACCCTAACCTGGTGGGGAGGGAACGCCCAGGGACACGGCTCAGGGAGGCTGCGGCTTCAGACCTAGCCGGCGAGAGAGAACAGGTCCCCATCCCTGTCCCAGCTGCTGAGTTCCAGGCCGAGGTGCAGAAAGATCCCTCCTTGCGGAAGATAAGGGACCTGGCCGACCTCGGTGCGGTACAGACCATGGGGAGAGGTGGCCGGAAAAGGTTCCTGTGGGAGAAGGGGTTCCTGTACCGAGAATGGGCTCCCCCAGGGAAGATGGGGTCAGGGGGGATCAGGAGGCAGCTGGTGGTACCCCAGAAGTATCGCCGCCAGCTGCTGTACCGGGCCCATGACACCCCCCTCTCAGGGCACCAGGAAACCTGGCGTACCCAGCAGAAGCTGCTACGGAGCTTTTACTGGCCTGGGGTCTTTGATACTGTCCGACAGTACTGCCGATCCTGTGACCCCTGTCAGAGGGGGAGGAAGGCCCAGGACAAGGGGAAAACGGCTTTAGGACCCTTGCCCAGCCTAGAGGAGCCTTTCCGGAGGGTGGCTAAGGTTAAAAGGGGGGCTCTGAACCAAGAGAGCCCGAAGCACAGACCTCCAGACTGGAGTGCTGGGAGAAGACCGCAGCCCAGTTGGAACCCCAGGGGTATTGGGGTGGAAAAAGGGCACAGGCCGCATAACCCTTCCCACATGCGAACTGCAAATGCCCTCAAGCACCCCCGACCTAAGGGGGGGCGTGAAACTGGAGGGGCCTGGTGTAATTCTCACCAAGGAATGGGAGGGATGCTGGGGCATCCATGGGAACGGGGGTAGGTTCGAACTTCCCCGGGTCACTGGCTAAAGTGACCCCGCTCAGTTCGGTCTCGGAGGGGGGAGAGATGTGACGAACTGAGATTGTTCTTAAAGTGGTCTGTGAATGCTGACAGGGGAGTGTGGCTAGGATGGTCTGCATTGGGGGATGGGAGAATGACTGAAGGGGAATACCTGAGCATGTAACATGAGAACCCAGGAAGGGGGGGAGGCGAGGTGACACCTTTGCCCGGGAAACTGAACAAAGGGAGTGGGAGGGGTCGCTGAGGAGAGAGTGGGAGAAGCTGGCTAGTGACCAGGGCTGGGAGACAGACGGGGCTCTGTCCTCCCAGGGGGGGCTAGGGTGCCCGGGGACCCCAAGCTGCACCCAACTGAGGGGGGTCCCGCTGTCTGTGCCTGCAAGACCTGTCTTGGACTGTATTCCTGTCGGCTAAATAAACCTTCTGCTTTACTGGCTGGCTGAGAGTCATGGTGAATCGCAGGACGCCGGGGGTGCAGGGCCCTGAGTCCCCCCATACTCCGTGACAACATCTAGATCACAAAACAGCCAAAACAGGAGCATCAGGGACTAACAAGCCTGGAAATGTCCCCAATGATGTGAACTAACCAGCCTCTAAAGCTTGCTGGAGGGTCTACCTTGCTGATGACTTCAGTAAGTGAAAATGCTCCTCTCCCACAAGCCTTTAGTTCTCTCCAGGCCCTGCTGGCAATCTCCTACATCTGCAGGAGCAGAGCTTCCTTTCTAGGGGGGACTTCAAATGGTCTAAGGGGATGAGCAACCTAGTGAGAGCAAGGGACTTAAACCTGGGGGGCATTTACCCATCCAGATCCTGCTGTTCCCTAGTCTGGTCAATTCCCAGTGAGCCAGAATAGTTGTATATTTTGTAGTTTTCACTTTTGTTTAACTTTTCCCAAGTCCTGCTAGTTGGGTACTCCCCACCACCATCACCACCACGCCTCCCAAACGCTAAGCACCACCAATGGCAGAGCCAACCATTCTGTGAGTCATTTGGGCAATAAACTGGGATGGGAAGTATCTTAACCCAATTTCTAGGCTTAGGGGTCCATAACACCACCACTGCCATAACTGACATTATTAGGTTCCCTCACTAGTGTTCTGAGTAGAGAAGCCAAGGATTGAATGGGCCATGGAGACTGAACAACCCTCAAGATGGGGATCCTCCAGGGCAGGGAAGAGGCTGATTGGGAGGACAATGTGTAAGAATTTTGTCACGCAATCACCTGTGCTGGACCTGGCCCACGGTGAGATAAAGGGGCTGTCTAAACATCGGTTGTCTCTCTCTTACTCTTCATAGATACATTTCTTCTGTTTGTACAATTAAATCTAAATGCGTTCATGAACACTAGAGACTAGATGTGTGTCTTACTCCAGGCTTTTCTAGAAAAAGATATTTCAGATCCAGATTCTCTTAATTCAAATTAAATGTGAGTTCATTAGACTATTACTTCTAAAACACTGTGTTAGATGAATGTTAAGGTAGCAAAGCCAAGCACTCAAAAGTTAAGAAATATCAGAATTAATGTTCCTCATGCATTATGATGCAATCTTTAATTACATGAGCACATATTATATTTTCCACAGGCCTGTTTCTTTTTATCCTCCTCATGCAGTATGTAGCCCTAAACCTTATTAGCCACACACCATCCAAACCTTGCACTGAATACAATGCTCTCACCATAGTATCCGAGTGCTTCCTAAACTGAATGAATTTATCTTCAGAACACCCCTGTGAGACAAGATAATAATAGGTTTCAAAGTAGCAGCCGTGTTAGTCTGTATCCGCAAAAAGAACAGGAATACTTGTGGCACCTTAGAGACTAACAAATTTATTAGAGCATAAGCTTTCGTGGGCTACATCCCACTTCTTCGGATGCATAGAATGGAACATATATTGAGGAGATATATATATACACACATACAGAGAGCATGAACAGGTGGGAGTTGTCTTACCAACTCTGAGAGGCCAATTAAGTAAGAGAAAAAAAAACTTTTGAAGTGATAATCAAGATAGCCCAGTACAGACAGGTTGATAAGAAGTGTGACAGTATTTACATGGGGAGATAGATTCAATGTTTGTAATGGCTCAGCCATTCCCAGTCTTTATTCAAACCTAAATTGATTGTGTCTAATTTGCATATCAATTTGAGTTCAGCAGTCTCTCGTTGGAGTCTGTTTTTGAAGTTTTTCTGTTGTAAGATAGCCACCCGCAGGTCTGTCATAGAATGGCCAGACAGGTTAAAGTGTTCTCCCACTGGTTTTTGGGTATTATGATTCCTGAGGTCAGATTTGTGTCCATTAATTCTTTTGCGTAGAGACTGTCCGGTTTGGCCAATGTACATGGCAGAGGGGCATTGCTGGCTCAAAATGGCATATATCACATTGGTAGATCTACTTAATTGGCCTCTCAGAGTTGGTAAG
This sequence comes from Emys orbicularis, assembly GCF_028017835.1. Taxonomy (NCBI): domain Eukaryota; kingdom Metazoa; phylum Chordata; order Testudines; family Emydidae; genus Emys; species Emys orbicularis. Next base: position 298,222,370 of record NC_088684.1, read on the forward strand.
ACAACTCCCACCTGTTCATGCTCTCTGTATGTGTGTATATATATATATATATCTCCTCAATACATGTTCCATTCTGTGCATCTGAAGAAGTGGGATGTAGCCCACGAAAGCTTATGCTCAAATAAATTTGTTAGTCTCTAAGGTGCCACAAGTTCTCCTGTTCTTTTTGAAGATAATAATACTATCCCCATTTGACAACCAAGGAATTGAGGCACAAAGAGATTAAGGCCAAATTTGTTAAGTGCCCACTAATTTTAGGTATCCCACATAAGCTGACTAGGGCCTGATTTTTCAGAGTATTTAGCATTTTTATAGCACTTCATATATTCAAAGCCCGGCTCCCATTGACTTCAGTTGCAAGTGCCCAGCATTTCTGCAAGTGCGCCCCAGATGTCTAATTCAGCATCCAGAAAACTACAACACACAGCTGTGGTCAACTGTGAACATTTTGGTTTAAGTGACTTGCCCAGCATCATACAGGAACTCTGTGGCAGAGGCAGGGATAGAATCCAATTATCCAGCAAGGAATCCAGTTCCCTTAGCCATGAGAACATCCTTTCTCTCCTGCAACAGTTGATGTACAGTGTTCTCCCCCTTCTTGTACCTCATCTTATACTTCTGTGGTACAGACCAGTGCTCAGTCTTTTCACGGCTTTGAGAGATTACACAGAGTTAAATCTGATAGGAGAGTGAAACAAAAATAAACTCTAAAGGGCAAACATTTACTAAATCTATATACCTATATAGAGACACATAAATGCACAACAGGTTACTTATATAACCCTTCTGTCAGGTGTTGTTGGCAGCAACAAGGGCCAGGAATTCCTCTTAAAATTACAGAACAAAAATATTTTATGCCTCCACCCAGAAACCTGGGAGAAAACAACAGTGCCTTTAATAGGCAAAACTTCCCCATTCTCAAGCACAAGTATTTAGAAAACAAAACATTTATTAAGGAGGTTGTCAGCTGGCATATGTGCGTGTTTTCACGCTGTGCTGTCCCAGCCCTGCGCAGAAAGCTGGCTCAGTAGACCTCAATAGCACTACCCAGAAAGACCACAGGCTCGGTTCAGTGACGAAGGCGCTGGGCCAGGTTTATTGTTGATGAAGCACAGTACTAGCGCCCCATAGGAGCTACAGGGACACTAACATGTATGCCTGTGACAATGGACCAGTTCAGTCAGCAGCAGGACTTTCTGCTGTCCCCTCAGCTAGACAAAGGTGCCCCTCTTATGACTTCCCTTCTCATACATTGATACAAACAAGTTACATGATACACTCCTGACGTGCTTAGTTACCCTACACCTGGCACCTGTTCGCTCAAACAAAACATCCCTGTGACGGGGTGCACTTACTTCTCGTGAGCGCCTCCTGTCAACCAGGTGTGAACCTGTGCTCTCTCTGCTTGCAGTGCCCCTTGTTGGCTGCTACCCTCATCAGCAGGTCTTCAGGGGCTCAGCCCTCCAGCCCAGTCACACACCGTCTAAACACATGAAGGAACCCTTTCCGCAGTAAATGGTCCAACAGGGCCTGTCCCTACCCCCTTGTTAGCACTGTCTCTGGGCTCAGTCCTCAGCCCCTTCAGGGCTAGCTTTAAAACCAGGTCTGCCCTGCTATAGAGCCCAGCCCCCAGCAGGGCTGAAGACTCTCAGTCCTTTACTAGTTCTCTGGTGTCCTTTAAGTCCTGCCCTTCACTGGGGCCTCTAAACAAGCCCTTATCCCCTTCCCAGGGCTTTGGCCACACCGCCAGTGGCTGCTGCCGTGACCTGGGCCCACCCACTACTCCGGGTCCCGACCCAGGGACCCTATAGATAGCAGCCACATGCTGCCTCTTGTGATAGTTGCTGCTGCTAGTCCCTGGGACGCTTCCCATCTAGCCCCTTCCTCTTCTTGGGTTCTTGTCTGCTCCTGTTTGAGCAGGGTCTCGCTCAGGCCTCCTTGCCTGGAGAGTTTCTCAGTCTGTCCTGATTTCTCAGGGTCTTCTCTCAGGCCTCTTCACCTGGAAAGCTTATAACAGCCTGTCCCTGCCTGTGCAGGGTTTCTCCCCAGTCCCTTTACCTGTGGAATTTCACAGCATTTGAGCTTTCCAGTCCTATCCCTTCTGCTGCCAGCCAGTAACTAACATGCTCATACCCTGAAGCTCCTTTTAACTGAGCCTTTCGGCTCTGATTGGCTGCTTCCCAGCAGCCTTTCTAGGCACGCCTGGAGCATCTACCTTTACTGCGCTCCTTTTCTGGGGTGTGGTGTGGTAGGACAGCAAGGCCTCCAGCAGGGGGCCTCAAAGGCCCCAGGACACCCCATCACAATCCCCGTCCCTTATCCTGTCCTCCGATCCCTGTCTTACTTGGGTCAGCGTGTTCTGCACCATCCCCCACCATTGTGTTTATGCCGTAACACTGTGTTTGCATGTACCAGTGCTAGCCTTCTGGGATGCATTTATGTGAATACCTCGCACCAGGTACTTCTTAGGAGTGTCTGTGTTTTAGCAACACTCGCCGTGCCTTTGCCAAGCTCATGGACCAGAGAGTGAACTTGGGAGCAGGTGTTTGCTGTATGACAGGGCCTGACTTTTGCTCATAGCCTGGCCTGGCTTTTGCTGACTTTGGGTCAGGCCTCAGGCCTTGTGCTCCAGGATCTCTCTCTCTCCTACATTCCCCTGCTATTTGTCTTTTTATGGGGCAGATGTTTCCCCATCATCCCAGAAAAGCGTAATGCCTGGACTGAAGGATCCAGTTGGCTAAACACTGTTATTCATGCCCCATCTGTCCTTTGGTCTGCATATTCCCATGTATGACCAATAGACAGATTTTAATTTTCAATTGTTTTTCGTCCTATCTAGTGGGCCTGGGAATGTTAGGTCCAGGAAGGTGGTCACATTCTCTCTTTCTGGCTCCTCCAGAACATTTCCCTTCTCCAACTTGCTACCAGAGAGAGAGGAGCACTTGTGTCACCAGGGCCTGAGACAAGGACCCGCAGGTAAAGTGAGTCTGCTCTCCACAAAGGCGGGGTGGGAAGTGTATTCGCTGCACAGAGCTCCCCACCGGCATTTTCCCCTGCAATTAACTAGGCAGCCGGAGCTTGACACCATCCAGTCTGCTGGTCACTAGCTATTCACAGCACATCCTGCGGTCCCCGTAGGGATCGTTACACTGCGAGTAGCTCGCTCTGCCTGCCTAGTTTGGGTTCCTGTACTGAACTTCTGGGACTTGTAGCTGTTTTTCCTTTTCACTGAGAAGAAAACACACACACACACACACACACACACACGGAAACGGCAGCAATCACATGTAACAGTGATTCGTAGACCTAGGAAGGGCTGCAGCTCCCCAGGACGCACTGCGAGCAGCCAGCCACCCTTGAACCGGAATGGGCCACGCTCCCTGACCCTCTCACAGCTGATGGGTGTATCTGGTCCCATCACGGCTCTGGGGAGAAGGCTGGTGTAGGAAATAGACCCATTCTTGGGTTCAGAGCTGTTCAGCCCTGACAATCTCCCCCCATCTCAGTTGTACCCCCCTGTTCCCTCTAACCTTTACTGATCCTAGCCAAGAAATCTGCTGACTTGGCAGCCATTAGCTGAGACATTGAGCGCAAGAAGCAAACAAGAGGGGACACCAACTAGCCTGACCCAGAAACACGGAAAAAGACAGACCTGGATTCTTCATCATTTCCCAGTTTATGACAAAATAATCTTCTGGCTTATCTGCAAGGGAAAAGTGACGGTAAACTGCTGAGAGGGTTTTCTGCTCAGGTAGAACATTGTTCATTCTTATTGTTTATACTGCAGTAGCACAAAGAATCTCGTTGCACTTGGTGTTGGACAGGCACAGAGATAGACACAGCTTCCAACAGGGGCAATGTTTACCCTAGACTCAGAATTCAGCATCATTCATTGCAGGAAGATTTTAGACCCCTGTCGGCCACTGTTTAATAGACCCGGGTTTCTACTGACAAAGAGCTAAATCCTTGGACTTTGTGAGTAGTTTTTAGGTGAATCTTTGAGTAAGACGTGACGTTGGTATAAATTCAGACTAGCCGTCTATACAGTTATCAAACAGGCTTTTGCTCTAACCTCCTGTTGCTACAGTGGGGACTAATGTAATGGGCTTTGCTTGTTCCCGTGCTGTGCATTGCTGAGGAACAGAAAAGGCAGCTGGCTGGTGCCACCGTGTGGCGTTTGCTGTTCACATCTAAAGAGGGACTGTCTTATACCTAAAGTAATTTAAAAGTTTGGGGTCAGATTCTGATCTGTTTTAATCCAATAATCAGCAGAGATCGTCTGAATTTTCATCAGTCTGGCTGAGGTCACGGGCCCGTACTATTGTAACACTCCTGTGTGATTTCAGCACTGCTTTATAGTGAAAATTCAAATTTGAAATAAAGGGCAAATTTTGAAGTGAGTCTGATTAGCCACTGGAAGGAGCTTCCCAAGGGGATGTGGTGGATTCTCTGTCACTTTAAGTCTATACATTGAGATTGGACATCTGTTTTCTAAGACAGTGTTTCTCAACCTTTTCAAGGCCAAACACCTGCTTGCTGCCTTCCTATAAACTGTGTCAGGGAGATCTCAAGAACCGACACCGGTCCGCAGACCGCTCATTAAATTAAATTAATGGAGTTATCCTATCTCCTAGAACTAGAAGGGACCTTGAAAGGTCATCAAGTCCAGCCCCCTGCCTTCACTAGCAGGACCAAGTAGTGATTTTGCCCCAGATCCCTAAGTGGCCCCCTCAAGGATGGAACTCACAACGCTAGGTTTAGCAAGCCAATGCTCAAACCACTGAGCTATCCCTCCCCCATTAAGAAACCCTGTTCTGAGAGATGCTTGAGTTTAACCACAAGTTACTAAACTCACCGTGATATTTACATTTGAGGGAAGAATAATTCTTTCTAATATAGGAATCGCAGGGTGAAATTCTCCAGCCTGTGAGTGTAGCAGGTCAGCTGGGATTGGCAGAATGGTCCTTTCTGGGCTTAAAATCTATGAACCACTGCTGAATTTGACCCCAGTGTCCTGGGATATTGACTCTAGTCTGTTTTGGTTTTTTGTCTTTGTTTTTTAATGTCAACATCTAACATCCACTTACAACCCACATACCTAACAGGGAGATATCTCCTTAAGAGACCCACTGGGGGAGGTAGAAGTGAGTTGTGTCTGGGGCAGTGTTGCTAGGCAGATTTAGCACTCCACATCCAGAAGCTTCTGGAATTGGGTGTGGTAGTTTTGGGTCTGCTCCAATGGGTTCCCTGTTGCTGGGGCAGACTCCATGAGGGCGAGCATTCAGGGCTGGTGCTTTACTAAGGGCCCTGTGCGAGTTGGGAGAAGCTGAGCCGAGGAGCAGGCTCTTGTCCCGAACTCTGAAGCATTTTGCAGCAGGTCAGTGATATTGTTAACCCTCTACCAGGGAAGCCTGGGCAATGCTGATTATAGCCAGGGGAAATTGGGAGGGAAAAATAACTTCTTCTGTTTTAATTGTATGCTTTGAATGTTGTTTTGATTTTAGCCAAACTGTTCTAGTTAAATTGTCTCAATTAGTCTGATTCACCAACTTTTCTTTAAATGTAGTAATGGGGAAAGAGTCATTTATGTTTTGCTAGTCTCAGTTTTGTACTTTCTTGTAGCAGGGTTTGTTTTAAATCGATGCACGTAACGGAGTGGTTGGCTAATCAGTTAGCTGGTGGCCAGCAGTGATTTCAGCAGAGGAAGGGGCTGCCTGGACTCCAGTGGAAGATTCCTACAAGCAAATGGAGGGAAGATGTTTTAGACTCAGCAGACTGTACAGATTTGGTGACCAAAGACTCTGAGACTTCAGTGAACTCAACCTAAGCTTTTGGGAACTCTCAGTTTCTTCTCACTGAAATTCTGTGGGGACTGAACTGTTCAGATTTTAATTTGTTTTCCTTATTTATGTTTACGTATAACTGTGGTGATAATGGCTGTGGATTATAAAATAGCCATGTCATGCTGTGAACATTAGATTACTATTTGTGTCTTTGTCATAAGATTTGATAAAGTTGTTTAATTAAATTCATTTTTTAAATTCTTTTGGGACTTGAATGTGGGGAGGTTGCCCCTGTGCAATCCTTGCTGAAAAGCCTTAGAACTCTGGGTCTCCCGCTACTTTTCTATGGCAGTTGGGTTTTATTTTTTTAGGCACTGGAGAAGGGCAATGAAGTGAACTCTAGCCCCCCCAAGGTTACTCACTATCAACAAAATAACCTCAGAATCCCTGTATTATCTCCAGCCGGTGAGGTTCCATGGATGAAAAGGAAAAGCATCAACATGGAGCAGTCTGAAGAAGCTGGGAAGAGAATGGCTTGTGGGAGGCAGGGCATCAGCCTGCACTATGTGATATAGGGACCCAGCAGGAAACACACCAGATAAATTCCATTGCTGTGTTGTGGAAGCGGTTCCAACAAAGAATGTGGGCAAGAATCCAGAGGAGAGGTATCAGATTTATGTCTGTGAGTCTGCACAGGACACACCTAACAGAACTATCCACAGGCAAAGAAAGATGCTCAAGTTGCATCCCGGTGTCTGCCCAGGGGAGAAGCCTTATAAATGCAGTGAGTGCAGCAAAACATTTCCAGCAGCAGAAGATCCTGAAGGTTCATCAGATTGTGCCCACAGGGGAGAGGCCACACCAGTGCAGTGTGGGAAGAGCTACCGGCATAAACAGATGCTTCCGACACACCAGCACTTGCACACGGGGGAGTGGCCATATGCCTGTGCTCAGTGTGGGAAGAGCTTCTGGCACAGGAAGATTCTGCTGAAGCACCAGACGATCCACATGGGGATCCCTGCACCGACTGTGGGCAGAGCTTCTGGCAAAAGGAGATGCTGATCATCCACCAGTGTATCCACCCCGAGGAGCGGTCCCACGCCTGCCTATGCTGCAGGAAGAGCTTCTGCCAGAAGAGCGGCTTGAACAAGCACCAGAGTGTCCACGGGGGGGGGGGGAGGAGGGGAACGTGGTCCTGCCGTGTGCCCAGGGTGAGAGGGACCAGGTCGGCAAAACGCAGGGATCCCGATACACCAGACCCCCTATCGATGCCCTGAGTGCAGCCAGGGGCGGCGAGTTGTATGGGCCCTTGGTGCCCATGCTGTACCAATATTCAGTGCACAGGGGCCCGGCTCCACTCAAGTTCAGGGCCGGGTCTCTCCCCCGGCCCTGGCTGCAGCCCCAGGGCCATTTAAAAGGGCCTGGAGGCCCCCGCCACCACCACCGGCAGCACAGCAGGACTAAAGCGGCTTCCTGCCTGCCCGCTCCGCTTCCGAATCTGGAAGCAGCTGCCGGCACATCCCTTCACTGCGGCCCCTGGGTGGGGTGGTGTCATCTCCGCACGCTGCCCCTGCCCCGAGCGTCCCTGCCCCAAGCACCCCTGTGGCCAATGGGAGCTGTGGGGGCAGTGCCTGCAGGCAGAGGTGCACGGAGAGCCACCTGCCTAGGAGCTGCTGCCAAAGGAGGATGTGGGTCACTTACAGGAGCCCCCCCAGGTAAGCGCTGCACCCCTCACCCTCTCCTGCACCTGCATCCCCTACCCCAGCCTAGAGCCTGCACCCCACATCCAAGCTCCCTCCCAGAGCCCGACCCCTCACCAGCACCCAACCTCCTTCATAGAGCCTGCACCCCAATCCGCTGCCCCAGCCCAGAGCCCGCACCCCACACCCAAACTCCCTCCCAGAGCCTGAGGCAGGTGGCGGGGATGGGACTTTGACCCGTTCTGGGCATCACCAAAAATTCTACAAATCTGCCACCCCTGAGTGTAGCATAGACTTGGGTCTGAGAATCTACCAGGGGACATGATACATCACTACAGTTACGACAAGAGGGGCTTGGGAATGTCGGAGAAACACTCAGTTTTCACTTTTTGGTTGGGTACAGCTGTGACGTTGTGCAGTCTATATGGTTTTATAAAAACTAGATAATAAGTCAATATAATGTAACTGGGATAGTTTTAGAGAAAATACGGTAATAAGTGAATGTAACGTAACTGGGATATGCTTCATGCAAAAGGTCTCTTGTAAGGTATCATTACAAAGATTATAATCTACTGAGTATGGTCATCTGATTTGTATAAATGTACCACTCTTGTATCTAAAACTAGAAATATAAAATGTAACTCTGAGGGCCTATTGTAATTATGTAAAGTGTGGGCCATTAATGATGGTTTGGAATCTTGATGACTCCCATTGTCTGCAGATGGCTGTTTACCTGTGAGTCTCCCTGTATATGTGTGTGCTGGCAAGTGAGTAATGAAGTCTTGCAGTGACATGTGATCATGTCACCTGAACTGGAATCCATCTTTAACCTGGTGCTTTTCCAGTGAGGGGGGGGTGGAAACCCAGAGGGACAAAGGGTTCCCGCCTTATGCAAAAGATATATAAAGGGGTGGAAGAGAAGAGAGAGGGAGAGAAGAGCCATCATGAAGAATCCCCTAGCTATCACCTGAGCTGCAACAAGAGCTGCACCAGGGGAAAGAATTGTGCCCAGGCCTGGAAGGTGTCCAGTCTGAGAAAAAACTTACTGAAGCATCTCTGAGGGTGAGATTATCTGTATTCAGTTTGATTAGGCATAGATTTGCGCATTTTATTTTATTTTGCTTGTGACTTACTTTGTTCTGTCTGTTACTACTTGGAACCACTTAAATCCTACTGTCTGTATTTAATAAAATCACTTTTTATTTAGTAATTTACTCAGAGTATGTATTAATACTTGGGGGAGCAAACAACTGTGCATATCTCTCTATCAGTGTTATAGAGGGCGAACAATTTATGAGTTTGCCCTACATAAGCTTTATGCAGGGCAAAACAGATTTATCTGGGTTTAGACCCCATTGGGAGTTGGGCATGTGAGTGCTAAAGACAAGCACACTCCTGTGAGCTGTTTTCAGGTAAACTTGCAGCTTTGGGACAAGTGATACAGACCCTGGGTCTGTGTTGAAGGGGACTGGGGTGTCTAATTCAGCAAGACAGGGTGCTGGAGTCCTGAGCTGGCAGGGAAAACAGAAGCAGGGGTAGTCTTGGCACATGGGGTGGCAGCTCCCAAGGGGGTTTCTGTGATCCAACCCGTCACAACAGCAAAGTCAGATACTTTATTTTTTAAGCAATTCCATAGAGGGAGAGTGCACTAGGACACAGGGTTTCCCCCTCCTAGGCACATCTTTTTACAGGTAAACAATTACAGCAAGCATTTATACCTTTTGTTACAGACAATAATGAGCAACAGCTGCATTTTGTTTGTACATAAGTTATTTTGATATTTTATTTTGTTTTTACTTTTAGTTAGACTACAGTCTACATTTCATATTTAACACAAGGTTGCAACAACTTTACAGTTTTTTTTATTCACCTTACACAATCCTTGCTTTTACAAATTTTGCGTTATTAGGGTTATAGCTACCCTGACTTTTGCTTACAGAGGTGATTGTTTGCATTGAAATCCCCTTCCAATCCCTGTCAGTTCTTGCTCTACTTCCACAGGAAGAAGCCAAAGCCGATCAGGCCACAGGAACGCCATGCAGTGGAGAGGCCCTTCAGAAGCACAGAATGTGGAAAAAGCTTCAAGCACAACGACCACCTGCTGAGCCACCAGCCAACCCATGCCCTAGGGAGCCTCTATGTATCCAGCCAGTGCGGAAAGAGCTTCAGCCGGTGGTTACATCTGACAGCACACGAGAAAATCCACACTGCAGAGAATCAGATTAAATGCACTGACTGTGGGTAAAGTCGGCTCCTGGGAGAAGAGCCCCATCACATGCTCAGAGTCAGGGCAGGAGAAAGAACACTGTGTCAGTGATGGAGGGACATCTTAGCAAGAGAATGACACAGGAGGGAGACTCCACAGGGGTCTATTTACATGCAAAAAATCTCAGAAACAGATTGTGTTTGAACATCCCTGTTCTGGCCAAGCTGTGCTCAGCACCATAGGCGTTGACTTCCCCTCTTTCCCCTGGGTGCTTGACCCCTGCTCTGCCCCCACTCCACCTCTTCCATGAGGCCCCACCTCTTCCCCACCTCCTCTCCTGAGCGTGCCACATTCCCACTCCTCCTCCCCCGACCCCAAGCTTGCTAACGCTGCCAAACAGCTGTCCAATCACCCAGAGCAACTCCAAGGCTCAGTGTTCCCAACATTGCTCCCTTCTTTTTTCCTGTGCGCACACACACAAAAAAGATCCAGAATGTCTCCCCTATCCCCTGGCCCCAGCCACCTCCCACCACAGCCACAACTTTGGTCTTTATTTAAAAAGATTAAACTTTATAAAGCATTGAGGTACCTTAACGGGTAAATGCTAAATACCAAAGCCAAACACCACTAGTTATCTGTGTCTAGCAAAAACAGCTTGGCCTAAAAACCTGATCTGTTCCATTCTTTTAATCACATAAGCACTGATGTGTCTGACTAGTTTGGACTTGTTTAGTGGGAAAACTATATTGTCTTAACAATGTTTTGAAGGTTATAACAAATGAACACCAATAAATGCAATCTGAGCAAGGGAAAAAAGTATTATATTCAGTATGAAATGAGGAGGGGAGAGTTGACAATACGCAGCCAGACCCCTGGAACTTGAAAAATTAGCCAGCTATGAGACAATGATAGGTGACTGTATCCTTTGCAAATAAGCCTGTGTGTGGTTTTGTGTGTTTTTTTGGGATTTTTTTTTATCAGTGCTAAAATAAAAGTAAAACTGAAAAGCCACAAATTTGGTTTATATTTTTCTGTCTCCCTTGATGAGGGAGGAACCAGGTATTTAAAAATCTGAAGTCCACATAATGCTTGCTCTTGTGGAAAAAGAAGAGAGGAAAAACTAAAATGGTTTAAAAATTCCTCAACCCTATTTATCTGATGCCTTTTCTCTCTAAAGAGCTCCCCCATCCTTTCCATTAAATAATCAAGGCCTTAATGGTTTGTTCTGTCATTGTCCTGATGTAGCTCTAGTCATCCACTCAGGGAAAAGAGAAACAATATTATGTGACTCACATGACTAATCACATAGCAGAAATGACAAATACATGAATATTTGTAACCATCACTTTGTGAGAAAGTCACAGACTAACAAATGTTTGCAAAACGGTATTCCTTGAACAGTATTTAAAAAAAGTTTCTCTACTTATCACACCACTCCCATCTGTTGCACTTTCTGCCACAGTGCCACCTGTGGATCTCCACCTGTTCTATCTATGTGCCTGGAACTTGTGTTCATCATTCTGAGCTTTCCCCAAGACTGATTGTACGTATGCCCACTGACGCCAACCCCTAGAGCTGATGGTGAAAGTAAGAAAGTGCAAAGCAGTATCCACTACTGCCTGTGTGAAAATAACCCCCTCCTTTGATAGGTGATACTCAAGTTCTTAATCAAAGTTTGATTCTTAATTAGTGTTCTGAGCTTCTTGTTTGCAGGATGAAGCTAGTTCGTTAATCCCAGAGTCACATTTTACTTAAACATTTACCCTTTTAGAATTTTGAGGAAATTACACAAATGCATAATGTTGGAATATATATTTAGTAGGATGCACTCTAACATGATATCCTCAGACCTTTCCCATCCATGCAGTAATATTCTCAGTTTTGTAACTTTAAATGAAAGATTCAAATGGATTTTTTGTGGTATTATTTAAAAACAAACCAAAACCAATTCATCTTAAATCTACAAAACAAGAGTTTTACAAACCAGGAGTGTTTATTTAGATCCTTAAAACCTCACATATTTACACAATATATATTTACACACACACAGATACATACATATGCTTTTTCTTAACATTCCTTGCACTGCTGTTATTTTTTTACACAACTGTACTCCGATTACACTCCCATCTTGTACAATCAGAGACAGTCAAGTTAAGTTACAATAGAAACTCCTTATGTTCCTTTAATGATTTTGATTAACTCGTCCAGTAGTCAAATAATATAGATCAGAGTATCTGGCTGCTTGCTGCCTGCAGCAGTCCTTTACAGACCATTTCTGTGGGAAAAGGGCCCATTTCCCCTCAGAATAGCTATAAAGGATCCTGGGGACAAAAACAGTGGTGGTAGTAGCCACCTGACCCCCTTGTGTAGTTTGTTAACTACCAAGATTTTACCCATTGTGACTGTACTGAGTTGCACATATAATTACATTTACATAACTAGGTTTTATCATCAAACCAAAAAACTTCCTTCTTGTAACACCATGTGACAATGTAGGGACTTACCACCACGGCACCTCCTACTGGTAGTCTCAGGGAATTGGTTCAATCCAGTAGAGCGCCCCTTTCTGGTGGCATCCTGTCTGTCATCTCGCCTTTGGTTGGCGTGTGGACCCGCGTTGCTCCCAACGCACAGTGTCCTCTTCTGGAACACTGTCCTCCGACAGTGTCCCTTTGTCCATTCACACCCCCTTCCAGGGGCTGGGTGACCCACAGTCCTACACCTCCAAGTCCGATCCCTACAGTCCAGGATCTGGTGTAGTTTCGGCTGGGTGTACTGCCAAGGGGAACAAAGGTGGGGGGGGACCCAGGCCTGCCCACTACCCTTGAGTCCCGGTCCAGAGGCCCTCTAGCAACAGCCTCGCTGTCCTCCTTCCTCCTCTGTCTGTTCCTCTGGACCGCTTCCCCAACAGCCCTTCTTCCCGCTAGGCCCTTTCCTTCAAGGTCTGCTGCCTGGCAGGCTACAGAGTAGGACCGTCTCCCGCTCTCCAAGGCTGGCCTGCACTGTGCTGTCCGTGGTGCTGGCCTCCCAGCTCTGGAGACAGACCTTCCCCTCTGAAGGCCTGGGACAGACTGACTGCTCTCTCCCTGAGCAGTCTTTTATATGGCTGAGCGTGGCCCTGATTGGCTGTCCCCAACCTGGCCTCTGATTGGTCGCAACAAGCCCTTCTCTTATTGGCTGCCAGGATGTGCAGGCACCCGGGCCTGCCACAGCCCACACTCTCCAGGCGTGGGGCAGCCGCCTCACCACACACCACAACTGTTACTCTTTACCATCTTCACAACCATTACCTTTTAACATTTCCACAACTCACAACCATTTACTTCCCTCAAAATTCCCCCCACACTCTATAGTATTAATTTCTGCAAACAACTGCCTTTTACCCTGTGCTGCCTTTACCTCGGGATTGTTCAGAAAGGCAGTATAAAACTTTTAGTTCCATGGTCACCCCTGGATCTTTTACTCTAAAAATTTCAACGGAATCCAGCAGACTTCTGTTATGCTTTGTCCAAAAAACATTTCACATGAATATCTAAACTACCCTCCATTAAAACTTCAGAAAAACCAAAAGAGTACAGGCTAACAGCAGAAAATTAAGCAAACTGAGGAGGAGAAGAAAAAGAAGAAAAGGTATAGTTAGCTCTGAGCAAAGGGTAGGGCTCCCTAAGTTTAAACAGTTGGGAATCCTTCCCCCCAGGTTTTTATCCTGGCTCTAGGAGAAGAGTGGGGGTTGTTACTTGCTCCTGAAAACCCTACGGTTTTTCACTTTGAAACTTTTTTTTCTCTACTCCCCCAGGACCAAGTCCCAGCTCCTGTCTCTAAAGCTGGTCTGTTAACTCTGCTTTTGACTCTAAACCCTGTTGTGCCAAATCATCTTTAACCACCCCTAACTCTAATTTACAATCCTCCAGTAGCCTTCGCTGGAGTACCACCTAACTTGAAAGATTACTGGCAACTTCCCATAATGCTGCCTTTACTTCAAACCTCTCACAAGTGGATTTAAGTGCCTCCTTTCCCTGGAAGGCATCCTGTCCCCATGAGCATGGACCTCCTTCTGCTACCCATTGACCAAGGAGGGTGAGCTCCTCAGCCAGCCCCCATCCCTCTGGGTCCCCTAACACTGCTCCCATTTCCTTTTTAATCTCATCCCAGGTTGACCCCCACACCTGGAATGGGCCCGGATTCTTCTGTAAAAAATCCATTACCCCGGCTTGCCAGAACCTGCAACTACCATCATGAGAGCCTGCCATACCCTAAGCAGCTGTGCGGACAGTTGGGGAGGGGGACTTACCTGGCTGCCACTCACCTATCCAGCATGATGCATCTGAGTCACGGCACCAAGATGTTAGAGGGCTTTCCCTTCACCCTCCCACTTCTGCTTTCTGTCTGCGTGACAAGAACTAGGGAAGACCAGAAGTCCGAAGTGCAGACAATGCGATGTTTAAAATATACGCATTTACAGGTAGGCCTGAATATCTATATTCTAACAGAAATAACCACTGGTTTGGGGGGGATCATATTTCCCCTTCTTTGCTGTTTTCCCTGATTGAGCAATCTCAGTGTGGTCCCCGTAGGCACCCCAGTCACACCAGGTGCTTGCGCTAACCACTGGGCTAAAAGTTATAAAGTGGGAGCTGGCAGCAGCAGCTCCTGTTGTGGTGCAGAAAGGCAGGTGCCTAACTCATCATTACAAGGAACTACTTAAGCAGCTGAGCTGCCTGACCCCAGGAGAGGAGTTCCCGGTTGTGGGTCGCTAGCAGAGAGAGATGCCTCCCTGCAGCCTGGACCTAGACACCTCACTGTGCGAGAGGGGCAGGGCTCTGGATACAGCATCTCCCACTGACCAGCTCAGGTGGCTCCCAGCCCAGCGTGCTGGCTCTGTCGATCCCATTCTAAGGCACCACTCTCTCCCCCTGCATTGTACAGGGAGCTGGGGGATGCACTAGGTCTTTGTGGGTCCCAGTTCTGTTCCAGTGATTTTCTAGGCCCCTCAGAGTCAGGCACTGTGATGCTGAGCATTGCAACGCCTAAGTCCCTTTGTGAATCCAAGCCTGCGTCTCCTCCTGCTGCCGCAGTCAGTGCCTCTCATTTCCCACACAGAGCTGTGCTTAGCCAGCCACGATGCCCATGTCTGGGGGTCCCAGTCATGTGCTGGCTGTTCTGGTGCTGGGGCTGGCTGCCCCGGCACATCTGTCAGGCACCTACCCTGTAACTCCTGCTCCTCTTCTCTGACTTCTGCATTGTACCACCTCTGAATTGTAACACTTCTGGGGCCCTGCCCCCTGGGTGGGGGAACGGCCCTGCAGGGCGAGGAATCCTGTCAGGTGGGCCTGGGTCAGATCCACATCCCTGGGTCCAGGCTCTCCTCAGGGTGGGAAAGGCCCAGAGCCCTGAACTGGCCCAGATCCAGAGGTGTGACACTGGGCTGGGCCCCTCAGGCAAACCCCAGAGTGCAATGGCCTCCACAGGGCCCTGGCTGTCTCCCCAGCAGGAGTCCAAGTGGCTGCAGCCTGGGGACTAGGCAGAGGCCATTTGGATCGACAGCTGAGCCCTGCCCCCCCCCCCCCACCCCACACACTAATCAGATGCTTTGAGGGTGGAACCATAGGGGACGGAGCCATGCTGTGAGACCACGTAAAATGCTTCCACTCACTGCAGGAGCATCTCCTTGTGGCCAGGTGTGGCATAGCAGCTGTCTCCTCATGTGGGACTCCCTGCTGACGGTCGCTCTATCACTGTGTTGGCCTCTCTTCAGGTAGCTTGGCCCTCTGGTCAGGTCACACTTTAGTCCAACCCAGCTATAGTCCAGTGACCTAAGAGTAGGTCTGTCTGCCTGTCTCTGGGCTCCATGGTCTTTACAACCCTTCACGGGGTTTCATCCCACCTACCTTGAGGGCTGGTAGGGCAAGCCGGGTCCTCCCTCTGCTCTGGGTTCCAGCTACAGGGACCCTATAGCTGGTAGTCAAGGTATACTCCCTCAGACTCCTTGCTGCTTCTCTGGACCCCTTCTTACCTCTTCTATCCTCCAGAGAGTGATTACCGACTCTTTCTGCAGCCCCATTCTGCTATAAACCTCCTTGCTTTATAGTCACCACTATAAAGCTCCTCCTCAGCTGTGCTTCATTATCAGTTAAGCCTCTTTCTCTCTCTCTTGCAGGGACCCCCAGATATCTTAGTAGGCCTCTCAGGCCCACATTAGAATAATAGAATCATAGAAATATAGGACTGGAAGGGACCTTAATAGGTCACCTAGTCCAGTCCTCTGCACTGAGGCAGGACTAAGTATTATCTAGACCATTCCTGAGGTGTGTTTGTCTAACCTGCTCTTAAAAACCCCCAATGATGCAGATTCCACATCCTCCCTGGGCAAGTTATTCCAGTGCTTATGCTTACAGTTATGAAGTTTTTCCTAATGTCCAACCTAAATCTCCCTTGCTGCAATTTAAGCCCATTGCTTCTTGTCCTGTCCTCAGTGGTTAAGAACAATTTATCATCCTCCTCTTTATAACAATCTTTTATGGACTTGAGAAGACTGGGGGGATGGGACATGATAACAGTTCTCTTCTCCAGACAAGAGAAACCCAATTTTTCCAATCATCCCTCCTGGGTCAAACCCTGCTCACTATCCCTCTAACCTGGAACATATGGCAGGGGCTCTGGGGTGAGGAGGAAATAGAAAAAGAAATAATACCACAGGTAAAATTAAGGGTTTTAATTTTTAAGTATTTATATTGTTCTGTTGTGTGCATGTCTGCATTGGCCAAATTGCCAGCCATAAATTTTTTTTTGTTCCAAGTTTTGGTTGTTAATGAACATACACAACAATCAATTCATGAAATCATTATCCGAAAGACTGACAAAGTCAGTTGCACTCTGGACCCACCCACCACACCCGTGGTAAAGGAAACTGTAGCAGAGAGAGCCTGAAGCACTGGGCCTTGTGTACAGTCCGAGGCCTGAACCAGAGGCTGTGAACCAAAGTTAGGCCATGTATTAAAGTAGCCGTTTACAAGTTCACTGTGTGACCTTGGCAAAAGTATTGCTAGCATAGCTAGAATACAAACACCCCTAAGAACATACTGGGTATGGGGGAGTACCTGTGCCCTGCTGCTGACACAACCAACAACTCAGCACTGAAATGAGGCATGCTGGATCCCTTGAGGTACATGCACCTCTTTCCTTTGCTCACGCACCTGGGGAGACTCAGGCTCAGATCTCCTCATTTCACACTCACAGCCCTATCAAACTGCTCCAACTAATGCTTCCACCTTTCAGTACGGCTACCCCTCACACAGCATATTCCTAGCAGGGTCCCTCAGGGATCGGTTCTTGGCCTTACGTTATTTAACATTTTTATTAGTGACCTGAAAGAAAACATAAAATCATCCCTGATAAAGTGTGCAGATGACACAAAGAGAGAGGGTGTGGGAAATAATGCAGAGGACAGGTCACTGATTCAGAACACTCTGGATTGCTTGGGGAACTGGACGCAGGCAAACAATATACATTTTAATACAGCCAAATGTAAATGTATACATCTAATAGCAAAGCATGTAGGTCAAACTTACAGGCTGAGGGATTCTCTCCCGGGAAGCAGTGACTCCGAAAAAGCTATGGGAGTCATGGTGCATAATCAGCTGAACATGAGCTCCCAGGCTGACACTGTGGCCAAAAGTTCTAATGTGATCTTGGGATCCATAAACAGAGGAATGTTGAGTAGGGGCAGAGGGGT
The DNA here is from genome assembly GCF_028017835.1 of Emys orbicularis. Classification (NCBI taxonomy): domain Eukaryota; kingdom Metazoa; phylum Chordata; order Testudines; family Emydidae; genus Emys; species Emys orbicularis. The sequence goes on from NC_088684.1 coordinate 298,239,794, forward strand.
TATTTTACCTCTGTATCTGGCACTGCTGGAATCCTGGGTCCTATTCTGGTGTTCACAGTTCAAGAAGGATGTTGAAAAGCTTGTAACCAACAACACTTAAGGCAACTACTTAGGGAAATGGATTGGGCTAACATACTTAGAGAGCTAAAGGCAGATGAGGCCTGGGATTATTTCAAGCTGAAGTTGCACGAGCTGTCCGAGGCCTGCATCCCGAGAAAGGGGAAACGGTTAGTAGGCAGGAGAATTAGACCTAGCTGGATGAGCGGGCGTCTCAAAGGGGCGATTAAGAAAAAACAGAAAGCGTACAAAGAATGGAAGAGGGGGCAGATCGGTAAGGAAACCTACCTTATTGAGGTCAGAGCATGTAGGGATGCGGTGAGAAAGGCTAAAAGCCGTGTAGAGTTGGACCTCGCGAGGGGAATTAAATCCAATAGTAAGAGGTTTTATAGCCATATAAATAGGAAGAAAACAAAGAAAGAGGAAGTGGGACCGCTGAAGCATGTAAATGGAGTGGAGATTAAGGATAATCTAGGCATGGCACAATATCTAAATGAATATTTTGCGTCAGTATTTAATAAGGCTAATGAAGGGTTTAGGAATAGAGGGAGCGGGACAGAGGGGAATAAAGGAGGGGCGATTGACATTACAGTATCAGAGGTGGAAGCCAAGCTTGACCAGCTAAATGGGACTAAATCGGGCGGACCGGATGATCTCCATCCTAGAATATTGAAGGAGCTGGCGCGAGAAATTGCAAGCCCCTTGGCGATAATTTTTAATAAATCTGTAAACTCGGGGGTGGTACCGATGGACTGGAAAATAGCTAATGTGGTTCCTATTTTTAAGAAGGGGAAAAAAAGTGACCCGGGTAACTACAGACCTGTTAGTTTAACTTCTGTAGTATGCAAGGTCTTGGAAAAAATTTTGAAGGAAAAAGTAGTTGAGGACCTTGAGGTGAATGGCAATTGGGACAAATTACAACATGGGTTTACGAAAGGCAGATCGTGCCAAACCAACTTGATCTCCTTCTTTGAGAAAGTAACAGACCTTCTAGATAAAGGAAATGCGGTGGATCTAATTTACCTCGATTTTAGTAAAGCGTTTGATACTGTCCCGCACGAGGAATTATTGGTTAAATTGGAAAAGATGGGGATCGATATTAAATTCCAGAGGTGGATAAAAAACTGGTTAAAGGGGAGACTGCAACGGGTAGTACTGAAAGGTGAACTGTCGGGTTGGACGGAGGTCACCAGTGGGGTTCCTCAAGGTTCGGTTTTGGGTCCGATTTTATTCAATCTATTCGTTACTGACCTCGGAACCGAATGTAGGAGTGGGCTGATAAAGTTTGCGGATGACACAAAGTTGGGAGGTATTGCCAATTCAGAGGAGGATAGGGATATTCTGCAGGGAGACTTGGATGACCTTGTAAATTGGAGTAAAAATAATAGGATGAGATTTAATAGTGAGAAGTGTAAGGTGATGCATTTAGGGATGACTAATAAGAATTTTAGTTATAAGTTAGGGACGCATAGGTTGGAAGTGACGGAGGAGGAGAAGGACCTCGGAGTCCTGGTTGATCGTAGGATGACTATGAGTCGGCAATGTGACGTGGCTGTGAAAAAAGCTAATGCGATTTTGGGATGCGTCAGGCGAGGTATTTCTAGTAGGGACAGGGAGGTGCTGCTTCCGTTATACAAGGCGCTGGTGAGACCTCATTTGGAGTACTGTGTGCAGTTCTGGTCTCCTATGTTTAAAAAGGATGAACTCAAACTGGAACGGGTACAGAGAAGGGCCACTAGGATGATCCGAGGAATGGAAAACCTTTCCTATGAAAGGAGACTCGAGGAGCTCGGTTTGTTTAGCCTAACCAAAAGAAGGCTGAGGGGGGATATGATTGCTATCTTTAAATATATCAAAGGGATTAATACCAAGGAGGGAGAGGAATTATTTCAGCTCAGTAGTAATGTGGACACGAGAACGAATGGATATAAACTGGCCGTGGGGAAGTTTAGGCTTGAAATTAGAAGAAGGTTTCTAACCGTCAGAGGGGTGAAATTTTGGAACAGCCTTCCGAGGGAAACGGTGGAGGCGAAAGACCTTTCTGACTTCAAGATTAGGCTTGATAAGTTTATGGAGGGAATGGTTTGAAGGGATAACGTGATTTTAGTCAATTAGGCATTAACGTGCCATCGCGGGTAAAATGAGGATCCGGCTGTAGAATCTTGCCTGTATGCTCGGGGTACTGCTGATCGCCATATTTGGGGTCGGGAAGGAATTTTCCTCCAGGGTAGATTGGCAGAGGCCCTGGAGGTTTTTCGCCTTTCTCCGCAGCATAGGGCAGGGCTCGCAGGCTGGAATATTCTGTTGTGGGTGGGTCAGCTTTTGTGGCCTGCATCATGCGGGAGGTCAGACTAGATGACCATATTGGTCCCTTCTGACCTTAAAGTCTATGAGTCTATGAGTCTATGAACACTTCCCAGGGCTTCTCCCCAATGGTCCAATTCCTGCCCATGTCAGCAATCAGCCACAGAAGCTTGCTCCAGTCCTGTGCCTTCCAGATATCTCCCCTCCCCACCCCAGTTTCCTCCTCATCTTGCAGGAACCTTCCAGCTCCCTACAGGCCTCTCCACTATTCCAATAATAACAACAACTGCTAAGTTCTTCCCTCTCTATCTGCAGGCCCCTTCTGCTCCAGACTTCCTCTCTTTATAGAGCCACTCCCCAGCTGGGATTCATCTTTAATTAGGCCTGGCCCATCCTCCAGGTGCAACCAGGTGCCTGCTGCTTTAATTTAGATGGACTAAAGGGGTCAAAAGAGTTAAAGGTGTTAACATGAGCCAGTCACTGTCCGACATTAAGCAGTGTTAAACAAGGTTTGGGGTTTAGTATACAGAGACCTCCGCCTGCTTAGCACCATGACAAACACACTAGGAAACTCATACTAAAGATTAGAAATTTATTAACTGAAACACACAAAAACAAAATGATTAAAACAAGGCAAAAAACTGGAATTGAGTGCAAAACAACCTAAATTAAAACCTATCAAGATCCCTTTTTGGAGATGCTGAATATTGGTTAAAGTCTTTTATTTTGACAAACAGTCCTCCTTGGTGGGGAAGATGGCGTTGGTTCCTTTTAATTTTGAGTCAGGAATGATAGGCACTTTCCTGCTTTAGACAAAACAGACAAGAGAAAAGAGAGAAGAGATTTAATCTGGCCCTGAAGCTCTAGCCAGGGACCAGGGTCTGGGGCTTGCCCCACTCCGAGCATGCCATGGCCGGGAACTGCGGCCAATGGGAGCTGCAGGGGTGGAGCCTGCGGATGGGGCAGCGCGCAGAGCCACCTGGCAGTGCCTCCATGTAGGAGCCGGAGGGGGGACATGCCGCTGCTTCTGGGAGCTGCTTGAGGTAAGCGGCGCCCGGAGCCTGCACCCCTGCCCTCCTCCCGCACCCCGACCCCCTGCCCCAGCCCTGATCCCCCTCCCACCCTCCAAACCCCTCTGTCCCAGCCCGGAGCACCCTCCTGCACCCCCAACCCCTCATCCCCAGCCCCACCACAGAGCCTGCACCCCCAGCTGGAGCCCTCACCCCCCCCACACACACACCAACCCCCTGTCCAGCCCGGAGCCCCAGCCCACACCTGAACTCCTCATTTCTGGCCCCACCCCAGAGCCCACACCCCCAGCCAGAACCCTCACCCCCTCCCGCACTCCAACCCCCAATTTTGTGAGCATTCATGACCCGCCATGTAATTTCCAGACCCAGATGTGGCCCTCGGGCCAAAAGGTTTGCCCACCCCTGCCTTAGAGGAAAGTACCAGGAACCCTGCATTAGGGACGGTGGGATAATCTGCCGCCCTGTGATGGGACATACAAATGCTGCACCGGGTACGATGGGGTGAAGGAGTACCTGTGGACTCAGGCAGCCATGCCCTGCCACACCTGTGAGGCATGCCAATCTTGGAGGAGGAGCCTTGAAAGGGAGAAGCCCAGTTCAGAAGGCTGTAGTCCTGGGAGATGGACAGACTAGGAGGGAGACACCAGTAAGAGGACACCGGCTTGCTGAGTCCCCTAAACCTGGGGACTAATTGAGGAAAAGGAGCCAGCTGAAGGAGCAGCAGACTGAGGTTGTACAGGAGGCCTAAGTTAACAATCCAGCTCCATGGAGCAGAGCTGAGGGACTCTTGCCTAGAGGAGAGTGACTGACGGAACCACAGCCCCAGACCCAGGAGAACTGGGGGGGACTGTTTGGAGAGAGGCTGGGAGCACTTTGCAGAAGTTTCTTGGTAGCCAGCGGAGAAGAAGCAGCCAGGAGCCACAATTCCATGGCGGGACTAGCAGTGTTCACAGACCTGGGAAGATGCTGACAAGAAGGGAAAAGTAAGAGCAGCCCAAGCAAATGGTAGGGGAATTGAAGGAACAATCCTTAACCGGCTAGACAGGGTTCCTGGGCTGGAACCCAGAGAATAGGGTGGGTGTAGGTCCCTCTGCCTCTCCCCCAGATCAAGGGGAAAAGGACAAGCTTCCAGACCGAAAAGGTCAAGGACAAACCCCAGATGGGGGCCCAAGGCCTGGCATAGAGGCTACTAGACATTGGGATTTTTCTGTCTTGTGGACATTGACTCTGAATTCCCTGAAAGGGGCAAGTCTCACGAGTGATCTGGTTGGAGGGCCAAGTCACAAGGCAAAGGGGACCACTGGGCTGTCTATGCAGCCTACAGCAGCGAGGCTCCCAGACTGGGTCAGCAGACTTGGGCTTGCGTTAGCGCTCTAAAAATAGCTGTGTAGGCAGCTCTCTGAAGTTGAGGCTTGGGCTCTGAAGTCTAAGGAGGGGGGTGGGTTGATATATTAAACACCATGGGATCTACTATGGAATCTTCAGGCACCTGCTGTTAACCTTTTGCCATGATAAAAATTAGCCTTTTATTCCTACACTTTATTTCAGGTCCCTTAGCCAGTTTTTGTTCCATGCCAATACATTACCTCTTATCCCAGGACTACTTAGTTTCTTAAGAGGCCTCTAGTGTGAGACCTTGTCAAAGGCCTCTCGAAAGTCTAAATAAATTAAGTTAATCAGTTCTCCTTTAGCCATTACTTTATTGACACATTCCAAGAATTCTAAGAGTCATGAGATGCTTTTTTCTTACAAAAAGGTTAAGTATATTACATCTACGCCAATACATTTATCAACTAAATTTGAAATCTCAAAAAAACCAAAAAACAATTGAATCAGGATTGTTTGGAAAGTCTTTCTCCTCCCTCCCCCATGCTGATTGGCATTATATTTCCATTCTTTAGTTCTCTATTCATTGAATCCCCTATCAGCTTTTCCATTATTTTGCCTGGGACTGAATTCAGGCTAACTGGTCAATAATTACCTGCCTCATTCCATTTGCCCTTTTTGAATATTGGTATAACATTAACACTCAAGTCTTCTGAATTCCCCCAATATTCGAAGATTTATTAACAATTAATGTCAGTGGTTAGCCCCAATCATGTAAAAAAAAAAAAGTTGTTTTATTACTTTTAATTATCATTCAATTACCAATTGGCCTGGCACAGGCAGAAGTCATACTGGTGTGTAATTCCCTGGATTACCCCTAGAATCTCTTTAAATATAGGTACCATATTACTAGCCTTCAATTTTCCAATACAGTAGAACCGCAGAGTTACGAACACCAGAGTTACAAACTGACTGATCAACCACACACCTCATTTGGAACTGGAAGTATGCAATCAGGCAGCAGCAGAGAAAAACAAAATAAATACAGGCAAGGAAACTGTTTCTGTGCTTGTTTCATTTAAATTAAGATGGTTAAAAGCAGCATTTTTCTTCTGCACAGTAAAGTTTCAAAGCTGTATTAAGTCCATGTTCAGTTGTAAACTTTTGAAAGAACAACCCTAACGTTTTGTTCAAAGTTGCGAATATTTCAGAGTTATGAACAACCTCCCTCCCCAAGGTGTTCGTAACTCTGAGGTTCTACGGTATAGTAACTGTTTTTAATGAGAGACTGCATGTTTTTGCTAGCAGTTCAACCACTTCTTACGTGAGTGCATTCACAACTTTTGGATGTACCAGTTAAGCCTGTTGACTTATTACTATTTAATGTGTTGCTTTGTTTCAGATCCTCTTCTTCTGACACCTCACTCTGATAGTGCCTCATCTTTATTACCATAAAGAAGCAGATACAGGATAGGTATCTTCCCCAACATCCTCGGGGGTGAAGACTGATGAAAAGAAATAATTTTGCTTCTCAGAAATGCCTTTATGTTCCTGAATTCACCCTGCAATCTCTTGCAAAGCAGCAGACCCACTGATTCTTGCTCAGGCTTCCTGCTTCTGAAATAATTGAAGAATTTCTTGTTTTTACACCTTTATCCATTTGCTCTTCAAAATTCATCTTAGACCTCCTAACTTCCCCTTTACATATTGCCTGCTGTACCTTATGCTCCTAGTGGTTTCATAGATATCCATATTTTAGTGGATTTCTGATAGGCTGTAATAACCTCTCAAACCGTGCTATGTAGCCATAAAGGTTTCCTCCTTGCCTTCCCGGTTCCCTTTTTGATCAGCAATACAAATGTCTTTTGAGACTCTATTATTATTTTCTTAAGCAATACTCAGGCCATCTCTAGATATTTTATTTCTTTTGACTTTAGGGCCTTTTTTTCCAACCATCTCACTTTACTGCAATGAAATCTCCCTTTCTAAAACTGAGTGTCACTTCCACTTTTTGGTACCTTATCTCCCACTAATGCTGAACCTCATTATATCGTGGGCACTGTTATTTAGTGGCTCAGCTACTGTGAATTCTTGAATAAGCTCCTGCGTGTTACGTAAGATTAAGTCAAGAATAGTTTCTCCTCTTGTGTTTTCTAGAACTGTTCCAAGAAGCAATCACTTCACTTTTTGTCTAAACCCTGTCCTACTGAGCAATTTGATGCATTTATATGCAGTTAGTTGAAGTCCCTCATTATTATCCTTTTGTTAGACTTTGCTGCCTCTTTGATCTCATTCAATATTGTGCACTCATTATCTTTTTCTTGATCTGGAAACCAGTGGTATGACCCTACTCCTATCTTTAATTTTTTTACAGCTTTGGATTTGTGTCCAAATTTAAATGCATGATCCTCTCCACTCAGAATGTTTATCTCGCTACTTCCCCACTCCTTTTATTAACATAATGGCTGAAAAATGGGAACAGCGGTGTGACGTTATTGATATAATCTAGGACCATATAGATCATTGTTGCAACCAAGGTCCTGTAGTGGCACGCAAATCTTGTATAAAGGGGGTCAAATGGGATGTCTTAGACAAGGTTATGGTTTACTGGTTATGATTATGCTGTCTATATGTGTGTATCAATTTTGTAGTTGAAGTTATGAATATTGGCTCTATACTGTCTGTATTTCAAACTTATGCTATGCCCAGCAGGGTGACATCCCAGACAAACTGGTGTTAGCTCTGCCTAGCCTGCTTGATGGCCCATTAAGGACCATCAGCTATACAATGGACCCATTGAGAGAAGGCAAATATGCCTTGAGACTCAGCAAAGTATGCAGGGACTGGCCCATGTGACTCCAGACTCCATTTTGCTGTAATTTTCCACAGTAAGGACAAAGAGGTGTTCTTACACCTGGAAAAGACTATATAAGGCTGATGCCTCATCTCCATCTTGTCTTCAGTCCTGCTTCTTACCTCTGGAGGGACTTTGCTACAAACTGAAGCTCTGAACAAAGGACTGAGGACCCATCCCAGCAGGGGATGTATTCCAGAGACTTGATTTGAACCTGCAGTTTATTTTATCGCTGCTGCAAGCCTGAACCAAGACTTTGCCATTACTGTATGTAATTGATTCCATTTAACCAATTCTAACTCTCATCTCTGTCTTTCCTTTTATGAATAAACTTTTAGATTCTAAAGGATTGGCAACACCGTGATTTGTGGGAAAGATCTGGGTTGTATATTGACCTGGGTCTGGGGCTTGGTCCTTTGGGATCGAGAGAACCTTTTTTGTGTATATTGGGATATTGGTTTTCATAACCATTTGTCCCCATACCGAGCGGCACTGGTGGTGATACTGGGAAACTGGAGTGTCTAAGGGAATTGCTTGTGTGACTTGTGGTTAGCCAGTGGGGTGAAACCAAAGTCCTCTTCGTGTGGCTGGTTTGGTTTGCCTTAGAGGCGGAGAAACCCCAGCCTTGGGCTGTAACTGCCCTGTTTTAGCAATTTGTCCTGAATTGGCACTCTCAGTTGGGTCTCGCCAGAACCGCATCGTCACAAGCGGTTACAAAAGGCAAACAGTTTTCCAAAAAACTGTAAGAGCTGAGTGATCTTCCCAGAAGGATCTGGCCATCCCTTATGCAGTATCCTTGCACATACTACAAAAGTTCTATGAAAGTGACGTACATTATTCACATAAAAGCCATGTAAATAGATACTGAAAAGTTGTTCACCCTGCATTTCATCCATGGCAAAGGGGAACAATATACAACACGCTAATCAGCAGCTCTCATGCATACCAAGTGAAACATAGCAGGGTTGCTGATGTCATCAAGTTATAGGAACTCTACATAATTTTCAGGGATTAGTCCTGTCTTCCTGTTCAACGTTCCTACCAGCCAGCCAGGTTCAACAGATGGATAAACTGAAAAGAAGGGGAAGAAAAGAAGTAGGTTAACATTAATCTTATAAGGATCAGTGTCTAATCTATCTAAGAGTTTTATACAGCTACCCATCACTGTGATATTTCAGTGCCTTCCATGTTAAGTAGATTGGCAATAGTTAGGTTCTTAGTAAACTTCATGGAAACTCAGGCTCTTCTCTGTATTCTGAGCGTATAGAAAGCTTTGTTTGGGATACGGCTTTTATATGGGTTGAGTTGGGTGAGGGAAAAGGATGTGGTTGATGCTGTGAATGTTGTTCTGATTATGATGGGAAATTTTTACAACGAAAGGGGAAGACTTTGAAGCATTTCCCATAAGGCTGACAGACTCTGACTTTGTCTAGTCTCATCTTGAAATTCATTCCATAGCCTCTTGAGAATACCTTGTCACCAGCTGTCACATGTTTTGATCTGGGCTTTGTGATGAGTATTGTCCAAAGAAATGAACTGTTTTAGCTCAGCGATAAAGACCTGGTCTCTAATGCAGTTGACACGTGTTCCAGGAATAGCCTTGAGGATTAGGATCAAGGCCTCAAAATGGCAAAAGAAGCAGACGGAGAGCTAGCGAAAGGAGAGCTTGTAGCACTACCTATTAAAGTTGCCTGACACTTCCCATTATAAGCAAGTGAAACTAGGGTCTTATAATGTCACCAAATTTTATTCATTCAGGCTAAAATTTTCGATTCTGGGTATCTGCCTCAAGCTGAATTACTATTAATTATTATTTATTATTCTTTTGAAAGGCTCAATCATTTCCAAGAATGGATCATAAGGAAAAATGTTTTCTCATGATAAAAAAAAATCTAGAAGACAACAATCTACTACTATCATAAGTTATTCTGTTAGTTTAAATGACAAATCTGTGTAGTGATTTTAAAGGTTCCAACCTGATTGACAAACCATGTGGGTATCAATATGCCTTTTTCTATTAAAAAAAAAAAAGTGATGAGGTAATTAAAGATTGTCCTTTTTCCCCCCACAGGATCCTTGCCTCATACAGTGTACAGGATGGACTCTGGGGCTGAATCAGGATTGTTTAGTGAAGAAGGCAGTCGGTAAGACCCCTACCTCATTTGTTACAGAAGTTGGAAGGTGTTTAGTGAAGAAGCAGGTGATTACAGGAAGAGAAAGGATGGTCTCATGGCTAAGGCAGCTGAGTGCTGCCTTGGGGATTTGAATTCTATCCCTGACTCAGCCACAGAGTTCCCGTGTGATGCTGGGCAAGTCACTGAATCCACACTTTTCAGAGGTGGTCACTAACTGTGTGTTCCTCATTTTGTGGGTGCCCAAATTCAGACCCTGCAATCTGACCTGCTCATATGCAAACTAGGGAACTATAACCTAGGCGAACCTACTATGGTGGGTGCACAAATGGTTGTAAAAGAGTACTCCGAGAGTAGTTATCAGTGGTTCACAGTCAGGCTGGAAGGGCCTAACAAGTGGGGGTCCCGCAGGGATCGGTTCTGGGGCCGGTTCTGTTCAATGCCTTCATCAATGATTTAGATAATGGCATAGAGAGCACACTTATAAAGTTTGCAGATGATACCGAGCTGGGAGGGGTTGCAAGTGCTTTGGGGGAATACGATTAAAATTCAAAATGATCTGGACAAACTGGAGAAATGGCCTGAAGTCAATAGGATGAAATTCAATAAGGACAAATGCAAAGTGCTCCACTTCGAAAGGAACAATCAATTGCACAAACATAAAATGGGAAATGACGGCCTAGGAAGAAGTACTGCAAAAAAGGATCTGGGGGTCAGAGTTAGGACCCTACCAAATTCGTGGTCCATTTTGATCAATTTCATGGTCATAGGATTTTAAAAATCTGAATTTCACAGTGTTGTCATTGTAGGGGTTCTGACCCAAAAAGGACTTGTGGGGGGGTCACAAGGTTATTGTAGGATTGGGGGGGGGTTGCGGCAGTACTGCTACCCTTACTTCTGTGCTGCTGCTTATGCTTCAGAGCTGGGGAGCCGGAGAGCGGCGGCTGCTGGCCAGGATCCCAGCTCTGAAGGCAGAGCCGCCGCCAGCAGCAGCGCAGAAGTGAGGTTGGCCTGGTATGGTATTGCCACCCTTACCTCTGCGCAGCTGCTGGTGGGGCGCTGCCTTCAGAGTGGAGTGCCTGGCCAATAGCTGCTGCTCTCCAGCTGCCCAGCTCTGAAGATAACGCAGAAATACGGGTGGGAATACCACAACCCCCCTCAAATGACCTTGTAACTCCCCCTGCAACTCCCGTTTGGGTTAGGACCCCCAGTTAGAGAAATACTGGTCTCCCCCCATGAAATCTGTATAGTGTAGGGTCAAAGCACACAAAAAACAGATTTCAGGGGGGGGATCAGGTTTCACGGTCCATGACACATTTTTTCATGGCTGTTAATTTGGTAGGGCCCTAGTTATAGTGGATCACAAACTAAATATGAGCCAACAATGTAACACTGTTGCAAAAAAAGTGAATATGATTCTGGGAGCTATTAGCAGGAATGTTGTAAGCAAGACACAAAAAGTAATTCTTCCACTCTACTCTGCACTGAGTATTGTGTCCATTTCTGGGTACCACACTTCAGGAAAGATATGGACAAATTGGAGAAAATCCAGAGGAGAGCAACAAAAATGATTAAAGGTTTAGAAAACCTGACCTATGAGGGAAGATTGAAAAAACTGGGTTTGTTTAATTTGGAGAAGAGAAGACAGAGTGGAACGTAACAGTCCTCAAATACATAAAATATTGTTATAAAGAGGAGAGTGACAAGTTGTTCTCCTTATCCACTGAGGATAGGACAAGAAGCAATGGGCTTAAATTGCAGCAAGGGAGGTTTAGGATGGACATCAGGAAAAACTTCCTAACTGTCAGGTTGGTTAAGTACTGGCATAAATTCCTAGGGAGGTTGTGGAATCTCCATCATTGGAGATTTTTAAGAGCAGGTTGGACAACACCTGTCAGGGACGGTCTGGGTAATATTTAGCCCTTCCTCAGTGCAGGGGACTGGACTAGATGACCTATTGAGGTCCCTTCTAATCCTACATTTCATTATTCTGTGATTCTATGTAATTAAAGATTATCTCACAATGCAGACACATAACAGGGGCGAATTAAGGTTGCATAGTGTTGTCCTTGTTTATGCCTCCTGTACACAACGTTTTTCCGTTGCACTTCAGTCTTTTCGCTTTATTGCTCAATCAATCTTCCCTCAAGAATCCAGACTTGATAAGTGCTGATAAAGAGAGGTAACTACAGTAACTGGAGTTCAAGATGTCTTTGTCTACACAGGCTCTACTGAAGGTGTGTGCACTTCTGTGTGAGGGCCTGGAATCTTTTAGCCAGCTGTGTCCATTGGAGGCTGTGCATGCGCCTTGCATCCTTTGCGTCCCTCCACCTCCTCCCCAAAGGTATAACGGGTGTAGCAGCCCCAGCTGTGAGTCAGCTCCTTCACTAATAGCAACTTTCAGTAGAAGGACTCTGATCAGTGGGGAAGGAGGGCAGGTTGCAGGATCCATGTGGACAAAGGCATCTCACTGGTTACTGTAAGGTAAATAACATCTCAATAACTAAGTGATTGGGCAACAAAATGGCAAATGAAATTTAATGTGGATAAATGTAAAGTAATGCACATTGGAAAAAATAACCCCAACTATACATACAACATGATGGGGGCTAATTTAGCTACAACGAGTCAGGAAAAAGATCTTGGCGTCATCGTGGATAGTTCTCTAAAGATGTCCACGCAGTGTGCAGAGGCGGTCAAAAAAGCAAACAGGATGTTAGGAATCATTAAAAAGGGGATAGAGAATAAGACCGAGAATATATTATTGCCCTTATATAAATCCATGGTTCGCCCACATCTCGAATACTGTGTACAGATGTGGTCTCCTCACCTCAAAAAAGATATTCTAGCACTAGAAAAGGTTCAGAAAAGAGCAACTAAAATGATTAAGGGTTTAGAGAGGGTCCCATATGAGGAAAGATTAAAGAGGCTAGGACTCTTCAGTTTGGAAAAGAGAAGACTAAGGGGGGACATGATAGAGGTATATAAAATCATGAGTGATGTTGAGAAAGTGGATAAGGAAAAGTTATTTACTTATTCCCATAATACAAGAACTAGGGGTCACCAAAAGAAATTAATAGGCAGCAGGTTTAAAACAAATAAAAGGAAGTTCTTCTTCACGCAGCGCACAGTCAACTTGTGGAACTCCTTACCTGAGGAGGTTGTGAAGGCTAGGACTATAACAATGTTTAAAAGGGGACTGGATAAATTCATGGTGGCTAAGTCCATAAATGGCTATTAGCCAGGATGGGTAAGAATGGTGTCCCTAGCCTCTGTTCGTCAGAGGATGGAGATGGATGGCAGGAGAGAGATCACTTGATCATTGCCTGTTAGGTTCACTCCCTCTGGGGCACCTGGCATTGGCCACTGTCGGTAGACAGATACTGGGCTAGATGGACCTTTGGTCTGACCCAGTACGGCCTTTCTTATGTTCTTATGTTCTTATGTTCTCACTCTTTTGATCCCACTGAATCAAAAAAGTGTCTGCTGGGGATCTCAGACTCATTCCTTCCCAGGAGCAAAATATGGGACATTTCTTGGTGACGTGTGGCAAATAGGTCCACTGAGAGAACGCTCCAATCCTGAAATACTGGATTCAAAATTGAACCTTTCAGTTCTGAGTTGTGGGAGATGGAGCTTCTCTTTCTCAGGTGGTGTGCTACATCGTCCTGGACCCTGCTAGATGAAGAACTAACAGGTTAATACAATGACAAATGCCCCATTTCCAGAAGGAATCACTTTCTGACAAAGAGGGGCAGATGTTACACTCCCTGCCTGTTTATATAATACATTGCTGTAGAAAGGTCCATCAGGATCTAGACGGGGGTTTCTAAAGAATGGACAAGAATGCCAGATGAATGGCGCTCAGCTCCAGCATGTTTATATGTGAACGCAGTGACTCCTGGGACCATAGGCCACTGAAGTGAAATTTGCATAAGTGAGCACTTCGCTGGCTCCCTTTGACAGTCCCCTCTCCTTTTTTTACAGAACTACTAAGAATAACACTATCTATCTAAGATACAGCTGGGGAGCAGATGGATTCTGTGTAGTGTGCTCTCACTGCCACAGGCAGTAGGAAGGAACTGAGTTGTGGTCGGGGCTACTCTGTCCTTTGTCCTCAGTGGTGAGCGAGGAATGGAGCGCGAGGGATACAGGGTGCATGTGCCGCCTCCAAAACATTCATTTTCTCTATTGCTTACAAGTGTCCCTCTCTCTCTCTTCCACCATGAAGCAGTTTGCACTACATTAGGTAGTTCATATTTCAGAATTTGAGACTCACCATTATCGAATACGTTGCCTTCTCTGAAGGAAAGCTCTGAGTCATGCTCTCCTTTGCAAGCATATAGGGCTCTGGCTTTCCGCAATGGTGAGCTGTGAAAATACAAAATTCTTCAGCTTAAAAAGAAATCTATATTTTTAAAATATATTTATAATACAATTTTGTCCTTGATGTCTGGTGAGACTTGATGACACTGCCAGATGACAAGACCTCGCTTGGAAGAAAGCACCCCACAAGCCCTCTCCGCTACCTCCTTTCTCAATCACTGTGTTCAACACCACTATCCTCCCTGTCACTCAGTCCTATAATGCAGTCATCTTCTTCAACTCGGACCTCTCTAAGTCCCCACATCCACCTGTATCTAAATCTTGCCAATTCTTTCTGCATAACTTCTCCAAGATACGGCCTTTCCTGTCCAGTCACACAGCTAAAACTCTCATCCAGGCTCTCATCTCAGTTACTGCAACATCCTTTTCTATGGTCTTGACAAATGCCATCTGCCCTGCTTGTACCCATTCAGAATGCTGCTGCAAAGATCATTAACCTAGTCTGTTGTTTTGACCTTATCACCCCCCTCTTTGCATCTCTCCACTGGCTCCCCCTTCTTTATCACATCAAACACAAGCTGTTTGTCAAGGCCCTTACGATCAATCCCCACACAACCTATCATCTCTCATTTGCTATCGAGATGTTGACTCCCGCCTCTAAACATGCCATGATGCCAGCCTCTGTAGCCCACGTGTTAAACTTCCATCAAGTCCCTTCATGCTTCCTCCACTGCTGCCTCTTACACTTGGGAGAAGCTCCCCATAAACTTCTGCAAAACTAACCCATTAACCCCCTTCAAAACCTTGGCAACAGTTAGGCAGCCGGTGCATTGAGACCACTGCTGATCATACTGACCAATATTGTCTCATTGTTTCCTTGTACTCTCCCATCTGTCTGTATCATAGAATATCAGGGTTCGAAGGGACCTCAGGAGGTCACCTAGTCCAACCCCCTGCTCAAAGCAGGACCAATTTCCAACTAAATCATCCCAGCCAGGGCTTTGTCAAGCCTGACCTTGAAAACCTCTAAGGAAGGAGATTCCACCGCCTCCCTAGGTAACCCATTCCAGTGCTTCACCACCCTCCTAGTGAAAAAGTTTTTCCTAATATACAACCTAAACCTCCCCCACTGCAACTTGAGACCATTATTCCTTGTTCTGTCATCTGCTACCACTGAGAACAGTCTAGATCCATCCTCTTTGGAACCCCCTTTCAGGTAGTTGAAAGCAGCTATCAAATCCCCCCTCATTCTTCTCTTCTGCAGACTAAACAGAAGTTCCCTCAGCCTCTCCTCATAAGTCATGTGTTCCAGCCCCCTAATAATTTTTGTTGCCCTCCACTGGACTTTCTCCAATTTTTCCACATCCTTCTTGTAGTGTGGGGCCCAAAACTGGACACAGTATTCCAGATGAGGCCTCACCAATGTCAAACAGAGGGGAACGATCACATCCTTCGATCTGCTGGCAATGCCCCTACTTGTACAGCCCAAAATGCTGTTACCCTTCTTGGCAACAAAGGCACACTTTTGACTCATATCCAGCTTCTCGTCCACTGTAACCCCTAGGTCCTTTTCTGCAGAACTGCTGCCTAGCCACTCGGTCCCTAGTCTGTAGCAGTGAATGGGACTGTTCCATCCTAAGTGCATGACTCTGCACTTGTCCTTGTTGAACCTCATCAGATTTCTTTTGGCCCAATCCTCTAATTTGTCTAGGTCCCTCTGTATCCTATCCATACCCTCCAGCGTATCTACCACTCCTCCCAGTTTAGTGTCATCTGCAAACTTGCTGAGGGTGCAGTCCACACCATCCTCCAGATCATTAATGAAGATATTGAACAAAACCAGCCCCAGGACCGATCCTTGGGGCACTCCGCTTGAAACCGGCTGCCAACTAGACATGGAGCCATTGATCACTACCCGTTGAGCCCGACGATCTAGCCAGCTTTCTATCCACCTTATAGTCCATTCATCCAGCCCGTACTACTTTAACTTGCTGGCAAGAATACTGTGGGAGACCGTATCAAAAGCTTTGCTAAAGTCAAGGAATAACTCATCCACAGTGTCAGTTATCTCATTATAGAAGGCAATTAGGTTAGTCAGGCATGACTTGCCCTTGATGAATCCATGCTGACTGTTCCTGATCACTTTCCTCTCCTCCAAGTGCTTCAGAATTGATTCCTTGAGGACCTGCTCCATGATTTTTCCAGGGACTGAGGTGAGGCTGACTGGCCTGTAGTTCCCCGGCTCCTCCTTCTTCCCTTTTTTAAAGATGGGCACTACATTAGCCTTTTTCCAGTCACCTGGGACCTCCCCCGATCACCATGAGTTTTCAAAGATAATGGCCAATGGCTCTGCAATCACATCCGCCAACTCCTTTAGCACCCTCGGATGCAGAGCATCCGGCCCCATGAACTTGTGCTCGTCCAGCCTTTCTAAATAGTCCCAAACCACTTCTTTCAGCACAGGGGGTCGGTCACCTCCTCCCCATGCTGTGCTGCCCACTGCAGCCGTCTGGGAACTGACTTTGTTTGTGAAGATAGAAGTAAAAAAATCATTGAGTACATTAGCTTTTTCCACATCCTCTATCACTAGGTTGCCTCCCTCATTCAGTAAGGGGCCCACACTTTCCTTGACTTTCTTCTTGTTGCTAACATACCTGAAGAAACCCTTCTTGTTGCTCTTAACATCTCTTGCTAGCTGCAACTCGAAGTGTGATTTGGCCTTCCTGATTTCACTCCTGCATGCCTGAGCAATATTTTTATACTCCTCTCTGGTCAGTTGTGTCTTGTCTTATACTTAGACTGGAAGCTCTTTGGGGTAGGGGCCATCTTTTTTTTATATGTTTGTACAGCGTCGAACATAATAGGGTCCTAGTCCATGACTAGGGCTCCAAGATGCTACCACAATACAAAAAATTTTAAAACGTGTCTGCTAATATTTACACCCAACAAATGGAGTTTGGGGTGAAAAACCAGATGCAAACATTTGACAACATTAATCATGCCTCAACACTTCTGGGAGGTAGGGAAATATCATACCCGTTTTAGACATGGGTCAGTTGAGGCTCACATAAATTAATGACTTGGCAAAGAGTGCAGAGCAAATCAAATGCAAAAGTAGGAACTAGAACCCAGGAGTCCTGATGTCCAGCCCTTGTTCTAACTGTTAAGGAATCATCGCAACTGTGTAATTGTTGCTTGGATAATGGGAACAGTTGATAACTTGGTTGTAGTCATTGTTATTAGTAATCTCAAACCATTCCTCTGGAGTCAGAGGATGCTTGAAACTTTCCTCTCAGAGAATCATAGAACATTAGGGTTGGAAGAGACCTCAGGAGGTCATCTAGTCCAATCCCCTGCTCAAAGCAGGACCAATCCCAACTAAATCATCCCAGCCAGGGCTCCGAGACCCATCCCTGTTGAGTTTAGTCAGTTGAGGACTGGTAATGTCTAGAACTAAGGGAATACCTACACAACTAGATACCCACGGCTGACCTATGCTTGCCAACTCTGGCTCATGTGGCTCAGATGGGGGGCTGTTTCATTGCTGTGTAGACTTCCAGTCTTGGGCTGGAGCCCAGGCTTTAGGACCCTGTGTGGTGGGAGGGTACCAAAACTTTGGTTCCAGCCTGAGCCCAGAAGTCTACAAAGCAATGAAACAGCCCCACAGCCTGAGCCCCACGAGCATGAGTCAGCTGACAGGGGCCAGCTGCAGATTTTTCTTTGCTGGATAGACATGCTCTAAGCAAGCTGGAGACCGATGCTAATTGCAGTGAAGTAGCTTGAGGGAAAACACACACAAAAGGACATGTATATTACAATGCTGCAGCAGCAGCAGCAGCAGCAAAAAACAAAACAAATTTTGCAGCATACTTGCTGAGGGGATGAATTGCTGGTTGCTCAGAAAGTGGGCATGAGGCTTGATTGGGCAGAGCACATGCACCAGGATTGTGAGAGAGGTGCCACTGGGCTAGTGTTCTGTGGGCTGCAAGAGAACAAAATAACTTTCAATGCACAAGAAACCACAACCACACCAAAGGACAACAAAAGGCTGGTCAGCCAAAATCCAAAAGCAGCAAGAGACTAGAGAATACTCACAGCTTAAGAGAACGCTACAAAATGGAGCACTTCTACACTCCGCAACTGAGCTCTCAGTCTCTTTCCAATGAGAAGTGTAGTTTTACCTGAATCAGCCGCCTCCAGGTCCTATATCTGAAGGAAGAATATGAAAACATATTTAAGTGTTTACCTTCCTTTAGTGTTGAAATCAGAGTCTCCTCACTTGGGTCACTCACAGTCCCGTCCGCACACACAGCCAACACTCGGAATCTGTAGGGCGTCTCAGGCCTCAGTCCATCAATGTTACAAGATCCAGTTCTCTCTCCTGTCCTTCGTTCCAGCCATTTGCCTTTCCCCTCATGACATGTATCTCCTGCTTCCTCCTTATATTCCACCTTATACTCCCTTATACTGACTCCATCTCTAGTGACACTTGGACTCTGCCAGGTGAGGGCTATCGTAAATGATTCTATAGAAGCTGTTCCAGGCTTCCCAGGAGGGCTGGTAGGGGGAAGAGTCTTCACAGGATCACTCACGTCGCTGCTCTCGCTGAGCCCTGGTTTGCTCACTGCAGCATATCGGAACTGGTACTCGGTGTTTGCACGTAGCCCTGTTACTGTGAATGTCACTTGTGTGTTATTTACATCCACAGCCGTCCAGTTCTCCTGCCCTACAATTCTGTACTCTGCCCGATAGCCGGATATCGCAGCCCTGCCATAGACTGCTGGGTTAAACGTGAGCTGCACGCGGTCATGTCTGATTCCATCAATCGGGGCAGGAAGAGGCTTTGATGGAGGCTCAAAGCTGGTGCTGATCAGCTCTCTGTTTTCATACAGGTAAATGGAAACTCCTGGATTTTTCTTGTCTGGAACACAGGCCACAATGAACCGAAGCTTCCCATTAGATTTGTTGACACGAGAAAAGTCAGAGAAGGATTTTACAGCTTGTCGTTCTTTTCTTCTTATCTCTTCATCCTCAAACCACAGTTTGAATTTTGGCATCTCACAGGCAGAACTGTCTATGGCTGGATTGTGAATTTTCTTCGTAAATTGTCTCTTTAGCCATAGGTTCAATTCTGATAAATAGGATTCCTCGTTATGCAATGAAGTGAGTGTAAGAGACACAACAAACTCATGCCTGGGGCTGAGAACTATACGTTGTAGCTCACTCCTGGAGGATACGACTTCCACCTCCTCTAGCTCAGCCAGGTAGGAACTAACAAAATCCATTTCTTCTTGTTTCTTATCCAGAAATGCATTAAGTCTCTGGGTACCAAATGGCGATTGCTCCTTGTTGGTTAAAATCTCCACCAGGGCCCCCTCCTCTGCTCCACCTCCACGGATAGAGGGCAGGGTTCTAGCTAGCTCTTTTTGGAAGGTCTGTCTGTGCTGTTTACACAGATCTCTGAATTGCTGGATTTTCCTCTGGATCTCGGGGAAGGTTGTAGCCGTTCTGTCCTTCACCATGTCGTTGCACCGGACGTCGCACTCAGTCAGGTGCTCCAGGGCACTTTGAGCATCATAAACCAGCACCGCGCTGATCTCGCGCACTAGCTGAGCGGCTCTGGGATCCAGCTTGCTCAGTGGATACAGCCAGACTCGCACCGGTACAGCGTTTTCACCAGCGACTCCAAGCCGCTTAGGGAGAGTGGAGTAAACTCCCATGGCATCTTGGTAAGTAACCGGATTGTTCTCCAGGGCAAAATCACCATAAAATTTGCAACTGAAATTTTCAGTTCTTTCTTCTGCCCTGTTCCCCTTTTTCCCAGACACCTCTGCTCCTCCAGAAACCTTTGGGATCTTTTCTATCATCAGTTTCATTTCCCCCTCTATCTCTCACACACTCTCTGATGAAGAAACTTCCCAATCAAACACAAAGAAAGCCTGAGCCCCGTACAGCACAGCTGTGACCACATGGGTGGCCGTGCCTTGGTCAAACACAGCAGGATAAGAGATGTTCTCGGTCCCCAACTGGCTCATAGTCATGTGCTCAAACCTGTTTGTCACTGAGTAGTGGAGAGCAACTCGAGCATGATATTTTGATTTTTTTTGTATCATTTAAAAATGCTGCAGATCCACCTACTTCCACCAGCCCCCCCAGGAGACTGGCCTTCAGGGATGCAGACAGACTGAGGGCTGAGGCCTTATCTTCAATGGTGTCGGACGCAATGATCTGGAATTCAGTCTTGTGCTTTGGCATTGTCTCCACATCTCTCTTAAGGGCCTCGATGCCCCATAAAGTGATACCTGGAAAATTCCACCCAAACACATAGTCAGTGATCACGGGAGAGGATACGAAATTGTTGCAATTTCATTTATTAAAGTTGCCTCCTATTAAAGAGACACCATGAGCAAAAGAACACAGCACTGAGGGCTCAAATCAATGTGCCCTGTCATCTGACCCTCCACTTGAGTCTCCATCTATCTATCTATCTTGCTCTCTGTCTAGTACTGTGTTAGCTTTCCTGTTACCTCATTCTCTCCTCCTCTATTTGTCTCACTTCGTCACAATCTAGAGTTTAAGTTCTTTGGGGCGGGAGCTGCCATTTTATACTGTGTATATAGCCAGTGACTAGTAATGAGGCCATGATCCTGGATTGGTGCCCATGGGGGCTACTGCCACGTACAGTAATAACTAAGGCACTGATCGCCATGGTCTCCATGAGCAAGTATAATATCATATCAGGATTAGCAAGAGATTTGCAATGCCAGGTTCGCCGCCACACCAGTTTACAGAATAATAAGAACATAAAAACGGCCGTATTGGGTCAGACCAAAGGTCCTTCTAGCCTAGTATCCTCTCTACCAACAGTGGCCAGTGCCAGGTGCCCCAGAGGGAATGAACAGAACAGGGAATCATCAAGTGATCCATCCCCTGTCGCCCATTCCCAGCTTCTGGCAGAGGCTAGGGACACCATCCCTGCCCATCTTGGCTAATAGCCATTGATGGACCTATCCTCCATGAACTTATATAGTTCTTTTTTGAACCCTGTTATAGTCTTGGCCTTCACAACATCCTCTGGCAAGGAGTTCCACTGGTTGACTGTGTGTTGTGTGGAAAAAATACTTCCTTTTGTTTGTTTTAAGCCTGCTGCCTATTAATTTCATTTGGTGACCCCTAGTTCTTGTGTTATGAGAAGGTGAAAATAATACTTCCTTATTTACTTTCTCCACACCAGTCACGATTTTATAGACCTCTATCATATCCCCCCCTTAGTCTCCTCTTTTCCAAGCTGAAAAGTCCCAGTCTTATTAATCTCTCCTCATATGAAAGCCATTTCATACCCCTAATTATTTTTGTTGCCCTTTTCTGAACCTTTTCCAATTCCAATATATCTCTTTTGAGATGTGGCGACAGCATCTGCATGCAGTATTCAAGGTGTGGGCGTACCATGGATTTATATAGAGGCATTATGATATTTTCTGTCTTATCTATCCCTTTCTTAATGATTCCCAACATTCTGTTTGCTTTTTTGACTGCCGCTGCACATTGAGTGGATGTTTTCAGAGAACTATCCACAATGACGCCAAGATCTTTCTTGAGTGGTAAACGCTAATTTAGACCCATCATTTTATACATATAGTTGAAATTATGTTTTCCAATGCACATTACTTTACATTTATCAATATTGAATTTCATCTGCCATTTTGTTGCCCAGTCACCCAGTTTTGTGAGATCCCTTTGTAACTCTTCACAGTCTGATTTGGGCTTAACTATCTTGAGTAGTTTTGTATCATCTGCAAATTTTGCCACCTTGTCGTGCCCCAATGGCCCCCTCCCTCAAGTTCCCGGGGGGACGGGGGGGGGCAGATCAGCATTGTATGTTGCTAACGCTGTTGCAGGCATCGCAAAGCATTTTGGGGAAAGTTAAAGGTGTGAATGGGAATGGAAGTTTCCTTTGCAGGTTATGAGAAGCCAAGGGGAGGGGAGAGAAGAAGAAAAGAGCAGAGAACGGGTTAATTCAACACTTCAGCTAGCTCAGTTCGAAGATAAGACGCTGGCCACAGCCCAGGGCTGTTGACGTCACCAGGCATCACCATCACCCTAGGTAACTTGGGAGGGTGGAAAATCACAAGTGTCAATGAAGCCTTCCTGCACTAGGCCTGAACCAAACTCCTTCCATGTTTAAACTCTAATCGACCTCAAAAGCCAGGTGCAAGTGGAATGTATAAGCAACCTGCTATCAGTGGTAACCCCCCTTACTGGTAGCAAGCGGTAATAATGAGGCCTGCATGTTTCTGGCTGAAGGGAAAAAGGACAAGATAACGGTTTAAAGAAGTTACTAACAAGCTAGGCTTATAACTGCCAAGAATGACTTAACTGCTTAAATGTACTTGATATTTGCTTAGTAACTGTTACCAGGGAAGGGAGGGGTAAAGGGGGAGGAAGGGGGGGTGAGGCTTGACTGCAAAAGGTATAAAGGAAAAAAAAATTGTTTCTGTTAGTGTGCTTGATTTGAGACGTGCCAGTCTCCTTGCACCGCTTTGAGATCTCAAATAAACTTTGTTTGCTTCTCCACCTGGTGTGTTTATTGGCGCGAAGCACACCGGGCCACGAACCTTCGCTGTTGCTTTGCCTCGGGCACCCTGTGCTGGCAACAGGGCCACAGCTCACAGCGGCGCTTGGCTGCCAGCCGAGAAAGATGGGGGCTTGAAATTTACCCCAAGCAGCCATGAGAAGAGGAGCAGCGAGAACACTGAGAGCGAATGAGACAGTGACAGCGAAGACCAACAGAAGGAAAAACAAAGTCTCCGGAGCCAGGATGTTTTGGGAAACCAGGGAGACCACAGCAAGCCTGTTTAGACTGGTACAAAGAGCACCAGGCACAGAGGGCCTTGGACGAAAACACCCCCAAAGGAAACCAGAACTTAAAACCCCCCTGAGAGCCAGAGCAACTCGAAAATAAGCAGCAGACTTGGATGGCCTGGGCCCAGGACAGCACTCCCGTCCACCTTTCCCCCCTTCCCCTCCTCTTCTTCTGACTCTACACCCAGGCTTGGCCAGCCTTGGGTAGTGTGGGTGTGACTATGGAAGTGGGTTAGGGCTTGGAGCACTAACACTTTCTTTTTTCCCCTGAGTGACGTGGGAGCGTTCCCAGCACTCTCTGCTGTTGTTTTATTATTTTCTTAATAAAGCTTTAAAATTCAGTCACATAGTGTGTTCCTGTATTTTCCCCCCTTCTTCCCCCCGAACGGACCTGCGGTCTCAGATTGATCACCTGAGATCCTAGGCAGACTGGTAACAGAAATCTGTCAGAACCTCACTGTTTACTGCTTTTTCCAGAGCATTTATGAATATGTTGAATAGGACTGGTCCCAGTACAGATCCCTGGGGGACACCACTATTTACCTCTCTCCAGTCTGAAAACTGACCATTTATTCCTACCCTTTGTTTCCTAGCTTTTAACCAGTTACCAATCCATGAGAGGACCTTCTCTTTTATCCCATGACAGCTTACTTTGCTTAAGAGCCTTTGGTGAGGGACCTTATCAAAGGCTTTTTGAAAATCTAAATACAGTATCTCCACTGGATCCCCCTTGTCCACATGTTTGTTGATCCTCTCAAAGAATTCTAGTAGATTGGTGAGGCATGATTTCCCTTTACAAAAACCATGTTGACTCTTCCCTATCAAATCACGTTCATATATGTGTCTGATAATTCTGTTCTTTACTATAGTTTCAACCAATTTGCCCAGTACTGAAGTTAGGCTTACAGGCCTGTATTTTCTGGGGTCACCTCTGGAGCCTTTTTTAAAAATTGGCATCACATTAGCTACCCTCCAATCATCTGGTACAGAAGCTGATTTAAATGGTAGGTTCCATACCACCGTTAGTAGTTCTGCAATTTCACAGTTCCTTCAGAACTCTTGGGTGAATACCATCTGGTCCTGGTGACTTATTGCTGTTTAATTTATCAATTTGTTCAAAACTTCCTCTAATGACACCTCAATCTGGGACATTTCCTCAGATCCGTCACCTAAAAAGAATGGCTCAGGTTTGGGAATCTCCCTGACATCCTCAACCGTGAAGACCGAATCAAAGAATTCATTTAGTTTCTCCACAATGGCCTTATCGTCCTTGAGTGCTCCTTTAGCATCTCGATTGTCCAGTGGCCCCACTGGTTGTTTAGCAGGCTTCCTGCTTCTTGATGTACATAAAAAAAAAGTTGCTGTTACTTTCTGAGGCTTTGGCTAGCTGTTCTTCAAATTCTTTTTTGGCCTTCCTAATTATATTTTTACACTTCACTTGCCAGAGTTTCTGCTCCTTTCTATTTTCCTCACTAGGATTTAACTTCCACTTTTTTAAAGGATGCCTTTTTGCCTCTAACCGTTTCTCTTCTTTGTTGTTTAGCCATGGTGGCACTTCTTTGGTTTTCTTACTATGTTTTTTAATTTGGGGTATACATTTAAATTGAGCCTCTATTACGGTGTTTTTAAAAGTTTCCATGCAGCTTGCAGGGATTTCAATTTTGGTGCTGTACCTTTTAATTTCTGTTTAACTAACCTCCTCATTTTTGTGTAGTTCCCCTGTGATAAATGAAAGGGGCGGGGGTGTAGCTCCCTTTTATGGACCCAGCCAGCCAGTTAGCTGTTCTCTACTTGCTTTACCTGTAAAGGGTTAAAAGACGTGAGTGGGCACCAGGCCAGGAGAGCCAATGGGAAGGCTAGAACTTTTAAAAATTGAAACAAGACTCCCCTTTTGTCTGTCTGCAGTTGTTCTCTGCGAACGAGGGAACAGGGCAGAACTCTGCTGTAAGAAGCTTGGGGCCAGGTATGAAAAAATCATCAGGATCATACCTAGAAGCTACTCATTTAAAACCCCAGATATGTAAGTAGATCAGGAAATGTCTAGGAAGACGCAATTAGGTTTATCCCTTTTATTTCTTTATGGCTTGTAGACTCCTCTGTGCTAACCCCAGGTGCTTTTCTTTTGCTTGTAACCTTTAAGTTGGACCTAAGAAAGATATTTTTGGTCCTTAATTCTTGTATTTCCTCTTTTAAAATCTAGCAATAGCCTGAGTTCCCAGATGTATTTTCTTTCTTTTGTTTTTAATAAAATTTACCTCTTTTAGATCAGGATTGGATTTTTGTGTCCTAAGAGGTTTGTGCACATGTTGTTTAATTAGCTGGTGGCAACAGTTGATTTCCTTTGTGTTTTTTTTTCTCAGCTCTTCCCCGGAGGGGGTGTGTGTGAAAGGGCTTGAGCGTACCCCACAGGAAGGAATTCCCAAGTGCACCTTCCTGGGTTCTCAAAGGGATTTTTGCACTTGGGTGGTGGCAGCATCTACCCATCCAAAGCCAGAGAAACGCTGTAACCTTGGGAGTTTAATACAAGCCTGGAGTGGCCAGTATTAATTTTTAGAATCCTTGCAGGCCCCACCTTCTGCACTCCAAGTGCCAGAGTGGGGAATCAGCCTTAACATCCTCTTTCTGAAATTAAATGCTACAGTGTTGGGCCGCTGTGGTGTTCCCCATCCTGCTCCCCCCCAAAGATGTTAAATTTTATTATATTATGGTCACTATTACCAAGCAGTTTAGCTATATTCACCTCTTGGACCAGATCCAGTGCTCCACTTAGGACTAAATCAAGAATTGCCTCTCCTCTGGTGGGTTGCAGGACCAGCTGCTCCAAGAAGCAGTCATTTAAGGTGTCAAGAAACTTTATCTCTGCATCCTGTCCTGTGGTGACATGTACCCAGTCAATATGGGGATAGTTGAAATCCCCATTATTACTGAGTTTTTTATTTTATTAATCTCCCTGAGCATTTCACAGTCACTATCACCATCCTGGTCAGGTGGTCAGTAATATATCCCTACCGCTGTATTCTTATTATTACAGCATGGAATTACTATCCATAGAGATTCTATGGTACAGTTTAGTTCGGTTTAAGATTTTTACTTCATTTGACTCAATGCTTTCTTTCAAATATAGTCAAATATCAGGGGGTAGCCGTGTTAGTCTGTATCCACAAAAACAAGGAGTCCGGTGGCACCTTAAAGACTAACAGATTTATTTGGGCATAAGCTTTTGTGGGTAAAAAACCCACTTCTTCAGATGCATTGGAAAAAATAACCCCAACTATACATACAATATGATGGGGGCTAATTTAGCTACAACTAATCAGGAAAGAGATCTTGGAGGCATCGTGGATAGTTCTCTGAAGACGTCCACGCAGTGTGCAAGCGGCAGTCAAAAAAGGAAACAGGATGTTAGGAATAATTTAAAAAGGGACAGAGAATAAGACGGAGAATATCTTATTGCCCTTATATAAATCCATGGTGTGCCCACATCTCGAATACTGCGTACAGATGTGGTCTCCTCATCTCAAAAAAGATATACTGGCACTAGAAAAGGTTCAGAGAAGGGCAACTAAAATGATGAGGGGTTTGGAACGGGTCCCATATGAGGAGAGATTAAAGAGGCTAGGACTTTTCAGCTTGGAAAAGAGGAGATTAAGGGGGGATATGATAGAGGTATATAAAATCACGAGTGGAGAAAGTAAATAAGGAAAAGTTATTTACTTGTTCCCATAATATAAAAACTAGGGGCCACCAAATGAAATTAATAGGCAGCAGGTTTAAAACAAATAAAAGGAAGTTCTTCTTTACAGAGCGCACTGTCAATCTGTGGAACTCCTTGCCTTAGGAGGTCGTGAAGGCTAGGACTATAACAGGGTTTAAAAGAGAACTAGATAAATTCATGGAGGTTAAGTCCATTAATGGCTATTAGCCAGTATGGGTAAGGAATGGTGTTCCTAGCCTCTGTTTGTCAGAGGGTGGAGATGGATGGCAGGAGAGAGATCACTTGATCATTACCTGTTAGGTTCACTCCCTCTGGGGCACCTGGCATTGGCCACTGTCGGCAGACAGGATACTGGGCTGTATGGACCTTTGGTCTGACCCAGTACGGCCGTTCTTATGTTCCTATGTTCTAAAAGAGATTGTAATCAAGCAAAGTTATTAATTCACAAAGTTATGAAAGATTTTTGTTGTGAATAGATTTGGGCTCAATCCTGCTATCACTGATTTCAACTAGAGTGGCAGTTCTCAAACTATGGGGCGGACCTCCCAAGGGAGGTGCAGGAATGTGTCAAGGGAGGTGCGAGCTGTGTGCCTTCTTTTTTTTTTTTTTTTTTTTTTTTTTTTTTGGAGAAGAGCTCTGGCTGTCAGCCACCGGCCGTGCACACCCAGGGAGCAGGGATAAAGAGGACAACCAGAGGCGCGCCACCCAGGCTCGGGCTCTTCTTCCCCTTCTCCCCTCTGCCTTCAGAGCTGGGCGCCCGGGCAGCAGCCGCTGCTCTCTGCTCTGCCTTCAGCGCAAGGTAGCGGTGTATGTACTTGTAGGTGGGGGAGGCGTAAACAACTACAGACACAAAGAAGGGGGGGGCGATTAAATAAGTTTGAGAACCACTGATCTAGAGTAATGGGCCCAATCCTGCTCCTGTTGTGCTGTGCTTCCATTATGTCAATGGAGCAGCAGTTAAGTTACTCCATAGTTGAGGCTCGATCTAGCATCCCATCATAAATCTGAGTTTCAAGCCAGTTTTCCAAAAATAGCCAGGCCAATAGTGAGTCAAGCCATCTCATTGGTATCTCGTTCGCCTCATGTCCTGTATCCACCTGCTGTGTCTTGTCTTATACTTGGATTGTGAGTTCTGAGGCACGGAACATTTTGTTGTGTGTGTGCAGTGCCTAGTGCAGTGGGGCTGGGCCCTCCAGGCTCCACTACAACCAGAACAATAATCATTAATAATAAAATGTTTGTTTTCAAGTTACCTACTCCACTTTTGCCTGTTTCTTCCCCATGTTGTGTTTTGTCACATTCCTAGAATGTGAGCTCTCTAGGGCAGGGAGTCTCTATTCACTGAATGCTTGTAGAGCGTCTAACACAAATAAGTTCTGGTCCTTCCCTGGAGCCTCTAAGGCCTGGTCTACACTAGGCGTTTATGTCGAATTTAGCGCCGTTACATCGAATTAACTCTGCACCCGTCCACACCACGAAGCTATTTAGTTCGACATAGAGGTCTCTTAAATTCGACTTCTGTACTCCTCCCCAACGAGGGGAGTAGCGCTAAATTCGACATGGCCATGTCGAATTAGGCTAGGTGTGGATGGAAATCGACACTAATAGCTCCGGGAGCTATCCCACAGTGCACCACTCTGTTGACGCTCTGGACAGCACTTCGAGCTCGGATGCTCTGACCAGCCACACAGGAAAAGCCCCGGGAAAATTTGAATTCCTTTTCCTGTCTGGGCAGTTTGAATCTCATTTCCTGTTTGGACAGCGTGGCGAGCTCAGCAGCACTGGCAACGATGCAGAGCTCTCCAGCAGAGATGGCCGTGCAATCTCAGAATAGAAAGAGGGCCCCAGCATGGACTGATCGGGAAGTCTTGGATCTGATCGCTGTGTGGGGCGATGAGTCCGTGCTTTCCGAGCTGCGATCGAAAAGACGGAATGCAAAGATCTACGAGAAGATCTCTAAAGCCATGGCAGAGAGAGGATACAGCCGGGATGCAACGCAGTGCCGCGTGAAAATCAAGGAGCTGAGAGAAGGCTACCAGAAGACCAAAGAGGCAAACGGACACTCTGGATCCCAGCCCCAGACATCCCGTTTCTACGAGGCACTGCATTCCATCCTAGGTGCGGCCGCCACCACTACCCCACCACTGACCGTGGACTCTGAGGATGGGATATTGTCGACGGCCGGTTCCTCTGAGATGTTAGCGGACGGGGAAGATGAGGAAGGAGATGAGGAGGACGAGGCAGTCGACAGCGCTTACAACGCTGATTTCCCCGACAGCCAGGATCTCTTCATCACCCTTACAGAGATCCCCTACCAACCGTCCCCAGGCGTTAACCCGGACCCAGAATCAGGGGAAGGATCAGTCGGTAAGTGTTTTAAACATGTAAACATTTATTTTGAACAGAACAGGAATATTAACAATATTAACAATGGGTTTTTCATGATTAGTTTGCCCTAGGCGCTTAACGTTTCAGTCCTTGGCAGTGCAACTACTGCAAAAAAATCTAACAATGTCCGGTTTATCATGATTGGTTTGCCCTAGGCGCTCTACTGTTTAGTCCTTGCCAGTGCAGCTACAGTAAAATCCGGTCTATATGTCCGGGGATAGAGCTGAAATCCTCATGGGACATCTCCATGAAGCTCTCCTGGAGGTAATGGGAAAGCCTTTGCATCAGGTTCCTGGGGAGAGCGGCCTTATTGTGTCCTCCGTAGTAGGAGACGTTTCCGCGCCAGGAGATCAGCAAGTACTCCGGGATCATTGCCTTGCAGAGCATGGCGGCATACGGCCCTGGTCTTTGCAGGCTTTCCCGAAGCATCCTTTCTTTCTCGGTCTCTGAAATCCTCATCAGAGTGATGTCGCTCATAGTGACCTGCTTTGAATTAGGTAGGGGAATGTTAGTATTGGGACTGCTTGCCTGTTCCTTTACAGAACTGTAACCAGCGGTTTACAGCCACGCGGTGGAGGCGGGAGAGGGGCAGCATACAGGGATCTTTCCCTGGGACAGCCGCGAGGGGGTGGGACAGGGGCAGAGTTAATGCTTGCCGGATTGCTGGCAGCAGGAACTGGCCAACGCTAGGAGCATTGCTTTGAACGTGAAAGGAGGCCAGTGCTATTATTAAAGTTTTAAGCAGCCACAAGTCTACGGCTTACCATGTCGGCCTGCTACCAAAATTCCGCTGTCCTGCCCCGCTTGTCTGATCTGCACTGCAAGACCCCAGGCACTGAAAGCGAAGGCCAAAATTTCGACCTTGTCCTGAGTGCGCATGTGATAGGTGCTGTGCATGGTCTTGTTCACAGAGAAAGACTATGTTCTTTGTTCCCAACAAAATTTATCTTTCTGAGGAATTCACTCCCTTTTTCCCATCCCACAGCTGCGACTGTCTCCC
Organism: Emys orbicularis; assembly: GCF_028017835.1. NCBI lineage: Eukaryota > Metazoa > Chordata > Testudines > Emydidae > Emys > Emys orbicularis. The sequence continues at coordinate 298,269,789 of NC_088684.1, forward strand.
AACCTACCCTGGCATCACACTCCCAGAGGCTAGCGCAGATTAGGCGTAGAAAGAAGAGGACACGGGAGGACATGTTCTCGGAACTTATGGGCTGCTCCTGAGCCCAGGCAGCCCAGCAGACCCACTGTCCAGGGCGCCTGTATAGGGCTTCATGAGCCAGGGCATTAGCGGGTAGGCTGGGTCCCCAAGGATCACTGTAGGCATCTCCACATCCCCAACAGTTATTTTGTGCTCCGGGAAGTAAATACCTTCCTGCAGCCGTCTAAACAGACCAGAGTTCCTGAAGACGCGAGCGTCATGAACCTTGCCCGGCCATCCGACGTTGATGTTTGTAAAACGTCCCCTATGGTCCACCAGTGCTTGCAGCACCATTGAAAAGTAGCCCTTTCGGTTAATGTACTGGCTGGCCTGGTGGTCCGGTCCCAGGATAGGGATGTGAGTTCCATCTATAGCCCCACCGCAGTTTGGGAATCCCATCGTGGCGAAGCCATCTATGATGACCTGCGCGTTTCCCAGGGTCACTACCTTTGAGAGCAGTACCTTAACGATTGCGTTGGCTACTTGCATCACAACAACCCCCACGGTAGATTTGCCCACGCCAAAGTGGTTCGCGACTGACCGGTAGCTGTCTGGCGTTGCAAGCTTCCAGAGGGCTATGGCTACTCGCTTCTGGACACTCAGGGCTGCTCGCATCCGGGTGTCCTTGCGCTTCAGGGCAGGGGACAGCAACTCACAAAGTTCCAGGAAAGTCCCCTTCCGCATGCGAAAGTTTCGCAGCCACTGTGATTCATCCCAGACCTGCAGCACTATGCGGTCCCACCAGTCCGTGCTTGTTTCCCGGGCCCAGAATCGCCATTCCACAGCATCAACATGACCCATTGCCACCATGATGTCCTCGGTGCGGGGTCCCGTGCTTTGTGACAGGTCTGTGCCACTCTCAGACTTCAGGTCCTCACCGCGCTGCCGTAGCCTCCTCGCCCGATTTCTCAGCATCTGCCTCTGGGAAAGGTGGATGATAAGGTGCGAGGCGTTGACAACGGCCATAACTGCAGCGATGGTCGCAGCGGGCTCCATGCTCGCAGTGCTGTGGCGTCTGCGCTGTCACTGACCAGAAAAGTGCGCGAACTGATTGCCCGCCGGCGCTTTCAGGGAGGGAGGGCGGGAGTGACGGTTGGATGACGACAGTTACCCAAAACCACCCTCGACACATTTTTTTCCCCATCAGGCATTGGGGGCTCGACCCAGAATTCCAATGGGCAGCGGGGACTGCGGGAACTGTGGGATAGCTGCCCACAGTGCACCGCTTCCAATGTCGATGCTTGCCCCATTAGTGTGGACTCACAAAGTCGAATTACTGTCCTTAGTGTGGATACACACGTTCGACTTTGTAATATCGATTCCACATATTCGATTTAAGTAAAATCGAACTACTCTTGTAGTGTAGACATACCCTAAGCCTTACTGCACTACAGATATTAAATACATTTCCCATGCAACATCTCATCCCAGGGCAATTTTTTTCTGGGAAGTTTGTTACCAAACAGAAAAAAAAATTACAGTTTCTGAAAATTTTACCTGAAGTTCTTTTATAAAAAAAATTCCCAACTTCTTTAGTTCATCTTTGGCCTAAATTGGCTTGGCTAAGAAACTCCAAATTTGTTTTGTTGGTCTTGTTCAGGAGAACTGCTTATTGGTTTGGAGGGGTGGGGGAATTAGAAATAGAGAATAATAATATTATGATAATCTAAGATTAGAATAGTTTTATAATATAATAAAATCCAAACTAAACTAGGCAGGGAAGGGGTTGACTACCTAGACACTTCTATGACCTCACACTCTTTAATGTATTTATTCTCACAACCCCCCTGTAAGGTAGAGAAGTATCATTATTCCATTTTTACAGATGGAGACCTGAGGCCCAGAAAGATTAAGTGACTAGCCCAAGGTCACGCATGTCTCCTGAGATCCTGAGCAGCTCCCTCCTGGACAATCTTTCCCCTCAGGCTTAGTACCCATTACAGCCAGAATAGAGAGCACAGGAAGATTGGGGAAGGGGTTATGGAAATGTTCTATTTCCCCACACCAGTGAGCAAGAACTGGGACCACTGACCATCTTGCTTTGCTGCTTGAAGGAAGTTTCATGTTACCTAAGACTAAATGAACGGCTTGTTTGAACATTTCTCAAGCTGCTCTTAGTGCTTCTCTCAAATTAACATGTAGGTTTTATCTAAGCAGTTGAACTTCTTGTCTAATAAGTTTCTGGGAAATGCTTTTTTCTAAGGACTCTTTAAACATTTCATTCATTTATCACTAAATGTCTTGGTTTTAGATCTAACCAGTCACTTCCCACTCTCACAACTGACGACATCGTAAAGAGGCAAAGAGTGAACCAGGTGTTATGTTGAAAGGGTCCCGCAGGGTAGGTAAGTTGTCAAGAGGTCCATAAACTACAACAAACAAACACAAGTGTGTTTGGTGCAGCTCTAACCGTACCTGGTATGAGTGTGTCGCTGCGGCAGTCGTACAGCATCCCCAGCCGCAGAGGGCGGCCCAGGGCCGGCATCTCAATTGTTGAAGCTCCAGAGTAAGCCATGGTGGTAGCCGAGAGGTTGATCCAGCCCTAAAAAACACCAGCAGCACAGTTACACAGACAATGTGATCTCCTCCTATTCATGATCGCCCTATTTGGCTTTTGTCCCCTATGAGTTTCTGCTTGATATTGTTACGTGTTGGGTTCTACCTTGTTGTTATGGGTCAGGTGTAACCACCACTTTGTATTCAGGGTAAATGTAAAAAAGCCACGTAATCGGTGGCTGAAACAACAGCAGTAGCACCCAAAACACAGGCACGTGGAAAAGCTTGAGCAGAAGTTGCCCCACGTGGCCCAAGCTGAAACACAGAGACAGACAGAAGCAGCCCAAAGCCAAGCAGCCAGTAACAGAAGTGCTGGTAATGTGGCCCTGAGAGAAAGCGAAGAGAGAGAGATTTTGGGGCACAGAGTGCTGGCTGGAAAGGGGACTGGAACAGCAAGAAACTGTCTCCTGGTGTTTGATTCCTACTGTGTTCAGGGAAACAGAACTTAAGAACATAAGAATATAAGAACGGCCATACTAGGTCAGACCAAAGGTCCATCTAGCCTAGTATCTTGTCTTCCAACACTTTGTGCTGGAACAATCCTTGCTGGGTAATGGGGTCAGGTAGTTCCATTACATACATGAGCTGCAAACTGTCCTTCAGCTGAATTGCAAATACCTTTCCCCCTGCTGGTGAATGTCTGATTATATAGGTAATGGCTCTTTAGCACCTTGCTGGCATGCAAGTGTGCCTTTGTCTCTGAGAAACTGGCTTTTTGGCATTACCCAGAAATACAACATACTTCAGTAATAATCATACAGTAAAATTTCATACTTTTACTTGCAGTGTTGTTACACACATCGTAACAGGACAATGATGTTCAGCAGCTTATGAGTTTTCAAAAGATATCTCATAAGGCATACTTTGTACAAAATATATCAGAATCATATAAAAGTGGTGAACATGGGGTACAGGGTGTCACAGGCTCTATCATCAATCTCTCCTCCTAGCTAGAACAACACACAAGAACCCAAATCTGGCTAACCACTCGGATCAAAAGTTCATCCTGGCTGGGAAACAGAAGGTTTATTCCCTATTCAGCAAATCATTGTACTTCTAGTGAGGCAGCTGCACAATATCCCCCTCGTGGGAAGGTGATTTATTTATTTTTGTATGTAAAAAACACCTTAGTAACATGTCACAGAACAAACGTACCGAACAACGTCTAAAAGCGCATAACTTACATGTGTTACAAGAGATCCTCCAGACCAAGAATTCTATGTGGAAGGCTCATATGAGGGAAATTAAAATAGCCAATCAGACGATGGACTTAACAGTTACAAGAGTCTAAAGGTACCAGTGGGGCAGCGGAGCTTCCTGTTCAGCGGGGAAGAAGCTCCAGTCTGGCAGGAGAGGACTGTGGGATTCTAGCCCTGCAGGGGATCAGGAGTTTCTGGTCTGCTAGGAATGGGAGGCAAGTTCTTGCCCAGCAGGGAAGGTGTTTGGGGTTAATCCAGTGGGTGCAGGTTGTGAGGATTCTTTCCAGCAGGAGATGGGGCATTTCCAATCTAATGGAGACTGGGGCTGGGGATCCAGCCTGGAGACAGAAGTTGATTCCAGACTAGTAGGGGAGGAGTGAGTCCTAGTCAGGTGGAAGAGGATTCTGGCTGCAGCTAGAGGGCAGCTTATTTGAATAGCTGTGGTACATAAAAGTCAGGATAAATCAGAAAACTTCGTACAAAGAAAGAATCTGAGCTAAAACTCAGCAAAAATGGAGCAATCCTCGTTCATAAAAAGAAACCAGGTAGGGGAAAAACTAAACAAACATTTAACTGAAGACACAGAAAAGCCAATGAGCTGAAGTAAACAATATTCTTAGCGCAGAGGAGGAGACACAGACACACGACTCGCTTCTCTAATCAGGACACAAAGTCCTAATGAACCTGGCTCAGTCCAAACCCCCAAGGGCATCAGAATTGTGAGTTCAATCCTTGAGGGGGCCACTTGGGGATCTGGGGCAAAATCAGTACTTGGTCCTGCTAGTGAAGGCAGGGGGCTGGACTTGATGACCTTTCAAGGTCCCTTCCAGTTCTAGGAGATGGGATATCTCCATTAATTATTTATTATTATTAGAATGTTCAGCAGACACAGAAATAGCAGCAAATGAAATGGATTTTTTAATCATACTGCTTGCCACAAAAGTCCAGGCCCTTCCACACCCAGAAGCTTCCAGCCATCTGACACTAAATACACACTCTCCGGCTCAGTTAAATAATATAATTTTGACAGTTGAGAGAAAAGGCAATTTAGCAGCACCCTACACTTATCCCACAGATTTCTGTTCATAATTCAGACCCCAGCAGCTGGCTCCCACCCTTGAGGCCCTATAAAACAGGCCAGTCCCAGGGCTGACAGGTTCAGACACATTCCTGGAGACCAGAAAAGGATGAAACAAAGAATTCTGAAGTTTGTACAAGCCAATATAATTCAATTCTGACAAGATATTTGCCTCGGTCCTACCTGGTGGACAGATTCCCTGGCTCTAATAGGCAGGAGAGTTCAGAAAACTTCACTGCTTTCTCCAACAGGTTCACACAGAATCTCGCCAAAGAAGGAAATGAGCAAACCTGAAAGTGAAACCATCACCCCCAATTGCTGAGTTTCTCAGAATACACTCAGCCATAGACACACCCACCCCACTGAGAGCAGGGATGTAGAAGCTACTGAGATAAAAATTCTGTTTGAAGAGGCCCAAATCACAAGATCACCAATAAGCTAGAAGGGTCACACTCCCAAGCCCCTGGTCAGGAAAAGGAGAGTCGCTGCACAGTGTTGGGGGATATCAAGAGATTACAAAGTCTGATCAAACGGTGATAATGGGAGACTTCAGTTGCCAGCACGTTGACTGACACTAGAGTGCAGAGAGACAAGATGGGAGAGGTGATGTATTTTACTGGACCAACTTCTGTTGGTGAGAGAGAGACGAGCTTTTGAACTACAAAGAGATCTTCAGGTCTGAGTGAATATTTGAGTGTCTGTCTGCTGTGACCATTTGTTTGACCATGTGCTTGTTTGTTTGAATAGTGTGACTGTTTGACCCTGTGGGTGTCTGATTGAAAAGTGTGAATTGGGAGCAGGGCCGGCTCCAGGCACCAGGCAACCAAGCTGGTGCTTGGGGCGGCACCTGGAGGGGGGCGGCGCGGCGCTCGGGTTGCCAGGGAGAGCGGGGCCACAGCCGGGCTCGCCGCCCTCCCCGCGGCGCTCTGGCCGCCCTCCCCCCGGCTGCTGGGGGGAGAGCGGCGAGCCCCGGCCGCCGGGGGGAGAGCCGAGCCCCCGCCGCGACTCGCAGCCCTGCCCCCACCAGGGCTCGCCGCCCTGCCCCCGGCGCTCTGGCCGCCCTCCCCTCCGGCGCCCTCCCCCCGGCCGCCGGGGGGAGAGCGGAGCCCCCGCCGGGGCTCGCCGCCCTCCTCCCAGGGCTCCGGCCGCCCTCCCCTCCGGCGCCCTCCCCCCGGCCGCCGGGGGGAGAGCGGAGCCCCCGCCGGGGCTCGCCGCCCCCCCCCCCCGGTTCCCCCCCCCCCCCACAGAGCCGGCCCTGATTGGGAGTGCTTTGATTGGAGGGAAGGCTTTGAGCCAGGCCACATGCTTCGAGCCAGCAGCCTTATAAAAAGGCAGCCAGTTGCAAAGTAAGTGCAGGCAAACAGAGGGAGTTTGACAGCTTAGAAAAATCAGCTTTTAAACAGTAAGGGAGTCTCAACTTTAACTACAGTGCAGCTACTTCCCCACTAAAATCTGGGTTCATATGCTGCCCCCTTTACCATGTGTCACAGGGTCAGGACACTCCAAGGGCAGGAGAGGGGGACTGAACCCCAAAGAATAAGCAATGGAATCAAAGAATTGTCTTTTCTGAAAGCTTGTGATGTTCTAAATTTACTAATCCCAGTGAGAGATGGATCCAGACCGTGGTTAGGGATTTATGTATCGTGTATGTAGAGAGCTGGTTCCTAAAGCTTTTCCTCCCTGTCCCAGCAGGGTGTGGCCAGCCAGGCAGGGAGGAGCTGCCTCCCCAGCCAGACAAGACTGACCCACCATTGTACAACCCCGGGAGAGACAAATGCTGGGTCTCTAGTGTGCAAATGGTGTGGAGTGTGTCCCAAAGTGAACTGTGAACTGGGGGCTGGTTTCAGGCCTTTGGGGTGAGGAACCAGAGGGGAAAAGTCCACGTATCTGGTAGTGAAGAACTCGGGGTAGGCGGATTTGGGGACGCTTGGGACTGGAAGGGCTGGTGGGGTCACCCTGCAGGGATAACGAGGCTGCTGGAAGCCAGGATCAGACCTTTATGCCTGTGGGTGGCTACTGGTGCCAGGGCTCCGAGCCAAAGCCGCACAGCATTAAGGCCCCCACGGTCACAGGGCAGGTGGTGACAGACCCCCTGACTGCTCTGGGGATCCCCAGAACGTGTCACCGCGGTATCAGAGTGCTTCACATCCAGGCTCCTGCTGTGTTTTGTCACTGTTCCCTGTATAACATCAATACAAATTAACCCTCTCTCTGCCACCCTGTCAGCTACAGCCCGTGGCCAGATTCATCCCAGCACTGGCATTGCGGCTGGTGCAGGGGGATGGCTCGTACCCTCAGGGCTGCCTTAACTTGTGCCCTGCTTCAGTGGTTCCTCTGGGCCATTGCAGAGATGTAAGAACGCCCCTGTCATGTCTCCTCCAACCCCTGGCGCACCCCAGAACACCCCTGATACCCCCCCTGTGCTGGGGTCTTGGAGAGGGGGCCTAGGGGCTCTCTGGGGTGGGGGTTTTATCCGAGTGACTGTACATTATAGGGCATCTTTGAACCTGGTCCTTTGTCCATCTCCCAACTACTGTATCAAAATCTGCAGCTTCCCTGATTCACCTCCTTCCCCTCCAGTCTGTCACCAATGCTGCTGCTAAAGTCACCTCCCTCTGCTTCCTCTCCAAGCGCATTCTCTCCTCCTCAGTTCCCCTCACTGACTTCTGCTCTGTTACCACGTCCAATCCAAGCGCTGTGGGCCTGAGCCCCATTGCCCTGCACCTTGTCACTCACCCCAATGCAAAGGGGATGTAAAGCACTGGCCAGTGGAATGAAAGTGCTTCACCCCCCCAATGTGCACTGGTGTAATTCACTTCACAAAGTGCTGGGCGACAGGAAATCAGAGCCAGTGAGTGAAACCAGCGTGTTCTATGTATTGTCTCCCTGTAACCTGCTTCCTTGGTTTCATCTCTCGCTCTCTCTCTGTGGCTCTGGCTCGCTACGTTCTCTCACTGCCCAGTCCTACGTTTCAGCCTCTCCTCAGACAGCTCCTCTGTTCTCATGCCCAGACCATGTACAAATCCTGCTGCTCCTGCCTCCACAATGTCTGTAAGATCCAACCTTTCCTCTCCAGCCTGACAGCTAAACCTCTTGTCCTCCCGAATCACCTCTGACGTGAATTACTGCAACCTCCCCCTCGCTGGCCTCCATGATACCCACATCACTGCTCCCGAAATACAAAATGCTGCTGCTAAAATAATCCTCCCAGCCTGTCATTCTGACCAGACGATTCCCTCTTTCGATCTCTCCACTGGCTCTTCCCTGCTTCACTGCATGTGGTTCAAACTTCCTGTCCTCACCTTCACAGCCAGTCTGCACCCCTTAATCCCTTATCACGTCACCCGCCATCCCCTCAGCACCACCAGTAATGCCAGTCTCAGTGCCCACTCATCTGCTTCTGCCAAACCAGCTCCGTGCCTGCTCCCATGGTACCCTCCACTCTGGGAATGCCCTGTCCAGCCAGCTCACCGAGTCGTCACCCGCTCCTCACCTTTCCTTACAGGAGTCCCACAAGGAGTCAGTGAACAACACTGATTAGTATTTAATTTCTTTTAAAAAAATAAGAGCAGGGCCGGCCTTAGGGAAAATGGCACCCTGGGCAAACTTGCATTTTGCTGCCCCTGGCCCCTATAGGCTCCCCAGGCTCCCCCCTCCCTTCACCCCTAACCCCTGCACTGTGCCCCCTTTGTCCCTAACACCTGCCCCCTCCTGTGCCCCTAATCCCAGCACTCCCTTCCTGCACCCTGAATCCCTACACCCCCTTCACCCCTAACCCCTGCTCCTCTCCTGTGCCCTAACCGCTGCACTGTGCCCCCTTCACCCCAATCCCTGCCCCCTCCTGCCCCTCTAACCCCTGCATCCCCTCCTGTGCCCATGTGGGGAAACTGATCTGGATGCACGGAGCAGCTGCCATTGCTGCTCACTCACCCCCTGCACTGCTGCTCCTCTGCCCTGTGCACCCCTAGGGGGCGGTGGGGGGGGGGAGCCAGGAGCGATATCGGGGCTCCCTGCATCCAGGTCACTTTCCCTGCGTAAGGAGAGGGCAGGAGAGCAGCAGCTCCTGATCCCTCACGGCACAGCCCAGGTGGGGAACGTGACCTGGATGCAGGCAGGGCCGGATTTCCACCTTACACGCCCCTACGCACAGCCTCTTCAGCACCTCCCCCCCTCCCCCCGTCTACACCCGACCTTCGTGTTTTCCTCAAAAAATAAAAATGTCAACGTGTAGGTGCCCCTAGAATGGATTTTTTAATCATACTGCTTGCCACAAAAATCCAGGCCCTTCCACACCCAGAAGCTTCCAGCCATCTGACACTAAATACACACTCTCCAGCTCAGTTAAATAATATAATTTTGACAGTTGAGAGAAAAGGCAATTTAGCAGCACCCGACACTTATCCCACAGATTTCTGTTCATAATTCAGACCCCAGCAGCTGGCTCCCACCCTTGAGGCCCTATAAAACAAGCCACACCCAGGGCTGACAGGTTCAGACACATTTCTGGAGACCAGAAAAGGACGAAACAAAGAATTCTGACGTTTGTACAAACCAATATAATTCCATTCTGACAAGATATTTGCCTCGGTCCTACCTGGTGGACAGATTCCTTGGTTCTAATAGGCAGGAGAGTTCAGAAAACTTCAGTGCTTTTTCCAATGCCTTCACACAGAATCTCCCCAGAAAAGGAAATGAGCAAACCTGAAAGTGAAACCATCACCCCCAATTGCTGAGTTTCTCAGAATACACTCAGCCATAGACACACCCATCCCACTGAGAGCAGAGATGTAGAAGCTACTGAGATAAAAATTCTGTTTGAAGAGGCCCAAATCACAAGATCACCAATAAGCTAGAAGGGTCACACTCCCAAGCCCCTGGTCAGGAAAAGGAGAGTCGCTGCAGTGTTGGGGGATATCAAGAGATTACAAAGTCTGATCAAACGGTGATAATGGGAGACTTCAGTTGCCAGCACATAGCATCATAGAATATCAGGGTTGGAAGGGACCTCAGGAGGTATCTAGTCCAACCCGGGGGCTTAAAAACTCTAAGGAAGGAGAATCTACCACCTCCCTAGGGAACCCATTCCAGTGCTTCACCACCCTCCTAGTGAAAAAGATTTCCTAATATCCAACCTAGACCTCCCCCACTCAGGGCCGGCTCCAGGCACCAGCTTAACAAGCAGGTGCTTGGGGCGGCCAAGGGAGAGGGGCGGCACCTGCGGCAATTCGGGGGCGGCAGGTCCCTCACTCCCTCTAGGAGCGAAGGACCTGCCGCTGAACTGCCGCTGCCGATCGCGGCTTTTATTTTTTTTTCCCCCCCAATTGTCGCCGCCGGTCACAATTGCGATCACGGCTTTTTTTTTTTGCTTGGGGTGGCAGAAATGCTGGAGCCGACCCTGATACCACTGCAACTTGAGACCATTGCTCCTTGTTCTGTCATCTGCCACCACTGAGAACAGTCTAGATGCATCCTCTTTGGAACCCCCCTTCAGGTAGTTGAAAGCAGCTATCAAATCCCCCCTCATTCTTCTCTTCTGGAGACTAAACAATCCCAGTTCCCTCAGCCTCTCCTCATAAGTCATGTGCTCCAGCCCCTTAATCATTTTTGTTGCCCTCCGCTGGACTCTTTCCAATATTTCCACATCCTTCTTGTAGTGTGGGGCCCAGATGAGGCCTCACCCTGATTACCACTACAAAAGTGATTTTTCCTCCTGCTGATAATAATCCACTCTAATTGAATTGTCTTGGTAAGAATTGGTAAGGCAACCCCCATTTTTTCATGCACTCATATTCCTACTGTATTTTCCACTCCATGCATCTGATGAAGTGGGCTGTAGCCCACGAAAGCTTATGCCCAAATAAATGTGTTAGTCTCTAAGGTGCCACAAGTACTCCTTGTTGTTTTCATTCTTATAAGACTAATAATTTTGAGCAAAATAGATAACATACAGGTGAATTGGTTTGGTCTCCAGCTATAAGTTTGTTAGTTTTTAGCTATTGCCTGCAGTATTGGCAAGAGCTGGCCCCTGGTTTGCCGGCGTCACAAAATTAACCAAATGTTTGGAACAGTACAAACATACACACATGGAAGAAGCTTACTGAAAATACAAATATTCAGTGGGAGGGAGAAACCTCGGAGCTGTACTGCTCAGAGACGCAGGGTGTTCAGTAGTAACGAATACTAATCCTGCACTATGGAGACATTGGGCCAGATCCTCGGTTGGTGTAAATCTATGAAGTCAATGGAACTTTGCTCATATGCATCAGCTGAGGATCTGCCCGATTGCTGATTGCGTACTCCAGTGGATCTAGGGCAGTGCTGAAGGACTGGAGGGATTGTATAATAAACTCTGTGGATTTCAGTGTAGCCAGCTCTCATGGTTTTATTGCAAGTCTCATGTATTGGATGCTTTTCTTATAAGCCCCAGCTCCAGGAGTCATGTTAACATGTGAATCTCAGCTGGTGCTCATGGCTTTGCAGGAAAGCTTGGACACATCACCCATCTGCCTCTGAGGCTACATGTACACAGCCTGCGGCAGCAAATCTCAGCGCCTGGGCAGACTCAGGCTTGCGTTACAGCCCTGAAATCAATTGCAGAGACATTCGAGCTGGAGCTTGGGCACTGAAGGCCTTCCCCTACCCTAGGCTCCAGAGCTGCTGTAGTGCAAGTCCTGTGAGTCCGAGCAGTTGACCTAGGGTCTGTGTAACAGGGTTCATGACCTGCCCCTCTTCCTGGGGCCCGCTTGCTGCCCCCAATAAGGCTCAGAGAGGCTTCAGGGTTGTGCAACACCCGTGTCTTTGTAACCCTTCTGCCCACCTGAGTTGGCAGCAGCAAGGGCCGGGTTCATTATCTAGGGGTTCCTTTCAATAACACAATGCAAAACCGGCTCGAGCCCCCCCCAGTGACCTGGGACAATTACATACCACCCCCCTGGGCGCCTCTAAGAAGCAATACTTCTCCTCTCGCAAGCACGGAGTCTGAGTGTAGTAAAAAATGTTTAATAACGTGAGGTAAACGACATCAGCATAAAATTGGGAAAACACCACAAACAGGATTCATGGCACAAACCATGAGCAAAGGACCCACCCCAGCAAACTGGGCCGTGTCCTTTCCCTTTGGTTCTTGAGTCCAGCAACCCAAGAATCACCCAGAGTCCCCAAAGTCCAACACCCCAAAAGTCTCTGCCCCTGGTCAGTGCAGCCCCAGGGGTCAAAAGTTTATCTGCAGGGTTTTTACCCCCCCCCCCCCCGTGGAAATGGGGGGGAAGGGGAGTGCAGAGGGTGTTAAGGGGCACCTTACGTGGTTCTTTTCCACACTCGCCATAATTCACCACCAGATGTCAGGGTAGAGCTCATCCTGACTCTGCTTACATCTTTATTTACATAAGGTTCTCCCAACACCAGTGTCTAGATACAAATCTGTGACGGGTTGGATCACAGAAACCCCCTTGGGAGCTGCCACCCAATGTGCAAAGACTACCCCTGCTTCTGTTTTCCCTGCCAGCTCAGGACTCCAGCACCCCGTCTCGCTGAGCCAGACACTCCAGTCTGCTCTAACAAAGACTCAGGGTCTGAATCACTAGTCCCAAAGCTGCAAGTTTATCCGAAACCAGCTCACAGGAGTGTGCTTGTCTTTAGCACTCAGATGCCCAACTCCCAATGGGGTCTAAACCCAGATAAATCCGTTTTACCCTGCATAAAGCTTATGCAGGGCAAACTCATAAATTGTTCGCCCTCTATAACACTGATAGAGAGATATGCACAGTTGTTTGCTCCCCCAGGTATTAATACATACTCTGAGTAAATTACTAAATAAAAAGTGATTTTATTAAATACAGACAGTAGGATTTAAGTGGTTCAGAGTAGTAATAGACAGAACAAAGTAAGTCACAAGCAAAATAAAATAAAATGCGCAAATCTATGCCTAATCAAAGGCTGAGCCATTACAAACATTGAATCTATCTCCCCTTGTAAGTATTTTCACACTTGCTTCTTATCAAACTGTCTGTACTGAGCCATCTTGATTATCACTTCAAAAGTTTTTTTTCTCTTACTTAATTGGCCTCTCAGAGTTGGTAAGACAACTCCCACCTGTTCATGCTCTCTGTATGTGTGTGTATATATATCTCCTCAATATATGTTTCACTCTATATGCATCCGAAGAAGTGGGCTGTAGCCCACGAAAGCTTATGCTCTAATAAATTCGTTAGTCTCTAAGGTGCCACAAGTACTCCTGTTATTTTTGCGGATACAGACTAACACAGCTGCTACTCTGATACAAATCTTGCAGGATTAATCACCTCCCTTACAGGCACAGTCAGCCTTCAGCTAGGAGGCCTCCAGTTCCCTGCCTGACTTCTCCCTGCCTCCCTCCCAGCCTTTATAGCCCTTGGCTTGTCAGGCCAGCAGGTGTTGCCAATCCTCAGGCCGGCACCAGGCCTTTTTCCCTGATTGGAGCTGACTGGGCAGGGGCTAATTAGGTGCTTTTGCACCAGCCCCCTGCTACAGTCTGCAATTCACTGCCAAGGCTGCCCCTCACGGTGTAGACGCACCCTTAAAGGCTCACAAACCTGGCGGCAAATAAAAGAAAAGGTCATTTGTGGGTGTGAATTTCCATGATTTTTAAGGCAATCGCATCCTTTGGAGGACCTGGCTCGCGTGTTTTGAACACAGGGTTTGTGACACGGGGGTTTGTACTTTCAGCACGGTGTCCTCTCCATTTCACTTACCGACAGGCCACAGGAGAGTGACTGGCTCACCACACTGCAGGAACCGGCCCGTTTTGCCCAAGCACATTATATTCACTTTTATCAGACCAGCCTAACAACAAGCCCCCCGTCCATTCTCTATCTAGCTGGCCTGTTCATTTCAGAGTGTCCACAGCCAAGTCTGATGATAGGGGGCAGGGAGGCTGCAGCCCTGACCAGCTGGAACCCGTCTCAGGAGACAGGCAGCCGCACTGTCTGGGTTTTAATTTGTAATCCCTTATTTTAAGAAGCCTCGTCAGTGCACAGTGCCAGGACCTGCCATTGGGCCGGGGATTTCAGACTCCGTTGACACCAGCTATGGATCTGGCCCCGAGCACCCAACACGCTACAGTCTGCCTTATACCAGTGCAATACTCCAATCGGCCTGAGCCGAGCAAACACCACCAGAAATCCCAACCATCCTTCCAGGAAGGACTACAACTCCCAGGAATACCCTGTGAGAGCCCAGCTCTCACAACAGAGCAGGCTGGGCGAATTAGACACAGCAACAAGGGAGACCAGAGCCCTGTCCTTCCCCCAGCAAAGCCTCTGTCGATTATGCTCTAAATCTAGCATCTATTTGCTCTCCAAGCAGGGAGCAATCACCCCCTCCCCAAGCTCAGCTGCGTTTCTGTTTGCTGTGCTGCTTCCCCTGTTACTTTACTGAGCTGAGCACAAGCTGGGGTGTGAGGCTGAGTGTGCAGCCATGATGCGATGCAGTGAGCAAGCAGGCATGAGGAATGCTAAGAGGACTGAACCCTGTCAGAGAGTGGTCTGGAGCCTTCGGTATTTTCCAGTTCTCTGCTGAGAAACCCAGTCTGGCCAGAGGAAGGGGAAGCAAGGAAACGCCTGGAGAGGTTTCTGCTCAGGTAGGAATCTTCCAGTGAGCTTGGGGCTAATCCAGCTTTCATTCAAATCAAAGGGAGTCTTGCTGTCGCTGTTGTTAGGAGCAGGGCCGAGCATCAGTAGCTTAACCACATCCAAATGTAGTAAAATCTCTGCCTGGCAAATCAGGGCAGCAAAGAGAAATTTGTTTAAGCGTTTGCTGCCCATGTGCTGACTAATAACTAGTCAGGATCAGACTGCGGCTCAGTTATGTCGGGCAAACTTGGAGTAAGTCCCCTGCCCTGCTTTCAAAAGCCCAATTCACACCAGCGGCACTGAGACCACACAGTGGCCCGTGCTAGTTGTAGAGAATTTAGAAGCTGTAAAACACAAAGTGATGAGTCAGATCCTGCTCTTGTTTACACCCCTGTAAATCTGGACTAACTCCACTGATGTCAATGGAGTTACTCTAGGTTAACAAGCGTGGAATTCAGAGCAGAGTTTATTACAGCTTCAGCTCTGGAGAGGCGGTGCGCACCCACAACACCCCCTGAATTCAGTGCAGGTCCTGAGCACCCCTGTGAGTTTGGCCCAGGATTAGCAATCAGAGGGTCTGAGTCAGCTCTCACTTCCCGCAGTGCAAATACGGAGCAGCACCACTGACCTCACTGCTGTAAAACGGGTCTAAGTGACTGAAAAAAACAGGCCGAGAATTTTTGCAAGGGCCAGAGACATTCCTGCTGAACATCTCTGCCCAGCAAAGGGAGCTGGCTGACACCAGCGGCACTGGCCTTTGGTGTCTGTCGGACAATTATTCTATTTTATCGTATTGCTGAGGGGCTTGGGCCGCAAACACACCAATTTAATGACAGCTTCAATTCTTCTAGCAAGAGCAACAAAACTTTCTGTCCGTGTTGCCGCCAGGGAGATAGGTGTAAGCCATTATTCAAGAAAAAGCCCAGGTGGAGAATTAAGTATATAGTTCACTTTGTGGTGAAATGATTTAGAATAAAACTCTGGCCTTAATTCCCCCCTTTGTTGTAAAAAGGAAAATAAGCCGAATAGCAGCTACATCTCCCCAGGCTGAAAGAGGGGCTCCACTGACACCCAAGACTGCTTTGTGGTGGTGTCAGAGCCGCATTGGGGTCTCAGCTCATGGTGTGTAACAGCTCAGGTGCCTGGACGCTTTCCTAATGGGCCCAATCCTGTTGCGCTACAGGCAAAACTCCAGTTGAAACTGCTAATATATGATGCAAGACGCTCAAGCTTGCATTCCCAGTGTGCTCCCCCTTCCCCCCTTTACTTTCATTCTGGGCAAGCAACAATTGCCAAACTAGGCTCAAATTATTCCAATTTCAATCTCACTCACTTCAGCAGTGGAAGGTCTCATGTTTTCAGCTTATGAATATATACATGCTTCATGCTGGGACAACTGTATTGCCATCACAGTAACCTCCAGAATTTCTTTCTTCTCCAGTACTTGAAGAATCCATGAACAAACAGAAGCAGCATCATACAAAATACATTGAACTGCAGGGAACAGCCGCAGAAAGACACGATGAGGATGGTTTCTAGGGCTGTGATAATGAGCCAAGCTGCAGGACCTGGTGAAATCTGAAACCAAAGAGGAACCTAGGAGAGAAATCCACTCCTGGAGAAAGAAGACCCAGCACACTTGCCGATATTAGACAATGGAGACTATGTGATGGGGGGGGAGAGACTCCCAGAGCAGGATCTTCCTAATGCAGCCCCTGCTAGACAGAAATCCTATGTGTCTGTACAACTCCTAGCACAATGGGGCCCTGACCAGGTTAAGGCCCCTAGGTGCTATCGCAGTATCAATACTAGAAATACCTTTCCTGTGCCATAAGCTGGCGGGGAAGGAAGATGCTCAAAGCCCCGCAGAGCCCTGACCCGGACGACAGGCCGTACAAGTGCACCGAGTGCGAGAAGTGCTTCCGGCAGAAGAAGATCCTCAAAGCCCACCAGAGCATCCACACCGGAGAGAAACCGCACACGTGCGCCGAGTGCGGAAAGAGCTTCCGGCAGAAGAACAACCTCCGGAAGCACCAGTGGATCCACACCGGCCAGACGCCCCACCAGTGCGCCGAGTGCGGGAAGCGCTTCAGCGAGAAGCAGCGCCTGCGGAAGCACCAGAAGACGCACACGGGGGAGACGCCGTATGCCTGCACCGAGTGCGGTACGTGCTTCAGCCACAAGCATAACCTGAAAACCCACCAGCGGGTGCACACCGGCGAGACGCCCTACAAGTGCCCCGAGTGCGAGAAAGGTTTCAAACAGCAGAACCACCTCATCAGCCACCTGCGCACCCACCGGGAGGAGAAGCTCTACAGATGCACCCAGTGCGACAGGTTCTTCAGGAAGCAGCCCAACCTGCTGAAGCACGAGACGAGCCATGCGGGGGACAGGCCCTACCGCTGCAAGGACTGCGGGAAGACCTTCAAGCAGAACAACCACCTGGTGAGTCACCAGAGGACCCACGCCGCAGGCAGCCTCTACATATGCACCGAGTGCGGGAAAAGCTACAGCCAGTGGGCGCATCTCACCACTCACGAGCGGGCCCACGCCGGGGAGGGCCAGCTGACCTGCAGCGAGTGCCGGTGAGGGCTTCGCAGAGACAGTCTCAGAACACACAGAGGAAAGACCATCAGTAGGACGAGCATAGTACAGCTTCGTGGAGCAGATGACGAAGAAAAGACCCGGAAAATCAACACTTTACCCATTTAGATGATATGCTTTTGTTCTGAGTTTGTACAGTGCCTACCACAATGAGCCCTGGTCCATAGCTAGGGTCGTAGGCACTCCAGTAATACAAATAATAAATCATAATATACACAGTGGTGAATAGGAGAGCTTCATCGTGAAGCCAATAGGATGGTACATAGCAGAGAATCATCCACGCAGGAGAGGGACTCTCTAGGTGTAATAATTACTAGACAATTTCAGCAATAAATCTAATCCTAGTAGGACAGATGACTCTCTGGAGGAGAGACACCATGTGCATTATGTGGAAATCTGAGTAGCAAGAAGTGTGCTGTTAGAATAGATACATGGAGCTGGATAGAGTGTCACTAATGAGTCCTCTATGCCCCTGCAGGATTGCTAGCAGAGAGAATGAGTATCATTTTGTTAAAGTATTTCTGCACAATGCATCATGAAACAAGATGGCTACATGCTGCATTGTATGTAGTTACATGATGGTCATTTTGTTATTGTCCAGAATAACCATCAGGTTTACACACAATTGTTGATCAGTTTTCCAATTAACAGCCTGTTTTCCTTTTTTGTTTATTCAGGAGTTTCTTGGTTTGCCCCAGAACGTTTCCATTTGCATGACTTTCCAGCCCATCCTTTTAAAAACACTGTCTGTTCCCCATGGATAAAGTTCTGCCTTATGTTTTTTCCCCAAAGATACTGAATTCAATTCCTTGTGGTGTCTGTTTTAAGGAAAACATGGGGAATGAGCGAAAATTGCTAACATGAGATTCTGCAGAGACCAACGTATTATGTGCCTAGTTCACCCCACTGGAACATGGATCAGTGCTGCACAGGTCGAGATCCATTCAGAGAATCCTTGGCATCCAGGAGTGAAGCGAGTGAGAGGGTTTCTGGGCTTCTGGTGAGACATGGTCTATGATGGACACAGCTGTGACATGACGTGGCTTCTCCTGTCATTCTAGGCCCTGATCCTGGGAACATGCTCATGTTTAACCTTTAGCACATGAGCCGTCCCTTTGAAGTCAGTGGGACGATTCACTGGGTTAAAGCCAAGCACTTGTGTAAGTGTTTGAAGGATCAGGGCCCTAATATGTTAACATATTTTTTCCTTTCTGAGACTGGAAATCTCATTCGAGCCTGGGAAGGGGAACAGAAACAAAGGGATGAATTTTTAACTGTCCCAGCAAAGAACAGGGTGAACAATAATTTGAGGTGAGTCATTTAAACTCAAGGGCTATTAAAGGGCTCATTGAGCTGTCTCTATTGTAGAACAATCCCAGGATCAGAGAAAAGATTAATCAGTTTTAAGGGCAATAGGGACCATTCAACCATCTAGTCTGATCCCCTGTATACTGTAGGTGAGAGAATTTCACCCAGTTACCCCTGTACTGAGCCCATGCATGTTTTCAAGGAAGACAGACCATCCTGATTTGAAGTATCAAAGAACAGTGAAATCCACCACTTCTCTGGGTAATTTGTTCTAGTGTTAAAAATTCGTGTCTCATTTCTCATTTGAATTTGTCTGGCTTCCGCTTCCAGCCATTAGTTCTTGTGACGACTTTCTCTGCTGGATTAAAGAGCCCACTAGTACCTGGTATTTTCTCCCCAGGAAGGTACTCTTCCAGGTTGTAACCAAGTCCGCTCTCTATCTTCTTTGTGATAAATTAAACAGACTGAGTTCCTTAACGCTCTTGTGAGAAGGCATTTTCTCCAGCCCCTGAGAACCATTTTTGTGGTTCTTTTCTGCACCATCTCTAATTTTTGAACATCCTTTTTAAAATGTCAGTACCAAAATTGGACATAGTATTCCAGTACCGGTCTCACCGATGCTGTGCGCAGAGGTAAAAATTACCTCTCTACTTCTACTCACTGCTCCCGTTTATCCAAGGATCACACAACCCTTTTGTTTGCCGCACCGGGAGCTGATGGTTAGTTGTTTGCCCAGCTGACCCCTATGTTTTTTCAGCGTCACTGCTTCCCAGGGTACAGCCCGCAGTCTGTTGGTATGGCTTGCTGTGACCAGGGCATTCCTGGGCTCACTACCAGCCACGGCTGTATCCCCAGTCAGGTGCAAAAGACAAAAGGGGTTGAGTTAGCTGTCACCCCTTTCCAGCAGGGCACCACCGGCAACAGTGTTCCTCAGCAACACTCGGCCAAGTCACTGGTAGCAAACCAAACAATCATCCCGTCAGGCCTACTTTTCCTCGGGGAGGCTCTGGCAGGCACGCTGCCTAGTCAATACCTGGCCCTAGCCAGACTTCTCTGGCTCACAGAGTGAGAGCTGGAGGTCTGCTCTTCCTCCCAGCCAGTTCACAGCTGAGCTGGGCTCTCCCGCTGCTGTCCAACACCTATTGTAGGGCTGAATGGGCCCACGCAGCTCCTTAACGCTCTCCAGCCAGCGTGGGGCATGTGTACCCCTTCGCACCTGCATTCCCCGTTCCTGGCTGTATGACCTCACGTGTGTAGTTACCAAGGATGTATTTATCAAATATGGATATAAAATCCCCTCAAATTTCCACCCTTTCTTCTTTGATAATCAAACACTGCTACAAAATCACCCCAAATCCCCTCAGATTTTGATCTGTTTCGCTATCATTATCAAATATCAATATAAATGGTATTTTAGATTTTTGCCATTATCCAATTCTCAAATACTGATAGAAAATTTCCTCAGATTTTGGCCCATTTAATTCTATACTACTATAAAATCACTTCAGATGTTGCTACTTCTCTTTATAATCTTATTGAATACCCTTAGATTTCCCATTTGCTCTTTCGAATTATTTAATATTGATATAAAATCTCCTCACCCTGCACCAGTTTCCATCAGATTATTGAACAGTGATTAAAATCTCCTCAGATTATGCCACTTTTCATCCAATTTTCAAATATTGACATAACCCCCCCCTTAAATGTTCCCTCTCTTTCAGTTATTGAAGAATGATTTAAAACAGCCCTCAGATATTGCCCCTTGCCACTAAATATCAAATACTGATTTTAAAAGCCTCAATTTTTTCCCATTTTCTCCCCAATTCTCAAACGTTGGTATAAAATCCACTCATGCTTTGCCTCTTCTCTCTAATTATTAAGTATTTATATAAAATTGCCTCTGTTGTCTATCTAATTTTCAAATATAAATATAAAACTCCCTCAGACTTGGGGTTTCCCATCCTGTCTAACTGCAGCAACGTCTCTTCGTTTTGGAGGGAAACTGCTGCCCTGAGTTTTCCACTCAGAGGGGCCCTTGCTCTGGATTAACTGCACTGAGGGGCTGACACTGAAGTACTGGTGTGAGTGAGATTGGAACCCGGGGCTGCCAAGTGCCAGGCACTTTCTGTGACACTCGTGCGCTGGGCACCGTGTCACGTCAGCCGCAGCCTGGCAGGACCCTCGCACACTCAGCCGGGCCGTGGGCAGCAGCTGCAGTTCCTGCTCCTGGGGCCCCTGGCACTGGATTTGAGGCAGCCAAGTGGTCTCGTTGCCTCTCGGCGCTCTCTGCCGCCCCACTCTCTGGCCCTTGGGGAGGAGGTGTAGCAATGGTAGTGGAAGGCGATAAGCAGGGGGGGACCTGGGAATCAAGGGAGGGAAGAGAAGAGGGCTGGAGAAGGGGGAGAAAATCGGGCAGGGGCAGAATGAAGGAGGCTGCCCCAGGTCCCCCATTCCCTCAACAAACGCCTGGTTCCCACTGCCCCCTAACACCCCCCAGCCTGTCCCTCCCAACACACACAGCCCTTGCCAGGCTGCCCCAGGCTCTTCCATTGCCCTGAAAGCCTCCAAGCTCATCTCTCCTCCCCCCACCACCCACAATCTGTAACTATCACCCCCTGGGATTGCTGTGACACCAGCCCGGCTCCCTGGCAGTGCCTGGGGGCACCTGTAACCAGGCCTGTGCTGCGAGCCCATATGACTCTAACGGCCGGAGGGGTCTCATACAGCCCCCTGCCAACCAGCTCCAAAACTCCACACTCCTGCCGGGGTCCCCAGACGCCCCTTCTAACTCCTCACAGTCACACTGCCCCTTGTTGGCCCACAGCTGCTCCACAAAAGCACCGCAAATCCCTCTTCCACGCTCCCCCCACCTCAGCAGCCCCTGGCTCCCCTCAGTACCTCCTCCCTATTGGCTCCCCAAGCACCCCCGGTTCCTCTCCAGTTCCTGCCTATCCCACCCCTGTTCCCCCTGCTCAGGAGTACCCTGACTTGGAATCAGTGACGATCGGTCACCAGTGTCACACGTGGGGCTGCACCAGATTTTGCAGCTGTGGGAATTGGGCGCACTGGGCCCAGCTCTGCTCTCTGTGATAGCCATGTAAATCCAGAGTAACCCCACTCACGGCACCAGAGTGACTCCAGGTTTACACCAATGTGCCTGGGAGTGGAGTTCTGGCTCATTTGCTGGGCAGGCAGCATGTGTTTGAATCCCAGCCCCTGAACCTAGGGCAATCCTTGTCCCTTTCGCTCCAAGCCAGAGAAACTTTAATCATGGGAGTGGGCCCATTGGACTTTGTTTCAAAATAGGGGTAAAATCCTCATTAGTTTAAACTGTGTAAATTCTTGTATCTCCCTCTACATGCTTAGGGGCCAGCATCATTACAGCGATACCAGTGGCTGAATTGGGGTTATTTATGAGGTTAGTCTGGTGGGCTGGGATGGGGAAAACTACTTCAAAGTCTGTGCTTCAGCCGCATCTCCGAGACAGTTGTTTTCAGAATAGTTCCTCTGTTAGAAAGGTAAAATCAAGAGCACAGAAAACTCCTGATTCAACAAAGCTGGAAAAACAGCAGGGCCAGAGTTCACAAGCTCAAAAACAGTAGAGAAAAAGTGTCATATGTAAATAGATTTTTTTTTTAATTAACAATGTTTGTAGTAGCTGCCACTCCATGAGGGTTGCTGTATTGGCCTGTTAATACACATCACAGTTGGTTACAGGCATTCAAACTCCATGTACCTGAGCCAAGTACTGTATTAAAAAACCAATAAAATCCACCTTGTTGTGTATTAATGCTGAGTCATAACCTATTCACCATACTGCACGGGTTGATACTAACTAATTCAGGCAGAATGGACTCTTAGGGACCTATTATTAATCCAATTATTTGTTAGGAGAGAGACAGCTTGTTTTTTACTAACGATCTTTTCTTTTTAGTACAGCAGATGATGCCATGTTGAATGGAAAACAAAACAAAAATCAGCATAAAACTTGAGAGAACAACTGAAAGAAGATACTGTCTGAAATAGATACGAGAGAGAGGTTCACAGAGCTGTGTAGTGAAAAATAAGAGGAATCACACCAAATATCAAACTAGATAAACCGATTTCAGCAAACTCTAACATGACACAAGAATCCAGGACAAAGAGCCAAAAGCTTCATAATTCTGGGCAGAGAGACCAGACCAGAGAACAACATAAATATACTGCAGAACTAAAGACACAATCATATTCCTCACTCTGTGGATTATCCAAATGGAAGAGAAACCATTCAAGAGCTCTGAGTGTGGGAAAATCTTCAATCCAAAATGAAATCAAAACACACAAGGCAAGTCACGCAAGGAAAAAAAGCCATAAACACATACTGAATAATGGGGGAAAGCAACATACCAACTAGAACTGGTCTGAAATTTTCCAGCTGGACAACTGTCAGTTGGAAAATGTTGATTCAATTAAATGAACATATTGATTTCATCAAACATTTCAATTACACTTTATCCAAACGTTTTGTTTTGATTAGGTCAAAGTTCTTTGTTTCAATCATATAAACTATATTATTCATTATATTACATTATGATATGATATTTGAATACAGTGGAAACAAAGTGCTTTGATAAGGTTGTTTCAACATTTCTGAAACAAAACTAGATCTGAAGCAGGCAGCCCCGACTCTGAAATAGTTCTGATACTCAGCTCCTATATTAAACTGATCTCTGCATGGCCTTTATAGTTGTGCCCCTCATGTGACGTGTGCTGGACTAGGCCACAGGCTGGTACCCCGAGCATCCGGCTCATCCCTGAGCGGGCACTTGGCATGGACCAGAAGCTGACGTAGGCTGCAGCAGCTGCCCAAGCTCTCCGCACCTAGTTACCACCCACAGGGCTGCTGGGAAATGTAGTTTATTTTTTACATCAGCGATCAAGAGAAAGAACAGGAAACTACAGCAATTGCACGCGACAGCAATTCCTCCCAGGAAGTGGTGCAGTGCAAGCCAGTCCCGAATGCATAGCCAGGGATGGAGCTCAGAGCATCTGGCACCGTGCTAAGGATGGTCTGAATGAGCTCACTCTGGGAATATCCCTTCCATAGATCTACCTTCCCTTATCTTCCAGCCTTCCCCTCCCCCAGCCCCCAACAGCCCTCCCTCTCGGTCCCTTTGTTCTACCCTTGCACTCACTGTAGCCCTTAGGACAGTCAGACACTGCAAGAGGCAGGAGTGGAAACAGGATCTCCTAACCCTGACAGAGAAGAGAGATCTGGGAACTTTCAGCAGTTATAATTCCAGCTTCATCAGGGAACCCGACAGGAAAACACCTGGTGGGATTTCAGCTCAGGTAGGACACTGACTTTCTTGTGTTTGCACCTGGACCATAATGACACAGGACTGAATGACGGGCTCTGTCTAGGGATCTGAGCTAAAATCTCTTCCATGTGTAACCTGCCTTTAACAGCTGCATTCCAGGAAAGCTTTCTGCAGGGGACCGGGAGGCGCAGGGATGGGTAATGGGCTGTAGACATGTTCTAGCTCTAGGTTGCTAGTTAAATCCAGACCAAGGTGGTGGTGACTGAAGGTTGCTGCCATCTGGGGCGGTTTGCTGGCCTCGCTGTTATGGGTTCTGGGGATCTCAGTACAGTTCCCAAAGGATGGGGGTGGAGTGCTCCTCCCCAAGCCTACCATCACAACTGGCCCATCGCAGCGGAGCCGCTGTAGGCTGAACAGTGGCTCTGAAACTTTCCACACGACTGTCCCCCTTGCAGGAGTCTGATTTGTCTGGCATACCCCCAAGTTTCACCTCACTTGAAAACGACTTGCTCACAAAATCAGACATAAAAATATGGAAGTGTCACAGCCTCACTGTTACTGACACATTGCTGACTTTCTCATTTTTACCATACAATTATCAAATAAATCAATTGGACTATAAATATTGTACTTACATTTCAGTGTAGAATAGACCAAGCAGTATAAATAAGTCTTTGTCTGTATGAAGTTTTAGTTTGTACTGACTTCACTAGTGCTTTCTGTGTAACCTGCTGTAAAACCAGGCAAATGTCTAGATGAGCTGACGTACCCCCTGGAAGATCTCTGCGCCCCCCGGGGTACACGTCCCCCTGGTGGAGAACCACTGGAATAGATGATGGAGAGTCCCCTGCAGCAGGCAGGTTCCCTGCAGTTCATAGTTAAGGCACATGGGCTGGCCCCTGTGGGAAGCAGAGTCTGCTGCTGTACCCGTCACTGGATGAACCCAGGGGTCCAGTCTCTGGAGTTGTCAGGCGGGCGCCTGTCACAAGCAATGTGTATGTAAGCAGCTGGCTTTTATCCCACACACTTGAGCACACGAATTTTGCTGCCGATATAGATTGTTTGCTACTCCAGGCAATGGAAACATCACTGACAAATATTTCTATACAGCACAAGGGGCCAACTGTCTAATCACACAAACCCAAACACCCTTGCCTGCCCCTGCCCCTGCCCCGCCCTTTCCCCGAGGCAATACACCTGCCCTGCCCCTTCTCTGAGGCCCCACCCCCCGCTCACTCCATCCCCCCTCCCTCCATCGCTCGCTCTCCCCCACCCTCACTCACTTTCACCAGGCTGGGGCAGGAGGTTGGGGTGTGGGCTCTGGGCTGGGAGATGGGGTTGAGGGGTCTGGAGTGTCGGAGGGGCTCAGGGCTGGGGCAGGGAGTTGGGGTGCAGGAGGTGGTGTGGGCTTCAGGAGGGAGTTTGGGTGTGGGAGGGGATTCAGGGCTGGGGCCGCCAGGGGTTGGGGTGCAGGAGGGGGTTAGGGGTACAGGCTCCAGCTGGGCGGCGCTTACCTAGGGCAGCTCCCGGAAGTGGCCGGCATATCTGGCTCAAAGGCAACCAGGTGGCTCTGCGCACTGCCCCTGCCTGCAGGCACTGCTGCCGCAGCTCCCATTGGCCATGGTTCCTGGCCAATGGGAGCTGCAGAGTCGGCGCTCGGGGCAGGGACACCGCGCAGAGACCCCCCTGGCCACCCCTGCGCCTAGGAGCTGGACATGCCAGCCACTTTTGGGAGCTGCACGGGGCCAGGGCAGGTAGGGAGCCTTCCTTTAGCCCTGCTGCGCCCCCCACCGGACTGTTGGCCTATTAAAATATCCCAGATGGCTTTCAATAGCCGCCGGGAGATTGAGGCCGATTCCAGGAAACTCCCGGCCAATCTGGGAGGGTTAGCAACCCTAGCTGCTGGTGCCAGCAGTGTCTGGCATTTGTGTTCTCCAAGACGCAGCGGGCATTTGAGGGAGAGATCAGGGATGTCAGGGTCTCCTGGTCTTGGGAAATACGAGACAAGAAAATTTTAACCTAATCGTAGTGTGATGCTCTTTGAGCTCTGCCGTGGCTTTTAATGCCACAGCATGGAATGGGGCTAAAAGTGAGCTTACCATGAGCATGTGTGTTCCAAGCTATAAACACGTTTGTACACTGTAGGAAGCCATTGCTTTTGCTTTAAGAAGTCTGGTCGGTTAATTGAGGAGGTGACAATGAGAGGTGTCTGAAATATGACACAAGGGAAATCTCTGTACCCATTGGTCCAAATTACCGCAGACTCTCAAACATTACACCCGAGAGGCAGCACTGTCAACGTAGCAACAACAGTGAAGAATAGAAAATTTTGGAGACCTTATTGTGAATAAAAGTTTTCTGGATTATTTTTCCATTTGACGATAGCACCATTACTAGCAACAAAATAATTTGCTTTTTCCATTTTCATTACAGTGGGTAAAAGGTCCACAAGTGGAAACTAGAGAAGAGAAACACCATAAAAATATAAAGCAACTGGAGGAACAGGAGTTTCTGAGAGAAAGATACAAAGAGATGGTTTCTGGAGCAGTGCTAATGAGAGAAGCTGAAAGAGCTGGAGGAAACTGAGAAAGAAGAGGAAGCCAGCGGAAAACAAACCAGAAACATTCAATACTGGTGAAAGAAGTTTCAACAAACTCAGCAGCATTTTTAAGATTCCCAGTGCCGTGCCCACATATCTGGTACACAGACAATAATCACAGACACCACAGAAAAAAACATATCAGTTTGGGGAAAAAACTTCTGGAGGGTTCACAGAATTAACAGAGCTGGCTGAATGATATGAAACATATTTTGGAGACTGGAAGCTATTAATTTGGTTCCATGTTATTCCTGCAGTCACATTATTTGCTATTCACCATATTTGAATAGCCATCAGGTATTTGTGAAAATGTCTGCGCATCGCCAAAGTTTCATGAATTTTAACTCCAGTGATTACCTGTCCAAAACTTCATCCTGGGAAATATATTTTTCATTATTTATTATTCATTATTTTTTTATTTTAAACGTTTCAGCCATCCAGTCAGGGAGCAGAAACAATCCCATGTGACCTAGGTGATCAGTCAAACCCCCACGAATAATGAATAGTAAATAACTTGTGGACAACTCATAGATTGAGATTTATTTGCACAACCCCTCTGGTGAATACATGCACGTTGCAAAGTTGCTCAGGCACAGGAGAAAGGGCTGAATTCACAGCCTAGGCCGTTTGCAATGACCCATCATTCAGCCAGCTCTAGTAGATAATACCCTGTATGTGGGCACACGAACGGCAACACCATGTTCCAAGCTGCCCAGGTTCTCTGTGGGGATGAGAAACCCTATAAATGCACCGAGTGTGGGAAAGGCTTTGGGCAGGAGAAGATCCTCCGAGAGCATCAGAGAATCCACACAGGCGAGAGGCCGCACAAATGCGCTCACTGCGGGAAAAGCTTCACCTGGAGCACCAGCCTGATCAAGCACCAGCAGATCCACACGGGCGGCAAGCTGCACGCCTGCACCGCGTGCGAGAAGAGCTTCCGGTGGCGGCACAGCCTCCTGCAGCACCAGTCGGTGCACAGCGGCGAAAAGCCGCACACCTGTGCCCAGTGTGGCCGCAGCTTTGTGGAGAAGCAGGCGCTGAAGAAGCACGAGAGCATCCACACGGGGGAGAAGCCCTTCACCTGCAGCGAGTGCGGGAAGAGCTTCCGGCAGAAGGGCAACCTGGTGTCGCACGAGCGGAGCCACCTGGAGGAGAAGCCGCACCGATGCCCCGAGTGCGGGAAGTGCTTCCGGGAGCAGCGCTTCCTGGCCACCCACCAGCGCACCCACACCCAGGAGCGGCCCTACCAGTGCGCCCAGTGCCAGAAGCGCTTCAGTGCCAAGCAGGGGCTCCGCATCCACCAGCGCCTGCACACCGGGGAACGGCCCTTCCACTGCCCCCTCTGCGGGAGGAGCTTCACCGAGAGGAAGAACCTCAACAAGCACCAGCGGACGCACAGCGGGGAGACCCCCTACACCTGCGGGGAGTGCGGGAACAGCTACACCCAGAAGTACAGCCTGAAGGTGCACCAGCGAACCCACAGCGGGGAGACCTCCCACACCTGCAGCGAGTGTGGGGAGAGCTTCAAGCAAAGGAACCACCTGGTGAGCCACCAGCGGAGCCACAAAGCCGGGAGCCTCTACATATGCGCCGAGTGTGGGGAGAGCTACAGCCAGTGGGCGCATCTCACCGCCCACGAGAGAATCCACACCCGGCAGAGCCAGCCTGCATGCACTGAATATCGGTAACAGAGGCAACGTATCTCAGAGCAGGCCAAGGATCCACACGAGAGCCCACATCCATACACGAGTTAAGGGCCCCGGCTGCGCCCCGGGTGTAGGGCATTAGCCAGAGCCATTCTGAACCAGAATGCTTCCCAGACAGGTGTAAGTACGACTGGACCTCCCCGTGTTTCCCTGTCTCTCTAAGGACCCGATCCAATCAATGGGAACCTTTCTGTTGACTTCAGTCTGGATTGGGTCTCATTTGTGTAGACTGGGTAGAATATGCCATAAACCATTTTACAAGCCAACTAGGTAACAGTGATAAGCATCATGCAGCATTTACGTGGTCTCTAGATTCGCAGGTACTTGTAAACATCAATTAATTAATTGAGGCAGAATCCTAGTCTAGGATGCCGTGTAGGTCAGCCAGTTTGTAACACAGCCCGTAGGGGGCTGGGGATCCATTTGGAAATTGTGTTCACGCCTTCCTGGGACAATTTTATTTCAGAAGAGCTCTGTCTAAAATGTTTTCCCTCTCGGGCAGGCAGGGCCAAAGAAACAGGCCACAGAGAATGCTTTGCAGAGCCAATCCTGCTCCCATTGAAGTCCATGGAGAATTTGCAATCGAGGCCTTTATGTTTGCTGTCTGCGCACAATGCATTTAGAGTAGAAATTGCACACTTTAAAGGGAAGTGATTCCATTTCTATGGCACTTACCTCACGCGAGAAACATTAGTGTCTTGACATCTGATGCTGATGGTGTAAACAAAGCTAGAGCTGGGGCAGAGAAGGTCTTTAAGCTATAACTTTCACTGGGTTTAGCTGAGCAGGAAAGGCTGGATCCCCTGGCGGCAAACATAACACCAGCACCTTCAGAAAAGGACAGTTGGTGAAAGAACGTCTGGGGGATCCTGGCAAGGATGGACCCATGACAGGCATCACTAACCTCCCTACTGGGTATAGTTGAAGTCTTACATTTAAAAAGCTAATGCCCTCAAGGGACAGGCAGTTTGAGACGGGCAACAAACCCAAACGCACAAAATACACCATACAAAAACCACCAGCTACAACTAACAAAGAGATTCCTCCAATAACACAATGTTGTTAATGTATGATTGGCTCGCTCATCATGAGTGGATGCTGGTATTCCAGTGGGGAAGGAAGCACCCAGTCCCGCCTATTTCATGGAAGAGTTTGAAGGGGACCTGCTGAATTTAGCTACCAAAGTTCACCCTTTCCACGTAGAGAAATACCACATGTATGCACCACTTGCTGGAGGTGCAGGTCTTGGTGGGATATTTATCAATGACCCTGCTGGACACGAGGGATGGGACCAAGTTCTGGCAGTCATTGGGCAGCAGAAAGATTAGCTCGAAGCACATGCTAAGATGTTCATTCTTCCAGATTTAAGTCCAACCACAGCAAATGGAAGCAAAAAATGTCATGCTGTGAAGCAGAAGTCTTGTGGGTGAGGACACAAGCGTTTCCATTCTGTTTCCTGCCAATGCATGGGTAATTCTTAACAAGTCCTTTACCTGTTGGGACATTGGGTGATTAAATTGGGTGCTGGGAAACATCACACAAGGCAATGCCAGAGAAAAGGAGGGTTTGAAAGGTGACCCGGGAGATGAATGAGCTGTAACTGTGCCATTTGTATGACGCACACTCAGGCTGTGAATGCTGGCTTCCTTAGAATGTATTACTATTATTTATTATTTGCATAATGTCAGCAGGTGCTGAGCAGTTTACAGACAGGTATAAAGGAAAGGCTTCGCCTTGTTGATTTTACAGTTTAGAGTTCCTGTCTACTATATGGTCCTTAATGCACAAACATTAAAATCAGCACCAAGAGTTGTTGATGTCTGTTCCTTACCATTTAATTGTGGTGAGATAGAAGCTACTCAACCTATTGTTTTGTAGAAAGATGTAGCACAGAATTCTCTTTAAATGTGGTACTGATTTTCAAATGTGGTAAGGAGAGTGATCTTGGCAGTTCAGGTCTGTATCTCATAGCCCTAGTAAAAACAGTAAAACATAAGAGAAAAAAAATCACTGATCAGCCACAAGGAACAGAGCCATGAGCAATAATGAGCATGGGTTAATTATTATGAGGAATACGTTAGGCACAGAGAATGTGTTTGGCGTTGCACAAGACACAAATCGGTTGTCTATAATTAACCCTAACCTGAGGTGCGGATGATTGTAAGGCAAATGTAGAAAAGATGAGATGTATTAGGAGATTCTCTGTGAAAAGAATAAAATTTGCTGCACAAACACAACTGGCAGAACGGCAAATTAGTGGTTAAAGTGACTGCAATAAATCAGAAATATGAAATATATTTGAATTTTAGTCAAACATTTGATTCTGTGACTCACAAAATTTTCTTTGAAAAGTTAATTCATATTGGATTGAAAACCGGCTGGAAGACCAGTCAGTCTAACCTATCTATGTTCTTATTATGGTTCCCATCACTGGGGTATTTTCACAAAGAGTAATCAGAAATGGTCATGTAACCAGTTATAGGGAGGTGTCTCACAGGTTTTACAGGAACTGGTGAGAGGTCCTGTTTTAGTTAACATCTCAGTCCATGATCTGAAAGAGGAGGTGACCAGCACACAAATGAAATCTTTACATGATACCAAATTGGAAGGTGTTGCAAAGATCAGACAAGACATGGAAATAATCCCAAGGGTCCTAGTGGCATTAGAGACCTGGGCAGGAAATAACTAAATTAAGATCAACTTGGAAAAAAAGCAGTTAGAACATGTCAAGGAAAGTAACCAGAATCTCACGTACACAGTGGGGAAGGAGACACCTGGGAAGCAGAAATGGCTGGAATGGACCTAGGTGGAGTTCCAAAGAGGATGGAGCTCGGCTGTTCTCAGTGGTGGCAGATGACAGAACAAGGAGCAATGGTCTCAAGTTGCATTGGGGGAGATCTAGGTTGGATATTAGGAAACATTTTTTCACTAGGAGGGTGGGGAAGCACTGGAATGGGTTCCCTAGGGAGGTGGTGGAATCTCCATCCTTAGAGGTTTTTAAGGCCTGGCTTGACAAAGCCCTGGCTGGGATGATTTAGTTAATATATGGAGATATACCTATCTCCTAGAACTGGAAAGGACCCTGAAAGGTCATCAAGTCCAACCCCCTGCCTTCACTAGCAGGACCAAATACTGACTTTGCCCCAGATCCCTAAGTGGCCCCCTCAAGGATTGAACTCACAACCCTGGGTTTAGCAGGCCAATGCTCAAACCACTGAGCTGTCCCTCTTCCCCCCCCCCCCCCCCCCCTTGGTGCTGGTCCTGCTCCTGCTCCTGCTTTGAGCAGAGGGTTGGACTAGCTACCTCCTGAGGTCTCTTCCAACCCTAATATTCTATGATTCCAGGTCTGACAGTGGTCAGCAAATTAGACACATGATGTGGCAGCAAAAAGTTGTGTTCTGCATGCAATTGTTAGCACTGGTTTTCAAAAAACATATGGGAAGAAAATTCCAAAAAAGTGACCAGCGCATCAGTTATCAGAGCATTTCCTACTGGTCCTTGAAGAGTTCATGTTACAATGTTTAAATGGGCTGGGAAGTTCTCGGATACAGCATAACGGCCCATGGCCACATGTCCATAGACGCCACCACGACCAATTCAGCTGCGCTCCTGCAGCAGTGGGGTTCCTCAAACCCAAGAGCACAGGGATGGCCCTGAGAACACCATAGCACTGTGGCTTTCCCCCGTCCCTGGCTCCAGACACACACTAGAGGGCAGTGGTGCACGGACCTGCTAGCCTGATACTGCACAGTTCTCCTTACCTGTGAGCTGAGGCTGGGTAATTTATTTCTAGATAGTTAAGTGGTTAGAAGAAAATTCTCAGTTTTGTTTGGGATTGGGTTTTTGTTGTTGTTTTGCTTTGTTTAATGTAGTTCCTGGTTCTAGCAGCCATGTGGATGCCAGGTGCTGGGCTCTTGGATTGGTCCCCTGCCCCCAGGCCGGCAGGGGCTGGGTTGTGGCATGCAGCGGCAGTACACTTACCTGCACTGGTAGAGCACTCCTTGCCTCTTGACCCCAGACGTGCAGTCCTGTCCCAAGACAGCTCTGGCCAGAGTGGGGCCTTCCAAGGGTCCACAGGAGGGAGTAAAAGAGATGAGCTGCAGGATGGGCTCAGAGGACCACACGCTAGGTTATGCGACTAGCTGAGAACTGTCCTCTCCCCCTCAGGCCATAGGCATACAGACTGGGCCGTTCCATGGGGTTAAAAAACTCTTCCTCCCACCCCCGGGAAAGAAGCCAACACTTCACTGATTGATACACCGGGCAGGCCCTGAGGCTCAGTACACACAGAGAAATACCGGCCAGAGCATCAGCTCAAAGACCCCAGCTGGCACCAGGGGGCTCATAGGGATCAAACCAGACCTGTGCGAGGAGCTGGGGCACATGGAGATGCCACTCTCATTAGCTACTGCGGAGTCCTTCATCTTAGGTCCAACGGGATTGTGTGGAAGAACTACTCCAGTGGGAGGAGATTAGGTGACAAATTCAGAGCCTGCAATGAGTTACTGAGACTGGCGTTCTCATCGCATTAACAGTGCCACTGGTTCAGCGAGGACATGGGAAATGCACACGTTCACCTAGCGCCCCTTGGTGGTGCTGTTTGGGAAACCCAGCGGATTAGTCTTTGGCACATACGTTACGAGGGAGGTCTCTGATCTCCTGAAACTCCACCCTGAAGGCAAGTGATCTCTGAAGAAACCCAGTTTATTGTGAGGATCTCTTCTTTTCGTCTGAATAAATCCCGTTTGCCTCCTGGCGCTGCCTGCCAGGGCCCTTGAACATGCAGGGACAAGCCCCAAGAATACGGCTATGAGATCATTACTGAGCAGAGGTGTTGGGCAGCAGGAGGGAACTGATGGAACAGAGAAAGCTGGGAGGGCGAGAAGGGCTTGTTTCCTGCTCCACCCCATATCTGTTCTGGGTATCCCCTGTCTTGGGGAGAGGGCCTGGTTTGGTTAACCTCTCCGGGAATGCTCTGGAAGAGGTGATCAGCACACCCGTGGATGGCGTCCCTATGGGGCCTTGAGCTCTGCTGGAGAAGCTTCCATGGGGAGGAGGATGTGAGGGTGGCATTTCCCCCACCCAGCATCCCTCCTCTGCCAACCCCACGTCCCTTATGCTCATGGAAGCAGAGGAGAGGAACTGGACCTAAGTCTCTGTGAATTGTTGCATGTGGCCTTGAGTTCTGAAAATTGAGTACATTCCCCGTGCCCACAGGGCCTCCCACGTGCTGATGGGACGCTGCTTCTGACGGCCATCGCCGCTCCAGGGCTAAAGGTTTCCCCCTGGCTAAGTGCATGTGATTGTCTCCCAAGCCCCAGTGACCACCACAGTCTGCTACTGCCTCAAGCTAATAGTGAGTGGTTGTTGTTTTCTTTAGCTGAACTGGTAGAAGCCAGTGGTTTAAGCGCTGAAGTTCCTGGGCCGTGAGAGTGGGGATAGCCGTATCTATGCAGCCAGTTCGTTACACCTAACCGGAGGCTGATGCTGGAAAATCATGGGTGAGCCGTGATCAGGACAGATTTTCACCTAAATCAATCATCACACAGCAGAGTTCCTTTCAAAACACACCTTCCTTTATTGATCTCTAGCATTCCAGCTACAGTACCAGAGAGACACCCCATCATGTCCACCCCCAATTTAATAGCTGCTTCCCCCCAGGATTAACCCTCACCAGACATGCCCCTCCCCTACACCCTCCTGTCTTATTTTCACATCCTTTAATCAACCCATCTCTACCACCCCTTCTGCCCAGGCAGGGATCACTACAAGAATTCAAACAGAGTTAAAGACCCAGGATCCTCTATAGAAATACGAGCCATCATGTGCCTCTTAATCAGGAATGCGGCATTTTCCAGTCATAGAAATGGTACCCGTGCATTCCCAAAGAGAAACTTACCCAGCCAATCCTCTGGGGTTACAGACAACATTTAGATTTTTTTTTTTTTTAAATAACGGGTGTTGGGAGGGTGAGGATCTCAAAAACCTCGTACCGATGGGAGTGTTTGCATGAATCTCTGACAATGAGATACACGTGCTCTCTCATCCAGGGTGGGTATCCTATCCCATGGTAGGATGAGGGTTATCATATTTGCTCCTCGGTCACTAAGGCCTCTGACCCTGATCCAGCGAAGCACTTACCCCTTGCTTAACGTTAAGCCGGTGAGTGGTCACACTGACACCAATGCATGTGCTAAAGCACTTTGCTTTGCTGGATCAAGGGCAGAGTATTCAGTACCTTGCAGGATTGAGCCTTTCTGCTCCTATTCCCACTGACGGCAATGAGAGCCTGTCCATTTATTTCAACAGGAGTTGGACTGGGCCCTAAAGTCTGATCGCTGATGTTAATCTCTGCATGTATCAGCTGTGATGACTTGAAATCCATGGGTTAATTCTACCCCAGAACAGCTCCACTGAAATGATCTTCCTCCTCCCAGATGTTTAATATTCCCCTGTGGCATTGGGAACCCAGTAAGGATATGCCCACGGGGAGACCCAGAAAGTGAAAATGGCTAGAAACTAAAACTGACCAATCTGGTTTCATTGTCCAGGCAGAGTGACATGTAACAATGAGCAAACGGCAGAAAACTATGAAAGGAAAATTCATTTTTCCAAACCATTTCTGTTTTACTCATCTGAACGTCTGAGAGTGACACAGGCAGGAACTGTCTGTGTTGGACATCTCTTGCGTTTTATGCTGACTGCACTGATGGCCTTTTCCAGCAGCTGCCTCTCCCAGAGGAAACAGACTGAATTCTTGCCCTCCTCACATGCAGCAGAAACTTGCCTCCTTTTGGAACATTAATGAAACCTTCCCCTTCTGCCCAGAATTGTCGGGCATAGAACAGAACATCACAAACCCAACCAGAAAGGACCAGAAGAGACTAGAACAGGAGGTGGGAAATACCACAAAGGGAAAAACAGGGATGCAATTACATGCCACTGGCATAGCAACGCTCCTTGAACTGGCCTGTAACAGCAAACAGGGAGCAAACACTCCAGTGCATCCACTTGGTGATTTCTTGCTGTCCTGTACAGCAAGGGGAGCGAACAAGCTTTTTCCAACATACATGACATTTGTATGATGTCTCTCCTTGTGTTTTAACAGAATATTTTCCCACCTTCAGGAGGTCTCAGGCCTATATTCAGAATTACAGATTCACGGAATTTAAAGCCAGAAGAAATCACTGTGCTCCTCTAGTCAGACCTCCTGCACTGGCCAAGTCACAAAACGATACCCAGTGATTCCTGAAGAGGAGAGAATTATTCTTAGCTTATCTTTGCAGCTCCCTAGTTCTCCAGTTCTGGGTAAGTGACCTCACTCATGCAGATTTATCTTGTGAGGAGCGTGCCTGCCCTCAGGGCATTTAAATGGTCTCCTCTGGTATGGATTCTCTGGACTATAATGAGGTCACTCTGACAGCTGAAGCGTGTCCCAAGCTCAGAGGAGGTAAATGGGGCCCCTCCTTTGCGGATTTTCTCAGATGTCACCAGGAACATCCTCAGACCAAGCCTCTCCCACATTCAGTTCATTGGGATGGTCTTTGGGGTTTTGTGAGCCTGCTTCTCCCTGAAGGTTTTGCAGCAAGGACTATAGTCGCTTAGTCTCTGCTCCGTGCAGGGTCCCCGGTGATTTAGAAGAAATCTCTGGTCTCTGAAGTTTTTTTTTGTTTTTTTTTATTAATTATGAGGATAACACAGTTTCTCTGGGGTGGATGAGATCCTGCTTCAGGTGCCACCTTCTCTCCGGTGTGGTTTCTAGGAGAGGTGGCTGTGGGATGAAGCTTTTCCCACATATACAAAGTATTAATATTTCACATGATTCATGAGATCCTGCTTCTTTTTCACACTCATCCTTCTTGCTCCCTGGGTAAACGAACACATTCAGAGATTAATTCATGCACTAGTGGAAAATTTCCAACTACCCGGATAATGCAAACAATACTGAGCACAAATAAATAGTGCTTTACGGGCCAGCGCCAGAGCCAAACAGCCCAGAGCGAGAGCTGGGTGGGGGGAAGCCGGGCAAACATGACTGACAACTGCTCTGCAATGGTCACAAGGCGCTATTAATTCAGCCAAGGGCTGGGATGGTGCTGCCACATCTGCTTTCTCTGGGCGCACCCCTCTGCTCTTTTCACTGGCACCAGCTGCCCTCACTGCATTCCCCTAACTCAGAGCAGCTGGTACCTTTGTGCTTCCGCTATCCCAAAAGGGGCTGCAGCAGAAGCAACCAAACTGCCCAGCTGAGGGTATTTAACCAACACTCCACGGGCCGTGTCTAATTGGCAAAAAGTGAGTGCAGCTGCCCTAATCCTTAATATGGAGGAGGGGCTTACGGAGAACCCAGATCCCAGCATGCCTGGCCTCGACTTGCTCTGAGCAGCCAGGCCAACACTGTATGGAAGACCAGGGCCACCCTGTAGAAGACTGTGGCCTGCAGTGATCCCAGGGCTGAATTTTGGCCAGGCCAGAACTATGGGCTTTAAGGTCCTGAAGGCTGCAATGCTCCAAGACGGAGAGAAAGTGAAGGGAGCTGTTCCTAGTTTTCAGGGGTGCTGGTCATTCACGGCTCCCATGGGAGCCAGCAGGAGTGGGTGCTCAGCACCTCTGAAAAGCAGGCCAGCCAGGTCTGATCCTGCAAGATGTCAGGCGTCTCCAATGGAGGCTGAAGGGTAGTGACGGGACTCAGCCCTTCACAGGATCAGTCCCTACAGCAGCAGTAAAGAACTTCGCCGTGAGTTTCCCTCATTGTTTAGCTCCTCTGCTCCCACGCACACGGAGCCAAGTGAGCTGGGACAGGGACGTGGGTGGAGAGTGCCTCGCTGGAGGGCGAGGCCATCACCATGGAGCCAGGGGGCTGGGACTTCGGATTCCTTCTGGGGCTTCTACGTGGGGTGGGCATGAAGAGCACGAACCTGACTGGCCAATGGAAAGAGGAGCTGTAAAGGGGGCCCCAGAGTCAGTGCGTGAAGACAATCAGTCTCCCCTGTGGGGACTCCAGGGTGTATAAGGAGCGACTCCGGACACTCAGAACGTTCACATGGCGTCTCCGCCGTTCAGCCTCTCACGTGCAGTGCGGTCCTGGGCCCCTCCGGGAGCTCCCAGCGGAGTTCAGAGCTATCCGCTCTGTAAAGCTTTTAACACGACGTCAGGCTCATGTGAGGGCTTTGTCTCCCAGGTGGGTTCTCTGGTGCGTAGTCAGGTTTATCTTCTGCGTGAAGGTTTTCCCACACTCGGGGCACGTGAAGGGGGTATCCCCGGTGTGGATTCTCTGGTGGATTTTCAGAGAGCCTTTCTGGCTGAAGCGCTTCCCGCACTCGGGGCAGGCGAAGGGTCGCTCCCCAGTGTGGATGCGCTGGTGGGTGACGAGGCCGCTCTTGCAACTGAAGCTCTTCCCGCACTCGCCACAGGGGAACGGGCTCCCCCCTTGGTGGGTCTTCTCGTGCGTCACCAGGAACGTGCGCTGACTGAAGCTCTTCCCGCACTCGGTGCACTGGTAGGGCCTGTCCCCGCTATGGGTCCGCTGGTGGCTGGCCAGCGTCTGCTTCTCCTTGAAGGACTTGCCACAGTCGCTGCATTCGTAGGGCCGCTCCTCCGTGTGGGTCCTCTGGTGGTTGAGGAGGAACCGCTGCTCCCGGAAGCTCTTCCCGCACTCGGGGCAGGCGAAGGGCCGCTCCCCGGTGTGGATGCGCTGGTGGGTGACCAGGTTCTGCTTGAGGCTGAAGCTCTTCTCGCAGACGCTGCACTTGTAGGGCCGCTCGCCCGTGTGCGTGCGCTGGTGGATGATCAGGTTGTGCTTGAGGCTGAAGCTCTTACCGCACTCGGGGCAGATGTAGGCCCGCTCCCCCGCGTGGTTCTTCTGGTGCCGGGTCAGGCTGGGCTGCTGGTTGAAGCATTTCCCGCACAGAATGCATTTGTACTCCCGCTCCTCCGCCTGGCTGTGGATTATGAGATTTCTCTCATCGCTAAAGCTTTCGTCGCAAGCCGGAAACGCGAATGGCCTTTCTCCGGGGGGGGACGTCAGGTGAGTCATGAGAGCCTGCTCCCGATCCGCACTCATGGGACCGTCATCTCCTGGGTAAACAAACACACTGCAGATATTAACCCAGGCCCCGGGGGGAAAGAGCCATAAACACACCATTTAACACTAAACAGTCTCCTCACTGCCACTTTCAGCATCAACAGCCATTAACTCTGCCTGAAGACATCTGGGTTTTATTATTATTAACCACACCCCCGTTCCATTGATTTCTCCACTTCTGCTCGGAATAGCCCCAGTGCCGTTGACAAATATAAACTGATACAGAGATTAACGGGATCCCGCTGAAATGCAGCCTCCTCTAGGGTGGAATACAGGAGCCCTAAAACACCACACAACAATGCTACACAACAGCTGAGCACTCAAAATGAAGAATCCAATTTCAGCTGCGGGGGAATTTAAATAAGAACAGTGTAACCAATCGAGTCAAACAGGGCACTGACTCTTACCAAGTGTGCCCTGGCCCCTGTAATGACGATCAGTGATCAGGGCCTGACTGTCTTTTATACCTCACCCGAAGGACGGTAACTATAGCAACAGTGAGCGGTAGGGTGGTATTTATTCAGTACTGGAGTAGAGGGAAGAGTGACATCTGTTCAATCTCACCGCTTGTTCCTACCACATCTGTGTGTTGCTGGAAGGTCTCCAACTCTCCTCGCCTGATTGCTTAGTGGGACGGCATGATGGGATCACAGCCCAAGGTGATCTGGCTGACGGCTGGGGGGTTCCTCATTGTTTGACTACGTTGCAACCAGAGGGAAGTTGTCCCTTTGCATGAGGAGCCTTGGTATACTTAGGGTGACCAGATTGCCCGATTTTATAGGGACAGTCCCAGTTTTTGAGGTCTTTTTCTTATATAGGCTCCTATTGCCCCCCACCCCTGTCCCGATTTTTCACATCTGCTGTCTGGTCACCCTAGGTATACGCTAAAACAGCTGAATGAGGGTGCCCAAAATTTCCCCAGCAGGTGACTGCATGGAGACCCAGGAGTCCAAGTGATGAATGTCCTTTCCACAAAGTGAGGCTGGTATCAGCCAAACTCCCCCTTCATATTGCAGCCCACAGAGACAAGTCCCAGCATGCAATGGGCCAGAGTCCCAGCATGCCACGAATCAGGCCGAGCCTGGGATCAGACAGTACTGCCCGCTGGGCCCTGTGCGGCCCGTAGTGCCCGGCGCTGTGCTACACATGTAGACAGGGCAGGCAGCGTGTTACATCCCCAGCAGCCAGGACCAAACGTTCATTCGCTGAGCCACACCGCGGCCCGGCGAGGCGTTAACCTCCTTCTACAGCGAGCCAGAGGTGAAGTGACTTGCCCAAGGTCGCGCAGCCAGGCAGTGGCAGAGTTTGCACTCACTAGGAGCAGGGCAGCGGTTGACACTCCCTTGTGCCGGCAGCCTCTCGGACAGCAGGGGCCGCGCCCGTGGGTCTGCAGCGTGGGGAAGAGCCGTGTGAATGCACCGGCGTGTGCTGCCCCCCAACACCCACCCACCCGCGTTCACCCCGGTACAGCCCCGCCCCCACATCCCCGCCGGGCCCCGGCCACGCGAAGCAGCAAGTCGCGGTGCCCCTCCCACGCGCGTTTCGTTCTGCGGATCGCCCACGCGAACGCCCTTACCCGGATCCGATTTCACTCCGGCGTGGCCGCGCGCGGACACTGCCCCGGTCCGGGACCCGTAGGAGGCGCCGGGAGGTTTGTGTACAACAGCCCAGCCCGGGCTGTTCCCCGGGAGACAGGGGCTTGGTCCCGGGTGCGACTCCCCTGGCTCCCTCGGTGCAAACGGACGGGAACTGGCTGGAAGCGTCCGACCGGAGCGGAGTCTGCGGGGCCTGCCTCGGTGAGGTGCGCCGGGCTGCAATGCGGAGCTCGCTGCGTCTCGCTTCGCTTTCTCCTCGTCCGCTAACGGCAGCAGGACGCCCCGGGCGGGCAGGGGCAGGGGCCGGGGCCGGTCCCGGCCAGGGGAGGGAGAGGCGGCGTTGGGGAAGCAGGACAGGCCAGATTCACACCGCACGGGCTAGTGGCCAGGCGATGCCGGGAAAGCAGCTCGCCCTTGGCGAGTCACGCCGAGCCTGCGCCATTGTGCGGGGCTCGCAGCCTTGCAATGCATCCCTGGGAGCAGCTGGAGCACTTCCTGCAAGGGAAGGCGGCTGCCTGCGATTGCTGCAATTTCCTGTTTTATCGGGGGTGGGAACGGGCTGACAGGCCTCCGCCAGGGAGAGGAGACTGGCCAGACAAACCCCGGCCCCCAGGATCAGGCCGGAGAACAGAGCTCGGTGTAGTGTCAGAGCTTCTCTGGCCCCACAACAGAAGTTGGTCCAATAAAAGATCTCACCTCCCCCACCTTGTGTCTCTCATCTCCTGGGACCCACAGGCGACAACACCACTGCAGACACACGTCTGTCCTCTGTACGTCCAGGATGTTTTATAGTATCTGTATCCTCCCAGACCAGCCCGCTTCCCCGGGCTCAAAGACAGTCTGGTCACCGTGTGCGGATGAATCCAGAAAGCGACCTGCAAAGGGGTCAAATGGATTTGTGCCTTTTTTTTAAAAAGTGCATGATGTATAAAAAAAGGCATTTCCCCCCTCCCCCCCTTGCTTTTTACATTAGAAATGTAGGTCTTGTTTAATCTGTTTTTTCCTGGAAGACTCTATGGATGACTAGAAAACTCTGAATGGCTGGAGATGTTCCAATACTATGAAGATGAGGATGGTATAAAAAGACAGACGGACAAACAGAACTAGACTTAGGGCACTAGAGAGACCATTCAA
The DNA here is from genome assembly GCF_028017835.1 of Emys orbicularis. Classification (NCBI taxonomy): domain Eukaryota; kingdom Metazoa; phylum Chordata; order Testudines; family Emydidae; genus Emys; species Emys orbicularis. The sequence goes on from NC_088684.1 coordinate 298,310,638, forward strand.
GTGACCGTTGATTCATTGAGTGGGGAGATAATTGTGATTCAGTGCATTTAAAACGCTTTGGGTTTTGTTTGCTTTTGTTGACACATTTAACTCAGATGCCTGAGAAACACTTGGAAGAAAGTTTGTCTTTGTTAAAAATTCAGCCCTGGCCCCAATCCCTTCTGTTAAAGGCTAGGGAAATTCACAATCCGTATCGGCCCCCTCTGAACACTGCTGCTAACACCTTCCTGCTTCAGGTCATCCTGACTTCATCCAGCCCCGCTCTGTCCCTCCACTGGCTCCCCCTTCTCCACTGCAGCTAACACCAGCTTCTTGTCTTTCCCTGTAAGGCACTTTGTGACTTAGCCTCACCCTCTCTGATCTGGTATTTTACCCACCTTCGCATTGACAAATCACCCAGCCTTCGCCGTCCACCACTCCGCTTCCGGCCTCAGACATGCCTGTGCTTTCTTCAGTAGAAGTTCCCCAGCAAGATCTGCCCAGCTATCAGCCTCTGCCTGTAAATCCTTTCTGAAAACTCCCCTCGGCTGTGGGGCCTGCAGGGCTCTGCCAGCTGACACAGGGAGGGGAGAGAGGATGAAATGTACAGACAAGGTTAGAGGGCAGCTTGGATGTTGTATTTCTAGCTTCCAAGGCCAGAAGGGACCTTTGTGATCATTTGGTCCGACCCCCTGTATAACACAGGCCAGGGAACTACCCCCCAAATAATTCCTAGAGCAGAGCTCTTTAGACAAACAGCCTGCCTTGGTTTTAAAATGACCAGTAATAAAATAATCCACAGGACTAAATGGTGGTGAATCATCCATGATCTAATCGTATCCACAGGTTTATAACATGCCCATCACCGTAGTATCTAAGCAAAACCAATGCACTTGATATGTAAAGAAACCTGTACCAAGCCCTTTTCCCCCCAAGTATGTTTGCACCTGCAGTAAATAGTGCCAGGATGTTTGCACCACACGTCAGTCTGGGTGCACGTACTTCACTCTCTCAATGCTACAGTACGTGCCCACAGTTAAAAGGTGCGCACCAACATCGGAGGGTGGCCCTGAAAAGCTGTGCCCACGTCAGAGGACTCTACTCATGCAAGTGGCTCCATTGAGGGCTGGAGGATCAGACGAGGGTGACCAGATGTCCCGATTTTATAGGGACCGTCCTGATCTTTGGGGCTTTTTCTTATATAGGCGCCTATTACCCCCCACCCTCTGTCCCGATTTTTCACACTTGCTGTCTGGTCACCCTAGATCAGACCCCTAGTCTCTGGTTACTTATTCCAAAATGTAAAGAGACTGGTTTGTAATGCAGAGGGGAGGGGCTTTGCTGGCAGTCACGTGTGGGAAGGTTTGCCACAGCAGCCCTGCAGAAAACAAAGGGTTTGCATGACCGCTCCGTGGGCTGATGGGAAGTGTAGTTCTCCCTCTCTGACAAGGTTAAAAACAGTCTGTGCTGTGGTCCCAGGCAGCTCCAGTACCTTCCGGGAAGGACTACAGCTCCCAGGGATGCTCGGTAGGAGTAAAAGCCTTACAATAGAGGGGGCTCTATGGGTCTAACAGCAGCACATGTGACCTCTGTGGATAACTGCCTTATTCCTCAGCATCCTCAGTTTGTCAGCGTTTGCTTTAAAAAAAACAACCTTATAGTCCTGCCTGCAGATCTCCCCCCTTTCTCTTTTCTCTACTCTCTCAGTGCCTTTCCTGGTAACTGCTGAAATCAGACCAGAGCCCCTCTGCGCTGGCAGCCATTGAGAGAGAAAAACCAGGATCTCTAAACACTGATTGATAAAAAAGACCAGATCTGGAGTCCTCATTATCTGCTGAGTTCCAGCCAAGACAGCCCATCTACACCCGGTGCATCCCAGCCCGAGAGGGGAATGGCTGAGGAGATCTCCGCTCAGGTAGGACATTTACCCTGAACATCGTGTTTGCAGATCAATTATAAACACCCCGAAGAACCTGTCAGGAAGCAGACTGCGATCTCAGTTACGCTGAGGTAAATCCAGAGCAGCTCCACTGAATTAAGTGGAGTGACTCCAGATTTACACGGAGAGCAGAATGTGTCTCTGTGTCCTGATACTCAGCCTGGCTGCAGCTAGGGTGACCAGACAGCAAGTGGAAAAATGGGGACAGGGATGGGGGGTGATAGGCGCCTGTATAAGACAAAGCCCTGAATATAGGGACTGTCCCTATAAAATCGGGACATCTGGTCGCCCGAGCTGCAGCCTGCAGGTTTCTAAGTCCACAGGTGGAGACTTGGATTTTGTTCTACTGGAGCAGTGTCTAATGAAAGGGTAAAATGCCTCTCTCTGCTGGGGCTCCATTATCAAGTCATAGATTCCCAGGCCAGGCGGGACTGTTCATTGTAATCAACTCCTCTGACCTCCTGTGTAATACAGGCCAGAGAACGGCCCCCAAATAATTCCTGGAGCAGAGCTCTTAGACCAGAGCTGCCTAGGAGCAGGGAATAGACACATTCGCGCTGCCCCCATCTGCCCTACACAGCAAAGCGGTGCCGGGCTGTCATATCTGAGGGGTCTGTCCTGCAGCACCGCATCTCTCTATAGAGCCAGGGAGGTGTTGTAGCTGTCAGCAGGTGCATGTTCCATTTGAAAATGTGGCCTGAGATGGTTGAGAAGTGCACGCAGGCTGAAGAACCTCGTTTTAGAGATGGCTCTTGGAAGGGGATTATCTAGAGTCTTAGCCCAGGTCTACACTAGTGGGGGGTCGACCTAAGATACGCGTAGCTGAAGTCGGCGTATCTTAGGTCGACTTACCTGGCCGTGAGGACAGCGGCGAGTCAACCGCTGCTGCTCCCCTGTCGACTCCGCTTCTGCCTCTCGCGAGCTGGAGTTCCAGAGTCCACGGGGAGCGCGATCGGGGATCGATTTTATCGCGTCTACACTAGACGCAATAAATCGACCCCCAATAGATCAATCACCGCCAATCCGGCAGGTAATGAAGACCTGCCCTTAGACTGGAGCGCAGGTTAGCGGCTGAACCAGGACTAGTGGGTTATATTCAGCAGCACGGAGCCCGGCCATTCTTGTGGGATTTCATCCCCAAACAGCAGAGACCTCACGAGAGCAGCTGCTCTCAAGGCTTGTGCCACATGAGGCCAAAATCACATGAGAACAGGTTTCCGCTTTAGCCAGGACAGGAAAATAAGACCCTGCCAGGTTTAGAATCCAACTAGAGTCCGTATCCAGCCCCTCCGCTTTGGAAGGGGTTTGGATCATAGGTTCTGCAGCGTTAATAGCTGTTGTACTTGGGAAGAGAATTAGAAAAATAACCCATGGTTATGGTCACCTAAATGTGTAACTGCTCTGCACAGGCTGGGCATGTTCTGTGGAGGAGCTGAAAGTAACGATCCGTGCAGACAAACCATTCCTCGGCAAGGCAGTGCCATGTATTGGAGATAACGAGCACTGTATTTGCACCCACAAGACACGCCATATGCCTGTAGCTAGTTGAAGGGCAAATGGCAGTTTTCAGGAAGGTACGTGCCGCACAAGGGTTCCAGAACCGAGCAGTCTCACAATCCTGTTATAAACCCTCCGGTTCCCGGAATTTGTTCACCTGCTTCCCACTTAACACGCTGTTAACCCCCGCGCGCGCGCACACACACACACACAGTAGCTTTTAACCTCACACCGATACCATAGCCCTTCCCGTTCCAGAAGGGCACTGAGCGGGTCGCTGTTTGTGTTTCAGAGCCTGGTAACGTTTGAGGATGTCAGTGTCTATTTCTCCCCGGAGGAGTGGGAGATTTTGGAAGAGTGGCAGAGGGAGCTTTACCAGGACGTCATGAGGGACAACTATGAGCTTCTGATCTCAATGGGTAAAAATCAACAATCGTTTTGCCTTTGCTTTTTGGATAGCCTGATTCTGGGCATGTCTGGGGTGACTTCAGTTTATCAGTTTGCACCACATTTTTAAGGGTTTGATTTCAATGGGTTAGGCCCGTAGGTGCTTTTGAAATCCCACTAGGTTCCGATCTGCATCTTTAAGCATCTGGATATCTTTAAACATCTGGCCCTTTCTCTTTCTCCACCATGGTGACGCTGTGGGCCTGATTCTGAGCTCAGTTACGCTAATGTAAATCTGGAGTAACTCCAGTGAGGTCCATGGAGACTCACCACTGTAAACGTGGTTTAAGTGAGAGCAGAATCGTGCTCCGTGAATGGAAACAAGGCAGTAACATGCCTCTGCTCTGACCCACTCATCTGGAAATGGGGGTGAACAGTGAAATGGCAAAGTTTGCAGATGATACAAAATGATTCAAGACAGTGAAGTTCAAAGCAGACTGCGAAGAGCTACAAAGGGACCTCACAAAGCTGGGTGACAGGGCAACAACATGGCAGATGAAATTCATCCTTGACAGGTGCAAAGTAACGCACACTGGGAAAAAATAATCCCGACTACACATTTATAATGATGGGTTCTCAATTAGCTGTTACCACTTAGAGAGATTTTGGAGTCTCCATGGATAGTTCAGCTCAATGTGTAGCAATGGTCTAAAAGGCTAACAGATTCATGACCTATGAAGGAAGGCTGAAAGAATTGGGTTTGTTTAGTTTGGAAAAGAGAAGACTGAGAGGGGACATGGTAGCAGTTTTCAGGTATCTAAAAGGGTGTCATAAGGAGGAGGGAGAAAACTTGTTCACCTTAGCCTCTGAGGATAGAACAAGAAGCAATGGGCTTAAACTGCAGCAAGGGAGGTCTAGGTTGGACATTAGGAAAAAGTTCCTAACTGTCAGGGTGGTTAAACACTGGAATAAATTGCCTAGGGAGGTTGTGGAATCTCCATCTCTGGAGATATTTAAGAGTAGGTTAGATAAATGTCTATCAGGGATGGTCTAGACAGTATTTGGTCCTGCCATGCGGGCAGGGGACTGGACTCGATGATCTCTCGAGGTCCCTTCCAGTCCTAGAATCTATGAATCTATGAATTGTTAGGGACTATTCGGAAAGGAATAGAAAATAAGGCAGAACATTTCACATACCATTATGTAAGTCCCTGGTGCGCCCACACCTGCTATACTGTGACCAATTCTGGTCGCCCCATCTCAGAAAGGACACAGGGGAACTGGAAAAGGTTCAGAGAAGGGCAACAAAGATGATCAAGGGTATGGAACAGCTTCCATATGAGGAGAGACTAAAAAGATTAGGGCTGTCATCTTAGAAAAGAGACGACTCGTGGGGATATGATAGAGGTCTATAAAATCATGACTGGTGTGGAAAAAGTGTTATTTGCCCTTTCCCACACTACAAAAACCAGGGATCACCCAATAAAATTAATAGGCAGCAGGTTTAATACAACCAAGAAGTACTTTTTCACACAATGCACAATTAACCTGTGGAATTCATTGCCAGGGGATGTTGTGAAGGCCAAAAGTATAACTGGGTTAAAAAAAGAACTAGATACGTTCATGGAGGACAGGTCATAGAATCATAGAATATCAGGGTTGGAAGGGACTCAGGAGGTCATCTAGTCCAACCCCCTGCTCAAAGCAGGACCAATCCCCAACTAAATCATCCCAGCCAGGGCTTTGTCAAGGTCCATCAATGGCTGTTAGCCAGGATGGGCACGGATGCCAAACCATGCTCTGAAGTGTCCCTAGCCTCTGTTTGCCAGAAGATGGGTGGATTACTCCAGCTGCCCTCTTCTTTACAGTTCCCTGAAGTTCTGGGGAGCCATTGTCAGAAGACAGGATACTGGACTAGAGGGACCGTTGGTCTGACCCAGTGTGGCTGCTCTTATGTTCTTAACTGCTGACTTGTGGCTTATCCCTCCTCAATACATTTTTCTGAAAAATGCCCTCCTAGTTGGTTTGTTTTGCAACTTTTTTTCTGCAAATCATCATCGCTCTAGGTGATGCGTGCAGTAGAAATGCCTAGTCATTCATTCATTCATTCATTCATGCATTTATTCCAGTGCTTGCTCTTCTGGGGCAGCCAACAAACTCACCACCGTCCACCTGAACAAATATTCTCTTAAATATTCCTCTGCATTGCTGTAGAGTGGAGGTACTCTCGCTTTGTTGCTGCACCCCTTCTCCACAGGAGTCACATAACAGCCCGCCCCCAAACGCCCGCCCAACTGGGGCAAAAGTAACTCACCGAGCGGAGCAGGTGGCTCACCCGAGGTCGGGGCAGGTCCTCGCTGGCTACGTCTCCAGAGAAGCCCACGGCAGCGCAGTGCAGGAGTAGACCAGGGCACCGTGTGCTTCCTCCCCCCTGCCCACAGCCTCTAGCTCCTGCAGCCTCCGGAGGGTTTAAAATACATGGTGCTGGGGCCGGTCAGGCGTGTGGCCAGGGCAGGACAGCCGCGGGGACAGTGCGCCAGGAGTCCCCAGCAGTCCGGAGGGGGAGGAAGAGGAGAGCAGCAGGCTGCTGCCTGGATGGGGTGGGGCTGCACTCCCCCTCCCAGCCCGAGTGCTGGGGGCTTCCTGCGTGTTATTTTTCCACATTTAAAATCCAGGGTCCTGAGCTGTCAGACATTTCGGACCAGGCGTGGTGCTTACTCCCTTGAAAGCAGTGGAGTGACTCATGGCAGTAAGCTCTACTCCCTGGAGTAAGTTGTTTGCAAGAGAAAACCCTTACACACAGAGTGCTTACATTCGGAGCTGGCGTAGGCAGCCACAGCTCCACTGACGCCAGGTGTAGCAGAGTGCGGCAGGGCCCCTGGGCTCCTGCCTCTGCTGGGTCCACAAAGTCACTCGGCGACCCTGGGGTTAGTAACCACTGGTGCCGTTTATTTGCAAGCTTGTTCCCACCACCGTTTCACCATGTACAGTTGGCCCTTCACCATCTGCAGGCAGGAGGGAATCGCCACCTCGCTGCTTCCGTTCCCTGTCTTTTCTCTTCCTTCCCCTGAGGCTTTTATACAGCCCCAGGGTAATTGGGCGGCAGCTGTCTCTGCTTCCCCAGATAGGGCCAGGTTATCTCCAGCCAGCTCTAATGTATTCCCCTAAACGGGAGCTGGCGTGACAGAGGGTGTAGGCCCAGCCGGCCCTTTGCCCAGCACCCTGTCACACCAGGGGTGTTATAATCACTGACATCAGGGGTGACTGTCCCTTATTCCACACACACTGCGACTGGGACAATTCTCAGTGGAATCCAGAAGTAGAACATTCAAAGTAACAAAGGGGCAGAGGGGTGGGTGGTGATGTGGGTTCCTACAGGGCAATGTACCGTGAGGGAGACAATACGAGGGATTAAAAGCCCCTGTTTATTCTCAGAGCAGGTACAGCCTGGACTGCAGCATTGCCAGATCCCCACCACCACCCCTACCCGTCTGCACCAGTTTAGAGCGGGTCATTGTTAGGTGAGCCCCTTAGACACCCCACTTAGGACCTAGCAAAGACTCAGTTTCTCACTGTAAAAGCCAGGTCACCTGGCTGGGGCTAGCCCTAGAGGGACTAGCACAATTTAAATACACCCCCTTTTTTCTCAGTCTAGGCCCTCAGGGGGAGAGGGGAGTCACGTCTCCCGCGCCCACTCATTCCTTGGCCTCTCTCATGAGATGGGTAGGGGTTGCTGACGAGCATTCGCTGTGATGGTGGGTTTTATAATAGGGGCGCCACTAGGTACCGGAAAGGGACGCTCCAGCCCACCCACACAGCGGCGTCTGTGCACCACTGTCCCAGGCCACGTCCACACCAGTGACCTGGCAGGCATATTGCCCAGCGCCGGCCAGTCCCCCTATGTGGGGCCACTGTATTCCCACACCATGGATCACGTTGCCAGCCAGGCTTGGCTGATGGCGAGTAGGTCCCAGTCTGCGGCAGTCCAGGTGAGAACCCCCTCCCCGTTGAGTCCCATTGCCACGTGAGGCCTGGAAGGGGATGGCGCCATCTCACCCGCTTCTCTTCCTGGTGAGAGGGGTGGGGAGGCCCAGGAGCTGCAGACGGCACCCACCCAGACTCCTGGTTTCCCTCCGATTTAGGGCACTGTCTCCCAAGTGGTTGCCATGGCACTGGCTGTCTAGGGTATCGGCCCTGAAGGATGCGGGGCAGCGCGATGGATACCCCTATGCTACGTAGAGGGCTGTATCTCTGTGTCCAATCCGGGGGGGGGGCAGCCCGCTAAGCCGGCTCTCTGTGGTGGGAGAGCTGGGCGGGGTGGAGAGGCACGTTAGGCTCGGTCTCTGTGTCCCAGGAGGGCAGCCCCAGCTGGAGGGACGCCCCTGGGGGATGAGAAGGACTGGGCCGAGTGGAGAGATGCTCCCTCAGTGGGATGGGGGCGACACACCCAAAGCGGGGGACCCTCCTGAGGGGCAGTGGGGCAGGGAAACCCACCCTTGGGAGGGAGTAGGAAGAGTGGGGCTTGCAGAAGCAGGACCCTCCCTGGGAGGGGAGTTTTCACCTTGCCAGGGGGCACATTCACTAGGAGGAGGGGACCTTGTCAAGGGGCCACAGAAGACTCTGAAGCCTGGGAGATGCAAAAGGAAACTAACTGGGTCTGCCTTGCGCTCTCAGCAGGTCATTCTGTTATGAAACGTGCCCTCCCGCCACGGACCGAGCGAGGGGAGGAGCCGCCACGTCCCAGGGAATGGAGCGATGCAGAGGAAAAGGGGACTCCGCAAAGCTGCTTCACAGGTGAGGGATCAGACCTGCTCCAGAAACTCTCAGGTGTAGGCCCAGCCGGCCCTAGCCAGCGGAAATGGGCTCACAGCTTCCTAGGGAGGACTGCTCCACCGGTTCTTTCTTGGCGGATGCAGACGGGGCAGAGAAGGAATGAAGCCAACATTCCACAAGCTCTTCAGGTTACAGGGTGTCTCTTCCAAGCATCAGGTTTTTACCTCTTAGTCGTCACATCTTGGTGGGCTGAGCTCTCAAATGCCATTCAAAGATTTTGTTCACCTAGAGCTTGTTGAATTTTTTGCTACAAAATTAGCACCTCATTGGTTAATCTCGCTCTCAGATCCATCCTCCGTTTCTTCACATGGTTCGTTATTCTCTGGGCAGTGGGGGCCTGTCATTTTCAGGCTGTTGGCTGTTTGCCAACTGTCTGTTTTGATGATTTCTATTCATTATTAGTGCTTCTTATAGTGCTGTGGGGTTGGGCAAATTAAGACACATGATATTGTGTGTGCTTCCTGACTGGGAGAATTGCAAATAAGAAATCAAGAATAGCATATGATTAAGATCACACGTTCTGGTACAGATTTTCCTACTCAATCTTTTCTGTGAAAATTTTTGGAATTTAGGATAATTTTTACAATACAGTAGAATCTCAGAATTACGAACACCAGAGTTACGAACTGACCAGTCAACCACACACCGCATTTGGAACCAGAAGTACACAATCAGGCAGCAGCAGAGACATAAACCCCCCCCCCACCAAAGATAGTACAGTCCTGTGTTAAACGTAAACTACTAAAAAAATAAAGGGAACGTTTAAAAGAAAAGATTTGACAAGGCAAGGAAACTGTTTCTGTGCTTGTTTTGTTTAAATTAAGATGGTTAAAAGCAGCATTTTTCTTCTGCATAGTCAAGTTTCAAAGCTGCATTCAGTCAATGTTCAGTTGTAAACTTTTGAAAGAACAACCCTAGTGTTCTGTTCAGAGTTACGAACATTTCAGTTACGAACAGCCTGCATTCCCGAGGGGTGCGTAACGCCGAGGTTCTGCTGTATGTGACAGTCATCTTAATCTTCATAAGTAAACAGTGGTATGACCCTATGGCTCATTGCAAACTGATGTGACCTGACAGCATTTTTTTTTAAATCTATATTTCATACATGCCACCTAGTATTAAAATAGTAAAGACGATCATGTGATCTGTAACCAGCAAATTCTAATCAATCATGGAAAGAATGGAAGCAGCGTGTATAGTGGGAGTAAGGTCTCCTGAGTTGTGTTCCCAGCTTTCTGTCACTAACCTATTGTGTGACCTCTTGATCTCACTGTGCCTCAGTGAGCCACTCTGTAAAACGGGTATGATACCAGTACTGCTTACCTACCTATCTCACAGCATGGGTTTGGGGGACTAGATAATGCCTGTAAAATGCTTTGAGATCCTAACATAGAGGCAATATCCTGTTGGCATGATGACTTCCTACAAAAGTTCCAAATCTTTTAAACCTTGTAACTATAGACATGGAGGTGGTACAAGGGGCCTATAACCAGTGCTGCTGTGAGACACACCTTCATGGGATTACACTGGTAATCAGAAAGAGTTGATATTAGAAGTTTTACCTTCCCTTGCAATAATATTCTGAACTCTCGTCTCTGTGTTGTAGATGATGAGAACTTTACTATAAAATCAGAACCACCTGCCCCCTTACCAGAGAGATCAGAAGAGAATCTCTCCATGTCTCCAGACTGGAGAAACACCTACAAGATCCAGTGCAAACCAGAAAGGCAGCAGATGAACCCCACCAGAGCAGAGAATGAGAAACTTACGGTGAAATTAGACTCACCTGAACTATCACCTGAACAGTCCAAAGACACTGTTTTTGAGTCTTCAGATTGGGACAGCATCTTCAGGATCCCGTGCAAATCAGGAAGGCAGCCGGTGAGCCCCATTGAAGCGACCCATGAGACCTCCGCTATAAAACTGGAGGTACCGGACCGATCATCAGAAACAAGCCCAGAGAATGTGACCGTGAATTCAGACTGGGGGAATGTCTGCAGGATCCCGTGCAAATCACAAAGGCAGACGAGGAGCACTCTACAGGCTGAGGCTGAACAATCCGGCTTTGGCAACATAGAGAATTTTGCACTTTTCCAAGAACACCTGAAGAGAGAAATGCCATACGGGTGCATGGAATACGAAGACAACTTTGCGGATCAGGTTGGCCTGGAACCACACCAGGGAAAGCTCCCACTGGAGGCTCCATTTAACTGGACTGGTTGTGGCAGCGGCTTTGGGCCGATGTCCCTTCTCATGACTCATGAGAAAACCCACATGGGAGTGAGGCCGTACATCTGCACGGAATGCAAGAAGGGCTTCAATCACAAACAAGACCTGATACGGCATTACCGTATCCACACGGGAGAGAGACCCTATCAGTGCACTGAATGCGGGAGAAGCTTCGTCCAGAAAACGCACCTTATAACGCACTTCCGAATCCACACGGGCGAGAGGCCGTTTCCATGTACTGAGTGCGGGAAAAACTTCAGGAAGAAAACCCACCTGATGCGGCACCAGAGGACTCACTCGGGAACCCGGCCGTTTCCCTGCTCTGTCTGCCAGAAGAACTTCAGCCACAAGCAAGATCTCGCCAGGCACCAGCAGATCCACACAGGGGAACGGCCGTTCACGTGCACCGAGTGTGGGAAGAACTTCGGCTGGAAGAAGAATCTCATCACCCACCAGCGTATCCACACGGGGGAGCGGCCCTTCAGCTGCGCCAAGTGTGGGAAGAGCTTCAGCTGGAAGAAATACCTCATCACGCACCAGAAGACCCATGAGGAGAAGAGACTGTACAACTGCCCTCACTGCGACAGGAGCTTCTGCCAGAAATCCGTGCTCAGCATGCACCAGAAGACGCACCTCGAAAGGCGATCCTACACCTGCGCCATATGCCAGAGGAGCTTCGGCCACAAGCAGGACCTCATAAGGCACCACCGGATCCACACCGGAGAGAGACCCTTCGCCTGCAGCGAATGCGGGAAGAGCTTCAGCCAGAAGACTCACCTGGTGACCCACTTCCGGATCCACACGGGCGAGAGGCCGTTCCTGTGCAGCGAATGCGGGAAAGGGTTCAGCAAGAAAACCCACCTGATGAGGCACCAGCAAATCCACACAGGGGAGCGGCCCTTCAGCTGCACCCAGTGCGACAAAGGCTTCAGCTGCAAGAAGAACCTCCTCACCCACCAGCTGATCCACTCCAGGGACGTGATCCTCTACGCCTGCGCCGAGTGCGAGAAGAGCTTCACCTGGAAGAAGAACCTCATCACCCACCAGAAGATCCACGCGGGGAAGAAGCCGTTCGTCTGCACCGAGTGCGGGAAGAGCTTCAGCCAGAAAACCCACCTGAACACCCACCAGCGCATCCACACCGGAGAGCGGCCCTTCCCCTGCGCCCAGTGCGGCAAGGCCTTCAGCCAGAAGTCCATCCTCATCACCCACCAGAAGACCCACCTGGGCAGCCGGCCCTATGCCTGCACGGAGTGCGAGAAGAGATTCAGCCACAAGCAGGACCTGAAGCGACACCTGAGGATCCACACAGGAGAAAGGCCCTACGCGTGCACCGCGTGCGGCAAGAGCTTCAACCAGAGGACGCACCTCATCACGCACTACAGGATCCACACCGGGGAGAGGCCCTTCCCCTGCGACCTCTGTGGGAAGCGCTTCAGCAAGAAAACACACCTCATGAGGCACCAGAGAGTGCACGCCGCGGTAAAGCCGCACATGCGCAGACTCAACGTGGGGGCCATCTCCATGGGGAGCCAGATTTCGGTCTCGGTTGGAAGTCCTATCTCGCTGGGGGATCCGCTGAAGGAGGAGACCATATACATTTACCAGCTGTGAAAGAAGAGCAACGCTAGACGCCTGCCCAACGGAGCTGAGCAAGGAAAGTGCAACCACTCAGAATCCAGACAGGACTGAATGTGAGAAAAGCTCCACAGCGGGGCCACGTGCCCGGACCCAGTACGCAGGAGCAGGTCCAGTCTAACCATCCAGCTCCTGTTCCCACCAGCAAATACGCACGGAGCAGAATCCATGTCTATTTATCAGGCTGAGGTCTGCAGAGAAATGTTAGAGCACCCCAGGGACCAGCCTAGCGCTGGGACCCTAGAGGAAAGGTTCGTCTCCTCTCGAAGGTTCATTAGTGGCCTCTCACAAAGAACATGCTTTGGCCCAAATTTGCAGCAAGTTGCCTTAGTTGCACCTGCAGAAGTTGAATGCATCTGTCTGTGCCCCGAAAAGTGCATCAGCCTATGCAAGATGAGCAACCGCATGCACAAAGCATGTTTGGGGTGCACACAAACACTATGTGCTCCCAATATTTGCAAGCACAGTTACAGAGTCCCCCGGGAAACACGTCCCTTTGTATCCTGGATGTAAGAACTGGACATTTTAACGGTCACAAGACAGTCCACATAGCCATTCACGGGAATCTACGGGGAGGAATAGAAGCTTCACTACTAGGTCCTGCTTCAGTCTACTCTGCAGATCTGAACCAGGAGAGCAAAGACAGACCTGCAATGAATGTGTGAAAAGCTGTTATCGATGTTTATATGTAAATCTCCAGTGGGATCATCGCAGGAATCAACAAACCACAAAGACTGCACTCAATTGTACAGTAACCCCTGAACACATGAGAAATGGGGGGACACAGTGTCCGGCGTGTAGAACGGTTTCAAAAGAAGAGGAGTAAAGGAATAACCAAGATACCCTGTTATCTCCTCTGTCAGCCACTCCCCCTGCACCCCGTATCCGCAGGGTGGCAGAGGACACTGAACGTGAGTTGGCAGGAAGCCGTAGTGGGAAAGAGTTTTAACAGAACCATCATTGCTCCTTCTTGAACTGCTCCTGGAAACACTGGCGTGTATTTCAGTGGAGCATCAGCACGTGCTGCAGTGACCAAACCAGGGGCTTTCCGTTCAGACAGGGGGAATGTCTACCCAGCTCTTCTCTCGTTCGGCTCGCACATCCGCAGGGGAGAGCCGCGCGAGGGGATTCAGAACTGGGTGCACCATGAGAATCTGCACCGTCTGCTTCCCCACAGGGACCCAGGGCTGTTACTGCAGGTGTCAGCTCTAGCTGCCAAACCGAGCATGCTGAGTATCAGACACGCTCACCCAGTCTAGCCAGGACACACTAACAGGGCTTAAATCTGGCCAGAGCTGAGCTCTGGGAAATATTTCCAAGCCCCAGCGCCACCCTGCGGCGTGGAGCCCCCGCCCGCCATATGGGACTGAAGCCCTGAGCCCCGGCGCGCCCCTTTCCCACACCCCTGGTGCAGCTGAATCCCAGAGCCCATCACCCCGCCACAGGGCAGAAGCCCCGAGCATACCCCGCCAGCCCAGCGGCTGGAGCCCTGAGCCTCCCCTCCAGCCCACTGGGCCCTGGAGTTTTTATAGCATGGTGGGGGAGGGCGTGGGGGGCTCCGGGAAATAATCTATGAGAAGTTAAGCTCTGCCCACTAATACTACAGCCTCTGCAACAGGGGATAGCAGAGACTTTGATGCCTAACATACAGCACGACGACTTGTTCATCCACAGAAGGAGAGAATTATCTAAAGTCGCATTCAGTTTCCTGCATAAAGTACAGGTCCATTGTCGTGACAGTGATGGTACGACTGATGTTACTGCACTTACCTCTCCCGGGCGGTCTAGGGGCCAGAGTCTGAGCTGTCCAGCATCTAGGGGCTTGTCTCTTCTCCCCCCATCGCTGTAGTCGCTGAATCCCTCCAAGTAAAACCAACCCCCCTTTTGCCACCATTGGAGGGTTTTAAGAGCAGGTTGGACAACCCCTGTCAGAGATGGTCTAGATAATACTTAGTCCTGCCGTGAGTGCCGGGGACTGGACTAGGTGACCTCTCGAGGTCCCTCCCACTCCTGTGATTCTATTTCTTTCTTCTGTCCCTGCTGACAAGAAGCAGGTTTGGTGGACACACACACACACACACACCCTGGAGTAAATAAAGAACATGGGTTTAATTTTGTGCAAAGGTACTATACATGGGGAAAAGTTACTGAGAAGGTGACTGTAGAGCAGGGGTGCTCAAACTGGGGGTTGGGACCCCTTGGGGTTATGAGGTTATTATGTGGGGGGGGTCATAGAATATCAGGGTTGGAAGGGACCTCAGGGTGTCATCTAGTCCAACCTCCTGCTCAAAGCAGGATGAATCCCCAACTTTTTTTTTAATCCCAGATCCCTAAATGGCCCCCTCAAGGATTGAACTCATAACCCTGAGTTTAGGAGGCCAATGCTCAAACCACTGAGCTATCCCTCCCCAGTCTTGGGTCAAAGGCTGACTTTCAATAGATCGCAGCGAGGTAGCTGCTCTGCTACACACGAAACCCTGACCCAGAAGCAGGTCATCTACGAATGATTTAGCACCAGGTTCCCCACGAACATGCAGTGCGCAACGGGTGAGAGGCGGCTCCCTTCTGTCCGCACTCTGGTCCCGACACGAATGGGCTCTCCTCACCGAGCCCTACCCCCCGGAGGGGGGGGCCGGCTATCCGGGGCCAACTGAGGCTCCACGGCGCTGCCGTATCGTTACGTTTAGGGGCGTTCAGTCATAATCCCACAGATGGTAGCTTCGCCCCATTGGCTCCTCAGCCAAGCACATACACCAAATGTCTGAACCTGCGGTTCCTCTCGTACTGAGCAGGATTACTATTGCAACAACACATCATCAGTAGGGTAAAACTAACCTGCCAGCCTCCACCCAAACCCCGCTTTGCCTCCAGCATTTATAATGGTGTTAAATAGATTTAAAAGTGTTTTTAATTTATAAGGGGGGGTGGCACTCACTGCTGTAGAGCACCAGTGAGCTCAGCAAATACCTGCCTTGGTTTCTAAAGGCGGCGCCGAGTGAAAAGGCAGGAAATCCCCTTCTGTTCCTACCTGTTGTAACAGTCACCGAAGAGCTTCACGTACCACGCTGAACCTGCAGCATCAGGGGCTGGAATTTGCTGCTCATTGTAAATGGAGCGAATTTGATCTGGACCCCACTGAGGTCAGTGAGCCCTCTCCCCCCCGAGCATGCACTCGCACCATGGCACACCGGTCTGGGGGGATGACAGCCTGTGACAGGAGCCAGCACGGCCTCGGGTGCAAATAGACACATTCTGAAATGATCCAAGTCCCCAGACAGCTCAGGGGGTGGGGATGGGGGAGACTGATTTATTCTGTATGTTGTACACCAGTCTTGAATTAAACTCTCCAGAATCTGTTAAAATAACATTACGAGCAAACACACGTCGTTAAGAGTCCTGGGTGATCGGCTGCCCCTTTGTGTCTGGCTCTGAACCTCTGGCCACCAGTGACTTAATTCCCTCGGCCTCGCTCCCTATGCGGCACTTCCTAGGGGCAGGGCCACCCTCGCAACACTGCCGCGGTTCAGCTGCCCCGTCTCGGTGGAGAGACGCCACCTCTGCCGCCGGGCGGGGTTCTCTGCCTGACAGGCGGCAGCTCGGGCAATGGGAGAACTCGCGCACCGTCTGCACTGGGGGTGAGCTCCGTTTAACTGCACTGTACAGGGGGTGGATTTTCACCCCCCTGAGCGACGCAGTTACACTGGCCTCCTGTCCTCGTGCAGACCAGGCCTTAGATGTAAGCTCTTCAGGACAGGACCCACCGGTTTGCTACGTCTGGCCAGGGCCCAGCACAAGGAGGCCCGGTCTCTAGTTACTATCACAATACAAATGATGAACAATGAAGTAGGCGTGAGACAGGCACACGAGGTGTCAGCGACCCCCGGATATGGTCTAACAGCGCAAGACCAAGCCCCAGAAGCAGCCATGTCCAGGGGCGGGGTCAGGCCTTACCGCTGGCTTAGCGCGTGGGGCTGCTACCATTAGCTCAGTTTCACTTTAATGCTCTGGATGGAGGCACAGTTCTGTCCTAAAGCCAGCGGGTGCGAGGGAAGACAGTCCGACAGGGGAGCGTTACAGTCCCACAGGGTTTTATTCATGGGGTTTGGCTACCGTTACTCTCAAGCCTTTGGCCCCCTCAGCAGTGTCTTGAGGCAGCGTCCGTACTAAGGAGTATAAAGAACAACCACAGACTTATTTACCGGGGGAGTCACTCGGCTGGGGCATGCCTGGAAACCAAAGGCAGAGGCTCAGGATGCGGTGGAAAGTAAGGCACAATCCCGTCTGCTGGACATCTTCAAGCCTTCGGCATTACATGGTTTTGGAGGGGCAGGTGAGGGCGAGGTGACTGAGCTTAGAAATACGACTGCCGGGTCACCGCTTGGTCCTTTTGTGCAAACCGTATGCGACAGCCCCAGCTCAGATGATGAGGGAGGTGATCTAACCACTGTGGCCTGCAGCTCCAGAGCGTCTCATATGCCATGTGTCCCATACGGTGTAGCGTATATCGTGTGTCCCTACCAAGTAGTGAACAAGGGAAGGCGTGACAGCAGTGCCTCCTTCCCCGTGCGGTACGACCTGTGGAATGTCCAGCCTGGCAATCCTTGCACGCCCAAACTCCCACTGACATGCAGGGTGCACCAGAAATGCAGGCCCCCCGTCTATGGTGTCCTACGTGCGAAGTCTCAGGGGTCACAGACTGATTTCATGGGGGGTGCCCAGGTGTGGCAGGAGGCAGAGTTCAGCTCACTAGTGTTAGACAAGTGTGCTCCCATTGCAATCTCTCTCCTACGCCCTTGCTCAGCTCCCCCCCGGCCTACAGGAGCTCTTGTCTTCACAGCTTCGTGCTCCGTTGGCCTCTGTCCCCTTCGTGGATCCTCTGGTGTTTCAGGAAGTGCTGCTTCTGGGCGAAGCCCTTCCCGCACTCCCCGCACCGGTGGGGCCGCTCCCCCGTGTGGTTCCGCGGGTGCCACGTCAGGTTGGGCATCTGGCGGAAGCTCTTCCCGCACCTGCTGCATTTGTACGGCTTCTCGCCGCTGTGGGTCCGTCTGGGGATGTTGAGGGACAACCACCAGCTAAACCGCTTGCCACACTCTCTGCATACAAAGTGTCCCTCGGCTGGGTGCATCCTGCGGTTGGACCTCTGAGCGACCTCATCCTGGCAGCTCTCCCCTGGCCCGGCGGGGGACCATTCTCTTGTCCCCTTCCCAGTGCCCTCTGTGACCTTACAGACGCCTCGGTCCCCAGTGCCCTCCTCCACCAGCCTGGCTCCCACAGGCGTCTTCTGATTCCCTGTCACTTTACACTGGTTTGCGCAATTCCTTCTTCTGGCAGGACACTGGAAAATATTCTCCTTTTCTGGGAGCATCTCCTGGGCTTCTGCCTTCTCCACATGGTCCTCATGTTGCTTCTCTTTCTTGATAAGCAACAGAGGGTCCTGTGGCACCTTTAAGACTAACAGATGTATTGGAGCATAAGCTTTCGTGGGTGAATGCCCACTTCATCAGACGCAAGTACTTTCTTGATGTTGTTCACAGGCAGAACTTCTGCGATATTAAAGAAAGTGAGAGCGAGATCCAGACATTACTTCATATGCTGGTAACAAAGGAAAACTCCACTGTTAAGAAACATTCGCTTCACAACCAAGTCACCAGAAGAACTTGTTCCAGCAGCAAAAATATACTTCACACACCCCTGAGTTATCATACAAGATCAGCTGGCTTCGACGCACTTACTCTTCTGAAGATTTACTGAGCCGGAGAAATGGCCCAAACTGTCACAAATCCCCTTCTTTTATTCACACTGCCTCGTTACTAACGCAGGGCACCTGGGGTAAGGGGAATGCAGACACTTTTCTGGACGGGTGGGAGGGATTTTTAAGGCAATCTGGAGCATTTTAGCTTTTGGTCTCTGGTTCTCTGCAGCCCAAGCAGGTCGTAGTGCAAGCTGTTATGTGGAAGCGGTTTGACAGCCTGTGTGAAAGGAGCTGAGGGTTGGACAGGTCTCCACATCACAGAAACCACCCCCACGGCCTCCATGACCTACCCTTGTTGGCAGTCTCAGCACAGAGACCAAGGAGCAGCTGGGCTATCAAGACCCATCAATCTCCCTCCTAGGGTTGATGCCCCCAAGACCCAGTGGGTGCAGGCAGACGAGGGGAAGCTTGCAGTGGTGTTGTGTACTCTGCAAGGCTCCGGCTGCAGCTCCTGTCGCCAGCCCCACACACAGTCAGGAAAGGAAATGGCCCTTTGGAGGCCCTGTGTTCATGCTCCTGTTTGGGCAAACTTACACTCCGGACTTCAGTGGAGCAGCTCCAGATTACAGGGACTCCGTCCATTTTAATTGTTTTGAAGTTCACTAATTTGGAAAACATCACTGAGTTTCCGACAGAGCCCCCGTTAAATGGCACGTGCACAATTTGTCTTTTAAAATTTGTTTCAAAAATCCATAAGGGTCTTTTAAGCAGAGTGAGGGCGTGATCACCAACCATGGTCAGACCTTTCTTCCTCCCCCACTGCCATACCCACAGGCCTGCCTGCCATCGTGCTAGGCTCCACTTCGACACCCCCAGACAGAGGCTAGGGAGCAGTGTGCATCTGAGCTCCGCCAGTCTGGGCATGAGAGGGATGTTATCGTCCTAGTGCAGCGGTTCTCAGACTTCAGTGCACCCTGACAACAACAATTACTACACGGCCCCAGGAGGGGACCAAAGACTGAGCCCCCCCCACACCCTCCCGAGACCCACTGCCTGAGGCCCGTGTCTGGGGCAGGGAGGCCAAAGCTGAAGCCCAAGGGCTGGCCAGGGGTATGTAACCTTAGCCCTGGGCAGCCGCAGTGGGGCTTGGGCTTCAGACTTGCTGAGGCCCAGGGCCAACACCAGCCTTGGTGACCCCATTAAAATGGGGTCCTGACCCACAGTTTGAGACCCCCTGTCCTAGTACATAAGAACGGCCGTACTGGGTCAGACCAAAGGTCCATCCAGCCCAGTATCCTGTCTACCGACAGTGGCCAATGCCAGGTGCCCCAGAGGGAGTGGACCAACAGGCAATGATCAAGTGATCTCTCTCCTGCCATCCATCTCCACCCTCTGACAGACAGAGGCTAGGGACACCATTCCTTACCCATCCTGGCTAATAGCCATTAATGGACTTAACCACCATGAATTTATCCAGTTCTCTTTTAAATGCTGTTATAGTCCTAGCCTTCACAACCTCCTCAGGTAAGGAGTACCACAAGTTGACTGTGCGCTGCGTGAAGAAGAACTTCCTTGTATTTGTTTTAAACCTGCTGCCTATTAATTTCATTTGGTGACCCCTAGTTCTTGTATTATGGGAATAAGTAAATAACTTTTCCTTATCCACTTTCTCCACATCACTCATGATTTTATATACCTCTATCATATCCCCACTTAGTCTCCTCTTTCCCAAGCTGAAAAGTCCTAGCCTATTTAATCTCTCCTCATATGGGACCCGTTCCAAACCCCTAATCATTTTAGTTGCCCTTTTCTGAACCTTTTCTAGTGCCTGTATATCTTTTTTGAGATGAGGAGACCACATCTGTACGCAGTATTCGAGATGTGGGCATACCATCGATTTATATAAGGGCAATAATATATTCTCAGTCTTATTCTCTATCCCCTTTTTAATGATCCCTAACATCCTGTTTGCTTTTTTGACCGCCTCTGCACACTGCGTGGACATCTTCAGAGAACTATCCACGATGACTCCAAGATCTTTTTCCTGACTTGTTGTAGCTAAATTAGCCCCCATCATATTGTATGTATAGTTGGGGTTATTTTTTCCAATGTGCATTACTTTACATTTATCCACATTAATTTCATTTGCCATTTTGTTGCCCAATCACTTAGTTTTGTGAGATCTTTTTGAAGTTCATCACAGTCTGCTTTGGTCTTAACTATCTTGAGCAGTTTAGTATCATCTGCAAACTTTGCCACCTCACTGTTTACCCCTTTCTCCAGATCATTTATAAATAAGTTGAGTAGGATTGGTCCAAGGACTGACCCTTGGGGAACACCACTAGTTACCCCTCTCCATTCTGAGAATTTACCATTAATTCCTACCCTTTGTTCCTGGTCTTTTAACCAGTTCTCAATCCATGAAAGGACCTTCCCTTTTATCACATGACAGCTTAATTTACGTAAGAGCCATTGGTGAGGGACCTTGTCAAAGGCTTTCTGGAAATCTAAGTACACTATGTCCACTGGATCCCCCTTGTCCACATGTTTGTTGACCCCTTCAAAGAACTCTAATAGATTAGTAAGACACGATTTCCCTTTACAGAAACCGTGTTGACTATTGCTCAACAGTTTATGTTTTTCTATGTATCTGACAATTTTATTCTTAACGATTGTTTTGACTAATTTGCCCGGTACCGACGTTAGACTTACCGGTCTGTAATTGCCAGGATCACCTCTAGAGCCCTTTTTAAATATTGGTGTTACATTAGCTAACTTCCAGTCATTGGGTACAGAAGCCGATTTAAAGGACAGGTTACAAACCTTAGTTAATAGTTCCACAACTTCACATTTGAGTTCTTTCAGAACTCTTGGGTGAATGCCATCTGGTCCCAGTGACTTGTTACTGTTAAGTTTCTCAATTAATTCCAAAACCTCCTCTAGTGACACTTCAATCTGTGACAGTTCCTCAGATTTGTCACCTACAAAAGCCGGCTGAGGTTTGGGAATCTCCCTAACATCCTCAGCTGTGAAGACTGAAGCAAAGAATCCATTTAGTTTCTCCGCAATGACTTTATCGTCTTTAAGCGCTACTTTTGTATCTCGGTCATCCAGGGGCCCCACTGGTTGTTTAGCAGGCTTCCTGCTTCTGAGGTACTTAAAAAACATTTTGTTATTACCTTTGGAGTTTTTGGCTAGCCGTTCTTCAAACTCCTCTTTGGCTTTTCTTATTACATTCTTTCACTTAATCTGGCAGCGTTTATGCTCCTTTCTATTTGCCTCACTAGGATTTGACTTCCACTTTTTAAAGGAAGTCTTTTTATCTCTCACTGCTTCTTTTACATGGTTGTTAAGCCACGGTGGCTCTTTTTTAGTTCTTTTACTGTGTTTCTTAATTTGGGGTATACATTGAAGTTGGGCCTCCATTATGGTGTCTTTAAAACCGTCCATGCAGCTTGCAGGGATTTCACTTTAGTCACTGTACTTTTTAACTTTTGTCTAACTAACCCCCCCATTTTTGCATAGTTCCCCCTTTTGAAATTAAAGGCCACAGTGTTGGGCTGTTGAGATGTTCTTCCCACCACAGGGATGTTGAATGCTATTGTATTATGGTCACTATTTCCAAGCGGTCCTGTTATAGTTACCTCTTGGACCAGCTCCTGCACCCCACTCAGGACTAAATCGAGAGTTGCCTCTCCCCTTGTGGGTTCCCGTACCAGCTGCTCCATGAAGCAGTCATTTAAAGTATCGAGAAATTTTATCTCTGCATTTCGTCCTGAAGTGAAATGTTCCCAGTCAATATGGGGATAATTGAAATCCCCCACTATTATTGGGTTCTTAATTTTGATAGCCTCTCTAATTTCCCTTAGCATTTCATCATCACTATCACTGTCTTGGTCAGGTGGTTGATAATAGATCCCTAATGTTATATTCTTATTAGAGCATGAAATTACTATCCATAGAGATTCTATGGAACATGTGGATTCACTTCAGATTTTTATTTCATTTGATTCTACATTTTCTTTCACATATAGTGCCACTCCCCCCCCTGCACAACCTGTTCTGTCCTTCCGATATATTTTGTACCCCAGAATGATTGTGTCCCATTGATTGCTCTCAGTCCACCAGGTTTCTGTGATGCCTATTATATCAATATCCTCCTTTATCATGAGGCACTCTAGTTTCCATTTGATTGGAAAGGCAACTGACCATCAGCCAAACAATGAAGCTGGCCCCACACACAAGGTGGTCTCAAGCCCAAAGCAAAGCCACACTAACAGCAGAGAAGCAGGGTTGTTTCTGTCGCGGACTCTCCGATGTGACGTGTAACAAAGCACGTGCAAAGCGCTCAGAGGGAGATGAGGTTTTCCAGAGGACAGCAGCTCCTTTAACACTGGCGTAACTGAGAGCTTTGAACTGATCACCGTTCTCTCCCACGCTCCATTCCTAATGAAACCTGGCAAGCAGGCGCTCAGCCCAGGCAGGAGATTTTTCACAATAACAAAACGATCGGGTTCGAGTTGTAAATTATAGGAACTGCAAATCATAGGAAGCCACCAAACTAGGCTGTTGTAGTTAGGATGACCAGGGTTTGAAAACAAGCCGCGGCCAGTCTATGCCCCGCAGTGTGACCGGCTTGTTTGGAACAAGCAACAGAGAGTCCTGTGGCACCTTATAGACTAACAGATGTATTGGAGCATAAGCTTTCGTGGGTGAATGCCCACTTCGTCAGACGCATGTGGTGGAAATTTCCAGAGGCAGGTATAAATATGCAGGCAAGAATCAGTCTGGAGATAACGAGGTTAGTTCAATTAGGGAAGGTAGGGCCCTCTTCTAGCAGTTGAGGTGTGAACACCAAGGGAGGAGAAACTGCTTTTGTAGTTGGATAGCCATTCACAGCCTTTGTTTAATCCTGATCTGATGGTGTCAAATTTGCAAATGAATTGAAGCTCAGCAGTTTCTCTTTGGAGTCTGGTCCTGAAGTTTTTTTGCTGTAAGATGGCTACCTTTACATCTGCTATTGTGTGGCCAGGGAGGTTGAAGTGTTCTCCTACAGGTTTTTGTATATTGCCATTCCTGATATCTGACTTGTGTCCATTTATCCAGACTAACACGACTACCCCTCTGATACTTGTTTCGAACAGTTTGCGAATGCCTGAGCAAGATTAGAAATGAGTCCACAAAGGGAGGAGTTGTTATCCTGGGAGCCTGGCTGATGAGTTGGGGGGGGGGGTCCAGTGTATGTGCAGCTACTCAGGGGCCCAGGACACTTTCCCAGAGTCCCTTGGACATGCTGGGTGGGGATTCCCTAGGGCTCTGAGAACCCAGAGTTACAAACACCGGAATCACAATCTGACCGGTCAACCCCACCCCGCATTTGGAACCAGAAGTTCACAATCAGGCAGCAGCAGAGACCAAAAAAAAAAAAAAAAGCAAATACAGTACAGTGCTGTTTAAAATCAAGGAAAAGTTTAAAAAAAAATTGACAAGGCGAGGAAACTGTTTCTGTGCTTGTTTCGTTTAAATGAAGATGGTTAAAAGCAGCATTTTTCTTCTGCACAGTAAAGTTTCAAAGCTGTCTTAAGCCACTGTTCAGTTGTAAACTTTTGAAAGAACAACCCTAGTGTTTTGTTCAGAGTTACGTACAACCTCCATCCCCGAGGGGTCCGTAACTCTGAGGCTCTGCTGTAAAATGACTCTGAGGCTAACCCAGGGCAGCGGAAGCACATGGAGACCCACGATTAGCGTCAGGGGGCTAGCAGCTCAATGTATTCTATTAGTGTGACGGAGCAGGGAGCGGGGCAGATTTGACCTGGGAATGTTGCAGGGGGGTTGCATTGGGGATGGGGGACATCCCTTGAAGGAAGCTACCTGAGCTGTAACCTGAGCCAGGAAGAGGGGTGGGAGAAGTGGCACCTTCTGCCCTGGAGACTGAACAAAGGAGAGGAGGAGCAGGGGGAGGGGGGAGGAAGCTGCTGGAGGAGTTTTTTTTGTTTTCAGTTTGGGCTGGGTGGTGCAACGCAGGGAACCCCAAGCTGGGGGCTAAGCTCCCTAAACCCCCCAGAAGGACTTGATTGAGGGGTCCTGGTTGTACCTACACGCTCTGCTTGGGACTGTGTTCCTGTCATCTAATAAACCTTCTGTGTTACTGGCTGGCTGAGAGTCCCGGTGAATCGCAGGAAGAGGGGTGCAGGGCCCTGACTCCCCCACACTCCGTGACAATTAGCCTCGGACAAACCCGGCGTTGCTGGCTTTGCTTTGTCCAAGCAGCGGCTCTGTGGCTCTCACTCACCCGTGCAGACGTTTTTCAGCATGTCCTTCTCTGTGGAGTCCCTTTGATGCAGGGAGCCCAGCTCCTCCCTCCTCTCCATCCTCGTTATTGGGCTGCTGGGTTCCCAGGCTGGAGGTCCTGGCCAGCAGGGAAAAGGTCATTAAAACGGTGGGAAGAGGCTGCCCTAGTGGGGACAGAGGGCCCCAGAAGCAGCAGCACTGGGGTGAGCCTGCTGGGGCCAGGCCAGCAACTGTTCGGTTCCAGAAGGAGCCAACACAAGTGACCCAGCGTCTGCCCAAGTGGGTGGAGAGCAGTAATGGAACGACACCCCCACCCCCCGCACAGCCTCTGCTACGCTCCCTCTCACACCCCCGCTGCTCTGAAATGACCCCCCCAGCTCAGCCCCTCCCACCGCCACACCTCACCTCCAGCAACGCAGAAGGGACAAAATACTGCACGACCTGCCTGCACGGGGCAAGAGCTGGCGTGGGGGTGGCACCCTGCTCCCTTGGGGAGGTGGCATGGCCCATGGAAACGCCAGGGTTCATCCCTCGGTGTGACACCGGATTTGAGTGCAAAGCCTCTGCATGGGTTTGTACAGCACCAAGCACACCTACATCAGCGTATCACCAGCACTGCCGTATTTGTGGTGCTGGGGGGCCAGGCTGGGGGCTGCACTGGGACAGCCCATGGCACCATGTGCAGATGTGCGGCCTGTCACAGACCGAGAATTCACTGCACCTCTGCCCCATGGGGTCTCCTTTAGGTCTCAGCCCTCCAGGACCCACATCCCTCTCCCTCCAGACCAGGAGTTTAGAGTTGCCCCCCCCCCTTGCAATTCATGATGATTATCCCAGCAGCTCTGACCTTGCATTGACCTAGCTGTGGTCGTGTCTTCACTTAAATCTGGCTCCTGCCGATGTACGTGCCTCTCTGCGCCGATTCAGTCCCACTGCCCCCCCGAGCGGCGTAGAGACGCGATTCAGTCCCACCGCTCCCCCGAGCAGCGTAGAGACGCGATTCAGTCCCACTGCCCCCCCGAGCGGCGTAGAGACGCGATTCAGTCCCACTGCCCCCCCGAGCGGCGTAGAGACGCGATTCAGTCCCACCGCTCCCCCGAGCGGCGTAGAGACACGCTTGATATAACTAGGTCGACACAGTGTCCGTGTAGACATGGCATTGCTCACATCAACTGTTACTGGCCTCCAGGAGCCACCCACAATGCTCCACGTTGACAATAGAATTGATACAAACGCTCCCGGTGGGGACATGCACCGCCGACACAAGGAGCAACGTGTGCACACGCACAGGCGATGTAATAACTGCAGTGCCGTGTGCCCATGTCAGTTAGGTCGACGCAATGGTGGTATCTCTCTGCTGTGATTTGCAGTCATTACCCCCCACTGAGTTAGGTCAGTAACCGTCCCCCATGGAGCCAAAGTGAAATCCCCAGCTCCGGAGATACAGAGAACAAATGGTCCATGTGCCCCTCCCAGCACCTCTCAGTAGAATAGGCCATTGAGCTTTGCCCGCTCCCGAGGGCTCCCTTCTGGCCCAGCGGCTGGTGTGGGACAGCATCCTAGGAGCACGTGCTGTACGTTGGGCTGTTTACAAGTTGGACAGTTAAATGCAGGAAAGGGATTGTTTGCAAAGTGCTGTTTCTAAGACTAAAGTCGAGTTGAAGTATTTTAGAGGCAGCTTATATCTATTGTTAAATATTTATATTACAGTAGCAGCCAAAAGTCCAAGCAGGTTCCCTGCCCTGGAGAGCTTTCTGCTAAATGACTCGCCCTGTAGCACCCATAAACTGTGGTCCTGGGGGGCGACGGTGGCGACAGAGGCACCGGATTGGCTAGCAGGATGGGAGACAGGGATTCCTGAGTTCTAGCCCCTGTTCTAACACAACTCTCCCATGGCCTTGGTGGGGAATTCTCTAAGGCACTTTGTGGAGGAGCTGGGTGTCCAATTCTGAATGCTCAGAAAACACAGGGAAGTGTGGTCTAGATGAAATCACCGCAAGGTGGGTGCACAACTGGTTGAAAGATCAGACTCAAAGAGGAGCTATCAATGGTTTGCTGTCAAATTGGGAGAGCGTATCTAGTTGTGTCCTGGGTCTGGTACTACCCAAGATTTTTATGAATGACTTGGATAATGGAGTGGGGAGGATGCGTATAAAATCTGTGCCTGGCACCAAGCAGGGAGGGGTCACAAGCACTTCGGAGGACAGGATTAGAAATCAAAATGCCCTCAACAAATCCCGGGGCCCCTGTCACTTATTTACCCACACCGGGGTCCTGAGCCTGCTGCCAATGGGAGGTTTCCCCTTAACTGCAACAGGAGCAGATTCAGGGCCTGCCTAAACCTCTGTCTCCTAATAACCTCCTCGGCAACATCCCTCCCGCTCCTCCGGACGCTCCCGGGGGCCCGTCTGCAGCCTCTCTCGACCCCAGCGACCAGCGTTACCCCCCCGACTGTCGTCCGCCTGTCCTGTGCCTGCCTGGCCGGAGGTGCCCCTGAAAGGTGAACTGCAAAGTAGTTTTAACAGTGTAGGGCTGCGTGGCGGAGAAAGGGCCTGAAAGGTTTGGGTTTTTAAAAGGCCGCATTTCGGCTTCTTTCTTCCCCCCTTAGGACTGTCAGCTGTGGCCCTCCCTGGTTTTGCTGGAGAACTTCTTGGGGATCTCAGAGGTGTAGTGTCATCGCCCAGGCTGACGCAGGGACGCGCGTGGAGCTCCATTCTCCGAGGTGCTCGTTAGTCCTTGGAGTCAAGCTGGGATAACAAAAATACAAACACAAAACGAAGTCTGAGGAAGCACCAGCCGCCCTCAACTGTCTCTCTGTGGAGTCCCGGGACATCAGACCTTCACAGGTTCTCTAGTCACCACCGAGTGCTGCAGGGTGGACAAACTAAGCAGGACCACTCCTCCGCCAGCAGCTTGGCTTTTACATGTACCCTGCAGCAGGTACTTCTGGGCATCGCACGGAAGGGAAAAGGGGCACAACCCCCATTTTGTTTTCCTTTGCAGGTCCTCTTCCCCTGGCAGTGGTGAGCCCTGAGGTACCACGCGGGATAGTGTGACGTCCTTCTTGCTCTTCCCCAATGACACCCCAGTCCTTCTTCAGTCTGTCTAGTTACCCGTATGCCCCCGTCGCTACAGGGTCTGGGCTTCACAACCAACCCCCCTGAAAAGCAAGGCAGGATTGTTACCCCCATCTGACCCATGGAGAACTAAGGCACAGAGATGCTATTACTTCCCCAGACTCACACAAGAAGTGCACGGCAGAGCTAGGAATATGACCCAGCTCCTTTGAGTCCCAGTCCTGTGCCTTCACCCACCACAAGACCAAGCTTCCTCTCTGCCTCTAGCTTATCATGTGGCAGTGAGTTCCACAGGTTAATTATGCACCGTATAAAATTTCCTTTTATTCCCTTTCAGTTTCATTGGGGGGGGGTCCCCTCATTCTTCTGTCACACAAAAGTGTGAATGGGATTCACCTTCTGTGGACCAGTTGTTATTTTGCGTATCTCCATTGCATTCCCTCTCATGTGACTCCTCTGTAAACAGGTCTAATCATACCAATCCCTCTAGCCATTTTCATTGCCTGATCTTTGGAGTCCATCTGCTTCGGCTCTTTTTTGCTCTCTCACTTAACCCCCCTATGTTTTCTGTCACCTCTGATGACCACCTTTTTCTCCTCCTTGATATTTATTCTCATCACCTGAATCCTCAGGCCAGTGCCCCTTTGCAATGAAACCTGGGGCTCCCACCAGCCCGAACCTTTCTCCCTCTCCTGGATTCTCCCTCTGCATTACAGTCCCCATGTCTGGAATCAGCTCCCGGTGGAATCCCCTAAGCTGACCGGTCACCAATAGGAAAAGCAAATGCAATACCCGTCTCCCGCCCACGGCACTTTCCTGACATTCTGTATCTAAGCAAACGTGTCCCCTGCTTGGCTGCTTTTCTTACCCTGTGTTTGTAAAGGCTCCTTTTCATCACAGGCAGCGGGCGGGACCCTGTGCAAAGGGGCTGCGGTGTTATAGAACGACCATCTATTTCACTGTTCAACTCAGGTGACGGATCCGATGATCTACTCCAACCCCCAGAGCGTGGGCGGGTTCCTCTGCTCTCCAGCAGTTACCAAGGGAAGTAAAGTTTCAATAATCTCCATTGTTCACACCTGTTTCCCTCCACTTATGCTTCAATCCATTGTCCACGCAGAGATGCACAGACACCAGGGTATTGGCCACCCGCACCCAAATGCAGCCGGCATCGTGGCCCGACCTGGGCGAGCCCCTTGAGCATTTCGCTTGCCCTTTTGGCCTGGGAGCCGGGCAGCTGGTTTCCTCTTCTCCTGCCCCAATTTTAATCTGGTTGATCAGGAGGCATCCTGGCCTCCGCCCCCTTCCCAGAGGAGTGGGACCGACCCTGCCTCCTATTTGCACCGACTACAACAAAAGTTTCCAAGTGGAGGGGAGCTTGCGGGAAGGTTTGGCAACCCCACAAGGGCATCAGTCACTCAGCTCCGCAAGCCAGGCCATCCGGGGAGCCTGACCGAGGGGGGCAAAGCTCTGGTCCTGCCTGTGAAATGCAGAATTCATGCAGCAGCAGGTGCAGGGATCCTGTCGAGCGGAGGAGATTATAGCGAGAGATGCACCCCTCATATCTACATAGACACCCCCCCCCCCACTCGCATTGCTGGAGACAGGGGCTCCGAAGAGCATCCCAGAAAGAGAGAGAGAGAAAATACTTTTGCACTTTGACGCTAAAGGGGAAAACACTCAGGGCCTGGGCTCAGTAACTGTTTTCCTGGCTGACAATTGAGTCCTGCCTGTGCTAGGCCTGGACTCTGGCCCTGACAACCCAAAGGGCCAGAGCAATTCAAAGGTTTGCTCTGGGGGGGAAATAAAAAGCAGGCAAAGTTGAGGGTAGAGGGAAGGCAGCTGCCATTGGCTCCTTTTCTCAGATGAGCCAAACCCTCCTATTGCAGGGGCCGGTGGGAGGCGAGGGGGCGGCTGACAGCTCTGAGGAAGGACCTCTGTTCTCAGGGACCAATAGCCAGGGGGTTCCCCAGCTCCCTGGCCAGCCACAGCACTGGGAAGTGATCGAATTAACCCCAGCGTCTCCAGGCGCAAACAGGGCTCAGCTGGGCCTGGAGAAGAGCACCCAGCCCTGCTGGTGTTGGCTCGGGATACCAGCTCCGGTGCTGAGACGCGGCTGGGGCACTAGTCATTGTACCCATTGTACAGCACCGTGCACATCTGCAGCTCGGTGACGGTGTGTCGTGCGGCAGCATCGCGAGTAGCTAAAATGTCCAGTTCTCAAGCGACAAGGTGAGGGAGGTCATGTCGTTTAGAGCGCCGACTTCTGATGGTGAGAGCGTTGGTGCAGTAAGACGTGACCTCCCCCACCGGGCCCCTCGCAGATCCTGGGGCCAACATGGCTCCAACTTCACCACAGCCAACAGCTCTCGCGTGACAGCGCCCGTAATGCAGGAGTAAAGCGCAGGGACGGAAGATGAAGCTGACACACCCAGAGCACTTGCAGCCTGTTTCCTTCCCTCTCTCTTCAGCCTCCTTGGGTGCGTCTCCACAGCAAGCGGCACCCCCTGCCGCGGGGTGTCAGAGCCTGGGCTGCAGTCGGAGACTTGCAGGGCTCGCCCTGTGGCTCTAAAAATGCCCTGTAGCCTTGGGGCTCTGAACCCCAGGGAGGTGTGGTGGGTGCAGAGCCCGCGCTCCAGCCCAAGCCCCAAGGCTACGGGGCGATTTTTAGTATGGTAGCAGGAACTCTGGGCTCAGGAACTTGCTGTGTAGACGCCCCCTTTGGCTCACGGGTGCAGCACAGCCTGTGTCTTGCCACATCTTCCCAGCTTGCCGTGTTGATGTTGAACGTTTTCCAGTCCCGCTTGGAAACATCCTTAAACCTGAGGCGAGGCTGGCCCTGTGGCCTTGGGCCATGGGCAGTCTCCTTACAGGAGATCCTTTGGAAAGCGTCCATGCGGGCAGATGTCCTAGCTAACGGAGACGTCTGTGGTGGAAAATAATAATTAAACTTGACAATTTTGCTTTCTCGTGTACTTCAGTGTCAGTCATTTTGGTTCCCACTTGCCATTTAGAAGACGGGGAAGGTACTTCGCTTTCTCTCAGGCCTGCTATAGGCTGTCCAGGTCTCGCTCCCACCAGCTTCCGGAAGTGGGATGCGGGGGCCGCCCCACACAAGGCAGAGCGGGTTGAATTAGACCAGTGATGCTCAGACTGAGGGTCCTGAGCTGCAAGTGGCTCTTTAACGTGTCTCCTGCGGCTCGTGGCAGCGCATGATATTAAAACACCGTGTGACTGAATGATTAACCAGTCCAGAGACTTCTACTGTGTGATTAACCAAGTGTTGATAAAATAATACTTGGTCAGTCATTTTGCTGTGGGAATAATACAAATATAGAAAAATAGGCACCGACCCCCCACCCTGCCCCTGGCCCTGCCCCAATTTCACCCCTTTCCGCCAAGTCCCTGCCCCACTCCTCCCCCAAGTGCAGTGCGTCCCCACTTCTCCCCCTCCCTCCCGGAAAGTCGTAAGCGCTGCCAAACAGCTGTTAGGCGGCGGGCAGGAAGTGCTGGGAGGGGGAGGAACGGGGATGCCACGCTCAGGAGAGGAGGACGGGGTGGGGGTGGGGGGAGCTTGGCTGCCGGTGGGTGTGGAGCACCCACTAATTTTTCCCTGTGGGTGCTCCAGCCCCGCAGCACCTATGGAGTTGGCGCCTATGTATATAAACTAAATCTTTCCGTCATGCTGTTTCAATAGGACCATATAGCACTATAGTAAATGAAACAATGAATTCTCACGACTGAGACTCTGGGTAATGCTGATGGCTAATTTGGCTCCTGAACCACTGAGGTATGAGTATCACTGAATTAGGCCAATTAACCTGATAGGCTGATTGATGAGGGAGCCCCACTGAGAAGGAACAGACAGGGCTGGTATAAAGCCAGGAAGCTGGCAGCAGAAGAGAGCTGCAGGGGAAGTAGCCAATGGGAGCTGTGGAGCCGGCGCTCAGGGCAGGGGCAGCACAGGGAGCCTCCCTGGCCGCCCAAGCCTAGCAGCCGCAGGGACATTCCAGCCGCTTCCAGGAGCCGTGTGGAGCCAGGGCAGGTAGGGAGCCTGCCTTAGCCCTGCTGCGCCGCCGACTGGACTGACCGGAGCCGCCAGGGTCCCTTTTCGCCGGAGGTTCCAGTTGAAAACCGAACTCCTGGCAATCCTACGTGGCATGTGGGCTGGACCTGGCTGAAAGACTAATCAAAGATATGAGAACTGGCAATGTGCTGGGCTGGGCAAAGCTACTACCTGTGGTATCTCGGGAAGCAGGGCTAGCGATCTTCTTATTAGCTTCCTTGTCATGAATGAAGTGTGTAGGTGCTACTAGGAACATCAGAACAGCCAAACTGAGTCAGACCAAAGGTCCATCCAGCCCAGGATCCTGTCTACCGACAGTGGCCAATGCCAGGTGCCCCAGAGGGAGTGAACAGAACGGGGAATCATCAAGTGATCCATCCCCTGTGGCTAGAGTTGCCAACTGTGTAATCACACAAACCCAAATGCCCTTGCCCTGCCCCCTCTCTGAGGCCCTGCCCCTTCTCTGAGGCCCCGCCCTGCTCACTCCGTCCACGCCTCCCTCTGTCGCTCACTCCCCCCCCACACACACACTCACTTTTAGCGAGCTGGGGCAGGGGGTTGGTGTATGGCGGGGCTGCGGTCTCTAGGCGGGGGCCGAGGGGTTTGGAGTGTGTGAGGGGGCTCCAGGCTGAGCCTGCTGCAGGGGGTTCAGGGGCAGGAGGGGGTGCAGGGTGCAAGTTGTGGGAGGGAGTTTGGGTGCTGGAGGGGGCTCCCAGGCTGGAGCAGGGGGTTGGGATGCAGGCTCTGGGAGTTTGGGTGCTAGAGCCTGCTCAGGGCTAGGGCAGGGGATTGGGGTGCAGAAGGGGGTTCAGGGTGCCCGTTCTGGCCGAGAGGCACTGGGGCCGCTCCTGGTCAGCGGCGCAGCGGGGCTAAGGCAGGCTCCCTGCCTGCCCTGGCCCCATGCCGCTCCCAGAAGTGGCCGGCACATCTCTACAGCCCCTGGGGGCAGGAGCTCCGCACACTGCCTGCGCCGTAAACACCGCCTCCGCAGCTTCCATTGGCCACACTTCCTGGCCAATGGGCGCTGCACAGTCAGCGCTCAGGGCACTGGCTGTGTGTGGAGACCCCCTGCCCCCTCCCCCCCAGGGGCCACAAAGATGTGCCGTCCACTTCCGGGAGTGGCACAGGGCCACAGCAGACAGGGAGCCTGCCTTAGCCCCACAGTGTTGCCGGACTTTTAGTGGCCTAAAATTTCTGAGTTTGGTGTCATTAGCCTCTGGGAGATAAGGCCTAATTCCAGGAGACTCCCGGCAAAACCGGGAGGTTGGCAACCCTCCCTGTCGCCCATTCCCAGCTTCTGGCACCATCCCTGCCCATGCTGGCTAATAGCCACTGATGGACCTATCCTCCATGAATTTATCTAGTTCTTTTTTTAACCCTGTTATGGTCTTGGCCTTCACAACATCCTCTGGCAAGGAGTTCCACAGGTTGACTATGCATTGTGTGAAAAAATACTTCCTTTTGTTTGTTTTAAATCTATCTATTAATTTCATTTGGTGACCCCTAGTTCTTGTGTTGTGTTTCTCCACACCAGTGAAGATTTTATAGACTTCTATCATATCCCCCCTTAGGCGTCTCTTTTCCAAACTGAACAGTCCCAGGCTTTTCAATCTCTCCTCATACAGAACCTGTTCCATACCCCTGATCATTTTTGTTGCTCTTCTCGGTTCCTTTTCCAATTCCAATATATCTTTCTTTGAGATGGGGCGACCACATCTGCACACAGTATTCAAGATGTGGGCGTACCATGGGTTTATATAGAGGCAACATGATATGTTCTGTCTTGTTACCTATCCCTCTCCTAATGGCTCCTAACATTCTGTTCACTTTTCTGACGGCCGCTGCACACTGAGCGGACGTGTCCAGAGAACACTAAGTGGGGAGCAGTTGTAATTTCCAGCGAGGACCAGCAAATAGCACAGGGCTTATGCAGGTGTAAAACCTGGGAAGAGAATAACTAAACGAGAGTCATCTGAGACCATGGGACGTAGCAGCTTTGGAGCAAGCGCACTGCACCCCTGGCACCACACTGCGCACCGCACCCCCCCACACACACACACACCACACTGCGCACTGCACCCCCCACAGCACCACACTGCGCACTAACCCTGCTGCATCTTAGGAGGTATCTAGGCTACTTTACATCAGTGCAAGAGGCTGATCCACAGGCGGTTTGCAGCTCCCCCCTTCCCTTCCCTTCCCCAGCCATGCCATGCACCAGACTCAGCCACACTTTCAATCACTTAACCAGTGTCTCTGCCAAGCTGCCTAGGACACATTCATCCCAGCCCTAGGAGCAGCGCTCAGCCGGCCAGCAGTGGTCCTCCAGCCAACCGCAGGGCTTGACTTGCCCTAGGCTAGCTCAGGGTCCTGGTATCACATGGACATTGCACGAGGAGGGCGGATGTTTGTCCCTACATTTTGTGGCTGAGGAACAGGTCAATGGGCCTAACGCTGCACGATGTCCAGGAGCTCCAACCTCCCTGCCCCACTGCTCGGACAGACACAGAGACGCCAATACACAGAAGTTACACTGAGCACCGAGGAGAGCTAGGAGCTCTATGGACACCCGCCTCTCTCTCTGACCAGCCACCCAAGAGCAAAGGTTTGCAGTTACTGCTGGCCTGGCCTGAATTCAGCCTAGAAGCGAAAGAGGCTGGAACCCAATCCCCTGATCCGGTTCCCCTCTGCGGTTGTGCCTTGCTCCCCAGCAGGCCACGAAACCAGACAGACATTTCCACAAACACAGAACTCACCTGCTGCCCCAAAGCTTTTATTTTAAATGAACGTATCGGGGGGAAATAGACTCCCCAGGCTCTGAAAGACAGCGTGAGGGCGGGGCTGGGTTAACAAGGATGGTGACATGGGCGATTCCCACCAGGAACATGCCATGAATACACAGCAGCAGCATGAGGAGATGGTGATGAGAAGGCTGTGGGTACACGGCAGGTTTGACTTCATGCTAGAGAAATGGTCCCCAACCAGGCTAAACAACTGTGCCTCCCCGCACTATCCAGCAGCCTCCCGTCCCTGCCAGTCCCATCCCACTGGCTGCCTAGCCAGGTGTGTTCTAAGCCAGAACGCACAGTCCTTACCAGTCCTCCAGGCTCTGCCTGCCTACCTCAGGGTGCTGACCCCCAAGGAACTGACATGCCACCTCCAGTCCCTGAGCTCCATGGCAATTGGAAACGCACGCCTGGCCCAGTGGCAGACAATGGCAGCACATCAGGGCTTGTCATGGGACAGGGCAGACCTAGATTACCAACCACAGGGGGCTGAAACGCCCATTCCTACAGCTGTAACCTAGTGAGTGCCCACGGCAAGTGCAAACACGCGCAGTTATCGTGGGTATTAGCGCAGCACCAAGAGTGCCCGCCCCGAAGAACTTCCTCTGAAGGCACAAGTCCATGTCACGCCCAGCGCTAACCAACATCCAGAGCAGGACGCGTCCTCACCAGTGTGGCTCAGTGGCTGGGAACGAAGCGGCTCCGTGCCCACGAGCGAGAGGGAAGCAGGGAGATGGCTGCAGGAACGGGGTGCGCATGGCTCTCTGTACTTTAGGGTGGAAGCAGCCCAGTCCCGTTTGTGGAGTGTACAGCCTTTCACTCCCCGCCGCCCGAGGCAGGGTCCCCTCCAGAGCACCGCGCTCCATGAACCCTGCTGCACAGCGGTGCCTGGCTGGCATGCCGGGGGGACTTACGGAGGCTAGATAAGAACGAAAGGAAGCAACACACTAGTTTGTTCTCACCCTAGCCAGCCGCTGCTGCTGGGAGGGGCCCAAAGCTTCAGGAGACGTCAGCACCGAGACAGAGCGCGGTCAGGTAGCGAAACACAAGGTGCAAAAAGCCCCAGTGGGTTCCGTAGCCAGCTCCCCCCGGCGCTCCTGGGAGCTATGTAAGGTCAGTGCGGGAGAAAGGCGCTGGCCTAGCGGCCCTGCAGCCCACCGTCCCGGTGAACCAGTCAGCAGGTATGGCAGGGCCCTGCAAGCTTCGCATGTGCACACGCCCATCTCCCAGCCCTGCCCCAGCAGATCAGCTCTGGGGCTCAGCGGAGGCCAGGGCCAGTGGCCCGTCCTGCCCGCGTGCGGGGACTGCCCAACAGGACTAAGTGTGGCAATGGCTGGTGGGAACCGCTCTGAGACGGTCACACAAAGGGCTCCTTTCCCTCCGCCTGTCCCAAGCTCCTGCAGCCGGTGCTTGTGACGGCAGGGGCTGGTGCCCGGGCAGAGATGGCGCAGCGCAGGCCCCACCTCACTGTCACTAAGTGAAGATGGGATTTGGTCCCCCCTACCCCAACCAGCCCTGGCTTCTTCTTTCTCATCAGTTGATCCAGTTCACCCAGCCACGCCCACAGGCCAGGCTGTCCCCTCCCCACCTCTGCTCACTCATCTACAGCAGGCAGCTTCAGTCCCCACAATACCCTGCAGCAGCAATCCACGCACAGGCGGTGCCTTCGCCGCCAGCACAAGGGATCCTGGGGAGGCCTGAGCGGCAGATGCTGCCTGGGAATGCACAGCCCTGGGGACAGCTTCGGGGGCAGCTGTCGGAGCCCGGCCCATTGCTGAGTGACCGACCTACCCAGGTGATACCCCCTTAGCTGTAACAACCTGGGGGACTGCTGGCTGCGTTTCCAGGTAAGGAAGAGAACTTACGAGAGGGTCACCACACGCACTGTCACTGCTGCAGGCCAAGCTCAGTGCACACACCAGGGTCCCTTCATCCCTCTGTTCCCCACATGCTCCCCGGGTGCCACCCTCCCTTCCCCCTCTAGTACAGGGGCTCCCTGCTACAACCCACAGCCTCATGCTAGAGGCTGTGTGCCCCCCATTCTGCCCTCCACAATCTGCCAGGGGCTCTGTGTGTGCCCCATGTCCCCCTCCCATGCCACTGTCCCCCCAGCCACGGGCTCTGTGTGCCCCACCCCACCCCTCCCACCATTAGTATTTCTTTTCTTCCCATCTGGGACATACGACTCATGATGTCGCCACGTTACTGCTGGGACGACGGGCAGAGCGTTGCTGGGAGTATCATGCTGGAACATGGCTCTGTTCGCCGCCGTGGAGCTAATTACACACCTGGCCGAGGCTGGTGGCTCAGCTAAGCCGGTACCAGGGCTCCCCGTGTCCCCCCCCCTGCCATCGAGCTGAGCACTGCCCTAGCATGCAGTCCTCCTCCACCAGGGCATCAGCACCCAGCTTCTCCTTCCCTCTCCCCAGCAAGGGCATCTCGTCCTCGTGGGAACCCCACTGCTTTCAGACCGACTGCAACCTTCTCTGGGGCTGGGGGCTGGGCCTCCTGCCCCTCCCCCCCCCCCCCCCCGGGAAGTGCAGACACTCTGGGGGACGGGACGGGACGGACGCTGTTACTGTGTCTACAGGGGCTGGAGCTCGCAGCCCCAGGCGGCCTGTCACTGCCCTGCAGCTGGCTCTGGGGGGGATCCAGAACCCAGCAATACCCTCGGTACAACGTACACCCAGGCTAGCTTGGATCGTAGCTTCCAAGAGCCACCCCCACCCCACGTTTAGCTCCAGGGAGGCGAGAGGGGAGAGCTCCACGGGCCGTTCCCGCCCAGGGAGTCTCTTTCAGGGTTTGGTTTCCCGGGACACTCGCCGCAGCGTCCCAGGCCTGCCACCTTGCTGCACCCTCCCCTCGCTCTGCTCACAGCAGTACTCGGCGTCTCTTCGCACCCTGCAGCAACGTGTGCTGATCAATCTGCCAGCTTGCCCGCTGTCAGCAGCTGTGTCCTCTCTGAAGTTCGGTGTGTGCAGAATGAAGTCAGATCTGGCTTCTGGCTGTACCGTTCCCCAGTCCGTGTCTGGTGTTGGGGGTGCGGCAGCAGCACGGGTTAGCCCCCCGTTCCCAGATCCCAGTCACCGTACAGCTCGCCGATCAGGCGCACACTCTACTCACTCCGGCTCGCACAGGGGGACGGGTGCTCTCTGGTGCACCCGCAGAGCTCTCTGATCTTCGAAGCTCCTGCCACCCCCGCTGCATTGACACCACATCTCTGCTTGCTTGGCTTCAGGAGCTCCCTGCCGTGGGGGACGTGGTGGCTGAGGCGCCCTCTGCAGGCCAAGCACATGTGGGGCCAGTCCCCACCGCGGCGCAGGGTGAAGGTGTCCCCGTGGGGGAAGCTTGCGTGGTGCTGGGGGAAGCGTATGGTCTCTGCTGGGAGTGGGTTCTGCGGTGAGTGAGGAGATTGGGCTTCTGGCTGAAGGTCTTCCCGCAGTCGCCACAGCTGTAGGGCCGCTCCCCGGTGTGGGTGCGGTAATGGGTCACCAGGTTGGGCTTCCAGCTGAAGCCCTTCCCGCACACGGTGCAGGCGAAGGGCCGCTCGCCGGTGTGAGTCCGCTGGTGCGTGAGGAGGTTGGGCTTCTGGCTGAAGCTCCTCCCGCACTGGGTGCACTGGAACGGCCGCTCCCCGGTGTGGGTCCGGAGGTGCGTGACCAGCGTGACCTTCTGCCGGAAGCATTTCCCACACTCCGGGCAGGCGTACGGCCGCTCCCCACCGGGCACTCGCTGGGGGAGCTCCAGGGCGACGTGCTCCTTGAAGGGCTTCCCGCATGGGGAGTGGGAACAGCACCTCTTCCCGGCGTGGGCCTCCATCAGATCCACGCTCGGTGGCCTTGCGGGAGGTCTCTCCCCGACGTGGACACGCTGGTGGATCTTCAGGGACATCTTGCCCTTGAAGCGCTTGGGGCACTGGGCACAGGCGAAGGGCCGCCGCCCCACATGGGTTCTCTGGTGGGCCAGGAGGTTGGGTTTCTGGCTGAAGCTCTTGCCGCACTGGGGGCAGGCGAAAGGCCGCTCGCCCGTGTGGATCCGGTAGTGAGTCACCAAGTTCCCCTTCTGGTTGAAGCGCCGCCCGCACTGGCTGCAGGCGAAGGGCCGCTCGCCCGTGTGGAGCCGCTGGTGCGTCATCAGGTTGGCTTTCAAGCCGAAGCTCTTCCCGCACACATCACACCGATGGGGCCTGTCGCCCCAGTGGCTTTCCCGGTGCTTTGCCAGCTGGCTGTGCTGGCTGAAGCTCCGCCTGCACTCGGGGCACGTCCAGGCTGTCTCCCCCACCTGCGCATCCTGCTGGGCTGGCAGGGACAGCCGGGGCCTGAGGCCTTTCCCGCGTTCCGGAA
Source organism: Emys orbicularis (assembly GCF_028017835.1). Lineage (NCBI taxonomy): Eukaryota > Metazoa > Chordata > Testudines > Emydidae > Emys > Emys orbicularis. The sequence goes on from NC_088684.1 coordinate 298,349,395, forward strand.
GCTGATACGGCTGCCATCCTGCGTGGCTGCCCTGATGGGCAACGAGAGCCGGCCAAAAGCTAAAGCTGCTCCCGCACTGGTTACAGATGAAGGGCCGCTCTGCCCCGGGGGCCGCGTGCGCCGCGTCGCCAGGGCCCAGGCAGGGTTCCAGGTGTCTGAGGAGATGTTGGTTCAGGCTGAGGCCTCTCCCATACTGGGCGCTCTCGCAGGGCCTCTCCCTGGCCTGGCCGGGCTGGTGCTTCAGAAGAGCCGCCTGTGGGCAGCTTTCCCCACACTGCACGCACAGGAAGGGCTGCTCTGCTGAGGGGGTTTGCTGGGGCAGTGGGATATGCGGTTTCTGGGGGAAGCTGCTACCACAGTCAGTGCACGTGCACAGTGCCTGGCTTCCGGGGATCTTCTGGGCCGGCACTGGCTGAGTGGGGTCGCGCTGGCTCTCCTGCTCAGCACCTGTGGGCTGCAGCGGCACGGCGGGGGGACTGTGGAGTGGGATTGGCTCTGCAGTCCCACAGGGTCTGGGCTGGCTCAGGCTGTGGGTTCTCTGGTGTGCTTTCAGGGACACCTTGTCCTTGAAGCACTTCTGGCACTCCCCGCACGGATAGGGGCGCGCATCCGTGTGGGTGCTCTGGTGAGTCACCAGGTTGGTCTTCTGGGTGAAGCGCTTCCCGCACTGGGGGCAGGCGTAGGGCCGCTCCCCGGTGTGGGTCCGGTAGTGAGTCACCAGGTTGGTCTTCTGGTTGAAGCTCTTCCCGCACTGGGCACAGCTGAAGGGCCGCTCGCCCGTGTGGGTCCGGTAGTGAGTCACCAAGTTGGGTTTCTGCGTGAAGCTCTTCCCGCACTCGGGGCATACGAACGGCCGCTTTTCCTCCTGGTCTCCCTGCTGTGCTGGGGACTTTGGCTTCCCCCCAAGCCCGCCCCACTGCGGCGGCTTCTCCCCCACGTGGGTTCTCTGGTGGGCAATGAGATTGGCCTTCTGGCTGAAGCTCTTCCCACACTGCGGGCAGGAGAAGGGGCGCTCCCCGGTGTGGATCCGCCGGTGAGTCAGGAGGTTGGGCTTCTGGCTGAAGCTCTTCCCGCAGTCTGGACACCTGTAGGGCTTCTCTCCCGTGTGGATCCTCTCGTGCGTGATGAGGCTCTGCTTCTGGCGGAAGCGTTTCCCGCACTCGGCACACTGGAAAGGCCCAGCCCCTAGCTGACGTACGACGGCGTCTGAACACTTGCTGAAGCCGGCTGATTCTTCCATCTTGATCCTTGTCTGGTTTCTCTGCTGCCTCTTGGATCCCAGCTGCCGACTGTGAAACGAGCCGTCGGAACTGTCACAGACCACGGGGGACAGCTCTAAGTCTGCAGCAAAGCTCTCCGCGTTCTCTTCTTGCTCGACTGCGTTCACACCCCCGTGCTCTGCTGGATTACAAAGAGAGAGTGACGGCATGAACTCCTGGGCCTTCCTTGCCGTTTGTAAAACTCTACAGAAACGAGCAGCTGCTAAGGCTGGGCCCAGACTGTACCCAGCTGAGGGCTGCACTGGCAGCCTGCAAGAACAGCAGAGGCCGCAGCCAACTGGCACAAGGCAGAGCAGACTGCAGCTGGCCTCATCTTTGCTATGGAACTGCAGCCCCTTGAGACAACAGGTCCAGCAAACCGCCCCTGTGCTGATCTCAGCCTCGCTGGAAGGGGAGCCCAGAGCAGAGCCAGTCGTTGCTCTCACTCACCTACGCAGGCACTTCCCAGGATCTTGCTCTCCTCCACTTTCTGCTGAGCCTCGATGTATCGCTCCTCCCATTGCTCAATCCGGAAGAAACCATCGGGCTTGAAAAATCCGTAGCCTGGTTGAGGGGATAGAGGATGTCATCAGGTATGGTGCGGCGCATCCAGTGCCAACACCACCGTGCTGGAGACCATGCATCTGCTACTTCACAAATCAAATAATTAACCCAAGTCCCAGGGGAACCTTTGTCTTTTTTCCAAGCCTCTGCTGCCTAATGTGGAATTAAAGATACCGGACACTACAAGCAGCACACCCCTGGCTAGCCCTCCTTGTCCTCACCACTGTCCTGGGGGCGACTGGCAGACAGAGGAGAGCAGATCCGGCCAGGAAAACAGTGAGCTTTCAACCTATCTCCCAAATGTTCATAAAAATACTTTGTTGGTGCCTTTCAACCCAGAATCTCAAAGCCCGTAACGCGTGTTAATGAATCCCATCTCCAGCCTGTCTCCTGGGAGGAAAGTCTGGATCACTAGCCACACTCTACTGATGGAGAAACTGAGGCCCAGGAAGGTTAAGTGCAAATTTGCAAATTTGCACAGTGGATCAGAGTGACAGAGCTGGGATTAGAACTCGGGAGCCTAGACTTATCCTTTGCCTTGTCCACTAATCCTCCCTGAACCGCTCAATCAAAGGGGAGGGGCCACAGCCAGATGTCATTTAGGACTGGTGCAAATCCACGACTGACACGTCCCCTGAAACTCTAGCAAATTCTATTTCATCTGATCTAAGTGAGTAAAGACATGGAAGGATTAAGCCAATGGCGGTTTCATCTGCTTCTCTCGACCTCGTGTGCTGCTAACCAGCTGTTGTGTTGAGCACTCACCTGCGCAGGGATCTGGTGGACGCTCTAAGCCACCAGAGATCAGCTGAACCCCCACACCTGGTTGTTCCCCTCGTTCAATCCGGAACAAGAGATCAGGTTTGAGAGCCGGGTGGCCTGGTTCGGGGGGGAAAATATTCCTGTTAGCAGGTGCTCGACCACTGCTGCCTGCACTGAAGTCAATGGGAGCCGGGGCTCGGTCCCCGCTGCATTGCTAGCTGGCGCTGGGTGGAGGGACGCGGCTGCTCAGAGCACGGCTACGGTCAGAGAGCGGAGAATGGAAAACGGCACAATCATACCCAGCCCCTCTAGTGCCTGGGGAGGAATAAGTCTCCGCTGCCCACTCAATCGCCAGTGTCTCATGCAAGATGGACAGCGACAGGGCCAGGCTGGGGGTGGATTTTAGGAGGTGGCCTAAGAAGTGGACCGAGGCCCTCCAAATAATTTCATGAGGGTCTCCAAAGAGGCTTAGATGACAATGACTTTGGAGCAGCACTGACCTGGATTTGAACTGGTGATGCCACGAGAAAAGGTTCCACAGCCCAGCTCCAGTTCGCTGTGCCATCCTGCCCCCTCCTTTGATGGGTGCAATTCTTCGGACATGGCTACACCCAGCCACCAGGCCAGCCTCACTGCCTTGTGTGGGGGATGGGGCTCTCAGAGCCTGCAACAGGCAACACCTGAACCTGCGCTCCACCAGGGGTCCAGACTGATCGCTCTTCCGCGTGGAGCTGCTTCCGCCTGAGGAGGGGACGGACAGAATGAAGAGGGAGACAGAGCACTCCCTGCTGCCCCACCAACCAGCCACGTACATCGCAAAGAGGGTGAGCCTCTCCAGCACCCCTCACGGCCACACCCAGAGCCACCCACTGCCGCCAGGGAGCACCCCTCTGCCCTGCCAGGGAGGGCTGCAAAATGGAGCCGTGAGGAAGTAGAGAGCCTGGCTCCTGGCAGCCCCAGGACAGTTTCCCTCAGCTCCTGGCTCCCAGATCCCGCTGGGGGAGCGCAGGCTGGTGAGAGAGAGTGAGGCAGGCAGCAGTGGGCAGTGAGTTTAGTGACACTCGTCTGGGGCTGGAGGGAAGAGCTTTGTCTCATGCACCGCAGTACCAGCTCTGCTTTCAGGGAGCAGCCTCTTGCAAAGGGATTTGAAGGAGGAGAAGATAACGGCTCTTCAATCAGTGACAGCTGAGCCCCGCCCAGCACTGTCCCCCGATCAGCACTCTCCAGCCCTTTTACTGCCTGGCATCTCACCTCTAACCTGTGCACCAGACAGTCCTCACCCAGCGAGGTGACCAGCTTGTAGTTCTCCCTCCTCACGGCCCAGTACAGCTCCCTCTGCCATTCCGCTAACGCCGCCCACTCCTCCGGGGAGATACAGACCCTGCCGTCCTCAGACGTCACCGGCACCTGCAACAAGAAGCCCCCACTCAGCACTGCCTGCTTCAGCAGCACAGCAGTCACCCACCCCGGTCTACTGGGCAAGGCCATTGTGTGCTGGCCGAAATGGGAGAACAGGCTGTGTGTGCCAGGCACTTGTCCCGGGCGACATGGCTGAGTACAATATGGGTGGCTGGTGGTCCCACGGCTCCTGCCTACCTCACCGTGCCGCAGATGTCATGTCAGAGAGCAGAAGGTTCTGTCTGGAGGAAGGAGCTTGGGATAGCTGGGGTAGGAATGGACAGGGGACACGCCTGTGAACAAACTGCTGGCAGGCAGCATCTCACATATGGGAGTGGCTGGAGCAGGGGACTGGGAGTTCTACGCCCAGCTCTGCCACTGATTCACTATGTGACCTTGAGCAAGTCACTTTCTCTGCTGTGCCTCAGTTTCCCCATCAGTGAATCTGGGACACACCACATCCTCCCTCCCAGGAAAACAGTCAAGCTGTATTTCTTACTGTAGGTAATATCTCTAGCTAATGGAGCCCAGAACCAAAGAGAAAGCTGGGCAGGAGGAGAGGAGGTCCAGAAGGATCCTGGACGCCCGGAAGTACAGTGACTAAGACCCAAAGGGCTCTCAGGAGAGGTGAGGAAACTGAGGCAGGGTCTTGCATGCAGCTGTTTGTTACTTCTCCATAGCTGTATATCCCTTGTGCTCTGGGTATGAGTGAGGTGTGTGGAGTTCAGAAATACCTTTGCAATGTCTGTGTTACTTGCTTTAACTGTAACAAAGTCCCTGTAGGGTTAACCTGTAAACCAGAGTGCCCGGGCGGGCAGAGCTTCAATGCTGGGAAGACTTGGGGAATCAGCGCTGGTCTTGGGGCCTAGGGCAACCGGAGCGCAGGGTTCCACACCTCCAGGAGGGGGTACCAGACGGGGTTGGGACCCCAGACGTGTGCCAGGCAGGCCAGGCATACAGACAAGGTGTGGACACTGCGCAGGCTCAGCCTGCTGAACAGTTCATCAGGCTATTACAGCAGCCCGGTTACTGTCCCCAAGGGGCAGGGCACTCAGCCAGGAGTGTGCATGAAGGCACAAAGTAACAAGAAATGGGGTGACGCATTGTTAGGTCTCCAACTCCTCCAGCAAGTGTCCAAACCCCACCACAAAACCCTCACAGAGAAACAAGGGATCAAAGGCTGCCCCCACCCACCACAGCACCACCTTCCTCTCTTCTGTGATGGGAGGAAATAGAAAGCAGAATTAACCCCTTCCTGTCCGCAATGTGCGTGCCCAAGACAGCAAGCAGTCAGGCAAGCCTCTGGCACCCTGCAGTCCCCCAGCTGCGGCCTACCTGGGCAGCACCCCCTGCAGGCACTTTCCCATCGGAGACGCCTCGGTGGAAGATGCCGTGGCTCCCGTGTGGAGGATGTGAGGACGAGATCCTGTCCCTTCACCTTTTACTGGGATTGGTAAGTCGAATCGTCCCCTCTCCCAGCTTCTTCGAGCGGCTGCTGCAGATCCCTGCACTGACAACAAGGAGAGCTAATAAGCGGGGGCTGGGGACAGAAGAGAGGCACAACCCAAAGGCTGGGAAGCTGCTCAGAGAGAGACTTGACCGACGCGGTCATCCCACCTCTCTCCAGCCATCTTAGGGAAAGAGTTCAGCTAAGCCCAGGCTCTGTATTGAATTCACAGCGCTCCTGTTATTGCAAACTTCCCCAAGACCAGCCCGCTCAGCACTCCTGGGACTTGTAGTCCATGCTGGCGAGAGGATGCTACCACACGTGAGTGCTGCCTAGCCTGCTTCACAGGACACAACGGGGGAGGGGAGAGAAAACTACAGCTCCCAGCAGCGCCCGGTACAGCATGAAGACAGCCTGTCCCTCTCTAGTCCGTGATAACAGTGACAGCAGGGCCCCTTTATCCCAGCCCACCAGCTCGGCTAGACACACAGCCCTGAAGGGTAGCACTGCAGGAAGCAGGAATGCAGACTGCACATCGGCAGACCCGGATTTCCCCTCCTCCCATCGTTTGTTTCAGTAATTCAGCGATTCCTGGCCCTAGTGCTATCCTGTGGCTGAGAGTTCTACAGGTGAATTATGCACCAATTACTTCCTTTGATGAGTTTTAAATGGGCTGCCTTTCCAGTTACTGAATGGCCCTTTGTTCTTGCAGTGTAGGCGGTGATAAGGAGAGCCCTGATTTACCTGTCTATCCAGTCCTTTCTTTGTCTCCTCCTCTCTACACTGAACTGTCCCAGTCTTTTCAATCTCTCCTGGCCTCCGTTTCGTCTCTATCCCCTTCCTATCGCTGCGCTATCTTGTTTGAGAAAGGGGGACCAGCACAGAATGCAGGATTTGGGGGGCGGGGAGATGTATAGGATGGCAGCACTCCGGACAAGAGCCCCACCCCTCATCCGAAGCTGCCAATTCACCCCTCCCCAATTCACACACTACAGCCCCCTGCCAAACCTTTCAAAGTAGCCAGTGTTTGCGTGTGTTCCAACTCTGACTAGCTAGCACATGAAGGGTTAAGTCTGATGTGCATGACAACTGCACTCAGCCCCTGATTTTCGGAGGGGTTGGCTGGTTACCAGCTCCCCACTGAAGTCAGGAGAGCTGCACGCCTCCCAGTGCCTGGCCCTTCGCACTGACAGAGAACATCCCATTTCCAAAGCACTTGACCATCGTTAGCCGATCCTCAAAGCACTCCCAGGTAGCAGTAACGGAGACATGTCGATGGGAAGTCACTTTCCCCAGGCCTTGCAGCCAGTGAGTATCGGAGCTGGGATTCAGACCCAGGCGGGCCTGGCCCCCGGACCCACGCTGACCCTGCACTTTAACTGAACTGTTGTGCCTGTCCCAGATGTCCGTAGTAACGAGGGAGGAATTACCTCCAGTCTCCGCTCCAGTTATTTTTCTCCCTGGCAGCTGTAGCTAATCCTGGAGTGCTGTCGTGTGCTCCTCGCGGGCAGAGCACCTGCTTTACGTCGCAAACGCCATTAGTTCCACTTTTCTGGGGCGGGAGCATTTATTGAACACTCGTCGTCTCTTCTACCCTCTCTGTGTGGAGCTTTCTGCACTTTCCTCTTCATCTGTGCCCAAATGCTCTGCTCTGAAGGGAAACGTTCGCCCCGGGCTGGTGCTGGACGGACACAGCACCCTGCAGGAAAGCTACTCGCTGGGAAATGTTGCATAACCACAGACCAGAATTTGAGCGGAGAAAACAGGCTTTGAACTTCAGCTCCTTCAGATGCTTTAAAATCCATGTTCCTCCTGGTTCTCTAGAGCATTCAAGGAACGGGAGGGCACTATGGATACCAGCTAAGCTATGCAGCCTAGGGGTAGTGTCGGGCAAGAAGTTTCATGCCAAGTGCCATCAGGCCGGTTAGACACTGGTGACTGGGAGTGGCTGAGGGACTTCCACACTCATCTCCTCTGATGCACCCCCAGATGTATTGGGCCACAAATTCTAATAAAAGCCCCCACCACCACCGCCCCCGCCAGCTCCATTAGTGCTGTGGCAGCTCTTGGCGAGTCTCTGGGCCAGGCAGAACCATTCTCAGAACTCGGCTGGTAAGACAGGAAGCAGTTAAGGAAGCTCATTTGGATCAGTGGTTCTCAACCTTTCCTGGCAACTGGAGTAGTGCACCAGAGTAAGGAGCCTGCGATGATCTCACCCCGATGAGGATTGGGGAGTTCCAGCAGCGTAGGGTGCGCATGACAGCAGAATCAGGCACTCGGACCTCTGCAGCACAAAGAGAATCATCACCTATTTACAGATGGGGAAACTGAGGCACGGGAAATTACTTGGTCAGCACTACTCAGGAAATCAGGGCAGAGCTGAGTTTGGAACCCGGGCATCCTGGCTTCCAGTCCCCAGCTCTCGTCAGCAAGCCACACTCCCACCTGAAACAAGTGAGGCATTGCCCAGCCCACACCAGGAAGCCCTGTGTGCGCATCCCAGTCCCATGAAGAAGCCAAAAGGAAGGGAAGAGGCCGAGCCTGCTGGAGGGGCCATTGGAGCGTGGAGAGGAAAACTGCCTGGGAACTTTGCAACGAAACCAGAGAAATCCCTCCGCTGGCCCCTCGTTCTATTTACAAAGACAACAGAGCTGGGCTCCGCGTGCAGAGGGGCCTCCCGACTGGCAGGCAGCCAGGGACAGGTTTGGCTCAGGGAGGGAGGTGTCAGGGAGGCAGGAGGGGATGGGGTTGAGCCTCCACATTAGCACTGCAGGGAGCACAGAAGAGGAGAGGGGGCCACTGTACACCCTGTCTTCACTCCCTTATAACTGCTGGGAGGACCACTCCTGACCCACCCATATCAGGTGAGACAAGCAATGGTGATGGTTAGGATAGAGATATTCAGGCCTGTCTGCAAAGGCCTAGACTTTAAGAATGTAGGTGTATTCTTATCACTAAGCTAGTTATAGAGGTATAAAAGAAAGAATAAAAATCACTGTCTGTCTGTGTAAGGGCCTTCTCTCGCTGTAACAGTCTGAGGCCCAGTTCTTTGGCTAAGCAGCAGAAGCAGCCATAAACTGGGACGTGTATGGTCACATCCTCACATTCCAAACTAGTCCCATGGAAATAAGGCAATCTGGGGCTGTTAGGAATACAACCCTGTCCTGATATTCCTATCACCTCCAGAGAAAGGGAAGAGCCTAGAAGATGTAAAAGGAAACTTAGTTTGACAGCAGCATCCTGTCTGGCAAGAACTCACTTATCAATAGCTGGGATGCGAAATCCTCATTTCTGTATTGTTCTATCACTGTAGTCTCCACTTCCCTATTGTTTGTCTGTATAATCTCTGTCTGGTTCTGGGATTGTTTCTGTCTGCTGTACAATTCATTTTGTTGGGTGTAATCCAATTAAGGTGGTGGGATATAATTGGTTAAATAACCATGTTACAGTATGTTAGGATTGGTTAGTTAAATTTCAGTAAATTGATTGGTTAAGATATAGCTAAGCAGAACTCAAGTTTTACTATATAGTCTGCAGTCAATCAGGAAGTAAGGGGGGAATGGGAACGGGGAATGGGGGGGAATTGGAATCATGTTTTGTTAAGGGGGGAATGGGAACAGGGAATGGGGGTGGGGGAATTGGAATCATGTTTCGCTAAGGGGGGGAAATGGGAACAGGGAATGGGAACAGGGACACAGGCAAGGCCCTGTGGTGTCAGAGCTGGGAAGGGGGACACTGAGGAAGGAAACTGGAATCATGCTTGCTGGAAGTTCACCCCAATAAACATCGAATTGTTTGCACCTTCGGACTTCGGGTATTGTTGCTCTCTGTTCATGCGAGAAGGACCAGGGAAGTGAGAGGGTGAAGGAATAAGCCCCCTAACAGTGCTCCTCGACCACCTCACATAAAGACAAACACGAAAATCATTGCTTTACCCACCCAGAAAGCACTTTCCAAGGCATACATGTGATAGCCTCTTGATGTGGGAGTGCTGATGGGCTTTTCCATCCCACAGTGCCCAATGCTGTGCTGGGGGCTGGGTGGGCGCTTGAAGCGGGTGGGGGTAAAAGCTGCCCTTCATTCAGGCTAAATGTAAGAAACAATTAAGTCCTTTATGAAATAAGATGGCTGAAACAATAGGAGCCACCACCCAAAACACAGTCCATATGCAAGGAGCTGAGCATATGCAGGGGGGTGAGTATTGCTGTGATGGAGCCATGCACGCATGTGGAGGGAAGCAGTCAGAAACACCAGAGAGGCACACAGAGAAGGCAGCAGGGAAGTACCGGAGACAGCCAGAGAAGCATTTGTAGCATGACCTTCAGAGAAAGCTCTTGGGCAGAGTGCTAGCTGGAAAGGGGCTTGGAACCATGAGCAAAGAAGCGCTCTCCAATTGTTTGATTCCTGCTGTGTTCAGGGAGACAGGACTTTGCATACTCTTTGTAGATAAATAGGGTTGCATCAAAGAAATGCCTGATTCCATCATTGATTGCTCCTAATAGAAACAACCCACAAGTCCCCAGATATTGGCTAACCACCCAGATCAGAAAGGGTGACACTGGGAAGCAGGCTTAGGCCATCTGAGTAGAACTGGCTTTCAGCACTCTCTTGGTTTGCAGTTATTTACAAAAAAGTACTCAAGGGTTTGGTTCTGCTCCCATTTCCCTGCTCTGCCCCACATGATGGCTTCCAGGTCTCCCCAGCCACTGTGCTACAACAGAACCCCCTCTACGCACAGGGAGAGATTTCTTAGGCCATTGGACGGCTCCATTGATTGACGCAGTTGAACAACTAAACCCTGGAATCTACAAAGAGAAAGTGCACTTCCCCTCCCTATTCTGTTGCCTGACACCCAAGCTCAGGCACTTTAGCTCCTTCAGCAATTTGAGTTGTTTCCATATTTCGTTAAGCACAGGGGGTGTTGGACAATAAGGGTCAATCCAAGCTGAAAGCGCCTGTCCCCAGGAGACTCGAACACAGGATGTGTTTTTCACAGAAGTCCCAGAGCAGTGAGACTGAGCATCTTTGCAATACAAGGCTGTCTCTACTAGCAGCCAGAGACTGGCAAACAGTCAGTGCGCCTTTGAGTCTCCTTCAGCCCATCCCCTCAATTCAAGTCAAACAGAACTAGCACTGCAGAGAGTGAGTTGGACAAACATCAACAGAGCTGAGCTGAAAGCTTGTTCCCAGCTATTACCGAGATTGCTACAGTCGTCCTCCGTCCTCCACGGGCCATGGCACGATGGTCCCCTACAGTCCATTTATAGAGCTAGTGTGTAATGTCCTGTCTAACGGGGCTCCCGTCCCTTCCCTTAGGACAGCGGTTCTCAACCAGGGGGACGCGTAGCCCTCGGGGTACACAGAGATCTTCCAGGGGGTACATCAACTCATCTAGAGATTTGCCTAGTTTTACAACAGGCTACATAAAAAGCACTAGTGAAGTCAAATTTCATACAATGACTTACTTATACTGCTCTATATACTATACACTGAAATGTAAGTACATTATTTATATTCCAATCCATTTATTTTATAACTTTATGGTAAAAATGAGAGAGTAAGCAATTTTTCAATAATAGTGTGCACTGACACTTCAGTATTTTTATGTCTGATTTTGTGAGCAAGTAGCTTTTAAGTGAGGTGAAACTTGGGGTAGGAAGACAAATCAGACCCCTGAAAGGGGAACAGTAGTGTGGAAAGGTTGCGAACCACTGCCTTAGGAGATGGGTTTACAGGCTTGTCACGGATACACTAGGAGATTTTCCTTGATATCTACCCTTAATTTCCCTTTTCTCCATTCCAGCCCCTGAGTCCCAGTCACTTTCTCACCCTGGCAACAGCCTGAGTAATTCCTCTGCCAGCGCAACTCCTAACTCACCTCATCATGGGGCAGTTGGAAGAGATAAAACTAACCTCCACCGAGCCTCTCCCCACACCCGCCCCCTCCACCCAGCCTCTCCCCACACCCACACCCTCTCCCCACCCCTCCACCCCGCCACTCCCCACACCACCCCCTCTACTCAGCCTAACCCTGCCCCCTCTACCCAGCCTCTCCCCACACCCACCCCCTCCACCCAACCTAACCCCACCCCCTCCACCCAGCCTCTCCCCACCCCTCCACCACACCACCCCCTCCACCCCGCCACTCCCCACACCACCCCCTCTACCCAGCCTCTCCCCAGACCCACCCCCTCTACCCAGCCTCTCCCCAGACCCACCCCCTCTACCCAGCCTCTCCCCTCTACCCACCCCCACCCAACCTAACCCTGCCCCCTCCACCCCGCCTCTCCCCACACTCGTCCCCTCCACCCAACCTAACCCCACCCCCTCTCCCCAGCCTCTCCCCACCCCCTCCACCCAGCCCCACACCCCAACTCCCCACGTGGTCGCCAGACACCCCCCGCCAGGGCCTCCTCACGTCACGGCAGCGGCGCTTACGTCACCCTGTGACTCCATTTTGTGGTGGGAACACGTCATCGCGCATTGTTATGGCAACACAGTCCAACTCCCGCGCTAAGCCCTAGACCCGCATCACCGCGGCGAACGCCCAGCCTCGCGGGATGACGTCACGTCGGAACGTAATGACAACGCCGCACGGACGCGCTCACCCTCAGCCAGCTCCGTGGAGACGCCGCAGCTGAGCGCGGCCCCGCAAAGGATCACGGGAAAGCTAGGAGCCAGACATCTCGCGAGAACACGCGGGACTACACGCACCGCGCGAGAACGGGACCACACGGCGTGATGGGAGATGTAGTTCCGGGCGGGGCAGGGCGCGCCCGCGAGCTGTTAGAGCAGGAGGGCCCAGCGCGGTGTTCTGTAGAGGAGCCTTGACACAGACGGCTAGAGTGCCGCCCTATAACACCATAGAGTCCTGCCAGAGCGCCGCTCCCGGGGCACCATAGAGACGTGCCCGCATAGCGCTGCTCCCCTGGCACCATAGAGACCGTAGAGACGTACCAGAGTGCCCCTCCCACTGTACCATAGAGACGTACCAGAGCGCCACCTCTGCCCAGTTAGGGAGCAGAGAACTGAAAGGCTGAGGCCATGGAACCCAGGCGTCCTGACTCCCTGCCCCACCTGCTCTAAGTTAGGGTCTCCAGGTGTCCGGTTTTTGACTGGAAAATCTGGACGAAAAAGAGATCGGGCACTGTCTGGTCAGCAGACACTAGAAGTCCGGTTACCAGAGTAACCGCGATCAGCCTTCCTGCCGAGTGGGCGGGAAGACCTGCAGAGACATGCTGGCCACTTCCGGGAGCCGCATGGAGCCAGGGCAGGTAGGGAGCCTGCCACTGCGCCACTGACCGGACTATTAACAGCCGGAGCCACCAGGGTCCCATTTCAACCAGGTGTTCTGGTTGAAAATCGGCTGCCTGGCAACCCTCGTGGGAAGGAAGGGGGCAACCTGCTACCTGCAGGGCGTGGATGTTGGGAGAGGAGCCGTTCGGAGAGCAACCCCTGTCCAGTCTCTGCTCTCACCCCACTGGCTGCAGAGGGGCCTGGGCTTGGCACATCGCAAGGGACCACTTCCCCTGAATTGCCGGGCTGGGCTGCCAATCCCAGCTCCGCACATGGCGCAATCACCACCCAGGTAGGAGCCTGGCCAGCCCCCAGCGCCGCTCCCTGGGAACCCGGGCGCCCGCTCGCTCTGGCGGCGGAAGTTGGCAGGCTCTGGCACTTTGCAGCCAGACCGCCCCAGCCACAGCTGAGGTAGCCCAGGAGCCAGGGCCCCAAGAGCCCCTCACCGTGGGGTGTGTAGGAACCAGGAGCGGAGGCTCCTTAAACACCTCGGGAGAAGAGGGAGACCCCAGAACCAATATTTCTGTTCCATGTAAGTTTTCTTCAGCCTGCTAGGGTTAGCGGGTCATGGCTTCCAGGGGTCGGCTACAAACAATGGGGCAAGTTCCCCAGACGGAAGCAAGCAGCCCCCTCCCCCTGTTCCATGGACCCTGACAGACACAGGATGCCTGGGTGTGTTTAGGACCATCCCTTGCCTCGGTGCTGGGGGGCTGGAGGGGAGAGCTGGGAGTCAGGACTCCTGGGTTCTCTCCCTGGCTCTGGGAGGGGAGTGGAGAGTAGTGGTTAGAGCAGGGGGGCTGGGAGCCAGGACTCCTGGGTTCCATCCCCTGCTCTGGGAGGGGAGTGGAGGCTAGTGGGTTAGAGGGGGGCTGGGACTCAGGGCTCCTGAGCTCTATTCCTGGCTCAGAGAGGGGAATGATGTTTTGTGGTTAGAGCAGGGGGCTGGGGGAGCTGGGAGCCAGGACACCTGGGTTCTATTCCCAGCTCCTTCACAGACTTCTTGTGTGACCTGAGTGAGTGGCCTATGGAGAGAGCCTCTCCTGCCCCCCATAGGTAACTGGTGAGGTGGGAAGAATGCAGCAGTCCCCCAGCTGGGCGGGAGGGGACGAGTGAGTGGAGGGCAGGACCTTGGAGCAGGGGGCGGCGCCTCAGGGAGAGGGGGCGGAGCAGTGGTGTCCAGTTTTCAGAAATTGGAAAGTTGGCAACCCTAGTTCTAACCCTCTTCACTCCCAGTGGCGGGGATCCCCCTGTTATCACCCCAAGCATTCTAAAACATGAGTCAGGCACCCCCAGGCATGGGATTGGCTTAAATATAATGGGAATACATTTTGAAATAATAAATGTGCTCTTTTATTTGCCTTCTCATTTCTGAGCTTTTAGGGTGCACGCGGGTCGTGTTTTCCAGCTTTTCTCTGCAACGGTGAGGACTAGAAACTTACTTTTTTTCTGAAATGAAAGCTGAGATTCTCATGTAATAACGTGGCTCCAGGAGCTGGGGCTTTAACAAAATCCACCAGCTAGCGTGAAACTCAATGAAATCGGGAGCATTGGCAACACTAGAAATAGAAACCAGGAGTCCCAAGTATTATTTCCTGCCCCACCCCCACACCCCACACACCATCTAACCCACTAGCCTCCCCCCCCCCAGGTGTGAGGGTTGCAAATCCCCACTCTGCTTGGGCGTCAGTAATGCCATTCAGGTGCTCCACAAGTCACAGAGACCTGAGCTCCAGCCCGAGTGGGGAGAAAGTCTCCGGATCCCCTGTGGATGTTGTTTACATGTCCGTTTGAAGTCTGCACCTGTGGTGGTGATACTAGGAGCACAAACAGCTAATACATTTCAATCAAAGCTTCCAACCATAGGCGGCGAGTTCTATGGGCCTGCGGTGCCCGTGCTCCACCAATATTCAGCAATATTCAGTGTTTGGGCTGATATTTTCAGAGCCGTCCTGTCCATAGGATGGATGGGGCAGCATCCCCTGGCCCCATGCTTCGGGGGGCCCCGTGCTTCAGGGGGATGCAGGGTCCAGGGCAGCCTGCGGGGTAGCGGGGGACCTGGCGTTGGCAGCAGCAAGTGACCCGGCCCCAGCCTGCCCCACTCCGCCCCGCCTCCACTCCTTCCCCCAAACCTCCGCCCCCCCCGGCTCTTCTCGCCCCTGCTCCGCCCCCTCCTCACCTCTACTCCGCCCCTTCCCCCAAGCCTCTGCCCCCCCCGGCTCTTCTCGCCCCTGCTCCGCACCCTCCTCACCCCCATTCCACCCCTTCCCCCAAACCACCGCCCCGCCTCTTTCCGGCTTCCGTCCCCTCCCCCGAGCGATGCCGGGAGCAGGGCGGGGCCGGCTGGGGCCAGGTCACTCGCTACTGCTGGTGCCAGGCCCCTGTGGACAGGACGGCTCTGCTCTGACCCGTTCTGGGCACCATCAAAAATAATACAAACCTGTCACCCATGCTCCCAGCCCCACTTTAACTATACCGGGCTAGCTTTAGAAATGCTCCCTGATTCCCCGGCTGTACTCCCTGTGCAGTCACCCTCCCCCTGCCTCTCTTTCAACCTGGCCAGGGAATCAGCTGGGAGCACGGCTGGGGGAGCTGTGGGCTAGATTGGCTTGGTGGCAGTGGGGAGTGGGGCCTGGAGAGAGGAGGTCGGCTCGGAACACTTTGAAGGCGGGAGGAGCGTACTTTAAGTACTTTACGAAGGATTAGAAGAGCAGCGCGAGGGTTGAGTCTGGTTGGCAGGGAGAAAGTGGGATCAGGGGCTGGGGGGGGCAGGCTACGGTTAGGGGCGTGGGTGAGGCACAGAGCAGGGAATAGCTGGCTTCAGTATCTAAGGAGAAGTATCTCCGCTGCCCCCCGCCCTCCCCAAGCGCTCAGACTCTGTGCTGAGAATTCAGCTTTTCGAACCATTCGGAGAAACACTGAACTTCAAACCAGCACAACCTTCAGCATTTCCAACCCCTGCTCTCTGTTCCTCTGTTGCCTAATCCACCTGCCCTCCCAGCCAGTGACCCGATGCCACGGGGCCCCTGCCTGCCTGGGAAAGGTTCCGCTCTGCCACACGGTTGCTCTCTCTGGGTGGAACATCTGTTAGGTTTCCGATAAAACGTAGCGACCAGAACGGACAAACAAACTGATCCAGCCGTGGGGGCTGGGAGACCCAGCACCAGGGACGGACACAGCCCGGTTCCCCAGCTTGTAGGGAGCAAGATGGACTCAGTGGGACCTGTCCAGGCTTTGCCCTCGCTGCTGCTCTGAGCTCCGTTCTCGTCACAGGGCGGGGGTGGGGAAAGCCTGCGGAGCCCCCTGTGGGCAGCACCCCTAGAGCCAGAACCCCTGCAGCTGTCAGAGCTCAGGGCGCCCGTTGGGAAGAGCTCCGGAGGGATGGCCTCAGGTCTGGGAGTTCGGTTCCTTTCTTTGCCATTCGCTCGCCGGGAGATTCCTCTCGCTGGGCTGCAGGGATAGTGACCATGACGTGACCCCGCCCCACCCCTCACTCAGTATGCACTGCCCCGGTGCCCTGCGCTGGGCGATGCCCCTGGATTGCAGAGGGCTGTGAGGAGGAGCCAGCCCGGGGGGCTCCCAGCACCAGGCCGGAAGCAACGGGTGGCAGAAGCTGAACCTCTGTGAGTCTCTTTCCATCCTACCTCCTGAGCGTCCCCTCCCCCACCCCAAACACACCCCTGTCCCTGGTCAGATGGGGGCTCGGTGTGGGGCGAGCTGGCAGGGCGGTGGGTCTCTGCATTGCGGTGACCCGCAGGGCGTGCAGAGCTTCCCCCGGACACAGCCGGGGAGAGGAGCCAAGAAAGGATGTGCTCTGGCTCCAGGGACCTGCGGCTGCAGCACCGAATGGGCTCCTTCAATCCAGCCCTAGAGGCGAGATGGGTTTAGTGACCAGCCACAGGACAGAGCTTCCAGGCCACCAGGAACTGGGCAACCCGTTCCCCTGGCTCGCCCTCCCTCCTGCCCCACCCCCACGGCCGGGCTGTGCCAACTTTGCCTGCCTCTCTCCAGCAGCTCCCGACAACAAATCGATGACAGAGATTGCAATGGGCAGGGTGCTGGCCGGGGCAGGGGGAGGAGTAGGGCAGCTTCTGGGGAATTAGTTAATGGAAGACTAAGATCAACAGAGGGGAGTTCTTGGGGTGGGGGAGAGGGGCAGACGGCGCCCTGGGATCCATTCGCCACCCGCACAGATGAAGGGGCTGCTAGTTCTGGGCTTGGGCTTGGTGGCCCTGGCTGCGGCTAGCGAATTGACGCTGCAGGAGAGGGTGGTGGACTTGGTGCTGGAGGATTTTCACAACAGGAAATTCGTGCAATGGGTGTACAAGAAACAGGCCGTGGAAGACGTCACTGAAACAGTGAGTGCGTGAGAGCCGGCGACGCGTTGCTGTGCGCTGAGCTGCTGAGTCCCTCCCCAGAGGTGGCTGCTCCGCAGTGATGGGGGAAGCGATTCCTGTCTACCCAGCCTGTATGGTGCTTTGGGATCCTGTGGGACGAAAGGAACGTGGGACTCTCATGGCTGAGAGCCCCTCTGGGTGGGTTTGCAGTGGGGGTACACAGCGCCCATGGGTGGGGACGGAGGAGGTCTGCAGAGACTGGCTGGGGGCAGGGAAGGGGAGCTGTGGGGAGGACTGGGTTTGGGTACAGGGAGGGGGGTGGGATGGCGATGGGCAGGGGCCTGGGGATGAACTGGAGCTCTGCAGAGCTTGGTGCAGACACAGCCATGCTCAGCACTCCCAGTGGCTCATGCGTCGTGCATCGCCTGGGGGGACAAGGCCGGCTAGGTGGCCAGGGCTCTGCACAGCCAGAATGGGGAAAGCAGGACGGAGCCTGGCCCCATGGAGCTGCTCACGGCCCGGCAGGCAGCGCGAGGCGGGCGTCGGTCGGGAGAGCTGGTTCCAGCTAACGGGGCTCAGCGTACTGGCCCAGGAGGGCTAGGCTGGGTTGCGGGCACCTGGCCAGCCTTGTCAGAGGCGAATGGGCGTTGACCTGCAGAGCTCAGCTACACATGAACTGTGCCCGGCCCCCCTGAGGGGGCAGCCAGCGGCAGGCACAGGGTGCGGGGCACTGTCGGGGCCTAGGAGTGGTGACGTCCCAGTAGCCCCGCCCCTTTGCTCCCCAGGCTCGCCCCACCCCTTCTGAGGGACCCCAAGCCCACCCACTCCCCTGGGGTCCAGTCTAGGGCTGCGCATTGGCAGCTGTTGGTGCTGCTCACAATCCCTCGCTGCCCCTCCCTGGGCTGTAACCCGCTCTCCCGGGCGCTCCAGCGCCTGCTGCAGCTTCCTCCCACGCTGCGGCCGAGCTCGGGCTGGCTGCCCACAGTGCCCGGCCTCTCCGATGGCAGCTTTTCCTCCCGGCTGTGCCCCTCGGCCCCACCGGAGACGTAACCCACCAGCCATTGGCCCCTTCCCGGCTGCTGCGGCACGGGGCGAACCCCCCACACTCCAGCACAAGCCGCGGGGCGCTCAGGGGCTTCTCCCAGGCTCCTCTGCGGACAGCGCTGCTCATGGGAGCGGGCGCGTTGGACGTCCTGTCAGACTTGGGGGCCGGGAGCAGCACGAGGCAGAGGGAGTCTCTACCAGCCCCTCCGTCGCCTGGGGCGACACTGCCCCTCACAGGGTCGCGCCATGGCGGGCGAGTGAGGCTGTACCCCGGAGGTGGCTGGTTGGTGCAGGCCGCATGCCCAGGCCCCTGGCTCTGTGCTGGGCTGGAGTCTCCAGCGCACCCCTGGGCACTGGCTAGTCACAGTGAGCAATGCACACTCCCCTTAGCACGCAGGGCCTTTCCTCAGGACCCACGCGTCCCGGGGAGCCTGGGGCTCTGGCAGGAGCTGCCAGCAGCGCTTTGCTGACCCTGGTGTGACGATCTGGGAATGTTCTTAATGTGGTCTTTGAGTCCTGAGTGGGGAGTATTGACCTGGGAAAGTTGCAGGGGAGTTTTGCTGGGGCTGTCTGCATGGGGGATGGGAGACTTTCCTTGAGGGAAGTTACCTGAGCATGTAACATGAGAACCCAGGAAGGGGGTGGGGCCAGGTGACACCTTTGCCTGGGAAATGGACAAAGGCTGGGGGAGGAGCCGGGGGAAGGTGAAGTAAGAGCGCTGGAGGGAGTTTCAGTTTGGAGCTGGCTGGGGAAATGGAGAGGAGCCCAGATGGGCTCTGGTTCCCCAACAGGGCTCTGGCCTCCCTCCAGATCGACCTAACTGAGGGGGTCCTGTTGTCTCTACCTGCAAGACCTGTCTTGGACTGTGTTCCTGTCGTCTAAAGCCGGGGGTGCAGGGCCGTATCTCCCCCACACTCCATGACACCTGGTTTATACTTTCAGAGGACTGAAAAGTATAATGTAAGGGCCGGATCAGATGATAAACAGTCACATAAAAAAGAATCTGGCACATCAGAAAAAGGTTATAGTCAGGAGCAGAGGACTGAAAAGTATAATGTAAGGGCCGGATCAGATGATAAACAGCCACATAAAAAAGAAGCTGGCACATCAGAAAAAGGCAGGCTAATAAACAGGGACAAGTTTTTAAAGTGCTTGTACACAAATGCCAGAAGTCTAAATAATAAGATGGGTGAACTAGAGTGCCTTGTGATAAAGGAGGATATAGATATAATATGCATCACAGAAACCTGGTGGACTGAGAGCAATCAATGGGACACAATCATTCCGGGGTACAAAATATATCGGAAGGACAGAACAGGCCGTGCAGGGGGAGGAGTGGCACTATATGTTAAAGAAAGTGTAGATTCAAATGAAGTAAAAATCTTAAGCGAATCCACAGGTTCCATAGAGTCTCTATGGATAGAAATTTCATGCTCTAGTAAAAATATAACATTAGGGATCTATTATCGACCACCTGACCAGGACAGTAATAGTGATGATGAAATGCTAAGGGAAATTAGAGAGGCTATCAAAATTAAGAACCCAATAATAGTGGGGGATTTCAATTATCCCCATATTGACTGGGAACATTTCACTTCAGGACGAAATGCAGAGATAAAATTTCTCGATACTTTAAATGACTGCTTCATGGAGCAGCTGGTACGGGAACCCACAAGGGGAGAGGCGACTCTAGATTTAATCCTGAGTGGAGCGCAGGAGCTGGTCCAAGAGGTAACTATAGCGGGACCGCTTGGAAATAGTGACCATAATACAATAGCATTCAACATCCCTGTGGTGGGAAGAACACCTCAACTGCCCAACACTGTGGCCTTTAATTTCAAAAGGGGGAACTATACAAAAATGAGGGGGTTAGTTAGACAAAAGTTAAAAGGTTCAGTGACTAAAGTGAAATCCCTGCAAGTTGCGTGGGCCCTTTGTAAAGACACCATAATAGAGGCTCAACTTCAATGTATACCCCAAATTAAGAAAAACAGTAAAAGAACTAAAAAAGAGCCACCGTGGCTTAACAACCATGTAAAAGAAGCAGTGAGAGATAAAAAGACTTCCTTTAAAAAGTGGAAGTCAAATCCTAGTGAGGCAAATAGAAAGGAGCACAAACACTGCCAACTTAAGTGCAAGAGTGTAATAAGAAAAGCCAAAGAGGAGTTTGAAGAACGGCTAGCCAAAAACTCCAAAGGTAATAACAAAATGTTTTTTAAGTACATCAGAAGCAGGAAGCCTGCTAAACAACCAGTGGGGCCCCTTGACGATGAAAATACAAAAGGAGCGCTTAAAGATGATAAAGTCATTGCGGAGAAACTAAATGGATTCTTTGCTTCAGTCTTCACGGCTGAGGATGTTAGGGAGATTCCCAAACCTGAGCTGGCTTTTGTAGGTGACAAATCTGAGGAACTGTCACAGATTGAAGTATCACTAGAGGAGGTTTTGGAATTAATTGATAAACTCAACATTAACAAGTCACCGGGACCAGATGGCATTCACCCAAGAGTTCTGAAAGAACTCAAATGTGAAGTTGCGGAACTATTAACTAAGGTTTGTAACCTGTCCTTTAAATCAGCTTCGGTACCCAATGACTGGAAGTTAGCTAATGTAACGCCAATATTTAAAAAGGGCTCTAGGGGTGATCCCGGCAATTACAGACCGGTAAGTCTAACGTCGGTACCGGGCAAATTAGTTGAAACAATAGTAAAGAACAAAATTGTCAGACACATAGAAAAACATAAACTCTTGAGCAATAGTCAACATGGTTTCTGTAAAGGGAAATCGTGTCTTACTAATCTATTAGAGTTCTTTGAAGGGGTCAACAAACATGTGGACAAGGGGGATCCGGTGGACATAGTGTACTTAGATTTCCAGAAAGCCTTTGACAAGGTCCCTCACCAAAGGCTCTTACGTAAATTAAGCTGTCATGGGATAAAAGGGAAGGTCCTTTCATGGATTGAGAACTGGTTAAAGGACAGGGAACAAAGGGTAGGAATTAATGGTAAATTCTCAGAATGGAGAGGGGTAACTAGTGGTGTTCCCCAAGGGTCAGTCCTAGGACCTATCCTATTCAATTTATTCATAAATGATCTGGAGAAAGGGGTAAACAGTGAGGTGGCAAAGTTTGCAGATGATACTAAACTACTCAAGATAGTTAAGACCAAAGCAGATTGTGAAGAACTTCAAAAAGATCTCACAAAACTAAGTGATTGGGCAACAAAATGGCAAATGAAATTTAATGTGGATAAATGTAAAGTAATGCACATTGGAAAAAATAACCCCAACTATACATACAACATGATGGGGGCTAATTTAGCTACAACGAGTCAGGAAAAAGATCTTGGCGTCATCGTGGATAGTTCTCTAAAGATGTCCATGCAGTGTGCAGAGGCGGTCAAAAAAGCAAACAGGATGTTAGGAATCATTAAAAAGGGGATAGAGAATAAGACTGAGAATATATTATTGCCCTTATATAAATCCATGGTTCGCCCACATCTCGAATACTGTGTACAGATGTGGTCTCCTCACCTCAAAAAAGATATTCTAGCACTAGAAAAGGTTCAGAAAAGAGCAACTAAAATGATTAAGGGTTTAGAGAGGGTCCCATATGAGGAGAGATTAAAGAGGCTAGGACTCTTCAGTTTGGAAAAGAGAAGACTAAGGGGGGACATGATAGAGGTATATAAAATCATGAGTGATGTTGAGAAAGTGGATAAGGAAAAGTTATTTACTTATTCCCATAATACAAGAACTAGGGGTCACCAAAAGAAATTAATAGGCAGCAGGTTTAAAACAAATAAAAGGAAGTTCTTCTTCACGCAGCGCACAGTCAACTTGTGGAACTCCTTACCTGAGGAGGTTGTGAAGGCTAGGACTATAACAATGTTTAAAAGGGGACTGGATAAATTCATGGTGGCTAAGTCCATAAATGGCTATTAGCCAGGATGGGTAAGAATGGTGTCCCTAGCCTCTGTTCGTCAGAGGATGGAGATGGATGGCAGGAGAGAGATCACTTGATCATTGCCTGTTAGGTTCACTCCCTCTGGGGCACCTGGCATTGGCCACTGTCGGTAGACAGATACTGGGCTAGATGGACCTTTGGTCTGACCCAGTACGGCCTTTCTTATGTTCTTATGTTCTTATGTTTCTCTTTCGTTCCAGGAGTATCCGGCGGGGCCCTTTGTGCGGCTGCGGGTCAAGCTCCAGCAGACCCAGTGCCGGAACCAGCCGGGGAGCAGACAGGACTGTGCCCTCAACCGCAGAGGGGTGAGCGAGGGGCCAGCCGCCTCCGACCTCTCTCTGTCCGGGCGGCTGGGTCACTGCTCCGGAGGGTCATTTCCCCTCCCTCCACTGGGGAGCGGGGCTGCGGTGACGCGCTCCCCACCCCGGGAATGAGGTGGGGGGCAGCCCCCAGCTCCGCCGGGCCCCAGGGAGGAGTGCGGAGCGTGCGAGCGGCAGGGAGGAGCTGAGCGCTGGCACGCGGCTGAGTGTGCGCGGAGCAGGGGGGCTCAGCTGGACCCTGCGTGGTGGGGGCTGGAGGCGGCTGCCCGCGGGGCAAGGTGCTGGGCTCCGGTCCCTGCTCTGCCAGGGACTCCCCGGGGACAAGTCACCGTGTGGCTCTGGCTGTGCTGGGGTCAGCGCCTGCCTCACCCCACAGGCTGTGCGGGGGACATAGACTGGGGAGGCCCAGCACCTACACGGATTGGGGCCGGGCGTGCAGGGGTGTAGGTGCACCGACCTGTGGGTGTGAGGGGGAATATCCCCCGCGGTGAGGGAGGGGCACAGACGGCCCTGGGGACACGTGCAGCAGGGGGAGCTGGCCGGGCAGAGCTGCTGCATGTTCTCGGCAGCCCCTGGGCGCTGCCCACGGGGCTGGAGGCTTCACTTGGTCCCTCTCTCCTCAGAGGAAGCAGATCTGCCTGGCTTGTGTCAAGTTTGACTCCCGCAGCCCGGACGAGGTGCTGGGTAGCTACACGCACTGCAGGAAGGAGAAGCAGCAAGCTGTGAGTGCGCCCGCGGGCAGGGATCGGGCACAGAGCCGCTCTCCTGGGAGCAGGTGCTGGGAAAATCCAACACGTCGGCAAGGGGCCTGGGAGCAGTGCTGGGTGAGGCCAGGCTCAGCTGGGCCATTCCACCCCCCAGGTCCCACTCCCAGGTGCAGCATGGGTCTGCGCACGGAGGACGGACAGACACCTGTGCTCCTGGTAGATGCCAGGACATGCACATGCCCATGACATGCACACGGACATACACACGCATGCAGCACGCGAGCACTGAGGCTCAGCGGTTCCATGCTCTGTGCAGACTGATGGTGCCAACAGCGCTGGGCCCAGCCCATGCCCCCGGGGTGCTGCTTGGGGCTGGATCTGCACCAGCTCCCTGGCCGGAGCTGTGACCTGGCACCTCTGCCCCTGCAGGAGATGGAGACGAGACACGAGGAGGAGTGCAGGACTGTGCAGGAGACGGGCGAAGTGCTCCACCATATCGGCGTGTATGCCTTCTCCGGAGAGCTGCCGTCCTAGCCACCCCACATCCACAGCATGGTAGGACGGGCACCCGCAGGCAAGGCCCTGGGACCAGGTGGGGGCTGGGCTGCTCATGGTTCCCTTCGGGGGCTCTGGGCTGGGCACCAGATATCTCCCCCCTCCGGCCGAGCCCCCCTGCAGAGCGCTCCGTGCCCGCTCCCCTTGGGACTGATGCCCTTTGACCCACTGTCCTCCCCAGGGGCTGATCCCACAGCCCAGCAGAGGGCGCCAAGATGCACCGTAGCAGGAGGGGGCGTGTCCAGCGCCCCCAAGAGGGACCAAGGGCAGGCAGCAATGGGGCAGGGGTTTCCGGGGTCCGGCCTGGGCTGCAGAGACTCGGGCTCACCCAAGGCAGCGGTGAGCAAGTGTTCCGGTCTGAGTGCTGCTTGCTGGCTGCGGTGCAGTGAGTTTGCTGGGCTCGAGTGAGTCCTTGGTGGTGGGTCCAGGTCACAACCCCTTCCCCCCCCCCCCGCCATCGCCCCCTGGCTGGCAGCCCCAGCAGAGGCCAAGGAGCAAACGGATCCCGGAGCAGCGCAGGCTGGAACATCACGGTCTGTGACAGACGGACGGGTGTGCCCTCGGAGCGGAGCTCAGAGCACCCCCATGGGGGCCGGAGTGCCAGCCGGCGGGCATGCCTGCGGGCCCCTGGGTGCGGAAGGGGTGTCCTCACTCCTGCCCCAGGCAGCCGCTCCCCAGGGCCACAGCTTGGCTCTCTGCAAACGTGACCCACTCGGCTGGTCTGACGCGGGGCGGACGCCTCCTCCAACTCCCAGAAACAAACCCAGCCGGAGAGCAGCAGGGGTGGGGATCCCCCAGAGCCCCCAGCCGCAATGCTGACCCCATGGCGTGTCTCCTCTTTCCCTAGCCAGCCTGGGCATCTCTGGCGACCCCCACCCGCGGAAGGATGCTGCTATCACTGCCGCCCAGCGGAGACCCGGCGACCACCCCTGCCCATCAGACACTGCGCCCGCTCCAGCACCAGGCCGGGCAGAACGACCTGGCCAACGGATCCTGCTACCCCTTCCCCCCACCCCCGCTTCGCTCAGCTCCATCGCCCGGCTGTTCATCCCCAATAAAGCCAGAGCCCCAGTTCGGAAGGGCTGTGCTGTTATTCAGCCAGGGGCTGCCCTGCCGGCGGATGCTAAGTCGGGCCAGCCGGCCCCCCAGGGTATTTCTCGGGTCATGGGGATATGCTGGGCCCGCTCCCGCCAGCCCGGATTGCCCCCACGAGTCGTCTGCTCCAGCGCATCGTCTCCTGCCTGCTGTGGCAGGGCAGCCCAGGAGTCTGTCACCCGCTCTCCCACCCCGCTGGGTCCCCGGGCTCTCCCTGCCTCGCTCGGGGGTGGAGCATTTAGCTGGGTGTGGTGCCCCCGGGGTGTGGAAATCACCCCCTGAAGCACCCTCGCGAGTTTCACAGTCCAGCCCCCAGGAAGCAGGAGGGTGCTGGGGCGAAGGACCAGGCCAGGCAGGCAGGGACCTGGGGGACAGAGCCGGGGCGAGGGGTGCAGCCCCCAGAACAACTCACCAGGGCAGGGGCCTAAGAACCCCAAGCTTATCAGGCCCCCCTTGTGGCAGGGAGGCCCCGCAGTCCAGCTCGTCGGAGGACAGTCATCTGTCGGATCGCCCCTGTTTCTTTGGCCAGGGCTCTTAAAGATTCTCCAGTTTCATTTGCCATTATTTCAACTACTGCTTGTAATCTCAGGAGCCTTTTTGCATGAGATCAGAGGGGTGCTGCATCTGTACTGACAGCTGTTTTCCAACCTGCCTGGACGCACTAATCTGACTGTCCACCGGGTGCAGACAGGATCGCACCCGCCTATAAAATGCCCCCCCTTCCGAGTCACAGGGAAAACTGCTTAGGACCTGGAAAGAGAGGTCAGGGACATGCTGGCTTTGGGGGTGATCCAGCCATCTTCCAGCCCCCACACTCTGTGACACCCAGCAGCCGAGGAACAGGTGCCACCACAGGCGCATGTTGGAGGCAAGGCCCTTCTGGGTCTGACAACCTCAACTGAGGGAACCGCAGTCACGGTTTTACGTCCACCAGGCAGCAGGCGCTAGGCTCGCTACTGCTCCTTTTTGGGCCTTGCTTTAGGTCATCGTCTGCTTCTGGCAACCCTTACGAGAGCGTAGATGGTAAGGTTTTGCAGGCTGTTCCTCTACGTCTTCTTCTGGAGTCAAAATTGACTCTGCGTGGTCCTGAGGTGATGATTGGTTCGCTGGGGGTGGTGCCTTCTTACACTGCGAAGCATGTATCCACGCTGCGATGCCAGATAGTTTAACAGCCGTCTGGGTAGTAAGCAGTACCTGATGAGGACCCTTCCCCCGGGGCTCCAAGGCGTGTTTTCGATGGTGGTGCCGTATGTAGACCCAATCACCTGGTTCGAGGTCGTGGCAAGCGTCAGAGGTGGGTTCCGTCGGCCAGGCGGCTCGAACCTGTGAATGGAAGTGACTTACGGCTTGCATTAATCCCTTGCAATATTGAAGGAGCGTACTGTGCGTCAAGTTCAAGTCTGGGACTGGAGTAATGGTAGCCATAGCTCGCATAGGGCGTCCCATAACAATTTCAAAGGGACTCAATTTATGCCTTTGGGATGGAGTGGATCGCATTTCCATAAGGGCCCACGGTAAGGCTGCTGGCCAGCTTAACCCTGTAGAGTCACAAATTTTAGCAAGCTTATCTTTAAGTACACCATTTTGTCTTTCAACTACACCTGCGCTCTGTGGGTGGTAGGGACAGTGCAACAGGTGTGTGATATGTAATACACGATCCAGGTGTTGAACAAGTTGTCCGGTAACATGTGTACCCCGATCACAGGACAGAGTGGCAGGAATTCCCTTGGCAGGCATAATATGATTTAATAAACATTTGGCAACAGACAGTGAGTCAGCCTTTTGACAAGGAAAGGCTTCGATCCAACCAGAAAATAAACATACCATAACCAAAATAAATTCAAATTGTTGACACTTAGACATTTGTACAAAATCAAGTTGCCAATGCAAGAATGGTGCCTGGGGCAGGCCCCGGAACCCCTGAGCCACTTTTCCAGGTTTACCAATATTGTGGCTTTGGCAAGTGGTACAGGTGGCACAGTGGCGGGCTGCAAAAGAGCTGAAATGGGGGCCCCACCATCCTGCCTTAGTTACAGCAGAGACCATCCCCTCCTTTCCGACATGCAAAACACCGTGTAGCAGGGCAGCCAGCGACGGGTAGAGTGAAAAGGGGGCCAAAAAGGTGCCAGTAGGCGAACGCCAAAGGGAATCAGGATGTAGAGAGCAACGCTGGGCAACCCAGGAGTCTTTTTCGGCTTCTGGGGCAGAGTCTTGGAGCAGGGTGAGGTCAGTGAGGGACGGCGGTGGTATAGAAACAGAAAGGGAACCTAGAAACGCATCTGGGGAAGGTTCTATGGCAGCAGCATGTTTAGCAGAGGCGTCAGCAAATGCGTTACCCTTAGCAACATCAGTATCCGCCATCGAGTGGCCAGGGCACTTAACAATAGCTAGGGCAGACGGAAGTAAAACTGCATACAGGAGAGCAGCGATGTAGGGGCCATTTTTGATGGGGTACCGGCGGAGGTAAGGAAACCCCGAGCTTGCCAGAGGGTGCCAAAGTCATGTACAACCCCAAAAGCGTAGCGGGAGTCAGTGTAAATGGTGGCGGAGCATCCCTCCGCCAAAAAGCAGGCACGGGTGAGGGCAACCGATTCGGTGACTTGCGCTGAGGTCACAGAAGGTAAAGGCACAACTTCTAGAGTTTCAGAGAGTGACACTACAGTGTATCCTGCAAGGAGACAACCTTGGTCATCTCGAAAACAGGAACCATCAGTAAACAAAACAAGGTCAGAGTTAGGGAGAGGGACATCAGAAAGGTCAGAGCGCGGGACGATGACAGCAGAGACAGTTGCAAGGCAGTCGTGAGGATCACCGTCATCAGACAAAGGAAGGAGAGTGGCAGGGTTTAACTGAGAACAACGCTTTATGGTGATATACGAAGCCGACAGCAGTAAAAGTTCATACCTGGTAAGGCGGGCGGTGGAGAGGTGGCCTGTGTTACGTTGTAGCAGGAGAGTTTCCACAGAGCGAGGGACCATGAGGGTAAGGGGAGAGCGAAGGACAAGGGATTCGGACATTTCGACTAGGCGCGCTGCGGCAGCCACAGCACGCAGGCAGGGGGGTAAGCCTTGGGCAACAGGGTCTAAAGTGGCAGGGAAATAAGCCACTGGGCGGTTTTTGTCTCTGTGCACCTGAGTGAGGACTCCAAGTGCACACCCAGATTGTTCGTGGCAGAAAAGGGTAAAAGGCTTAGAGTAGTCAGGCAGCCCTGAGGCGGGGGCAGAAGCCAAACCCTGTTTGAGGGAAACAAAGGCAGAGTCGGCCTCAGGGGGCCACGGCATGGGGTCAGGCAGAGACTCGAGTGAGGTCCTGGAGAGGTTTTGCAAGGGAGGCATATTGGGGAATCCATTGCCTGCAAAATCCAGCCATGCCCAAAAACTTTCAGACCTGGCGTGGGGAGCGGGGTCTGGGAAAGCTAAGGATAACCTGGACGCGGGCGGGAGAAAGTGTACGGGAACCCTGGGAGAGGAGAAAGCCAAGGTATGTGACAGAGGCTTGACAGAGCTGTAGATTAGAGTGAGAAGCCTTGTGACCCTTCTTTGCTAGGGCAGTAAGGAGCACTAAAGAATCAGTTTCTGAGGCAGACAACGAAGGGGAACAGAGGAGTAGATCCTCTACATATTGGACTAGTGTGGACCCAGACAGGAAAACAAGGTCAGCAAGATCTCAGGCCAATGCTTGGGAAAAGTAAGATGGGCTTTCAGTATATCCCTGCGGGAGCGTGGTCCATGGGTACTGCCGCCCCTTGTAAGAAAAGGCAAAGAGATACTGGGAGTCAGGGTGAACCGGGACAGAAAAGAAAGCAGAGCACAAATCAACAAGAGTAAAATGAGTTGCACCTGGTGGGATAGAAGCCAGAATCGTTGCTGAGTTAGGGACAACAGGAAAGGCGGGTATGACAATGCGGTTAATGGCTCGAATATCCTGAACAAACCGCCACGATTTACCATCAGCTTTTCGAACTGGGAGGATAGGGGTGTTACAGGGGCTGGAGCAGGGGACAATAATGCCTTGTTTCCACAGTGCGGTCAGGACCCGAGCAATGCCAGCCTCGGCTTCGGGGTTTAAAGGGTATTGAGACAGGCGGGCAGGGGTTTGGAGGAGTCAACAGTAATGCAGACGGGGTCAGTATTTAGGCGGCCCACTTCAGATGGGTGAGTTGGCCACAGAGAGGATGGGACCTGCAAAATTAGGTGTTCAAGGGACGGGATCAATGGGCAACAGGGGACCGGAGTGGGAAGGGGAGTTTCGGACAGCAGGGAGGCCACAGAATCACTCAGAGAGGACTTGGGGATTTGTAAGTAGACACCATCCGGGGAAGAATAGATGGTACAGCCAAGTTTACATAACAGATCCCGACCCAAAAGGTTTACCGGAGTGGAATCAGAGAGAAGGAAGGCATGATCCGTGGAAAGGGGACCAACTTGGACCGGTAGAGGTTTTGAAAGGGGATAAGGGGTTGGGACTCCCGTAATGCCCACAGCGGACACGGTTTTTCCGGAGCGGGGAACCGCAGGCAGGTCGGTAGTACGAACTGCAGAGAGTGAAGCTCCCGTATCAACAAGGAAAGGGAGAGAAAGATCATTGATAGTCAAAACACACTCACCTGTGGGAGTGAGAGGTAGTAAAGGAGCTAAAATTTCCTGAGGTTCCCCAGCGCCCCATCATTGCTGTGGGACAAAGCAAGGCTGGGGACTGTCGGGCTGTGCCAACAGGGGGTCTAGCTGGTTATTTACAGAGCTATCAGGCCGGCGCGGACACTCTTCTTCCAATGTCCGGGCTGCTTACAGTAATTACAAACGTCCCCAAAACCCGAAAATCCAGTTCTTCGACCCCTTCCGCGACCACATCCCCGTCCTTGGACCCTTCCCCGTCCCCGGTACTGTTTGCCCTGCCCTGAATAATGCTGTATTTGCAGGGCCATTAACTTTTGGGAGGACTGTTCCTCCTTTCCTTTTAGAGTGCGGTGGCAGTGCTCTGCCACTGCTTAAATTTGTCCATGGTTTCCGTCTCCCACCCAACACTTATTCGCTTTAGCATACTGCCAATAGCAGGTAGGAGGCCATTAACAAATGCATGAGC
The DNA here is from genome assembly GCF_028017835.1 of Emys orbicularis. Taxonomy (NCBI): domain Eukaryota; kingdom Metazoa; phylum Chordata; order Testudines; family Emydidae; genus Emys; species Emys orbicularis. The sequence goes on from NC_088684.1 coordinate 298,379,222, forward strand.
CAGGGCGCCCTGTCCATTTTCACCCGGTTGCTGTATACCAGAATGTTGCAGGAAAACCTCAGTCAGACGGGTGCGATAGTCGCCCGGGCTTTCTCCCTGTCGCTGTTTACAGCAATGTATGGCTGTCCAGTTGGTTTTAGGAGTCCATACTCGAGGAATGGCCTCATGTAGGTGTTTAGCTCGGCCTTTACATTTGTTCCGGTAGGCAGCGTCAGGACCAGTATCTGGCAAATTAGAGTGGTGCTCACTGGCGGGCCAATTTGCTGCTGTGAGCCATTTTTCATGCTCGCTGGGGATTACAAGTAGCTTGCACAGCTGCAGGAGGTCTGCCTCAGAGGGTTCATACTAACAAAAATTCCTCTGCGAATTTGGTAGGATTTTCCAGGGGCTTTGGAAAGCCTTTTACAATTGAATGAAACTCTGCACGAGTCCAGGGTTTATAGCTCCAAGTGGGACCCCCTTGTTGGCCCCCAGTATGCAGGATTCGGAGGGGAGCCTGGATAGTTTTAGAGCCAGAGCACAAGCGGTGGGCCCAATCATTATCCAGGCTATCTTCGTATGTGTGAGGGAACGCAGAGGAGTCAGGCGGACTGGAGGGTTTGGGGGGAACGGGGGGGGGGGGTTTACGGGTCTGAGCGGTACCGGAGGAATGCGTCTGGGCGGTATCGGATGATCCGGACTGGCCTGAACTGGAGACCTCTGAGAGTTGTTCCTGAACTGGGGAGGTTGGTGACCGTCTATTGATCCGACGCAAGGCTGCCAAGCCAATTAATGCGTCTTCCTCATCGTCATCCCCAGAATTTAACAATGGGCTTTCTTCGTCCTCTTCCACAATGAGATGGGAGTATGAAGGGGGTTGGGATCGATCCGAGTCTTCTCGGAGAACAGGGTAAAGGGGAGCGCTCGGTCTGGTGGTGGGAGAGGAGGCTTCCAATAAAGCTTTTAACTTATCATTAGAATCTTTGAGAGAGGCGAGTTTCGATTCTGTCCACCTACCATTTGCCTCTTCCCACCACTGCATGAAACAATCAACCTCTCCTCTAGCCAATTTAGTTTTAGGTTGGCCGAGTTTGTCTTTTAAGACGTCCACTCGGTCTTTGTCCCAAGATCCTAACAGTGGCCACTGAGTTTTGGGATCTCCCTGAGTTAGCCTAGACCATTTTTCCAGAAATTTACAGGAGTCCAGACCCTTCCTAAAATACATAAAATGAGCCGGTGTTCCTTTAGGGAACTGTCCCGACTTAGACGTCTGGTTACCCTTACAGGAGGACTTTACACACACCAATCACACAAGAAGGAAATTCGGGGTTGTCAGAGCGATGCCCGGTGCAACACACAAAAGGAGCCCACAGGCTACTGCCTCAGTCGCCCTTGCTTTCACACCAAGGGTTTCACCCAAGGTGCGGTGCGGCTGTGACTGTGCAGATTTCACTCACTCAGACCGCGGGGACAGGAACCCCTTGGTCGGCCGATCCCCGGATGGAGATGGCACCCAGACTCAAACACTCCACAGGAGGACGGATAGACACAGAGACGGGACAGTCCTCAGTCCGGACAAAACACAGAAATAATTACCTGACCAGATTCCTGATGTAAGATCCCGGGATCCCTACCAGAACAGAGTGAGAACCAACAAGTTTGGTGGTCGTGCACCCTTCCGTTCCGGCGGCGGACCATTCGGGCCAAATGCCCAGGTGCCGGCTGCCACGGTCGTCCTGAAAAACGGTCAGGAATCACACGGCCCCAGTGAAGACGGTTGCCATCTCCGTGGGACCTCCAAATTGTCAAAGTCAGTCTCAGGACTCACAATTTGTCAGACCACTCTGTTTATTAGCAAAAGCGTTCTGCTAATACACCCAGAAAATGTGAGCGCCATTCAAGGCTCAAACCACCTTATTTATACAGATAAAAGGGCGCGAGATTAACAAGATTACAAAGGGAGCAGAACTGATAAATTTACCTGGGGCTAGACACATATCTCATGTCCTTATTAACTCTCACCAGTCTCCTGTTAATGTCCCACCATCAGCTTAAGTGGACCCATTGTTCAATACCTTAATGTTCCTCTTCCTGACAACTTTATCTCAACATTCCTCACCCCTGCTTAAAGGAACATACAGCATTTCTTTAATTCATTCTACTTCTACAATAGAATTCATTCTACTTTCACACTGCACAGTCACACAGACGTGTCCTGGGTATGCTCACACATGCTGCACACTAGCAACACGCATGCACCATACATGTTCACACACACACTGTGATGCTCACAGAAACACAAGCAGGTAGGCCTGGAAAGGGATGGGCAGTTAGCCCAGCCCCCTGCACTGAGGCAGCACACAGGGAAGCCTAGACCCTGACAGGGGTTTGTCCAACCTGTTCTTAAAACACCTCCAGTGATAGAATCTTTCCCCTAATATCTCACCTCCATCCCCCTGGCTGCAGATTAAGCCCATTGCTTCTAGTCCGACCTCCAGTGGAGAACTGGTCACTGTCCTCTTTATAGCGACTGAGACCCAACGGCCCATGGTTAGGAGGCACACCGAGTGCAGCAGGGCCCATAGGGGAGCTGTACCCTCCCCCTTCAGCCATCTCTGCCCCACAAGGGCCCAGTGGCCGCCCTGCGCCGTGCACCCGGCCTGGCGTACCCCGGAGACGGGCGGGTGCCCCGCTGCCTGTATCTCAGAGACGGTCTCTAAGCCGGCCGAGTCCCCTCCTCCCCGCTGCTGCTGCCCGCGCTGTCGTTCTCCAAGCAGATGAGGGGCGGCGGGGGGTAGTCGGGGAAGTTCCCCAGGTTGGCTCTCAGAAAGACGAGGCGCTCCACCCCCAACCCCCGCCTCTCTTTCAACCCGGCCAGGGAATCAGCTGGGAGCACGGCTGGGGGATAGATTGGCTTGGTGGCAGTGGGGCCCGGAGAGAGGAGGTCAGCTCGGAACCAGGGCCGGCTTTAGGAAGCGCTGGGCCCAATTCGAACATTTTCGGCGGGGCCCCGACAGGGATGACTTAAAAAAAAAAAACACGTATAAAAACACCTTTCATTTCTTCCATGTATTATTTACTTTCCATAACTATATAAATAATAACAAAATTATATATTACATACATTGCGCAACGTATGCGGATGCATGCTAACCCTACCTAAAGTTCTTGACGTCTCCCCCCGGACCCCTGCCCCATCCACCCCCCTTCCCTGTCCCCTGACTGCCCCCTGCCGCCCCATCCAACCCCTCCTCTCATTCCTGATGGCCCCCTGGGACACCTGCCCCATCCAACCACCCCTTCTCTCTGTCCCCGACTGCTCCTGGAACCCCTGCCCCTGACTGCCCCGCACCACCCAATCCAACCCCTGCTCCTTCCTGACTGCCCCCCCAGGACCCTTGCCCCCATTCAATCCCCCTGTTCCCTGCCCTCTGAACGCCCCGACCCTTATCCACCCCCCCACAACCCTCTGAACTCCCCTGCCCTCTTCCAATACCTCCTCCCTGCTCCCTGCCCCATTACCGCGCTGCCTGGAGCCGTTCGGCCGGGGCCGGGGCCGGGCTGGAACCGCTCGGCCGGGGCCGAGACCAGCGCCACGGCGCCCGAGCCGGGCCGGGCCGGAGCTGCTCAGCCGGGACCGGGCTGGGGCTGGGGGTGTTCGGCCGGGGCCAGGCCGGGGGGCCAGGCCAGAGGGAGCCGCGCGCTCGGACAGGGCCAGACTGGGCTGCGCCGCGCCTCCCTGGAACCCTCCTCGTGCCCCCCCCCGGCCAAGTTTACCTCCTGCCTGCTGCTTGTTTCAGGCTTCCCGCGAACATCTGATTCGCGGGAAGCAGGGGAGGGGGAGGAGAAGGGGGGCGGAGCGTTCAGGGGAGGAGGGGGAAGTGGGCCGGGGGCGGGGTGGACAGTTGCGCGGGGCCCTCTAGGCGCGGGGCCCCATTCAGGGGAATCGGCCGAATCGGCCCAAAGCTGGCCCTGCTCGGAACACTTTGAAGGTGGGCGGAGCGTACTTTAAGTACTTTACGAAGGATTAAATAGCAGCGCGAGGGTTGAGTCTGGCTGGCAGGGAGAAAGTGGGATCAGGGGCTGGGTGGGGGGGGCAGGCTACGGTTAGGGGCGTGGGTGAGGCACAGAGCAGGGAATAGCTGGCTTCAGTATCTAGGGATAAGTAACTCCGCTGCCCCCCGCCCTCCCCAAGCGCTCAGACTCTGTGCTGAGAATTCAGCTCTTCGAACCATTCGGAGAAACACTGAACTTCAAACCAGCTCAACCTTCAGCATTTCCAACCTCTGCTCTTGTGTTCCTCTGTGCAGGGCGATGCATTGCCTAATCCACCTGCCCTCCCAGCCAGTGACCCGATGCCACGGGGCCCCTGCCTGCCTGGGAAAGGTTCCGCTCTGCCACACGGTTGGTTCTCTCTGGGTGGAACATCTGTCGGGTTTCCGATAAAACGTAGCGACCAGAACGGACAAACAAACTGATCCAGCCGTGGGGGCTGGGAGACCCAGCACCAGGGACGGACACAGCCCGGTTCCCCAGCTTGTAGGGAGCAAGATGGACTCAGTGGGACCTGCCCAGGCTTTGCCCTCGCTGCTGCTCTGAGCTCCGTTCTCGTCACAGGGCGGGGGTGGGGAAAGCCTGCGGAGCCCCCTGTGGGCAGCACCCCTAGAGCCAGAACCCCTGCAGCTGTCAGAGCTCAGGGCGCCCGTTGGGAAGAGCTCCGGAGGGATGGCCTCGGGTCTGGGAGTTCGGTTCCTTTCTTTGCCATTGGCTCGCCGGGAGATTCCTCTCACTGGGCTGCAGGGATAGTGACCATGACGTGACCCCGCCCCCCCCTCACTCAGTATGCACTGCCCCGGTGCCCTGCGCTGGGCGATGCCCCTGAATTGCAAAGGGCTGTGAGGAGGAGCCAGCCCGGGGTCTCCCAGCACCAGGCCGAAAGCTCCTTCCGTTGCAACAGGAGGCAGAAGCTGAACCTCTGTGGGTCTCTTTCCATTCTACCCAGGGCCGGCGCTTCCATTTAGGCGACCTAGGCGGTCGTCTAGGGCACTAGGATTTGGGGGGCGGCATTTTGGCGGCAATTCTGCGGCGGGGGGTCCTTCGGCGCGCCGGGTCTTCAGCGGCAATTCTGTGGCGGGTCCTTCACTCGCTCCGGGACCCACCGCCGAAGTGCCCCGAAGACCGGGAGCGCGGAAGGACCCCCCGCCGCAGAATTGCCGCCGAACACTGGGAGCGCGGAAGGACCCCCCGCCTAGGGCGCCAAAAACCCTGGCGCCGCTCCTGATTCTACCTCCTGAGCATCCCCTCCCCCACCCCAAACACACCCCTGTCCCTGGTCAGATGGGGGCTGGGTGTGGGGCGAGCTGGCAGGGTGGTGGGTCTCTGCATTGCGGTGACCCGCAGGGCGTGCAAAGCTTCCCCCGGACACAGCCGGGGAGAGGAGCCAAGAAAGGATGTGCTCTGGCTCCAGGGACCTGCGGCTGCAGCACCGAATGGGCTCGTTCAATCCAGCCCTAGAGGCGAGATGGGTTTAGTGACCAGCCACAGGACAGAACTTCCAGGCCACCAGGAACTGGGCAACCCGTTCCCCTGGCTCGCCCTCCCTCCTGCCCCACCCCCACGGCCGGGCTGTGCCAACTTTGCCTGCCTCTCTCCAGCAGCTCCCGACAACTAATCGATGACAGAGATTGCAATGGGCAGGGTGCTGGCCGGGGCAGCGGGAGGAGTAGGGCAGCTTCTGGGGAATTAGTTAATGGAAGACTAAGATCAACAGAGGGGAGTTCTTGGGGTGGGGGAGAGGGGCAGACGGCTCCCTGGGATCCATTCGCCACCCGCACAGATGAAGGGGCTGCTAGTTCTGGGCTTGGGCTTGGTGGCCCTGGCTGCGGCTAGCGAATTGACGCTGCAGGAGAGGGTGGTGGACTTGGTGCTGGAGGCTTTTCACAACAGGAAAGTCGTGCAATGGGTGTACAAGAAACAGGCCATGGAAGACGTCACTGAAACAGTGAGTGCGTGAGAGCCGGCGACGCGTTGCTGTGCGCTGAGCTGCTGAGTCCCTCCCCAGAGGTGGCTGCTCCGCAGTGATGGGGGAATCGATTCCTGTCTACCCAGCCTGTATGGTGCTTTGGGATCCTGTGGGATGAAAGGAACGTGGGACTCTCATGGCTGAGAGCCCGTCTGGGTGGGTTTGCGGTGGGGGTACACAGCGCTCATGGTGAGGACAGAGGAGGTCTGCAGAGACTGGCTGGGGGCAGGGAAGGGGAGCTATGGGGAGGGGAGGATTTGGGTACAGGGAGGGGGGTGGGATGGCGGTGGGCAGGGGCCTGGGGATGAACTGGAGCTCTGCAGAGCTTGGTGCAGACACAGCCCTGCTCAGCACTCCCAGTGGCTCATGCGTCGTGCATCGCCTGGGGGGACAAGGCCAGCTAGGGGAGAGGGCAGGGTGGCCAGGGCTCTGCGCAGCCAGAATGGGGAAAGCAGGACGGAGCCTGGCCCCGTGGAGCTGCTCACGGCCCGGCAGGCAGCGCGAGGCGGGCGTCGGTCGGGAGAGCTGGTTCCAGCTAACGGGGCTCAGCGTACTGGCCCAGGGGGGCTAGGCTGGGTTGCGGGCACCTGGCCAGCCTTGTCAGAGGCGAATGGGCGTTGACCTGCAGAGCTCAGCTACACATGAACTGTGCCCGGTCCCCCTGAGGGGGCAGCCAGCGGCAGGCACAGGGTGCGGGGCACTGCCGGGGGCCTAGGAGTGGTGACGTCCCAGTAGCCCCGCCCCTTTGCTCCCCAGGCTCGCCCCGCCCCTCCTGAGGGGGGGACCCAAGGCCCACCCGCTCCCCTGGGGTCCAGCCCAGGGCTGCGCATTGGATGCTGCTGGTGCTGCTCACAATCCCGCGCTGCCCCTCCCTGGGCTGTAACCCGCTCTCCCGGGCGCTCCAGCGCCTGCTGCAGCTTCCTCCCACGCTGCGGCCGAGCTCGGGCTGGCTGCCCACAGTGCCCGGCCTCTCCGGTGGCAGCTTTTCCTCCCGGCTGTGCCCCTCGGCCTCCCCCGAGACGTAACCCACCAGCCATTGGCCCCTTCCCGGCTGCTGCGGCGTGGGGCGAACCCCCCACACTCCAGCACAGGCCGCGGGGCGCTCAGGGGCTTCTCCCAGGCTCCTCTGCGGACACCGCTGCTCATGGGAGCGGGCGCGTTGGACGTCCTGTCAGACTTGGGGGCCGGGAGCAGCACGAGGCAGAGGGAGTCTCTTCTACCAGCCCCTCCGTCGCCTGGGGTGACACTGCCCCTCACAGGGTCGCGCCATGGCGGGCGAGTGAGGCTGTACCCCGGAGGTGGCTGGTTGGTGCAGGCCGCGTGCCCAGGCCCCTGGCTCTGTGATGGGCTGGAGTCTCCAGCACACCCGAGCACTGGCTAGTCACAGTGAGCAATGCACACTCCCCTTAGCATGCAGGGCCTTTCCTCAGGACCCACGCGTCCCGGGGAGCCTCCACCCCCCTCGGCAGAGGGAGCCCGGGGCTCTGGCAGGAGCTGCCAGCGGCGCTTTGCTGACCCTGGTTTCTGTTTGGTTCCAGGAGTATCCGGCGGGGCCCTTTGTGCGGCTGCGGGTCAAGCTCCAGCAGACCCAGTGCCCGAACCAGCCGGGGAGCAGACAGGACTGTGCCCTCAAACGCAGAGGGGTGAGCGAGGGGCCAGCTGCCTCCAACCTCTGTCTGTCCGTGCGGCTGGGTGACTGCTCCGGAGGGTCATTTCCTCCCCCTCCACTGGGGAGCGGGGCTGCGGTGACGCTCTCTCCGCCCCGGGAATGAGGTGGGGTGCAGCCCCCAGCTCCGCCGGGCCCCAGGGAGGAGTGCGGAGCGTGCGAGCAGCAGGGAGGGGCTGAGCGGTGGCACGAGGCTGAGTGTGCGCCGAGTAGGGAGAGCTCCAGCTGGACCCTGCGTGGTGGGGGCTGGAGGCGGCTGCCCGCAGGGCAAGGTGCTGGGCTCTGGTCCCTGCTCTGCCAGGGACTCCCCAGGGACAAGTCACCATGTGGCGCTGGCTGTGCGGGGGACACAGACTGGGGAGGCCCAGCACCTACAGGGATTAGGGCCAGGGGTGCAGGGGTGTAGGTGCACCAACCTGTGGGTGCGAGGGGGAATATCCCCCGCGGTGAGGGAGGGGCACAGACGGCCCTGGGGACACGTGCAGCAGGGGGAGCTGGCCGGGCAGAGCTGCTGCATGTTCTCGGCAGCCTCTGGGCGCTGCCCACGGGGCTGGAGGCTTCACTTGGTCCCTCTCTCCTCAGAGGAAGCAGATCTGCCTGGCTTGTGTCAAGTTTGACTCCCGCAGTGGGGGAAAGGTGCTGGATAGGTACATTCACTGCAGGACGGAGAAGCAGCAGCCTGAGACGGTGAGCGCGCCCGCGGGCAGGGATCGGGCGCTAAGCCGCTCTCCTGGGAGCAGATGCTGGGAAAATCCAACACGTTGGCAAGGGGCCTGAGAGCAGTGCTGGGTGGGGCCACTCCCAGGTGCAGCATGGGTCTGCGCACAGAGGATGGACGGACACCTGTGCTCCTGGTAGATGCCAGGACACGCACATGCCCACGACATGCACACAGACAGGCACACGCATGCAGCACGTGAGCACCGAGGCTCAGCGGTTCCATGCTCTGTGCAGACTGATGGTGCCAACAGCGCTGGGCCCAGCCCATGCCCCCAGGGCGCTGCTTGGGGCTGGATCTGCACCAGCTCCCTGGCCGGAGCTGTGACCTGGCACCTCTGCCCCTGCAGGAGACAGAGACAACGAGACATGAGGAGGCGTGCAGCACTGTGCAGGAGACGGGCGAAGCGCCCTACCATCCCGGTGTCTTTGCCTTCTCCAGAGGGCTGCCGTCGTAGCCAGGGCGCCTCCCCCACATCCACAGCATGGTAGGACGGGCACCCGCAGGCAGGGCCCTGGGACCAGGTGGGGGCTGGGCTGCTCATGGTTCCCTTCGGGGGCTCTGGGCTGGGCACCAGATATCTCCCCCCTGTGGCCGAGCCCCCCGGCAGAGCGCTCCGTGCCCGCTCCCCTTGGGACTGATGCCCTTTGACCCACTGTCCTCCCCAGGTGCTGATCCCACAGCCCAGCAGAAGGCGCCAGCGGGAGGGGGCGTGTCCAGCACCCCCAAGGGGGACCAAGGGCAGGCAAATGGGGCAGGGGTTTCCGGGGTCCGGCCTGGGCTGCAGAGACTCGGGCTCACCCAAGGCAGCGGTGAGCAAGTGTTCTGGTCTGAGTGCTGCTCGCTGGCTGCGGTGCAGAGAGTTTGCTGGGCTCGAGTGAGTCCTTAGTGGTGGGTCCAGGTCACAACCCGCCCCCTCCCCCCCCGCCCGCCGGCTGGCAGCCCCAGCAGAGGCCAAGGAGCAAACGGGCCCCGGAGCAGCGCAGGCTGGAACATCACGGTCTGTGACAGACGGACGGGTGTGCCCTCGGAGCGGAGCTCAGAGCACCCCCACGGGGGCCGGAGTGCCAGCCGGCGGGCATGCCTGCGGGCCCCTGGGTGCGGAAGGGGTGCCCTCGCTCCTGCCCCAGGCAGCCGCTCCCCAGGGCCGCAGCTTGGCTCTCTGCAAACGTGACCCACTCGGCTGGTCTGACGCGGGGCGGACGCCTCCTCCAACTCCCAGAAACAAACCCAGCCGGAGAGCAGCAGGGGTGGGGATCCCCCAGAGCCCCCAGCCGCAATGCTAACCCCATGGCATGTCTCCTCTTTCCCTGGCCAGGGCCTGGGCATCTCTGGCGCCCCCCACCCGCGGAAGGACGCTGCTATCGCCGCTGCCCAGCGGAGACCCGGAGACCACCCCTGCCAGTCAGACACTGCGCCCGCTCCAGCACCAGGCCGGGCAGAGCGGCCTGGCCAACGGATCCTGCTACCCCTTCCCCCCACCCCCGCCTCGCTCAGCTCCATCGCCCGGCTGTTCATCCCCAATAAAGCCAGAGCCCTAGTTCGGAAGGGCTGTGCTGTTATTCAGCCAGGGGCTGCCCTGCCGGCGGATGCTAAGTCGGGCCAGCCGGCCCCCCAGGGTATTTCTCGGGTCATGGGGATATGCTGGGCCTGCTCCCGCCAGCCCGGATTGCCCCCATGGGTCGTCTGCTCCAGCATATCGTCTCCTGCCTGCCGTGGCAGGGCAGCCCAGGAGTCTGTCACCCGCTCTCCCACCCCGCTGGGTCCCCGGGCTCTGCCCTGCCTCGCTCAGGGGTGGAGCATTTAGCTGGGTGTGGTGCCCCCAGGGTGTGGAAATCACCCCCGGAAGCACCCTCGCGAGTTTCACAGTCCAGCCGCCAGGAAGCAGGAGCTTGCTGGGGCAAAGGACCAGGCCAGGCAGGCAGGGACCTGGGGGACAGAGCCGGGGCGAGGGGTGCAGCCCCCAGAACAACTCACCAGGGCAGGGGCTTAAGAACCCCAAGCTTATCAGGCCCCCCTTGTGACAGGGAGGCCCCGCAGTCCAGCTCGTCAGAGGACAGTCCCGGGGCCCTGCGGCGCAGCTGGGGTGCCCCCGGCTCTACAGACTGGGCACAGAGAGGCAGGGGCCAGGGAGCAGACAACACATTTATTTCACAGGCAAATCTCTTCACGTGGCACCGCGGCACTTCCACACCGGGCAGGGCCCATGGTGCCGGAATGGGCAGTTCCCAGGCCTGCCTCCCCTTGGTCGCCCATGGCTGTGTCCCCTCCTCCCCCTGAGCCCGGGGGATCGCCCCACCCCTCCCCTGGGTCCTGCCCCCCAGGAAGCAGGCTGACCGCTCCTTCCTCCCAGTGGCTCAGGGACACTTGTCGCAGTCAGCGCTAGGGCTGGTCCTGGCCTCTGCTCCTGTCTAGTCCAGCGTGCGGGGCACCGCTGCCCACCTGCCTCCGCGCCAGCGGTCCGAGAGGGGCTCCTGCCAGCCTCGGATGGAGGCAAAATCCCATGGGGTCAGCTATGTGCCATCCCCAGTCCCTGGCAGGTCTCAGAGCAATGTGCCAGGGCACACACCAGCCCGGAGCCCGGCTGGCGCTCCCCAGCGGGGGATGCTGCCAGGGCCCCACACAGCTGGCAGAGCTGCCCTTCACCATCAGACGGGGGTTCACACAGACTACAGGTCCCCCCATCCCCCGCCTCCTCTCTGCCACCGGGGGCAGCCGGCCGGTTCTCGCACGGGCACTGGGTTGGGAGGGACAACAGGGGAGAGGGAAGGTGCTGCCCTGGTAAAGGGACTGGTTCCCCCAGGACCCTGGCCGGTAGGGACTGAACGCTGGGCCCTGCTGGCAGCTGGCGAGCTGCCTGCGGGAAGGAGACTCAAAGGGAAGGACGTGGGGGGGTCCCCTCCCCAAACCCATCACTGCCTCTGGCCCCCACTGGCCCCGTGAGATGAGGCGCCAAGGAGTGAGGGAGCGAGCCATGGGGCAGGCGGGGCCGGTGCCCACTGGTGGTGGGCCGCTTGCCCTGAGCTGCTCGCACGGTGCCTGCTGGTGGAATTGTCTCCAGGGCCGCCAGCCCAGCTCCTCTCAGAGCAATCTGAGAATTAAGCCCAGGGCGGAGGGTGCTGGGGGCAGCCCTGAGCCCCAGGGCAATGCCAGCGGCTGAGCAGACTCACCGGAGGCCCGAGGGGAACTGGCGGGGTGCTGTGGGGAGATCTGGAAAAGCCCCCAGGTTTGCCGGCGCCCAGCACTCCACAGGCCCAGCTCCAGGGGCTCCCGCGCACACCGGTGCTGGGGCTCCGTGGCTGGGCCCCTCCGTCCAGTCGGCTCCTGGAGCCCCTCTTGCTTGGGCCCCAAACTCCTCTCTGGCTTCGGGGCACAGTCAGATCAGCTTGGGATGAGGGGCTGGGGCCAGCTTCGCCCCTGCAGGCGGTGCCCGGCGGGCAGCTCAGAACACGTAGGAGCTGGGGTCGCTGCGGACGCTCAGGGCCCGCTCCGCCTGGGAGATGGTGTCGTCCGCCCTCTCGCTCAACTCCCGGCACTCCCGCAGCACGTCGTTGAACTGCTTGTAGGCCTCCTCCATGATGGAGCTGCGCCGAGCCGGCCTCCGCTCCCAGTAGCCCTCCTCCACCCAGGGCAGGGCCGCGCCCGGTGGCTCCGGGCTGCCCGCCCCGCCGCTGCCGCCCCGCTCCAGGGAGCTGTCCAGGTCCCTGCAGAGCTGGTAGAGCTCGCTGCCGCGCCCGGAGACCCTCTCGCCGTCGATGGCCTTGAGGCCGGGGAGCAGGTCCCCCAGGGCGCTGCGGTAGGCGCCGGAGGCGCAGACGGGGTTGCTGAGGCGAGCCCGGGCGTCGTGCAGACGCAGGCTCTCCAGCCGGCGCAGCCCCGCCAGGCACTGCAGCTGCTGCAGGCTGCCCAGCAGGTTGCCGGCCACGTTGAGGCTCTGCAGGCTCTCGCAGGCGCCGAGCGGCTCCAGGCTGCAGATGCGGTTGGCCGAGAGGTTGAGGACAGCCAGGGACTTGAGGGCAGCCAGGGGGCCCAGGTGGGAGATGGCATTGCTGGAGAGGTCCAGCCACTCCAGGCTGGCGCACTCGCCCAGGCAGCCAAGCTCCGAGATGCCCAGGCCCCGCAGCTTGAGCAGCAGGATGGACTCCAGGGCGAACTCGCCCGTCTTGGCCTTCAGCAGCTGGGCGGTGATCCTGACGTTCTCACCCTCGTCCCCCTTCTCCGCCCAGGGCTCCATTGCGGCCGGCCCGCTGCCCTACGGTTCAGGCAGGGCCCGAGCGTCCCACAGCCACTCAGCCACGGCACGGAGAACCTCTGCACACCCCGAGCTGGGCCAGGTCCGGGAAAGCGCTTTGCCCCTTCCAGGCGCCTCTGCCCCACAGGGCTCCCTGGACCCGCTGCCCGTGCAGCCACGCTGGGTCACGCCGGCAATGCACCAGCCCCTGGAAGGGAAGAGAGACGGGATCAGGACCCTGCCCAAGCCCAGCCGCCTCCTTCCCGCCAGCAGCAGCCTCAGCCAGCAGGGCCTGTAGTAAGAGGAGGCCCTGAGATATAAACCTTGGTATCAGAGGCCTGGTGTGAGGCCTAAGGCCTGAACTAAAGTAATGGTCAAGACTTTGCTAACATAAAGCAAAGTTAAGCTGTGAGCCAAAGGCTGGCCCTGCTCACAGAAGCTGGCAAGGAAAGGGCTGATGCTGTAAAAAGAGACATACCTAAAAGGTACTGGACACCAGATATCAAAACATACACTATACTGGAACATTCCACAGATAACATGGAACAGGCCGACCCATCCCAATGACAGGGGCAAAAGGGTAAAATGATGGATAGAGTTGTTTTGATCGAACCAACATGTACAAGGTGAGAGGCGGTACCTTGCTACGTAGAGGGGTTGCACCTCAATACGTCAGGAGTGATGTGTAACTTGTTTGTACCTGTGTATAAAAATGTATCCCTGGGGTGGTGTCTTTGTCCGGCCGAGGGGGCAGTGTTAAGTCCCGCCACTGACTGAGCCGGGTCCATTGCCAAGAGGCATCTATTAGTAGTATGCCCGGTAGACTAAGTAATCTGCGGGGAACTGCAATTGTGTCCAAGGTCACAATAAACCTGGCCGAGGTGCCTTCGTACCTTACTAGAGTCTGTGGTCATTGGGGGTTCTCATCAGGTCTGCTGTGTCAGCTATTTGCGCAAAGCTGGGGCAGCACACAGAGGGAACACACGCACGCAGCCGAGTGATATCAACACAGGAGAAAGCAGAGCATCACACCGGTAGCATCTGACAACAGGGCCGGAGCCCCCTTGGGCCCTGCCCCTGCACACAGCTGGGCGCTCTGGGCGGCTCTGTGGCCTGCTGGCCCCTGGTGCTCGAAGCTGCCGTCTGTGGCAGGAGCAGCTCAGTTCCTGGGCTGGAGAGGTGGGGCAGGGAGGGGGCACGAATGTCCTGCAGGCTGCTCCGGGCGGGATGCTGCCAGACCCACAGTGAGAGGTTTGCCCCTGACCTCGACGGCAGCAGGGACCGAGAGGTAGGTTCACACTACAAGCAGCAGCTGCTCAGAGCTGGGTGAAGAAGGAATTCACCCCTGCGGCCCCACATGCCTGGCCACGTCCGTCCAGGGGCATCACCCACTGCCTGTCTCAGACCTGACACCTTGTTACTAACCCTCACACACCCCGTGGGTCAGGGGTCTCCCTGGCTTCTTCTGTGTCCCCTTCCAGCCCACGCCATGGCCAGAGCTCGGGCTGCTTTGATTGCCAGGCGCTGGGGGGGAGGGGGGAGCGCAGCGGGGGTGGGGGCGCAGGCACTAGGGGGCCAAGGCTGCAATGGTTGGCCTGCAAACGTGTGCGGGGTGCAGGTGGGGAGGGAGCAAGAGAGGTGGGGGAGGGGCGTTTCCATCCCAACGAAGCAAAAGGGGGGTTTGGAAATAGGGAATTTAAACATCAATTCTTGGCACCCTTGCAGGGACCCCCCCGGGGCCCCAGGCCGTCTGCAGCCTGCCACCGCCAGTGGGCCAGGGAGAGTGCGCAGGGGGAGCTTCCGCCACCAACCCCTGCCCCCTGCAGGGCTGGCGGGAGCCCGGGAATGCACATGCACACCGATGTGTGCAGAGCCAGACACGCCTGTGCACACGGATGTACACGCGTGCATCACACACACACACAGGTGTGCAGAGCGACACAGCTACATGAATGTGTATGGGGCGCTCACAAGGATGAACACAATCACATGCACACACACAGATGCACACGTGGATGGCCGCACACACGGACACGGATGAACACACGGACACACGCCCACCCCCCACGCTGCATTCACAGGACCCGAGCCGTGCCGCCCCGTGTCCCCCACCCGCAGCCCCTCACCTGGCGCAGCCGGCTGCTCGCTCCCGGCCGATCCCTTCATGGGGCGGGTGCCCCCCCTGCAGCATTGCCATGGCAACAGGGGCCGAGGCAACAGCTCCCGGGGCGGAAACATTTAAAGGGCCAGAGGCACGTTCTGCAAAGCGGGGGCGGGGCGGCTCCGCGGGACCCTGCTGGGGCCGGTGGCTGGAAGCAGGACCCTGCAGCCCCTGCCCCGCGGGGTCCCCAGGCACCACTGTCCCAGCGCTGCAGCCAGCTCCGGAGCACTGCGCGCCCCCGTGGCTGCGCCCCCACTGGAGCCGGGGGTGTTGGCCTATGTCACAGAGTGTCGGGGGACACAAGGCCCTGCACCCCCGGCTCCCTGCGATTCACCAGGACTCTCAGCCAGCCAGTAAAGCAGAAGGTTTATTTAGACGACAGGAACACAGTCCAAGACAGGTCTTGCAGGCACAGACAACAGGACCCTCCTCGGTTAGGTCCATCTTGGGGTTCCAGGGGCACCACAGCCCCGTTGGGGGGGTCAGAGCCCCGTCTGGGCTCCCTCCATTACACCAGCCAGCTCCTGACAACTCCAACTCCCTCCAGCCTCTCTCACCCAGCCTCTCCCCGGCTCCTCCCCCAGCCTTTGTCCAGTTTGCCGGGCAGAGGTGTCACCTGGCTCCAACCCCCTTCCTGGGTTCTCCTGTTACATGCTCAGGTATCTTCCCTCAAGGCCAGTCTCCCATTAAGAACAGTCCCAGTTCATCACAGCCTATTAGAACCCCCTAGGGTGACCAGAATATGTCCCGATTTTATAGGGACAGTCCCGATATTTGGGGCTTTGTCTTATATAGGCTTATATTTGGGGGGGAGGGATAGCTCAGTGGTTTGAGCATTGGCCTGCTAAACCCAGGGTTGTGAGTTCAATCCTTGAGGGGGCCATTTAGGGAACTGGGGTAAAAATCTGTCTGGGGATTGGTCCTGCTTTGAGCAGGGGGTTGGACTAGATACCTCCTGAGGTCCCTTTCAACCTCGATATTCTATGATTCTATTACCCCCCACTCCCTGTCCTGATTTTTCACACTTGCTGTCTGGTCACCCTAGTCGTCCCGTCCCCCCCCCCCCCAGGACTCCATTCCTCCCCCCCATTTAGCCCTGCTCCCGGTGTTTACTACAGTCATGGACAGGTCAGGGGCTCCTTGAATTTTTGTTTATTGCCCCGACCTGTCCCTGAGTTTTACTAAAAATAACCGTGACAAAATCTTACCCTTAGGAATGGGGCATCAGCAAGCTGCCCCGGATCTGTGCACACACACACTGCACATGCTAATATACAGATACACACCATGCACACATACACACACAGATGCACACCATACACACACACACCTATCTGCACACACACAGATACACACCATGCACACACACACACAGAACTGCACACACAGATACACCCTGTGCACACTCACACTGATACGCACCATGCACACTCACATACACAGATACACATCATGCACACACCCAGATACACACTGTGCACACACACATCTGCACACACACATCTGAACAGATATACCCTGTGCACGCTCACACATGCAGATCTGCACACACACATATACCCACTGTGCACACACACACAGTGCACACAAAGATTTGCACACACAGAGATACACACTTCACACACAGCTCTGCACACACACCCAGATACACACATTGCACATGCATACATACACATCAGTCACACACAGATCTGCACATGCACACACATACACGCTGCACAGTCACACAGATGTGTCCTGGGTATGCTCACACATGCTGCACACTTGCAACACGCATGCACCATACATGTTCACACACACACTGTGATGCTCACAGAAACACAAGCAGGTAGGCCTGGAAAGGGATGGGCAGTTAGCCCAGCCCCCTGCACTGAGGCAGCACACAGGGAAGCCTAGACCCTGACAGGGGTTTGTCCAACCTGTTCTTAAAACACCTCCAGTGATAGAATCTTTCCCCTAATATCTCACCTCCATCCCCCTGGCTGCAGATTAAGCCCATTGCTTCTAGTCCGACCTCCAGTGAAGAACTGGTCACTGTCCTCTTTATAGCGACTGAGACCAAACGGCCCATGGTTAGGAGCCACAACGAGCGCAGCAGGGCCCATAGGGGAGCTGTACCCTCCCCCTTCAGCCATCTCTGCCCCACAAGGGCCCAGTGGCCGCCCTGCGCCGTGCACCCGGCCTGGCGTACCCCGGAGACGGGCGGGTGCCCCGCTGCCTGTATCTCGGAGACGGTCTCTAAGCCGGCCGGGTCCCTTCCTCCCCACTGCTGCTGCCCGCGCTGTCGTTCTCCGAGCAGATGAGGGGCGGTGGGGGGTAGTCGAGGAAGTTCCCAAGGTTGGCTCTCAGAAAGACGAGGCGCTCCACCCCCAACCCCCGCCTCTCTTTCAACCCGGCCAGGGAATCAGCTGGGAGCACGGCTGGGGGATAGATTGGCTTGGTGGCAGTGGGGCCCGGAGAGAGGAGGTCAGCTCGGAACCAGGGCCGGCCTGTATCTCGGAGACGGTCTCTAAGCCGGCCGGGTCCCCTCCTCCCCGCTGCTGCTGCCCGCGCTGTCGTTCTCCGAGCAGATGAGGGGCGGCGGGGGGTAGTCGGGGAAGTTCCCCAGGTTGGCTCTCAGAAAGACGAGGCGCTCCCCGCTCTCCCCCTGCGGGGGGCGCCTCTCGGAGAAAGGGCTGTCTGGGGCGGTGAAGATGCGCTCGGAGAAGGCCCCCGAGGGTGGGCAGGACAGGTAGAGCATGGCCACCTTGGCCAAGGCCGGCCAGAGCCAGTGCCGCTTCTCCCAGTACCCCAGCGGGTCCTCCCGGGCCCCGATGGTCTGGTTGTCGCGCAGGTACCTCTCCACCATCACACAGGCCGAGTGGCTCTCGGTGGGGAGGGAGGCCCCGCGGCCCTCAGACGCCAGCAGCCCCACGCTCTCCAGGTGCTCGGTCAGGGTCTTCTCCTTCTGGATCAGTGGAGGCACCGCGGAGCTCGGCCCCCTGTCCCGATGGGGCTCCCCTGGCCCCGTCTCTGCCTCCCAGGGCTGTGGGGCCGTGTCCACACAGAAGGCCTTGCTGGACTGGGCGTTCCAGGGGGAGGAAGGGCAGCCGGGGGGTGAGGCCAGGAGCTCCTTGACCTTCCGGACCAGCAGCTGCTTCCAGTGGTCGAGGTCGGAGCCCAGCGGCAGGATGGCGTCCATCCTGCCCTTGAAGCGGGGGTCGAGCAGCGTGGCCAGCACGTACTCCTGGCGGTGGAACATCTCGCTGATCCGGGGCTCGGTGGAGAGCTGCAGGGCCAGGCTCTCGGCCAGGCGAACGGCGGAGCCAGCCCCCTCCCCGGCCTGGCTCTCGAAGCGCAGGCGGATCTGCTGGAGGAAGATGTGCAGGTAGCGCACCTGCGGCAGCACCTGGCTCAGTGAGGCGTCGGCCGCGCTCGCCTCCCGCACGGCCATCTCGAAGGGCTGCAGCAGCTCCACCAGGCTGCGCATCAGCGTCCACTGGGTGGCGCTCAGGGCCAGGCCGGCCTCGCCCATCCGGCCCTTGCCCACGTACTCCTGTACAGCCGGCTGCAGCGCCAGCAGCCGCTCCAGCATGTAGTAGGTAGAGTCCCAGCTCGCCGTGGCCTCCTGCTTCAGCCGGCGCGGGGCCAAGCCGTGCTGCCGCTGCAGCTCCGCCAGCCCCCTCCTGGCCTCCGGGGAGCGGGCGAAGTGGGCGCAGATGGCGCGGGCCGCCCCCAGTGTGCCCTCGATGCTGCGGTGGAGGCGCAGGAAGCCCAGCACCAGCTGGCTCAGGCAGTGAGCGAAGCAGGGGATGTGGGTGTGGCCGCCGTCCTTCGCGGCCCGCTCCACGCCAGGGCTGCCGCCCGAGACCAGGAAGCCGGGGCTCAGGGAGTTCTGGGCCAGCCACAGCTGGAGCTGCTCGGCCAACACCTGCTGCACGCCACCCAGCGCCTGCTCCCCCTGCAGCGCCTGCACGCACAGCACCGCCTGCCTGCGCTGGCTGCATGGCTGGCGCTGGCCTGACTCCGAGCGGGGCGCCAGCCAGTGCGCTGCCAGTGCCAGGTACTCCCCTGCCGGCCCCTGGGCCCACACGTGGGCACTGAGGTGCACCCGGCTGACGCTGGCCTGCTGCAGCTCCAGGGCCAGGCCCAGGCCGACAGCCTGGCACAGCTGGGGCACTGCTTTGCGGGAGAAGAAGGCCGGCGAGGGGATGTGGTAGCGTGGGTCAGCCTGAGCCATGAACCGGTGGAAGGGCTTGGCCGAGACGAAGGAGCAGGGCAGGGCCATGCCACACAGCAGCTCGGCAATGCTGCGGTTCCAGGCCTGCGCCTGCGGGTGGTTTGGGGTGTATTTGCCGGGCACGTCCCCGCCCCGCTCGGCCAGGCCGGCTTGGTTCTTGCTGGGGGGCAGCGGGGCAGCTGGGGCGGGCAGGGCTTTCTCCACCTTGCCTTCGGGAGGTGCCTCACTCTGCCAGCTGTCACAAACGGGAGCTGGGGCCCCGCCAGGACTGACGCAGGGCAATCTCAGGGGGTCCGACGCTGCGGGCGACGTCAGAGATAGGTCCTCCACGGGCTCCTCGTCCTCCGCCGGCCCCAGGCTCAGCCTCTGGGACCGGGCGCTGCCGGGAGGGGTGGCAGGAGCGCCAGCAGCCCGCCCCCGCCCCCACTCCAGCGGGTGCTTGCCCTCCAGGTGGCGCATGAGGGCCGAGGTGCCGAAGTGGCTGCCCAGTTTGCCGCGGCTGACGCTGGCCTGGCACAGGGTGCAGACGGCCCGGCACACGTTGCTGCAGTCGATGTAGAAGAACTGCCAGACGGCCGAGGTGGACTTGCGGCGCTTCGTGCCTGGTGGCACCAGCGGGTGGTTGGGGAGGCTGAGCTGCCCGGACTTGGGGAGCCCCTGGCCCACTAGCATCTCCAGGTAGGGTGTGGCCAGGTCCGGCTTGGGGTGCCCCGCTTGGGCGCTGCCCTTCATGCCCCTCTCCCTGCCCTGGGGGAGCAGCTTGCTATTCTCGCTGCTTTCCTCCTCGCTGGACTCTGGGGAGGAGTCAGTGACTGGGGTGCCTGCCCTTCCCCCGCCCCTCCTCCTCTTCCTCTTCCTCACTGGAGTCGCTGATCACGTACAGGAAGCGGGGGGCGCCCTGGGGCACTTGGGGGGGCGCCCTGCTGAAGGCTTGGGCGGGGGAGCACAGAGCATGGCTGGTGCCAAACACTGTGTCCTGCGAGGGAAACTCCTTCGCCACCTGTTCTTCCTCCTCCTCCTCATTCTCCTCCTCCTCCTGGGCCCTGCCCCCTGCTCTCTTCCTCTGTCCCCACTCCAGCGGGTGCTTGCCCTCCAGATGGCGCTTGAGGGCGGTGGTGTTGCAGTGGCCCCTCAGCTTGCCGCGCCCGACGCTGGCCTGGCACAGGGTGCAGACGGCCCGGCAGGGGTCACTGGCGTCCGGGGAGAAGAACTGCCACACCTCGGAGGTGGTCTTGCGGCGCCGGGTGCGGATGGGGAGGCCGAAGGCCGGAGGTGCGGGGCGCTTCGCTGCCCATCCCTCCAGGAGAGCCTTGTCTACACCCAGCACAGAGGAAGGGGGTTGCCAGCCGGCTGTGACGCGAGGCTGGCTGCCCGCACCTCGGGGGGCCAGATCTGCCGTCCTCCTCTCATGGTTCCCTGCCCCACAGGCCGCCATGAATCCCAGCATGCCGCCCTCATGGCCCTCCTCCTCCTCGTCGCTAAACTCCAGCTTGATCTCGATCTCGGGGACGTGCTCGTGGTCAGGGCCCAGAGGCAGATGGCGGAGGTGGGCATCGGCAGCGCTGGCTACGGCGAAGGGGAAAGCGCCCGCGGCACGCTCTGCTATGGCCCGGGGCAAGGTGGCACAGATGCCAGGGCTTGGCATGGCCGAGCCGCCGACTGTCCTCCGCTTTCGCAGCTTGCTTTTCGTTACCGGCAACATGTCTAGCGAAAAGGAGCAGGTTCGGGGAGGGAAACACCCGGGGTCAAAGGCAGCTGGCGAAGCAAGTGGTGTCCCCCTGTCCCCATACCCGCCACGCCCGGCCAGGCCCTCTCCTCCCCCTCAACAGGAGGAGATTCGCTCGTTGACAGCGGCTGAGCCAGGTGCTGCAGGCCCAAAGTAGGGCAATGCTTTCCGAGCCGGGGGGGAGGCAGTGTCCCATCCGCGAGCGCAGAGCTCAAAGCTGCACTGGTGGCTGGGGTAGGCTGCCAGAGCGGCCTCGGGACTACCAAGGCGGCACCAGAGGCAGGGTTCTAGGGGCGGGAGGCCGCCGGCCGCAGCTCCTCGTTGATTTCCAGGTAGGTAGCGAGTCTGCTCACAAAGAACGCTGTTAATTCAGGAGTTCATTCCTAAGATCTCTCCGCCTGGCTGCCCCCGTCCAGGTGTCCGTCCACAGGAAGCCATGGAGCTACAGCTGCTGTTACCCACTTGTTCTGGGTGAGGCAGCGCGGGGGCCCCTGCCTGGCGTCTCTGAAGCAGGGCTCTGGGTGTCCGGGCCAGGCCCACGCATCCGGAGCTGGGAGCCCGGCTCCTCAGGACACGCCCAGGGGGACACAGTGCTGGGGAAGATGGAGAATCCACCAGTTCTGGACCTACAACAGCAGAAAGGAAGCTCAGAATCCTACAAAGCAGCCCCAGGAGAGCAGCTGCCCGTCGCTGCCAGGTCAGGCCGGAGCACATAAGAATGGCCATACTGGGTCAGACCAAAGGTCCATCTATCCCAGTGTCCTGTCTTCTGAGAGTGGCCAGTGCCAGGTGCCCCAGAAGGAATGAACAGAACAGGTAATCATCAAATGATCCATCCCCTGTCGCCCATTCCCAGCTTCTGGCAAACAGAGGCTAGGGACACCATCCCTGCCCATCCTGGCTAATAGCCATTGATGGACCTATCCTCCACGAACTTATCTGGTTCTTTTTTGAACCCTGTTATAGTCTTGGCCTTCACAACATCTTCTGGCAAGGAGTTCCACAGGTTGACTGCGTTGTGTGAAAAAATGTTTGTTTTAAACCTGCTGCCTATTAATTTCATTTGGTGACCCCTAGTTCTTGTGTTATGAGGAGTAAATAACACTTCCTTATTTACTTTCTCCACATCAGTCATGATTTTATAGACCTCTATCATATCCCCCCTTAGTCATCTCTTTTCCAAGCTGAAAAGTCTCAGTCTTATTAATCACTCCTCATATGGAAGCCATTCCGTACCCCTAATAATTTTTGTTGCCCTTTTCTGAACCTTTTCCAATTCCAATAGATCTTTTTTGAGATGGGGCAAACACATCTGCACACACTATTCAAGATGTGGGTGTACCATGGATTTATATAGAGGCAATATGATATTTTCTGTCTTATTATCAATCCCTTTCTTAATGATTCCCCACATTCTGTTCGCTTTTTTTTACTGCCGCTGTACATTGAGTGGATGATTTCAGAGAACTATCCACAATGACTCCAAGATCATTTTCTTGAGTGGGAACAGCTAATTTAGACCCCATCATTTTATATGTATAGTTGGGACCATCTTTTCCAATGTGTATTACTTTACATTTATCAACATTGAATTTCATCTGCCATTTTGTTGCCCAGTCACCCAGTTTTGTGAGATCCTTTGGTAGCTCTTCGCAGTCTGTCCGGGACTTAACTATCTTGAGTAGTTTTGTATCATCTGCAAATTTTGCCACTTCACTGTTTACTGCTTTTTCCAGATCATTTATGAATATGTTGAATACAACTGGACCCAGTACAGATCCCTGGGGGACACCACTATTTACCTCGCTCCATTCTGAAAACTGACCATTTATTCCTACCCTTTGTTTCCTATCTTTTAACCAGTTACCAGTCCATGAGAGGACCTTCCCTGTTATCCCACGACAGCTTACTTTGCTTAAGAGCCTTTGGTGAAGGACCTTATCAAAGGCTTTCTGAAAATCTAAATACACTATATCCACTGGATCTCCTTTGTCCACATGAAGCAACAGAGAGTCCCATGGCACCTTTCAGACTAACAGATGTATTGGAGCATAAGCTTTCGTGGGTGAATGCCCACTGCCAAGACTCTCTGTTGCTTTTTACAGATCCAGACTAACATGGCTACCCCTCTGATATTTTTGTCCACATGCTTGTTGACCCCCTCGAAGAATTCTAGCAGACTGGTGAGGCATGATTTCCCTTTACAAAAACCATGTTGACTCTTCCCCAACAAATTATGTTCATCTATGTGTCTGACAATATTGTTCAAACCAGTTTCAACTAGTTAGCCCGGTACTGTAATTGCCAGGATCACCCCAGAGCCCTTTTTAAAAATTGGTGTCATATTAACTACCCTGAAATCATTTGGTACAGAAGCAGATGTCAATGATAGGTTACCGGCCCAGCTCCTGCAGACACACCAGGGTCACCAGCCTGATTCGAAAGAATTACAACACTGGCAGAGCTAAGCAGCACCAGGCTCCGCTAGGACAGATGCTGGGAGCTCTCGGGCTTGTCAATTGGGGCGGGTCACTTCTCCCCAGGTTCTCCCGCTCGCGGTCTCTCCTCCCCGCTCAGCGCTTCTGTGGTTTATTCTCCCAGTCTCTCGCCCTCATCCCATGAAAATCAACACCACCCCTGAATCCATGCTTGTCCCCATCCACCGGGTCACTGTGTCTCTCTCACACATGCTCACACACACTCACACCGCCCCGCCTTGTGCTGCCTCTCTCATCCCCCCCCCAGCACCTCCCCTGAACCCTCGCACACCCTCCAGTACTCTCTCCCCCGCAAAACATCCACTCCCCCACCCCAAAGCCATGTGGTGCCCTCCTCTGTCCACGCCCCTCCCCAAATGTGCTCAGCCCTTCTGCTCCCAAATGCTGTTCCCTGCTTGCCTGCCAAGCTGAGCCGGGGGGTCCATGGGGACATGGGTCTGACCTGGGGGGGTGCAGCAGTGAGCAGGACGGAGGAGAGGGGTTCTAGCTTCTCTGTCCCGGTTGCTCTTTTGTCTAGTGCAGCAGTTCTCGAACTGTGGGTCATGACCACCAGGGCTGGCTTAGACTTGCTGGGACTCGGGGCCAAAGCCCGAGCCTCACTGCTCAGGGCCGAAGCCGAAGCTTGAGGGATTCACCCCTGGGCAGTGGGGCTCAGGTTACAGGCCCCCCAGCTGGGACAGAAGCTTTGAGCCCTTCCCCGCCCAGGGCAGTGGGGTTCAGGCTTTGGCTTTGCTTCCCCACCCGAGGCAGTGGGAATCAGGCGGACTCAGGCTTCAGTCCCCCTTTTTGTTGTCAGAAGGGGATCGCGGTGCAATGAAGTTTGAGAACCCCTGGTCTAGCGGATCTGCCAGGCAGGAGCCTGGGGGCTGGAGAGGAGAGAGGGGGAGCGGGCTGGGAGCCGCCCAGCCACCTATGGGTTATTTGTGCAGAGACCTGGCCTGCCTCCATGTGCTTCACAAATTTGTGGGGAACTGCCACTGAAATGCAGCCACCTCTGGGGAGCAACCCAGCAGCCTTTCTACTTCCACAGCTCTGCTCAACAGCCTAGAATGGGTGTGGTCCCCCAGGAGCTAAGCAGCCGTGCCTCACGCTGGTTGCAATGGGAGCTCAGCAGCTTGCAGGCCCAGGCCCATCGTAATTAGCTGAGCTGGGACGCCGGGATTAACCTCCGCAGCCTTAGAAAAGAGCCTCCCAAAGAGCCTCCCAAGAGATAGAGCCCCTACCCCGCTCCCCGCAGCTCAGCACCCCCCCGCCGAGCCCCCGCCCTGCTCCCCGCAGCCCTCGCCCCCCGCAGCTCAGCACCCCTGCCGAGCCCCCGCCCTGCTCCCCGCAGCCCTCGCTCCCCGCAGCTCAGCACCCCCCGCCAAGCCCCCACCCTGCTCCCCGCAGCACTCGCCCCCCGCAGCTCAGCACCCCCGCCAAGCCCCCGCCCTGCTCACCGCAGCCCTCGCCCCCTGCCAAGCCCCCGCCCTGCTCCCCGCAGCTCAGCACCCCCCCCCCGAGCCCCCGCCCTGCTCACCGCAGCCCTCACCCCCCGCAGCTCAGCACCCCCCGCTGAGCCCCCACCCTGCTCCCCGCAGCCCTCGCCCCCTGCCAAGCCCCCGCCCCGCAGCCCAGCACCCCCCGCCAAGCCCCCGCCCCGCTCCCCGCAGCCCTCGCCCCCCGCAGCTCAGCACCCCCGCCAAGCCCCCGCCCTGCTCACCGCAGCCCTCGCCCCCTGCCAAGCCCCCGCCCTGCTCCCCGCAGCTCAGCACCCCCCCCCGAGCCCCCGCCCTGCTCACCGCAGCCCTCACCCCCCACAGCTCAGCACCCCCCGCTGAGCCCCCACCCTGCTCCCCGCAGCCCTCGCCCCCTGCCAAGCCCCCGCCCCGCAGCCCAGCACCCCCCGCCAAGCCCCCGCCCCGCTCCCCGCAGCTCAGCACCCCCTGCCAAGCCCCCGCCCCGCTCCCCGCAGCCCAGCACCCCCCGCCAAGCCCCCGCCCCGCTCCCCGCAGCCCTCACCCCCCGCAGCTCAGCACCCCCGCCAAGCCCCCGCCCCGCTCCCCGCAGCTCAGCACCCCCTGCCAAGCCCCCGCCCCGCTCCCCGCAGCTCAGCACCCCCCGCCGAGCCCCCGCTCCGCTCCCCGCAGCGCAGCGCCCCCTAGCCCCCGCGTGGGTCACTGCGCACCCTGCTGAGCCCCACTCCATTCCCAGCCTTTGTTCTGGCCTCAGCCCCCGCCCCCTTGGGTGCCGGGTGCCGGTTGCCCAGGGACATGGGGGGGGGGGTTTCCCTCCTCCGCTCCCAGCCCAGAGTCGCCCCCTCCCCTTACCCTGCAGCAGCAGCAGCAGCAGCAGCAACGATCCGCCGGCTCCCCCCTCCCCCCGGCAGGGCCTGCTGACCCCGCCCCCCGCCGTGCCAGTAATAAAGATGGCCGCCATCTCCCATTGTTTGCAAGGGGCTCTAAGCTCCATTGCCCTCTCTCAAAATGGCCGCCCCGCTCTCCTCTACGGGTTGGGGGGGAGGGGCGGAAGGAACTGCAGAGGTGATGGACAGCTCCCTTCTCGGGGGGAGGGGCGGTGTGGTGGGGGCCTGCCTGAGGGGAGCGCGGACCGACCCCCCCAAACTGCCTCTGCACCCCCCCGCCTGAGGGGAGCGTGGACCGACCCCCCCCAAACTGCCTCTCGACTCCCACCTAAGGGGAGCGCGGACCGACCCCCCCAAACTACCTCTCCGCCCCCGCCTGAGGGGAACGTGGACCGACCCCCCCCCCAAAACTGCCTCTGCACCCCCGCCTGAGGAGAGCGCGGACCGACCCCCCCAAACTGCTTCTCCCCCCCCCGCCTGAGGGGAGCACGGACCGACCCCCCCAAAATGCCTCTGCACCCCCGCCTGAGGGGAGCGTGGCCCGACCCCCCAAACTGCCTCTCGACTCCCACCTAAGGGGAGCGCGGACCAACCCCCCCAAACTGCCTCTGCACCCCTGCCTGAGGGGAGCGTGGACCGACCCCCCCAAACTACCTCTCCGCCCCCGCCTGAGGGGAGCGCAGACTGACCCCCGCAAACTGCCTCTTGAATCCCACCTAAGGAGAGCATGGACTGACCCCCCCCCAACTGCCTCTCGACTCCCGCCTGAGTGGGGTGTGGTCTCACCCCTGGCAATTGTGGGGTCAGGGTCTCGGGTAAATGCTCGATGGGCCCTCCAGCTATGAACTCATGGGGCTGGCAGTGGTGCAGGGCCAGGCTGTCAGCCCAGTGCCCACCCCAAACAGCCAAACGGCCATAACCCCAGGTGCCCACAAGAGGCTGAGTCAGGAGGGGATCCCCTCCCCACCCCCCTGCCAGAGTCGGGGGCAGCTCTCAGACCCAGGCCACCCCCACCCCTCTCTCCTGGACCAGTGAGCCCCCAAATCCAGGACCCCTTCACCTGCTGCCGGTCGTGCCTCTACTACCCCACCCCAGACACACACACCCCCGGCCTGGCCACCCTCCGTCCCCAGTGCCCCACAGAGTGGGAGAATGCAGGGAGACTGGCTGCCCCCCAACACTGCTCTGGCCCAGAGGTGCAGACGACACTGGCGTATGTCTCCCCTTCCAGATGGCTGAGGGCAGGGTTCAGGGAAGGCCGAGCTGGCTGCATAGCTCTGGCCCCTGCTTGCTTGACTGGGCCTAACGTAGCCTTGGGGCCATCCTAAGGGGTTTGTGCCCTGTGTGCCAGCCCTGCAGTGCGGTCTCAGTCCTCGGGGAGCCCCCACCAGCTGTGCCCGCCAGGCTGGGACAGGCCAGTCTGTGCTGGGGGAAGATAAGGGACTTAGTGCCATGTTTTATTTATTTCTGTTCTTGACTTTGAGCACCAAGCCACCTGCTCCATCCCACAAAGCCTCTGCTCTGCTGTGACAATGCCTGTTTTCCTTAAAGCCCCAGCTCCTGGAGTCACGTGGATCTCTGATGATTTCAGCCTTCATTCTTAAAAAAGAACAAGTAAGTTTCTACCCCTCCTGGCTGTGGAGAAAGCTTCAAAATGTGACCCTAAGGGCTCAACAAGCAAGAGGCAAATCAAAAGAATGCCAAATCTATTATTTTTTACAGAATCTCCTGCTTTTAAAGCCAATCTCGTGAGTTTTGGTGAGCCTGACTCATGATTTTTGACCATTTGGGATTGGCAATACTGCCGTAGTTAGAGCTCTCACCCAGGTTCAAATTCCCCCTCCATCAGAGGAGGAGAAAGGCTTTGAACAGGGCTCTCCTAAGCATGCCCTAACCACTGAGCTATGGAGTCGCCTGATGTGGGGCTCCGACAGTCTCTCCTGTGAAGCTTTTCCATGGTGGATAAAGAATGACCGAGGGATTAGAGCGGGAGGCTCAGGGGTGTGCCCTGAGCACTGGACTACATACAGAGTCACTCTCTCTCCGACCCAGTGACTATTAAGTATTTTTCCATGGGGGAACAGTCACTGGGCTAGAGCGAGAGAATGAATTAATGACTAGTCCAATGAGCCCACCTTACCAAGTGCTCCAGCTTGGTCTGTATAACTGACCTGTGCCCATCATGACTGACCACTCTGCCAATGTTTATGGTGTCATCTGCAAATGTTACCAGCAAAGGTTTTCTCTTTTCTTCCAGACGCTTGAGAAAGGTATTGAATAGCATTGGGACAAAACAGACCCCAGGAGAAACACCCCCAAAGGACGATGATTCTTGTTTGGTATTACATTCATGATCTCTCAGGTAGCCAGTTTTTAATCCATTTAATATGGGCACATGGATTTTGTATCGTGCTAGTTTTTTTAACAGAATGTCATGTGGGACTCAGACAAAAGCCATGCAGAGGTCATAGCTATATTATGTCATCAGTTATCTTTATCAACCAAACCTGTAATCTCATCAAAAAGTGATGTAAAATGTGTGTTCCATAAAACCACGTTGATTGCCGTTAGTCACGCTGCCATCCTATCAGTCTTTGCTGACTGCATCCCAGAGCAGCCTTGTCATGATTTTGCCCAGGATCATTGTCAGGCTAACTGGTCTAGAGTCACTCGGCTCATCCTGTTTGGCGTCATTTAAATTTTTAAAATATTTGCACAACAATAGCATTTTTCCCAGTCTCCGGAACTTCCTGGGTATTCCACAGTTTGTTAAAAATCAACATCAGTGGTTGAGAGAGCTTTTCAACCAATTTTTTGTCATATGCTTGGGTGCAAGTTATCCAGTCCTGCCGATTAAAAAATTAACTTCAGTAGTTGCTGTTTAACGACCTACAGGATTCCTGTTGGAATCGAAGGTGTTTCCGTATTACTGGGAGATATGAATACATCATCACGCTTCATTCCAAATACAGAACAGAAATATTGATTCAAATACTTCTGCCTTTCCTGCATCGGGATTGTCTATTTTAGCATCCTGACCTGGTACTGGACTTATACCATGGTTAGGATTTAATTTGTTCCTGGTGTACTTAATGAATTCCCTTTTTTTGTCCTTAACTGTCCTTATTTTTATTTTTAATAGCTAATTTCACTTCCCCTCTTAACGAGGCTGTTATTCTTTTTTAACTGAAGACGCCTTCATACATGATTGCAGAATTGTGGGGCGCATTTAGCATCTAATAAAGCATTCCTAAGAAGCTCTTCACACCCCACACCCTCATTGCCTTGAAGCCTCCTTGTAATATCTCTCTCCAGTAAAATACCCTGGAATTTCTTGGACGCAAATATATATTTTAAATTATGAGTGTTGATCTCTCAGGCGGGCTGGATGGTTTCCAGTGAAGCATCCTCCATTTCCACTGAAGTGCAAGGCCAGAGACCTCCCATACAAAGAATGCCATTTTACAATCCTTTCCCTTTGGTTTGTAAGACTGGCATGGCAGAAATTCTGTCCTGAACAGGATGTGTCAGACACTTGGTTTTTCTAACACTGTACGAAGGCCTCTTTGGATTGCTGTTGATTTCCTTGAACACCTCCGGCAGGCTGCAGGGGATGTTGCAGTGCCTTGCAGACGTGCTCCTCACACCACATTTCTCTGGGTTAGCCTCTCTTCCATTCGCTATTACAACATGACCAGTGAAATGCTCAGGGCAAAGATGGATACTTTAAAAGTGAATCCCTTTGGACAGCACCGGGTGTCTAGCCACAGTTTCTCACTCGGAATACAGGCCTCAGCCCTTTACGGCTCAGGGACTGGGGGATTTCCTCCCTACACAAGTGAGTAAATCTGGAGTCAGCTCAGTGCGTCACACCATGGGAAAAGCTTAGCTATGGAATGGCAGGCGGGTGAGCCAGGTTTTGGAAGCTGTGAGAGGAGCTGCCTGTCTGCGGGAGGAACCGGCATCCTGTCTGAGATGTGACACTCAATACGTGAGAGTGAAAGGGAGTTCAAGTGCACAGCAAGGCCTGTGAGCTCCAGCTGGACTGTGTGTGGTGTGCATGCCCCAAAGTGCCTCACTGTGCAAAGTCCATACGCACTGAACCGCAACCATGTGACACAGGGGCTGGCGCTAGCCAGGGTAGAGACCTCTGTGTCTGGAGCTGAGAGAGCAGGGTTCTTGTCTGCTCACACCCACCCATATGGGTTTGTGCATGGTTGGTCTAGGCTAGATCAGAGCTGTAGCATGGGGCTTTGTTACCAATGACCCGGTGGCAGTAAAAAAAAGCGGAGTGTGGGCCCACGGCAGGCGTCAGGCCTCATCCCATCTTGGTACCATCCCACCCTGCAATGGGGCTGAAATGGAGCATTGTACCCCCATCACAGTGCCAGCCCCCCTGAGGCTCAGAGGGAAATGAACCTGCTCTGAGCAGCCTGCAGCTCACAGAGAGAAAAGATTTGCCCAACTAGATCTAAGTTTCTAATGTCTTGATAAAAGTTGGCTCTAGTCAGAATAAAACCATCTAACATCCCATCACTAGCCATTGGGCATATTTACCGCTAATAGTCAAAGATCAATTAATTGCCAAAATTAGGCTATCCCATCATACCTTCCCCACCATAAATTTATCAAGCCTAGTCTTGAAGCCAGATATGTCTTTTGCCTTCACTACTCCCCTTGGAAGGCTGTTGCCAGAACTTCACTCCTCTGATAGTTAGAAACCTTCGTCTAATTTCAAGTCTAAACTTCCTGATGGCCAGTTTATATCCATTTGTTCTTGTGTCCACATTGGTACTGAGCTTAAATAATTCCTCTCCCTCCCTGGTATTTATCCTCTGATATATTTATAAGGAGCAATCATATCTCCCCTCAGCCTCCTTTTGGTTCGGCTAAACCAGCCGAGCTCTTTGAGTCTCCTTTCATAAGACAGGTTTTCCATTCCTCGGATCATCCTAGGAGCCCTTCTCTGTACCTGTTCCAGTTTGAATTCATCCTTCTTAAACATGGGAGCCCAGAACTGCACACAGTATTCCAGATGAGGTCTCACCAGTGCCTTTTATAACGGTACTAACACCTCCTTATCTCTACTGGAAATACCTCGCCTGATGCATCCCAAGACCGCATTAGCTTTTTTCAAGGCCATATCACATTGGCGACTCATAATCATCCTGTGATCAACCAATCCAAGGTCCTTCTCCTCCTCTGTTACTTCCAACTGATGTGTCCCCAGCTTATAACAATAGTTCTTGTTATTAATCCCTAAATGCATGACCTTGCACTTTTCACTATTAAATTTCATCCTATTACTTTTACTCTAGTTTACAAGGTGATCCAGATCTTTCTGTATGATATCCCGGTCCTTCTCTGTATTGGCAATACCTCCCAGCTTTGTGTCATCTGCAAACTTTATTAGCACATTCCCACTTTTTGTGCCAAGGTCAGTAATAAAAAGATCAAATAAGATTGGTCCCAAAACCGATCCCTGAGGAATGCTACTAGTAACCTCCCTCCAGCCTGACAGTTCACCTTTCAGTACGACCTGTTGTAGTCTCTCCTTTAACCAGTTCCTTATCCATCTTTAAATTTTCATATTGATCCCCATCTTTTCCAATTTAGCTAATCATTCCCCATGTGGAACTGTATCAAATGCCTTACAGAAATCGAGATAAATTAGATCCACTGCATTTCCTTCGTCTAAAAAATCTGTTACCTTCTCAAAGAAGGAGATCAGGTTGGTTTGGCACGATCTACCTTTTGTAAAACCATGTTGTATTTTGTCCCAATTACCATTAACCTCAATGTCCTTTAATTACTTTCTCCTTCAAAAATTTTTTCCAAGACCTTGCATACTACAGATGTCAAACTAACAGGCCTGTAGTTACCCAGATCACTTTTTTCCCTTTCTTAAAAATAGGAACTATGTTAGCAGTTCTCCAGTCATACGGTACAACCCCTGAGTTTACAGATTCATTAAAAATTCTTGCTAATGGGCTTGCAATTTCATGTGCCAGTTCCTTTAATATTCTTGGATGAAGATTATCTGGGCCCCCCGATTTAGTCCCATTAAGCTGTTCGAGTTTGGCTTCTACCTCGGATGTGGTAATAGCTACCTCCATATCCTCATTGCCATTTGTCATCCTACCATTATCCCTAAGTTCCTCATTAGCCTCATTAAAGACTTAGGCAAAGTATTTGTTTAGATATTGGGCCATGCCTAGATTATCCTTAACCTCCACTCCATCCTCAGTGTTTAGCGGTCCCACTTCTTTGTTTTCTTCTTATTTAGATGGCTATAGAACCTTTTACTATTGGTCTTAATTCCCTTTGCAAGGTCCAACTCTACATGGCTTTTGGCCTTTCTCACTTTATCCCTGCATGTTCTGACCTCAATAAGGTAGCTTTCCTTGCTGATCCCTCCCATCTTCCATTCCTTGTAGGCTTTCTGCTTTTTCTTAATCACCTCTCTGAGATGCTTGCTCATCCAGCTTGGTCTACAACTCCTAACTATGATTTTTTCCCCCTTTCTTGGAATGCAGCCTTCTGATAGTTTCTGCAACTTTGACTTGAAGTAATTCCAGGCCTCCTCCACCTTTAGCTCCACAAATTCTTCAGTCCAATCCACTTCCCTAATTAATTTCCTTAATTCTTTAAAGTTAGCCCTTTTGAAATAAAAAACCCTAGTCCAAGATCTATTTTTGTTTATCCTTCCATCTAGTTTGAACTGAATTAGCTCATGATCGCTTGAACCAAGGTTGTCCCCTACAACCATTTCTTCTATGAGGTCCTCACTGCTCACCAAAACCAAATCTAAAATGGCATCCCCTCTTGTTGGTTCAGCAACTACTTGGTGAAGGAATCCATCAGCTATCGCATCCAGGAAAATCTGAGCCCTATTATTATTACTAGCTCTTGTCCTCCAGTCTATATCTGGGAAGTTAAAGTCTCCCATGATCACACAATTCCCATTAGTGTTTACTTCATTAAAAAGATTAAAGAGGTCTCCATCCATGTCCAAATCAGATCCTGGCGGTCTATAGCACACCCCAAGCAGTATCTCAGGGGAGGCTCTAGTAGCTTTTTTCCCCAATGTGATTTTTGCCCAGACTGTCTTATCCATTCCATCCCTTCTTATTTCTTTACAGTCTACCTCATCATTGATATACAATGCTACTCCACCACCTTTACCTTTATTTCTAAACAGCACATACCCTTCAATACCTGTACTCCAGTCATGACTACTATTCCACCATGTTTCTGTTATCCCTATAATATCTGGTTTCACTTCCTGCACCAGTAGCTCTAGTTCCTCCATTTTGTTACCTAGGCTCCTCGCATTAGTGTACAAGCATCTTAATTTTTGCTGTTTGGCTTCGCTGTCTGGTTCCCAGCTGTGCCCCCAGGGCTGCCTTTGCTCACCTCATGCCACTAGCACTGTCCCCCCGAATGTCATCAGCTCTGCACTCCCCGCTGAGGCGTTTGCAGTGACTGCTGCCCCTGCAGGCTTCAGGGAGTGACCAGGCTGAGCAAGCCGCAGGGTCTGTGTCCCCTGCTTCCCCCTCAAGTGTCTCGCTGGGGGGCTTGGCCAGCTCTGTGGGCAGAGCAGCTCCCCCCTCACAGCCCAGGCTGGGCAAGGTCCCCTCCCCTGTCAGAAATGCAGCCAGATAGTTCCCCTCCCCTACCTCCAGGACTCGGATTGTGCGGCCTGCCCCACCCCTCTCCTGACTATGGAGCTCAGCCGCTTTCCCCCTCAGCCTGTGGATGGAGGGCACTGGCCCTGTGTCCACCCCACACAAGGGCTGAAGGGGTAAATTAGGCCAATTAACCTGTAGACCACACCTGGAGGAGAGCCAGGGGGTGCTAAGGCCTAACTTACTGATGAAGCCCAGCTGAGGGAGGAGCTGGGCTGCATTTATAAAGCCAGGAAGCTGGCAGCAGAAGGGGGCTGCAGGCTGCATTCACTCCCAGGAAGAGCCACCTACAGTTACTCCGAGGTGAGAGGTGGTTCACCCAGAGAAGAGGGGAACCAGAAGCTGTAGGAAGGAGCAACAAGGGCTGAGGGACAGCAGACCAGTTACTAGGTACAGGGGTCCCTGGCCTGGAAGCTGGAGTAGTGAGTGACCCTGGTTTCCCTACCGGTTGCTAGGGAAGTGGCACCATCAGGACAGTGCCCGAGAGGACGGCCTGGGACTGGTTGTGTGGAAGGACTTTGGGTAATCCCCAGAAGGGGAACCACGTAGTGACCTGGCCAGAGGGCCGAGTCCAGAATAGGTGGCTGCAGTTCCTGGAGTGAGAGGGGCTGCAGGGTGAAACAGGAAGGGTGAAGACATCGCCAGTGGAGGGTGCAGTGCCTGGCACAGCTAATCCCCAGGATGGCCAGGAGGAGGCACCACCAGCAGTGAGTGGACCCTGGCAACACAGACAAGCTGCCCTGCTGCCCACCAGGCCTGGCACCAAGCCCCCCTCAGCCAGGAGCTAGGGGTGACAAACCAAATCCATGAGCATGATGAGCGATTTCTGCTGCGTGCCCCAGACAGGGATCAGGGCCCCACTGGACAGTCCCTGCCTCAGTGAGCTCATGTGCCATTTCCACGCCTGCGACTGCTGCCCAGCCCCACTCGGTCTCTGCATTGTCTGGCAGCCAGGACAGGGATGGCAGTACCACAGATTCAGGGAGCCGGGGGGGGCCAACCTGCTGCCCACAGCAGGCCTATCTCTGCCCTGCCTAGGAGATCCTGGGTCAGGGATGGGGAAGAGGGAGCAGACTGCACAGCTCAGGGAGGCTCTGCTCCACCCTCCCTCTGCACCCAGTCATTTCAAGCTGGGGAGGGAGGGAGGAACAGGTCCCTGCCCCCCTAGACAGAGGGGAGGGCCTCCAGGGGTGCAGGAGGAGCAGAGGTGGAGAATTGCTGGGGCTGCAGAGCCGGAGCCGACGACTTCTGCGGAGTTGAGGGGGCAGGAGAGGCGCAGAATCAGCTGATGCGGGGACAGAGTGGTGCAGAATGAATGGAAGTAGAATGGGGACAAGGGCAGGTGGGGACAAAATTAACTCCTTGGCAATTGTGCTTTGCGGGGAGAAACTGGCAGGCCTCCCAGCATGGCTGTAATTGGGGTGATTTCACCCAAACGGGACAGGAACTCTTTTTTTTGTTCCAAAGCTATTGGCGGGTACAGTGGGAACTTGTGAGCAGGCCCCTCTCGGTCCCAGCTTCCTCACTCTGTGACCGTCTCGCCGTGGACCCAAGCAGGTCTCACCGATTGTTCTCAGTACCCAGCCTCTCTTCCCACCCTGGAGGGCTCCCCAGAAGCCCCCCGAGATGGGTGTGAAGAAGGAAACGCCCAGCTCGCAGCACTAGCCAGGCAAAGGGCTTGAGTTTCGTCTTTAATTACAGAGGGACGTTAACATTCAAATGCCCCTTCGCTTGGGGGTCCCCTGCTGTGCCCCTCCTCAGGTAGAGAACAGAGACCCCCCACTTCTCGCTTGCCCACAGTTCTTGCTGGACCAGTGCTGGGTGCCCTGGCCAGCGACTGGGGAAGTGAGCAGGCTGAGAAGCCAGCTTCCAACCCATCTCCAGCACCGTACGATAACACTGTTTATGGCACCATTTGGCTCAGGGGAATGGTATTATCCCCCTTTCTAGCTTAGGAATGATTCAACGAGGAGTCCTAACCCCGTCTCCTGCCTGGTCAGCTCCCCAGGCGGTGTGAAGGGCTTGTCTCGCAGCAGGTGGATGATGGACAGGCTGAGGGCAGCTGCGCCCAGTGGTGTCCCTGCCCATGCCCATGCCCATGCGGGCTGGGCTGTCTGAACCGCACACTGGGCTCTCAAGGCACGTCTGGATCAGAAGCGGGTCTCGCTGCAGGACACTCAGGCAGCTTCTCTCCTGTGGCTTCCCAGCTCTCTCTCTCCCGTCCCGTCCATACACCGGAGAGCTGGGATTGAGGGCGAGTGACAGAGCCGTGGGGGGGGGAGGGGGGGGGGAGGAGCCCCGAGCGGGCATGGCAGGGCCAGGCTGAAGTGAGGATCTAGAGAAGGACTGCGATGGCTGGCTGTCAGGAATGAGGGGCACCAGCAGATCTGGTGGGGGAGGGAGCCCCGGCTGGATTAGCAGGGGGCTGCAGGTTGAGTCTGAAATGCATGAGCAGAACCAGGGTGACATGGAAGGACTGGAATACGGGGGGTTGGTGGGGAGGGGAGTTGCAGAGCAGTGTATGTGGGGGAGCCCAGGGCTGGGATAGCACGGCGGGGAGGGGGGTTACAGGTTGGCACTGAGGGCACAGCACCTGCCCGCACTTTGTCCAGCTCACAGCAGAGTAACTGGTCCCTCGGAGTGGTGAGCCGTGCGAGTCACTAGTCCCCCACCGCTAGAGGCAGGCTGCCTGCTGGCTCAGGGGGTCGTGCACAGCCCAGGCACTGTCCCTGTCCCTCTGCAGGGGGGCAGCGTGGGTACGCTCATGCCTCAGGAGATGCGTCTTCCTGCTGAAGCTCTTGCCACACTGGGTGCAGATGTAGGGCCGGTGCCCCGTGTGCACGGCCTGGTGCCGGACCAGGTTGGTCTTGGAGCTGAAGCGCTTGCCGCACAGGCTGCAGCCGTGGGGGCGGGTGCCGGTGTGCACGGCCTGGTGCCTCACCAGGTGGGACTTGCGGCTGAAGCCACGGCCACACTGCTCGCAGATGTAGGGCCGCTTGCCCGAGTGGGCCTTGGTGTGGGCAATGAGGTTGGGCCGGGAGCTGAAGCTGCGGTCGCACTGGGGGCAGGCGAAGGGGCGCTCGCCGGTGTGGACGCGGCGGTGCCGCACCAGGTGCTGGTTGTGGGTGAAGCTGCGGCCGCAGTCGGGGCAGGCGAAGGGGCGCTCCCCGGTGTGCGTGCGCTGGTGTGTGGTCAGGTTGGGCTTGTGGCTGAAGCTCTTCTCGCAGTAGGCGCAGGCGTAGGGCTTGAGGCCCATGTGGCTGCGCAGGTGGGCGGTCAGGTGGCGCTTGTCGCTGAAGCCGCGTCCGCACTCGGCACAGGAGAAGGGCCGCCCCTCCAGGTGCAGCCGCTGGTGCGACGTCAGGTTCTTCTTCCAGCTGAAGCTTTTGCCGCACTCGAGGCAGGTGAAGGGTTTCTGCTCCGGCGAGGACCCTGGGGGTGGCGCGGCCACTCCTGGCAGCCTGCAGGGGGCACTTGTCTCCAGCTGGGCCAGTGCCCCCGGCTCCGGCTCCGTGTGCACGCGCTGGTGCCGCACCAGATGCTGCTTGTGGGTGAAGCTGCGGGCGCACTGGGCGCACTGGTAGGGCCGCTCCCCGGTGTGGATGCGCTGGTGCCGGATCAGGTGCGTCTTCTTGCGGAAGCTCCGGCCGCACTCGGCGCAGGGGAAGGGCCGCTCCCCGGTGTGCGTCTTCTGGTGCGATCCCAGGTGGATCTTCTGGCTGAAGCAGCGGCCGCACTGGGCACACTGGTAGGGGCGCTCGCCCGTGTGGATGCGCTGGTGCCGCGTCAGGTGGGCCTTCTTGCTGAAGCCCTTGCCGCACTGGGCGCAGGGGAAGGGCCGCTCCCCGGAGTGGGTGCGCTGGTGGGCCACCAGGTTGGGCTTCTGGCTGAAGCTGCGGCCGCACTCCCCGCAGGCGTAGGGGCTCTCCCCGGTGTGCACCCGCTGGTGGAGCCGCAGGGTCAGCTTGTCCTTGAACCGCCGCTCGCACTCGGTGCAGCCGTACGGCTTCTCGGTCAGGAGCTGCCACTGCTGCAGGGCCAAGCCCGGGAGGTCGCCGTAGCTGCCGTAGTCCTCCAGGCTCGGCCTCTCCAGCTTGCACGCACCCAGGTAGCCGTGGCCCCCGTCGGGGGGCAGCAAGCCGCTGCCCTGCAGCTGCCCCGACAGCAGCGCCTCCGCACTGAGACTCGCAGGCCACTCCTCATAGTCCTCCTCCACCTTCACCGTCCGGATGAGCCAGTCATCTGCCCGGGGTGGAGGGGAGAGAGAGATGGAGAACCAGCCAGCCCGGCACGTCGGGTAACCCGCCGACCCCCAGCCATCAGCCAGCCACGTCCCTGGCTTCTTCAGGGACAGAACCACGCCCAGCAATTCCAGTACCTCCCCCTGCTGAGCTACCGGAGCTGCTCCCGCGGCCCAGCGAGTCCTGGGAACCGGGGCCAGAGATGTGAGCGGGCCCTGAGTGGTCCCCTCGCTGGCCAAGGGCTGACTGGGCTGTGGAGACCTATCTCATAGAACTGGAAGGGACCCCGAAGGGTCATCGAGTCCAGCCCCCTGCCTTCACTAGCAGGACCAATTTTGCCCCAGGTCCCTAAGTGGCCCCCTCAAGCTTGAACTCATAACCCTGGGTTTAGCAGGCCAATGCTCAAACCACTGAGCTATCCCTCCCCCCCCAAGAGACTGAGCGCCTCTCACCGCAGGGCTGGGGCACATTGGCAGCGGATGGTGCCAGGGAGTTTGCTTGGCAGATACGGGGGCGGGGGGGGGGGTCTCACCTGAGCAGCTGCTCTCAGGGCCTTTTCGTCCTTCCAGCCCCATCTGCTCCCCGCCACCATGCTGCTGCTGCTGCTCTCGCTCACCTTGCGGGACGATCTCGGGCTTGGGAACTACGGATCCTGTCAGAGGGGGAGAGAGAATCAAGCCCACATTCCCCCACGCTTCAGGAAGTGTCACACGCAGCCCAGGAGTGGCTGGCTGCACCTCCCTCCAGCTCCCTCGGGTTTTATAAAGTCGCCCCTCACCCGTGGTGTCAGGGCACCTGCAGGGCAGCAAATCCTGGCTCCGGCGGCCCAAGAGGAGAGGGGAGTCCCACCGCCCCCCCTGCGAATGCCAGCAGAGGCTCCCTCCTGCACACAGCACGGGGCTACCCGTAGCCGGCAGCAGCACTCGGAGAGAGGCAGCCCCGTAAGCCACCGCGACCCGAGCCAGTAAGCGTTTTGTTGGGCCACAGCAATAGCCTAAACTGCCTGCAGCCAGGGCCAGGGCCAGGAGCTCCCAGCTCCAGTCCCCACGCAGCCCCCCGCAGCCCCCTGCCAGGCGCGAGACGGGCTCCTGCTTCCCACAGGAAAGGACGCCAACCTCGGGCCAAGCACCAGCGATGACAAGTCGCTGCAGCTGGGGTTCACCAGGACCTCCAGGCTGGCAGAGCAACAACCGTGCCCGGATCCTCCTGCCGCTGACACGGCTCAAGCACTGGTCAGTCCACATCCTTATTCTGCTTCCAGGATCTGGAGCATCTCGCTTGGGAAAGAGCCCTCCCCATGCCCCTCACTGACCTGGGCTGGCGCTGCCAGGGGCCTCCCTCTGCTCTGCCTCCCCAGGAGCATTGGCACGAGGCTCTTCGGCTTGCTCGACCCGTGGGACAATCTCGGGTTTGGCGACGGGGGACCCTGCATGAGACACAACAGAGGCTGCTGGCCACGTGCAGGGCAGGCCGGGCCACCCGCCGGCTCTCGGGCACAGCAAACCCAGGCGCCCCAAAGCTGACGGAGGGTACGTTTAGGAGAGGAGTCCGGATAGGGCCTTACTCCCTGCGGAGAGAACACTCCTGCACACTGCCACTGGGCTGGGGTCGCAATGGCTTCTGGGAGCAACAACTCCACGCACCAGAGGGCCTGCCTGTTTGCAGCCAGTCGAGAGCCCCCGACACCGCCGGTGCGCCATTCACCAGCCCCCCAGGGAATATAGGGGGAGGTGCCCCTCCCCGGAGCACTCCCTGTGCAATGCAGGGCACACACCGCAGGCGGGGGCTGTTTTTACCCAGAGCAATCATGGCATCATAGTTCTCCCTCATTCTGCTCCCCGTGCCGCTCTGCCACTGCTCCAGAAGGGAAGGGCGGTCCTGTCCTCACGCCTCGCTGGGACCTGCAACAACAAGAGACGCGCGCCCATCAGAACACGCGGCTGAGTGAGCAGCATGCTCAGTGGGGAGACCCCGGAGAACACACCCCAGCGCATCCCAGGGGCTTTGGAAACGTCCCCGTGAGCTAATCCACTTCAGCTCTGGGCAGCATCACAGTCAGGGCTCGGTGCGCTCTGGGAGAAGCTGGGCCTACATTCTGCAGCCTCTGGTGGAAAGTCTGCAGCAGTTTCAAATACATTTGGAACCGGAGCTTTCTGTGGACTCAGGGAAGAAGCTGAGTAACGCAGCGCAGCTTCACGCTCTGTATTTGGATGTTAAATCCACTTTGCTTCATGCTGTCCCCACACACTCAGTTTTCAACGTGCTATCGAATCCTGGAACGAAATTACAGAACGGCTTTGCAGACCTCTTCCGGGGGGAAGCTGAAGGTCTCGGTCGCTGCGTGAGGGGCAACTGGCAGCTGGGAATGGGTGGAAGATTGATTGACAGTGTGGAGTCAACACATCGGCTGGACGCTTCTGCCCAAATAGTTAGCACTGTTGGGTTATTACTTGCCATCTGTAGGGTTCAGAGTTAACATCCCATTGAGATGAATGGGGCAATCCACACCCGTCCAAGCTAATGTCCCTTAACTCAGGCGGACATCTCTGCACGGCTTACACTTGACTCAAGCTTTCAGCATTTCATTTGTTGCTATGAGGGCAAGAATCATTTTTAAAG
This sequence comes from Emys orbicularis, assembly GCF_028017835.1. Classification (NCBI taxonomy): domain Eukaryota; kingdom Metazoa; phylum Chordata; order Testudines; family Emydidae; genus Emys; species Emys orbicularis. The sequence goes on from NC_088684.1 coordinate 298,419,334, forward strand.
TAGGGCTGAGCTGCTGGAGCCCAAATCCGCTCACAGGGCGGATGTTATGATTAGGACGCCCACTGTGCCTTAGATGTTCGTCTTCAGGCTTGGCTCCAGGCCGCTAGGGACGCCTTTATCGTTAGGATGCGGGATCTGCTTGCAGCCCTGTCCCCATCTTCTGGGAAATGAAAACTCTCGCTGGCATTAAACAAGGGATTGTGTGCGGAGGCATCACGGGGGGAGCAGACAAAACCCGCCTGCTGGGCCCAAGTGATCCACGCTCTGCTCCCTGTGTGCCTCATGCCCCTTCGGGTATGTCTACACTGCAATAAACCCGAGGCTCAGGCTGCAGGGCTATCACACCGCAGTGCAGCTGTTCTGGGTCAGGCGGGAGCCCAGGCACTGGGACCCTCTCGCACTGCGGGATGTCAGAGCCCAGGCTCCAGCCCGAGCCTGGATGTCTACACAGGTACTTTACAGCCTCGCAGCCCGAGCCCGGGCCAGCCGTGCCGCAGGCCTTTCACCGCGGTGCACACGTACCCTTAGCGACTCCTTTTTACTCCTGAGCTGGGTGGGCTCCGCAGGGCCGAGAGAGGGGGCTCGTGCTCCATTGGCAGCGATGGTGGGCGAGGAAGAACGGCCCAGCGGGGCTGTCAGAGCCCAGGCTGGCAGCTCGGGCTCTGAGCACACGCGGTCTGGGGCTGGCCGTGTCTCCTTAGCGTGCTAGCACGGGGCGGCGGAGGGAGGACAGCTTGGTGGGCTGTGTCCTGTCGGCGTGAGGTGGCTCTGACACGCTAAGGCTCTGTAGAGAAGACAAGGCTAGTGAGATGGCGCGCCGCGGCGTTCTCTCGGAGGCCTGACATGGGCGCAGCACCTTAGCGAGCAGGTGCCAGCTTCCACAGCCACAGGTTTCTCTCTCCCGCAGGCCTCAGTTAACCCCTTCCTAGCCGTGTTGGCTGGCTGTGGTGTCCCCTTAGCTCACAGGGCTTCACGCCCCACTCCAGACAAGGCACGAGTGGCTCTTCAGTCTGTGCCTGGGCTCCCGCTGGCGTCTCCCTCCAGCAAGGAATCGCACCCCAGGGCTCAGCCCTCCTGAGATCGTCCCAGCAACTGGGGTGTCTCCCGAGGGTGCTGTCCCTCTTCCCCCTGCCCTCCCCCAGCTGCCCAGCTCTTCCCTCTCTCTGGGCTGGCTCTATCCCCCCCCTCTTTCTGCCCAGCTGCCTCCCCCTCCTCCCTTTCCCCTGCCACATGGCCTGGCCTCCCCTCTCCCTCTGCACAGACCCTCTTCCCCCTCCCCTGCTGCACCGCCTCCCCTCCCCCCACTCTCCCCTCTGCACAGACCCTCCCCCCCCCCCAGACTCTCCCCTCTTCCTCTGCACAGACCCTCTTCCCCCCTCCCCTGCTGCACAGCCTCCCCTCCCCCCAGACTCTCCCCTCCCCCTCTGCACAGACCCTCCCCCCCCAGACTCTCCCCTCCCCCTCTGCACAGACCCTCTTCCCCCCTCCCCTGCTGCACCGCCTCCCCTCCCCCCACTCTCCCCTCCTCCTCTGCACAGACTCTCTTCTCCCCTCTCCTGCTATACAGCCTTCCCTCCCCACCAGACCCTCCCCTCTCCCTCTGCACAGACCCTCCCCCCCCAGACTCTCCCCTCCTCCTCTGCACAGATCCTCTTCCCCCCTCCCCTGCTGCACAGACCCTCCCCCCCACCAGACTCTCCCCTCCTCCTCTGCACAGACCCTCTTCCCCCCTCCCCTGCTGCACAGCCTCCCCTCCCCCCACTCTCCCCTCCCCCTCTGCACAGACCCTCTTCCCCCCTCTCTCCTGCTATACAGCCTTCCCTCCCCACCAGACCCTCCCCTCCTCCTCTGCACAGCCTCCCTTCCCCCCCTCTCCTGCTATACAGCCTCCCCTCCCCACCAGACCCTCCCCTCCCCCTCTGCACAGACCCTCTTCCCCCCTCTCCTGCTGCACAGACCCTCCCCCCTCCTCCTGCTGCACAGCCTCCCCTCCCCACCAGACCCTCCCCTCCTCCTCTGCACAGACTCTCTTCCCCCCCTCTCCTGCTATACAGCCTCCCCTCCCCACCAGACCCTCCCCTCCCCCTCTGCACAGACCCTCTTCCCCCCTCCCCTGCTGCACAGCCTCCCCTCCCCACCAGACTCTCCCCATCTCCTCTGCACAGACCCTCCCCCCCTCTCCTGCTGCACAGCCTCCCCTCCCCACCAGACCCTCCCCTCTCCCTCTGCACAGACCCTCCCCCCTCCTCCTGCTGCACAGCCTCCCCTCCCCACCAGACCCTCCCCTCCTCCTCTGCACAGACTCTCTTCCCCCCCTCTCCTGCTATACAGCCTCCCCTCCCCCCCAGACTCTCCCCTCCTCCTCTGCACAGACCCTCTTCCCCCCTCCCCTGCTGCACAGCCTCCCCTCCCCACCAGACCCTCCCCCCTCCTATGCACAGACTCTCTTCCCCCCCTCTCCTGCTATACAGCCTCCCCTCCCCACAGCCTCCCCTCCCCACCAGACTCTCCCCTCCTCCTCTGCACAGACCCTCCCCCCCTCTCCTGCTGCACAGCCTCCCCTCCCCACCAGACCCTCCCCTCTCCCTCTGCACAGACCCTCCCCCCCCCAGACTCTCCCCTCCTCCTCTGCACAGACCCTCTTCCCCCCTCCCCCCAGACTCTCCCCTCCTCCTCTGCACAGCCTCCCTTCCCCCCCTCTCCTGCTGCACAGCCTCCCCTCCCCACCAGACCCTCCCCTCCCCCTCTGCACAGACCCTCCCCCCCAGACTCTCCCCTCCTCCTCTGCACAGACCCTCTTCCCCCCTCCCCTGCTGCACAGCCTCCCCTCCCCCAAGACTCTCCCCTCCCCCTCTGCACAGACTCTCTTCCCCCCTCCCCTGCTGCACAGCCTCCCCTCCCCCAAGACTCTCCCCTCCCCCTCTGCACAGACCCTCTTCCCCCCCTCCCCTGCTGCACAGCCTCCCCTCCCCCCAGACTCTCCCCTCCTCCTCTGCACAGACCCTCTTCCCCCCCTCCCCTGCTGCACAGCCTCCCCTCCCCCCAGACTCTCCCCTCCTCCTCTGCACAGACCCTCTCCCCCCCTCCTCCTCTGCACAGACCCTCTTTCCCCTCCCCTGCTGCACTGCCTCCCCTCCCCCCACTCTGCACAACCCTTCTTCCCCCTCCCCTTCCTGTACAGCTTCCCTTCCCCTTCTGTGGAGGCTTCCCTTCCCCTCCCCTCCCCTCAATTCTTGCTTCATCCCGCCCTCCTCTTCCTGCATCGTCTCGCCCCCTCCCCCAACTCTGCCTAGATTCTCCCCTCCCCTCCCGTCTCTCCCTTTCCCCCATACTCCCCCCAGCCCCATTGTGAAGCCCTTCCCGCCCCCCGCGGGCAGAGCACAGGGCGCAGCGGGGGACCCAGGAGTCCGACTCCCCTCCTCCCCCCGCTGCTGCATCGAAGAGGGGCAGGAAGCGGCACTAAGCTCTCCGCGCCCATCACCGCGGCATCGGGCGCCCCCTGCTCCAGCTGCCCCCCGCGCAATTCGGCCCCACGCGTGTCCTACCTGCGCGGCAGCCCCCACGGCCACGCGTGGCCCGGCTCCGCCGCAACGGGACCGCGCCTGGGCAGGGGGGCCTGGTCCCGGGACGGGCCGGGGGACGAGGTCACCCCCCAGGCCGGGGGGCTGCAGGGCCCCCTGCTCCCTCCTGCCGGAGCCGCGCCAGCCACGAGCCGGGCTCGCAGGCGCCCGGCTGGGGGAGCGGCTGGGCTGGCCGCGCCGAGCACCCTGGGAGCTGTAGTGTTCCTGCGGGGCCCCGCGGGGCCCGCGGCAGGGCGGGGACTACATCTCCCAGCAGCCAGCGCGCCAGGAGACAGCGCCAGCTGGCTGGGCGCAGGAGAGAGGGGCCGAGCCCGGCGCTGCACACCTGGGGTCAGACTCCGTTGCCCCTCTGCGGAGAGCCGGCCGTGCTCCCTTTCTCCCTGCCTGGGCAGCCCCAGGAGATGAGAGAGACACAGGGGCGGAGGTCATGTCCTTTACTGGGGCAGCTTCTGAGAGGGGGGGACAGACCCACTCTGCAGCCACGCCGAGCTCTGCTTCGGCTCTCGGGAAGGGGCTCTGAGCGGAACCGAAACGCAGGGCTGTTGCCAGGGCCCATGCAAGGTGGAGTTCAAACCTCTGCCCCATAGGACAAACAGCTGTCGCTTCCCCCAGTGTGTCTGGTGTACAGCGCCTAGCCCGCTGGGGGCCTAGCCAGGAGCCCCGCAGGGGAGACCCCCCCACCCCAGGGGAAGGGCGGTGAGCGCAGGACTGGGGGCTCTGCCACTCTCGTGCAACGTGGAAAACGCCCCGATTCAATCATTGGCCTAACTAGCGGGAGCAGCGCTGCCCACCCATGCCAGGGCAGAGTCACACCTGGGTCTGAGCCCGTGTCCATTTGTCATCTCTGTCCCTGAGCCGGTGGCAGGCTGCTCTGTGGCCAGGCCGGCTGCCAGGATCAGGTGCCTTTTTGCGACGGGACTCCTGACTGTCTGAGGCATTTTCTCTGTGGTCTCCTTCCTTCAGACACTGTAGCAAAGAGTCTCTGTCTTCACAGCTCCTCTGTCATGCTGGCTGCACGTCTCTCCTCCCCGCGTCCGGGCCGTGCCATGTGCCTCCCGATTTCCAGCTCTAGTCTGGTCAGTGACTCGGCGCTTGGCAAGAAGCTGCCTTAGTTCCTACCTCAGGGTGGTGGGGGGCGGCCGTGGCCCCGCCTCACAGAGTAGCTGGGAGGATGTTGCTAAATGGCTGTAAGGCAGGCCCGGCTCTGGCTTCCGTCCAGGACCTGGCTACGCTGCTCTGCCCTTCTGGGGGAGCCTCCTGGGAACCGGGGTGTCTCCGCCCCAGGCTCTCGTGCACTAACCCAGTGCTGCCGGGGTTTGGTGGCAAACGCACCAGGGGCATGTTTTTGGTTAAACCCCCTTTTCCCCGGCACTTCAGACAGTTCCTGGAACTGTCTGATCCGCCATGGGCTTGGGGAAGGCTTCTTTTTCACACCCTAAACGGCGAGCTAAATTGCCCCAACGACGGGTCCCTTCCATGTTACCCAGAGCTGGGCAGGGGCACAGCCTGGTGTTGGCAATGCCAGCCGCAGAAGCTCAGCAGCAGAGGGAGTGATTCTGGCATGGCCGGATGGAGGACAGAGATCCTGCTTAATCCTTAGCGGTAGCTTACCAGTCCCTGGACGTGCCATTGGCCGCAGCTGTTCTCTGGCTGTAGCCAGCTCAGCTTGTGCTGTGACTCAGAGCCAGCCAGCTGCAGGGCAGGTTAGTACCTGGGGGGGACCCCCAAGGAGCACCAAGGGGCCCTTAGAATTGGTGCTGGGGACTCGGTAGGGAAGAAGCAACATGCTGGGTGGTGCTGCCTTTTGGATGAGACTCAGACGGCACCAGGATCGCGTTCAGAATCAGGAGTCAGATCCCCCAGATCAGGAGATGGTAAAAAAAAAAAAGATGAAAGCATGTGGTGTGGTCTGTCTTGTGTGTTTTGAACTCCTGCTGCTTCCCTGTGCATGTGCACGTGTGTGTGTGTGTGTGTGCGCGCATGTACATGACAGAGAGAGAGAACTGGTGTTGCCACCATCTAGTGAGAAATATGGCAGGCCTGGGAGGGAGAGGAGGGAGCGGAGCCGCCCTGCGCTGCTGGGCTCTTTCTGCTCCCTACTTCCCCCACGCCCCATGAGAGCAGTGTCAGCTGTTCCCTCTCCCCTGTCCCCTACCCCAAAACTCCTCCTGGCTGGCGAAGGGGGGTGGGGGGGGAGAGTGCTGTGTGTCTCTGCAGCAGTCCTGATTGGCTGCTCTTCCTCAGGAGGCGGGGAAGTGGGGAAGGCAGCCAATCACAGAGCAGTTCCCCACCCCAGGCCGTCAGAAAGGTGTGAATGGAGGAGTTTCTGGCCTCACTGGGGCATTGGATCCAGCAGGGGCTGGCGGTGCGTCACCTGCCATTGATGCCCAAGAGTTAGCAACACAGAACGCGCGCCCCGAAGATTCAGAGCCCCTGTGTGCTGCTCGGGGTGGATTCTGCGTATCCTCTGCTCTCCCCAAAGGGGTGGAATTCCATCCCTCTCTGTCCTGTTCCCCCCACCCCCGACTAGACAGGACAGGCAGCAGTCCCACTCCCACCGTGCGCCCCCTGCACCGGTTCCTATCCCCCGCCTACACCCGGTATTCGCTTATCCCCCATACTCCCCTCCTTTCCCTCACATCCGTCCTCTCTGCCATGCCACGTTCCCCTGAAATCGCACACTGTCTTCTCCCATCCCCCTTTCCTGCTTCCCACCTCCCCTGGGCACCCCAGACATCCCTGGCCTGTGCCCTCACCCAGTGCTACCAGCTTCCGCACTGTGGGGGCCCTGGACTGAGGTGAGTTTTATGAGAAGCTCGGCTCTCATGGGGGGGAAAGGTAATGTTCTAGCCCTCCTGGCTGTGGAGAAACGCTTGGGAGCGTGAGCCAAGTTCCCCCTGCAGACTCACACCAGAGGGCCCAGCAGGGATTCCCACATTCATCATTTCTGAAGAATCTCATGATTTTGGGGGCCTGACTCATGGTTTTAGAACACGGGTTGGCGAGACCATGAACCCATCACCTTCCCTGCTGCCCCCGCAGTCTCGTTCCCAACACTTCCCTGTTCCCCGGCCTGCCCCTTCCATGGCCACGTCTTCCCTGAGAGCGATGTGGCATCTGCTTGGGAACAACAGGACGCGGTGCCCAGCGGTGCTGAGGGCCATCTGTGGCTTCTGCTGCCATTTTGGGGAAAGGCTAGACTTGGGGAGGTGGAGGCAGAAATCAGAAATTCACGAGAACCCTTAAAAAAACCCCAACAAGCCAGGAGTGCGTGCCGCCTGATACCAGGGTGAGAGCTGGCAATGCTGGGCCAGAGGGGTGTGTGCAGCCCCCAGCACCACGGGACCCGATCTGCGAGTGGGACCTCTGGGTGCTGCCGCAATGTACACAACAAATCACAGGTTTCAGAGTAGCAGCCGTGTTAGTCTGTATCCGCAAAAAAAAGAACAGGAGTACTTGTGGCACCTTGGAGACTAACAAATTTATTTGAGCATAAGCTTTCGTGGGCTCCAGCCCACTTCATCGGATGTAGCCCACGAAAGCTTATGCTCAAATAAATTTGTTAGTCTCTAAGGTGCCACAAGTACTCCTGTTCTTTTCTTAACAAATCACAGCAACCCTTCGCCCGTCTTTGCATTGTAAGGGGTGAGTGTAAGTTATCAGCCACCCTGGGCCATGGGAAGCAGAGAATAGCCAGAGTGCAGCGTGCTCCCACTCTGCATCTCACCCACCTCCTTCTGCCCATCCCCTGCCCCCCCGCCTGGCCGGTTTTTAAGCACCCGGGCTGGTTTCTGTACTGCCTGGCTGGTTAGCAGATTCCTGGGCCGGCTTGATTCCCTTGGGGCATGTTGGCGCGCTCTCCGGGTCACAGCCCCACAGCTTGGGCTGCCGCGCCGTGCCAGGACAGTGTAAGGAAATTGATGAAAGAACATAAAAATGCAGACTGTCGTGTGTATGTGTGTGTGTGTGGTGCACGCTTGGGTGGCCAGTGGCCGGGTTTTGCCGGGGATGGGGGTGGCCAGTTTTTGGTTGGGGTGGGGATGACTGGCAGCCGGGTTTTGTTGCAGGAGGAGAGGGGGGGTGGCCAGTAGCTGGGTTTGGCAGCAGAGGGGCAGGCGGGATGGGAGTCGGGTTTTGTTGGTGGGGGGTGGCCAGTAGCCAGTTTGCCTGTGTCTGGGAAGAGGCTGCCCTAGGGCTGGAAGCAGGACCAGCGCAGGGACCTGAGGGCAGTTCTGCACCCCTAGGGAGGCTGGCGGGGATGCCAGGGGGGGTCTCAGCGAGCCAGGTCCACCCACTGAACGTGCCCAGAGTGGCCTTACTGAGAATCAGGCCCTGGGGGGTCACTAGGTAGTGGAGGGAATGCAGCCATGCCCAGCCGCCCCGGGCTGATGGGGAGGGACAGACTGGGGAGAGGCAGGAAGGGGGCTAGGCTGGGGGGACACACGGGGAGGTGAGCGGGGTTGGGGGGGCCCATATGCTCCCCAGTTAATATGGCTACGCAGGGCTGTACGGAGATGACTCAGGATGGAAGTGGCATTGCAGGGTGTCACGGACTCACAGATCGTGCCCACTCTTGGCCCCGTGCGGTCTGTGGGGGGTGCCCCTTTCAGTGCGACAGCCCTTCTTGGGGGTCCACTCTCTCTCGGGATCAGGCCCCTCCACCTCCTGGAGCCGCACCTCTCTGAGCCTTAGCACGTCTGTCTCTGCCGTGGGCCCCCTCAGGGAGTCCACTCGCTCTGGACCTCCGGGGCCTCCACCCCCGAAGGGGTTGATGCAACCCTGTTCTCTAGACCGGAGTGACTCTCAGCCAGCATGAAACAGGAGGGTTTATTGAGAGTTGAACACAGCACAGGAAACTCTCAGGGCCTCAGGCCTGGCCTCCCTCAGCCCAGCACATCCCAGTCTCTCTGCATCCAGGTGGGCTCTGCCTGCTCCCCCTCTCCAGCCCAGAGCCCCCCTGCTTCCCCGCTAGGCATCTGAGATCCCCAGCCCCAAACCCCACCTCTGTCCATTGTCTTCTCTCCAGGTAAACAGGGTCGTAAACCGGGGCCTCCTCTCTTCGCTTCTGTCCTCTGGCTGGAACCGGCTGGTTAGGTCACTGGGTCCTCACTCTGCAGCCCATTGTCCGCCCACTGGCCAGAACGGCTGCGTCTCCTCAGCTGGGCCTCTGGGTCACCAGGTCGCCAGGTCACCGGTCGCTGGGGTATCCCTCCTCCCGGCCATCGGCTGGGTCCCCAAGTCCTCTCTCCGGTCCTCTGCAAAACACACTCCCTCTCCCCTCACCTCGTTAAACCAGTAACACCCAGGGAAACTGAGTCCCACCCCCTCCGCATGCAAACCATTGAAACTCCACAGAAAACAAGAAAACCCCCCACATCGTCACACAGGGCAAGGAGCAGACACGTCTCTCTGCAGGGCCCTAGCAGGGCCTGGTGCTTTGCAGCCTTTCCCTGTCCCGAATTGCTTCCAGTCTGAGGACGGGGCCCGGGTGGACACTAGGGACACTGCTCTGGGAGGGAATGACTTACAAGGAGTCGAAGGAATCTAGAGCTGGCCTGGCGTCCGCCCAGCTCAGTATCCCATCTCCAGCTACGGCCGGGATCAGCTGCTGCAGAGGAAGGTGGGGGCAAATCTGGGCTAGCCAGCCCCTAGGGGCGCTCCTGGGGGAGCCCGGGATTGAGGGGCGGCAGCAGAGCTGGGGTGAGAGCCCAGCTCTGGCCTAGTCCGCGGCTGGTGGCTGGCACTGAGGGATCTCACCAGAGCAGTAAGTTTCAGGGGAGTCGTCCCCTCTGGGGTGAGCCCCATTCCACCCTGACCTTGCTCGGGGGGCGTGGTGAGCGAGGTCTGGTTGGGGGGATCACGGTGCTCTGATTCTGTCCTTACCCTCCCCCTGCCCCAGGAGTCTGACCCTCTCCCCCCCTTCACTGAGTGAGGGGGCTGCAGGGGGCAAAGCCCTGCTCCGGCCTCGGACATTCTTTGTGGGGATGAACCAGAGCCCAGGACGTGAGGATAAGGCAGATCCGGGTCTGGGACGGGCGGCTGAAGGGGAAGCCAGCAGGGGCCTAGATTCCAGCCCAGCAGCTGGGAAATCCCCAGGCCACATCCTAGTTACACACGCGAGCCCCTGTTCTGGGCAGGCAACATCCTGGAGAGCCCCCACGCCTGCACCGGCGCTCCCAGCTGCCGCTCCCCCACCCTGCCCACGAGGGGGGAGGTGGCACAGAGCTCTGCTTTCAGGGGCTTGCCTGCCTCCCCAACGCCCCCGGGGGGGCCTTCCCTGGGAAGCAGCTTGGTCCGGTGGTTAGAATAGGGGGCTGGGTGCCAGGACTCCTGGGTTGTCTCCGTGGTGCCAGGAAGGGAGTGGGCTCTGGTGGTTAGAATAGGGGCTGGATGTCAGGACTCCTGGGTTCTATCCCTGGTGTCAGGAAGGGAGTGGGCTCTGGTGGTTAGAATAGGGGCTGGACGGCAGGACACCTGGGTCCTATCCATGGTTCCGGGAAGGGAGTGGGCTCTGGTGGTTGGAATAGGGGCTGGGTGGCAGGACACCTGGGTTCTCTCCGTGGTGCCGGGAAGGGAGTGGGCTCTGGAGGTTGGAATAGGGGCTGAAGCAGCAGGACACCTGGGTTCTATCCATGGTTCCGGGAAGGGAGTGGGCTCTGGTGGGTAGAATAGGGGCTGGATGTCAGGACTCCTGGGTTCTCTCTGTGGTGCCGGGAAGGGAGTGGGCTCTGGAGGTTAGAATAGGGGCTGGGTGTCAGGACACCTGGGTTCTATCCCTGGTGCCGGGAAGGGAGTGGGCTCTGGAGGTTGGAATAGGGGCTGGATGTCAGGACACCTGGGTTCTATCCATGGTTCCGGGAAGGGAGTGGGCTCTGGTGGGTAGAATAGGGGCTGGGCGTCAGGGTCTCCTATTGGCAGGTGGCTGATCACTGTATGACCGTGGGGGGGGTCTCTGCCCTCCTGTGCCTTGATTTCCCTACGTGGGAGGTGGGACCCCTGTACTTCCCTGGGGGCTGGGGAGCTCCCTGTTTGCGAAGGCGGTTGTGCACGTGTCCCCTGCTCCAGACATGCTCATTGCAACGGGCTGTTATTATCCTGGCTGTCCCCCACGGCCCCTCACTCTGAGCTACCGAGGTGCAGCTTTGCATGCTGGGACTTGTAGTCTCTGGGGCCCACATAGCCCAGGACCTGTGGCCATGGCAGGTTACAGCTGAGGCCCAAGGAGGCTGCCAGACGTGTGCAGGGAGAACTGGAGCCGTTAGTGACGGAGAACCGCCTAGGTCCAGCTGGCTCCTCTGCCGAGCCCAGGGCATGGCTGGTCCCTGGGGCCGCGCCCAGTGACTGTCATGCACGGGGCCCCCACCCCACCCTGGAGACAGTTGGCCGGCTGGGAATCACTTTGGGGGCTCAGGCCATCCCATTCCTCGTCTCTGTTCCCCCTGGAGCTCCCCCGGACCGTTCCCTCCCCCCTGGGGGGAAACACCCTTCAGGCAGCTCCCGGCCATCCCCAGTAAGGGCACAGCCGAGCTCGGCAGGTGCCCCCCGCCCAGAGACCCGCAGGGCACAGGGCTCCGTACCCGCCGGCCAGGCCTTGGCTCATCCCCCCCCCCCGTGTCCCCTGCGAAGTGTGGGCTGGAAGACCCTGGCCCCCTGTGGCCCATGGGGATGGTGGGGGCGGGGGGTTTCCGTCTGAGTGGGCAGAGCGAATCCACACCGCAGCAGCTGTGTTTCCCGGGGAATTCTCCAATCCAGGCTCCTCCGCTGGCTCGAGTCCGGCTAAGCCGACAGGATATAAAGCCTCCCCCGGGCTGCTGCCGCCCCACTCCAGAGGGGAAGAGCCACCCAGGGATGTGGCCCTAGGCGCAGGGAGCGGCTGTGGGGAAGGCAGACCCAGGTGAGAGCGCTGGGGCTTTGGGACTGCAGGAGACTCAGGTAAGGGGGTTTCAGGTGCGCGGGGGTCCTGGGGGCTCGGAGCAGGTAGGGGTGGAAAATCCTGGGGAGATTCCTGCCCGGCTCCCACCCCTAGGTGGGGAGGGATAGCTCAGTGGTTTGAGCATTGGCCTGCTAAACCCAGGGTTGTGAGTTCAATCCTTGAGGGGGCCACTTAGGGATCTGGGGCAAAATCAAAATCGGTCCTGCTAGTGAAGGCAGGGGGCTGGACTCGATGACCTTTCAAGGTCCCTTCCAGCTCTAGGAGATGGGATATCTCCATTAATTAAATTAAAGGCCTCTGAAGTGAGATGTGTGAGTTCCCCACGCTGCAGCCTCCACTCTCATCCTGCCCAGCCTGGCTGTGGGGATCCAGGGTACTTCCTACCCCGGTGTGAGCATGGGGCAGAGCAGGGAATCCGCCTGCCTTGGGCCTCGGTCAGAGGAAGCTGCAAAACCCTGTGTGGCCACAGTTCTGGACTAGCCTGCCCCTAGGAGAAGCTGCTGCCTCCCCATAGCACTTAGGGGTTGGCAGGAGGGTTTCTAGCCTTTCTAAATCGTTGTGCTCTCTAACGTAGCTGTGGACGTTATTCACACGAGCGTCTAGTCAAATCCTTTGAACCCACCGAAGCTCTTGGCCTCAGTACAATCTTGTGGCAGTGGGTTTCAAAGGTTAACTATGTCTGGTGTCTCTAGAAGGGCCAATGTTTCCATAGCCCACGGTGTGCTGGCAGGGAAAGTCCCAGCCTGGAGCCCCTCTAGGGAGGGGAACATTCTCCACTGCTGGGTGGGAGCCAGCGGGGCCTCCCGCAGTACAGGGGTGCTGACCCCGTCACACCCTGGGGCCCAGGTGGAGGGGGCGGCTCTGAGATGGGCAGCGAGGTGCAGGATCAATGTGCTAGCTTGCTAGCCGTGACACGCGTGGGCACGCTGCTCACGCTGCTGGGGCCATGTGATGCCCAGCTTGGGCAGACTGCCACACTAGCTCTGCTCGAGCGGGCGCACAGAAAGCAGGGGCAGCGGCGTGGGCTAGCCACTGAGTACGTGCCCACGGGGTCAGTCGGGGCGGCTGGCCTGACCCGTCACCGTGCCACCGCTCCACACTGCTGTTCTTAACACACGCTCCAGCACAGCTAGCGCCTCTGACCCCCGGGGATTGGCACCCGCTAGCATAGCTAGCGGGGTGCAGGGGAAGTAACTGCTTCCCCCGCCTTTCCAAAAGCGGCCGGAGGAGTGAGGGGGGGCGCAGGCTGGCAGCTCGCAGCGCGGCCCAGCAGCCGCGGCCGGACCGGAGGAGCGAGGGGGGCCGCAGGCTGGCAGCTCGCAGCGCGGCTGGCAGCCATGGGGGGGGCGGCGGGCGCGGCCGGAGGAGCGGGGGGGGGGGGGGCGCAGTATGGCGGCCGGAGGAGCGAGAGGGGGGGTCACGGGGGTGGCACGGCAGGGCCGGAGGAGCCATGGAGGGGGAGGGTCGGTGCGGCCGGAGGAGGAGCCAAGGGGGCGTGGCCAGAGGAGGAGTCAAGGGGGGGCGCCTTTTTTATTTTTGCTCCCCCTCCTCTTAAAAGCTGGCTACGCCACTGTTGGCACCTCCCAGCTGGTGCGTAGACATCCCCCGTGGGACCCTCATCAGCGCCAGGCAAAGCCAGCACCAGTGGAACCGCTGGGGTCCGTAGGGTTCACCACCACCACCACCACCCCCACCCCACCCCGCCTGCTCTTACCAAGCAGGGCTGTCTGTGGCCTTGGCTAACTGGCGCTGTACAGCGCTGCAACTTGCTGCGCTCAGGGGTGTGAAAACGCCCCCCCCCGAGCGCAGCGAGTGTAGCGCTGTAAAGCGCCAGTGTGATCAGAGCCTGCAGCGCTGCACGCTATTCCCCTCGGAGAGGTGGAGTCCTTACAGCACTGCGAGAGAGCTCTCGCAGCGCTGGCGGCGCGACTACCCTCGCGCTTCACAGCGCTGCTGTGTCCTGTGTGTAGCCAAGGCCTGTGTTAGTGAGAACAGCCACAGCAGGCGAACGCCCCCGGCTGCTGTGGGGCGAACGCTGGCCATGCTGGGGCGGAGGTTTCCTGGCCATCTGGCCGCTCTTTGGTGCCTTCTTCCATCTGGAAAAGCCTCAGCTGCAGGCAGGGAGCAAAACACTCCTGTGACCAGCCACACCCCCCGAATCACAGAGAATAGCTCTGACCGGGCCGTGCTGAAATGGCTGGACCAACCCTGAGTAACAAACCCACCCGGGAGAGCCCTGGCTCGGGGGGGTGTGTGTGTGTGTGTGTGTGTGTGTGTGTGTCAGCACCGGGAGAGCCCTGGCCGTTCCCAGCCCTGGCTCGGGGGGGAGGAAGGGGTCTCAGCACTGGGAGAGCCCTGGGCCGCTCCCAGCCCTGGCTCGGGGGGTCTCCGCTCCCCGTGCAGCCCAGGCTCGGGGGGTCCCCTCTGGACGGTTCGCTGTGAACGTTGGCCCGGCCGGCCCCAGCAGAGTGGGGGGGTCTGTGCTCCCCCTGCTCCCAGTGAGCCTTTCTGTCTCCCCAGGCTGCACTCGGCGACGGAGAGTTTGGCTGTGGGGCATGCCAGGCGCAGCTCGGGGCCGGGGCCTTTGCCCTCCCGCCGGGGAGCTGATGGGGACGCTGCTCTGGCTCTCGCTCTGGGTGCCGGTGGCACTGGCTGAGGGGTAAGGACGTGTTTCCTGCAGCCGGCCCCGGGCTCCTACCGGAGCTGTTACACCCCCGCCCCCAGGCCCTGCACCAGGAGGAGAGGGAAGGGAGCAGAGCTGCGCCCCAGTGCATGGGGATGTGGCCCCCCAGGCGGCCCTGCCTGCCTGTGATCCCCGGGGCCAGTCCCCGCAGGTCTGCGCTGCGCCGGGGTCAGTGGGGGGATGGGAAAAGCCTGAGTCCTCTCGCATCCCTCAGGATAGAGGGGTGAGGCAGTGCTGGGGGCAGGGTGAGGGTTAGTTTAGGGGGCCCCTGCTCCCCCCCTCAGCTGAGCTCCTCCCCCTCCCCGACTCCAGCCAGTCCCAATGCCTCACAGCCTCCCCCCACCCACCTCCCGCTTCACCCTCCGCTGCTCGCGGGGCAGTCTGGTAACCCCATGGCAGCCCCTCCCCCTCTGGGACTCCAATGGGGCGGGGGCGGGGAGGCTGGGAAGCCAGATCCCCACACAGCTGGGACAGGGGAGCCAGGCTCAGCGCAGGCCTGGGCTGCACGGGGGGCTCCGGATCCGCTGGGACTCCTGGTCAGAACTGGCCGGCTGAGGGCCGGTGTTGCAACCTGGGGGTGGGGTGGGAAAGGCTGGGTCCAGCGTCCTGGTTTAGGGGCTTGGGGGTTCAGGGTTGTGGTTCGGGGATCCAGGGCTCCGGTTCGGGGGTCCAGGGCTCCGGTTTGGGGGTTCAGGGTTGTGGTTCGGGGATCCAGGGCTCCGGTTCGGGGGTCCAGGGCTCCGGTTTGGGGGTTCAGGGCTCTGGTTCGGGGATCCAGGGCTCTGGTTCGGGGGTCCAGGGCTCCGGTTTGGGGGTCCAGGGCTCCGGTTCGGGGGCCGGGCCCGTTCCTCGTTCGGATGCCGGTGCCGTTGCAGGCGCTGGTGCGAGAGGACGGAGCGGGTGACGGAGGAGGAGGTGGTGAGCCCCCGGCGTGAGCAGGCGGTGCCCTGCGCGGAGATGTACCACTACAACCTGGCGGGCTGGCACATCGACCAGCACAGGATGCGCCAGGCCTACGGTGGGGACTATGCCCAGGCCGGGCCCACCGCCTCCCTGTGCTACATCTACAAGTGAGTGGGCAGGGCGAGCGGGGCGGGGGGGGCAGGCCAAGCAGGAGCCGCCAGCAGGGCAGAGCAGGCGATGCTGGCGGGAGGTGGGATCGGGGAGGCCAACAAGGAACTGTGACGGTGCTGCCCGTGGGAGCCAGCTGAGGTCACTCAATCAGGGTGAACTGCAAACAGAACGGGGCAGACAAACCCCAAACGCTGGTGGTTCTGCCAATACTTAGATTTACCAACCAGCCCAAAACAGCTTCTGTATTACCTCACTGGTTACTCAGAAGTCCAAACAACACAGTTTCCTTAAAGTGCCCAGCCTCAGGCCTCCATCCAGACACACACGTCAGATACGATGATGATTACTGAAAATCTTATCTCATCATATAAAAGAAAAGGTTCTTCCAATCCCAAAGGGTCAGCCACATACCCAGGTCCAATTATAACTTAGATCTGACCCCAAATACACGCTATAGTCAATTCTTATTAACTAAGCTAAAATTTATTAAAAAAGAAAAGAGAGAGTGTTGGTTAAAAGATCAATATACAGACAGACTTGAATTCAATTCTTGAGGTTCAGATACATATGAGAGATGAGCTTGTAGTTGCGAAAAGTCCTTTTAGAAATAGTCCAGAGGTTATAGTCCAACGTCCATATTCAGGGTGACTCCAGTCAGTGACTGGGGATCTCAAACCTTATGGCTTAAGGTTTCCCCCTCTTGAAACCCAAAGCAGATCTGAGATGAAGTAGGATCATGTCCCAGGGTTTTTATACATTTCCTGCAGCCTTTTGGCCTGAGAAAACAATAGGCTTAACTCTCTTTCTCCCAAACATCCTGGCAATTAGCACAGGGTAATTTATCCATTAAACAGTTCAGATACAGGTACCACAACCTTCAAAGAGACATAGAGACAATAATACTATTTCACTCAAGTGTCTTCCTAAATGTTAATATTCCTTTTTTGATCTTTGAATCAAAACTATAGCAATAGACAAGACTTGTTTGCTTACATCACAAGACCTGAGCAAACATCTCCCCCTTTACCTCTAACAATGCAGACTTGCATTTCAAAGCTCTATTCATTTACACATCTTCCTAACCAGTCTTTAAAGTTCGGCCATGAGTCAGGTCAGTCAGTGAGTTAATTAACTCTTTCTGGCCCTGTCACCTTCCAATGAAATATTATATTACACTCATAACGTCACAGGAACCAAGGGAGATTCAGCCCTGGCGTGACTCCCGCAGCACCTCCCCTCTCTGTGCCCCCGTCTCTTCTCTGTGCCCCTTTCCCATGTCTGTGCCCCCACCCCCTCTCTGTGCCCCTGTCTCTTCTCTCTGTCCCCACCCTCTCTGTGCCCCCACCCCATGTCTGTGCCCCCGTCTCCTTTCTGTGCCCCCCTCTCTTCTCTCTGCCCCCGCCCTCTCTGTGCCCCCCACCCCATGTCTGTGCCCCCTCCCTGTGCCCCGTCCCCTCTCTGTGCCCCCCATGTCTGTGCCCCCACCCCCTCTCTGTGCCCCCATCTCCTTTCTGTGCCCCCCATCTCTTCTCTCTGCCCCTGCCCTCTCTGTGCCCCCCACCCCATGTCTGTGTCCCCTCCCTGTGCCCCCCATGTCTGTGCCTCCACCCCCTCTGTCCCCTCATCCATCTCAGTGCCCCGCCACGTCTCTGACCGTGTCTCTCCCCTGCCCGCCAGGCCCCCGGACACGAGGCCCGTGGTGTGGAACCGCACGGTGCGAGCCTGCTGCGAGGGCTGGAGCGGGCCCCACTGCACCCAGGGTGAGGAGCCTGCCAGAGCCGGGCCCAGCGTGTTGGGCTGGGGCAGGCAGGGGCTGGGTTCGGGGGGGGAGCTGGGAACAGGGTGTCGGGCTGGAGCAGGCAGGGGCCGGGTTCGGGGGGGGGGGGTGAGCTGGGCACAGGGCATCGGGCTGGGGCAGGCGGGGGCTGGGTTCTGGGGGGGAGCCGGGCACAGGGTGTCGGGCTGGAGCAGGCGGGGGCCGGGTTCGGGGGGGGGAGCCGGGAACAAGGCGTCAGGCGGCGACTGGGTTTGTGGGGGAGGGGAGCCGGGCACAGGGAGTTGGGCTGGGGCAGGCAGGGGCCGGGTTCTGGGGGGGAACGGGGCACAAGGCGTTGGGCTGGGGCAGGTGGGGGCTGGGTTCGGGGGGGGGATGGGCACAGGGTGTCAGGCTGGGGCAGGCGGGGGCGGGTTCGGGGGGGGAGCCGGGCACAGGGTGTCGGGCTGGGGCAGGCGGGGGCTGGGGTCGGGGGGGGAGCCGGGCACAGGGTGTCGGGCTGGGGCAGGCAGGGGCCGGGTTCTGGGGGGGAACCGGGCACAAGGCGTTGGGCTGGGGCAGGTGGGGGCCGGGTTCGGGGGGGGGGATGGGCACAGGGTGTTGGGCTGGGGCAGGTGGGGGCTGGGGTCGGGGGGGGAGCCGGGCACAGGGTGTCGGGCTGGGGCAGGCAGGGGCCGGGTTCTGGGGGGGAACCGGGCACAAGGCGTTGGGCTGGGGCAGGCGGGGGCCGGGTTCGGGGTGAGGGAACCGCGGGCTGAGCTGCCCTGCACCCTTGAGAACGGGCCCAGCACAATGCCGTTGTGATTAGCTCCCGTTCATACGGCC
Source organism: Emys orbicularis (assembly GCF_028017835.1). Taxonomy (NCBI): domain Eukaryota; kingdom Metazoa; phylum Chordata; order Testudines; family Emydidae; genus Emys; species Emys orbicularis. The sequence goes on from NC_088684.1 coordinate 298,437,204, forward strand.
CCACCCCCAGAGGGAGCCCTGAGGCCGCGCCAGGTGCCTCAGGCAGCGGGAGCTTCCCCGGGCTCTGACATCTCTGTGGCCACCGGAGTCCTTTGGAGACGTAGGGAGGCTCGGGGGTCGTTGGGGGACAGCGGGGGCCCGATGGAGCGTGACCCAGGGCCTGGGGCCTGGCCTCCTTGTCCCCTGACCGGTGTCTGTCGCTCTCCCCCAGGCGAGGGCTTCCCAGGGCTCTGCTTCTCCACGTGGCAGTGCCAGGCCGGCCTGGGCACCTGGAACCTGTCCCTGCTGAGCATGGCCGAGTGCTGCGGGCGCCCCTGGGGCCGCAGCTGGAAGAACTCCTCCTCCAAGCTCTGCCTCAGCTGCTCCGCCCTGCCCCTGCCAGGTGAGTGCTGGCTCCGGGGGCAAGGGGCACTGCCCTGCGTGCTCCTCCCATTGCCAGGCCCTGCTGCATCCACCTGGGGCAGTGCCCCTGGCCCCTGGCGACCCAGCCAGTCTGTGGGGCCGTGGCAGCCCCTGGGAGATGGCAGCTCCCAGCATGCCTTGCTCCCTGCCCCACAGGGGTGCTGAGGAGCGAGACCCTCACCCCCCCCGGGCAGCAGAGACCCTCAGGAGAGACCCCAGGGTGCCCCTGGCATGGTCTATCGCCCAGCCCTGGGCAGCTGAGCTCTGACCGACCCTCCCAGGGGGGCGAGTCGTAGTCCCCCACGCCAGGTCTCCCAAAGGCTGGTTACTGGGTGCCCCCCAGCCCATGCTGTCTCTCCTCGCCGCCACGGCAGCTCACAGTGGGTCCCGGTTCTGGAGTTCTGTGTGTGTCACCGGACCGTGACGTACCCGCTGGCTGATTGGTCCCCCTGTTCTTCCGCAGGGGACCTGCCGGCCCCCTTCCTCCTCCGGCCCTTGCCCCCCATGGCCCTGCTGGGCCTGCCCAGGCCTCGCCACCGCCTCTTCGCCACCTGCGTCACCTGGGCTGGCTTCCACTACCGCAGCTTTGATGGGAAACATTTCCACTTCCACGGGGACTGCACCTACAGCCTAGCCGCTGCCTCTGACGGCACTTGGGCCGTGGACATCTCGGGCAGCAGGACCTGCACACCACTGCACTGCCACCGGGTACGGGGTCTCGCCGGGGTCCTCCGGGACAGCCAGGGCCTCAGGCGGGGGTGGGGAGAGACGGGAAGAAAGGGAGAGGAGGTGAGAAAAGAGCAAGGAAGAATGTGACGGGTTCGGTCACAGAGACCCCCTTGGGACTGTCACCCGACGTGCTGAAGTTACCTCTGAGCCCATTTTCCCTGCTAGTTTGGGACTCCAGAACCCTGCCTTGTGGAGCCAGACACGCTAGCCTGCTACAACCCAGACCCAGGGTCCAGACCACGTCCCCAAAGCTGCAGGCTTAACTGAAAACAGCTTAGCAGGTTACCTGCCTCCAGCACCCAGACACCCAGTTCCCAATGGGATCCAAACTCCAAATAAATCCGTTTTACTCTGTAAAAAGCTTATGCAGGGTAAACTCATAAATTGTCCGCCCTCTATAACACTTATAGAGAGATATGCACAGCTGTTTGCTCTCCCAGGTTTTAATCACTTACTCTGGGTAAATTAATAAACAAACGTGATTTTATTAAATATAAAAAGTAGGATTTAAGTGGTCTCAAGTAATAACAGACAGAACAAAGTAAATTACCAAGCAAAATACAACAAAACACGCAAGTCTAAGCCTAATCCATTAAGAAACTGAATACAGGGAAATCTCACCCTCAGAGATGTTCCAATAAGCTTCTTTCACAGACTAGACTCCTTCCTAGTCTGGGCCCAATCCTTTTCCCTGGTACAGTCCTTGTTCCAGCTCAGGTGGTAACTAGGGGAATTCACATATCTGCAGCCCCCTTTGTTCTGTTCCACCCCTTTTATAGCTTTGGCCCATGGCGGGAATCTTTTGTCACTCTGGGTCCCCACCCCTCCTTCTAAATGGTAAAGTACCAGATTTAAGATGGATTCCAGCATCATGTGACATGGTCACATGTCCTGTGAGACGCCCCAGCCTCCATTCTTCCTGGGCTGGCCCACACATACACAGGAAGGCTTGCAAGTAAACAGCCATTTACAACCAATTGTCCTGGTTAATGGGAGCCATTAAGATTCTAAATCACCATTAATGGCCCACACTTTGCATAATTACAATAGGACCCCAGAGTTAAACTTTATATTTCTAGTTTCAGATACAAGAATGATACATTCATACAAATAGGAGGAATATATTCAGTAGGTTACAACCTTTGTTATGATACCTTACAAGAGACCTTTTGCATAAAGCATATTCCAGTTACATCATATGGGAGATGCCAGGGAGAGCCCGGAGAGCGGACCGGCTGAGGAGGGGCTGGTGGAGGTCACCTACCCCCCTGCTCCGCAGAGCTTCAGGCCAGAAGTACCTCACAGGCCGTGAATTTCAGCCAGGTCTGCCTGCCCTGAGCCCCATGCCTTGTGTCTGGCTAGCGAGGGATGGAGACGCCACACTGCCCGGGGAAGCTGGTCCCAGTGGCTCATCCCCACGCTGTTAAAGCCATGGGCCATGTTCCGCAGTCCCCCGCTAGCTCCGCGTGCCCCTGAGCTGCCATCTCGCTCACTCCCTCCCTGCCTCCCCCGCAGGCGCTGCGCATGCTCTTTGGGCTGGACCTGGTCGTGGTGCAGGGCCGAAACGTCTCTGTGAACGGGGCTGTGGTGCTGGAGGGGGAGCCGCTCCTCCAGGACGGTGAGGGGGACAGAGAGCTCTGTGGGGCCCGCACGCGGCATGCAGGGGCTTCTGATCTGCCCATCTGCCTGGCAGAGCCCCGGATACCCCCGTGTCCTGGGCTCCCTGGGGTCTCCCCAGGCCTGTCTGTCTCCAGACGCTTGGTGCTCAGCTCCCCTGACACCTGCTGGGGTCCACCTGTGCCCAGTGCCCGGGCAGAGCTGGTGGGAGGAGAGGTCTAGCAGGGCTCAGGGGGCCTGGGACTGGCTGCACGGGCACCGGGGGGGGACTGCTGGGGCCATGGGGCGAGCTTGGAGGATTGGGATGGAATTAAGGGACACACAGAGCACCTAGGCCATGTCCGGGCGGGAGCAGCCCGACAGTCCATCACCCAGGGCTTTGACGAGACCATCCCTGGGGCTCCCAACCCCTCCTGGAGATGATCCCACCGCTGGCTCCATCTCCCTGGTAGGGAGGCCCCGACATGCAGCCCATGCGCCCGTTGCTCAGACCCGCCCCGTCTCTCTGGGCCCCGGCCGGCAGCCAGGCCTGTGGGTCTGCTGAGCTGCCCCCGCTCTTCCCCCACAGGGATCAGCGTCCGGTGGCTCGGTGACTTTGTCTTCGTGGAGAGCGGCCTGGGCGTGCGGGTCAAGTCTGACGGGCGCGACACAGTGTATGTGACGGTCAGCGGGGAGCTGCGGGGCACTACACGTGGGCTCTGCGGGCTGTACAACGACGACCCTGCCGGTGAGTGCAGCCCTGTGGGGGCAACCCGCCCTGCTCAGAGCGTGGGGCTGGACCCCCTGCCTACTGCGCCCCGCCCCCAACCCACCCTGCTCAGAGCGTGGGACCGGACCCCCTGCCTACTGCGCCCCGCCCCCAACCCACCCTGCTCAGAGCGTGGGACCGGACCCCCTGCCTACTGCGCCCCGCCCCCAACCCACCCTGCTCAGAGCTTGGGGCCGGGCCCCTGCCAACTGAACCCCGCCCCCAACACACCCTGCTCACCGCGAGGGGCCGGACCCCCTGCCTACTGCGCCCCGCCCCCAACACACCCTGCTCAGAGCGTGGGGCCGGACCCCCTGCCTACTGCGCCCCGCCCCCAACCCACCCTGCTCAGAGCGTGGGCCGGGCCCCTGCCGACTGCAGCCCGCCCCCAACCCACCCTGCTCAGAGCGTGGGGCCGGACCCCCTGCCTACTGCGCCCCGCCCCCAACCCGCCCTGCTCAGAACGTGGGGCCGGACCCCCTGCCTACTGCGCCCCGCCCCCAACCCACCCTGCTCAGAGCGTGGGGCTGGGACCCTGCCGACTGCACCCTGCCCCCAACACACCCTGCTCACCGCGTGGGGCCGGACCCCCTGCCGACAGCGCCCCGCCCCCAACACACCCTGTTCACTGCCTGGGGCCAGACCCCCTGCCAACAGCGCCCCGTCCCCAACCCACCCTGCTCAGACCGTGGGACCGGGCGACCTGCCAACTACGCCCCGCCCCCAACCAGCCCTGCTCACCGCGTGGGGCTGGGCTCTTTGCCGACTACTCCCTTCCCCGGGGATCCGAGACAATTCCATCTCCACCAGCCCTGCTGGGAGTGTGTCTCCCTCACAGCGCTCAGCCCCCCTGCTAGGGCAAGGGACATTCCCGTCCCCTGCATCCCTGTAGGGGGGCCCCTGCCCTGGTGCAGCGGGATCCAATCTGCCATCCTCCGGCCTGCTGGGTGAGGGGCCCGCAGCTCGCTCCAGGGGACGGGATGGTCCTTGCCCCCCAAACACGCCCCCCCACTGCCCGTGCGTCTCCCCTGGGGCGGAGCAGGGAGTGGACACCAGAGCCTGTTGCCCGCTTGGGCTGGTGAGCGTGGGTGAGAACTGAGGCTGGAGGTCTGGCAGCGGGGGTGTCCCCCTTCCCATGCCCCACCCGCCAGCAGGGGCGGTTTCCTCTCCCCACATCCCAGCGCCTGTTTTGCTTGCAGATGACTTCCTGCGGGCAGGAGGGGATGTGGCCACCTTCGCCGCCAGCTTCGGGAATTCCTGGAGGGTCCCGGATGCCAGCCCAGAGGTACTGGGGAGGGGCCCTGCTGCCGTCCTCTCCCACGGCTCAGAGGGAGGGGGAAGGCGTGACACCCCCCGGGGCTCCGCTAGTGCCCAGGGCCCTTCGCCCCCGTGCAGCGTGTTCCTGACCCTGCCAGGAGCAGCCCAAGCTGGGGTGTTTGCGGCGGCCAGTGGAGATGCTTCTCCCGCACAGGAGCAATGCGTGCTCAGAAGGGGGAGTGCCCGGGGGCTGCATGGGGTGAGCTGGGGGTGCTCCCCCGTGCGGCTCTGGGGGGTGCTCGGCTGATGGCCGAGGCTGTGGCTCTGGGGGGCGCTGGGCTGATGGCTGAGGCTGGGGGTGCTCCTCCCGTGCGGCTCTGGGGGGCGCTGGGCTGATGGCCGAGGCTGGGGTGCTCCCCCCGTGCGGCTCTGGGGGGCGCTGGGCTGATGGCCGAGGCTGGGGGTGCTCTCCCCATGCGGATCTGGGGGGCGCTGGGCTGATGGCCGCAGCTGGGGTGCTCTGGCACTGATGGGGTTTCTGCTCTGCCCGGGTGCAGCTCCCGTGCCAGGACGCGGCAGAGGCGGGACACAGCTGCGATGTCGCGGAGGCCAGCACCGTGAGGCAGGAGGCGGAGGCTGTGTGCCGGAAGCTGCTGGCCAGCCCCTTCAACCAGTGCCACTCTGAGGTCAGGGGACGGCAGTACCCACCCCCCCGGGGGCAGCCGGGGGCAGACACGCCTCCTGTGCCCCCTGGCGCTCGCTGACGCGGCCTCTCTCCCGGCAGGTGGACCCGGGTGGATTCTACGACGCCTGCATGTACGCGTCCTGCCAGCATGGGGGCGTGGGGGCCGGGCGGCGGGAGGCTGTCTGTGCCACCTTTGCCAGCTATGCCCGCGACTGTGCCCAGCAGCACGTCTACGTCGACTGGCGGAGGCCCGGGTTCTGCGGTAGGGGCCAGTGCGCTCCCCGGCGGGCAGCTCCACAGCCGGGCCCACTCCGGCACCACAGACCCCTTCCCCCCCCGCTCTGCCCCCCGCCCTCACGCACGCCACCTGCCACAGACCCCACGCCCTCCCCTCGCACCTGGGTCCGATCCAGCCCTGGTCCCCACATACCCCCACTCTCACGCCCAGGTTCACCCCCCTGCACGCTCAGGAGATGCTCAGCCCGCCCGTGAACGCCCCGGGCTGGAAGGGCCTGGTGCGTGTGTAGGAGGCAGGGAATGGGGCTGCCCTCTCGTGGCGAGGCCCATGGGTAAGAGACCCACTACCCCTGTCAGCGGGGAGCAGCTCCTCTCACTCTGGCACTGCAGCCTGCGTGTGGGGAGCAGCAGCCCCCCGGGGCTCTCCTGGCGTCTCCCCACATGTGCTCCTCTGACGTGGGCGGCAGGGCAGACGTGCTCCCTGGGAGCCTGCGCCCAGCTGCCCGGCAGAGGGGGCACTGCCAGCCCGGGCCTGAGGTGCTGTGTGTCTGCCCCGCAGAGAAGCAGTGCGGCCAGGGGAAGCAGTACTCGGACTGCGTGTCCTCGTGCCCGGCCAGTTGTGCCGCCGTGGGCACCGGCGAGGAGGGGCACTGCCGGGACGAGTGCGTGAGTGGCTGCGAGTGCCCGCCAGGCCTCTACCTGGAGGAGGGGGCCTGCGTCCCTGAGGGCGACTGCCCCTGCTACCACCGTCGCCAGAAGTACGCCCCGGGGCAGAGCATCCGGCAGCGGTGCAACCAGTGGTGAGGAACACCCCCATCCCCCCTGCCAGCCGGGCACTGGTGTGGGCACCGGGGAGGGGCAGCCCCTGGGTAACCCCCAGCCAGCCTGAGCCCCTGCCCCGCACTGCCGAGGTGGGCTCGTCTCTGCTCTGCCTGGGGCAGCTGCTGGCGCCGTCCCGTGCCAGGCTGGGGTGTGGCGATCCACGGGGACGGCCCGGGCTCCGCCGGCCCCTCAGTGATGGAGTGGGGCGGAGGCCCCGTCTCACAGCTCAGCCAGCCCACAGTCCCACCCCGCCCAAGGGAGCCCCCCGCCTCCTGGGGAATCACTGGGGGCTCTTCTCCCTCGCCCAAGCAGCTGCACCCCACTTTCCCATACAGCGACGCCCCGGGTACGTCCCCAGCTCCTGTGGGGTACCTCCCGTGAGCTGCAGAGGAGACCCACGGAGAATCAGCCCTGGGGGGTGGGGGCGGGGCAGTGACTGAGCAAAGCTACTTGAGTGGAACCAGAGAGATGGGTGGCAGCTGGAACATGACACCCCGGGAGCTGCTGGGGACCCCTGGGTGGGAGCCCAGGCTGAGCCGCACCAGGCTGGAGAGGTCCCTCCTGGAGATGCCCCCCGCCCTGTCCAGCGGGCCCAGGCACCAGCAGCAGTGTCCCAGAGTGCATGCTGTGGCCCGGCGTACAGCAGGGGGCCCAGCCAGCCGTGGCGACCCTGTGCCCCTCTCTCACCCCTGTCCCTGCAGCACGTGCCAGGGTGGGCGCTGGCACTGCTCGCAGGACAAGTGCTCGGCTGAGTGTGCCGTGATCGGGGACCCGCACTACGTGACCTTCGACCAGAAGCGCTACTCCTTCCACGGCATCTGCGAGTACATCCTGGTGCAGGTGAGGGGCCAGGCTGCCGGGGGAGGGGGGATCTGGTGCCCTGGGAGCTGCCACGGGGCCTGGGGAGCCAGGGGAGGGGGATTGGGAGCTGCCGTGGGACCTGGGGGGCGAGGGGGAGGGGTGATCTGGTGCCCTGGGAGCTACCATGGGGCTGGGGGGCCAGGCTGCCAGGGGGAGAGGGGATCTGGAGCCCTGGGAGCTGCCATGGGGCTGGGGAGCCACGCAGGGAGTGCCCGGTGTGCTGGGCAGGAAGGGAATCCCAAGGCATGCGGAGCCTGGCCACTCAGTGTTGGTGCAGCTCTGGAGAGACCCTCTAATAACAAACCAGTGCAGAGCCCCTCGCCCACAGCCCAGCCCGCGCAGTGCCCTCGAGAGCGGCGGGCAGGTCCCATCCCCCTCGGCCAGGGGTGCGTGGCAGGGAAGGGCTGGGGAGCCGCCCTGGGGCCGCGTCTCCGGCCCTCACAGGCTGGGGGACCGTTGCCTGGCAGGACTTTGTGGACTGGAAGCTGCTGATCACGGCGGAGAAGGTGGCGTGTGGGAGCCAAGGGGCCGTGAGCTGCCTCCGGGCCCTCACGGTGACTGCGCACAGGACCTCCGCCCGGCTCCGCACCACAGGTCAGCTGGGGCTGCGCCGGCAGGGGGAGCGGCTGGCACAGGGGTTTCCCCAAGAACTGAAATTGGGGGGGGGTGTTCGAATTTACAGGGGGGGTGTCAGGGCCGATGAGATATATAAAAGAGATATGAATAAAGTAAATGTTTTGTTAGGATAATGCAAATTTAACATAAGGATAATGCAAGTTACACCAAAACACGTAACAGGTCAAGATTTCTAAAAAATATATAAATTTAAAAAAAAAATGTATTTAATTTAAATTGTCTTTTGAAAAGTAAGCCCTCATGGGATAAGAGGGAAATCCTCTCATGGATCAGTAACTGGTTAAAAGATGGGAAACAAAGGTAGGAATAAATTATCAGTTTTCAGAATGGAGAGAGATAAATAGTGGTATCCCTGAGGGGTCAGTACTGGGACTATTACTGTTCAACATAGTCATAAATTATCTGGAAAAAGGGGTAAACTGTGAGGTGGCAAAATTTGCAGATGATACAAAACTACTCAAGGTAGTTAAGTCCCAGGCAGACTGCGAAGAGCTACCAAAGGATCTCACAAAACTGGGTGACTGGGCAACAAAATGGCAGATGAAATTCAATGTTGATAAATGCAAAGTAATGCACATTGGAAAACATAATCCCAACTATACATATAAAATGATGAAGTCTGAATTAGCTGTTACCACTCAAGAAAATGATCTTGGAGTCATTGTGGATAGTTCTCTGAAATCATCCACTCAATGTGCAGCAGCAGTCAAAAAAGCCAACAGAATGTTGGGAATCATTAAGAAAGGAATAGATAATAAGACAGAAAATATCATATTGCCTCTATATAAATCCCTGGTATGTGCACACCTTGAATACTGCGTGCAGATGTGGTCACCCCATCCCAAAAAAGATATATTGGACTTGGAAAAGGTACAGAGATGGGCAACTAAAATGATTAGGGGTATGAAACAGGAGGAGAGATTAAAATGACTGGGAATTTTCAGCTTAGAAAAGAGACGACTAAGGGGGGATATGATAGAGGTCTATAAAATCTTGCCTGGTGTGAAGAAAGTGAATAAGGAAGTGTTATTTAATCCTTCACATAGCACAAGAACTAGCAGTCACCCAATGAAATTAATAGGCAGCAGGTTTTAAAAAAACAAAAGGAAGTACTTCTTCACACAACATAAGTCAACCCGTGGAACTCTTTGCTGTGAAGACCAAAACTATAACAGGATTAAAAAAAGAACTAGATAAATTCCTGGAGAATAGGTCCATCAGTGGCTATTAGCCAGGATGGGGAGGGATGCAACACCATGCTCTGAGTGTCCCTAGCCTGTTTGCCAGAAGCTGGGAATGGGCAACAGGGGATGGATCACTTGATGATTCCCTGTTCTGTTCATTCCCTCTGGGGCACCTGGCCTTGATCACTGCTGGAAGACAGGATACTGGGCTATATGGACCATTGGTCTGACCCAGTATGACCATTCTTATGTAAAAATTAATTATAATAATTAAAATGTTTAGTACAGAAACTCCCCAACATAATGACCTCTCAAGATAGCAACGATGTGAGATAACAACCTTGGCAAATAATGCATTTTAAAAATCTTGGCCTACTAGGAAACATATTTATATAAGTTTCCATTTCCAGTCACAAATCTAGCATTCTGGAGCAAAGTCACTACAATATAGTCCAACAAACAAATGTTTATTTAACGTGCCCCTCACTTTTCCCTCCACCGCATCCCACTCACCGGTGTTGTCCTTGGTCAGTGGAGACTCAGAGTTCAGAGGTGCTTTCACGTGAGTTCACCTCCCAGGTGGGGGGCAGGAAGGCACCTTGCTCGTTCCTCCAGCTGCTCATTGTTCGCTCTGGCCACTGCGGTTCGTTGTGCCACCGTTCACTCCATCGCTCTGTTGCCAATGGCCCTGCGCAGTCACCTTCTGCTGCCACCTGCCACTGTGACCTCTGCGAGTTGGTCTCTTGAGATTCTACCAGATCTCAGTGATTTCAGCTGAGCTCTCAGTGGGGGAACCTCGCTGCTAGTGCAGTCTGGGCCGTCTCTTCCACAGAAACACTGTCCCCACAGCAGGACTAAGCACTTAGACCTGATTATCAGTGATTTCAGCTGCAGTGGTCACTTAACAGAACAAAAGACTATCTGTGGAGCCTAATCAGGTCCCCACCCTCTCTCTTGATGCCCTCAATCAGCACAGGCTAAGTACAGTTCTACTGCCCTTTACTCATACAATACGAACAACATTTCTCCCCCCCCCCCCCCCCCCCGTATTCAAGTGATTTGTAACCCAACCCCAGCCAATATCTATCACTTGGGCAACACAGCTCTGTTTGCTGGATACTAGGTAGATTAGGTATGAATGTAAATACAATCTGGTCCTGAAGCCTTTCCCCCCAGCCCCAGCTCATCGCTAGCTGTCAGGGAGAGCTCATTTAGACTTTGCCTACAAATCATCATTTGAAATGATTGGGTTGGCCAACATCACCGGAATGAATGCACTGACATTGTCATAAAAACAACAGCCGTAGAAGGAAGCTAGTCTATGCTCATACTTTTCAAATCTATTATACTTTTTCAGATACACGTATTTTATCATACACTGTATATGCTTTTAAAGTGTGTATTAATGTTTCAATTTCACTTCAAATTTCCTAACAGTCACTAAATTGGCATGTAACTAGTTCACAAAACTGGGGGGTGTTGGGGAAATTCAGGGGGGTGTAGGGAAACCACTGGGGTGGCAGCCCCTTGCAGAGACGGGCAGCCTGGAGGGATCAGGGGATTGCAGGAAATGGGGCACCGGCCCCAGGTTGGGGGGCTGGCTGGCGTGGGGCTGACTCTGATCTGCCCAGGGCGGGGGGGAAGAAGCTGGCAGGTGGTGGGTCAGGGAGTGGGGTCGGGGGCTTCTTTCTCTGTCCGGTTCTCCCTTGCCCCCTCCTCTCCCATCTCCTCTCTGGCCCTTTCCTGCTGCAGGGGACGTGGCCGTGAACGGGCAGGAGGTGGCCCTGCCCTTTGCCAGCGCTGACCTGAGCATCCGACGGGCCTCGTCCTCCTTCCTGCTGCTCCAGGCCTTCGGGGCCCACGTGCTGTGGGGGCTGGAGCTTCCCGCCGCCTACATCACCCTGCAGCCCGGCTTTGCCGGCAAGGTGAGCCCAGCACTCTCCTGGTGCCCCCCGCACGGCCCGAGGGGAGCGGAGCCCAGCTGCGGGCATTGGCCAAATGGCCGGCTCTGAGTACCGGGAGCGGGGCCTGAAGCCTCCCAGGCCCGGTCTCCAGTGACTGGCATCGCAGACCCCGGGGTGAGGGAGGTGGTGGGTCTTAGCCCCATGCCTGGCAGAGCAAGAGTCCACAGCCCCCCGCAGGCCTGGCACCAGCCGGCCTCCCTGCTGCATGTGGGGAGGGGGAGCTCCCTGGCTGCCCCCCAGCCCCTTGGGGTTCTGGGCTGGCACCCTCACCCCCCTCCCCTGGCAGGTGCGAGGCCTGTGCGGCACCTACAACTGGAACCAGCAGGACGAGTTCACCACCCCCGCCGGGGACGTGGAGCCCAGCGTCGCCGCCTTCGCAAACAAGTTCCGGGCGTCGAGCGAGTGCCCCACGCTCGGCTCCTTCGCCTTCGACCCCTGCGGCACCTACGCCCAGCACAGGGAGTTCGCCGAGGCCGCCTGCGCCGTCCTGCACAGCTCGGCCTTCCAGGTACCCGCCCCCCCCGGCGGACCCCCCGAGACCGCGGCGCCGGGCACCGGTTCTGGGGGTGTGCGGATCCAGGAGCGTTCGCTGTGTGCCTCTGGCAGGGGTGTGGGCCTGTCTGGGGTGTGTCTGCCCCGAGGGACCCTGGTCACCCCGTGTCTGTGTCACGCGTGTCACGTGTCACGGGACTGGCCCTCTCCACGTGTGGCTGTTCGCACATGCACTGTCCGTGTGCCCGTGCGTCTGTGGGGCTGGTTTCTGAAGTGCCCCCTCGTGCTCTGCCCCCAGCAGAGGCCCCCGCAATGGAAGGGCCTGGAGCCCGGGCGGCTGCTCCGAGCCCCTGGGTGACGCACCCCCTGCCCTGTCCCACAGCCCTGCCACGACCTGGTGGAGCGGGAGCCCTACTACCAGCTCTGCCTCTACGACGTGTGCGGCTGCGCGGCCGGCGGGGACTGTCTGTGCAGCGCCCTGGCCGCCTATGCCAGGCAGTGCGCCCAGGAGGGGGCGCCGGTGCCCTGGAGGAACCAGACCTTCTGCGGTGGGTGACGGCCTGGGCGCGTGTCTGGGGAGGGGAGCCTTGCCTGGCTGGGTGGGACAGCCTAGCCGGGGCAACAAGGACGGAGGATGGGGCTGGGTTATGGGGAATGGGCAGGGGGCTGGCACTGGAGAACAGACAGAGCTGGGGGATGGGCTCAGGAGAAGGGGATGGGTGGGGGATGGGCACTGGAGAAGGGGCGCGGGAAGGGATGGACGGGGGATGGGCACTGGAAAAGGGGTGCGGGAAGGGATGAGTGGGGGATGGGCACTGGAGAAGGGGAGGAGGAGGGGATGGATGGGGGATGGGCTCTGGAGAAGGGTCGGGGGAAGGGATGGGCACTGGAGATGGGGTGGGGGATGGGCGCTGGAGAAGGGGCGGGGGAGGGGATGGACGGGGGATGGGCTCTGGAGGATTGGGGTTGGGGAACGGGGCAGGTCTCTCTGTGAGGAAGTTGGAGATTCCTGCGCTAAGGCCCCTGCCCCCCTCTCCCTCTCCCCACAGCGGTGCCGTGCAGCGGGGGGCAGGTCTACCAGGAGTGCAGCGCCCCCTGCAGGAAGAGCTGTGCCGAGCTGCGACTTGGGGAGGCCAGCTCCTGCCAGGCCCTGGCGGTGTGTGTGGCCGGCTGTACCTGCCCCGAGGGACTGGTGCTGGACGACAGCGGGCAGTGCGTCCCGCCGGGCATGTGCCCCTGCGAGCATGGGGGGGAGACCTACCCGCCCGGCAGCACAATCCACCGGAGCTGCAATGCCTGGTGCGTAGCCCTGCCCCCTCCCCACTGCGCTGGGCACAGAGAAGGTCGCACCGCGGAGCCGCCTGCCCCAGCACCTCCCGCCGAGCTGGTGGGGCAGGCTGTGGGCCCAGCTCCCCAGCACGGCCCGTGGCTCTGCGCCACCGAGTCAGTGCCAGGGGAGAGACATCTTGCGGCTGCCAGCATCCCAGTCCCACCAGCACCCAGCCCCGAGCGGGACGTGGAGACTGGCTGGCTCAGGGGGGCAGGGAATGGGACACGGGGCCTTTCCCTGCTAGGGGGCGCTGGTTCCCATCTGGCCCCAGGGCAGGGACTGGCTCAGGGGGGCAGGGAATGGGACACGGGGCCTTTCCCTGCTAGGGGGCGCTAGTTCCCATCTGGCCCCAGGGCGGGGACTGGCTCAGGGGGGCAGGGAATGGGACATGGGGCCTTTCCCTGCTAGGGGGCTCTGGCTCCCATCCGGCCGCAGGGCAGGGACTGGCTGGCTCAGGGAGGCAGGGAATGGGACACGGGGCCTTTCCCTGCTAGGGGGCGCTGGTTCCCATCTGGCCCCAGGGCAGGGACTGGCTCAGGGGGGCAGGGAATGGGACACGGGCCTTTCCCTGCTAGGGGGCGCTAGTTCCCATCTGGCCCCAGGGCGGGGACTGGCTCAGGGGGGCAGGGAATGGGACATGGGGCCTTTCCCTGCTAGGGGGCTCTGGCTCCCATCCGGCCGCAGGGCAGGGACTGGCTGGCTCAGGGAGGCAGGGAATGGGACACGGGGCCTTTCCCTGCTAGGGGGCGCTAGTTCCCATCTGGCCCCAGGGCGGGGACTGGCTCAGGGGGGCAGGGAATGGGACATGGGGCCTTTCCCTGCTAGGGGGCTCTGGCTCCCATCCGGCCGCAGGGCAGGGACTGGCTGGCTCAGGGAGGCAGGGAATGGGACACGGGGCCTTTCCCTGCTAGGGGGCGCTGGTTCCCATCTGGCCCCAGGGCAGGGACTGGCTCAGGGGGGCAGGGAATGGGACATGGGGCCTTTCCCTGCTAGGGGGCGCTGGCTCCCATCCGGCCCCAGGGCAGGGACTGGCTCAGGGGGGCAGGGAATGGGACACGGGGCCTTTCCCTGCTAGGGGGCGCTGGCTCCCATCCGGCCCCAGGGCAGGGACTGGCTCAGGGGGGCAGGGAATGGGTCACGGGGCCTTTCCCTGCTAGGGGGCGCTGGTTCCCATCTGGCCCCAGGGCAGGGACTGGCTCAGGGGGGCAGGGAATGGGACATGGGGCCTTTCCCTGCTAGGGGGCGCTGGCTCCCATCCGGCCCCAGGGCAGGGACTGGCTCAGGGGGGCAGGGAATGGGACATGGGGCCTTTCCCTGCTAGGGGGCGCTGGCTCCCATCCGGCCCCAGGGCAGGGACTGGCTCAGGGGGGCAGGGAATGGGACATGGGGCCTTTCCCTGCTAGGGGGCGCTGGCTCCCATCCGGCCCCAGGGCAGGGACTGGCTGGCTCAGGGGGGCGGGAATGGCACACCGGCCCAGGTCAGACTGTAACTTGCTGTCCGGTGGTCCCTGTGGGAAAACCCTCCGGCACCGCAGGCTCGAACTACCCCAGCAGAGAGCACAGGCAGACTGGGCCAAGGGCCTGCCCTTCCCTCTGCCCCTAGACGGGACCCCTGTGGGCAGGGCTGCCGCCGGTGCTCAGGGGTGGGGGGAGAGGAACCCAAACCGCCTGCAGCTGCTATTGCAAGGAGCCATGCCGGTACCTCTGGGGCCCGATCCTTCCCCCTCAGGATAGGAGTAACTCCTGCTGCCGTCCCTGGGGGCTGCTTGTATCCTGCCGTGGAAGAACCTGGCCCCTGCAGGCTAGTCGTAGCGTGTGCACATGCGGAACTCACTGCCACAGGATCCTGTGAAGGGCGAGGACTTAGCGGCATTCAGAGCTGGGTTAGAGCTTGCTGAGAGAGAGGCCTGCAGGGATGCGCTGGGCCAGTGTTCCCAGGGCGGCAGCCCTCGTGTGTTGGGGCCAGAGCTGCTCCCCAGCTGGGGGGAGGAAGGAATGGTCCCCGTGCACCGTGTGGGGAGAGGAGAGCAGGAGAGCCGTGATTGGGGGGGTGGGGGGCGCCCTGCTCTCTCCCCTCAGATTGGGTGAGGTGGTGGTAGGAGATGTCTGATGAAATCACCCTATGGCCTGTTTCTGATGGCACCACAGGATAGGTTGATTTCATTGAATGTCTCTGCCACATGACGCCGGCTCTCGCCCTGCGCATGGCCTCAGCCACGGACCGTCCACCACGCTCCGGGAGAGCCAGGAGGCTCCGGGAGGGGCCTGGCCCAGGGGGTGCACACAGCAGGGAACCCCAACCCCCGGCAGGGGAGTCCAGGGAGCCTGGCAGCTGCCTGGCTGGGCCCTTCTGCCAGCCCGTGCCTGGGATCTCACCAGCTGTCACGGAGTGTGGGGGAGTCAGGGCCCTGCACCCCTCTTCCTGGGATTCACCGGCACTCTCAGCCAGCCAGTAAAACGGAAGGTTTATTGGACAGTAGGAGCGCAGGCTACAACAGGGCTTGTAGGTACAACCAGGACCCCTCAATCAAGTCCTTCTGGGGGGTTCAGGGAGCTTAGACCCCAGCTTGGGGTTCCCTGCGTTGCACCACCCAGCCCAAAAACTGAAAACAAACCAAAACTCCTCCCGCAGCTCCTCTCTTCCCCCTCCCCCTGCTCCTCCTCTCCTTTGTTCAGTCTCCCGGGCAGAAGGTGTTATTTCTCCCAACCCCCGTCCTGGCTCAGGTTACAGCTCAGGTAGCTTCCTTCAAGGGAAGTCCCTCATCCCCAATGCAACCCCCCTGCAACATTCCCAGGTCAAATCCGCCCCGCTCCCTGCTCCGTCACACCAGCTAAGCAGGGTAGAGCCAGGTCACTACTTGGAAGGGAGATCTCCTGGGGGTTGCAGGGAGTGACGCTCTCCCCTCAGTCAGTGCTGAGCCCAGTGTGGTGCTGGGCTGTGGGGAGCGGGGCGGGAGCTCGGCGGGAGGCGCTGGCTGTGGGGAGTGGGGGGCAGGGGCTCGGCAGGGGGCGCTGGGCCACGGGGCAGGGGTGTGGCAGGGGGTGCTGGGGGGCGTGGCGGGGGCTCGGCGAGAGGTGCTGGGCCGTGGGGAGCGGGGCGGGGGCTCGGCAGGGGGTGCTGCGGGGCGGGGGCGCGGCGGGGGGCGCTGGGCTGCAGGGAGCGGGGCGGGGGCTCAGCAGGGGGTGCTGGTGAGCGGGGCGGGGGCTCGGCGAGAGGTGCTGGGCCGTGGGGAGCGGGGCGGGGGCTCAGCAGGGGGTGCTGCGGGGCGGGGGCGGGGCGGGGGCGCTGGGCTGCAGGGAGCGGGGCGGGGGCTCAGCAGGGGGCGCTGGTGAGCGGGGTGGGCTCAGCGCTGGGCTGCAGGGTGGGGGCTCAGCGGGAGGCGCTCTCCCCTCAGTCAGTGCTGCCCATGCTGTGCTAGGGGCGCTGTGCTGCCCTTAGGGACCCCCAGCGCTTTTTGGGACGGGGAGAGGACCGGCTGGCTCCCAGGAGCGCTGGGCAGAGGGGGCCCGGTCGCCTGACCTGGGTCAGGGGTATGAAGGGTGACCCCCGGTCCCGTGGCCGGGCTGCCCTGACTCCGGTGGCTCTGGTGACACCGTATAGAGCCTGCGAAGGGCGGGGGGACCCCAGCAGCTGAGAGGTGCCCACGGGCTGCATTGCCGGGACTTGTGGGCTGCCCCACTCCTGAGCCAGTGCTTGGGGACGTGCCCGTTCCAGGGCGGCACTGAGTGTCGTGGGACCTGGGCTGGATTTGTGCGGGGCGCTGCCGTGCTCTGGCTGGGAACCTGGGGGGACGCGCAGGGCCATGCAGGGGTACGAGCGGAGAGCTGGTTTTCACGTAGGAGCCGCCGGAGTGCATCAGCCTGGTGTCCTGCACCGAGCGTGGCCAGTCCCAGCTGTGTCCGGGGTGGTGCCAGGACCCCCCAGTGGGCCGGGATGGGCCGGGCGTGAGGAATGCTTCCCCCTAAAGCCTCCATGCACCGTGGAGGGTTTGATCCCTTCCCTTCGGTCTCCGGGCGGGCGGGTCGCTGCGGGCGTTCCCCTTACCCGTGGCCCTGCCTTGCAGCGTCTGCGCGAACGGGCTCTGGAACTGCACTGACGACAGCTGCCCCGAAGCCGCCTTCTGCCCCGGGGAGCTGGTCTACGCCTATGGGGCCTGCCTGCGCACCTGCGCCACTGCCGAGGGCAACCTGAGCTGCCCGGGGCTCTCTGCCGGCTGCGTCTGCCCACCAGGCACCGTCCTCCTCGTGAGTCTCTCGTTCCCCCCCCCCGGGCTCTGCCCCAGCCTGGGAGCGGTGGGCCGGGCGGGGGGGCAGTCACGGACACCAGGGTCGGGGCTGCGCCCCCAGCTTTGGAACAGTCTCTGGGAGGCCCCTTCACTGGGCCAGCCCCCCTGGGGGTCCCGCTCTGCCTCCAGGGTGAGCCACACGGCCTCACCCACCCTCTGGGCCTGCAGCCCCCCCCCCCCCCCCGAGCTCCGGGCAGCGAGTTCCCCGGAGACGCCCCTGAGGGAGACTCGGCCGCTCGCAGGGATCAGGGCCCCTCGCCCAGCCCCGGCAGGGCACAGCCAGGGTCAGTCGTTAGCGGGCGCCCGGCCTAGGGGCCTTAGGGCAGCCCGGGGCAATGAAGGGCGAAGCAGGGTCCGTCCTGGCCAGCCCCGAGCCCAGCCTAGCTGTGGGGAACCCTGGGGTCCGGCTCCGTCTGTCTGTGCGGCCTGCTTGGTCAGACTCCAGGTGAGAGCCCGACTGCTTCCCGCGACCCCACGTAACTCCCCCTCCCCCCCAGCCCTGGGTTCTCCGCCGGGGATCCTTGTCCAGCCCCCTGCAGAGACGGGGAGGGAGGGGGGTGTGGAGTCCGTCTCCCGCTGGGTCTTTGTTGCTAGGTGTCAGTATCCGGGCAATTGGATTTGCCGTTGTCTTCTCAGGAGCTCCACTCATATGGGGACCAGGCCCAGCCAGCTAGGCACACCCACAGCCATGTCTCAGCCTGCCCTGAGAGCAACCCCCCGCCCCCACTGGTAACAAAGCTGCACACAGGGGAAACTGAGGCACACACAGGTGCTCAGAAACATGACAAAGCATCCCCACATTGTGGCAGAGCTGGGGGCATTCCCAGCCCCTCCAAGCAGAGGCTGAATGCCTTGGGCAGGGGAGTCGCCGGGGAATGGGACATCTTTCAGCTCCAGACACCTGGGTTGACCCCCAGCTTGGGCTCGAGCCGGAGAGGAGGTGGGCTGGATCCCCCCTTCCCCTTGCAGACCTGCCCAACGCAGAGCGAGCTGGGCCACCCCCGCCCTGCCCTAGTCTCCTGGGAGCTCTGGGGCCTCGAGGTCATTCTCAGGCTCCCCTTCCTCCTCCCAGAACGAGCGCTGCGTCTCCCCGGATGAATGTCCCTGCCACCATAACGGCAGGCTGTACCAGCCCAACGACACCATCGCCAAGGACTGCAACACCTGGTAAGGGCGCCCAGGGAGCGACGGCCCAGCCTCTCCTGGCTGGCGGCCCTGACCGGAGATTGCCAGGTGGAGCGGGCGGGAGGTGGTGTGGGGCTGGTGTGGAGGGCAGGGCTGGGGCTCGCGCAGGGCTAAGGAGCGAAGTGGGATGTGCCAGAGCTGTGCGTAGGGCTGGGGGTGCTGGCAGGACCTGGAGTGGTGTCAGGGCCCAGGACTGGGGGTGCTGGTGGTGCCCAGGGCTGGGGGTGCTAGCGGTGCCCGGGGTGCTGGCGGTGCCCAGGGTGCTGCGGGTGCTGGCGATGCCCAGGGTTGGGGGTGCTGGTGATGCCCAGGGCTGGGGGTGCTGGGGGTGCCCAGGGTGCTGGCGGTGACCAGGGTGCAGGCGGTGCCCGGGTCTGCAGGGTGGCTGAGCCCCAACACCCCTCTCCCTTGCTGTGCAGCGTGTGCCGGAGCCGTCGCTGGCAGTGCAGCAGCCACCACTGTGCGGGCACCTGCGTGGCCACGGGAGACCCGCACTACGTCACCTTCGACGGGCGGGCCTTCTCCTTCCTGGGGGACTGCGAGTACGTCCTGGCACGCGAGGGCAGCGGCCTCTTCACCGTCACCTCCGAGAACGTGCCCTGCGGCACCAGCGGCGTCACCTGCACCAAGTCGGTGGTGGTGGTGATCGGGAACACCGTCGTGCACCTGCTGAGAGGTGGGGGGCTGGTGCCCGGTGCCCTGTGGGGGGAGCGGGGGCAGAGCCGTGAACCGTTCCGGGAGAAGTGAGCACTAGGGGTTCCCGGCTGGCCCCTGGGCAGGCCAGAGCCAGGCTGTCCAGGCCAGACTGTCCCAGCAAGTAGCAGCTTGCAGGTTCCCAGGCCAGGCTCAATTTGTGTCTCTCCTTGGGGCCCCTCTGCACTGGCTCCCTGCCCAGCCGCTGCTGCTCCCCCACAAGCCCCACGCGGACCTGCACCCGCCGGCTGCCAGCCACAGCCGGCTCCACACGCGGCTCTGCAGGTGGCTCCTGCCCGGCTTCTGTGCATGCGGGCGCTGCTTCCAACCACCGGAGCCCGGCCATCTCCTGGCCTGGTTCAACCCAGGACCCTGCCCCTCGCCTGGCCAGGAGGAAGGGGTGTGCACTGAGGAGGGAGGGGATGGGAGTTGTAAGTTCCCTGGTTAGCAGAGCCATCAGAGTTGTATTGTGTTGTGTTGCAGTGCGGTGTGATGCATCACAGTGTTGTGTGGTGCATTCCACCATTGCATCGCAGTGTGGTGTGCTACATTATACGGAACTGCAGTGTGGTGCATTGTATTCTGTCGCAGTGTGGTGTGTTATTGTAACGATGCTGCCTCTGGCAGGACACAACTGAGAGTATCAATTCAGGACAAAATGCTTAAAACAGGGCAGTGCCACCAAGGCAAACCAAACCAGCCAAACCGAGAAGACTTCGGTCTCGCCCCACTGGCTAACCACAATTCACACAAGCAATTCCCTTAGACACTCCAGTTTCCCAGTATCCCCACCAGTGCCACTCGTTATGGGGACGAATGGTTATGAAAACCAATACCCCAAAAAAGGTTCTTCTGATCCCAAAGGACCAAGCTCCAGAGCCAGGTCAAATGATAACTTTTAGATCTTACCCAAAATACACGCTATAGCCAATTCTTGTTAACTAAACTAAAATTTATTAAAAAAGAAAAGAGAGAGTGTTGGTTAAAAGATCAATATACAGACAGACTTGAATTCAATTCTTGAGGTTCAGATACACAGCAGAGATGTTGAGTTTATAGTTGCCAAAAGTCCTTTTAGATATAGTCCACAGGTTGTAGTCCAATGTCAATATTCAGGGCGACTCCAGTCAGTGACTGGGGATCTCAATCCTTATGCTCAGGGTTTCCCCCTCGTGAAACCCAAAGCAGATCTGAGATGAAGCAGGATCGTGTCCCAGGGTTTTTATACATTTCCAGCAGCCTTTCGGCCTGAGGCCTTGGCTACACATGCAGATGTACAGCGCTGTGAGTTAAACCTGACTTCGTGCAGCTGAGTAGGGAAAGCGCTGCAGTCTGTCCACACTGACAGCTGCCCAGCGCACTGTCGTGGCCACATTTGCGGCAATTGCAGCGCTATTGGGAGCGGTGCATTATGGGCAGCTATCCCACAGAGCACCTTTTCCCATTCTGGCGCCGTGGGTTGTGGGAAGGGGGCGTGGGTGCGGGGGATTCTGGGTCCTGTCCCAATGCCCCGTGATGCATCGCTTCGCATCCCAGAAATCCCTTTGTTTCCGTCCACCTTTGGCGCCATCTTTCAACGGTTTCTGTGCAGTGCGATCTGTCTGCGGGAAATGGAGCCCGAACTGCTGAGGCGTATGCTGACGAGTCTCGCCAGCACGTCACGTTTGGCTGTCGAACTATTCCTTAAGATCCAAAGTGACAGTGAGAGTGAGGAGTCCGACGATGCTATCGAGCCGCGTAACGCGTACGACCCGAAATTGCTTGTGGCATTCACGGACATGCTCAGCACCGTGGAACGCCGCTTTTGGGCTCGGGAAACAAGCACTGAGTGGTGGGATCACATCGTCATGCAAGTCTGGGATGACGAGCAGTGGCTGCAGAACTTTCGGATGAGAAAAGCCACTTTCATGGGACTGTGTGAGGAGCTCGCCCCCACCCTGCAGCGCAAGGACACGAGATTGAGAGCTGCCCTGCCAGTGGAGAAGCGGGTGGCTACTGCAATCTGGAAACTGGCAACTCCAGACAGCTACCGGTCGGTCGCAAACCAGTTTGGAGTGGGAAAGTCGACCGTTGGAATCGTGTTGATGCAAGTTTGCAGGGCCATTAATCGCATCCTACTCAGAAGAACCATGACTCTGGGTAACGTGCAGGACATAGTGGATGGCTTTGCACAAATGGGGTTCCCTAACTGTGGAGGGGCGATAGATGGGACGCACATTCCTATTCTGGCACCACCCCCCCTAGGATCCGAGTACGTTAATCGGAAGGGGTATTTCTCTATGGTTCTCCAGGCGCTTGTGGATCACCGTGGGCGTTTCATTGACATTAACACAGGCTGGCCCGGAAAGGTGCATGACACACGCATCTTTCGGAACACTTGGCTGTTCAGGAAGCTGCAGGCCGGGACTTTTTTCCCAGAGCGGAAGATCACGGTAGGGGAAGTTGAAATGCCCATTGTGATCCTTGGAGACCCCGCTTACCCGTTAATGCCGTGGATCAGGAAACCCTACACAGGGAGCCTTGACAGCAGCAAGGAATGGTTCAACTACAGGCTGAGCCGGTGCCGAATGACTGTGGAGTGTGCCTTTGACCGTTTAAAGGCCCGCTGGCGATCTCTGTATGGGAAGCTGGACTTGGCCGAAAACAGCATCCCTGCAGTTATATTCGCATGCTGTGCCCTCCATAATATTTGTGAAGGGAAGGGTGAAAGCTTCACTCAGGCATGGACCTCCGAGGTTCAACACCTGGAGGCTGAATTTGCACAGCCAGAGAGCAGGGCTATTACAGGGGCCCAGCGCGGGGCTGCAAGGATTAGGGATGCCTTGAGGGAGCAATTTGAGGCTGAAAACCAGCAGTGATATCTGGTGCCCTGCACGGGAGTGAAGTGCAGTAGTTCCAATCTTTAGGAATCAGTGTTTGCTAAGCAGACAAGCAGACTTGCAGTGCCTGTTTATTTCCTGGGCTAAGGAGTCTTTTACTTTATGCAATAATAAAGAATGTTTTCAAAGCCAAAAAATCCATTTATTGAAAAGAAAAAAAAATTATTTATTGAAAAGAAACAAGGGGGTGGAGTGGGGAACGGTACAATCAGAGATTCGCGTCTGTCCTGTCTGGTGTGCTGTGCAGTGAGTGCTGCACTTCAGGACAGCTATACTGCATGGTGATGGGGGTTGAGGGCAGAGGGTAAGGGTCGTGGTCTTCAGGGCTGGGTGGTGAAGATACTGGTGTTGGAG